>NW_027361814.1:6215000-7447500 GCF_039654945.1 Dendrobates tinctorius | reverse complement strand
CAGACCATAGGACATTCTCCCAAAACTCCTCTGGATCATCCAAATGCTCTCTAGCAAACTTCAGACGGGCCCAGACATGTACAGGCTTAAGCAGTGGGACACGTCTGGCACTGCAGGATCTGAGTCCATGGTGGCGTAGTGTGTTACTTATGGTAGGCCTTGTTACATTGGTCCCAGCTCTCTGCAGTTCATTCACTAGGTCCCCCCGCGTGGTTCTGGGATTTTTGCTCACCGTTCTTGTGATCATTCTGACCCCACGGGGTGGGATTTTGCGTGGAGCACCAGATCGAGGGAGATTATCAGTGGTCTTGTATGTCTTCCATTTTCTAATTATTGCTCCCACAGTTGATTTCTTCACTCCAAGCTGGTTGGCTATTGCAGATTCAGTCTTCCCAGCCTGGTGCAGGGCTGCAATTTTGTTTCTGGTGTCCTTTGACAGCTCTTTGGTCTTCACCATAGTGGAGTTTGGAGTCAGACTGTTTGAGGGTGTGCACAGGTGTCTTTTTATACTGATAACAAGTTTAAACAGGTGCCATTACTACAGGAAAGAGGAGACTCTTAAAGAAGAAGTTACAGGTCTGTGAGAGCCAGAAATCTTGATTGCTTGTTTCTGACCAAATACTTATTTTCCACCATAATATGCAAATAAAATGAAAAAAAAAAACAGACAATGTGATTTTCTGGATTTTTTTTTCTCAGTTTGTCTCCCATAGTTGAGGTCTACCTATGATGTAAATTACAGACGCCTCTCATCTTTTTAAGTGGTGGAACTTGCACTATTGCTGACTGACTAAATACTTTTTTTCCCCACTGTATGTATGTAGTATGTACTATGTATGTTGTATGAATGTAGTATATATGTAGTATGTATGTTGTATGAATGTAGTATATATGTAGTATGTATGTATGTTGTATGAATGTAGTTTATATGAAGTATGTATGTAGTATGTATGTAGTATGTATGTAGTGTGGTATGTATGTATGTTGAATGAATGTAGTATATATGAAGTATGTAGTATGTATGTATGTTGTATGTATGTAGTATGTATGTTTTTTTTTACATTCAACACATTAGCCGGATGATGGGACTACTACTGTCCCATCATTGGCTAATGTGTCAATCACTGTCATTGTAGCAGGCATAGCCCGATGGGACTTCTAGTCCCATCGGACAATGCCTGCACACACGCACACACCCCCGGCAGGCCCGTACAGACCACCGACAGCATGCAAAGACCCCAGAGAGGCCCGTACAGACCCCACCCACACAGACACGCACAGTGTCCGCCCACGCACCGCCCACACTCTTCCCCCCTCCCGAGCTGGATGTACAAGTAAAGAAAGGGTTTTTTTAATTCCGATATTTCTGTCCCATTGACTTGAATGGGGTTTCCGGTATTGGAATCGGCGATACCCTATACTTTTTGGGTATCGGTCCGGTCCGATCCGATCTGATACTTCACTGTATCGGATGGTATCGCTCAACACTACTCAGAATTAAGCAAAGTAGATTCCACAGGAAGAGAAAGGGACGCCGCCGTGCTAGACACGAAAGATAAAGCGGAGCTCCGTATTGCTCATCTGCAAGAATCACGATCCCACATGTCAGGCTCATCCAGACACTCTGCTCGGTCATACAAATCATCCTGCTCAAGAACTTCAGCCCTCAGCAACAGAATCCTAGAGGCGCATTTAAATGCAGAGCGATCCAAACTAAGACGTTCCTTTACAGAAAAGAAAGCAGAAGCCAAGAAAGCCGAAGCAGGCAGAAGCCAAGAAAGCAGAGGCAGAAGCCAAGAAAGCCAAAGCACAGGCAGAAGCCAAGAAAGCAGAGGCTCAAGCAAAGATCCTTCAAACAGAAGCAGAGGCTCGGGCAAAGATTCTTCAAACAGAAATGGAGGAAGAAATTGCACTAGCCGAAGTAAAAATACTTGAGCAAGCATTGAAGCAAAACCTCGACCCGATTTGCCTACCACCACTGGAAGAAGAGGACCCAGCTGTCTGTACCAGTGATAAAGTGCAGAAACAGATATCTACAGCACACACCTTCTCCAGCGACGTTCAACCCAACAATGTGGAAACGTCCAAGTCAGCCCAACTTACGGTGCCAGTGTTACCCACAGCATCAGCAGAGACCCAAGACCAACGCTATAATGTGTCCCCTCAGGAGCAGCAATCATCACAAGACGACCACAAGATGCTCTCCAGTCCATCTCCACGGTTCAAGCCGCAGTCATCGAAATCTCCAGAGGTTAAACCACAGCTCAACCCTGCAGCAACATCATTCTAGCCGGGAACAATTCACCCTTCCATGCCACACAGCTTATACGCCCGAGAGACAACACAAGCTAACATAGTAACAAGGAGTGAAGGATCGGATATGCCCGAGTTAGCCAGGTGTATGGTGAGCAAAGATCTAATCAGCACCAGCCTCTTAAAGTTTGACGACTGTGCAGAGAACTACACAGCCTGGAAAGCAACCTTCAAGGCCACCATTGCTGACCTCAACCTATCTGCAGAACGGGAGCTTGACCTCATGATAAAATGGTTGGGTCCTGACTCCACAAACCGTATCAAGAGTCTTCGGATCATCTACGTGGGGCAAGCTGAAGCAGGTCTCTCTGCTGCCTGGCTGAGACTCGAAAGAACCTATGGCAGAGCTGAAGCCATAGAAAAGTCCCTATTCAAGAGACTGCAGAACATTCCAAGGATCAACCTTAAGGAAGCCCACAAGCTTCTGGACTTAAGCAACCTGCTTATGGAGCTGGAACTTGCAAAAAGAGACCCTCGTCTGTCTGGATTATGCTACCTGGACACTGCTCATGGGGTGAACCCAATCGTCTCAAAGCTGCCACATAGTCTGCAAGAGAAGTGGGCAGTATGCGTTTCCAGGTTCAAAAGGTCACATGATGTCACCTTTCCTCCATTCAATCAGTTCTGCAAGTTTGTCGACGAACAGGCCCAAATGAGGAACGACCCTAGCCTAGACTTCCTGGAGTCAAACACTACAGCTCCAGCAACACCGTCATTAAGGTATGAAAGCGACTCACATAGACGCAAGGACTTGAGTAGCAAGCCTTTCAATCGTGAATGTCCCATTAACAAAAAAACACACTCATTGAACAAATGTAGAGGCTTCAGGTCCAAAACCATGCAGGAGCGCAAGAAAATCCTCAGCGAACTTGGGGTATGTTTCAAGTGCTGCGCCTCATTAGAACACATGGCCAAGGACTGTAAATCTGCCATTGAGTGTGAAGAGTGTCATAGTGACAAACACCCATCAGCTTTACATCTAACCTCAGCCACCAGCGATCCAGCAGTCGCAGTTACCTCTAGTCCGGCTACAAGCCATGGCGGGGAGCCACTGAATAACGTCAATTCTACCACGGCTGTCTCCTGCTCATGCTCAGAGGTATGTGGGGAGAGCCAAAGTGATAAATGCTGTGCCAGGATATGCCTAATCAGAGTTTATCCAGAATTGCAACCAGAGAAGGCAGTAAAAATGTATGCCATCATTGACGATCAGAGCAATCAATCCCTAGCTGGACCTAAGTTCTTTGAAGCCTTTGGAATCAAGGGACCAGCAACGCCCTATACTCTGAATACTTTCTCAGGTCGCATAGAGACTATCAGCAGGAGAGCCAAGGTTTCATTGCTTCTCCTGTCAACGGAGACGTAGAAATACCCTTACCTACGCTAATCGAATGCAATCAAATACCCGACCAAAGGAATGAGATCCCTACCCCAGAAGCTGCGTTCCACCAACCACACCTAAGGCACCTAGTCAGCGTTATCCCACCTATGGACACAGATGCTGAAATCCTACTTCTGCTTGGCAGAGACAATTTAAGGATACATAAGGTCCGCCAACAGTGTAATGGTCCCGACTATGCCCACTATGCACAGAGACTCGACTTGGGGTGGGTAATCATAGGAAATGTGTGCTTGGACCGAACAAGAGTCTATTCCTTTAAGACCTATGTACACAGAGACGGACGAGCTACTTTCTGCAAGCCATGCCCTCATCACTATGAGGTGAAAGAGAAGCCTCCAGATCCCTTACAGCTGCCTGATGTCATTCCTTCTCCCTATGCAGACGACTTGGGAAGATCGGTGTTTCATATAACTAAGGATGACAACAAGGTAGCCCCGTCAATGGAAGACAAGGAAATTGTCAGGATAATGGACAATGAGTTCCTTAAGGACGAGACTAATCACTGGGTTTTTCCCCTACCCTTCCGAGCTACCAGGGTAAGACTCCCGAACAATCGTGAACAAGCCTTGTTCAGATTCAACGCTCTCCAGCGCACACTTAGCCACAAACCGGAGATGAAAGAACACATTGTCACCTTTATGAGCAAGATATTCCGGAATAACCATGCGGAGCCAGCTCCTCCCTTAAAGGAAAACTAGGAGTGCTGGTACCTACCCTCATTCGGATTATATCACCCACGGAAACCTAAGCAAATTAGAGTTGTCTTTGATTGAAGCGCCAAACATCAAGGCTAGAGTTGAGCGACTTTTGGTTTTTTAGGGTTTCGTTTCGTGAAACCCGACTTTTCCGAAAGTCGGGTCGAGCAAGATCGTCCGATTATAGGGAAAAGTCGGGGTCGTCCCGAAACACGAAACCCAATGTAAGTCAATGGGGAATAAAAGTCGGCAGTGAGAGGAGGACAGGAAACACACCTACAGTGCCCATTTGAATGCCAAAAGCATCAATTCTTCTTACTTAAGCTTGTCAACCTTAATTAACTTCATAATACAAGTTACGCACTGGAAAAATGGGGGTTATTTGGCTAAAGTTGTGGGGGGGGAGGGCTGGCTGCAGGTTTTCATGTGCCCTGGGCGAAAGAGCGCCCCTTTAACACATACCACAACTCATCATGCTCCGATACGGCAGATAAATAGCGGTATAGTACAATGAAAAATACCTCACTTTTTACATCTCATGACGAGGCCCATCTATTTCTCCATACAGAATCATTGGTCCCATATAATGTTTGAAACAGTATATGATGAGCTCCACATAATGCTACAGTATATGTTGGTCCCCATGGATGAAGCTCCACTGTCTTATGGGCCCAAATAATGCTCCAAACATAATGGGCCCCATTTCTAATGCTCTAGTGTATAATGGGCCCTGTAAATGCTGCTCCAGTGTCTGATGTCCACCTTTGGAATGTTCCAGTGTATGGTGGGCCCCATCTATCATTCTCCAGAGTATAGTGCTCCCCAAAAATTGCTGTCCCAACATTGAAAACAATCAAATAAGTCTCCTCGCTAGGGAATCCCTGTACTTGTCTGGACAGGTGCTGTAGCTTGCTTAACAGCTCGCCAGCCGTTCTCACGCCCAGTATGGATTGCACGTGATTGCACAAAGGTTAGAAAGGGTACCGTATCCCTGGATAACATGTATGGATAGCGTACACATTCAAAATATATGTCTATACAGCATGAGGCAGGCTCAGACGGTGTTAGGCCCAGTATGGATTGCACGTCATTGCACAAAGGTTAGAAAGGGTACCGTATCCCTGGATAACATGTATGGATAGCGTACACATTCAAAATATATGTCTATACAGCATGAGGCAGGCTCAGACGGTGTTAGGCCCAGTATGGATTGCACGTCATTGCACAAAGGTTAGAAAGGGTACCGTATCCCTGGATAACATGTATGGATAGCGTACACATTCAAAATATATGTCTATACAGCATGAGGCAGGCTCAGACGGTGTTAGGCCCAGTATGGATTGCACGTCATTGCACAAAGGTTAGAAAGGGTACCGTATCCTTGGATAACATGTATGGATAGCGTACACATTCAAAATATATGTCTCAGGAGGCAGGCTCAGACGGTGTCAGGCACAGTATGGATTTGACGGCCCAGATTACACAGCGGAGGAGCAGGGAGAGGTAAAGATTGCAAATGCTGGGGCCCTGCCCAAGCAAGGGGGGCCCACTCTTGGGCGTCGGTACTGGCACTGGGCCCCTCATAGTACAGCGGTGTGTCTGACGGCGGGTGTGCACCACCACCGTCAGAGACACTTGATTGCACTATGAGGGACCCTGTGCCAGTGCCCGCGCCCAAGAGTCGGCCTACCCACCTGTCCAGGGCAACGGCACTCGCACGGTGTCGTGCGCTAGGTGGTTACCCCGGCCATGGGGGGGAGGCAGCACAGTTAGGGAGTTTTAGAAAGTGGCATATGTTGATGTCGGACATTCAGCTGATGCAAAAGGCGAAATAGGTAAAGTACCAGGAAGAGGTGGACCAAAGCAAGCCATTTTTCTGTCACCCTATGTGTCATCAGGGGAAGGTGGGACAAAATCCTTGGAAACCCATGCGGTTCATTTTAATGAAGGTTAGATCATCCACATTTTGGGTTGACAGACGGGTCCTTTTTTCTGTCAGGATTGATCCAGCTGCACTGAATCATAGAATCATAGAATCGTAGAGTTGGAAGGGACCTCCTGGGCCATCTGGTCCAACCCCCTGCTCAAAGCAGGATTCGCTAAATCATCCCAGTCAGATGTCTGTCCAGCCTCTGTTTGAAGACTTCCATTGAAGGAGAACTCACCACTTCTCGTGGCAGTCTGTTCCACTCATTGATCACTCTAACTGTCAAAAAGTTTTTTCTAATATCTAATCTGTGTCTCCTCCCATTCAGTTTCATCCCATTGCTTCTAGTCTTTCCTTGTGCAAATGAGAATAAAGTTGATCCTTCTACAATGTGACAGCCCTTTAGATATTTGTAGACAGCTATTAAGTCTCCTCTCAGTCTTCTCTTTTGCAAACTAAACATTCCCAAATCCTGCAACCTTTCCTCATAAGACAGGGTTTGCAGACCGGTCACCATTCTGGTCGCTCTTTTCTGAACTTGCTCCAGTTTGTTGATGTCTTTTTTAAAATGTGGTGCCCAAAACTGGACACAATATTCCAGATGAGGTCTGACCAAAGAGGAGTAGAGGGAAATAATGACTTCACGTGATCTAGACTGTATGCTTCTGTTAATACATCCTAGAATTGCATTTGCCTTTTTTGCTGCTGCATCACACTGTTGACTCATATTCAGTCTGTGATCTATTAGTATACCCAAGTCTTTTTCACATGTGCTGTCACTTAGCCCTATTCCTCCCATTCTATATATGCTTTTTCCATTTTTATTGCCCAGATGTAGTACTTTGCATTTCTCCCTGTTAAAAACCATTCTGTTAGTTGCTGCCCACTTCTCCAGTTTATTTAAATCTTTTTGAATCCTCTCTCTCTCTTCTCTAGTATTAGCTATCCCTCCTAGCTTTGTGTCATCAGCAAATTTAATCAGTTTACCCTCAATTCCTTCATCTAAATCGTTGATAAAGATGTTGAACAATACAGGGCCCAGGACAGAGCCCTGTGGTACCCCACTTGAGACATTCTTCCAACTGGATGTGCAGCCATTTACGACCACTCTTTGGGTCCGATCACTAAGCCAGTTATGAATCCACCTAACAGTTGCCTTGTCCATTCCATACTTAATCATTTTTTCAATAAGGATTGTATGAGAGACTTTGTCAAATGCTTTGCTGAAGTCAAGATATACTATATCTACAGCATTTCCTTGATCCACCCAATCAGTGATACCGTCATAGAAGGAAATTAAGTTAGTCTGACATGACTTATTAGTTACAAACCCATGCTGACTCTGTTTAATCACTTCATTCTTATCCAGGTATTGACATACATGTTGTTTAATAATTTGTTCAAAGATCTTTCCTGGTATAGAAGTCAGACTCACCGGCCTATAGTTACCTGGGTCCACCTTCTTCCCCTTTTTGAAGATAGGAACAACATTTGCTCTTCTCCAGTCTTCTGGCACTTCTCCTGTTCTCCAAGAATTTTCAAAGATTATAGAGAGGGGTTCAAAAATTTCTTCTGCTATCTCCTTCAGTACTCTGGGGTGTAATTCATCTGGACCTGGAGACTTGAATTCATTTAGGCTAGCTAAGTGTTTCCTCACTATCTTTCTGTTTATAGATATCCTGGATTCTTCTATTCCCTTAATAGGACAGTGAATAACAGTTGATGTTACATTTCCTTTCTGAGAGAAAACAGATGCAAAATAGGAATTTAAAAGTTCAGCCTTCTCAACATCCTGTCTCTTTCCGATAGCACACTTGCAGCTGGGCAAGCGAGCTCCTGTAAGGCATATTGGGCCAATTCAGGCCAGGTGTCCAGTTTAGCGGCCCAATAGTCAAAGGGGAATGACCTGTGTGGGAGAACATCGATATGGGAGGAAAAGTAGTTTGTAACCATAGTTGACAACTGCTGTCTCCTGTCACTTTCCATCGATACAGTATTACCAGTTGTGTGAGCGGTATTTGAAAAATCAGTCCACAACATTGTCATGAAACCCCTGTCTCCAACGCCACTTCTGCTGTGTGCACCACGAACACCTCTGCCAAGCTGCCCCCGGCCCGTACGGCTCGTGTGAGAACCATCACCGCTGCTGTGTGCTGGGAATGCCTCAAGCAACCGATTTACCAGAGTTGCTTGTTTATTAGCCAATATTAGGTCAAGGTTCTCCTGTGGCATGATGTTTTGTAATTTGCCTTTATAGCGTGGATCCAGGATGCTGGCCAACCATCAGTAGTTGTCATCGTTCATCATTTTGGCAATGCGGGGGTCCCTTTTTAGGATCCGCAAGGCATAATCTGACATGTGGGCCAATGTTCCCAGTGTCAATGATGCACTGCGAGTGCTGGGTGGAGGAGCACTTTCTGGCAAATCCACATCCCTCCAGTCACGCACAAACCCTGTACCAGACCTTGCCACGCCAACATTTTCACTTGCCCCACGAGATGCATCCTCCTCCCCTAAGTAATCATCCCCATCATCCTCCTCCTCCTCCTCCTCTTCTTCCTCCACCTCGTCCAGGAGAGGTCCCTGAGCAGACAATGGCTGAATGTCATCAAGGATTCCCTCCTCCTCTTCCTCCTCATCAACATTGGCTGCAGACGCCTGCTCCTTAAGGTGCGTCAAAGTTTGCATGAGCAGACGCATAAGTGGGATGCTCATGCTTAGGATGGCGTCGTCTGCGCTTACCAGCCGTGTGCATTCCTCAAAACACTGAAGGACTTTACAAAGGTCTTTCAGCTTCGACCACTGCACGCCTGTCAACTCCATGTCTGCTCTCAAAGTGCCTGGCCGTGTATCCTCCCACAAATGCATTATGGCCTGCCTCTGCTCGCACAGCCGCTCCACCATGTGCAGGGTGGAGTTCCACCTTGTTGCAATGTCGATAATGAGGCGGTGGTTGGGAAGGTGGAGCAATCGCTGCAGCTTCTGCATACGAACGGAGTGTACAGGCGACCGGCGGATGTGCGCGCACAGTCTTCGCACCTTCTGGAGCAGGGCTGTTAACTCCGGATAATTTTTGAGGAAGCACTGCACCACCAGGTTCAAGGTGTGAGCCAAGCAAGGTATGTGGCTGAGTTTTGAAAGGGCTATGGCTGCCACAAAATTACGGCCGTTATCACTAACTACCTTGCCTGCCTCAAGATGTACACTGCCCAGCCATGACTCAGTTTGTCGCTTCAAGTACTCGGCCAGCACCTCGGCGGTGTGTCTGTCGCCCAAACACATCATCTGCAACACAGCCTGCTGACGCTTTCCACTAGCTGCTCGATAGGGGGACACATCGTGTGCAACAGTGGCAGCTGCAGATGGAGTGCTCGTACGACTGCGCTCTGTGGACGAGCTTTCGCTTCTGGAGGAGGAGGAGGAGGAGGAGGAGGGTCGAACGCCTACAGCCAACTGTTTCCTATACCGTGGGCTAGGCAGCACTGTCCCACCACCGCTGTCCCCTGTGGACCCTGCATCCACCACATTAACCCAGTGCGCAGTGATGGACACGTAACGGCCCTGGCCATGCCGACTGGACCATGCATCAGTTGTGAGGTGCACCTTTCCGCTCACTGACTGCTTGAGTGCATGGACAATGTGGTCTTTCACATGATGGTGGAGGGCTGGGATGGCTTTGCGAGAGAAGTGGCGACTGGGTAGGTCATAGCGTGGTACTGCATAGGCCATGAGTTCGCGGAAAGCTGTGCTTTCCACCAACCGAAAGGGCATCATCTCAAACGAGATTAGTTTGGCAATGTGGGCGTTCAAACCCAGTGTACGCGGATGAGAGACTGAGTACTTTCTTGACCTACTCATAGTGTCTGGGAGGGTGAGCTGGACTTGAGAGCTGCATATGGTGGAAGTAGCGGTGGACAGGGCGGACTGAGAGAGGGTTGATGATGGTGATGGAGTTGGTGTTCTTTCTGATGGCCTAGAATCAGTCTTTCGTTGATATAACAGTGGGATTCCCTGACTGCTGTGGCCTTGCAACGACACCTCAACATTTGCTGCTGTGCTAACCGGTGGGCTTACAGTGGGGGAAACAATGTAGCGTTGCTGACTACCTTCGTTGTGATCAGTTGCACATGTGGCACTTGAGGTTTGGTGTTGTGTCCACGCTTGCAAGTGCATGCTGGTTAAATGTCTAAGCATGCAACTGGTATTCAAATTTTTCAGATTTTTCCCTCGGCTAAAGGTCTTTGCGCACTTCTTACAGATAACCTTGGCCTGATCATGAGGATTTTGTTCAAAAAAGTGCCACACTGCACTCTTCCTACTTTGGCAGACATTTTGCGGCCTAGCACGCTGTGATCTTTTGACCCTCTGGACAAGCTGTCCAGCAACTCTTTTGATGTTTGGAACCTGTCTTTGGAGTGCTCCGGGCCTGCCAGATAACAGCTGTTGCGATGTCGATGTCTGCTGTTGATGCTCCTCATCTGAGCTATTGGAAGCAGCACCCTCTTCCCCCAATGGATGCCAATCTGGGTCAACAACTGGGTCATCCATCACCTCCTCTCCTATGTCATGTGCACCTTTCTCTGTGTCACCGTGTATGGTGGTATAGTGTGCGGGAAGGGGCACCTGAGTCTCATCAGGGTCAAAATCTGGCTCTGTACACTGCGAGGACAATGTAGTGCTCTGAGTGAATGTACCAGCAGAATCATCCATCAGCGGCTGTGCATCAGTGCACTCCATGTCAGATTCATCTTGGCCTGGGTAATTCACCATTTCACTTGATAATCCAGGCATGGTATGTGAAAACAGCTCCATGGAGTAATCAGTAGTATGGCCTGCGTCATCCTTCAATCTTGGTTGGGGTGAAGGACACAAGGAAAGGTGTGGTTCATGAACATGAGCCTCCAATGACGACTCAGTGCTTTTACTTTTTACAACTGAAGAAGAGGAGGCGATAGAGCTGGAGGCTGAGTCAGCAATGTAAGACAAAACTTTTTCCTGATGCTCTGCCTTTAAAAGCGGTTTGCCAACTCCTAGAAAACTAAGCGTTCGAGGCCTTATGTAGCCAGACGATGACGCAGGGTCAGCACCTCCTGCATTCGGTCCTATTTTGCTCTTGCCACTACCATCAGATCCACCACCAACACCATCATTACCAGCTGCCAACCCCCGCCCAATTCCACGGCTTCTTCCACCAGCCTTCCTCATTTTTGGTAGAAATGTAGACAAAATCCAACAAACTATATAGTAATGTAAAACAAGGTACAAGGTGTCTATAGGACAGGGGAGATTTAGAATTTCTGCACACACTTGTGGACAGTGGACACTTGTGGATTGTGTGAGGCCCACTGATATCTGAGCGCTATGTGACACGCTCGATGGCACAGCTGCCTGTGACCAAAGTGACGAGAGGATAATGGAGATTTTGAATCTCTGCGTACACTTTTGGACACTGGACACTTGTAGATTGTGTGAGGCCCACTGATATCTGAGCGCTATGTGACATGCTCGATGGCACAGCTGCCTGTGACCAAAGTGACGAGAGGATAATGGAGATTTTGAATCTCTGCGTACACTTTTGGACACTGGACACTTGTAGATTGTGTGAGGCCCACTGATATCTGAGCGCTATGTGACACGCTCGATGGCACAGCTGCCTGTGACCAAAGTGACGAGAGGATAATGGAGATTTTGAATCTCTGCGTACACTTTTGGACACTGGACACTTGTTGATTGTGTGAGGCCCACTGATATCTGAGCGCTATGTGACATGCTCGATGGCACAGCTGCCTGTGACCAAAGTGACGAGAGGATAATGGAGATTTTGAATCTCTGCGTACACTTTTGGACACTGGACACTTGTGGATTGTGTGAGGCCCACTGATATCTGAGCGCTATGTGACACGCTCGATGGCACAGCTGTGACAAAAGTGACTAGAGGATAAGGGAGATTGGATTGCTTTTAAAAAAGCAGTTTGCGGAGCAGTGGGTAAACAGCAATGCCAGCGTGTCAGGAAGCCTTAAAAGGCAGCCCAACAACCAACACCACTGATACACCACAATATAGCCTCCCCTTGCACTGCACACACAGTGACTTGTGTGTTGTGTAGGCCAAATCGCTAGCAGCAGAAGCAGTTTCTTTGTCTTCTTCCCTGCCTAACGCTCTCCCTACAGAATCAGCAGCAACCTCTCCCTATACTAAGATCGGCAGAAGTAAGATGGCGGTCGGCGTGCACGCCCTTTTATACCCCCTGTGACGCCCACCAAAGAAAGCCAATCACTTGCATGCCCTTCTGAAAGATGGTGGTGACCCGTGCCTAGGTCATCACGTTGCCCACAGTGTCCGTGGATCCTGATTGGCTGAAAGAGCGCAAAACAAACTTTTGAAACGCGACTTTGGCGCGTAAGTCGCCGACCTCGTGGCCGACCTCATCCTAGGGTCGGGTTTCGTTTCAAAAAAGTCGGCGACTTTTGAATTTTTTTCGACCCGTTTCGCTCAACTTTAATCAAGGCGTATCTCTCAACGATGTCCTCCTCACGGGTCCTAATCTTACAAACCACCTAGTAGGAGTGTTGATGAGGTTCCGGAAAAGCCCCATTGCCCACTTGAATCCAGTAATGGACGGCTTCGGTTTGCTGAGAGTCGGTGGTCGTTTAAATCAAGCCAAGATTGTGGCTTCAGAGCAACATCCTTGCATCATTCCCAGTAAACATAATATCACTGATCTACTGATCCGGCACTTTCATGAAAAAAATGAGCACCAAGGCAGGCAGATCACAGAAGGCAAGTTATGGTCTGCAGGGCTTTGGATCATAAGTATGAAAAGACGAGTAGCAGGATCACTACATCGCTGTGTGCAATGTCGGAAAACCAGAGGAAAACAGGTACTTCAACAAATGGCCGACCTGCCCACTGACAGACTGAGTGCCGAACCGCTTTTCACCTACGTTGGCCTAGATGTCTTTGGGCCTTGGATGGTATCTGCATGCAGAACTTGAGGTGGCCACGCCAACAGCAAACATTGGGCCGTACTATTCCCTTGCATGAGTGTCCATGCCATCCACATAGAGGTAATAGAGTCTATGGACACAACCATCCTGATCAACGCCCTCCGGCGGTTTCTAGCGATCAGAGGACCGGTGAAACAGTTGAGGTCTGACCGCGGAAGCATCTTCATCGGTGCATGTCTAGAGTTGGATATTGAGATCAAGCCAATTCAGGATCAACTGGCAGAAAGAGGTTGCACCTGGATCTTCAATCCTCCGCATAGTTCTCACATGGGAGGTTCCTGGGAAAGGATGATCGGAATCTCACGCAACATCCTGAACTCTGTTTATGGATGTAAATTCTTCAAGGCTTACGCATGAGACCTTGGTTACTCTTCTGGCTGAAGTTTCTGCCATAATCAACTCAAGACCACTTGTCCCAGTGTCCATGGATCCCAAAAAACCGACCATTCTTATGCCAGCTACTTTTCTCATCCAAAAGACCGGGAACCCGCTAACAGTTAGTGGAGAGTTTACTCATGCAAACACCTACCAGAAACAGTGGAAACGTGTGCGGTACCTCGCTGACTACTTGTGGAACCGGTGGAGAAAGGAATATCTCGTGACTCTCCAAGTGTCATGATCCCAGTGCAGGTTTTTGAGCTGCCACTTCAGGGGTTAATGTCAGGAGCTCAGTGCAGGTTTTGACCTGCACACTTGGGGCTAATGATTGTGGCCTCTCGTTGGTTCTAGGAGAGCTTCTTAAACCCCTGGGAAGCTCCAATCCTTGTCAGTTATACTTTTGCCTTTGGCCGAGTGTGGTGACCTACGTGTGCCTGTTCGTTGTTATAGCTTGTTTATATGGTTCTGACCCGGTTCTGTTCCCAATTGTGAGTTTGCCTGTTGATTCTGTACTGTGCTACCCTCTCTGTGTATGACTTGTTGCCTGTTATATGACTACTCTCTGCTCACCCCTCTTGTACCTTGCAGCTATCTCTGTGTATGACTCATTGGCTACATCCTGACTATCGTCCCTGTCTATGCCCCTTGGTAACTTTGTCTCGCAGTTACCCTGCTAGGAGTTCTCTTGCAGCTCCTAGCCCTCTGGAGTTTAGGCCACGCCCCCAGTAGTCAAGTGCTTCAGGTCCTGCTGTTCTGAAGTACGCACCTACTCGGCTGCTGCCCGCTCCATAGGTATCTTTGAGCACAGCTCGCTTTACTCAGGACACGCGCACTGGCTCAGTGACCAAGTTCAGTGCGGTGTTCCTGACACCAAGGAAGAAGAAAATGGCGACCGAGTAAACCGAACTTGAAAGAAGGAGACGTGGTACTAATGAAAGAACAACAAGCCCGAAGGATGGACTGGCCTATGGGAATCGTTACAAAGACTTTCCCTAGTCAAGACGATAAGGTCTGAAAGGTGGAGCTGAAGGTCCTTAGGAAAGGCGAGCCTAAGACATTTCAGAGGCCAATCCATGAGCTCGTATTGATATTACCAATTGACGACATTCCGGTATGATGAACCACAAACAGAACACTGCCCTACTACTTCGTCCATTGGATTACCGTTGGCTCGGAGACAGTTTGGCCTAGTGCGGCTTCTCCGATCCGAAGATGGGTATCATTGGATTGTCTCAGGAACTGACTGTCATCTACCTTGTTTTGAAGTTGTCATTATTGCATGCATATTTGTGTTTCCTTTCTAGGTTATCGAACTTTACTTAAACAAAAACATTAATATAATGAAATCCCTTTAGGAATTTCAGACAGGGAGTGTACTGTTCCATCTAAAGTTATGATTATATGCTTATATAGATTGTGTTATGTTACCATTCTTTGTGTTCAGTTTTGCATTTGGTCTGCTGCCACCTGCTGTCCTTTTTCTGCATAGCAGACTGCAGCTAATTAATTTTAGTACATGCCTTCCACTTCCAGGTCAGATCACTCCTTCTCTTCCTGCTGATGGCCATTATTAGTTTCATTTTCTCCTGGGAGAGACACGCTTACCAGGCTGTGAAAGGCATCAGTTTTTTTACCACAATTTGCTCAATTTGCTGAATCATCGTGCTACCAACTTGCTGCACATCTTGCTGCACACACATTGTTGTACCACCTCGGTCGTTACACCTGCATTCCTGGAGAAGTACTGCATTACCAATCATATGCTGTATATCAAGATTTCCAATAAACAAGTCTGGACTTCACATTCCCTGGTGTATATCATCTCTCCGGATGCATGAACAGCAAAACAGCAACAATGGTCCTGTCTGCTCTGCATTGAGGAATCGGAAGGTAGGAATCTCTGCCAGGCCCCACTCAACTACACCTCCATTCGCCTCATGTGGGGACAGAACACCGGCCTCATCCCTACGTTAGGCCTCCCCCGCCCCCAGCGGTCAGAATATCGGCCCTGATCTTTGGCCCTCCAGTTACAGTCTGTCTGCGTCATCAGACACTGTTTAGTCACCACACTCCTTTCTCTCACTGACCGGCTCTCCCGGTTGGTGTGGTCATAAGTTTTAATCGAGCCTACTGTCTGGCCTGAGTCTGACCCATTCAGCGTCTCACAGGAACTAAGGTCTCTCAACCTCATACGGCCCGTCGAACTGCCCCTTGCTGACATTCTTTGGCCACCTGCCATGTCACTACTTGGAGGAACCCTTCGGGTCCTTACAGCTTGGGTTGAAGGCGGCCACCACCTGGTGTTCCGTACCTCTTTATTGATCCACCGACGGTCTAGCCTCAACTGCTCAATTTCTTGCAGGTACCTCATTCGATACTCCAAGAGCATGCGAAAGTTTCTCAGGCTTTCCACGGAGCCAACCACCATGATGGGAATCCTACCCTCTTCACTGGATACCTGGTCTTCATCATCAGGAGGGATCCTCACCCTCACCACACCGGAGATATTTATGTTCTGTCCCCACATGAGGTGAATGGAGGTGTAGTTGAGTGGGGCTGGAAGAGATTCCTACCTTCCGCTTCCTCGATGCAGAGCAGACAGGACCATTGTTGCTGTTTTGCTGTTCATGTGTCCGGAGAGATGATACACACCAGATATTGTGAAGTCCAGACTTGTTTATTGGAAATCTGGACATACAGCGTATGATTGGTAATGCAGTACTTTTCCAGAAATGCAGGTGTAACAACCCAGGTGGTACAGCAAGATGTGTACAGCAAGATGATTTAGCAAATTGTGGTAAAAAAACTGATGCCTTCCACAGCCTGGTAAGCGTGTCTCTCCCGGGTGAAAAAGAAACTAGTAATGGCCACCGGCAGGAAGAGAAGGAGTCACCTGACCTGGAAATGGGAGGCATGTACTAGAATTAATTAGCTGCCGTCTGCTAAACAGAAAAGGACAGCAGGTGCCACCAGACCAAATGCAAAACTGAATACAAAGAAAGGTAACATAACACAATTATATAAGCATACAATCATAACCTTAGATGGAAAAGCACAATTTTCAAGGTCTTGCATTACCTTCCCGAGTCTTCCAATGATTCTCCCAATCAGACTTTTGGGTACCGGAATTACATCTTTACGCATACCCAGCCGATCCATAGCCTCCCTTGCTAACTCTAGGCGTCGAGCAGCTTTCATATTACTCCGCCTTACCAGCTGTTTGGTGTGGAGACATTGCAAATGTGTCTCTTTCAAGACAGCTACCTGGTTTGCTGTATCGTCCCCGGCTGATATTACCACCAACTGCCGAGTCTCAGGTGCCCAGTGCACCTTACACGCTTTGATGGCATCCTTAAAAGCCCCATGCACACCTTCCTCAGTGCAGGCTTCTTGCATGTCTTCTGGTACATCAATCAAAGACTTGAAGGTCGCGATCTTGCTCTCTTCCTGGACAGAAGACTCTGGTTTTACCACGGACACTTCCCTCACTACAGTTGTCCCTACTGGATGACTGTCTTCTTCAGCTCTTTGCTCACTAACTTCACGAGATTTTATCTCTTCACAACCCTTTGTCAAGATGGGTACTGGCAGTTCCGTCTTATCAGTCGGGCTCGGCGGCTATAAGTCTTCGTCCAAGCTCTTCTCCCGTAGAAGACCTTTTACTACTCCTCTGAGTTCATCCATCTCTTCCCTAAGGGTCTTGTTCATACTTTGCCAGGTACAGTAGACAGGTGACCCCTGAGCTCCAAGACTTCTTTCTCGAGCCCCTCCACCCTGTGCTCGGCCATTTGTCTCAGGACTCTTTCTCGTATGAGATGTTCTTCCACTGTTTCTTTTATTAACTGTATCTCATGATCTTGTTCTCTTTTGGCCAGCATGTGTCGCACCAGTACCTCTTTAATTATATTGTCAAAGGGTACCACTGGGTCATTCCCGTCAGCCAAGTGAACAATCCCGTTATCGCCTAACCGTGTTTTTACCCCAGTTGTCTCGTCAGTCAGGTCACCATCTGTCATGTCACGAGACGTTAGGTCCGTAAGTTGGGCAGATGTTCATCTTCTTCTGGTCAGTTCTACCTCTGACCCCACAGTCGAAACATCTCCATCATTCGACCATACGTCATCAAACAAAAAAAAGTCCCGGCCCCTCTACAAGGCATACACTAAGTCACGTGGCATCCCGCCCCCTTGGCACTCACCACCTTTGGTCCCCTCAAACATTACTCTGTCTACTGCATAGTCCACCATGACCCCGCGTTTACAGCGAATCCTGATGTTTTTCTTGGTCAGAGAGAAAACGAGAGGAGTTCCTGTCAGAGTCACCTGACACTTTGAGTCCAACCGTCCAGAGATTCCTTCTCGGTGCAACATCATGCAGCCCGTCATTATCCGGAAAGACTGTCCCCGATTCTTCAAAAGTCATACACACACTGCGGTTCCCCAGACATACCCACTGAGGCAACCAGTGCTGCCATTTCCTGAACCACCTCGATTTGGGTCACCGCCCCCCTCTGGGACTCCACCCCTTTTTGGGTTACCACCCCAATTTAGGTCACCTGCCCCCTCTGGGACTCCACCCCTTTTTGGGTTACCACCCCAAGTTGGGTCACCGCCCTGTCTGGGACTCCACCCCCTTTTGGGCTACCACCCCGATTTGGGCCACCGCCCCCTTTCGGGATTTCCCCATGTCCGTTCTACAGGTCTCCTTAGACCACAGTTCACACCAAAACCAGTTCATGTCTTTAACGATGCCACACAAGTCCTTGCTAGCACCACCACAGCTCCTGCTGTCACCGATCTCCGACACCTCCGGCTGCTGTTCACACACAGCTGCAGGTGTCACCTTTGTAACCCCGCTGAGTTACAGGAAGTCGCTTGTCCCCTTCGGAACCCCGCCGAGTTACAGCAAGCCACTTGTCACCTTATTGACTCCCCTGAGCCACCACAAGCTGAGTTGTTAAAAGAGAGAGAAAAAAAAACACCACACAAAACTCACGTGTCCTGTCTGTGTGGTATTCAGGACGTCCGTCTCCTCTCCTGAGACCGTCCAACACACAAGGCGCACAGGGTGCTATTCAGGGAGGCGACCCTCCTCCCAGGGTTTCCCAGCACACTGGCCTCACCAGGCCCAGGGGCTCGGCAGGTGCTATTCAGGACATCTGTCTCCACCTGAGACTGCCCAACACTCATGGCTCACCAGGTCCAAGGTCACATGTGCTCCAGGGATCCGATTCTTCTCCCAGAACCTCACAACACTGACCCTCCAGGACCTTTGCACACTGAACCCTCCAGGTTCACAGTCTCTCTCACTGACCCCAGTAAGTACAACACGGACACCTGTCCGTTACTTGTGTCAGCCACACAGGTCCTTGGGTACCTCATATCCACAGAGGCACCCTATAGCAATCCACAGTCTTTCTCTGACCCTGGTCAGCATACCACATGGCTTTCACGACCGTCACCTGCCGGCCGCTCAGGTTCTCGGACCCCTCTACTGCAGAGGTGTCCTATAAGTCTTTTCCACTGACCCCGGTCAGTATATCACACGGCTTTCAAGACCGTCAGCCCTTCTGGCTCAGCGTTGCCAGCACTGCACCATGTGCTTTTGGAAACTGAAGCCCTTAGCAACCAAATTTTGCAGTCCTCTTCCGTTGCTCCTAGCAACAAGGCTACAACACTGCCTTTTGCATTTCTCCACCAATTGTAAGGTAACGCTGTCATTCAAGTTTGGGGACACTCGCTTGGCAGCCAAATAATCAGATCCGGCACGGGTTTTCCATATAACAATAACAGTCCATGCAGTTTATTCAGGCATCATAAACCATGACCAGCAACATACTGTAATGTTCAAATAAACAGCATAGCATCCATGACAGAGCTTCACTCTGCACAACCTGTATGACTACAGGATAAACAATGTCCAGCACACAGGCTCTCGATCCTCAGTTATATACCCTCTCAGGGTTACCTCATGGCTGCTTCATACTCCATACTTCAGATGTCCATTCCTTCCAGGGAACTGTCAGTCGCTTGCAGCCATTACTCACAGTATTCACATGCTGTCAGGCAGGAAGCCCCATCTCCCAGCGGGACCTTCCACAACTGACCAACCGGGTCCAAGCATTCCCTCATGTGACCTACCCTGGCCACCTTTATATGGTCCGTAGCCACGCCCACCAGGTCACATGACTATGACATCATCACAGGTCCTTCACACTCACATAGTCTTTTACTACCAGCATTTTCAGACACACCCCTGTGTGTATTTGTAGGTAGCTGGTCTTGCCCGTCTCTCCAGCTACCTGAAGACTTCCCTAAGACATTGACACAGAACCTCAGCAGTATCACTGCTGATCAACACATACACAAGTCTTCATCTCAAGGCCACCCACCTTGAGATACATTATGATCATTCAGCATCCTACTCCTATCAGGACACTGGAAATGCTTATACGCCTGTCCTGGAGCACCCACACAGCGCCCCCTAGCGGACACAGTGGTCACTACAATACAATGGATTGAAATTTTTAATGATACACATGATGAAGGCTAGACAGCTGAAACGTGTTGTGTTTATGTTTTATTACGTTTTTTGCATTTGTCATATGTGATCTAGCAACCCTCTGCTAGGTTTTTAAAATTATACATTTCAATCCATCCATACTTCTGGATCCTCAATGCATTTATATTACACTTTTAATATTATGCTTAGCGCTCTCATTTTTACCCTCTTTTTTCCCAGGACTTACCTATCTGATATTGATGACCTATGATGGGCCATGAATATAAATTACCCAACAATCCCTTTAATAATTAAAATGTCCCAGTGATATGATTTGCATTATTTGGCTTTTGTAGCAACCTGTGCATACATTTATGGAAAAAAAAGTTTACCGTATATTTGTCAAAGTTATTATATACAGCAATTGGTTAATGATGCGCATTAATGACAGAGTAAAATCCTGCACAAAAATAACACAAAAACAACCTCTAAACTAGGAATCAGTTCATAGGTTATTTAACACTTCTGTCACTGCTGTCCCCTCAAATTCCATTTTTCAAATATTTTGGTACACAAGAACCATTTAATGAGTAAAGAGTGATGCACCGTGAATTCCAATGCGGTTCTATCCGGGCAGGATCCTTGTGTTTAATATGCCCCTCTCGACACTTTATATATAGGCTGCCTAATTCAAGTCTCCAAACAGCTTTTTCTTCTCTAGTTGAAGGAGTAACTCCTGTCTGATGGCAGATTACTTAAAATGTTATTTACATGGAGAAACTCTAAAAAAAAAAAAGGTTCAATCACATTGGCACCTGCTGATTTTCCAGTGTTGTGGCTGTCAGTGTAAAAGTGCATTTTATGTTCTGTTACGTTCCCATTTTCTATTTGCTGCAGTGCAAAATAGCAAGCAAATTGTTTGTCTGAGTTTATGTTTAGACTACAAACAGGGGAATATGCAGTGCAACATTGACACAAGGATGATGATGGTTTATCTGAAAAAGGTTCATGTCTGGGCATGAAGCATTTACTACTTTCTTCCCAAGTTCCTCAACTATGTCACCAATGATGTCAACATGGAAACACCAAGAAGCATCTCAAAATGTAATATAAAATATTTAATTTTATTTAAACAATTAATTACAATATACACAGAGAGGGATGCATTTAAAAGGAGGGACCTAATAATCCAAGCTGTGCCAAAACTAATATGCGGTCAATAAACCCCTATCAAAAGCACATACCAACAATTATCATGAAATCTGTATAAAAGGACAAGGTTTAAACCATAAATATTTTTGCAAAATATGCATTATCAGTTTTTGGTCCAACCAATTTCCCCTAGTAACCAAATGTGCCTACATAATGACAGGAGCAAGCCCCCAATAAATACAGGCTGTGAATAACATGCCCAGGAAAAATGTAAAATAGGGGGAAACAATTTACCTGACACCAAGAGTGCTGCCCACCACACGTTTCACTTCGCTTCTTCGGTGCGGTGACCCAGTTGTGTACCTATCACCACTGTATAAGGCATGAAAATCCACTTGGTAAATTGGGATGTCATGTCATTATTGGGAAGCCTGCTTGACCACGCAAAACAACACTGATGCTTCTCCAGAGTGGAAAATGGTGTTCAGCAAGTTTTATTTTGCAAATAAAATCTCAAAGTTTTTGAGTACACAAGAAACTACAAAATTCAGGAAATTGATCTCGAAACTATCATCCACAGATTGACCCTCTCATCTCTAATCCTATCTCTTCCTTCCTCCTTTTCTCTGATCCTTTTTTTGTCACATATTACAAACTCTTACCAAACTTTTTCCTCTCCAATCCTCCTGAAAGCAGCAGACAGGTTCATATTTCTGCCAAGCTGCTACACCGATGCCTCCACCTTGTGCCAGTCATTGCACTAGTTACCCATTCACAACAATAGAAACTTATCTTTCTCAAGTATAAAGCTCTCCACAGTTTTGCACCACCCTACATATACTCCCTCATCGCTTTTTATCTCCCTCTCCATGCTTTCCATTCTGCAACTCCTCAAAGACTGATATGCTCCATAATCTGAACCTCCCACTTCCGTCTCCAAGACTTTTCTTGTGCTGCGCCAGTATTCTAGAATACACTACCCCGGTTGATCCGAATAATCGCTAGCCACCAGAACACATGTCTTTAGACAGGCTCATTTCACTAATCTAACTCTTCCCTGTTCACTCTTTCTAAATTTTGTTTGGAGTCTAGACCCTTCTATTCATCTGTCTCCACATCCTTTAGGCACCCAATAGCACTCGGCAGCTGTACTTGTTTAGATATCAACTGATGTGATGACCATTCATGCTGCTTGCTTGAAAACTCCTAGCTATTATAAAGAAGGCTGAATCATATGTGACAAGCACTTTTACCTATTGTGTCCCAACAATTTCCTTATACATTGTAAGCTTGTGAGCTGGGCCATCATTCTTCCTGTAATGGTTGAACTACGTGTTACTTTGTATGTCTTTATTGTCTGCACATGTCCCCACATAATTGTAAAGTGCTATGGATTATGTTGGTGCAAGACACATATAATTATTATTAACCCTGCAATATATAAAGAAATCTTCTCTGTGTTTCAAGAAATCAATCAAGCCCCCACTCCCTTTTTCTCATCAATCTTCTGCGTTTCGCTGTAAGACAACTGGCTTCAGCAGGAGATTCTCCTAGGGCAAAATATTGATAATCTCTGCCCATTCACAAGCGTCAGCTTTACATATGCCAAACATGGAAATGATCCACAGGGGATTAATTCCTTTGTTCGCTGCAAGTTTGTTTTATACAAGACTGATTGTTTCAATATCAAATGTTGCCGACAAACAAAGAGGATGACAATAGTTTTTGTTTGATTCAAACATTCAGGCCTAGGTTAGTATTCCCTTAATTTACACATCGCATCATTAGGCAGTTAGTAATATGCTTGCCCAGCTGTAAACAATTCATGTCCTCTATAAAGTACTTCTCTCATCTTGAGCATTACCTATAAGTGCTCTCCCTCAGTTGGATGACCCTTGTGCTAATTGACCTGAATGCTTGGTGCTTAGAGTAGAACAGTTAAAGTGATGGTTTCAACCTCTTATATCGGATTTCATTAGTAACAGGCTGTAACATAAGTACACCATCCCAGTCAATAACCAACGTTGTATCCATAGGGTTTGCAGTTTTTCCTGGCAATGTGGCCCTTTAGAGTCTGACACTCCAGGTTCTTCTGCTGCAGAGAATGGAATACTTGGATCCTGTCTGGAATGAGCATTTTGTGCGCTTTGTCCAGGAACATTGAAACTTTAACCAAATACCTGTTTTTTTTTTTTTTTGCCTGATCTTGGAGGGGTTCTTGCTTTGGGGGCTATTAGGGCAGCGACAGGTCAAAATTGTATCACTTTTTAGTTGGCAATGTTCATAACCTTTACAAAAGAAGGATTTACAGGGTTTCCATGCATTTGAAGCAGTTACTAAGGACATTTCTTAAATCAAATTTGAAGTCTGTTTGGAAAAGAAATAGAATACTCTTTTTTAAAAGGAATGATCACAAAGTCTTGATTAGTTTATTGTGGTTTGTAATATCTAAGAAATGACCCAAACACCCCCTAAATCTGTATTGTTATATAATAGATGACCAGTTAACTTAAATAATAAGCATATACAGGAAAATCAAAGTTGGAGAACATAAAGTAATAGATCTATGATGCTCCTGGTCCAACTTGTAGATGGTTTTGTTAGGAGAGCCAACAGAGAGAAGTTACCTCTTCATGACATTCCATAAGTCAAGTCTCTTGGGTCTGCCCTACTATAGTCAACTGCTAGACACCTGGAATGATTAGAAAAGGCAAACAAGAGCAGAATTAGGGCTTATCAACTCACGTACGAGTGTTATCTATGTTTTTCCCAGATAGCACTCAAACCTGAGATACTGATTGGTCTGTGCATAGTCGCAGAGGCATGTCCAACATTGATCCGAGTGGCCGATCAAATTTGATAAAAAAAAGTCTATCGGTACGTAGAAAAAAAAAAGACAACACTCGGATGCCATACATGTGCTGTCCATTTTTCGCAGACTAACAGGAGAAGGTGGAGAAGCTTTTTTTTTTTTATTATCATCAGTGAAAAAAAACTGATTAAACTCTGAGGACATCTAATGAAAATCATTGATGAGACTCAGTGCACCAAAAATACTGACGTCTGAATGAGGCCTTATGAAAGGCCATATGTCGAGGGCAGCACAGAATGATGGAACAGTAGAAGTATAGTCTGATGATTGAAAATTTGACTTACATGAAAGAAAAGCTAAAGAATTATAATAGAGACTTATACCCAGTAATATATCAGAGCCAGATTATGAAGACAGAAGATGCTGTTTGTGCCTGGGGGAGGGGGGGTTAATAAGGATGTACGCGGACATCGATAAGTTTGATTTCAAAATTAAGGTTAAAAGAGTTGGCCCATTTCTGAACACTTTAAGCTATAATCTGCAACAGGTACAGTGTAACCAAACAAACTGAATAATAGTTACTGACACCAGATCCATTACCGGCTCTCCGCCGCTATCCCGGGTCTTTGTTGATGTGACGTCAGCACTGCAGACATACAACAAATACTGGGGCAGCGTCGGAGAACCAATGCTGGATCTGTAGAGGGTAAGTAATGCTCAGTTTGTTAGGTTATACCTGTTGTAACTTTTAGCCCAAAATATTATGAAAGGGGACAACCCTTTAATAAATAACATTTTGAAGTCTAGAACTTAATGTACAGCTCTTATGTCAATCTGTAAACAATGTAGAGGGTCATTGTATAATGCAGAGCACCTACATACCAGAACACTTGAATATAACCCAGGGCCTCTCATGGTATAAGGGTCCAGTATCTGATCCAGACCTTAATCCCAGGGACAATCCAGAGCTCACCCATTGCCATGTTGAGTTCTCCAATGTGGAAGCCACTCATTGCAGATGCTTTCTCCTTTGTCTCTTCAGTCGAAGACAACAGAAAAAGGGTCTAGAAGAAACAATCCTTGTATTGACCATAAAATAAATCTGGTTCATGATCATGATTTTATGACCAGGATCACACTTGCGAAAAACTCAGACAAGTCTCGCACGTCAATACCTGTTACTGTCGCTAGCACTCAGATCGGAGCATTCAGCTGCATAAAAATACTTGCAACTGAACGCTCCGATCCAAGTGTCGGCAGCAGTATTGCCGGGTATTGATGTGCGAGACTCGTCCGAGTTTCTCGCAAGTGTGATCCCGGCCTAGATCTGTCTCTCTATTCCTATGTTATTTGGGACCTAGGACCTTTATCAAACCGTGTTCTTTTTTTGATTTGATTTCTTGATCGTTATTACCCATATAAGTCTATGGGTCAGTGACAATCACGAACAGAACGCGGATGGCATCAGTGTGTAATCCATATGCCATCCATGATTAACATTGAGCTGGAGAAGTTTTTCTGTTTTTTTTTTCAATCAAAGATGAAACACTGATGGTAAAACTAACACATCGGCAAACAATAATGAAACTCGGATCCAAAACACTGTTGAAAAACAGTCTGGGACTTAAAAAATATGAACCAAAATCACAGCTGTCTAAATGAGGCCTCATCTCATCAGTAGTGTTGAGCGATACCTTCCGATATCGGGAAATATCGGATCGGATTGGATCGGACCGATACCCCAAAAATATCGGGTATCACCAATTCCGATACCGGAAACCAATGCAAGTCAATGGGACAAAAATATCGGAATGAAAATAAACCCTTTGTTTCGTTACACATCCTGATCGGGAGGGGGGGAGAGTGTGGGCGGTGCATGGGTGGAGACTGTGCGTGTCTGTACGGGCCTCTCGGGGGTCTGTGCGGGCTGCCGGGGGTCTGTACGGGCCACGCAGAAATCAACGTGTGTCCCACAATGATCTCCCATGGAGAACAGCAGCATCAGCTGATGCGACCGCTCTCTAGGGGCTCCAATAATAGAATGACGGGAGGAAGGTATCCTTCCGCACTGTATTCCTCCGCCACTGTAAAAAATAGTCCCTAGTCTCACTTTTGGCATTGCTGTGTGAGATCCCATGCAGCTTTTGCCATAAAGTGAGACCAGTGAACTATAGTAACCTCTCAGTGATGCACAGCAGGAGCCATTGTCTCCTGTCAGTGTGTCACTGAAGGTCCTATAGATGTCACTGTTCTATAGGGGAGATCATCGTGGGACACTCGTGAATTTCTGTGGATCAGGGAGTATATTGGTTGTTTGTTATTTTAATATTTTTTACAGATGACACTGGCTTCGGGGATCAAAGTGACAAGTGATGGTGAGTATGTATTCTATGTTATATGTACTGTATGTCTATATGTATGTATTGTATGAATGTATTGTATGTAGTATATATGTAATATGTATGTTGTATGTTGTATGTATGTTGTATGTATGTAGTATGTATGTTTGTGTTTTTTGTTTTTTCACATTCAACACATTAGCCGGATGATGGGACTACTACTGTCCCATCATTGGCTAATGTGTCAATCACTGTCATTGTAGAAGGCATAGCCCAATGGGACTTGTAGTCCCATCGGACGATGCCTGCACACACACACCCCCGGCAGCCCGCACAGACCCCCGGCAGGCCCGCACAGACCCCGGCAGGCCCGCACAAACTCCCGGCAGGCCCGCACAGACCCCCGGCAGGCCCGCACAGACCCCCGGCAGGTCCGCACAGACCCCCCCACGGTCACGCACAGTCTCCGCCCACGCATCGCCCACACTCCATTATAACGCATCATGATGACATAATTTCAGCATGCCTGACAGGCTCATTGCATTATGGGAACTTCCAATTTTGGTATTCGATATTGTAAAAATATCGGAACTCAGTATCAGAACTCCGATACCGCGAATATCTGCCGATACCCAATATTTGCAGTATCGGAATGCTCAACACTACTCATCAGTGATGCCAGTCCTACATAGTGTAGGGCCACACGCCTTTGACAAAGGGGAATGGTAACACCCAGTTGTAACTTAATACATTACTAGGAGGAGTAGCAGAGGTACACAGTAAAAATCTAAAAACTTGCCACTGAGTTTTTATTTAATGAAAAATACAAATACATGCTAAAGCAGATGTCAAGAGAGTTGTCAGGTCCTCCTTCAGGCTCAGAGATTATATAGCATATTTTTGCATGCAACGCCTTCTCTAGGACTTGTATGAAACCTATGTTATAATATATATATTTAAATTGTAATGACTTTGGATTGCAGATGCTTGAAGCAGATTTACCTTTAAAATATCAGTCTACACTCCCTGACATAAGTTATGTCGCTTATCCATGTTATGTAAATAAAAGCTTATAACCTGACGTTAAATTCATCCATTGGTTGTATAAATTATTCTTTTGAAGCTGAAACCCTCCGAAATGTGGTTTAACTCCTTTCTGACATGAGACATACTATCCCGTCCATAGGACCCGGGCCCCTATGCCCATGGACGGGATAGTACGTCTACTGCGATCAGCGGCGCCCACGTGGTGAGCGCTACTGATCGCGGCCGGGTGTCAGCTGATTATTACAGCTGACACCCGGCACAATGTGTCAGGGGCGGTCACGGACCGCCCCCGACATGTTAACCCCTTACACACCACGATCAAGCATGATCGTGGTGTACCGGGGGTTAAAGGGAAGCATCGGCAGGGAGGGGGCTCCCTCCGTGCTTCCCTGAGCCCCCCACGGAAGCGCAATGTGCAGCGCTGCTGCGGGGGGCTCCTTTCCTGCAGGCCCCTGAATCCAAGATGGCGACGGGGGCCTTCGGGGGCCTGCAGGAAGCTGGCTTCCTCAGTGCCTGCAAAGCGCAGGCAAGAGGAAGTCTTCTTCAATGCCTGTGACAGATTGCTGATCTGTCACAGTGATCTGTGATGTGACAGATCAGCGATCTGTCACAGGACAGTGATGTCCCACCTGGGACTATTTAATAAAGTAAAAAAAAAAATAAAAGTGTTAAAATAATTAAAAAAAAATCGCCAAATAAATTAGAAAAAAAAAAAATATTCCCCAAAATAAATCCATTTTTTGGAAATAAAAAAAACAAAACAATAAAAGTACACATATTAGGTATCACCGCGTCCGTAATGACCCGCCCTATAAAACTGACCCATTAGTTAACCCCTTTAGCGAACCCCTTAAAAAAAAATAAAAAACGAAGCAAAAAATTATGATTTATTATCATACCGCCAAACAAAAAGTGTAATAACACGCGATCAAAAAGACGCATATAAATATCCTTGGTAACGCTGAAAATGTCATCTTGTCCCGCAAAAAACGAGCTGCCACACAGCATCATCAGTGAAAAAATAAAAAAGTTATATCTCACAGAATAAAGCGATGCAAAAATAATTATTTTTTATATAAAATAGTTTTCATTGCATAAAACCGACAAAACATAAAAAAACTACCTAAATGAGGTATCACTGTAACCGTACTGACCCGAATAATAAAACTGCTTTATCAATTTTACCGCACGCGGAACGGTGTAAACGCACCCCCCCAAAAGAAATTCATGAAACGCTGGTTTTTGTTCATTCTGCGTCCCAAAAATTGGAATAAAAAGCGATCAAAAAATGTCACGTGCCCGAAAATGCTACCAATAAAAACGTCAACTCGTCCTGCAAAAAATAGGACCTCACATGACTCGGTGGGTCAAAATACGGAAAAATTATAGCTCTCAATATGTGGTGATGCAAAAACTATTTTTACAATAAAAAGCGTCTTTTAGCGTGCGACAGCTGCCAAACAAAAACCGCCATAAATAGTAAATCAAACCCCCAGTTATCACCCCCTTAGTTAGGGAAAAATAATAAAATTAAAAAAATGTATTTATTTCCATTTTTCCGTTAGGGCTAGGGCTAGGGTTAGGGTTAGGGTTAGGGTTAGGGTTAAGGCTGAGATTAGGGTTAGGGGTGTGTTGGGGTTCGGGTTGGAGTTAGAATTGGGGGTTTCCACTGTTTGGGCACATCAGGGGCGCTCCAAATGCAACATTGCGTCTGATCTCAATTCCAGCCAATTCTAAGTTGAAAAAGTCAAATGGTGCTCCTTCCCTTCCAAGCTCTGCCATGCGCCCAAACAGTGTTTTACCCCCACATGTAGGGTATCAGCCTACTCAGGACAAATTGCAAAACAATTTTTGGGGTCCAATTTCTCCTGTTACCCTTAGGAAAATAAAAAATTGAGGGCAAAAATATCATTTTTGTGGAAAAAAATGATTTTTTATTTTCATGCCCTGGCATTGTAAACTTCTGTGAAGCCCTTGGGGGTTCAAAGTGCTCACCTCACATCTAGATAAGTTCCATAGGGGGTCTAGTTTTCAAAATGGGGTCATTTGTGGGGGGTTTCCACTGTTTAGGTACATTAGGGGCTCTCTAAAGGCAACATGACACCCGCAGACCATTCCATCAAAGTCTGCATTCCAAAACGTCACTACTTCCCTTCCGAGCCCTGACGTGTGTCCATACAGTTTTCTCCCACATATGAGGTGTCAGTGTACTCAGGACAAATTGGACAACAACTTTTGGGGTTCAATTTCTCCTGTTACCCTTGGGAAAATAAAAAATGGTGACTAAAAGATCATGTTTGTGGAAAAAATACGAATTTTTTATTTTCACGCCCGGGCGTTATAAACTTCTGTGAAGCACTGTGGGGTTCAAAGTTCTCACCACACATCTAGATAAGTTCCTTAGGGGGTCTAGTTTCCAAAATGGTGTCATTTGTGGGGGGTTTCCACTGTTTTGGTACATCAGGGGTTTTCCAATCGCGACATGGTGTCTGATCTCAATTCCAGCCAAAAACGTCAAATGGCGCTGCTTCCCTTCCAAGCTCTGCCATGCGCCCAAATAGTGGTTTACCCCCACATGTGGGGTATCAGCATACTCGGGACAAATTGCACAATAACTTTTAGGGTCCTGTTACCCTGGGGAAAATAAAAATTGGGGTGAAAAGATCATTTTTGTGGAAAAAATATATTTTAATTGTACCGCTGTACGTTATAAACTTCTGTAAAGCCCTTGTGGGTAAAAAGTTCTCACCACATATCTAGATAAGTTCCTTGGGGGGTCTAGTTTCCAAAATGGGGTCACTTGTAGGGGTTTTCCACTGTTTAGGTACATCAGAGACTCTCCAAATGTGACATGGCGTCCGATCTGAATTCCAGCCAATTTTGCATTGAAAAAGTCACACGGCGCTCCTTCCATTCTGAGCTCTGCCATGCGCCGAAACAGTCGTTCCCCCCCACAAATCAGGTATCAGCATACTCGGGACAAATTGCACAATAACTTTTGCAGTCCAATTTCTCCTGTTACCCTTCGTAAAATAAAAAAAATTGAACCTGAAGTATTTTTTTTGTGAAAAAAGTCAGATGTTCATTTTTTTTTTAAATATTCAAAAAAATTCCTGTGACGCACCTGAAGGGTTAATAAACTTCTTGAATGTGGTTTTGAGCACCTTAAGGGGTGCAGGTTTTAGAATGGTGTCACTTTTGGGTATTTTCTATCATATAGACCCCTCAAAGTGGCTTCAAATGTGATGTGGTCCTAAAAATAAAATGGTGTTGTAAAAATGAGAAATCCCTGGTCAACTTTTAACCCTTATAACTTCCTAACAAAAAAAAATTTTGGTTCCAAAATTGTGCTGATGTAAACATGTGGGAAATGTTAGTTATCAAGTTTTTTGTGTGCCGTATCTCTGTGATTTAAGGGCATAAAAATTCAAAGTTGGAAAATTGCAAAATTTTCAAAATTTTTGCCAAATTTCCATTTTTTTCACAAATAAACGCAAGTTATTTGAATTAAATTTTACCACTAGCATGAAGTACAATATGTCACGAGAAAACAAAGTCAGAATCACCAGGATCCATGGAAGCATTCCAGAGTTATGACCTCATAAATGTACAGTGGTCAGAATTGTAAAAATTGGCCCGGTCATGAACGTGCAAACCACCCTTAGGGGTGAAAGGGTTAAGTTAAGAAAATAAATTGGCATCAATGCAGAAATATTGATCATTTAATGGACACAGAATGGTCAGATTTTGGCAAGACAAAAGTTTTGTCGCCTGGTCATAAAATGCACGCAATCCTAGTTTACATCCTCACCTGTGCTCTGTAAATGATTGCTTAATTAGTGGTTATGTATAAAAAGAAACCCAGCACCCCAGACCTTCACTTGAGCTGCAACTTGAGCTCTGACAACATGCCTAAAATCCACCCTGTGACCAAAGCCTGGATTATCAAGAGGCTGAAGACCAGATCCACTGCAGAGGTGGCTGGCACCTTTAATGTGTCTCAGCATCAAGTACAAAGAATTAAAAAAAGATTCGAAGAGACTGGAGATGTGTTTGACAAGCCCAGGTCCGGCAGACCCCACAAGACAACTGCTCAGGAGGAACGTGTGTTGGCTAGAAAATCCAAAGGAAGCCCCTCTTCCACTGCAGCAGAGCTCCAACAGGCCTGGTCACTTCAAGTCCCTGTGTCAACTAGAACAGTTTGTAGGATTCTGTCTCGAAATGGCTTCCATGGTCAAATCAGTGCCCAGAAGCCATCACCAAACAAAATGCAAATAAAAAACTGTGTGGCATTTGCAAAGTCCCACAGCCTGCTAAACAGATGGACGCTGGAAAAGTGGCAGAAGGCGGATTTCTCTGATGAATCTTCAGTAGAATTACACCACAGCTGCCGCAAATACTGCAGGAGACCTACTGGAGCCCGTATGGATCCAAAATACACCGAGAAAACAGCTAAATTTGGTGGTGGAAAGATCATGGTCTGGGGTTACATTCAGTATGGGGGTGTGCGAAACATTTCCAAGGTGGAAGGCAATACCAATAGCCTAAAATATCAAGAAGTATTAGCTACCTCTTATATTCCAAATCATAAAAGGGGTCAAATTCTGCAGCAGGATGGTGCTCCATCTCATACATCCATCTCTACAACAAAGTTCCTCCAGGCAAAAAAGATCAAGGTGCTCAAGGACTGGCCAGCCGAGTCACCAGACATGAACATCATTGAGCCTGTTTGGGGTAGGATGAAAGAGGAAGCTTGGAAGACAAAACCAAAGAATCTAGATGAACTCTGGGAGGCATGTAAGACTGCATTCTTTGCTATTCCTGATGACTTCATTAATAAATTGTATGAGTCATTGTTGAACCGCATGGATGCAGTCCTTCAAGCTCATGGAAGTCACATAAAATATTAAATATGACTCTAATAGCACCACAACTTCATTCACCAATGTTATGCAACATATATTTGTATTTTAAGTTATTTATTTGTTTGAATATCACCTTACTTTTGTCTTGCCAAAATCTGACCATTCTGTGTCCATTAAATGATCAATATTTCTGCATTGATGGCAATTTATTTTCTTAACCTAAACCACATTTCTGAGGGTTTCAGCTTTCAAAAGAATAATTTATACAACCAATGGATGAATTTAACGTCAGGTTATAAGTAGAGTTGAGCAAAACGGGTCTAACAATTTCAAAAGTCGCCGACTTTTGGCAAAGTCGGGTTTCATGAAACGAAACCCGACCCTAGGATGAGGTCGGCCACGAGGTCGGCGACTTACGCACCAAAGTCGTGTTTCAAAAGTTTGTTTAGCGCTCTTTTTCAGCCAATCAGGATCCACGGACACTGTGGGCAACGTGATGACATAGGCAGGGGTCGCCACCATCTTTCAGAAGGGCATGCAAGTGATTGGCTTGCTTTGGTGGGCGTCACAGGGGTTATAAAAGGGCGTGCACGCCGACCGCCATCTTACTTCTGCCGATCTTAGCATAGGGAGAGGATGCTGATTCTGTAGGGAGAGCGTTAGGCAGGGAAGAAGACAAAAAAACTGCTTCTGCTGCTAGCGATTTTGCCTGTGCAACACACCAGTCACTGTGTGTGCAGTGCAAGGGGAGGCTATATTGTGGTGGATCAGCGGTGTTGGTTGTTAGGCTGCCTTCTAAGGCTTCCTGACAGCTGCATTGCTGTTTCCCCACTGCTCTGCAAACTGCTTTTTTAAAAGCAATCCCAATTTTTTTTTTTCCTGCTAAGGTACTGAGCGTGCATTTATTCACACCATACAGCGGTGTACGCTCCTCACACAGTACCGTGTAACGGCTGTTATCACAGCCACAGTGAAGCTATCTGTGTGTCTACAATTCACTTTTTTCACACCTATGCCATCGAGCCTGTGACATAGCGCTCTGATATTCAGTGGGCCTCACACAATCCAAGTGTCCAGTGTCTGCAGAAATTCACAATCTCCCTTATCCTGTAGTCACTTTTTTCACACCTGCTGCATCGAGCCTGTGACATAGCGCTGTGATATTCATTGGGCCTCACACAATCCAAGTGTCCAGTGTCTGCAGAAATTCAAAATCTCCCTTATCCTGTAGTCACTTTTTTCACACCTGCTGCATCGAGCCTGTGACATAGCGCTCTGATATTCATTGGGCCTCACACAATCCAAAAGTGTCCAGTATCCACAAGTGTCTGCAGAAATTCAAAATCTCCCTTATCCTGTAGTCACTTTTTTCACACCTGCTGCATCGAGCCTGTGACATAGCGCTGTGATATTCATTGGGCCTCACACAATCCAAGTGTCCAGTGTCTGCAGAAATTCAAAATCTCCCTTATCCTGTAGTCACTTTTTTCACACCTGCTGCATCGAGCCTGTGACATAGCGCTCTGATATTCATTGGGCCTCACACAATCCAAAAGTGTCCAGTGTCCACAAGTGTCTGCAGAAATTCAAAATCTCCCTTATCCTGTAGTCACTTTTTTCACACCTGTGCCATCGAGCCTGTGACATAGCGCTGTGATATTCAGTGGGCCTCACACAATCCAAGTGTCCAGTGTCCACAAGTGTCTGCAGAAATTCAAAATCTCCCTTATCCTGTAGTCACTTTTTTCACACCTGTGCCATCGAGCCTGTGACATAGCACTGTGATATTCAGTGGGCCTCACACAATCCAAGTGTCCAGTGTCCACAAGTGTCTGCAGAAATTCAAAATCTCCCTTATCCTGTAGTCACTTTTTTCACACCTGCTGCATCGAGCCTGTGACATAGCGCTGTGATATTCATTGGGCCTCACACAATCCAAGTGTCCAGTGTCTGCAGAAATTCAAAATCTCCCTTATCCTGTAGTCACTTTTTTCACACCTGCTGCATCGAGCCTGTGACATAGCGCTCTGATATTCATTGGGCCTCACACAATCCAAAAGTGTCCAGTATCCACAAGTGTCTGCAGAAATTCAAAATCTCCCTTATCCTGTAGTCACTTTTTTCACACCTGCTGCATCGAGCCTGTGACATAGCGCTGTGATATTCATTGGGCCTCACACAATCCAAGTGTCCAGTGTCTGCAGAAATTCAAAATCTCCCTTATCCTGTAGTCACTTTTTTCACACCTGCTGCATCGAGCCTGTGACATAGCGCTCTGATATTCATTGGGCCTCACACAATCCAAAAGTGTCCAGTGTCCACAAGTGTCTGCAGAAATTCAAAATCTCCCTTATCCTGTAGTCACTTTTTTCACACCTGTGCCATCGAGCCTGTGACATAGCGCTGTGATATTCAGTGGGCCTCACACAATCCAAGTGTCCAGTGTCCACAAGTGTCTGCAGAAATTCAAAATCTCCCTTATCCTGTAGTCACTTTTTTCACACCTGTGCCATCGAGCCTGTGACATAGCACTGTGATATTCAGTGGGCCTCACACAATCCAAGTGTCCAGTGTCCACAAGTGTCTGCAGAAATTCAAAATCTCCCTTATCCTGTAGTCACTTTTTTCACACCTATGCCATCGAGCCTGTGACATAGCACTGTGATATTCAGTGGGCCTCACACAATCCAAGTGTCCAGTGTCCACAAGTGTCTGCAGAAATTCAAAATCTCCCTTATCCTGTAGTCACTTTTTTCACACCTGTGCCATCGAGCCTGTGACATAGCACTGTGATATTCACTGGGCCTCACACAATCCAAGTGTCCAGTGTCCACAAGTGTCTGCAGAAATTCAAAATCTCACAGAAATTCAAAGTCTCCCTTATCCTGTAGTCACTTTTTTCACACCTGTGCCATCGAGCCTGTGACATAGCACTGTGATATTCAGTGGGCCTCACACAATCCAAGTGTCCAGTGTCCACAAGTGTCTGCAGAAATTCAAAATCTCCTTTATCCTGTAGTCACTTTTTTCACACCTGCTGCATCGAGCCTGTGACATAGCGCTGTGATATTCAGTGGGCCTCACACAATCCAAGTGTCCAGTCAAGTGTCCAGTGTCCACAAGTGTCTGCAGAAATTCAAAATCTCCCTTATCCTGTAGTCACTTTTTTCACACCTGCTGCATCGAGCCTGTGACATAGCGCTGTAATATTCAGTGGGCCTCACACAATCCAAGTGTCCAGTCAAGTGTCCAGTGTCCACAAGTGTCTGCAGAAATTCAAAATCTCCCTTATCCTGTAGTCACTTTTTTCACACCTGTGCCATCGAGCCTGTGACATAGCACTGTGATATTCAGTGGGCCTCACACAATCCAAGTGTCCAGTGTCCACAAGTGTCTGCAGAAATTCAAAATCTCCCTTATCCTGTAGTCACTTTTTTCACACCTGTGCCATCGAGCCTGTGACATAGCACTGTGATATTCAGTGGGCCTCACACAATCCAAGTGTCCAGTGTCCACAAGTGTCTGCAGAAATTCAAAATCTCCCTTATCCTGTAGTCACTTTTTTCACACCTGTGCCATCGAGCCTGTGACATAGCACTGTGATATTCACTGGGCCTCACACAATCCAAGTGTCCAGTGTCCACAAGTGTCTGCAGAAATTCAAAATCTCACAGAAATTCAAAATCTCCCTTATCCTGTTGTAGGGATGTGACTCGCTTAGGTGCAGCGGGAGACAAACATGAGGCACGTTCCTTTAAAATTCCACCAGGTTTATTACTCCATAAACCATAGACAGCATAACACTGAAATGTAAGCTTCACTTCAGGCAAAGGAACAGAAATGTCCGTGGCTTCAGACTCGGACTGAGAGTCTCAGCACATGCTGGGAGCTGTAGTCCTCCCCATATACACTCTCTGTAGTGTCCCACCTGGACACATGGAAGTCTGTCCACACTCAGACAGACTCCCTCCACACTCTCTCACATGTGCCAAACACCTCAATTACATAGCCCTGTAACCACACCCAAAGGGGATCACATGGCTATGACATCACTAAAGGTTGTATAGACACACACAGGCTTCCCTGACACAGTGTAACAGAAAGATCAGCAGTACCTCTGCTGATCAATACACCCTGGAGCCTGCATCCCAAGGCCACCCACCTTGAGACCCATAATGGTCATTTAGGACCCTGCTCCTGTTACCACACTGAATGTGCCTGTACACCCGTCCTGGGACACCCACACAGCGCCCCCTAGCTGACATAGTGGTAACTACACCACATACCTCCCCCTCTGTTCAAACTTGTGGGGTTGAACACATGACATCACCCAGGTATCTTGAGACCTGGCACCCATGTCACCTTGCCCTACAAGTCGAGAGGACCATCTCCGTCTGTTTCGGTAGTCAAACTGCCTCATATTCACGTTAGGCCTCCCCCGCCCCCAGCGGTCAGTATCTCGGCCTTGGGCTTTGGCCTTCCCGTCAACGTCCGTCAGTGTGATCAGACACTCTTTAGTCTCCACCTGTTTGCAGTGCGCTCCGTCACCCGACCTTTCTCTCACTGGCCGGCTCTCCCAGTTCACACAGTCATGAGTCCCACGTCCAGCTGGGCCAACTGGCTGGTCTGAGTCTGATCCTCTGTCACTATGTCCACCACCGGGTCTCGTGCCTATGTTACTACGATTAGAACGGCCACTTGCGGACTCTCGACGTTCTTGCCTTCGACTACCTGTCCTTTCATTCCTTGGAGGATCCCTTCGGGTCCTTACACCTTGGGTTGGAGGTGGACGCCACCTGACGTTCTCTATCTGCTCATTCATCTGCAGTCGATCCTGTCTTAGCTGCTCAATCTCCTTCAGGTACGCTACCCGATATTCCAGGAGCATGCGAAGCTTCCCAATGCTTTCCACAGAACCAACCACAATGACAGGAACCATGTCATCTTCAATAACGACTTGGATTTCACCAGCAGGTGGGATCCTCACTCTCTTCACACAGGATCGATTCACCATCTCCTGCATCACCTTTCCAAGTCTGCCAACGACTTTCCCCACCAGATTTCTGGGTACCGGAATTATGTCTTCCACAAAGCCCAGCCGACTTTGTGCTTCCCTTGCACGTTCCAGACGTCGAGCGGCTTTCCTATTACGCTCCACGAGCATCTGTTTCGTGCGGAGACATTGTAGGTGCATCTCCTTCAGGACAGCCACCCTTCTCTCTGTGTCTTCCGTTTCTGCCAGTATCACCAACTGGTCTCTTTCTGGTGCCCAGCTCACACTATAGGCCTTTACTGCCTTTTTAAAGGTCTCATGCACACCTTCGCTGGCACACGCTTCTCGCACGTCTTCGGGTACCTCCATCACGCACTTGAAGGTCATGGACTTGCTCTCATCCTGGACAGATGGCTCTGGGTTCCCCACGGACACTTCCCTCAAGGTATCTGCCAAGACCGGGTGACTGTCTTGTGCAGCTCTTGGCTCACCATCTTCCTGAGATTTACAGTCTTCAGGACCCTTTTCCAAGATGGGCTTTGGCAGTTCTGCCTTGCTATCAGTCGGGCAAGGCCGCTGTACGTCTTCACCCATCCACTTCTTCTCCTGTAGAAGACCTTTTACTACTCCACTGAGTTCTGGCAGAACTTTATCTCGCTCCTCTGCCAGGTAGCGACGCTGATCCTCTCTCCTGAGAATCTCCTGTTGATGCTTCTCTTGGGCCTCTCTGAGCACCTCCATATCTTCCAACAGGGTCTTGTTCATGGTTTTACACGCTGACAGGTGACCTCTAAGCTCAGAGACTTCCTTCTCCAGCTCATCCACTCTGTGCTCAGCTGCTTGCCTTAGGACTCTTTCCCGTTCGACATGTTCTGTTACAGTCTCCTTTATCAGCTGTATCTCATGATCTTGTTCTCTTTTGGCCAGCACGTGTCTCACCACTACCTCTTTAATTATATCATCAAAGGGTACCACTGGGTCAGTCACACCAGTCGAGTGAACCCTCCAGTTACCGTCCAGCACCAATGTGTCTAGTCCAGTAGTCTCATCTCCCAGCCCACCATCTGTCTTATCACGAGACGTCAGGTCCGTCAGTTGGGCAGATGTACTTCTTCCTCTGGTCAGTTCTACCTCTGACCTGTCCATGTCAGGAGCTGTCACTGTCTCAGTGTCTGCTTGCCCCACAGTCGAAGCATCTCCATCGTCAGACCAAACGTCATCAAACAAAAGAAAGTCCCGGCCCCTCTCCCAGGCATAGACTAAGTCCCGTGGTATTCCTCTACCTTGGCACTCACCACCTTTGGTCCCCTCAAACACTACTGTGTCTACTGCGTAGTTCACCGTGACCCCGTGTTTACAGCGAAGCCTGACGTTTTTCTCGGTCCGAGAGAAAACGAGAGGAGTTCCTGTCAGTCACCTGACTCTCTGAGTCCAGCCGACCAAAGGCTCCTTCCCGGTGCAGCATCACTGTACACATCTGTGGCCCGTCATTACTACCCGGAAAGGATATTCCACATTATGAAAAAGACCTGCACATACACTGCGGTACTCCAGACATATCTACTGAGTCACCCAGTATTGTCACTTCTTCACACTTGGCCCCTTTCTGGACCACCACCCCACTTTGGGTTGCCACTCCAATTTGGGTCACTGCCCCCTTTTGGAACTCCACCCCTTTTTGGGTTACCACTCCAATTTGGGTCACCGCCCCCTTTTGGGACTCCACCCCTTTTTGGGTTACCACTCCAATTTGGGTCACCGCCCCCTTTTGGGTCACCGCCCCCTTTTGGGATTTCCCCATGTCCGTCCTGCAGAACCTCTTAGGCCACAGTTCATACAGTACAGTTTGTCTTTTAACGATACCACACAAGTCTTTGCTTGGCACCACCACAGCTCCTGCTGTCACTGATCACCGGCACCTCCGGCTGCTGTTCACACACATACACAGCGGCTGGTGTCACTGCAGCTCCTGCTGCGCCATCTTCGTGGACCCGCCGATCCACCGGAAGCCGTTTGTCACCTTCGTAACCCCGCCGGGTTACTGGAAGCCGCTTGTCACCCTCAAAGATAAAAAAAGCCACAAAAGTGCACCCATAGGGCCTTACCAGTGCAGGTATAATGGGTTATGAAGCAATAATACAGGGTACTCACCCTTAATAGTTGTGTAAAGCCACAACTACTGTATCCGCTTAGTTACACTCCATAAAGCTGCAGCAGGATGGTGTAGCCAGACAGCGTCTGCTACCAATGCTCCCAGGGCAGATCCCTAAAAAAAACACTAGGTCCCTGTGCTGCAAGACCTTCGTGACCCCACTGAGCCACAGCAAGCACCTTCAGGTTTTGTAGAGGAAAAAAAAGAGAAAAAAAAAAAAACACATGCACAGTCTCTCACATGTCCTGTCCATGCGCTATTCAGGACGTACCGTCTCCGCCTGAGACCGTCCACCACACAGGGCGCACCGGGTGCTATTCAGGGAGCAGCCCTCCTCCCAGGGTCTCCCAACACACCAGCCTCACCAGGTCCAGGGGCTCAGCGGGTGCTCTTCAGGACATCCGTCTCCACCTGAGACTGCCCAACACACGCCTCACCAGGTCCAAGGTCATAGCACATGCTTCAGGGCTCTTCCCAACACTGTCCCTCCAGGACCTTGCTCACTGAACCCTCCAGGAACACAGTCTCTCACTGACCTTGGTCAGTGCAACACAGACTCCTGTCTGTTACCTGTGTCGGCCACACAGGTTCCTGGATGCCTTTTCTCCTCAGAGGTATCCCACAAATATTAAGACAGTCACTTTCTCTGACCTCGGTCAGTATTACTCACGGTTGTCAGACTGTCTGCTCTCCTGGCTCAGAATCGCCAGCACTGCCACACGTGCTTCTGGGAGTCGCTGCCCGCAGTCTGTCACCAATTGTAGGGATGTGACTCGCTTAGGTGCAGCGGGAGACAAACATGAGGCACGTTCCTTTAAAATTCCACCAGGTTTATTACTCCATAAACCATAGACAGCATAACACTGAAATGTAAGCTTCACTTCAGGCAAAGGAACAGAAATGTCCGTGGCTTCAGACTCGGACTGAGAGTCTCAGCACATGCTGGGAGCTGTAGTCCTCCCCATATACACTCTCTGTAGTGTCCCACCTGGACACATGGAAGTCTGTCCACACTCAGACAGACTCCCTCCACACTCTCTCACATGTGCCAAACACCTCAATTACATAGCCCTGTAACCACACCCAAAGGGGATCACATGGCTATGACATCACTAAAGGTTGTATAGACACACACAGGCTTCCCTGACACAGTGTAACAGAAAGATCAGCAGTACCTCTGCTGATGAATACACCCTGGAGCCTGCATCCCAAGGCCACCCACCTTGAGACCCATAATGGTCATTTAGGACCCTGCTCCTGTTACCACACTGAATGTGCCTGTCTGTACACCCGTCCTGGGACACCCACACAGCGCCCCCTAGCTGACATAGTGGTAACTACACCACACTGTAGTCACTTTTTTCACACCTGTGCTATCGAGCCTGTGACATAGCGCTGTGATATTCAGTGGGCCTCACACAATCCAAGTGTCCAGTGTCCACAAGTGTCTGCAGAAATTCAAAATCTCACAGAAATTCAAAATCTCCCTTATCCTGTAGTCACTTTTTTCACACCTGTGCCATCGAGCCTGTGACATAGCACTGTGATATTCAGTGGGCCTCACACAATCCAAGTGTCCAGTGTCCACAAGTGTCTGCAGAAATTCAAAATCTCCCTTATCCTGTAGTCACTTTTTTTACACCTGCTGCATCGAGCCTGTGACATAGCGCTGTGATATTCAGTGGGCCTCACACAATCCAAGTGTCCAGTGTCCATAAGTGTCTGCAGAAATTCAAAATCTCACAGAAATTCAAAATCTCCCTTATCCTGTAGTCACTTTTTTCACACCTGTGCCATCGAGCCTGTGACATAGCGCTCTGATATTCAGTGGGCCTCACACAATCCAAAAGTGTCCAGTGTCCACTAGTGTGTGCAGAAAATCTAAATCTCCCCTGTCCTATAGACACCTTGTACCTTGTTTTACATTACTATATAGTTTGTTGGATTTTGTCTACATTTCTACCAAAAATGAGGAAGGCTGGTGGAAGAGGCCATGGAATTGGGCGGGGGTTGGCAGCTGGTAATGATGGTGTTGGTGGTGGATCTGATGGTAGTGGCAAAAGCAAAATAGGACCGAATGCTGGAGGTGTTGAGCCTGCGTCATCGTCTGGCTCCATAAGGCTTCGAAGGCTTAGTTTTCTAGGAGTTGGCAAACCGCTTTTAACGCCAGAGCATCAGGAAAAAGTTTTGTCTTACATTGCTGACTCAGCCTCCAGCTCTATCGCCTCCTCTTCTGAAGTTGTAAAAAGTAAAAGCACTGAGTCGTCATTGGAGGCTCATGTTCATGAACCACACCTTTCCTTGTGTCCTTCACCACAGCCAAGATTGAAGGATGACGCAGGCCATACTACTGATTACTCCATGGAGCTGTTTTCACATACCATGCCTGGATTATCAAGTGAAATGGTGAATTACCCATGCCAAGATGAATCTGACATGGAGTGCACTGATGCACAGCCGCTGATAGATGATTCTGCTGGTACATTCACTCAGAGCACTACATTGTCCTTGCAGTGTACAGAGCCAGATTCTGACCCTGATGAGACTCAGGTGCCCCTTCCCGCACACTATACCACCATACACGGTGACACAGAGGAAGGTGCACATGACATTGAAGAGGAGGTGATGGATGACCCAGTTGTTGACCCAGATTGGCATCCATTGGGGGAAGAGGGTGCTGCTTCCAATAGCTCAGATGAGGAGCATCCACAGCAGACATCAACATCGCAACAGCTGTTATCTGGCAGGCCCGGAGCACTCCAAAGACAGGTATCCAAAAATCAAAAGAGTTGCTTGACAGCTTGTCCAGTGGGTCAAAACATGACAGCGTGCTAGGCCGCAAAATGTCTGCCAAAGTAGGAAGAGTGCAGTGTGGCACTTTTTTGAACAAAATCCTCATGATCAGGCCAAGGTTATCTGTAAGAAGTGCGCAAAGACCTTTAGCCGAGGGAAAAAACTGAAAAACTTGAATACCAGTTGCATGCTTAGACATTTAACCAGCATGCACTTGCAAGCGTGGACACAACACCAAACCTCAAGTGCCACATGTGCAACTGATCACAAAGAAGGTAGTCAGCAACGCTACATTGTTTCCCCCACTGTAAGCCCACCGGTTAGCACAGCAGCAAATGTTGAGGTGTCGTTGCAAGGCCACAACAGTCAGGTAATCCCACTGTTATATCAACGAAATACTGAATCTAGGCCATCAGAAAGAACACCAACTCCATCACCATCATCAACCCTCTCTCAGTCCGCCCTGTCCACCGCTACTTCTACCATATGCAGCTCTCAAGTCCAGCTCACCCTCCCAGACACTGAGTAGGTCAAGAAAGTACTCAGTCTCTCATCCGCGTACACTGGGTTTGAACGCCCACATTGCCAAACTAATCTCGTTTGAGATGATGCCCTATCGGTTGGTGGAAAGCACAGCTTTCCGCAAACTCATGGCCTATGCAGTACCACGCTATGACCTACCCAGTCGCCACTTCTTCTCTCGCAAAGCCATCCCAGCCCTCCACCATCATGTGAAAGACCGCATTGTCCATGCACTCAAGCAGTCAGTGAGTGGAAAGGTGCACCTCACAACTGATGCATGGTCCAGTCGGCATGGCCAGGGCCGTTACGTGTCCATCACTGCGCACTGGGTTAATGTGGTGGATGCAGGGTCCACAGGGGACAGCGGTGGTGGGACAGTGCTGCCTAGCCCACGGTATAGGAAACAGTTGGCTGTAGGCGTTCCACCCTCCTCCTCCTCCTTCAGAAGCGAAAGCTCGTCCACAGAGCGCAGTCGTACGAGCACTCCATCTGCAGCTGCCACTGTTGCACACGAGGTGTCCCCCTATCGAGCAGCTAGTGGAAAGCGTCAGCAGGCTGTGTTGCAGATGATGTGTTTGGGCGACAGACACACCGCCGAGGTGCTGGTCGAGTACTTGAAGCGACAAACTGAGTCATGGCTGGGCAGTGTACATCTTGAGGCAGGCAAGGTAGTTAGTGATAACGGCCGTAATTTTGTGGCAGCCATAGCCCTTTCAAAACTCAGCCACATACCTTGCTTGGCTCACACCTTGAACCTGGTGGTGCAGTGCTTCCTCAAAAATTATCCGGAGTTAACAGCCCTGCTCCATAAGGTGCGAAGACTGTGCGCGCACATCCGCCGGTCGCCTGTACACTCCGTTCGTATGCAGAAGCTGCAGCGATTGCTCCACCTTCCCAACCACCGCCTCATTATCGACATTGCAACAAGGTGGAACTCCACCCTGCACATGGTGGAGCGGCTGTGCGAGCAGAGGCAGGCCATAATGCATTTGTGGGAGGATACACGGCCAGGCACTTTGAGAGCAGACATGGAGTTGACAGGTGTGCAGTGGTCGAAGATGAAAGACCTCTGTAAAGTCCTTCAGTGTTTTGAGGAATGCACACAGCTGGTAAGCGCAGACGACGCCATCCTAAGCATGAGCATCCCACTTATGCGTCTGCTCATGCAAACTTTGACGCACCTTAAGGAGCAGGCGTCTGCAGCCAATGTTGACGAGGAGGAAGAGGTGGAGGGAATCCTTGATGACATTCAGCTATTGTCTGCTCAGGGACCTCTCCTGGACGAGTTGGAGGAAGAAGAGGAGGAGGAGGATGATGATGGGGATGATTACTTAGGGGAGGAGGATGCATATCGTGGGGCAAGTGAAAATGTTAGCGTGGCAAGGTCTGGTACCAGGTTTGTGCGTGACTGGAGGGATGTGGATTTGCCAGAAAGTGCTCCTCCAACCAGTACTCACAGTGCATCATTGACACCGGGAACATTGGCCCACATGTCAGATTATGCCTTGCGGATCCTAAAAAGGGACCCCCGCATTGCCAAAATGATGAACGATGACAACTACTGATGGTTGGCCAGCATCCTGGATCCACGCTATAAAGGCAAATTACAAAACATCATGCCACAGGAGAACCTTGACCTAATATTGGCTAATAAACAAGCAACTCTGGTAAATCGGTTGCTTGAGGCACTCCCAGCACACAGCAGCGGTGATGGTTCTCACACGAGCCGTACTGGCCGGGGGCAGCTTGGCAGAGGTGTTCATGGTGCACACAGCAGAAGTGGCGTTGGAGACAGGAGTTTCATGACAATGTTGTGGACTGATTTTTCAAGTACCGCTCACACAACTGGTAATACAGCATCGATGGAAAGTGACAGGAGACAGCAGTTGTCAACTATGGTTACAAACTACTTTTCCTCCCATATCGATGTTCTCCCACACAGGTCATTCCCCTTTGACTATTGGGCTGCTAAACTGGACACCTGGCCTGAATTGGCCCAATATGCCTTACAGGAGCTCGCTTGCCCAGCTGCAAGTGTGCTATCGGAAAGAGTCTTCAGTGCAGCTGGATCAATCCTGACAGAAAAAAGGACCCGTCTGTCAACCCAAAATGTGGATGATCTAACCTTCATTAAAATGAACCATGCATGGGTTTCCAAGGATTTTGTCCCACCTTCCCCTGATGACACATAGGGTGACAGAAAAATGGCTTGCTTTGGTCCACCTCTTCCTGGGACTTGACCTATTTTGCCTTTTGCATCAGCTGAATGTCCAATATCAGCATATGCCACTTTCTAAAACTCCCTAACTGTGCTGCCTCCCCCCCATGGCCGGGGTCACCACCTAGCGCACGACACCGTGCGAGTGCCGTTGCCCTGGACAGGTGGGTAGGCCGACTCTTGGGCGCGGGCACTGGCACAGGGTCCCTCATAGTGCAATCAAGTGTCTCTGACGGTGGTGGTGCACACCCGCCGTCAGACACACCGCCGTACTATGAGGGGCCCAGTGCCAGTACCGACGCCCACGAGTGGGCCCCCCTTGCTTGGGCAGGGCCCCAGCATTTGCAATCTTTACCTCTCCCTGCTCCTCCGCTGTGTAGTCTGGGCTGTCAAATCCATACTGTGCCTGACACCGTCTGAGCCTGCCTCCTGGTGTATTGACATATATTTTGAATGTGTACGCTATCCATACATGTTATCCGGGGATACGGTACCCTTACTCACCTTTGTGCAATCACGTGCAAGCCATACTGGGCCTAACACCGTCTGAGCCTGCCTCCTGATGTATAGACATATCTTTTGAATGTGTACGCTATCCATACATGTTATCCGGGGATACGGTACCCATTCTCACCTTTGTGCAATCACGTGCAAGCCATACTGGGCCTAACACCGTCTGAGCCTGTCTCCTGATGTATAGACATATCTTTTGAATGTGTACGCTATCCATACATGTTATCCGGGGATACGGTACCCTTTCTCACCTTTGTGCAATCACTTGCAAGCCATACTGGGCCTTACACCGTCTGAGCCTGCCTCCTGATATATAGACATATCTTTTGAATGTGTACGCTATCCATACATGTTATCCGGGGATACGGTACCCTTTCTCACCTTTGTGCAATCACGTGTAACCCATACTGGGCGTGAGAACGGCTGGCGAGCTGTTAAGCAAGCTACAGCACCTGTGGTTTGCACACGTAAGTTTTTCATTTTTTTCAGGAATGACGGTTAGGCCTAATTCCGGAACTGCGGTTGACCTGCACTTACTGGGAAATCATCGTTCGCGAGTAATAATTGTAATCAATGATCCTCATCACTAACGTTGTTCAGCGGGTTATCTGCACCTGTAAGCGACAAACGCTGGCCTTTTCAGTGTAGCGCACATGCAGCCACGGACATGTAAGGGCATGACACACCAGTTATTGGCCAATCTCATGTGCCAGAGCCTCACGTGTCCCTCTAGTAAGCCGGACTCGGACCGCGGGGCATGACGGAGTCTCGTTCGTTAACGGAATTAAGCTTGCAATGTGTGCATCCGTACTGTAGCTGGCATGGTTGAGGTTGCCCGTGTTGAGTCAAATTACGCCGTAGGCTCCACTCCTGGTGGTGCCCTTCTGGACATTCCTTTAAGGTTCAGCTTTGCAACCATACTGCCCACGTAAAACAAACACTTTGCCTTCATGAACGCTGTTTGGAGGGTCATGACTCGTGGGAATAACGCCGCCCAATCAGTTAACCTGCTAGAGAAATCCTTCATTGCTCCCAAGCATGACATCACACTCCCTAGGAGGAAGGTAATGCCACTGTGGCGACCGTATTCCTGGGGGCGACACAAGTGCACTGATGCCCAGCCACTGCTCGATGAATCTGCTGGTACATTGACCCAGACCACTACATTCCCCTCGCACGCTACCCGGCCTGAATCTGACCCTGATGAAACTCAGGTTACCCTTCCCATATACAGTTCCATCTTACACGGTGACAAAGAGGAAGCTGCAGATGAAAGTGCAGGTTCGGCCCACCCGCCATCAGACACACCACCGTACTATCAGGGGCCCTGTGCCAGTGCCATCGCCAACGAGTGGGCCCCCCCTGCTTGCTCAGGATCACAGCACTTGCAAAGTTGAAATACTGTGCAGTGAGATGGAAGATGGGGACGACGAGGAGTCCAGACTAGTACAGGGATTCCCTAGTGAGGAGACTTATTTGATTGTTTTCAATGTTGGGACAGCAATTTTTGGGGAGCACTATACTCTGGAGAATGATAGATGGGGCCCACCATACACTGGAACATTCCAAAGGTGGACATCAGACACTGGAGCAGCATTTACAGGGCCCATTATACACTAGAGCATTAGAAATGGGGCCCATTATGTTTGGAGCATTATTTGGGCCCATAAGACAGTGGAGCTTCATCCATGGGGACCAACATATACTGTAGCATTATGTGGAGCTCATCATATACTGTTTCAAACATTATATGGGACCAATGATTCTGTATGGAGAAATAGATGGGCCTCGTCATGAGATGTAAAAAGTGAAGTATTTTTCATTGTACTATACCGCTATTTCTCTGCCGTATCGGAGCATGATGAGTTGTGGTATTATGTGTTAAAGAGGCGCTCTTTCGCCCAGGGCACATGAAAACCTGGAGCCAGCCCTACCCCCCCACAACTTTAGCCAAATAACCCCCATTTTTCAGTGCGTAACTTGTATTATGAATTTAATTAAGGTTGACCAGCTTAAGTAAGAAGAATTGATGCTTTTGGCATTCAAATGAGCACTGTAGGTGTGTTTCCTGTCCTCCTCTCACTGCCGACTTTTATTCCCCATTGACTTACATTGGGTTTCGTGTTTCGGGACGACCCCGACTTTTCCCTATAATCGGCCGATCTTGCTCGGGTTTCACGAAACGAAACTCGACCATAAAAAAACAAAAGTCGCTCAACTCTAGTTATAAGCTTTTATTTACATAACATGGATAAGCGACAGAACTTCTGTCAGGGAGTGTATATCATTGCCGAAGGCACAAGCCTCTTGATAGAAGGCCAATACAGTCATTTATGTACACAAATAAGCCAAAAGTAATAAAATGTAAGTGCAGCATATAAATTATTGATAGATTTAATTACTGCTCAAGCTTTACATGATACGTAACTGGGGGGGTGAAATGCTCTTATCAGTTTAAAGATTTGCACAATTTTGCATAACTCGTAGGTGTACAGACCGTCCACCCACACACTGGATGGCATAAGGCTCGGATGACAGATGGAAAATAAATTGTCCTGTGGTTTGTGGCACTGAAAAGCCTCCTGGTACACGTGTAATGTATTTGCCAAAAAAGTCCAGGCGCCAGTCTTCGAATGACAGCAATCATTTCTACTTACTATGGTGTTGTCTGGTGGACAAAAGTTATCACATTTTCATAGGATAGATGATAATTTATAGATTGTTTTGGGACCCCCAATAAACTACAGAATGGTCCACTTTTCTCGCTGTCAGGGACTGTGCACACAATCAATTTTCTGGCTCATAGTCATGATATTCTATGGGGCTATGCATATGTCCAATATTTTTCCCTTGGACCAAATGGTACGCAGAAAAAAAATGAAGATAAGTCCAATTTTGATCCGAGTGTCAGATCAAAATCCGCAATGGAAATTTATGGGTCCGTGAAAAAAAAACAAATTGGACCACATCGGATGACATCCAAGTACGGTCTGATTTTCAAGGACTGAAAGAATGGAGAAGGTGAAGAAAATGTTTTTTTCTCTCCACGTCTTAGAAAAACTGATCCCACTCTAATCAAATTCTGATCAAACTCTAATCTAACTTGGACCGGTTTTCCCCTTTTGTGGAGAAATAGGTTGATTGTACTTACCCATAGAATAGAGCAGTAGTGCACAGGTTCGAGCACTGATTCATTCATTGGCTATGTGACAGCTGAGCCCAGAGCTCGGCTTTTCCTGGCAGTTAGCAAAGAGAATGAATTTAGTGTCTGTCAAGCAAGTGCACAGTTGTTCCTTTCACGCGTTCAGTATTTGATCAATATTTTACATCAGTATTTGTAAGCCAAAATCAGGAGTGGAACGGTCAGAGGAAAAGTATAATAGAAACACGTCACCACTTCTGTATTTTTCACCCACTTCTGTATTTTTCACTCACTTCTGTATTTTTCACTATCTCCTGGTTTTGGCTTACAAATACTGATGTAGAATACTGACCAAATACTGAACATATGCACATAGCCTAAAATGGATAAAGCTGCCCAATTCTGTTTGTGATCAGGTGACAATTTCTTTTTCATCAGACAATCCCTTTAAGTTTGGTCCTGGCAAAAAGGAACTAATGTTTGACCAAAGACAATGAATCTACAGCCTAGTGATAGCTGTGCACTAGTGAAGGGCAAATCTGCCAACATTCAGCAATTTGCAACAATTTGGCCAGTCAATTTAGCTTAGATTAGATGACCAGAGAGAGGTGAGCATAATTTATTTTAATCTCTTCCATGCCATTTTTTAAACTTAGTAAATTGGTGACCAGACAGCCTCAAGTTTGATGGGTTTAAGAGAACCAAATTGCAAAAAGAATTGGATTCTGGCAAATTCATTTTTTTTGTGAAAATCGAGGCAATTTCAATTTGCCTCTAGATGATTCTCTTACCTCTGTGGCATATCGATTAGAATGTCAATCTGTTAAGTCACGTCCAACAATCAAACATTAGCTTTTCTAAAATTCACAAAGTCACTGATCTCAAACTCTCCTATTCAACACCAAACCTAAGATCGGTCCCTCGGTTGTTCAGTTGCGCAAATTCACTTAATATTCTATGCAGCTAATTCTAACTTATTAATACTCCTGCACTTCCATTGTATAAATGTTTCACATTTGTTTGCCCATTTGAAACAGGAGGTGAATTTTCCCTGTATGAGTCACAAGTCACTGCAAAGGTCAATGGCAGGGAGCAGGGACAACAGACTTCATGTTTAATTGTAAGCTCACAGTGCTATATGATATGATAATTGGAATATATTAGGAGGATAAAAACTTGATGGGAGTGTTTCCTTAAAGCCCTTGTTTTAGTTAGAATATCATGGGAAGGACTTTCACAAGATTTTGTAGCATCTCTGTGAGAATATATGACCATTCGGTCAGAAGAGCATTGTGGATTTAGATAGTGATGTTAGAAGACAAGATCCGCTCCACAAGTAAGATTTAATTTCATTACAAAATTGTTGGAGTTGAGTTCAGCACTCTTTGCTGCCACTCAATTTCCACCACTTCAAACCAGCCCTTAGATATCAGTATCAGATATCAGCTTCCTTGAATATCGGTAATTATGCCATGCACAGCAAAAGTATTACAGTTCGCTGCATAAATCAAGTGATCACAGACTAAAGGTAAGAGCCAAGGTTAAGCACTAGAATTGGGGCATCTAATGAATGCACCATTTCTGGGACAGCTTAAAGCTGGTCTTATTAGGCTGGGAAGGAGACAATATCCATGGACATTCTCAGGCTTTTAATATCAGCTCCCAGCTCTGTGCTTTACCTTAGATGGTTACTAAAAATAGGGGGGACCTCACATCAATGTTTTTAGGATGCCCTCATTTTTAATAACCAGCAAAGGCAAAGCAGACAGCTGGAGGCTGATATTAACAGGCTGGGAAGGTCCATGGATATTGGCCCCTTCCCAGAATAATAAGACCAACTCACAGCTGTCTGCTTTCCCTTTGCTGGTTATTAAAAATAGAGGGGACACCTCATATTTTTTTTTCATTTATTTATTTATTAGAAATAAATAAATGAAAAAAAACGATGTGGGCTTCCCTCTATGTTTAATAACCAGCTAAGGGAATGCAGACAGCTGAGAATTTGTCTTATTATTCTGGGAAGGGGCCAATTTCCATGGACTTTCCCTGCTTATTAATATCAGCCCCCAGTTAGGGTTTTCCAGAAAATGCTCAAGTTTTCCATTCCATTATATTTGTTACCCGAGTCCAGCCCATCCGAACGTCTGACCTTTTCTATCCGAGTACCGAACACTTGAGCATTTTAGTGCTCGATCCACACTACTCTCTAACTTATCCACAGTTAACTCATTCTGATTTGTTCCATGATAAATAGAAACTGCAGTAGCCAAGTGGTTCAAACGTTTTAAAAACGCCCAATTGAAAAAATGCATTAAACTTTAAAAAAAGTCTCCAAGAGTGTCTATATACCTTAAGAATTACACCGAAGATAAGAGGAATCATCCTATTCCAAATGTATTTATTGCTCAGTGTTCAGGATCCACGTCTCTTGGCTGTGCTGGATATACAGAGTGTTTCTCACTGGGGGATTTATCTTCTTTGAAATTACAACGAAAATTTATTGATTTTATCAGACATTGGGTAATGTTTAATGACCCCTGTGGTGGCGCTGCAGAGAAATGGAACACTAACAGATTATAGTTGATGATCATTGGGGTTCCGGCTTTTACCACCCTCTGTGCAGAGCACTAAAAATCTTATCTAACTGTATGTTACTTTTTTTCAGCATGTGAGAGAAGTAAATTCATCTTCACTTGGCCAGTTTCTTGTCTAAAAAACAGAAGAGCCTTTCGTACTGTACCTGTGAAGATGAAAAGAAATTACATAATAATGATGCATGAGTGTCCATCTTTCCATTGCAAGTAAGGTGGACTCACCATGAAGTGAAGAGACTAGAGATGAGAAAATTTATGTAACTAGAATTGACGTCTCCTCGAATTTTACAAAAATTTGTATTCTTCAAAACAAAGCTTTTTTTGCAACTCGTTATGCACAAAATCCAGAAAAATTGTGGTCAACCGTAAAAAAAAGAAGTAAATATTCACCAAACTGCTCAACTGTCCTCTTGCCCCGTCTGGTCCTTGTTGCCTTCTTCCATCAAGCACATCTTCTGCAAACTGCAACGGTTTTTCCAGTGCCGAATAGACCTATGACACCGCTGTATGCCATGCCGTTGCAACACATGTCATGAAGTATCTCACACTAAGGAAAATTTAATTTCCGGGTAGATTTGCACGATTTGCTGAATTTAAAGCTTAGCAGATTTGATCATTTCTAGAAGAAAAACAAGGAAGTGCTGTTACAAGGCAGTTTCCAAACAAACTGAGTTTTTCATCTCGTCTAAAGTGGTTGTCAAAAATTAGAAAAACAGGATCGTCTTCTTTAAAAAACAAAGTTCCACAGATTTTGTCTGCCATTGTAATTCAGATGAATTGAAGTGCATGGTGCAGAGCTGCAATATCATGTTTAACCTGTTCACAGGCGTGACACTGCTTTTGGAAGAAGGCAGTTATGTTTTTCCAATCCTGTAAAACCCCATTAATATGAATGGACTAAAAGCATACCCCCTTTAAAATTATGGGATGTGGATGAAAAAGTGTAAAGGGACTCTAGTTACTCTCTTGCAAGTTATTGTCGTCCTGTTTGTTTGGGGCTAGAACCATCCTTCCTGTGGACCGATAATATATAATAATAACAATAATAATTTTATTTCTATAGCGTCGACATATTCCGCAGCACTTTACATTTCAGAGGGGACTTGTACAGACGATAGACATTACAGCATAACAATAATCACATAGATTATAACAGATACCAAGAGGAATGAGGGCCCTGCTCGCAAGCTTACAGTCTATGAGGAAAAAAGGGAGACACGAAAGGTGGGTGGTAACAGTTGGCTTCATTGTTCAGACCAGCCATAATGTTGAGTATGTAACTGTACGGACACAGAGGGATAATGGATGCATAAAGCATGTGGGAACATGATGCGGGGAACCTGGTTATGGTAAAACTTTTGACTGGGCCGCCCAGGGATAGTTAGGTTAATGTGTTGAGGCGGTAGGCCAGTCTGAATAAATGTGATTTTAGGGCACGCTTAAAATTGTAGGGATTGGGGGCTAATCGTATTGACCTGGGTAGTGCATTCCAAAGAATTGCCACAGCACGTGTAAAGTCTTGTAGACTGGAGTGGGAGGTTGTGATTATTGAGGATGCTAACCTCAGGTCATCAGCAGAACGGAGGGCGCGGGTAGGGTCGTAGACCGAGATGAGGGAGGAGATATAGGCTGGTGCTGAGCTATGGAGTGCTTTGTGGGTGAGGGTAATAAGTTTTTACTGGATTCTGGAGTGGATGGGTAATATATCTATTTTATTTTGTATCAACATGATGGCGATAAAACTTTTTTGACATATTGTCCTGCTTCATTACTGAAACTATAATGCTTATAAAGTTTATTTAGGATGCAACATGTGGCTGATCAACACTGCAGATAGAAATTGGATTTGGTTCCTCTTTCCTCTGCTGTGCCTCAGCTGTAATTTACAGTCATGTCTTCCCCCCTACTAAGCCCTGCCCACGTTTGAAATGGCGGAGCTGGCCAAGATTGACATAAATAACAACAAACGATGTAAAAGTTTTGCACTTCTATGAGATGCGCAAAAATATTAAACCAGAATTTTGAGAAAAGTGATCATTCAATCCTAAATTGTTCAGAATCCTGCTGGCTTAGTGTGTGGTTAGCAAACTGTGTATTGTCACATTACAAAGGACACAGTGATATCCGGTACTCCCCTTACTTAGATTTGCTGCCTTATTTAACAAGAAGTAATAATTCTGGGTTGTGTGCGTTTATGTACTGCTGTTTACTGCTACTGCAATCTGCTTCTATTCAATATATCCTCTCCTGAACAGCAAACTCTGATATACTGCACGAGCCAAAGACAGAGCGTCTGGCATAATATAATATATATAATATAGACTCTGTCTGCAGCACTTGTAAGCAAGGTTTCCGCCATGAAATATTCACTTGAATATAATTTATAATGACTGGGAAACTTTGGCATCTTGAAAATTATGACAACCTTGTGGTGTTTTCATTGACACAAATGTAAATAAAATAAACAGGACTTAAAGGGGACCATGTTTTTGCCTTACAAAATCATGTTGACAGGGTCTCTTTAACTACATACAGCATACGAATGGCATACTATTGCTATCCGTGTGCTGTACATGCTTTTCACAAACTCATAGACTTGTATGTGAATAGCACCATAGATTATAGTGGCTACATGTTATATCCACGAGAAAAACTGATAAATACATACAGGCAACATGGACATCTGAATTAGGTCTTAAAATCACTACAAGTGCAACTAACAAAGGAATTGTACAGGATTAGAAATATATGGTTTATTCCTTATAAAACAGTGTCAGATCCATCTACAGGTTGTGTAATTTATTGCAGATCAGATCCACGCATGTCACTGAAGCTAAACAACCGTGCACAGCAAAACCCATGGACAGGAAAAATGGAGTAAGGATTTGATTAAATTTCTCATAATACAAATTTAATTTTGCTACATGCTATCAAAACCCTAAGAAACCCTCCTAGTCACGTAACAATCCCTGGATGGACACTCATAGAAACATATAGCAGAAGCACGATTATCATGTTTTATTTTTCTTCCAAAGTTGGTAATCTTTTACTAGTTATCCTTGGATACTTGAAGCCAAAAGGAAAGTTAAAGAAGGAGACAACAGTATTTCAGAAACTTTTCTAATAAAAAGTTGTAAATCATGGACATGTTCTTAACCCTCAGTTAGTCGCGTGGTGTCCATTGGACCCCAAGGGAGCTTGTTTTCGTCATATTTCTGCAAGTGTGGAAGGCAGGTAACCAACTATTTTGGTGGCTTCCCAGTTATGTGAGATATGTATGATAAGTGAATCTTGGGCCATATACAGTGCGGAAAAAAGTATTTAGTCAGCCACCAATTGTGCAAGTTCTACCACTTAAAAAGATGAGAGAGGCCTGTAATTGACATCATAGGCAGACCATAATTATGAGAAACAAAATGAGAAAACAGATCCAGAAAATCACCTTGTCTGATTTGGCAAGATTTATTTTTCAAATTATGGTTGAAAAAAAGTATTTGGACATTAACAAAAGTTCTCAATATTTTGGCAATGATAGAGGTCAAACGTTTTCTATAAGTCTTCACAAGGTTGGCACACACTGTGGGTGGTATGTTGGCCCAGTCCTCCATGCAGATCTCCTCTAGAGCAGTGAAGTTTTGGGCCTGTCGCTGGGCAACACGGACTTTCAAATCCCTCCAAAGGTTTTCTATGGGGATGAGATCTGGAGACTGGCTAGGCCACTTCAGGACCTTCAAATTCTTCTTACGAAGCCACTCCTTCATTGCCCTGGTGGTGTGCTTGGGATCATAATCATGCTGAAAGACCCATCCACGTTTCATCTTCAATGCCCTTGCTGATGGAAGGAGGTTTGCACTCAAAATCTCACGATACATGGCCCCATTCATTCTTTCAGGTACACAGATCAGATCAGTCATCCTTTTCCCTTTGCAGAAACAGCCCCAAAGCATGATGTTGCATGATGTAGGTATGGTGTTCTTTAGATGCAAATCAGCATTCTGTCTCCTCCAAACATGACAAGTTTTTTTTCTACCAAACAATTCTACTTTGGTTTCATCAGACCATATGACATTCTACCAATACTCTTCAGGATAATCCAAATGCTCTCTAGCAAATTTCAGATGGGCCCTGACATGTACTGGCTTATGCAGGGGTACACATCTGGCACTGCAGGTCCCTGGTGGCGTAGTGTGTTACTGATGGTAGCCTTTGTTACTTTTGTCCCAGCTCTATGCAGGTCATTCACTAGGTCCCCCATGTGATTCTGGGATTTTTGCTCATCATTCTTGTGAGCATTTTGACCCCACGGGGTGAGATCTTGTGTGGAGCCCCAGATCAAGGGGGATTATCAGTGGTCCTGTATGTCTTCCATTTTCTTATTACTGCTCCCACAGTTGATTACATCACTCCAAGCTGCTTGCTTATTGCAGATTCAGTCTTCCCAGCCAGGTGCAGGGCTGCAATTTGGTTTCTGGTGTCCTTCGACAGCTCTTTGGTCTTCACCATAGTGGTGTTTGGAGCGTGACTGTTTGAGGTTGTGGACAGGTGTCTTTTATACAGATAACAAGTTCAAACAGGTGCCATTACTACAGGTAATGAGTGGAGAACAGAGGAGACTCTTAAAGAAGAAGTTAAAGGTCTGTGAGGGCCAGATATCTTGCTTGTTTTTAGGTGACCAAATACTTATTTTCCACCATAATTTGCAAAATAAATCTTGCCAAATCAGACAAGGTGATTTTCTGGATTTGGTTTCTCATTCTGTCTCTTCTAGTTGTGGTCTACCTATGATGTCAATTACAGGCCTCTCTCATCTTTTTAAGTGGGAAAACTTGCACAATTGGTGGCTGACTAAATACTTTTTTCCCCACTGTAATTACTCGTTTTTCCATAGTACATAAGTAGATGCTTAAATGTCGTTGATTATATAAAATGTCATATTATCATTTAAATAAGGATATTCTACCTTGAGTTCCTAAATATTGTAAAAATTCTTTTTTAATATATGGTATGTTTGTTTTTCTGTATGAAAACTGGGGTCCCTAATAGTGTAAGTATTTTGGTGCAACTAACTGAAGGTTAAAAGAGTTGTTCAATGAAACAGATTATCACCTATCACCAAAAGAGGTGATAACTTACCCATCGGTGGCAGTCCCGACGTGTTGATCAGAAAAGTGCCCCTTTCTGCCAATCAGAGCAGGTACCAGCACTCGGACCTCCACCGATCAGGTCCACATCCTGTGAATAGATAATAACTTTTTTTCAACGGATCACGCTTTTCACATTTAGTGAAATGCTAAACCTGCTAATTTTTCGAACAAGACTCTGTGCTGTGATGAATTTCCAGCATCCACATATGATGGATAACAACCAGCGTGCAGTCGTATTATCTACTTCTGACAGTTTTATCTTACACCTGCCGTGTCGTGTTAAGGATGCGGACAGGATGGAGTGTGGGATGTGATACTCATCAGTAGTATGATGTGCGTGCAAGGTAGCAGGGAGGGGGAGAATTGCTCATTGAGATGTGGAAGGAGGAGACTGCCTGCCTGGCTACTGAGCACTGAAGTCTTATTTCCCAGTTCTCTTGCATACAGCAGAGAGACATGCAGGACTTCTGCTCTTACTGGCACCTGGATGTTAGAGGCACAATCACTACTGGAGACTTCCATTACGGGATAAGGGGAAGCGTGGTGGCATCCCTAGTCCAGCCCTATTCTGAGGGAGGCAAAATCTTTTTGCAGTTGGATATATAAGATGTAGGATGCTCCCCGTTTCAAGAATCAAGCGACAGCCCTTTCTCTGGCCGGTGAATGCTGAACCAGCTCCCTGGATTTGTATGATCCCGGAAACACCTGGTGTGTTCCGGATAGGTGCAGTGCCCCCTCCATTTATTGTATCCTGCCCTCACCCTGCTCCTCTGCTACAAGGGGTACCTGCCTGGCAAGTCCCATGCGACCCTTTCCTACCTTTGATGTCAGTGCCCACTGCACCAGAGCCTGCCGTTCACCAGTTTCCTTTGGCAAATGGGCAGGTAAAATTCCCCCTTAGTCTAAATGTGCATGATTTGCAGTATAACAGCTAAATGTATCATAAATATCAATTATCGTAAATTCTGCAATATAGATGGGTCATATCATGGTTCTCATAAATGTAACTTTCATTTCTACACTATATTGTGCCATTTTTTTTTTACCATTGGATGCAAACAAGTCATTTGAGTTGGAAGCTTGTATATTAATAAATCACTTCTAAATCATCTCCAAGCAGTTACATGAAAAGATCAAATATAGAAAAAAAAATCAATAAACAAATCAATATATAGGAATAAAGACAATGTTTATATTAATGAATGCTTAAAAGTAAATCGATTGCATATTTAGAAGTGGGGGAACTTTATGCATTAGATACAGATTAGACATAGAATTTAAAATACAGCTCTTAAACTCTAATATATATATATACATACTATATATATATATATATATATATATATATATATATATATATATACATAATTTGCTTGGTTAAAAGGAGTTATTTGGAGGCTAGATAGCTTTATATTAATTATTGGAAATTCATGTAGCAGAGCTGAATTTTTCATTAGGTGTTTGCTTTGCACTAAGTAAAGACAGAGCGGTGGACTTAGCTACCCTCGTACAGTAATAAGAAAGCATCTTGAGCTGTGTTTTATGACAAACTGAGCTCTGCTACATCTGTACTTTGCAGATAACAGCTCCCCAGTAAATTTCTTGAGGAAGTCAGCCGCTACTTGGTATCACACAGGGAAGGAACACTGTGATGTGTGCAATGGGAGCCCACAAAATTAAACTATTTGTCAGGGACACACTCTGTGTTTCAGCTCATCTCCTTTTTTTTGCTGAGTGTATTACTAGCGATTAGGATTGGGTTTAATTAATCAGTTTTATGCATTTCATGGGTAACCGAAAATTCACTGCAAGTTAAAAATAATTTTGCAATTCAGGAAACACTTCTTGTTCTTATTATTCTTTGAAATGTTAATAACATTTAGTTTTCATAATTCCATATCACGTGTCATACTTACAAGTTACCACTAGAGGATCCTAGACCCCAAAAATCCTTTTACAGATGCAGTCTTCATTGAACAGACCATACATTTATATATGTGTGCTCGTGTTTGTGTGTGTGTGTATATATATATATATATATATATATATATATATATATATATATATATATATAGTATTTGTTCTATATATCTATATAGATACATGGTCTGTTGAATTCAAGACTGCAAGTGTAAGTAATATATATATATATATATATATATATATATATATCTATCTCACAGTCTGTATATGAAAGGCTTTTAAGTAAGAGTAGCAGCTGAATTTGGCAATTTTTGGTGCCATAATGTTTGCGTATCCTGTTTCGCTGTCCCATGTAAGACATCACGGGTGCAGAGCTCTTCACATTTGGTTCTACAACATCTTTTAATATTTTATCTAACTTGTGTAGAGTTTCCTTGAAAAAAAAAAAGAATAAATGAAAATACTTATCTGCTTGCTTAAAAGTAGTTGATTGGGGGTTGAAAGCTTTGTGTAAATGATTGGAAATTAATTTTATATGTTCTTATCCCTTCCAAAATGTATCCTGGAATATCTGATCCTAATTCGCAGACTTCAGGGATCATGGCCACCTAGACAATGCTGGCTGATAAAGCCTGTGTGAATGGCTTAGCTGCTTGTTGGCATCCCCTGGCACCGAGCACCGGGGTCCCGCACCCCACCTGTCCCTCTAGTTCCTAGTATATAGAGTTCTGTACGCTCATTCTGTACTTGCGTATAAGCAAGCAGCATTATCCAGTAAAGACATACATAAAGTCTAATATTTGGTACAGATCGGTTGAATGACATATTTTTATCAGATTTTCAAAACCTAATCAATAATGAGCATTTTTTTAAATATTTTTCTAAATGCTTAGTTTCTAATAAACCCTAACACAATTCTAAACAATCAACGCACAAAATGAGTGACAAGTGGGGATAACGTTGTGTTGGCTTCCTTTTTTTTTTTTTAGAGCTTTTACTGAAAGGTGTATCCCCGTCACACTTGTTTCTGCAATTTCTGGAACTCCCAAACGAATAACTGGAGAGCGAAAGCTGCGCATGTGCAGGCATCTCTCAGGTCCCAGCGGAGGAACCCACAAACTATCAGACATTTCTGGCATATAAATGTACAAGATGGGAATGCCTTGAATCTCTGGGTGGTTGTATATGATTCTGTGCTGGGACTTGATTCCCTTCCTATATAAAGACTTGAGAACATTAGAAACATGGAGGTAAAGTGATCAGATGTGGTATCGGTTGGGTTGATATTCGGAGCCCAAAGTAACATCGTTTTTACTAGAACAAAGTGAGTCTGCTCTTATGTGCTTTTTGTAGATCAGTCACTTGCGTCTTGATTGTTACTGATGGAGCAGTGTTGACTTTGTTATTGAATTGCTGACTTCATTACGAGAACCCTGCATTTAGATAGGTCCAGTAGGTCAACAGGACAACCATAGATCAAAATATTACTATGGGTTTCCAAAATATTTTCAACATGCCTTTGATCTAGTAGATTTAGGCATAGTACATAGTGCATAGATGGGACCTGTAGGCTACATTTTTAACCCCTAAGTCTCAAGTGCATATTACATTTGTTACCACTATGTATCTCCAATGCCTAATTCACATGCTGAATCCAGGGAAGCAATGCGATGGCTGTAGGGTAGGATGCCTCACGTGGGCTCTGTATGAAAGCAAATATCAAAACTAAAAGTCAGCAATTTGGACTAAGGGGAGATATGTACACGTATATTTTCCTGAGAAATACACAAACAACAATGGAGCCTATAAGCCATAACCACAAGTCTGCATATTTTCATTAGATATAAAGATATTTTATTAAGTACAAAAAGGACTACAATTATTTACTTCATGTGATAACCATAAACAGAGAGCAGATGGTGAAGGTCCAGGTGCACCGGTAAAACTACAGCGCACTGTGACATGGTCCAGCAAGAAACACCACCCTATAAAACGTACATATCATGGTAAAGTGCCATATAAGTGAATCCTCATAATCATATGCAATGCCAGTGCCATCTTAAACATGATAAAAAGGTCTATCCACAAAGTAGGGAACATAGGGGGGATAATAAAATCTGATGGTTAATTACCCATGCTGGACTCCATGCAGCAGTACGCGCCCCTTGTTTCACATATATTTTCCTGTATGACATCAGTATCTTCCAAAAAAAATGATATATCAGCTTTTTCATCGTGACGCTTAAATCCTGTCCATTAGTGAAATCCCTCTTGGGTCTCCTTCATTATTCAATGATTGTGTGAATGTCTGTTTAAGGATTGAGAAATATTCAGAATGGAGAATCCTCAGTGGTTGATAGCTTTTAATGGCTAAATGAAAAGATGGTAATACATTGCAAGCTTTCGAGACTACTCAGGTCTCTTCATCAGGCATTGACTAATACAACATCTGAAGAATCACATATTTATGTACAGCACAGGAATAATGCATTAGATAAGACAAGGGACGTGAAGCAGAACTATCATTATGGGAGAGTGATGGACAGTTATGGTCATAAATATTGGAACAGTTCAAAGATAAGGAGTGTGAAAGTTTTATAGTCCTCTGATTGGGGTCTGGTTCTGTGTTGTGATGCCCCCACAAGATCTTAGGAGCAAATTCCTTAATTGATGTAAAAAGACATAAATCCATGCGACACATTCATTCCTGCTCTGCTCTGTTTAAGGTTTGAGAAATGACAAATTTTAGAAAACTTTTTAAAAAATTTGGGAGGAGCGGAGATTAAAGGGAAATCAGGAAAACTAATAAACCAGTGGTCAGGAATGGATGGTTAGTTAATAGCAATTTATACATGAAGGGGCTGAGCTGCAGTTATGCTACAAGACTTAACTGAAAATAAAAATACATGGAATTGTTGCAGTTGTGGGGTTTTTCCTGAAAGGTTTGTTGTATTTAAATGCATTAATGTTAAAAAAAACCACAGATACATGATCCAATATTATGTACTAGAATGAGATTAGGTTATGGAGAGGGCAAAATGTTCAATTGCCCAAGTACCTTTATCGTGTGGGGAAACTTCCTAAACTGGTTCCCAGTCACTCCAAGCAGCAAGATATGAGCCTGAAAACATCTAAGTCACACCTCCGACAATACCGAACTTTTATTATGAAGCATTTTGACAGGTTTACTAAAATGTCCATTATTACTAATGATCCATGATCGATTCTTGCCTGGACCTTTTAAAGGGGTATTGCCAATATGTCATCAATGGTTCAATATGTCCCAGACATAAAATAAATATTGTTTCTAAATATAATACATTTTAACAACTTGGCATTTCACAGCCTTACCTAAATCCTAAATAATAAAAGACCAGTCAGTGCTTATCTTTCCTCAATACTGGACACTTCCTTCAGTAGTAATTACAGGGGTATTCCCATCTCCAATATCCTATCCCGATATGTAGAAGGTGTAATAATAATATTAGCAAATACCATCAATTATAATATAGTATTGTTCTTCTGATTCGCTCTTTCCTCATGTGCAGGAATTGCAGGACCTTAGGTATCCATGGTTACGATCTCTGATATAGTGACAGTTAACTAGTTGCTAGTGGCCGTAACCATGGATGCCTAAGGTTCTGCACATGAGGAAAGAGACATAGAAAATCAGAAGAAATATGCTACATTTCTATTTGGAGATATTTGCGAATATTATTATTACACCTACTACATATTGGGATAGGATCTTGGAGATGAGAATACCCCTTTAACTTACCGGTCAAGTATGTGGTAGAAGCATATGGTGGTCATATCATACGACAGACTTCACGACTCAACCAGAGCTATGTGCAAAATTAAACAAAGCAAGAAGAAAAAAAGATGAAGGCAAACTAAATATTTTGGGCATGGGGGTCTCATTCTAGAGACTATTACTGTGCAGGAATTTTTTGGACAGGATCATTTTGGGACAAGCCCTGATAGTCAGGTTTTCATTTCAACTGTCAGAAGTAAAAGGTGATAAGTAGAGTTGAGCGACTTTGGTCGGATCGGGGTTTTGTGAAACCCGAATGAAACAAAATTTGAGTCGGATGAAACTGGTCCGACTAGGGCAAAAAAAGTCGGAGTTTCGTCCGAAACCCGACCCCAATGCAAGTCAATGGGGAATAAAAGTCGGCATTGACTGGATGAATGTCATCCGCTCAATGCCGACTTTTATTTCTCATTGAACGTAGCGAGATTACGTAAATGAGGGTTTGTTTGCACCAGTTGTGCCTTTTTGCTATCATGTTTTTCCGGTACCACCTTTGTTACCCTGTTTTGATTGGCAGGGTTTTCTACATTTGAACTGAGGAGATCATGAACGCTGTATGATCCAAAACTTTTATTGTAAATAGTTTGCACCTCTTTAGGTGCCCTTTCTTGGTTTTACATATAGAGACACTTTGCGAAGATAATGTTTTTGCATGGACACTTTTCGAAGATGATGTCTACCTCAAAGGACACTGCAAGAGATCCCGGCTGGGAGCGATGTCCAGCACCTTACAAGAATAACTGTTGAATGTTTTACTGTGCAGTATTTCATAATGTGTTTTATAAGAATATTAGTAACTGAGAAATAGCTTTTATAGAAGAATTAGGAATGTCTGATCTAGAGATGAGTGATATGAATAAAGAATTGAAAGTAGACAGGTGACGGACCAAGTACTTGTGGTCAGCGTCTTGCATCTAGAAGAGACAGTGAAAGTAGAGAAATAAATGTGTACTAAAATGTGTTACAGAGAATAGCAATTTGAATTGAGAATTGCACTTAGAATCAAAAATTTTAGATAGAATCTAAGATAGAATTGTTTGTAACGTTCAAGATGAGTACCTCCTATACTAGGAAGATTGGTATAAGAAAAGTTGTTATGCATTACAAAATTTTTGTATGTTTCTTTGCTGTCTACTTTGTTATCTTGCAGCCCGCGGACGTGCTGTGTTTAACAGGGGGGTATGTGGCGCCCCTGACGCTCAGTCGCCACAGAGGTACTGCACCTTCTCCTAAGGTGTAGTGCCCCACCAACTAGGTAAGTTGGGAACTCCTTTCCACACTCCAACACCTGCATCCCACACACAGGATAGTTCAGTAGGTCCACATAGCAGCTTCAGGCTGGGGGTAGCAGAGCACCCTTCGTGGAACCCTGCTTCATAACACGAGATGTGCTGGGAGGTGGATGGAATTAGTATAAAAGAGTGGGAAAGTTTAGAATTACAGGTCAGTCAGAAGAGGGTCTGGGAGAGAGAGCAGGCTGACAGCAGCTCAAGGTGGAGGAAGGCAGTCATTCAGGAGAGGCTGAGGATTGGTCTTGGCGGAATGAGCTCCCTAGGAGAGGAAGAGAGGAAGGAGTGCTGCAGCTGTCTCTGTGATCTGAGCCAGCTGGCACGGGAAAGAGAAGAGAAGGAGAAAGACGTAGAACTGCAACCTAAGCTTCCATAAGAGAGAGGAGGAACAGCGCGGAATGAAGAAGTAGGAGAATAGAGAGGAGTTGTGGGTTGGAAGAGGAACCCTGCCTATAGGTTCTCAGCGCAAGGCCGGGGCCTGGTCCCCGAGGTTGTATGGACACTTATGGTTCTGCAGCAGACACCGGCGGAGTAGTTGGCTGTAAATGCACTACTCCCATTCAAGACTTGGGACACAACAGCAACCGATTTGCGAGCCAGGACTCTGAGAGGAGTCCCCGATAGAGGATACAGCTGTCTGTCATACAAGTAAGGTTCTAGGAACATCTGACAGGAGGAATTCCAGAGAACTACGGTACTGGAGCTCTTCACGCATTAAAAGGCACAATAGAGGAGTTGTTCAGGAAAGGCACATGTTGGCAGAGTGTTGGAGAGGAGAATCCTGATTTGCCCGGGAGGTTGATTGAGTCTCTATCCTGGAGGACATGGCACGGAGGCGGGCACCAGTGGGTAACATGAACTGTGAGTAAAGCTTTGAAACTACATGCCCTGGTGTCCTCCATTCATTCGTCGCTAACACCTTCAGCACCGCTACATCTGGGTACCAGCATCTATACCATTCTGCGCCTCTCCTCCTCCATTGCACCCACACTGCCCTGAGACTACAGCTCCACCTGTGGGGAGCTACACCATCTTTGCTGCACCACACCATCAGTCCCAGTGGATCTGCATGCAGCGTTGGCGCAACATCTTACTTGCCAAACACCACGTGTGGCGTCACAAACTATTCAACTAAGCTTTAACACTATTGACATCACCACCATTGATATTGGGCGCCCAGGGCCACGGACCGGGTCACCGCTGCTGTGACGCATCCCCCTGACACTGGCCCAGTACCGAGTACCCCGCTGCCCTAGGTGTGAGGGGCGACCCATTTCATTTATACTTCTCAGATTTTACTGAGAATTCTGAAAGGCAACTAAGTTACTCTTCTTAAAATGGCTCTCAAATCTCTCCAGACCCCAAAAACATAACATCATGTAAAAAAAAAAAAAAAAACACTAATAGCCACCTCACCAATCACCTGTTCATACACCCCTTCTGACTCTGGTGCCCTTTGCCCACCCACCTGGTCCTTGGACCTCTTCTTTCTGCAGTCGCAGTGCCTTCACTCTAGAATATGACTTCCGGTCGCAACCAGGTCTTCGATATCATGGCATGTCATATCATCTCCATGACCTCTGAGACCTGGCTGTAGCCAGGAGTTCTGCTGTAGAATGAAGATACTGGCATGCGACTTGGGAAAGAAGTGGTCCTGACAGCTGGATGGTGGGCAATAAGCACCAGATTTTTTTTTCCTTTTGTCGGCCATTCACTTTTCAGCAAAATGGTGGCTGCAGCTGAATTGCTGGATTATTTAATAATAAATTACAAAGGCCAAAACCTTTTGAATTGCTCCCATGCTATATGCAAATCCAGACATCTTGTCTAATTGGCATCATTCTTGCAGCGTCTGTCCCTCCTCTCCACTGGTAATAGCCAACCTACAGGTTTGATCCTGAGGATTCTACATAGCTGAATGAAACCTCATGCCTACACAGAGCATCGCCAGCTCAGGCAGGCACATTTTGCTCTGCCCTATTACAGGCAAAGCATAAAACACAACTGCACATGCACCGGCATGGACAGCATGCACAGTTATGCTTTATGCTCAGCCTGCAGTAGAACAAAACAAAGTGCGCCTGCCCGAGACGGTAAAGTCCTTGGCTATGTGGCTCTGTGGATGGTGCAAGATGCATCTGTCACATCAATCAAACCTAGAGGATGGCAATTACCAGCAGAGAAAAAGGACAGACGCCACAGCAATTACACCCATTGGACCAGCTGTCTGAATTTGCATGCAGTAGGTATCAATTCAAAAAATGTTTTGGGTGGGTACGCGGGGGGAAGTCACGGGATAATATACAACTTTGTGGAATTCAGCACAGGCGCTGATGAAGGTGATCGTATTTGATCACACAAGAAAAATTTGGTAACAGGTTGACTTTAAGTTGTGTACCATATGTTTTTCAGAATGATTCTTCACATCCTCCTCTGGCCCCTTTGTCAATGAGATTTTTTTATATCCACAGGATCTTTATGCCGGATATGTTGCCCTATTCAAAGCTCTTGCAGCTTTGCATAATACTAGCCCCAGCCGGTGTAGCAGTGACGGCCAGGCTTTGGTCAAAGTTGCTTAGATCCCATGCTAATGTTGATTCACAATAAAAATACTTTTATGCTGCAATTGAGGTCGTGTTTGTTATTTTTTTTTACATGGAAGCTCCAATTGTGGAAGTGGTGGTGTTCCTTATAGAGTGGCCATTCTAGTGGATAATGCCTTATTAAAGGTTATGGTCCCCCACATACTATACTATGCAGCTCATCATGCAGCTTTGTTTTGCTAGTGTTTACCACATTGTGTGCTCCAGCACTAACTCCTTGTATTTTCTTTCATAGTGGGTTGGAGGTCCTTCTCCTGCATTTGGATTTTCACCTACTTCAAGTGTTGAGATTATTCCCCTTTTGCCACATGTTTACACGTCTAACATCCACCCTCATGCAGGAAAATGTTGGGTTGAAAAGAAAGCACCTAATTGCAAGGTAACTATAATTTAAATTTCCTTTTCTACTCTGATCATACTTTTGGGTGGAGCACAATGTCACACTTCACCTATATTCATTGGGAGCCTAGCTTAGACTGGCCCTATTCCTCCTTTCCTGTCCATATATTTCACTGATAATGCTGGTGTGGCACTGAGTCACTTCTCACAGACAAGGCGTGAGTTGGGATAGTTAAGTCGTGAGGTCAAAAACAAGGGGGAACGTCATAAATAGAAGGAAGAGACAAAGGCGTCGCCATGTAACCATCCAAGGTCAAAATCCCAGGAGGATAGCGGATCAGAGCAAAGGAGTTAAAGAGATGAATAGTCAGAACCAGGTCCAAGGTCAGGCAATGAAAGATCAACAAACAGAGCACAAGACACTGAGAGACAAACCACACAAAAGCAGAGGTCTGGGACTGACAGCCCAGTTAAGTAGCCAGACAATCACCTGAGATAATGAAAACCTGGAAACAGCCAGCAACTCCCAGTCTCAGATTGGATGGCTGAGCTGTCAAGCAAAACAACTCAGCCCACCCCTGCACCATACTGGATACTGAGCTGTCAATTAAAGTACTGACAGTTTCAGCATGCCCCTTTACCAGATTGGATAGCTGAGCCATCAGTAACTTAATTTCAGACACACTGAGGGATGAAATCATGACATCTGGAAGGACAATTTAAAGGGGTTTTCTAGGCTTATTATATTATTGATCTATTGGGACCTATCCTCAGCAATCAGCTGTGTGCAGAGCTGGCAGTGTTATGATAGTGAAAAGGAGTCAAATAGCACAGCTCAGTTCACTGCACAGTGGTTGTTCTGAGATGCTGCAGAATCCAACGAGCATTAAGCTGCAGCACCCGGGAGCGGCCAGTGCACAGTGAATAGAGCTCTGTTGACATATAGGTGACACCGGCGCTGCAAACAACTGATTGTGGAGGGCCACATGTTGGACTCCTACCTATCTGATACTGGCAGCCTAATCTTAGGATATATCATTAATATAATAAATCTGGAATCCAATTTAATGAATATTTTTTTTTCTTTAAAAATAGCTTAAAGCGTTATTATCATGATTTCAAAATGGTCATAATTGCAAAGTGTTCTCTTAGACTAGACAGGGAGCTCAGCGCTTTCCAATAGAGCTTGTAGTTACTAATCTGGGGCTGGACGGATTGCTAGATCCAACCAGCTTCAGTGCTAATGTGCTCCTCCGATGCAAAGCTGGTTCTTCTTGCATTATTGGAGAGGGGTCAGATTGGGCCAGTTGCACAATGATGCCACTTGTCCAAATTGTCAATCAAGTAGGAAGTCACCGCCTGCTTCAAACAGGAAGCTGGGCAGAGGGGTCTTCCTGCAGAGCATTATACAACCCCTTCAAGACTTTTTCACATTTCATACTTTTTTGCAGCGTTTATTTGTCCAAAACGCATGTTACAGGTAGACAGCGCAAACAGATACAAGATGTACCAAATTTATTACAGTATCTAGAGATGAGTGAATCACTTTGCAGGACCCTGGTTCAGTGGCCGTGTCCTGCGAGAAACCCCCTACCTGCCGGTTTCCCCTGTTCTTCTTTTGATTAGTCGTCCCAGTGCAATGTCTTGTGTGTCACACCGTAATGCTGCCGTCGCACCTGGACAGCAAATTAAAATGGTTGAGAATACCGGCAAAAAAATACCGATTTTGTGCCTGTGTTTGTTTGTGGCAATTTTTGGTGCGATTTACATATTATTAATCATGTGATTCATTTATCTTGTGTTTCAAGGATTAATATTAGAATTACCCGATTATAACATCAAAAAACACTCCTGAAAACTCCGCATACATTAATACCTGCATTTTTTTGAAGAAGTTTAAGAAAAAATGGAGCAGAAAATGTAACATTTTTTCAAAACAATCATGGGCCGATTTTATCAAAATTATCTAAAAGTAAAACTGTCTTTTTTTCCCTTTGCAAACAATGGTAACTCCGCTATTATTTTAGCAGAGCTGTTTTAAGATATGAAAGCTGAGCTGTGATTGGTGGCTATGGACATTAAAGACAGTGTTTCTTTTAGACTGTTTTAATATATGATGTCTACAGTGTATGCAAAAGCACATTTGGCCGCAATTAAAAGAAAAAGCAGCAATTTACTTTTGTTAAGAAATCCATCACATCTCTACCTGGTTCCAGTCCAACAACTTCTGTTTCTGTCACCAGGCACATCCATATTCACTAATTGTGTGGCACTATTAATGGTGGAAATGTCATAGTCAGTATCTTTGAGTCACACTAGTATCTGTCCAGCTAGAGATACTAGTGCACCTTGGACTAGTGGTGCTACTAAATCTTACAGAAAGTGAGCATGTGCTGTACAGGAACTCAGCAGGTATAACTAGATCCCTGCCGTATTCAAAGAAGTGGCACCACACCCTGTTTAAACTCCCTGCAGTCTGCTGATTCCTGCTGCTATCCTCCTGTTACTGATCTGGCTTATTTGATCTAATACCCTCTTGACATTGACTCCAGTCTATCTGACCTTTCTTGCTGAGACCTCAGCTATTCTACTAAGGTTTTGTCTCTTGATTCCCTGGTTTGTCCTTATACTGACCTGGCTTTATTTTTTGACAAACCCTGCTTCAGAATCTCTCCTCTGTCCAGCAGCTGTTCCATGGATACAACCCAGGGGGTCCCATTATAAGCCCAGATACCTTTTATAGAGGTTGGGGTTCATCTGGGATCTGGGACGAAGTGGTTAGCATCAAGTTTATCCAACATAGCTTTTTTTAATCTGAAAGCCTCTGGGAAACTTTACAAAATCACTTTACTTATGTTCATAGTCTCTGGCATTGTAGGAGATCTCGAGCTGTTCTGTAATGCCAAACACAACATGTGGCACTGTTTCTTGAAATAATAAAAACAATACACCCTTTTTTTATTCTGTAAGAGGGAATTTGATGTTCTAGCTGCTGCCTCTTTACTATGCCCCGCACGTAGGCTGGTTTCACACTTGCGTTTTTTTGCGCAAAAAAAATGTGTTTTTTTTCCTATTCTTAACATGGGTGCGCATTCACATGCGTTTGTACGCGTTTGTATGCGCATGCATTTTTTGTAGTGTGCGCTCGGGCACACAAAATGCACTCTGTTGCATTTCTTGAGCGTCCGACTTGCCCCCCAAAAAACGCATGCACACACAATGCTTTTTTTTTTCCACCCAACCACCCATTATAGTCTATGGGTGCGCTGGCGTGCGCATGTTAATGCGCAGGTCAGTGCAAAAAAAGCATGCGTTTTTTAAAAAAAAATGCGCACAAAAACGCATGATGTGGTTTTTTTTATGTGCGTTTGCACTGCGCACGGTGCGCAGCGCAAAAAAACGCAAGTGTGAAAGTAGCCTTGTTTTGAATTTCTATTAAAAAAAATAGCTGACAATGTAAAAATATCTTGTTTAAAAGGCTCCATTGTATATGAGCAATTCCTAATATGACGCTGCTGCCCTGTTTGTTGGCTAAACGCACAGTAGCGCCTCTTCTATTAATGATTATATATACAGCAGAGGGACAATGCTGAGAAATGATAGAGACACTATATACAGTATATTAAATGGAACAATGAGAGCTGATAATCCCATCGGAGAAGACCTTGGCAAAAGAAAATAGAAAGCTGCAGCGGTAAATGAAAATATACAAGAATTGGAGCACTTCATGCTTTGCTTACGAAACATAAAGCTCTGTAACCTCGCCTGCTAGAAAAGGAAATCAATGTCCAATCGTGGCCAGTTTTGGTCTCCTGAAAAGATTACTGATTACACTTGAAAGGAAATCTTTCCATTGAATGCTAACCACGATACTGATGAGAAAAGTCTCAAGATTTGTATTTAAGGAACACATTCCTATTTTTGCACTGCATATACAGTATACTATTACCTCTGAGGATAAAAGGGGTTTTCTGGTCTTGGAAAACCCTGCTCCCCATTGAGCTTTATTAAAAAAAAAAAAAACTTTACTTACTCTCCCCAGGTCCAACGCTGAGTTTCCACCACTGTCCCTCGTCTCTGTTATTGTCAGCAGAACTGACGTCACATCCACAGCGCTGCAGCCAATCAGTGAGCTCAGTCTACTCAGGCACAGACATTGAGCTCACCGATTGGATGCTGCACTGTTGACGAGAAATCAATTAATTACTGCCGGCCCCGCCTCTATGACTCAAAGCAGAACCTTACCGTTAGTCTGGCTCTCAGTGCCGCCACCGTACAGTGTCAGAATGCTACTAACATGCAGATTAACCCCATATCTGCAGGTTTATAGCTTTTTTTTTACATGATAGGTTCCCTTAAAGCAAAGTAAACAAACTGCAGCTGATGACAGGGGTTTTCTGAAACTCGAGAAAAAGACTTCTGAAATCTTTATATCTCAATTCAGTATATTCTCTCCTATTGACAACACACACAGATATACTCACTCTCACCTTTACTAAAATTGTTAACAATTAGAAATTATAGGGTCCAGTATGAGAATGTGCTATAGGCATTTGAATCGGTGCCATATAATATCTATCAGAAAAGTCAAAGCATTATGGCCCCATTTTTTGTGTGGCTTGTATAAACCCCAGTCCTTTGGCCACATCAATAGTTTGTGGCCCCTGGATTAGAGCCCTAAGCATTGCTTCCTACCCACCATCATTTTTGGCTCTTCTTTCGATTAGCCTGCCTGATTCACATGTGATATTGCACCTGTCTGGCTAATCGACAGAAGAGCCACAGAGGCAGTTCATATGGAGCTCTTAAATGGCCACAGATTATGGATATGATCAATGGACTGTGTCCCGTGAATCAATTCACACTGATACTGAATTGTGTGGCTATGCCAAGGGTGTTTGTGCTTGGTTTTAACAGTCATTGTGCTTGGTTTGAACTTCCTTTAATACTGCAATCAGACTCCTCTAGATATAAAATATTTGATATCCTTATATAGATGTACTAGTTGAAGAGCCCGGCATTGCCCAGGTTAGTTATAACAAATTATAATGATTATCCTCCATCCCATAGTCCATTGCTCATATACCATCATACATATCCGCCATCCCATAGTCCCGTGCCCATATACCCATCATAGATATCCTCCATCCCATAGACCTGTACCCATATACCCATCACACATCCTCCATCCCATAGTCCCGTGCCCATATACCCTTCATACATATACTCCATCCCATAGTCCCATGCCCATATACCCATCATATATATTCACCATCCCATAGTCCCGTGCCATATACCCATCATACATATCTTCCATCCCATAGTCCTGTGCCCATATACCCATCATACATATCCTCCATTCCATAGTCACTTGCCCATATTCCCATCATACATATCCTCCATCCCATAGACCTGTGCCCATATACCCATCACACATCCTCCATCCCATAGTCCCGTGCCCATATACCCATCATACATATTCTCCATCCCATAGTCCCGTGCCATATACCCATCATACATATTCACCATCCCATAGTCCCGTGCCATATACCCATCATGCATTTCTTCCATCCCATAGTCCTGTGCCCATATACCCATCATACATATCCTCCATTCCATAGTCACTTGCCCATATTCCCATCATGCATATCCTCCATCCCATAGAGGATGCCACGGATGCCACGAAGCCAGGCCCAATCCCGACGCACGTTTCGCATTTAGCTTTATCAAAAAGGGATATAATGGATTGTTACCATAGTGATGTTTTGACTTAATTGTAATGACATTTATGCCTGGAGACCCATGCTTTTTTACCAGGGTCAATTGTCCTTTTTTGTCTATATTAATTGTATTTGTAATTATTGATTAATAAAGTATTGTTATTTTACCTAATTGTATAGGACTCCATTTTTTTTGTTCATGGACGTGGACACCACTTACCACAGGGAGCAGACACTTGAGACTTGGAGTCTCAATCTGGTACTCAGACTGGCCTGTGGGCTGTGGGCCTGTGGGCTGTGGGCCAATGGCACACTGTAATGTCGGCCATTGCCTGTCTTCTCAGCCTCTGCCTCAGATCCAGAGGGTTCAGACAGGGTTCAGAGGCGTGCTTACCTAGTACGCGGTACATGACACGCCTCTGAACCCTGTCTGAACCTCCATCGGATCCAATCCCAGCACGCCACCAGGTGCCATAGCAACACCACGTGATCTCAGCCTGCTCTGCAGTGAGTTCCGCCCGCCCCACTGTCAGCTGTGTGTGGCCACCTGGCCGGCCACTCTCCAATACCGCGGCCATGGCCAGGAAGTGCTATTTCATTGTGCGCCCCTGCTTCTAGGGAGGGGCAGCTGCCCCCCCTGCCCCTCAGTGGGTATGCCCATGACTGTGGTGGTCCCTTCCAACTCTAACATTCTATGATTCTATGATTACTCACTCTATCTGAAACTGAATCTGTCAAAAACTGAACTCCTTTTGTTTCCTCCCTCTTCAAACCTTCCCAAACCAAATATTGCAATTTACGTGTGTGGTTCCACCATTGCTCCCCAGCAACATGCTTGCTGTTTTGGGGTTATATTTGATTCAGACCTTTTCTTCACTCCCTACATCTCATCACTTACTCATGTCATCTACACCTCAAAAACATTTCTAGAATCCAACCTTTTCTTACTTTCGACTCTGCAAAAACTCTTTAGTTTCTCTTATTCATTCTTGTCTGGACTATGGTAACTCTCTACTAATCAGTCTCCCTCTCACTAAACTCTCCCCTCTCCAGTCCATACTGAATGCAGCAGCCAGTATCATATTCCTCATCAACAGCTATATCTATGCTTCCACTCTGTACCAGTCATTGCACTTGTTACCCATCCACTTCAGAGTTGAATATTAACTTATCACTCTCGCCCACAAAGTGTTCCACTGTTCAGCACCATCCTACATCTCTTCCCTCTTTCTGTCTATCACCCTACTGTGCCCTCCATTCCACTAATGACCTAAGACTAACATTATCAAACATCTGAACCTCCCACTCCCTTCTCCAAGATTTCTCTTGTGCTGCACCATTTCTCTAGAATGCACTACTCAGGACATTTCAATTAATTCCAAATACCCGCAGTTTTAAGACTTCCCTATCACATCACTTCACTTATCTAACCATCCCCGTTTTGACCTTTCAATATGTTTTTCAAAATCAGGACATTTGTAGAATCTGTTCACACCCTCCATGCAGTTAATAGCCCTCTGTGTCTGTACTGTACACACACTGGCTGGTGACCAGTTCATGCAGCGTTATGTGAACACCCTATTTATTACATTGATGGCTGGACTGTACAATATAAGCACATTTTACCATTCACCTTTCGTCTCCCCCCTATTTCCAAATAGATTACAAGCTTGCGAGCAGCAGGACCCTCATTCCTCCTGGTATCTGTTGAATTATGTGTCACTCTGTAATGTCTGATATTGTCTGTACAAGTCCCCTCTGTAATGTAAAGTGCTGTAGAATATGTTGGCACTACAGAAATAAAAAGGTAATGGATGAAGGTAAGTAGAGGAGTAAGAATTCTGTAAATGAAAAAAATGGAGCTCAGACCCCTATAATGATATGTTACAAATCATTCAGACTTTTGTAACATTTGTAACAAATATTTACACTACCATTCCAAATTTTGGAGTCACCCAGACAATTTTGTGTTTTCCATGAAAACTCATACTTTTATTAATCAAATCAGTTGCCAAATGAATTTAAAATCTAGTCCAGACATTGATAAGGTTCATAAAAAAGTTTTTTATTTGAAATAATAATTTTCTCCTTCAAGCTTTGCTTTCGTCATAAAATGCTCCCTTTGCAGCAATTCCAGCATTGCAGACCTTTGGCATTCTAGCAGTTAATTTGCTGAGGTAATCTGGAGAAATTTCACCCCATGCTTCCAGAAGCCCCTCCCACAAGTCGGTTTGGCTTGATGGGCACTTTTTGCGTACCATACGGTCAAGCTGCTCCCACAACAGCTCAATGGGGTTGAGATCTGGTGACTGCACTGGCCACTCCATTACAGGTAGAATACCAGCTGCCTGCTTCTTCCCTAAATAGTTCTTGCATAATTTGGAGGTGTGCTTTGGGTCATTGTCCTGTTGTAGGATGAAATTGGCTCCAATCAAGCGCTGTCCACAGGGTATGGCATGGCATTGCAAAATGGAGTGATACCCTTCCTTATTCAAAATCCCTTTTACCTTGTACAAATCTCCCACTTTACCAGCACCAAAGCAAACCCAAACCATCACATTACCTCCACCATGCTTGACAATTGGTGTCAGGCACTCTTCCAGCATCTTTTCATTTGTTCTGAATCTCACAAATGTTCTTCTATATAATCCAAACACCTCAAACTTGGATTCGTCTGTCCATAACACTTTTTTCCAATCTTCCTCTGTCCAATATCTGTGTTCTTTTGCCCATATTAATCTTTTCCTTTTATTAGCCAATCTCAGATATGGCTTTTTCTTTGCCACTCTGCCCTGAAGGCCAGCATCCCGGAGTCGCCTCTTCACTGTAGATGTTGACACTGGCGTTTTGCGTGTACTATTTAATGAAGCTGCCAGTTGAGGACCTGTGAGGCATCGATTTCTCAAACTACAGATTCTAATGTACTTGTCTTGTTGCTCAGTTGTGCAGCAGGGCCTCCCACTTCTCTTTCTACTTTGGTTAGAGCCTGTTTGTGCTCTCCTCTGAAGGGAGTAGTACACACCATTGTAGGAAATCTTCAGTTTCTTGGCAATTTCTCGCATGGAATAGCCTTCATTTCTAAGAACAAGAATAGACTGTCGAGTTTCACATGAAAGTTCTTTTATTCTGGCCATTTTGAGAGTTTAATGGAACCAACAAATGTAATGCTCCAGATTCTCAAACTAGCTCAAAGGAAGGTCAGGTTTATAGCTTCTCTAATCAGCCAAACTGTTTTCAGCTGTGCTAACTTACTTGCACAAAGGTTTTCAAGGGTATTTTAACCATCCATTACCCTTCTTACATAGTTAGCAAACACAAAGTACCATAAGAACACTGGAGTGATCGATGTTGGAAATGGGCCTCTATACACCAATGAAGATATTGCATTACAAACCAGACATTTGAAGCTAGAATAGTCATTTACCACATTAGCAATGTATAGAGTGTATTTCTGAATCATTTAATGTTAGCTTCATTGGAAAAAACTGTGTTTTTCTTTCAAAAATAAGGACATTTCTAAATGACCCTAAACTTTTACACAGTAGTGTATAAACTAAACAAAACAAAATTAATTGCTGCCTTGGTTTGTTTTGTGTGTGAATGAGATCTAATCACATTGTCAGACAGAACATGGCAAGTGCATATAACATAAAAACTGAACATTTCACTTCTCAAGAAAAAAAAAAAGGCAAACAATCTCAATGTTTTAGCATTAATTGTAGAAAACATCTGAAAATGATTATACTTCAGTTTCATACAAGCTATTAATCTTATAAACTATGCGTCAATGGTCCTGTAAACTGCGCAAACATACATTTGTCCCTATTATGAGCTTTCATTAATAATATACAACAACGTCCTGCTGGGCGGATTTGATACTTATTGATGGTCACATATATTAGCGCAGAGTGAACAGACTGTTAGTCACCATTAAAAATGAACCTTAGAAAGACAACTGTGGATTCTCTCAAGGGCTTCTGTCACTTTTCTGGATGATTTAGGGCACTTCAAGGTCATTCTTTTTTTTCCATTGTTCACCATGGGTAGAACAATGTAGAAAAGCTCTGCATGTAGATGGCAAAAAGAGACAATTATACAGACCTGCTGCTATGTGAAGTGAAAGCTGCGGGCTGACTAGCCTGATGTTAACCAGCAGATTTCACAGCTGCCACTTGCATTTCCTATAGATCTAGTGCATATAAGGAATAGATTAAAAGAAAGCAATCAAGAGTGAAAAGTCTGAGGATCTCAATTCAATGACCTTGTGAAGGTCAAACTGTTTTGCTGCATGATTAAACTGATAAAAAAAAAAATGAAATAGGCAGATGATAGGTAATTATTCTGAAAGAGGAGGATCCATTGTGAAAATTTTGTTTTATTGAAATTAAAATGCATCAAAAATTATTTAGCCTGTGTTTCTCTCTTTCCTTTTTTTTGGTGCACGTATCCCTCTGCTCTATAGAAGGTGTAATGAGCAGAGGACGCTGCTCATGTTTGTTTCCTCTTACAATCCAGACGGAAAGAAGCGACATATGCTCAGCAGTTTCTTCTTTTAGTTCATCTTACAAGTTAGATAAGACATAATGCAGAAACTGTGCAGAAAAGTGCAAATATATAGAGATGAGCATGGACAACCAGAATTATGCCAAACAGAGGCGTAGCTAGGGTTTCAGCTTAGGGGAGGGGTGAAAAATCTGAGTGGGCCAATAACCAGGTAATCCTGACTACAGCTACGTGGCGCACCCTAATTTTGAGTACAGGGGAACATCAACGGATGACCACGCTGGGATTGAAAATAAATCTATATACAAAAACGAACACTGATATTACTACATGGACACCATATAGTGGTAGATACCAGTCCTACAGACCATATAAAAGATCACAGTACAGTTGTCAGGATCCTATCAGTGTCGGCAAACTGCTACGGCTGAGCAGGGTGACTTACCCACACTATGGGTGGGCCCGAGGTCCGATACTACAGTGAAAGTTCAAGCAGACAGGACCTGAGACACTGAAAGTAGTAAGGAGTACAAGGACCTACGATCATGTGACTACAGGGGGAGGGGCTTAGCATCCTACTGCTGCAGATGTAATATACTTACTGCAGAGATACTGTAGTAGAGGAGAGGGAAACGCAGGTCAGACAAGCAGAGGTCATAAACAGAGAGGGCGGTGTGGTACCAGAGGGACGAGCAGAGAATAGTAAAGTCACAGGCAGAGAGTCATACACAGAGAGGGTAGCACAGTACAAGAGGGACAGGCAGAACTCATAACAGGGACAGAACCGGATCAAAACCAAACAAGCAACAAGTTATTAGGCACAAGGCACACGTACGCAAGAGGTCAACTCATTCAGCCGAGGGCAGGAGTATAACTGACACTGGACCTAGGTCGAGTGGCCACTAAATAGCCGCCCTCTGCCAGAGAGAGTCAGAAACAATTAACCCCTGTCTGACCAGGACGGGCCAAAGACAAAACCCCGTCCTGGATCATGACAACAGTTATAGATAGTGTATTACCGCTGACGTTCTTTTTGATGGAATCGTTCACTTTTCACGTCTTTTCCTTCTGGCCCAGACTGACAAGACAACTTCTCCAGCCAGGACTTGTCTGCAGAAATTACAACAATGACACATCTGACATCTCACATTTCCAGCCCCATCCCCATCTATCCCCAACCTTCACAAACTACTCATCCTGCTGATACCCCAATACTCAGCTGCTCTTGCCATATGTGTCCTAATGCACTTGCTGTTTTGTACAATCATGGCTCCTCTTATCGCCCCACATAATAGTGCCACCACTGTGCCCCTTACATAGTAATAATGCCACCACTGTGCTCCTTACATAGTAATAATGACGCCATTGTGTTCTCTAGATAATAAAATTCACGCCTAGAAAACATTAATGTCCTGTGCTAATGCCCCTGCACATTTTGTCCCTAGAAATTAATAATACCACATATGCAATTTTGATGGTCACAGTACTCTGAGTGCCCCTATAACGATAATGCTTAAGTGCCCACTTAACATTTAATAATGTTCCCTAAGTAGCCCCCATGTACAGATCGACTATTCACAGTATAGTGGGACCACAGTTTCCCTATACAGAGTATGATGAGCCCACAGCTCCCCTACGCACACAATGATGAACCAACCGCTCCCCTATACACAGTATGATGTCCACACTACTCCCCTATGCACAGTATGATGAGCCCACAGCTCCCCTATGCACACTATGATGATCCCACAAGACCTACAGCTCCCCTATACACAGTATGATGTCCACACTGCTCCCCTATACACAATATGATGAGCCTACAGCTCCCCTCTACACAGTATGATGATCCCTTTGCTCCCATATACACATTATGATGAGCACGCAGCTCCCCTATACACAGTCTTATGCTAAAAGCGCTCCACTATATAAAGCATAATGCCCCCCAGAGCTCCCCTATATACAGTATAATGGGCAAAAAGCTCCCTTATGCACAGTATAATGCCTTCATAGCTCCTCTATACACAGTATGGTGGGCCCACAGCTCTGGTATGTACGGTATGATGTCCCCCACAATTCCCCTGTACAAAGTATAATGGGCTAACCGCTCCCTTATGCACAGTAGAATGCCCCCACAGCTCCCCTATACACAGTATGGTAGACACACAGCTCCCTTATACACAGTATGATGGGCCCACAGCTCCCGTACATACAGTATGATGTCCATTAGAGTTCCCTTATGCATAGAATGATGTCCAAACTGTTCCCCCAAAGCACAGTATAATAGTTAATAGTGTTCTAACACCGTGCATTGCCCGCACTGAGAGTCACACTGCCAGGAGGAAATTAACTTTATTCCTCACTGCAGCCTAAGAAAGCTCTGGCATAGTTTTAGTCACTACTTTGTGTATAGAGAGCAGCAGCGGTAACTGCGCCTCTTACTCCGACTGACAGCCGGCTCAGCAGCCTCTACCACCCAATAGCTGCACACTGGTGCCCCTATAAATAATAATGCTTCTTAAGTGCCCATTTGACAGTTAATAATGTCCCAAGTCACCTCATGTACAGTAATAATGGCCTCAGCTAATGTCAGTCAAGTGACAACTCTTTTGGCTTCTCTCAATTCTGTTCTTTTTGAAAGAAACAAAACCCTTTTAGTCGACACAAGAACATAGTAAACTTGTGGTCGCTTGACCACCTGAAAACGCCAGTGATATTGCGGGCTCATGCAGCAGCTCCCATGGGTTTTTTTTCACTGCTGGAGTGGTGCTTTAAGCGCCAGTCCCCTTCCCCGGTCATATACTCCTCCTCTGCTGTATTCACCATTTTTTTGACACTGCTCCAGTCCCGCGGCTCCATTTTGTGAGTGCAGTTTATGATTGGCCAGAAGTTAGAAGCTACGTCACTGCAGGATATGGACCCAAGCGGTGCGGTGGCGAAAACAAATGAAATCGCTGGAAGGTGAGTATCAGATGACTTTCTGGATTTAAAGCATCACTCCAGCGGTGAAATAAAAAAAAAATTGCTGGAGTGGTGCTTTAAATGTGATGCAGCTCATGGCTTACCCAGCTGGTAAATATAAAAAGCCCCCTACTTCTGCATCCCACACTACACATATTACATGTGATGGAGTACATATAATCTCATAACAAAACTGTTTAATAATCAGCCCCCCAAGTGCCGTCGCTACTCCCCCACATCAGCCCTCACAATACCCTTGCCCTCTCACATTTACCCCCCAGTGACTTGTCAACCCTACCCACCTCAGCTCCAGCCCCCACAATACCCTCATCCCCTTACATTCACCCTCACTGCCCTGTCTCCCTCTCCCACAACACCCCCATCCTCTTACATTCACCCCCCAGTGCCCTGTCCCAATCCCCCACCTCAGCCCCCACAATATCCCATCCTCTCACAGTCACTTCCCAGTGCCCTGTTGACCCTCCCCACCTCAGTCCCCACAATACCTCCATCCTCTCACATTCACCACCCCAGTGCCCTCTCTCCCTCCCACACAACACCCCATCCTTTCACATTCACCACCCGAGTGCCCTGTCTCCCTCCCCCACAATACTCCCATCCTCTCACATTTACCCCCAATGACCATCACATGTCTATCAATCTAATATGTTTTATCACCACTTACCAATGAAGTTTGCAGCAGGACCAGGAAGTATCTGAGTGAAATGCAGGTGGGCACTAGAACCCAACGTTCCTATCCTGAGTCAATGCCAGCTTGCACTGAGTGTAGTAAACTGCAGCCTGGGAGAAGCTTCTGAGGTCAGTCAGCATAATACAGTGCAGGAGGGAGATTCTGCAACTGGCCACTGTGCTACCACCGTGCAGAATCTCAAGCAGGAACAGGCATTTTATTGCTCTCCTCCTGTGCTGTATTGTGCCTCATCACTGAAGTGGCAGTGCCAGCTCCCAGTGGGCCCCTTCATGTGACAGGGCCCGGGGCGAAGGCCCCCTCTGCCCCCCCCAATAGCTACACTACTGATGCCGAAGTATTTCTCATCTAGTCCTGGGGGTCGCAGCTGTGTGACAGGCAGAAGTCTCATCTGTAGTATAAAGCTCAGGGAACCTTATGTCATATCATACAGTATCATTACACTTCCCCTTTTAGAGGGTGCTTAGGGAGGTAATACCTGTCTGTACGCTACCAGACGCACCTCCGCAGGTTTGCCTCTGCGGGACAACCCATCGGCATTTCCATGATTGCGACCCTTCTTGTGTTGTACATTAAAGTCGTACTGCTGAAGGGCAAGGCTCCAGCATAGCAACCTACCATTGGTTCCGGACACGGTGTGCAGCCAGCTCAGAGGGTTGTAATCGGTTACCAGCGTGAAGGTGCACCCATACAGGTAGGGCTGCAAATGTTGCAGGGCCCAGACCATGGCCAGGCACTCTTTCTCGATGGTCATCTATGCCCCTTCCCTCGGCAAAAGTTTCCAGCTCAGGTACAACATGGGGTGCCCCTGGTTCCCCGAGTCGACCTGGCTGAGTACAGCACTGAGGCCAAACTCCCTGGCGTCGGTCTGTACCAGGAATGGGCGACTGCTGTCAACTGCTTTCAACACTGGAGAGTTGCACAAGGCTGTTTTCAAAGCTTGGAAGGCCGCCTCGCAGCCGGCCATCCAGTTAATAGTCTGGGGTAGCCTCTGCTTGGTAAGGTCTGTCAAGGTTTTTGCAAGGGCGCTATAGTCCTGTACGAACCGCCTATAGTAACCGGCAGTGCCCAAGAAGGACATCACCTGTTTCTCAGTCCTGGGGGTGGGCCAGGACATGATTGCATCCATTTGCTCTGGCTCCGGACTCATGGAACCCCCACCTATCCAGTGCCCCAGGTAGTGGACCTCGCTCATGCCTATTTGGCACTTTCCCGGCTTGATGGTCAGACCTGCCTGGTTAAGACGCTTGAGCACCTCCTGCAGATGCTGAAGGTGTTCCTCCCAGGTGGAACTGAAGATGGCAATGTCTTCCAGGAACGCCACTGCGTACTCCTCCAGTCCCTGAAGCAGGTGGTTGACCATCCGCTGGAAAGTGGCAAGGGCATTTTTCATGCCGAATGGCATGACAGTGGACTTGTACAGTCCAAAGGGGGTGATAAAGGTGGATCTCTACTGCGCCGCAGGGCTCATGGGAATCTGCCAGTATCCCTGACTCAAATCCATGATGGATATGTATTTTGCATTTGCCAACCGCTCAAGCAGATCCTCGATGTGCGGCATTGCGTGTGCACGCAGAACCGGGTTGTCCGATCCTTTTTAGACATGAGGACTACAGGTGAGGCCCATGCGCTCTTGGACCGTCGAATCACCCCCAGCTGTAACATCTCATCGATCTCTCGGCGCATGACCTATTGCACCTCCTCAGAGATCCGATAAGGAGTTTGCCATAGTGGGGTGTGATTCCAGGTATCCACCTCATAAACCGCTAACTCCGTCCTCCCAGGTCGGTTGGAGAACATGGCCCGGAAGGGTTCCAGGGTGTCCAACAACTGCGACCTCTGGGGTACGGTTAAGGAGGCACTTACCTCCATGTCCTCCATGGACCCATTGGCCTTGGCTTGGGCCAGCATGTCCAGGAGAAGATCTTCATCCCCATCCTCAGGCAGGTTTCAGACTGGTAGGATGCAGGCTTCACATTCATGGTGAGCCTTCAGCATGTTGACGTGAAAGGCCTTGCGCCTACCCCAAACATGGTCAAGCGTGACCACGTAGGTGACCGGGTTGAGCTGTTGATGGACGACGTGTGGGCCTTTCCAGGCTGCCTAAAGCTTATCCGTTGGTACGGGGACCAGCACCCACACCTTTTGACCCACCTGGTAGGTCCGCTCCCGGGCGTTCTGGTCAGCCTGAGCCTGCGTCATGTTGTCATGCACCAACTGCGTTAAAGTCTGCATCTTGTCACGGAAGCGCATGACATAATCCACGATGGACACTTCAGAGGGGTTTGGCTCATCTTAACAGGATTCTCTTATCAACCCAAGGGGTCCCCGGACTCGCCTGCGATACAGGAGCTTGAAGGGGGAGAACCCCGTTGAGGCCTGCGAAACTTCTCTGTAAGCGAATAGCATGTGTAGGAGGTACCGTTCCCAGTTACACCCTTGGGTCTCAACCAGCATTCGGAGCATCTGTTTGAGGGTACTGTTGAAGTGTTCACACAAACAATTGGTCTGTGGCTGATACGCACTTGATACCAGGTGCCTCACCTGCATTTTCTCACAGAGAGCCTCCATTATGCGAGACATGAATTGGGTCCCTTGATCTGTAAGCATCTCCCTGGGAAATCCTTCCCTTGAAAAGATGGTCACCAGTGCATCAGCCACCTTATCTGCCCTTGTTGAAGACAGAGCTACTGCCTCTGGGTACTGGGTAGCATAGTCCTTCCTGGGAAAAGAATGGTTATCAGAGGCATCATTACTCAATAAAGCATTGTCAGGTAACACATTCAGTTTCCCATCATCATCATTTTTAGCATTACCCTTATGATCAGATTGGGGAGGGGTGTCAGGGATGTAGTATGCAACCATCTTCCCCAAATCAGTTCCCAATAAAACATCAGTGGGCCGGTTAATGGACACTCCCTCTTCCCTCACCCCACTCCCAGCACCCCTATCAAGAAAAACCCGGGCCACTGCCAATCCCGGTGACAGTCAGGGTTTCCCCCTCAATTAACTCTCCAGGGGCCGCCAGTCCAGGACGGATGAGGGTTCACTCAGCCCTGGTGTCCTTGAGGCCTGTAGCAAGACGGCCCCCATCTGGACGTGCTGAACATTGTCATCAATCCTCCCAACCAAACCTCCCACCAAAAGAACAGAGGTGTTGGGCCCAGAGGCCTTGGCAGGAGGTTCTTCTGCCTTTCCGGACAGGTGACACTGATGTGACCAGTCCGACTGCAGTTGTAACACTTGCGGCCTCCGGAGGGACAGCTGGCCGGGGTACTGGGGCTGGTTGCAGGATTACTCCCTCTCCAGCTGGCGGTGACTGGCCTCCGTGTCTCTGGCTTCCGGTTGGCCTCATAGTTGTCGGCGATCTGCACGGCTTTGTCCACATTTGTTGGTTCTCGGTCCAGGATGAACTGTCGGACCTCAGCTGGGCAATGATGCAGGAACTGGTCTTTGATCACCAGGTCCTTCAGCAGGTCAAAGGTAACAACTGACAGTCCATGGATCCACTGGTCAAAGTGGGTCCTGAGTTCTTGCACCACATCGCTATAACTATTGTGTGGGCCATGTTGGAGGTTCCGGAACTTCATTCAGTACACCTCAGGTGTCAGCCGGTATTTGGCGATCAGGGCCTGCTTGATGGCATCATAGTCATCATCTTCTTCTGGCCGGAGAGAAGCAAACACCTCCAGGGCTTTACCTTTTAGTCCTGGGGTCAAATACCTAGCCCATTGGTCCTGATGCAGCCGGTACTGTCTGCAAGCTTTCTCAAAGGCCCGCAGAAACGTGTCCAAGTCTCCGTCCTTCTCCATCATGGGAAAATGCTCTGGCCGAGGTTTTGGACTCTGGGAACTGTGGGGTTCACTGCTCCATGCTGCGGAGGGCATTTCCCTCAGCCGGGCCAGCTGCAGTTCATGGGCTCTCTGAGCTTGGGCCTCTGCTTGCCGCTCAGCTCTTTCTTGAGCCTGCTGGATCAGCTGCAGCTGTCCAACATGGTCTTTGGCAGGGAGCTGCTGTAGGGCCATTTGCAGATAGTGGTCCATGACTTCCTGGCTGCCGGTCAGGCCGACCTGCACCAGCTGGTCCTCTGCGGCTGCACCATCGGCACTGGTGCTGCCTTCTGTATCCGCTGGGCCCAGGCTCGCCTCCCATCACACCAGCTCAGTGATCAACTGGTCTCTGGTTTTGTCAGTGCCATCAATCTGGTTTGACCTGCACAGGGCCCTCAGGGCTACCTTAATAAGCTGCTTATAATGGGATTCTCCCTGCGTAGCCATGGTTGGCAAATAAAAGATAGAATAGAAAAACAAAGACAAGGGAGGGGATACTCGCACGTACACACAATTGTCTCAGGACTAGTAAACGCTGAGTCTGTTCTCCAAAACCTATGATGCAGGATCCCCGCAGGAACTGTGCAGGTTTTCAGTGAGAGGAATGATTGCTCAGACCAGATCACTAATACTCTATGATTATCCCACCGCTGCCACCAATATGTCACAATCCCGCCGCTGACACCGGTATGTCACGGACAGAGGGACACGACGCACTGCTGACACACGGCTATCACGTGCACCGGGGGGCTTATCTTATTTATGCCACCACTGTCACAATGTGAAAAAAACAGCCAGATAGTCTTGCCCTAACAATTTATCGCAGGGGGTCATTTTGGGTGTCCCACCACTGCTAACAATATTTCACGAACTGCGGGGATTTATGTATATCCCACTTTTCAGTTCCACTTTGGAACTTGCAGCCCCCCTTACCCTCAGGTCAGTCAGCGAACTACACCTGGGATAATTGGTCTCCGGCCAGCTGCTTCAATGAGGACTGGCCACCCGGCATGCTGCAGTGAGGGAAGTATAAACTGCTCTGGCCACAGCCACCCAATTAGTTTATAAAATTCCTTCCGTCACTCTCATCAGTGCCCAGGACCCAGACCACACTTTGCTGCCACCAGTTCCTGATTTCTCTGATTAAGTTATAAACTTAATAGAGTGGTTCAAAGCCAACCCAATTCAGTAGCGTAATTATCTTAAAGGCATGAAAATTTGTTTTTAGAGCATGGAGGCAGAGATAATAAGTTTATAGTTTATTCCCAAAGACTGGCAGTGATTACACAGATAAAAGATTTTACAAAGTTGAGACATTAGATATGTACCATGCAAATATAAAATAAACGGGATTAAAATAGAGATTAACACTTACATTTGCTTAGATGAACTTAGGCTAACCATGTGGGGGGCGGGGCCAGAAGTCTCCCTGCATCTGGGATCCTAACAGCATGGGATCTCCAGCAAGAATGACCTCTCAACTGAGTGAGTGTACTCTATAGTCCTGGGTCCTGACATCATAAAAGGGGTGGTCGGATGATGGTCCTCCCCCTGTTCTTGGAGTTAGAATCTGACTACTAAACTTATTAGAACTATATCTCACAGAGGGTACCTCGTATAAACAGGCAAATAGTATCATTTTCTTTAGCCTGTCGAAGGGCATAATTCAAAACCAAACATGCAGTAATTATATCACACTGTTTAGGAGAAATCCATTTCTCGGATTCTGTCGGGGCTACACCTTAGAAAGAACCACCATAGTGAAGCCAGATTGGAGCACATCGCAGAAATGTCTGTTTCATTTTTCTGTCGCGAACGAGGTCCGAGCTATGGCTTTGCTAATATCTCCCATGCTTGAATTCGCCACATGGTAGAGAACAAAGAACATTCTTTCCACTTAGCTAATTAACATTCCTTAGCTGAGGAGAGGGGAATGTTGGCACAGGAAGTCCCTGGTGTCCTGTTACAGATGCAGGCACAGAGCTGCAGTGTGTGTGAGCTGTGGGTGAGGAAAGGGGGGTCGCAGCTGTGTGACAGGCAGAAGTCTCATCTGTAGTCTAATGCTCAGGGAACCTTATGTCATATCGTACAGTATCATTACACCCTGCATCCTTGGGGCTGAGTCTTGAGACCAAATACTAGCGCTGATTCAGCTGTGCCCTGTGACTGTTAACAGGGTATGGCAACTGTGCTTTTTGGTTCCTCGACTCTGTGAAGTAACAGAGCTCGTTACACACTGGGTGGGGTTTAACCCACGTGTGTCCAGTGCAATACCGCCATTTTGTGTCCGCCATTGCCGAGCTGCAGTTAACATCTCTGCACAGTGGATCCCAGGCTGCAAAAGCCTTATTACCATCTTTATATTATTTGGTGCATTCCGCCAGCCCTAACATAAATACTGAGGTAAACTACTGACCTAATAGTGAACGTGTGAATGTGACCTTATACACAATCTCCACCTGCAGCACCTCACTCTTCTCTATACACAGTCTTATGCTGCAGTAGCACTTCACTTCTCTCATTTTCCCATCATGCCTCTCATTTCCCCCTCACATCTCTCATTTTCCCCCTCACATCTCTCATTTTCCCCCTCACACCTCTCATTTTCTGCCTCTCTCCTCTCATTTTCCCCCTCACACCTCTCACACCTGTCATTTTTCGATCAATCCACTATTTTACCCTCAATCCTCTAATTTTTCACTCACACCTCTTCATTTTCACCTTACACCTCTCATTTTCCTCTCACTCAACTATTTTCCCCTCACTCCAATCATTTTCCCCTCGCTCCTCTTATTTTCCCCTCATTCCTCTCATTTTCACCTCACTCCTCTCATTTTCCTCTCCCTTAACTGTTTTCCCCTCACTCCTCTCATTTTCCTCACACTCCTCTTATTTTCCCCATTCCTCTCATTTTCCCCATTCCTCTCATTTTCACCTCACTCCTCTCATTTTCACCTCACTCCTCTCTTCCCCTCACACATGCCCAGCAACTTCCTGTTACAAGCACAGCAGTGTTATTCATGAGGCTCCTCCCTTTCCCTTGACGTCATGTCTCACAGGAGCAACTCCATTATGACACAATGGAGCTAGATGTGGCCTGTGTGTGCCGCGCTCTGATACTCTGAAGGTGGTGACCCTGATTGTAGCTTGCAGCGGCTGGGATGTCGCAGCCGGTGAGTTTTGCAGAGTGGCTTTCCAGGTGAATGTGTCTCCGCCTGTGTGCGCTACCAATGTAGGCCATGTGGGCGGGGCTTTGTGTGTGGAGTGACTGTGGCTATACGGAGTGTGCGGTGCTATGTGGAGTGGGCAAGGCTTGATACATACACACACATACATACATTTATCTTTATATATAGTGAAGATCAAATTAATAAACTAATAAAGCATCATGTACTTCTGAACACAAACTTTTGACTGCACAATGTTAATTAATACATCAAATAGGTTACACAAAGAGAGACGCAATTAGATTATACAAAAAGATATCTCTTTCTTACTTTTCCTTTTCAGTAGTCAAATCCTGAAATGAGCAGTGTAAGGTGACTGGCCTACAAAAAAAAACAAAAAAACAAACATGATTTTCCGGTACTTTGTCAGATGTTTATTCATTATTTATGTTTCTATAAGTGGTTGTGATAAACTGCAGCTTTTGAGAATTTTGCTTGCATGTTGTGATAATGTATAACATTTTTATAAAATGTTATTTTTTATGGAGTTGAAAATTAGCAATTCACATTAAGGAGATGAAAATTAGCAATTCACAAAAAGATAAGGGTGTACATATTTGTGCATACACTTGCACACATTACTGGTTATAGACTTAGGCCCTAATTCATCAAAAGTATTTACGCCAGAAAAATAGTGTAAAACATTCTCAAAAGTCACCAAATTTTTGTGCAGTGCGAAATTGTGCAATAGTTTTGCAACTTTTTAGATTTTTATGCCAGCTACTGACAAAAATGCCAGATCTGGGAAGAACAGGTTTTGGTAAACATGCCGCTGATAAATTGTGCAAAATTCATTCAATTGGATGCACCTATTAATGAATTTGGCACATCTTATTCTTGCATACCCATGCAAATCTTAATGAATCGTGAGACATGGGCTTCATGGTAATGTTTATACCCTAACAAATTATATTTTATTTTATTTATTTCCCAGATTTTTCTCAACAATTCATTTGCTCTGGATTCTTCTTGGATACACCCAGCTGAGGAATTGATATTATTTCAAGGACTTGAAAAGCCAAGTCGAAGGACAAATCAAGTAACCATGGCTATATCTAGACCATCTGCTGCTACTAGACCACTGCGCACAGTGATATTAACCCCGCAACGAGTAACAGGTCAGTGACAACTAAATAATTTTTCTTATTGATATTTGTACAGAATACAATTGTATGCCAAGTTCTAGGCATGAACTGGTGGTAATTTAGAGAAATAATGACGGTAGAAGTTGTGTAGCATTTGGGTAAGACATATCTCCGTTAAAGGTGTTACAAAGTTGACTTTGTTGTGAAAAACTGAGTTTTCTATGTTATCTGTAGTTTATGATTAAATGTTACCTGTTTTTTTTCTAACCATTCATTAAGGCCCCGTCACACATAGCGACTCACCAGTGATCCCGACAACTATATCAATGTGTCAGGATCGCTGGTGAGTCGCTACATGATCGCTGGTGAGCTATCAAACAGACAGCTTCACCAGCGATCAGCACCAGCAAGGCTTAGCGCGCGGCGTCGCTGTGTACTTTAGTTACCAGCGCGCAGATGCAGGGAGCTGGTAACTAAGGTACACATCGGGTTTCTAAGGGACGTGCGTCACTTAGAAACCCGATGTGTACCTTGGTTACCAACTCCCTGCATCAGAGCGCTGGTAGCTAAGGTACACATCGGGTTTCTAGGCACAGCGCGCCCCCTTAGAAACCCGATGTGTACCTTAGTTACCAGCTCCCTGCATCAGCGCGCTGGTAACTAAGGTACACATTGGGTTTCTAAGTGATGCACGTCCCTTAGATACCCGATGTGTACCTTAATTACCAGCTGATCGCTGGTCTCCCGCCTGTGACACGCAGCGATGCGTGCTGACCAGCGGGAGACGAGCGATCAAAGAAATATCCAGGGCTTTCCAAGAGCGATCAGCAATACCAGCAGGGGGGCCAGTAGCTGATCGCTGTCACACACAGTGATCTTGCTGGTGAGATCGCTGTTGTGTCACAAAACTTGGGGTGATAATTTATTAGTTGACAGAGAACAACGTTATTCTGTGATCATTGATTTTGTTGTGATCCCCTCTACCCAAAGACACTGCTCTAAGGGCCCCGTTACACGCTTCAATGTCCCAGCGATCCCAGCAACGGTCTGACGTGGATGGGATCGCTGGGACATAGTTAGCTGATCGCTGGTGAGCTGTCACATAGGCAGACTCACCAGCGATCAGGACCAGCGAGCATGCTGGTATCCAGTGTAAACAGCGGGTATCTAAGTGTCGCGTGGCTCTTGGTTACCCGCTGTTTACCCTGAATACCAGCTCACAGCATCTGCTGTATGGCACTGGGAGCTCACTGATCGTTGGTCTCTTGCTGTCACACGCAGCGGTGTGCTGCCCAGCGGGAGACCAATGATAGATTTATGGCCCAAACCATTAGGCAACAATTAACGATCAGCCAACTGATCGTTGCTACGTGTCACACGCAACAATGTCATTTCAACATAGCTGCAACGTCACCAAACTGGTGACGTTGCAACAATATTGTTCACAATATCATTTCATGTAACGGGGCCCTAAGGCTTTGGTAGACTGACTCCATAGGATTTTGCCACATGTACTGATATTTGCCTCTGATACTGCTCCATTTTGATGTCAACGTCTTTCTTTAACTGTATTTTTGACAAATACTTTGGCACCACACTTGACTGATTTAATCTGACCTGCAATGACCAGTGTAAGGTGACTAGCTTTAAAAAAAAAAGATGTTGCAATACTTGGTCAGGAGATGTTTCTGTGTTATGTTTACATATGTGGGTGGAATGTAAACTGCAGTCTTTGAGAATTTGAAAAATTGGAGGTGAAAATTGACAATGCACAAAAAGTTAATGCTGGACACACTGCAAGACAGTGAGACTTATTTAGCTACAGAAAAGCTCTGTATCCGTAACACTCATTCAGTTTGACCAATATAAGGCAAATTGTTAAAAGTGTTTTCACGGATTTTGCAAAAATTTGCAATGAGTAAAGAATTTTATAAAATTTTATAAAATAAACCAATAACTTTTCCTTTAAATATTTCGCCATTCAGGTAGTTCTTGCCTGACCTCCATTGATGAAATCACATTTGTCAGTGACTTGATCACTTCAGTAAATCACCAGCCTCAGATGTAATATTATCATGTATAGCTTGTGACCACTGAGCCGCCTGTAATTTTTTTTTTGTATCATGTGAATAATGGATGATGCATCATCAATGCAATACTAGTGGGGAACTCTGGGGAACTCCTGAGGCACCTGAAGATGTAGAAGGTAAGTAAGGTTTTTTATAGTGTAGCGTATTTAGTCTGTGGCATTCACTACTCTTTGGCAACTTTTTAAAGATACCTGGAAAACCTATTTAATTATCAGATAATTACCATGCACTTACTGTCTGATATTGGCGGAGTACCAAGACCCAAACTGAAGTTATGGGAAAAAGAAATTTCACAGGTGGTATATGCAATTCAACTCTTTGTTCAAAGTCTGAATTAAATAAAAAACCTAACATTAAAATAAAACAAAGGCTGGTAAATCAAGGCAAAAATGATAAATGGAAATTCATATACCATATGTGAAAATTACAATACCAAAAGACCCCAGATAAAGCTGTTGCGAAACGTGTGTCGGATGTGATGGGTAAGTCATTTTCACACTTTGTTACTACAGCTCTTGTGGAATAATTCCCCTTTTTCAAGGTAGCTGATGGTTTATTATAACTTTATTTTCTGTAATTACCTTGTTGTACCTTTTCTACTTTGCATTACATGTTATCTACCTTTTACCTCTTATACTTTACTGGGGGGGAATCCTTTGCTCGTATCTCACCTGCCATTTTGTACCATGTGTCTGTGTATTTTGGCATCTTATATGTCTTTTTGAATATGTGTCTAATAAAAGCTATATTATTTTTTATATTACATATCAGTGCATGCACAGTTTATTTTGTTGGTTGATAAAGTAAAAATAAAATAAGACCTTCAAGGTAAAAAAATTCATTGTATGCCAGATGCAATTGCCTCAGGCAACTCTGTAGAAAGGAGTGCCAGGTCCTCTGGATCAAATAAGAAAAAAAAAATTCCTGCAGTGAGCATTGGTCCAGTAATCTTTATTTAATACCTGTATACAAGTGATCTATAATTTGTATGATATAAGCACATATTGTACTTCATGTTATTGGTAAAATTTCTTTGATATAACTTGTGTTTATTTATGGAAAAAAAGGGAAATTTGGAAAAAATTTCGAAAATTTTGCAATTTTCAAACTTTTAATTTTTTGGACCCTTATATCAAAGAGTGGTGTCACGCAAAATAGTTAATAAATAACATTTCCCACATGTCAGATTTACAGCAGCACAATTTTGGAAACACAATTTTTTTGTTAGTACGTTATAAAAAGTTAACCAGCAATTTCTCATTTTTCCAACATAATTTACAAAACCATTTTCTTAGGGACCACCTCACATATGAAATGAGTTTGGGGGGGGTCAATATAACAGAAAATACCCAAAAGTGACCCCATTCTAAAAACTGCACCCCTCAAGGTGCTCAAAACCACATTCAAGAAGTTTATTAACCCTTCAGATGCTTCCCAAGAACTAAAGCAATGTGGAAGTAAAAAAAGAACATTTTACTTTCTTTACAAAAAAATTTACTTTGGAACCGTTTTTTTTATTTTCAAAAGGGTATCAGGAGAAAATGGACCACATAATTTGTTGTGAAATTTCTCCTGAGTATGCTGATACCCAATATGTGGGGGAAAGCCACTGCTTGGGTTCATGGCAGGGCACAGAAGGGAGGGAGCACCATTTGACTTTTTGAAAGCAAAATTGGCTGGAATCAATGGTGGCACCATGTCACGCTTGGAAACCCCCTGATGTACCTAAACAGTGGAACCCCCACAATTCAAACTCCAACCCTAACCCCAGCACACCTTTAACCCTAATCCAAACCCTAACCATAACACTAACCACGACCCTAACCCCAACACACCTCCAAACCCTAATCCCAACCCTAACCATAACCCTAACCACAAACCTAACCCTAACACACCCCTAACCCTAGTAGCAATCCTAACCGTAATCCCAACCATAACCACAACCCTAACCGTAGTCCAACTCTAACTTTAGCCAAACCCTAACTTTAGCCCAACCCAAGTTTATACCAACCGTAACCCTAGCCCCATCCCTAACCCTAGCCCAACCCTAACCCTAAATTTAGCCCAAATTTAACTCTAACTATAGCCTGACTCTAACTATAGCCCGACTCTAACTCTAATGGAAAAATTGAAATAAATATATATATTTTTTATTTTATTATTTTTACCTAAGAGGGTGATAAAGGGGAGTTTGATTTACTTTTTTTATTCTGATCACTTTGATAGGGTCTATCACAGTGATCAAAATTAACCAATAGAAAAAATTTCCTATTTTTTCCAGTTGCCGGCCAGCAGATTACAGGGGATACATTGCGCATGCGCCCACCATTTTCTTCTGGGAAGAAAACACCGGCAGGGACTTCAGTGGTACCAGGAGGAGATCGGTAGACCCAATTTGGGTTCACTTCAGAGGAGAGAGGAATTAAATGGGAAATCAGACTTTTTTTTGCTGTCGCCGTTATGCCATTCATAACGGCGACTGCATCACTGGGTCGGTAAAAAACAACCTGAATCATGTTCTCTGGGGACTCAGCTACCGCAGTAGCCGAGTTCCCGGGGAAATTCCAACCCTGGGGAGGCTATACAGTTATTTCTTAGCGCCATTAAAAAGCGTCACTGAGGCATAAGTACCCTTAATTGCTGCAGTTAAAAGGCATATTGGCGGTCTTTAAAGAGTTAAAATTACAACAGCCTGAATATTCTCTATTCCGACAGCTGAGAAGAGTCAGAAAGCCTCTAGACACATTATATGATCAAACCATCTCACCAAAATCAGAAAGTTTGACTGACTTTCATCACATTTGATATCAGAACCTAGCTTATTGCATAGATATTTGAGATCAGCAGATCGATCTGCAGAGGATGGAGTTTGCATCGAATCTCTTGAAATTAGCAGTTTGGAGTAATTTGAATATTGCTAACTTTGGCCCGCAGCCCCCCAATGCCCCTCTTAGCCACTCAGCCCTGTTCTGCAAAAGCCAGCTTCTCCACCATGACAGAAGATCAGCTCTCCATCTTTCTGTCAAGATCACACCTCACCACTTGTGCCCTTGACCCACTCCCGTCTCACTTCATCCCTAACTTGGCCACAGCCTTCATCCCATCTCTAACACACCTTTTCAACCTTTCACTTACAAATTGTGTCTTTCCCTCATCCTTCAAACATGCCTCAATCACACCCATCCTCAAAAAGCCCTCCCTTGACCCATCCTCCGTGTCTAACTATCGCCCGATATCTCTTCTCCCTTATGCCTAAAAACTACTGGAAAAGCATGTATATCTTGAATTGTCCTCCCACCTCTCCTCCTGCTCCCTCTTTGACCCGTTACAATCTGGCTTCCGACCGCATCACTCAACTGAAACTGCCCTAACTAAAGTCACAAACGACTTACTAACCGCCAAGAGCAAGCGACACTACTCTGTCCTCCTTCTCCTGGACCTGACCTCTGCCTTTGACACCGTAGACCATTCCCTCCTGCTACAGACTCTCTCATCTCTTGGCATCACAGACTTGGCCCTATCCTGGATCTCATCATACCTAACAGACCGAACATTTAGTGTCCCCCACTCACACACCACCTCCTCACCTCGCCCCCTGTCTGTCGGTGTTCCTCAAGGCTCTGTCCTAGGACCCCTACTATTCTCCAACTTGGTTTGGGACAGCTCATAGAATCCCACGGTTTGCAGTACCACCTCTATGCCGATGACACACAGATCTACCTATCTGGACCCAACCTCGCCTCCTTACTGACTGAAATCCCACAATGTCAATGGCTGCTCTCTTTCCCCAGTCCCGCACACTCGGTGCCTTGGGGTGATCCTCGACTCTGCGCTCTCTTTTAATCCACATATCCAAGCCCTCGCCTCCTCCTGCCACCTCAAACTCAAAAATATTTCCCGGATCCGCTCATTCCTCAACCACGAAACCACAAAAACACTAGTGCATGCTCTTATCATCTCCCGCCTCGACTACTGCAACCTCCTTCTCTCTGGCCTCCCCTCTAGCACTCTGGCTCTGCTCCAGTCCATCCTACACTCTGCTGCCTGACCAATCCACCTGTCTCCCCGCTATTCCCCAGCCTCCCCGCTATGTCAGGCCCTTCACTGGCTTCCTATTGCCCAGAGGCTCCAAATCAAAACCCTAACCATGACATACAAAGCCATCCACAACCTGTCTCCTCCATACATCTGTGACATGGTCTCTAGGTACTTACCTGCACGCAAGCTTCGATCATCTCAAGATCTCCTTCTCTACTCCCCCCTCATCTCTTCTTCCCACAACCGCATACAAGACTTCTCCCGTGCTTCCCCAATCCTCTAGAACTCTCTTACGCAACACATCAAACTCTCGCCATCAACGGAAACCTTCAAGAAGAACCTGAAGACCCACCTGTTCCAACAAGCCTACAGCCTGCAATGATCCTCGGTCTACTGAACCACCGCACGACCTGCTCTACCCTCTCCTACTGTATCCTCACCCATCCCTGTAGACTGTGAGCCCTCGCGGGCAGGGTCCCCTCTCCTTATGTACTTGTGGGTCCCTTGTCTTACACATGTTTATTGTACCTGTCTATATTTCCCCTTTTCACATGTAAAGCACCATGGAATAAATGGCGCTATATAAATGCATAATAATAATAATAATAATAATAATAATAATTTGAATTGAGATTCCTAAAAAACCCTCAACATTTTGGCTTACCATATTAGCTTCCACACAATGACCTGCAGCTACGACATTTAGTAGATTATCATACCTTAGGGAACTATTTACACAGAAAAGGTATTTAAATTGTGTTCTCTTTGGTGCTATAAATTCAGGCCGGGATCGCATGGCTGTCGATTCTCTCATGTGGAGAATCGGGACGATTATTCTAATGACACTCGGCTCAAACTTTGTCGGAGATTGATCTGAGTGGCATCTTGCTGTACTGCGATTTTCTTACATGAGAGAATAGTATCACAGCTGCAGAGAAGAAGGAGAACTTAATTTCTTCATGTAGTGCATCATCGGGTCACATCCGAGTGCATTCCGATGTTTCACACGCACAAGTGAGATCCAATGCTGCCATTGTTTTCTGATGCCAAATCGGCATGAGGAAAAAAGCGCTGGTCAGCACTGCCCCATAGTATAACATTGGTGCAAGTGATATCCAATAAAACAGCATATAGCATTAGGCCATGTTCGTGTGAGTGAGCCCTTATTGTAATGCTCAGATCTAGTACACATATTCTTATGTTTGACTGTTTATACCAGTTTTCAGAACTGCAGTAAGGAGTGTTATGCTGTGCTTTTGAACATAAGCATCATTGTACTACACCTGACCAATATATCTGTAGCGCTGCTAAACAATACCTTGCAATACAAGTTATGTTTTTTAAACATGCTCAGACAAAAAGATTGTAAGGTGTACACTGAACAGACAATATGACAATAAGTTGCAGAAGCAATAAATATGTTGCAAAATCCATTTTTATGAATACATATACACTTCTACCTACATGCACAAAATCAGTATACTTTTATACACACACACTGTTGCATATCTTACGAACACATATATATCAGTTTAGACATAGGTATTTAGTACACCCATATTGTTAAGTTTTTACCTACAGATATGCATAAAGATTTAGGCATCAACAGGCAAACTTGCACACACATAGACCTATACACACTAGGGATGAGCGAGTATACTTGTTAGGATTCGGTACTCGGCGAGTAATAAGGTACTCGCGGTACTCGAATCCTGACTAGTATTTCATTACTCACCTTGTAATATTCGGCACAGCCCGCACAGTCCCCGCACAGCCCAACACAGTCCCTGCACAGTCCCCGCATAGCCTGGCACAGTCCCCGCACAGTCCCTGCACAGTCCCGCACAGGCCAGCACAGTTCCACACAGCCTGACACAGTCCCCGCACAGCCCAGCACAGTCCCGCACAGTCCCTGCACAGCCCAGCACAGTCCCTGCACAGTCCAGCACAGTCCCACACATCCCGGCATAGTCCCCGCACAGTCCCTGCACAGCCCAGCACAGTCCCACACAGGCCAGCACAGTCCCACACAGTCCGGCATAGTCCCCACACAGTACCTGCACAGTCCCGCACAGGCCAGCACAGTTCCACACAGCCTGACACAGTCCCCGCACAGCCCAGCACAGTCCCGCACAGTCCCTGCACAGCCCAGCACAGTCCCTGCACAGTCCAGCACAGTCCCACACATCCCGGCATAGTCCCCGCACAGTCCCTGCACAGCCCAGCACAGTCCCACACAGGCCAGCACAGTCCCACACAGTCCGGCATAGTCCCCGCACAGTCCCTGCACAGTCCCGCACAGGCCAGCACAGTTCCACACAGCCTGGCACAGTCCCCGCACAGTCCCCGCACAGCCCAGCACAGTCCCGCACAGTCCCTGCACAGCCCAGCACAGTCCCTGCACAGTCCAGCACAGTCCCACACATCTCGGCATAGTCCCCGCACATTCCCTGCACAGCCCAGCACAGTCCCACACAGGCCAGCACAGTCCCACACAGTCCGGCATAGTCCCCACACAGTACCTGCAAAGCCCAGCACAGTCCCGCACAGCCCGGCATAGTCCCCGCACAGTACCTGCACAGCAAAGCACAGGCCAGCACAGTCCCACACAGCCTGGCATAGTCCCCGCACAGTACCTGCAAATGCCAGCACAGTCTGACACAGTCTTCGCACAGTCTGGCACAGTCCCGCACAGCCTGGTACAGTCTTCTCACAGGTCAGCAGAGTCCCGCACAGCCCAGCACAGGCCAGCACAGTCCCGCACAGCCCGGCACAGTCTTCTCACAGGCCAGCACAGTCCCACACAGCCTGGCACAGTCTTCTCATAGGCCAGCACAGTCCCGCACAGCCCGGCACAGTCTTCTCACAGGTCAGCAGAGTCCCGCACAGCCCAGCACAGCCCAGCACATGCCAGCACAGTCCCGCACAGCCCGGCACAGTCTTCGCACAGGCCAGCACAGTCCCACACAGCCTGGCACAGTCTTCTCATAGGCCAGCACAGTCCCGCACAGCCCGGCACAGTCTTCGCACAGGCCAGCACAGTCCCACACAGCCTGGCACAGTCTTCTCATAGGCCAGCACAGTCCCGCACAGCCCGGCACAGTCTTCGCACAGGCCAGCACAGTCCCACACAGCCTGGCACAGTCTTCTCATAGGCCAGCACAGTCCCGCACAGCCCGGCACAGTCTTCTCACAGTCCCCGTCCAGCCCAGCACACACACAGCCCATTTCTCCAATTTCCCATAGACTTACATTGGACTAGCTACTCGTTACAAGTACCCGAGTATTAGGAGGTACTTGTAACGAGTACAGCGAGTCCGAATACTTCACTACTCACTCATCCTACACACTAACACACACAAAAACACAAATATGCATACATATATACTATATACCACACTATATAATATCTAATCAGCCTCCTTAGGAGTCTCTACATCAACCCAGAATCAACAGTCCGAAAGCAACACGGCTATACAATATGGTTTAATGCAGTGCGAGGCGTCAGACAGGGCTACATACTGTCACCATTTTTCTTCAATTTATATGCAGAAGCTGTTTCAGTAAGGATGGACTTCCCGAAAAAGAAGGAATCAAAATTGATGGACAAATCATCAACAATCTTAATTGCACATTTGGAAGTGCATTGAGCAGCAGGTTGGTGTACTGGTAAAAGGGAAAAAAAATCTTTTAAATCTTCTGCCTGAGCGAGTGTTAACGAGCTGAGTGTGACCTGAGCATAAGTGCGAACTGTGGTAAGTGTGTGACTTGAGATTCAGTGAAGAGGTGTTTGGAAAACCTATAACAAATACCTGTGTGATTTGCTGAATTGTAGGTTGCTGAGTGCTTTCTACTAGAGTTGAGCGAAACGGGTCGAAAAAATTCAAAAGTCGCCAACTTTTAGCAAAGTCGGGTTTCATGAAACGAAACCCGACCCTAGGATGAGGTCGGCCACGAGGTCGGCGACTTACGCGCCAAAGTCGCGTTTCAAAAGTTTGTTTTGCGCTCTTTTTCAGCCAATCAGGATCCACGGACACTGTGGGCAACGTGATGACCTAGGCACGGGTCACCACCATCTTTCAGAAGGGCATGCAAGTGATTGGCTTGCTTTGGTGGGCGTCACAGGGGGTATAAAAGGGCGTGCACGCCGACCGCCATCTTACTTCTGCCGATCTTAGTATAGGGAGAGGTTGCTGCTGATTCTGTAGGGAGAGCGTTAGGCAGGGAAGAAGACAAAAGAACTGCTTCTGCTGCTAGCGATTTGGCCTGCACAACACACAAGTCACTGTGTGTGCAGTGCAAGGGGAGGCTATATTGTGGTGTATCAGTGGTGTTGGTTGTTGGGCTGCCTTCTAAGGCTTCCTGACACGCTGGCATTGCTGTTTACCCACTGCTCCGCAAACTGCTTTTTTAAAAGCAATCCAATCTCCCTTATCCTCTAGTCACTTTTGTCACAGCTGTGCCATCGAGCGTGTCACATAGCGCTCAGATATCAGTGGGCCTCACACAATCCACAAGTGTCCAGTGTCCAAAAGTGTACGCAGAGATTCAAAATCTCCATTATCCTCTCGTCACTTTGGTCACAGGCAGCTGTGCCATCGAGCGTGTCACATAGCGCTCAGATATCAGTGGGCCTCACACAATCCACAAGTGTCCAGTGTCCAAAAGTGTACGCAGAGATTCAAAATCTCCATTATCCTCTCGTCACTTTGGTCACAGGCAGCTGTGCCATCGAGCGTGTCACATAGCGCTCAGATATCAGTGGGCCTCACACAATCCACAAGTGTCCAGTGTCCAAAAGTGTACGCAGAGATTCAAAATCTCCATTATCCTCTCGTCACTTTGGTCACAGGCAGCTGTGCCATCGAGCGTGTCACATAGCGCTCAGATATCAGTGGGCCTCACACAATCCACAAGTGTCCAGTGTCCAAAAGTGTACGCAGAGATTCAAAATCTCCATTATCCTCTCGTCACTTTAATAATAATAATAATAATACATTTTATTTTTATAGCGCCGACATATTCCGCAGCACTTTACATTTCAGAGGGGATTTGTACAGACAATAGACATTACAGCATAACAATAATCACATACAGTAGATTATAACAAATAACAAGAGGAGTGAGGGCCCTGCTCGCAAGCTTATAATCTATGAGGAAAAAAGGGAGACACGAAAGGTGGGTGGTAACAGTTGCTCTGATTGTATGGACCAGCCATAATGTTAAGTGTGTAACAGTACAGACACAGAGGGCTAATGGATGCATAAAGCATGTGGGAACATGATGCTGGGAACCTGGTTATGGTAAAACTTTTGGCTCTGCCACACAGGGATAGGTTAGGTTAATGTGTTGAGGCGATAGGCCAGTCTGAATAAATGCGTTTTCAGGACACGCTTAAAATTGTGGGGATTGGGGACTAATCGTATTGACCTGGGAAGTGCATTCCAAAGAATTGGCGCGGCACGTGTAAAGTCTTGGAGACGGGAGTGGGAGGTTCTGACTATTGAGGATACTAACCTCAGGTCATCAGCAGAACGGAGGGCGCGGGTAGGGTGGTATACTGAAACAAGGGAGGAGATGTAGGGTGGTGCTGAGCCATGGAGGGCTTTGTGGGTGAGAGTAATAAGTTTATACTGAATTCTGGAGTGGATGGGTAGCCAGTGTAATGACTGGCACAAGGTAGAGGCATCGGTGTAACGATTGGTGAGGAATATGATCCTGGCTGCAGCATTCAAGACAGATTGGAGAGGGGAGAGTTTGGTAAGAGGGAGACCGATTAGAAGAGAGTTACAATAGTCGAGACGAGAATGAATAAGAGAAACAGTAAGAGTTTTTGCAGAGTCAAAAGTAAGAAAAGGTCGAATTCTAGAAATGTTTTTGAGGTGCAGATGACAAGAGCGAGCCAGTGATCGAATGTGGGGGGCAAAGGAAAGCTCGGAATCAAGTATGACCCCAAGACAGCGGGCATGTTGCTGGGGAGTAATAGTGGAACCACACACAGAAATAGCAATGTCGGGTATAGGTGCATTAGTAGCGGGAGGAAACACCAGGAGTTCAGTCTTTGACAGGTTCAGTTTCAGATATAGTGAGGACATGATATTAGACATAGCGTTTAGACAATCGCCAGTGTTTTCTAGAAAGGCTGGCGTGATGTCAGGAGAAGAAGCGTATAATTGGGTGTCATCAGCATAGAGATGGTACTGGAAACCAAATCTACTGATTGTTTGACCAATAGGGGCAGTGTACAAGGAGAAGAGGAGGGGGCCTAGAACCGATCCTTGAGGAACCCCAACAGTAAGGGGAAGGTGAGAGGAGGAGGAACCGGCAAAAGAAACAGTAAAGGAGCGGTCGGAGAGATAGGAGGAGAACCAGGAGAGAACGGTGTCCTTGAGGCCAATGGAATGGAGCATAGTGAGGAGGAGCTGATGATCCACAGTGTCGAATGCTGCAGAGAGATCCAAGAGAATTAGCATGGAGTAATGACCATTTGATTTAGCTGTTAGCAGATCATTAGAGACTTTAGTGAGGGCAGTTTCAGTGGAGTGTAAAGAGCGGAAACCGGATTGGAGAGGGTCGAGAAGAGAGTTTTCTGAGAGATAGCGGATAAGACGGGAGTGGACCAGGCGTTCCAGGAGTTTAGAGATGAAGGGAAGATTAGAGACAGGTCTATAGTTAGCGGCACAGTTTTGGTCGAGGGATGGTTTTTTAAGTAGTGGATGTATGATGGCATGCTTAAATGAGGAGGGAAAAATACCAGAAGAGAGAGAGAGGTTAAATATTTTAGTTAGGTGAGGGGTGACAGCAGGGGAAAGGGACTGGAGGAGATGTGACGGAAATGGGTCACTGGTGCAAGTAGTTGGGCGAGAAGATGCAAGGAGCCTGCTTACTTCTTCTTCTGTGACTGGTTCAAAATCAGAGAGTGAGTTAGATGCAGTGGGGGAGGGAGGACAGTGCATGGTATGAGGGGATTTAGAGATAATTTCCTGTCGGATCTGGTCAAATTTTTCTTTGAAGTAATTGGCCAGATCGTTAGCTCGGAGCTCCGTGGTTGGGGCTTTGGTCACAGGCAGCTGTGCCATCGAGCGTGTCACATAGCGCTCAGATATCAGTGGGCCTCACACAATCTACAAGTGTCCAGTGTCCAAAAGTGTACGCAGAGATTCAAAATCTCCATTATCCTCTCGTCACTTTGGTCACAGGCAGCTGTGCCATCGAGCGTGTCACATAGCGCTCAGATATCAGTGGGCCTCACACAATCTACAAGTGTCCAGTGTCCAAAAGTGTACGCAGAGATTCAAAATCTCCATTATCCTCTCGTCACTTTGGTCACAGGCAGCTGTGCCATCGAGCGTGTCACATAGCGCTCAGATATCAGTGGGCCTCACACAATCTACAAGTGTCCAGTGTCCAAAAGTGTACGCAGAGATTCAAAATCTCCATTATCCTCTCGTCACTTTGGTCACAGGCAGCTGTGCCATCGAGCGTGTCACATAGCGCTCAGATATCAGTGGGCCTCACACAATCTACAAGTGTCCAGTGTCCAAAAGTGTACGCAGAGAATCAAAATCTCCATTATCCTCTCGTCACTTTGGTCACAGGCAGCTGTGCCATCGAGCGTGTCACATAGCGCTCAGATATCAGTGGGCCTCACACAATCTACAAGTGTCCAGTGTCCAAAAGTGTACGCAGAGAATCAAAATCTCCATTATCCTCTCGTCACTTTGGTCACAGGCAGCTGTGCCATCGAGCGTGTCACATAGCGCTCAGATATCAGTGGGCCTCACACAATCCACAAGTGTCCAGTGTCCAAAAGTGTATGCAGAGATTCAAAATCTCCATTATCCTCTCGTCACTTTGGTCACAGGCAGCTGTGCCATCGAGCGTGTCACATAGCGCTCAGATATCAGTGGGCCTCACACAATCCACAAGTGTCCAGTGTCCAATAGTGTACGCAGAGATTCAAAATCTCCATTATCCTCTCGTCACTTTGGTCACAGGCAGCTGTGCCATCGAGCGTGTCACATAGCGCTCAGATATCAGTGGGCCTCATACAATCCACAAGTGTCCAGTGTCCAAAAGTGTACGCAGAGATTCAAAATCTCCATTATCCTCTCGTCACTTTGGTCACAGGCAGCTGTGCCATCGAGCGTGTCACATAGCGCTCAGATATCAGTGGGCCTCACACAATCCACAAGTGTCCAGTGTCCAAAAGTGTACGCAGAGATTCAAAATCTCCATTATCCTCTCGTCACTTTGGTCACAGGCAGCTGTGCCATCGAGCGTGTCACATAGCGCTCAGATATCAGTGGGCCTCACACAATCTACAAGTGTCCAGTGTCCAAAAGTGCACGCAGAGATTCAAAATCTCCATTATCCTCTCGTCACTTTGGTCACAGGCAGCTGTGCCATCGAGCGTGTCACATAGCGCTCAGATATCAGTGGGCCTCACACAATCTACAAGTGTCCAGTGTCCAAAAGTGTACGCAGAGATTCAAAATCTCCATTATCCTCTCATCACTTTGGTCACAGGCAGCTGTGCCATCGAGCGTGTCACATAGCGCTCAGATATCAGTGGGCCTCACACAATCTACAAGTGTCCAGTGTCCAAAAGTGTACGCAGAGATTCAAAATCTCCATTATCCTCTCGTCACTTTGGTCACAGGCAGCTGTGCCATCGAGCGTGTCACATAGCGCTCAGATATCAGTGGGCCTCACACAATCTACAAGTGTCCAGTGTCCAAAAGTGTACGCAGAGAATCAAAATCTCCATTATCCTCTCGTCACTTTGGTCACAGGCAGCTGTGCCATCGAGCGTGTCACATAGCGCTCAGATATCAGTGGGCCTCACACAATCTACAAGTGTCCAGTGTCCAAAAGTGTACGCAGAGATTCAAAATCTCCATTATCCTCTCGTCACTTTGGTCACAGGCAGCTGTGCCATCGAGCGTGTCACATAGCGCTCAGATATCAGTGGGCCTCACGCAATCTACAAGTGTCCAGTGTCCAAAAGTGTACGCAGAGATTCAAAATCTCCATTATCCTCTCATCACTTTGGTCACAGGCAGCTGTGCCATCGAGCGTGTCACATAGCGCTCAGATATCAGTGGGCCTCACACAATCTACAAGTGTCCAGTGTCCAAAAGTGTACGCAGAGATTCAAAATCTCCATTATCCTCTCGTCACTTTGGTCACAGGCAGCTGTGCCATCGAGCGTGTCACATAGCGCTCAGATATCAGTGGGCCTCACACAATCTACAAGTGTCCAGTGTCCAAAAGTGTACGCAGAGAATCAAAATCTCCATTATCCTCTCGTCACTTTGGTCACAGGCAGCTGTGCCATCGAGCGTGTCACATAGCGCTCAGATATCAGTGGGCCTCACACAATCTACAAGTGTCCAGTGTCCAAAAGTGTACGCAGAGCTTCAAAATCTCCATTATCCTCTCGTCACTTTGGTCACAGGCAGCTGTGCCATCAAGCGTGTCACATAGCGCTCAGATATCAGTGGGCCTCACACAATCCATAAGTGTCCACTGTCCACAAGTGTGTGCAGAAATTCTAAATCTCCCCTGTCCTATAGACACCTTTTACCTTGTTTTACATTACTATATAGTTTGTTGGATTTTGTCTACATTTCTACCAAAAATGAGGAAGGCTGGTGGAAGAGGCCGTGGAATTGGGCGGGGGTTGGCAGCTGGTAATGATGGTGTTGGTGGTGGATCTGATGGTAGTGGCAAGAGCAAAATAGGACCGAATGCAGGAGGTGCTGACCCTGCGTCATCGTCTGGCTACATAAGGCCTCGAACGCTTAGTTTTCTAGGAGTTGGCAAACCGCTTTTAAAGGCAGAGCATCAGGAAAAAGTTTTGTCTTACATTGCTGACTCAGCCTCCAGCTCTATCGCCTCCTCTTCTTCAGTTGTAAAAAGTAAAAGCACTGAGTCGTCATTGGAGGCTCATGTTCATGAACCACACCTTTCCTTGTGTCCTTCACCCCAACCAAGATTGAAGGATGACGCAGGCCATACTACTGATTACTCCATGGAGCTGTTTTCACATACCATGCCTGGATTATCAAGTCAAATGGTGAATTACCCAGGCCAAGATGAATCTGACATGGAGTGCACTGATGCACAGCCGCTGATGGATGATTCTGCTGGTACATTCACTCAGAGCACTACATTGTCCTCGCAGTGTACAGAGCCAGATTTTGACCCTGATGAGACTCAGGTGCCCCTTCCCGCACACTATACCACCATACACGGTGACACAGAGAAAGGTGCACATGACATAGAAGAGGAGGTGATGGATGACCCAGTTGTTGACCCAGATTGGCATCTATTGGGGGAAGAGGGTGCTGCTTCCAATAGCTCAGATGAGGAGCATCCACAGCAGACATCGACATCGCAACAGCTGTTATCTGGCAGGCCCGGAGCACTCCAAAGACAGGTTCCAAACATCAAAAGAGTTGCTGGACAGCTTGTCCAGAGGGTCAAAAGATCACAGCGTGCTAGGCCGCAAAATGTCTGCCAAAGTAGGAAGAGTGCAGTGTGGCACTTTTTTGAACAAAATCCTCATGATCAGGCCAAGGTTATCTGTAAGAAGTGCTCAAAGACCTTTAGCCGAGGGAAAAATCTGAAAAATTTGAATACCAGTTGCATGCTTAGACATTTAACCAGCATGCACTTGCAAGCGTGGACACAACACCAAACCTCAAGTGCCACATGTGCAACTGATCACAACGAAGGTAGTCAGCAACGCTACATTGTTTCCCCCACTGTAAGCCCACCGGTTAGCACAGCAGCAAATGTTGAGGTGTCGTTGCAAGGCCACAGCAGTCAGGGAATCCCACTGTTATATCAACGAAAGACTGATTCTAGGCCATCAGAAAGAACACCAATTCCATCACCATCATCAACCCTCTCTCAGTCCTCCCTGTCCACCGCTACTTCCACCATATGCAGCTCTCAAGTCCAGCTCACCCTCCCAGACACTATGAGTAGGTCAAGAAAGTACTCAGTCTCTCATCCGCGTACACTGGGTTTGAACGCCCACATTGCCAAACTAATCTCGTTTGAGATGATGCCCTTTCGGTTGGTGGAAAGCACAGCTTTCCGCGAACTCATGGCCTATGCAGTACCACGCTATGACCTACCCAGTCGCCACTTCTTCTCTCGCAAAGCCATCCCAGCCCTCCACCATCATGTGAAAGACCGCATTGTCCATGCACTCAAGCAGTCAGTGAGCGGAAAGGTGCACCTCACAACTGATGCATGGTCCAGTCGGCATGGCCAGGGCCGTTACGTGTCCATCACTGCGCACTGGGTTAATGTGGTGGATGCAGGGTCCACAGGGGACAGCGGTGGTGGGACAGTGCTGCCTAGCCCACGGTATAGGAAACAGTTGGCTGTAGGCGTTCGACCCTCCTCCTCCTCCTCCTCCTCCTCCTCCAGAAGCTAAAGCTCGTCCACAGAGCGCAGTCGTACGAGCACTCCATCTGCAGCTGCCACTGTTGCACACGATGTGTCCCCCTATCGAGCAGCTAGTGGAAAGCGTCAGCAGGCTGTGTTGCAGATGATGTGTTTGGGCGACAGACACACCGCCGAGGTGCTGGCCGAGTACTTGAAGCGACAAACTGAGTCATGGCTGGGCAGTGTACATCTTGAGGCAGGCAAGGTAGTTAGTGATAACGGCCGTAATTTTGTGGCAGCCATAGCCCTTTCAAAACTCAGCCACATACCTTGCTTGGCTCACACATTGAACCTGGTGGTGCAGTGCTTCCTCAAAAATTATCCGGAGTTAACAGCCCTGCTCCAGAAGGTGCGAAGACTGTGCGCGCACATCCGCCGGTCGCCTGTACACTCCGTTCGTATGCAGAAGCTGCAGCGATTGCTCCACCTTCCCAACCACCGCCTCATTATCGACATTGCAACAAGGTGGAACTCCACCCTGCACATGGTGGAGCGGCTGTGCGAGCAGAGGCAGGCCATAATGCATTTGTGGGAGGATACACGGCCAGGCACTTTGAGAGCAGACATCGAGTTGACAGGCGTGCAGTGGTCAAAGCTGAAAGACCTTTGTAAAGTCCTTCAGTGTTTTGAGGAATGCACACGGCTGGTAAGCGCAGACGACGCCATCCTAAGCATGAGCATCCCACTAGTGCGTCTGCTCATGCAAACTTTGACGCACCTTAAGGAGCAGGCGTCTGCAGCTAATGTTGATGAGGAGGAAGAGGAGGAGGGAATCCTTGATGACATTCAGCCATTGTCTGCTCAGGGACCTCTCCTGGACGAAGTGGAGGAAGAAGAGGAGGAGGAGGATGATGGGGATGATTACTTAGGGGAGGAGGATGCATCTCGTGGGGCAAGTGAAAATGTTGGCGTGGCAAGGTCTGGTACAGGGTTTGTGCGTGACTGGAGGGATGTGGATTTGCCAGAAAGTGCTCCTCCACCCAGCACTCGCAGTGCATCATTGACACCGGGAACATTGGCCCACATGTCAGATTATGCCTTGCGGATCCTAAAAAGGGACCCCCGCATTGCCAAAATGATGAACGATGACTACTGGTTGGCCAGCATCCTGGATCCATGCTATAAAGGCAAATTACAAAACATCATGCCACAGGAGAACCTTGACCTAATATTGGCTAATAAACAAGCAACTCTAGTAAATCGGTTGCTTGAGGCATTCCCAGCACACAGCAGCGGTGATGGTTCTCACACGAGCCGTACGGGCCGGGGGCAGCTTGGCAAAGGTGTTCGTGGTGCACACAGCAGAAGTGGCATTGGAGACATGAATTTCATGACAATGTTGTTGACTGATTTTTCAAATACCGCTCACACAACTGGTAATACTGCATCGATGGAAAGTGACAGGAGACAGCAGTTGTCAACTATGGTTACAAACTACTTTTCCTCCCATATCGATGTTCTCCCACACAGGTCATTCCCCTTTGACTATTGGGCCGCTAAACTGGACACCTGGCCTGAATTGGCCCAATATGCCTTACAGGAGCTCGCTTGCCCAGCTGCAAGTGTGCTATCGGAAAGAGTCTTCAGTGCAGCTGGATCAATCCTTACAGAAAAAAGGACCCGTCTGTCAACCCAAAATGTGGATGATCTAACCTTCATTAAAATGAACCACGCATGGGTTTCCAAGGATTTTGTCCCACCTCCCCCTGATGACACATAGGGTGACAGAAAAATGGCTTGCTTTGGTCCACCTCTTCCTGGTACTTCACCTATTTCGCCTTTTGCATCAGCTGAATGTCCAACATCAACATATGCCACTTTCTAAAACTCCCTAACTGTGCTGCCTCCCCCCCCATGGCCGGGGTCACCACCTACCGCACGACACCGTGCGAGTGCCGTTGCCCTGGACAGGTGGGTAGGCCGACTCTTGGGCGCGGGCACTGGCACAGGGTCCCTCATAGTGCAATCAAGTGTCTCTGATGGCGGTGGTGCACACCCGCCGTCAGACACACCGCTGTACTATGAGGGGCCCAGTGCCAGTACCGACGCCCACGAGTGGGCCCCCCTTGCTTGGGCAGGGCCCCAGCATTTGCAATCTTTACCTCTCCCTGCTCCTCCGCTGTGTAATCTGGGCCGTCAAATCCATACTGTGCCTGACACCGTCTGAGCCTGCCTCCTGAGACATATATTTTGAATGTGTACGCTATCCATACATGTTATCCGGGGATACGGTACCCTTTCTAACCTTTGTGCAATGACGTGCAATCCATACTGGGCCTAACACCGTCTGAGCCTGCCTCATGCTGTATAGACATATATTTTGAATGTGTACGCTATCCATACATGTTATCCGGGGATACGGTACCCTTTCTAACCTTTGTGCAATGACGTGCAATCCATACTGGGCCTAACACCGTCTGAGCCTGCCTCATGCTGTATAGACATATATTTTGAATGTGTACGCTATCCATACATGTTATCCAGGGATACGGTACCCTTTCTAACCTTTGTGCAATGATGTGCAATCCATACTGGGCCTAACACCGTCTGAGCCTGCCTCATGCTGTATAGACATATATTTTGAATGTGTACGCTATCCATACATGTTATCCGGGGATACGGTACCCTTTCTAACCTTTGTGCAATGACGTGCAATCCATACTAGGCCTAACACCGTCTGAGCCTGCCTCATGCTGTATAGACATATATTTTGAATGTGTACGCTATCCATACATGTTATCCGGGGATACGGTACCCTTTCTAACCTTTGTGCAATGAGGTGCAATCCATACTGGGCCTAACACCGTCTGAGCCTGCCTCATGCTGTATAGACATATATTTTGAATGTGTACGCTATCCATACATGTTATCCGGGGATACGGTACCCTTTCTAACCTTTGTGCAATGACGTGCAATCCATACTGGGCCTAACACCGTCTGAGCCTGCCTCATGCTGCATAGACATATATTTTGAATGTGTACGCTATCCATACATGTTATCCAGGGATACGGTACCCTTTCTAACCTTTGTGCAATGACGTGCAATCCATACTGGGCCTAACACCATCTGAGCCTGCCTCATGCTGTATAGACATATATTTTGAATGTGTACGCTATCCATACATGTTATCCGGGGATACGGTACCCTTTCTAACCTTTGTGCAATGACGTGCAATCCATACTGGGCCTAACACCGTCTGAGCCTGCCTCATGCTGTATAGACATATATTTTGAATGTGTACGCTATCCATACATGTTATCCGGGGATACGGTACCCTTTCTAACCTTTGTGCAATGACGTGCAATCCATATTGGGCCTAACACCGTCTGAGCCTGCCTCATGCTGTATAGACATATATTTTGAATGTGTACGCTATCCATACATGTTATCCAGGGATACGGTACCCTTTCTAACCTTTGTGCAATGACGTGCAATCCATACTGGGCCTAACACCGTCTGAGCCTGCCTCATGCTGTATAGACATATATTTTGAATGTGTACGCTATCCATACATGTTATCCTGGGATACGGTACCCTTTCTAACCTTTATGCAATGACGTGCAATCCATACTGGGCCTAACACCGGCTGAGCCTGCCTCATGCTGTATAGACATATATTTTGAATGTGTACGCTATCCATACATGTTATCCGGGGATACGGTACCCTTTCTAACCTTTGTGCAATGACGTGCAATCCATACTGGGCCTAACACCGTCTGAGCCTGCCTCATGCTGTATAGACATATATTTTGAATGTGTACGCTATCCATACATGTTATCCGGGGATACGGTACCCTTTCTAACCTTTGTGCAATGACGTGCAATCCATACTGGGCCTAACACCGTCTGAGCCTGCCTCATGCTGTATAAACATATATTTTGAATGTGTACGCTATCCATACATGTTATCCGGGGATACGGTACCCTTTCTAACCTTTGTGCAATGACATGCAATCCATACTGGGCCTAACACCATCTGAGCCTGCCTCATGCTGTATAGACATATATTTTGAATGTGTACGCTATCCATACATGTTATCCGGGGATACGGTACCCTTTCTAACCTTTGTGCAATGACGTGCAATCCATACTGGGCCTAACACCGTCTGAGCCTGCCTCATGCTGTATAGACATATATTTTGAATGTGTACACTATCCATACATGTTATCCGGGGATATGGTACCCTTTCTAACCTTTGTGCAATGACGTGCAATCCATACTGGGCCTAACACCGTCTGAGCCTGCCTCATGCTGTATAGACATATATTTTGAATGTGTACGCTATCCATACCTGTTATCCAGGGATTCGGTACCCTTTCTAACCTTTGTGCAATGATGTGCAATCCATACTGGGCCTAACACCGTCTGAGCCTGCCTCATGCTGTATAGACATATATTTTGAATGTGTACGCTATCCATACATGTTATCCGGGGATACGGTACCCTTTCTAACCTTTGTGCAATGACGTGCAATCCATACTGGGCCTAACACCGTCTGAGCCTGCCTCATGCTGTATAGACATATATTTTGAATGTGTACGCTATCCATACATGTTATCCGGGGATACGGTACCCTTTCTAACCTTTGTGCAATGACGTGCAATCCATACTGGGCCTAACACCGTCTGAGCCTGCCTCATGCTGCATAGACATATATTTTGAATGTGTACGCTATCCATACATGTTATCCAGGGATACGGTACCCTTTCTAACCTTTGTGCAATGACGTGCAATCCATACTGGGCCTAACACCATCTGAGCCTGCCTCATGCTGTATAGACATATATTTTGAATGTGTACGCTATCCATACATGTTATCCGGGGATACGGTACCCTTTCTAACCTTTGTGCAATGACGTGCAATCCATACTGGGCCTAACACCGTCTGAGCCTGCCTCATGCTGTATAGACATATATTTTGAATGTGTACGCTATCCATACATGTTATCCGGGGATACGGTACCCTTTCTAACCTTTGTGCAATGACGTGCAATCCATATTGGGCCTAACACCGTCTGAGCCTGCCTCATGCTGTATAGACATATATTTTGAATGTGTACGCTATCCATACATGTTATCCAGGGATACGGTACCCTTTCTAACCTTTGTGCAATGACGTGCAATCCATACTGGGCCTAACACCGTCTGAGCCTGCCTCATGCTGTATAGACATATATTTTGAATGTGTACGCTATCCATACATGTTATCCTGGGATACGGTACCCTTTCTAACCTTTATGCAATGACGTGCAATCCATACTGGGCCTAACACCGGCTGAGCCTGCCTCATGCTGTATAGACATATATTTTGAATGTGTACGCTATCCATACATGTTATCCGGGGATACGGTACCCTTTCTAACCTTTGTGCAATGACGTGCAATCCATACTGGGCCTAACACCGTCTGAGCCTGCCTCATGCTGTATAGACATATATTTTGAATGTGTACGCTATCCATACATGTTATCCGGGGATACGGTACCCTTTCTAACCTTTGTGCAATGACGTGCAATCCATACTGGGCCTAACACCGTCTGAGCCTGCCTCATGCTGTATAAACATATATTTTGAATGTGTACGCTATCCATACATGTTATCCGGGGATACGGTACCCTTTCTAACCTTTGTGCAATGACGTGCAATCCATACTGGGCCTAACACCATCTGAGCCTGCCTCATGCTGTATAGACATATATTTTGAATGTGTACGCTATCCATACATGTTATCCGGGGATACGGTACCCTTTCTAACCTTTGTGCAATGACGTGCAATCCATACTGGGCCTAACACCGTCTGAGCCTGCCTCATGCTGTATAGACATATATTTTGAATGTGTACACTATCCATACATGTTATCCGGGGATATGGTACCCTTTCTAACCTTTGTGCAATGACGTGCAATCCATACTGGGCCTAACACCGTCTGAGCCTGCCTCATGCTGTATAGACATATATTTTGAATGTGTACGCTATCCATACCTGTTATCCAGGGATTCGGTACCCTTTCTAACCTTTGTGCAATGATGTGCAATCCATACTGGGCCTAACACCGTCTGAGCCTGCCTCATGCTGTATAGACATATATTTTGAATGTGTACGCTATCCATACATGTTATCCGGGGATACGGTACCCTTTCTAACCTTTGTGCAATGACGTGCAATCCATACTGGGCCTAACACCGTCTGAGCCTGCCTCATGCTGTATAGACATATATTTTGAATGTGTACGCTATCCATACATGTTATCCGGGGATACGGTACCCTTTCTAACCTTTGTGCAATGATGTGCAATCCATACTGGGCCTAACACCGTCTGAGCCTGCCTCATGCTGTATAGACATATATTTTGAATGTGTACGCTATCCATACATGTTATCCGGGGATACGGTACCCTTTCTAACCTTTGTGCAATGACGTGCAATCCATACTGGGCCTAACACCGTCTGAGCCTGCCTCATGCTGTATAGACATATATTTTGAATGTGTACGCTATCCATACATGTTATCCGGGGATACGGTACCCTTTCTAACCTTTGTGCAATGATGTGCAATCCATACTGGGCCTAACACCGTCTGAGCCTGCCTCATGCTGTATAGACATATATTTTGAATGTGTACGCTATCCATACATGTTATCCAGGGATACGGTACCCTTTCTAACCTTTGTGCAATCACGTGCAATCCATACTGGGCCTAACACCGTCTGAGCCTGCCTCATGCTGTATAGACATATATTTTGAATGTGTACGCTATCCATACATGTTATCCAGGGATACGGTACCCTTTCTAACCTTTGTGCAATCACGTGCAATCCATACTGGGCCTGACACCGTCTGAGCCTGCCTCATGCTGTATAGACATATATTTTGAATGTGTACGCTATCCATACATGTTATCCAGGGATACGGTACCCTTTCTAACCTTTGTGCAATCACGTGCAATCCATACTGGGCCTAACACCGTCTGAGCCTGCCTCATGCTGTATAGACATATATTTTGAATGTGTACGCTATCCATACATGTTATCCAGGGATACGGTACCCTTTCTAACCTTTATGCAATCACGTGCAATCCATACTGGGCGTGAGAACGGCTGGCGAGCTGTTAAGCAAGCTACAGCACCTGTCCAGACAAGTACAGGGATTCCCTAGCGAGGAGACTTATTTGATTGTTTTCAATGTTGGGACAGCAATTTTTGGGGAGCACTATACTCTGGAGAATGATAGATGGGGCCCACCATACACTGGAACATTCCAAAGGTGGACATCAGACACTGGAGCAGCATTTACAGGGCCCATTATACACTAGAGCATTAGAAATGGGGCCCATTATGTTTGGAGCATTATTTGGGCCCATAAGACAGTGGAGCTTCATCCATGGGGACCAACATATACTGTAGCATTATGTGGAGCTCATCATATACTGTTTCAAACATTATATGGGACCAATGATTCTGTATGGAGAAATAGATGGGCCTCGTCATGAGATGTAAAAAGTGAGGTATTTTTTATTGTACTATACCGCTATTTATCTGCCGTATCGGAGCATGATGAGTTGTGGTATGTGTTAAAGGGGCGCTCTTTCGCCCAGGGCACCTGAAAACCTGCAGCCAGCCCTCCCCCCCCACAACTTTAGCCAAATAACACCCATTTTTCAGTGCGTAACTTGTATTATGAAGTTAATTAAGGTTGACAAGCTTAAGTAAGAAGAATTGATGCTTTTGGCATTCAAATGAGCACTGTAGGTGTGTTTCCTGTCCTCCTCTCACTGCCGACTTTTATTCCCCATTGACTTACATTGGGTTTCGTGTTTCGGGACGACCCCGACTTTTCCCTATAATCGGACGATCTTGCTCGACCCGACTTTTGGAAAAGTCGGGTTTCACGAAACGAAACGCGACCCTAAAAAACCAAAAGTCGCTCAACTCTACTTTCTACCTGTTCAATTTTTGGGGGGCTTGTTTAATCTCTTTTTTCTCTCTACAGGGTAAATCTCTTATTTTACTATCTGTGTTTTTAAGGATTAACTATATTGCATTTAAATCTTGAGCTGTAACTATATTCACAAGGGGTTAATTAAGGGTGGGAGTTCATAATTAAGGGTTTATAAAGGGCAGCTGGTTGGGGCTTAACTCCTTTTGGAAGTGCATTGAGCAGCAGGGTGGTGTGCTGGTAAAAGGGAAAAAAAATCTTTTAAATCTTCTGCCTGAGCAAGTGTGAACGAGCTGAGTGTGACCTGAGCGTAAGTGCGAACTGTGGTGTGTGACTTGAGATTCAGTTTGGATTCAGGGAGTTTCCAAGGGAGGTATTACTGAATTGCTGTTATATTATATTAATACTTTTTATTTATTTTTGCTTATCTTATTGTCTGGTGCAATCCCCATTAGGATGTGCTCCACTATTGCCAATGCCATCCAGTGCACGTCTTGCCGCATTTATGAAATCCTTGAACAGCTGGTCGAGGGTGCATACTGCTGTGCAAGATGTGAACACGTTGTGAATTTGGAAGCCCAGATACTGGATCTAAATGTGCAGCTGGCAACACTGAGATCCATAGACAATATGGAAAGGAGTCTTCTGCTCACTGAGCTGACGCTCAATGGGATAGATGAGGGGGGATGCTAGGTTGGAGCTGTAGGACAATGAAGCAGCTAGCTGGGTGACAGTTAGAAGGCGGGGTAGAGGGAAGAGCTCCAGGGAGTCTAGTCCTGATCTGGCACACCCCAATAAGTTTGCTAAGTTGGCAGATGAGGGGAGTATTAGTGCAGGAGTAGCACTGCTGCAGCCAGGCATGTCCTCTGAAAGCCGGAGGAGTGTCTGCTCCAGTAAGGGGGAAATAGGAGAGCAGGGCAGGCCATACAGGTTCTGGTAGTGGGGGACTCAATTATTAGGGGAACAGATAGGGCAATATGTCACAAAGACAGGGATCGTCGAACGGTGTGCTGCCTACCTGGCACTCGAGTCCGACACATCGCTGATCGGGTTGACAGATTACTGGGAGGAGCTGGTGAGGATCCAGCGGTCATGGTGCACATTGGCACAAATGTTTTTCATGTTAGAGGTAGGTGGAAGGTCCTTAAAGATGATTTCAGGGAATTAGGCTGTAAGCTAAAAGCAAGGACCTCCAAGGTGGTATTTTTGGAAAAACTTTCTGTACCACGTGCCACGCTAGAGAGGCAACGGGAGATTAGGGAGGTTAATAAGTGGCTCAGGAATTGGTGTAGGAAGGAGGGGTTTGGGTTCCTGCAGAACTGGGCCGACTTCTCAGTTGGCTACAGGTTCTACGCTAGGGACGGGCTGCACCTCAATGGAGAGGGTGCAGCTGTGCTGGGGGAGAAAATGGCTAGAAGGTTGGAGGAGTGTTTAAACTAGGGATGGGGGAGGGTATTCATTTTATAGGAGGGGAAGACAGTGCAGATAGAGACCTGAGCGCAAATAATGAAATTGGGGTGGGGTTAGAACAGTTAATAATTTAAGAAAGAATAGAGGTACAGAGAGATACATAAAGTGCATGTATACTAATGCCAGAAGCCTCGCCAACAAGATGGAGGAATTGGAGTTAATGTTGTTGGAACGAATTTGAGTTAATGTTGTTGGAACATAATTATGACATGGTGGGGATATCTGAGACATGGCTGGATGAGAGCCATGACTGGGCAGTTAATTTACAGGGCTATAGCCTGTTCAGAAATGACCGTACAAATAAACGAGGGGGAGGCATGTATTTATATGTAAAATCATCCTTAAAACCCATCCTTCGTGATAATATATATGAATCTAATGAAAATGTAGAGTCCCTGTGGGTAGAGATAAGGGGAGGGGGAAAAAATAATAAATTACTGATAGGGGTTTGTTATAAGTCTCCAAAAATAATGGAAGCAACAGAGAATATCCTCATAAAGCAAATAGATGAAGCTGCGACTCAAGGAGAAGTCATTATTATGGGGGACTTCAACTACCCTGAAATACATTGGGGAACCAAAACCTGCAGTTCCAGAAAAGGTAATAGGTTTTTGACAACTATGAGAGACAATTACCTTTCACAACTGGTTCAGGACCCAACAAGAGGGGGGGCACTGCTAGACCTAATATTAACCAACAGGCCAGACCGCATAACAAATGTAAGGGTTGAGGGTCACTTGGGTAATAGTGATCACAAATTAATAAGTTTTCATGTATCCTTTAATAAGATGTGTAGTAGAGGGGTTACAAGGACACTAAACTTCAGGAAAGCAAATTTCCAACGGATGAGAGATGATCTTGGTGCAATTAACTGGGACGATATCCTGAGACATAAAAATACACAAAGAAAATGGGAGACATTTTTTAGCATCCTGAATAGGACCTGTGCACAATATATACCGTTTGGGAATAAACATGCGAGAAATAGGAGGAAACCACTATGGCTAAATAGAGCTGTAAGGGGTGCAATAAGAGATAAAAATAAAGCATTTAGAGAATTAAAGCAAGTAGGTAGTGATGAGGCATTAACTAAATACAGAAGATTAAATAAATTCTGTAAAAAGCAAATCAAGACAGCAAAGATTGAGACAGAGAGACTCATTGCCAGAGAAAATAAAAATAATCCCAAAATATTCTTTAACTACATAAATAGTAAGAAACTAAAAAATGATAGTGTTGGCCCCCTTAAAAATAGTCTGGGTGAAATGGTGGATGAGGATGAGGAAAAAGCCAATATGCTAAATGACTTTTTTTCAACAGTATTTACACAATAAAATCCCATGACGGCTAACATGATCATGGATAAAAATTCTCCATTAAATATCACCTGCTTAACCCAGCAGGAAGTACAGCGGCGTCTAAAAATCACTAAAATTGACAAATCCCCGGGCCCGGATGGGATACACCCCCGAGTACTGCAGGAATTAAGCACAGTCATAGATAGACCATTATTTTTGATCTTTAAAGATTCCATAATAACAGGGTCTGTACCACAGGACTGGCGTATAGCAAATGTGGTGCCAATATTCAAAAAGGGGACAAAAACTGAACTCGGAAATTATAGGCCAGTAAGTTTAACCTCAACTGTGGGTAAAATCCTGCAGGGTTTTCTAAGAGATACTATACTGGAGTATCTGAAGAAGAATAACCTCATGACCCAATATCAACATGGGTTTACAAGGGACCGTTCCTGTCAGACTAATCTGATAAGCTTTTATGAAGAGGTAAGTTCCGGACTGGACCAAGGGAATGCAGTGGACGTGGTGTACATGGACTTTTCAAAAGCTTTTGATACGGTGCCACACAAAAGGTTGATACGTAAAATGAGAACAATGGGGATAGGGGAAAATATGTGTAGGTGGGTTAAGAGCTGACTCAGGGATAGGAAACAAAGGGTGGTTATTAATGGAGCACACTTGGACTGGGTCACAGTTAGCAGTGGGGTACCACAAGGGTCAGTTTTGGGCCCGCTTCTTTTTAACATATCTATTAATGACCTTGTAGGGGGCATAGAGAGTAGAATTTCAATATTTGCAGATGACACTAAACTCTGCAGGGTAATCGATACAGAGGAGGACAATTTTTTATTACAGGAGGATTTATGTAAACTAGAAGCTTGGGCTGATAAATGGCAAATGAGCTTTAATGGGGATAAATGTAAGGTCATGCACTTGGGTAGAATGAATAAGATGTAAAATTATGTGCTTAATTGTAAAACACTGGGCAAAACTGTCACTGAAAAAGACCTCGGTGTATGGGTGACGACAAACACATTTAGTGGCCAGTGTCAGGCAGCTGCTGCAAAGGCAAATAAAATAATTGGATGCATTAAAAGAGGCATAGATGCTCATGAGGAGAACATAATTTTACCTCTATATAAGTCACTAGTGCGACCACACTTAGAATACTGTGTACAGTTCTGGTCTCCGGTGTATAAGAAAGACATAGCTGAACTGGAGCGGGTGCAGAGAAGAGCGACCAAGGTTATTAGGGAACTAGGGGGTCTGCAATACCAAGACAGGTTATTACACTTGGGGTTATTTAGTTTGGAGAATCAAAGGTTTAGGAGTAGAGTTGAGCGAAACGGGTCCAAAAAATTCAAAAGTCGCCGACTTTTGGCAAAGTCGGGTTTCATGAAACGAAACCCGACCCTAGGATGAGATCGGCCACGAGGTCGGCGACTTACGCGCCAAAGTCGCGTTTCAAAAGTTATTTTTGCGCTCTTTTTCAGCCAATCAGGTTCCACGGACACTGTGGGCAACGTGATGACCTAGGCACGGGTCACCACCATCTTTCAGAAGGGCATGCAAGTGATTGGCTTGCTTTGGTGGGCGTCACAGGGGGTATAAAAGGGCGTGCACGCCGACCGCCATCTTACTTCTGCCGATCTTAGTATAGGGAGAGGTTGCTGCTGATTCTGTAGGGAGAACGTTAGGCAGGGAAGAAGACAAAAAAACTGCTTCTGCTGCTAGCGATTTGGCCTGCACAACACACAAGTCACTGTGTGTGCAGTGCAAGGGGAGGCTATATTGTGGTGTATCAGTGGTGTTGGTTGTTGGGCTGCCTTTTAAGGCTTCCTGAAAAGCTGGCATTGCTGTTTACCCACTGCTCCGCAAACTGCTTTTTTAAAAGCAATCCAATCTCCCTTATCCTCTAGTCACTTTTGTCACAGCTGTGCCATCGAGCCTGTCACATAGCGCTCAGATATCAGTGGGCCTCACACAATCCACAAGTGTCCAGTGTCCAAAAGTGTGCGCAGAGATTCAAAATCTCCATTATCCTCTCGTCACTTTGGTCACAGGCATCTGTGCAATCGAGCGTGTCACATAGCGCTCAGATATCAGTGGGCCTCACACAATCCACAAGTGTCCAGTGTCCAAAAGTGTGCGCAGAGATTCAAAATCTCCATTATCCTCTCGTCAATTTGGTCACAGGCAGCTGTGCCATCGAGCGTGTCACATAGCGCTCAGATATCAGTGGGCCTCACACAATCCACAAGTGTCCAGTGTCCAAAAGTGTGCGCAGAGATTCAAAATCTCCATTATCCTCTCGTCACTTTGGTCACAGGCAGCTGTGCCATCGAGCCTGTCACATAGCGCTCAGATATCAGTGGGCCTCACACAATCCACAAGTGTCCAGTGTCCAAAAGTGTGCGCAGAGATTCAAAATTTCCATTATCCTCTCGTCACTTTGGTCACAGGCAGCTGTGCCATCGAGCGTGTCACATAGCGCTCAGATATCAGTGGGCCTCACACAATCCACATGTGTCCAGTGTTCAAAAGTATGCGCAGAGATTCAAAATCTCCATTATCCTCTTGTCACTTTGGTCACAGGCAGCTGTGCCATCGAGCGTGTCACATAGTGCTCCGATATCAGTGGGCTTCACACAATCCACAAGTGTCCAGTGACCAAAAGTGTGCGCAGAGATTCAAAATCTCCATTATCCTCTCGTCACTTTGGTCACACGCAGCAGTGCCATCGAGCGTGTCACATAGCGCTCAGATATCAGTGGGCCTCACACAATCCACAAGTGTCCAGTGTCCAAAAGTGTGCGCAGAGATTCAAAATCTCCATTATCCTCTCGTCACTTTGGTCACAGGCAGCTGTGCCATCGAGCGTGTCACATAGCGCTCTGATATCAGTGGGCCTCACACAATCCACAAGTGTCCAGTGTCCAAAAGTGTGCGCAGAGATTCAAAATCTCCGTTATCCTCTCGTCACTTTGGTCACAGGCAGCTGTGCCATCGAGCCTGTCACATAGCGCTCAGATATCAGTGGGCCTCACACAATCCACAAGTGTCCAGTGTCCAAAAGTGTGCGCAGAGATTCAAAATCTCCATTATCCTCTCGTCACTTTGGTCACAGGCAGCTGTGCCATCGAGCGTGTCACATAGCGCTCAGATATCAGTGGGCCTCACACAATCCACAAGTGTCCAGTGTCCAAAAGTGTGCGCAGAGATTCAAAATCTCCATTATCCTCTCGTCACTTTGGTCACAGGCAGCTGTGCCATCGAGCGTGTCACATAGCGCTCAGATATCAGTGGGCCTCACACAATCCACAAGTGTCCAGTGTCCAAAAGTGTGCGCAGAGATTCAAAATCTCCATTATCCTCTCGTCACTTTGGTCACAGGCAGCTGTGCCATCGAGCCTGTCACATAGCGCTCAGATATCAGTGGGCCTCACACAATCCACAAGTGTCCAGTGTCCAAAAGTGTGCGCAAGAGATTCAAAATTTCCATTATCCTCTCGTCACTTTGGTCACAGGCAGCTGTGCCATCGAGCGTGTCACATAGCGCTCAGATATCAGTGGGCCTCACACAATCCACAAGTGTCCAGTGTTCAAAAGTATGCGCAGAGATTCAAAATCTCCATTATCCTCTTGTCACTTTGGTCACAGGCAGCTGTGCCATCGAGCGTGTCACATAGTGCTCCGATATCAGTGGGCTTCACACAATCCACAAGTGTCCAGTGACCAAAAGTGTGCGCAGAGATTCAAAATCTCCATTATCCTCTCGTCACTTTGGTCACACGCAGCTGTGCCATCGAGCGTGTCACATAGCGCTCAGATATCAGTGGGCCTCACACAATCCACAAGTGTCCAGTGTCCAAAAGTGTGCGCAGAGATTCAAAATCTCCATTATCCTCTCGTCACTTTGGTCACAGGCAGCTGTGCCATCGAGCGTGTCACATAGCGCTCTGATATCAGTGGGCCTCACACAATCCACAAGTGTCCAGTGTCCAAAAGTGTGCGCAGAGATTCAAAATCTCCGTTATCCTCTCGTCACTTTGGTCACAGGCAGCTGTGCCATCGAGCCTGTCACATAGCGCTCAGATATCAGTGGGCCTCACACAATCCACAAGTGTCCAGTGTCCAAAAGTGTGCGCAGAGATTCAAAATCTCCATTATCCTCTCGTCACTTTGGTCACAGGCAGCTGTGCCATCGAGCGTGTCACATAGCGCTCAGATATCAGTGGGCCTCACACAATCCACAAGTGTCCAGTGTCCAAAAGTGTGCGCAGAGATTCAAAATCTCCATTATCCTCTCGTCATTTTGGTCACAGGCAGCTGTGCCATCGAGCCTGTCACATAGCGCTCAGATATCAGTGGGCCTCACACAATCCACAAGTGTCCAGTGTCCAAAAGTGTGCGCAGAGATTCAAAATCTCCATTATCCTCTCGTCACTTTGGTCACAGGCAGCTGTGCCATCGAGCGTGTCACATAGCGCTCAGATATCAGTGGGCCTCACACAATCCACAAGTGTCCAGTGTCCAAAAGTGTGCGCAGAGATTCAAAATCTCCATTATCCTCTCGTCACTTTGGTCACAGGCAGCTGTGCCATCGAGCCTGTCACATAGCGCTCAGATATCAGTGGGCCTCACACAATCCACAAGTGTCCAGTGTCCAAAAGTGTGCGCAGAGATTCAAAATCTCCATTATCCTCTCGTCACTTTGGTCACAGGCAGCTGTGCCATCGAGCCTGTCACATAGCGCTCAGATATCAGTGGGCCTCACACAATCCAAAAGTGTCCACTGTCCACAAGTGTGTGCAGAAATTCTAAATCTCCCCTGTCCTATAGACACCTTGTACCTTGTTTTACATTACTATATAGTTTGTTGGATTTTGTCTACATTTCTACCAAAAATGAGGAAGGCTAGTGGAAGAGGCCGTGGAATTGGGCGGGGGTTGGCAGCTGGTAATGATGGTGTTGGTGGTGGATCTGATGGTAGTGGCAAGAGCAAAATAGGACCGAATGCAGGAGGTGCTGACCCTGCGTCATCGTCTGGCTACATAAGGTCTCGAACGCTTAGTTTTCTAGGAGTTGGCAAACCGCTTTTAAAGGCAGAGCATCAGGAAAAAGTTTTGTCTTACATTGCTGACTCAGCCTCCAGCTCTATCGCCTCCTCTTCTTCAGTTGTAAAAAGTAAAAGCACTGAGTCGTCATTGGAGGCTCATGTTCATGAACCACACCTTTCCTTGTGTCCTTCACCCCAACCAAGATTGAAGGATGAAGCAGGCCATACTACTGATTACTCCATGGAGCTGTTTTCACATACCATGCCTGGATTATCAAGTGAAATGGTGAATTACCCAGGCCAAGATGAATCTGATATGGAGTGCACTGATGCACAGCCGCTGATGGATGATTCTGCTGGTACATTCACTCAGAGCACTACATTGTCCTCGCAGTGTACATAGCCAGATTTTGACCCTGATGAGACTCAGGTGCCCCTTCCCGCACACTATACCACCATACACGGTGACACAGAGAAAGGTGCACATGACATAGAAGAGGAGGTGATGGATGACCCAGTTGTTGACCCAGATTGGCATCCATTGGGGGAAGAGGGAGCTGCTTTCAATAGCTCAGATGAGGAGCATCCACAGCAGACATCGACATCGCAACAGCTGTTATCTGGCAGGCCCAGAGCACTCCAAAGACAGGTTCCAAACATCAAAAGAGTTGCTGGACAGCTTGTCCAGAGGGTCAAAAGATCACAGCGTGCTAGGCCGCAAAATGTCTGCCAAAGTAGGAAGAGTGCAGTGTGGCACTTTTTTGAACAAAATCCTCATGATCAGGCCAAGGTTATCTGTAAGAAGTGCGCAAAGACCTTTAGCCGAGGGAAAAATCTGAAAAATTTGAATACCAGTTGCATGCTTAGACATTTAACCAGCATGTACTTGCAAGCGTGGACACAACACCAAACCTCAAGTGCCACATGTGCAACTGATCACAACGAAGGTAGTCAGCAACGCTACATTGTTTCCCCCACTGTAAGCCCACCGGTTAGCACAGCAGCAAATGTTGAGGTGTCGTTGCAAGACCACAGCAGTCAGGGAATCCCACTGTTATATCAACGAAAGACTGATTCTAGGCCATCAGAAAGAACAACAACTCCATCACCATCATCAACCCTCTCTCAGTCCTCCCTGTCCACCGCTACTTCCACCATATGCAGCTCTCAAGTCCAGCTCACCCTCCCAGACACTATGAGTAGGTCAAGAAAGTACTCAGTCTCTCATCCGCGTACACTGGGTTTGAATGCCCACATTGCCAAACTAATCTCGTTTGAGATGATGCCCTTTCGGTTGGTGGAAAGCACAGCTTTCCGCGAACTCATGGCCTATGCAGTACCACGCTATGACCTACCCAGTCGCCACTTCTTCTCTCGCAAAGCCATCCCAGCCCTCCACCATCATGTGAAAGACCGCATTGTCCATGCACTCAAGCAGTCAGTGAGCGGAAAGGTGCACCTCACAACTGATGCATGGTCCAGTCGGCATGGCCAGGGCCGTTACGTGTCCATCACTGCGCACTGGGTTAATGTGGTGGATGCAGGGTCCACAGGGGACAGCGGTGGTGGGACAGTGCTGCCTAGCCCACGGTATAGGAAACAGTTGGCTGTAGGCGTTCGACCCTCCTCCTCCTCCTCCTCCAGAAGCGAAAGCTCGTCCACAGAGCGCAGTCGTACGAGCACTCCATCTGCAGCTGCCACTGTTGCACACGATGTGTCCCCCTATCGAGCAGCTAGTGGAAAGCGTCAGCAGGCTGTGTTGCAGATGATGTGTTTGGGCGACAGACACACCGCCGAGGTGCTGGCCGAGTACTTGAAGCGACAAACTGAGTCATGGCTGGGCAGTGTACATCTTGAGGCAGACAAGGTAGTTAGTGATAACGGCCGTAATTTTGTGGCAGCCATAGCCCTTTCAAAACTCAGCCACATACCTTGCTTGGCTCACACCTTGATCCTGGTGGTGCAGTGCTTCCTCAAAAATTATCCGGAGTTAACAGCCATGCTCCAGAAGGTGCGAAGACTGTGCGCGCACATCCGCCAGTCGCCTGTACACTCCATTCGTATGCAGAAGCTGCAGCGATTGCTCCACCTTCCCAACCACCGCCTCATTATCGACATTGCAACAAGGTGGAACTCCACCCTGCACATGGTGGAGCGGCTGTGCGAGCAGAGGCAGGCCATAATGCATTTGTGGGAGGATACACGGCCAGGCACTTTGAGAGCAGACATGGAGTTGACAGGCGTGCAGTGGTCGAAGCTGAAAGACCTTTGTAAAGTCCTTCAGTGTTTTGAGGAATGCACACGGCTGGTAAGCGCAGACGACGCCATCCTAAGCATGAGCATCCCACTTATGCGTCTGCTCATGCAAACTTTGACGCACCTTAAGGAGCAGGCGTCTGCAGCCAATGTTGATGAGGAGGAAGAGGAGGAGGGAATCCTTGATGACATTCAGCCATTGTCTGCTCAGGGACCTCTCCTGGACGAGGTGGAGGAAGAAGAGGAGGAGGAGGAGGATGATGGGGATGATTACTTAGGGGAGGAGGATGCATCTCGTGGGGCAAGTGAAAATGTTGGCGTGGCAAGGTCTGGTACAGGGTTTGTGCGTGACTGGAGGGATGTGGATTTGCCAGAAAGTGCTCCTCCACCCAGCACTCACAGTGCATCATTGACACCGGGAACATTGGCCGACATGTCAGATTATGCCTTGCGAATCCTAAAAAGGGACCCCCGCATTGCCAAAATGATGAACGATGACGACTACTGGTTGGCCAGCATCCTGGATCCACGCTATAAAGGCAAATTACAAAACATCATGCCACAGGAGAACCTTGACCTAATATTGGCTAATAAACAAGCAACTCTGGTAAATCGGTTGCTTGAGGCATTCCCAGCACACAGCAGCGGTGATGGTTCTCACACGAGCCGTACTGGCCGGGGGCAACTTGGCAGAGGTGTTCGTGGTGCACACAGCAGAAGTGGCGTTGGAGACAGGGGTTTCATGACAATGTTGTGGACTGATTTTTCAAATACCGCTCACACAACTGGTAATACTGCATCGATGGAAAGTGACAGGAGACAGCAGTTGTCAACTATGGTTACAAACTACTTTTCCTCCCATATCGATGTTCTCCCACACAGGTCATTCCCCTTTGACTATTGGGCCGCTAAACTGGACACCTGGCCTGAATTGGCCCAATATGCCTTACAGGAGCTCGCTTGCCCAGCTGCAAGTGTGCTATCGGAAAGAGTCTTCAGTGCAGCTGGATCAATCCTGACAGAAAAAAGGACCCGTCTGTCAACCCAAAATGTGGATGATCTAACCTTCATTAAAATGAACCACGCATGGCTTTCCAAGGATTTTGTCCCACCTTCCCCTGATGACACATAGGGTGACAGAAAAATGGCTTGCTTTGGTCCACCTCTTCCTGGTACTTCACCTATTTTGCCTTTTGCATCAGCTGAATGTCCAACATCAACATATGCCACTTTCTAAAACTCCCTAACTGTGCTGCCTCCCCCCCCATGGCCGGGGTCACCACCTAGCGCACGACACCGTGCGAGTGCCGTTGCCCTGGACAGGTGGGTAGGCCGACTCTTGGGCGCCGGCACTGGCACAGGGTCCCTCATAGTGCAATCAAGTGTCTCTGACGGTGGTGGTGCACACCCGCCGTCAGACACACCGCTGTACTATGAGGGGCCCAGTGCCAGTACCGACGCCCACGAGTGGTCCCCCCTTGCTTGGGCAGGGCCCCAGCATTTGCAATCTTTACCTCTCCCTGCTCCTCCGCTGTGTAATCTGGGCCGTCAAATCCATACTGTGCCTGACACCGTCTGATCCTGCCTCCTGAGACATATATTTTGAATGTGTACGCTCTCCATACATGTTATCCGGGGATACGGTACCCTTTCTAACCTTTGTGCAATCACGTGCAATCCATACTGGGCCTAACACAGTCTGAGCCTGCCTCCTGAGACATATATTTTGAATGTGTACGCTATCCATACATGTTATCCGGGGATACGGTACCCTTTCTAACCTTTGTGCATTCACGTGCAATCCATACTGGGCCTAACACCGTCTGAGCCTGCCTCCTGATACATATATTTTGAATGTGTACGCTATCCATACATGTTATCTGGGGATACGGTACCCTTTCTAACCTTTGTGCAATCACGTGCAATCCATACTGTGCCTGACACCGTCTGAGCCTGCCTCCTGAGACATATATTTTGAATGTGTACGCTATTCATACATTTTATCCAGGGATACGGTACCCTTTCTAACCTTTGTGCAATCACGTGCAATCCATACTGGGCCTAACACCGTCTGAGCCTGCCTCCTGAGACATATATTTTGAATGTGTACGCTATCCATACATGTTATCCGGGGATACGGTACCCTTTCTAACCATTGTGCAATCACGTGCAATCCATACTGTGCCTGACACCGTCTGAGCCTGCCTCCTGAGACATATATTTTGAATGTGTACGCTATCCATTCATGTTATCCGGGGATACGGTACCCTTTCTAACCTTTGTGCAATCACGTGCAATCCATACTGGGCCTAACACCGTCTGAGCCTGCCTCCTGAGACATATATTTTGAATGTGTACGCTATCCATACATGTTATCCAGGGATACGGTACCCTTTCTAACCTTTGTGCAATCACGTGCAATCCATACTGTGCCTGACACCGTCTGAGCCTGCCTCCTGAGACATATATTTTGAATGTGTACGCTATCCATACATGTTATCCGGGGATACGGTACCCTTTCTAACCTTTGTGCAATCACGTGCAATCCATACTGTGCCTGACACCGTCTGAGCCTGCCTCCTGAGACATATATTTTGAATGTGTACGCTATCCATACATGTTATCCAGGGATACGGTACCCTTTCTAACCTTTGTGCAATCACGTGCAATCCATACTGGGCCTGACACCGTCTGAGCCTGCCTCCTGAGACATATATTTTGAATGTGTACGCTATCCATACATGTTATCCAGGGATACGGTACCCTTTCTAACCTTTGTGCAATCACGTGCAATCCATACTGGGCCTAACACCGTCTGAGCCTGCCTCCTGAGACATATATTTTGAATGTGTACGCTATCCATACATGTTATCCGGGGATACGGTACCCTTTCTAACCTTTGTGCAATCACGTGCAATCCATACTGGGCCTAACACCGTCTGAGCCTGCCTCCTGAGACATATATTTTGAATGTGTACGCTATCCATACATGTTATCCGGGGATACGGTACCCTTTCTAACCTTTGTGCAATCACGTGCAATCCATACTGGGCCTGACACCGTCTGAGCCTGCCTCCTGAGACATATATTTTGAATGTGTACGCTATACATACATGTTATCCAGGGATACGGTACCCTTTCTAACCTTTGTGCAATCACATGCAATCCATACTGGGCCTGACACCGTCTGAGCCTGCCTCCTGAGACATATATTTTGAATGTGTACGCTATCCATACATGTTATCCGGGGATACGGTACCCTTTCTAACCTTTGTGCAATCACGTGCAATCCATACTGGGCCTAACACCGTCTGAGCCTGCCTCCTGAGACATATATTTTGAATGTGTATGCTATCCATACATGTTATCCGGGGATACGGTACCCTTTCTAACCTTTGTGCAATCACGTGCAATCCATACTTTGCCTGACACCGTCTGAGCCTGCCTCCTGAGACATATATTTTGAATGTGTACACTATCCATACATGTTATCCAGGGATACGGTACCCTTTCTAACCTTTGTGCAATCACGTGCAATCCATACTGGGCCTAACACCGTCTGAGCCTGCCTCCTGAGACATATATTTTGAATGTGTACGCTATCCATACATGTTATCCAGGGATACGGTACCCTTTCTAACCTTTGTGCAGTCACGTGCAATCCATACTGGGCGTGAGAACGGCTGGCGAGCTGTTAAGCAAGCTACAGCACCTGTCCAGACAAGTACAGGGATTCCCTAGCGAGGAGACTTATTTGATTGTTTTCAATGTTGGGACAGCAATTTTTGGGGAGCACTATACTCTGGAGAATGATAGATGGGGCCCACCATACACTGGAACATTCCAAAGGTGGACATCAGACGCTGGAGCAGCATTTACAGGGCCCATTATACACTAGAGCATTAGAAATGGGGCCCATTATGTTTGGAGCATTATTTGGGCCCATAAGACAGTGGAGCTTCATCCATGGGGACCAACATATACTGTAGCATTATGTGGAGCTCATCGTATACTGTTTCAAACATTATATGGGACCAATGATTCTGTATGGAGAAATAGATGGGCCTCGTCATGAGATGTAAAAAGTGAGGTATTTTTCATTGTACTATACCGCTATTTATCTGCCGTATCGGAGCATGATGAGTTGTGGTATGTGTTAAAGGGGCGCTCTTTCGCCCAGGGCACATGAAAACCTGCAGCCAGCCCTCCCCCCCCACAACTTTAGCCAAATAACCCCCATTTTTCAGTGCGTAACTTGTATTATGAAGTTAATTAAGGTTGACAAGCTTAAGTAAGAAGAATTGATGCTTTTGGCATTCAAATGGGCACTGTAGGTGTGTTTCCTGTCCTCCTCTCACTGCCGACTTTTATTCCCCATTGTCTTACATTGGGTTTCGTGTTTCGGGACGACCCCGACTTTTCCCTATAATCGGACGATCTTGCTCGACCCGACTTTTGGAAAAGTCGGGTTTCACGAAACGAAACGCGACCCTAAAAAACCAAAAGTCGCTCAACTCTACTTAGGAGTGATCTTATTGCAATGTATAAATATATGCGGGGACAGAACAAAGACCTTTCTAATGATCTTTTTACTCTTAGACCTGTGACGGGGACAAGGGGGCATCCTCTACGTCTGGAGGAAAGAAGGTTTAAGCATATTCACAGACGCGGATTCTTTACTGTAAGAGCAGTGAGACTATGGAACTCTCTGCCATATGATGTTGTAATTAGTGATTCCCTACTAAAATTTAAGAAGGGACTGGATGCCTTTCTTGAAAGGTAAAATATTACAGGGTATATACACTAGTTTTCTTAATATTGCGTTGATCCAGGGAACTAATCTGATTGCCGTATGTGGAGTCGGGAAGGAATTTTTTTCCCCAATGTGTAGCTTACTGTTTGCCACATGGGTTTTTTTTGCCTTCCTCTGGATGAACATGTTAGGGCAGGTTAGGACAGGATATGGGTTGAACTAGATGGACTTAAAGTCTCCCTTCAACCTTAATAACTATGCTACTATGTTATTATGTATATGATACAATATTGATAGCAGCAAGCTAGATGGAATGAAGGTCTTATTATGGAGTTTCAAGATGGAAAACTTGAACTGGTACTCAACACAAAGAAGACAAAGGTATTGATTAATTAATGCTAGGTACAACCGGGACACATTTGAGATGACAAACTGAAAGTCGATATAACTCAAGATGTATCGACGACCCCCAAAGTCAATAGGACAATAGCTACGGGAAAGTCAACAATGAAGATCTTCAAATCGAGGAACATTTTACTGGCGATGAAGACACAGCTCGACATAGTCTAGTCTTTTCTCTAGTAACATACTGATGTGAAACCTGAACTCTAAATAAACAAGACAGAAGAAGAATGGATGCCCTTGAAATATGGTATGGTAAAAGGATGTTAAAAAGAACAAACAAATCAATTTTGGAACAAATTAAGCCATAAATGTCACTTAAAGCAAGGATCACCAAGAAAGATTTGACTATTTTGGAGACATAAAAAGAGAGCAATTGCTGGAGAAGGCCATCATAGTCAGAAGAATAGAAGGATCAAGGCGAAGAGGAAGGACAGCACACCCGATGACTTGATACTATCAAGATAGTGGTGGAGAAGTCCCTGGCGAACATATCTAAGCTTTTTTAAGATCGATCTTCCATCCATCAAGTCGACACAGCTCAAAATTGTGCCGAAGGCAATTAAAATCAATAAATATACTACTTACTCTTGTGCAATAGCTATGATACATGTAATAATACATGCCTCCGTTTTCTGTTGTTCATATTCTTCGCGGCCTATTTGCAGTTTTAATCTCTGTTTCTGTTCTGCTGAGCATTTCACTTGTTAAATCTCACCTTGATATATTATGACTATTACAGTTTCAGTGTGTGCAGGGGGAAAGGGTTATGGTCGCAGCTAGACCTAGCCATATGAGGAGACACAGAAGGTCACAATGATTCCTGAGAAGATATCAATAGTACCACAAATTACATGTCCATAAATGTCTACAGTACCTATTTTGGTGGGATAATTCAGAAAATCAAATCAGAAAAAGAGGCAGGTATTGTTGAGGAGAGCCTTAAAAAATTGGAAAAAACACGGCACTCGATGAATAAGAGGGAGGTGCACAAGTAGGGTATCCAGCCCACATAGATTATAGTAAAAACTTGGCACTCAAAAGGAAAAATAGATTTGACAGTTTCTTTATTGTACAAAGCATCCAGTTCAACACACTTGAACGTTTTCAGTCATAAAATAGACCTTCATCAGAAAAGGAATTTCACAGTTGGTTTAACTTAAAGGAGCTGTAATGGAAAATTCCATATATTAAAGAGACAGCTGGCATGTGTGGCACTATTCAGTACTGAGTGTATTGATATACAATAGTGGCTAAACGGTGTCTCATAAGCCGCAGATAAAGGGGATGAAGACCTTATGAAGCGGAGAAACAGCGTCTCTCTCAGCAGCTGCACACACGCCCGGACACAGGAGCAGCGCTATTCCCTTGCACTTATTGTGCTTTTCTTACCAGCGCATCCTCTCCTCCTGGGGCATACTTACCTGGACCCTTCATCATAAAAGTACCATTTCCTCATTGGGGACTCAGGCTTGCTATGCACAACTTGTGGCAGATCTCCTAAATAAATCTCAGCTCCATTTGTGGACATATATACTAATTTACCAGGATATCTTGTGGCCCTATTCCTGCAATCCAGTGTTTCTCCGCTTCATAAGGTCCTCATCCCCTTTATCTGCTGCTTATGAGACGCCGTTTACCCACTTTTGTATACCAATACACTCAGTACTGAATAGTGCCACACATGCTAGCTGTCTCTTTAATAATATATGGAATTTTCCACTATAGCTCCTTTCAGTTAAACCAATTCTTTTTCTGATGAAGGTCTATTGTATGACCGAAAACGTTCAAGTGTGTTGAACTGGATGATTTGTACAATAAAGGAACTGTCAAATCTATTTTTCCTTTTGAGTGCCAAGTTTTTACTATAATCTAAAGAGGAGAGCCTTAAGTTCAAATACTTAATTAACCTCAAGTGTATTATTTCACCTTACATGAGCTTTTTCAGATCGAAGTATGACTCTAAAGATGGCTGCCTTTTCCTGCTTGACTCATACCATTTGCTCATGGAACTGGAATTTCCTGTTTGGCCAAACATGTGCTCCATGGATCCACCCACGATGACGCCGACTGTGATGACCTCATGGATCCGCCCAGACTAGCTCACTGCCCAACCCACTAACAAATGGAATACATCCGAACACTCCCATTTTAGAGTTAATCGATCCCCATGTTGGGCGCCAAAAATATTAAATTGAACAATAAGTAATGTTCACTAGTTGCCTGCTCCTGGCCCAATGGGTATTGATCAGTGCGCACTGAAAGAATCACACCACAGTTGGATGTAATCTCTCTTATTTCTCTTGCTCTCTCTTGGAGCTATGCCATAGATTGATCAAAGAGAGATTACATCCGACTGAGGTGTGATTCTTTTAGAGCGCACTGATCAATACCCATTGGGCCAGGAGCAGGCAACTAGTGAACATTACTTATTGTTCAACCTAACAGTATACGAACATGTGCACCAGATTAGGCTGTTTTCAAGGTATTTCTGGGGAAGAGTATATATTACAAATTTTATGAATTAAAAAGGTTCTTTCCTTTTTTTTACATTTATGGCATATCCACAAGACTTGCTTTACATTTCTGAATGATTCAGGTCTTAACTCTGAAACCTCATCTCTTCAATTGGATTCCATAACACCTACAGTATATTGTTGTCACTATTAAGGTGAAAGTATCTGGCATTAAAGAGGACCTTTCACCAGTTTAAGCATGCTAAACTAGCCACATCGTGGAATAGTGGCCGCAGTGCTAAGTAAAACTTATTTTTTATTTTTTAGTCATTGAGTAGATATTAGATTGTAAATCTTAGGTTAACATTTTGTCATGATCCCAACTGGGTGTTACCTAATATATCTCTCTGGGGGAGTTTACTTCTTCCCTTGCAAGAGGTTGACCAATCATATATAAGCAACAATATACAGTGGAAAAAAGGACACACCCCCACAATACTGCTACTTCCCATGAATTTAATGGACGGGCATAGAAACTCTTCACCCCACCTGGCTACTCCCCAATTCTACCCATTTTGGCAGAACTGCTTGAAGTTTGTATGAAAATGCTAAAAGCCACAGTATTTTTCTGCAACTCAGCAATGCACAGAATTTTTATAACTAGTCAAGGTGTTTTCCGGCATATACACAATGATCTATCGGCTAATAACGTTGTCCTTGGCATACTCATCCAGATGTACTACAATACCAGAAAAAGCCAACTCTCCAAGATGGCGCTGTTTCTCTAAAAAGATCTTAATCCTCATTTCAGTTAAGGAGGGTGCGCTGCCGGTCCTTGTTATCCGCAGCACAGATGAGAACACGACAATACAAATGTGAGCGTTCAGGACAATCAATTTTTGTGTTCTATTTTGTAATTTATAACATAAAAGGAGCATTCTTTGTTGTAATGTTAGTGTTTCTGCCGAAGTTACCTTAATAAAGTCATAGTTATTTTCTTCTGTGTTGCACTAATCATATTTCTTTTTGGACGCCACCATTTTTGTTATTTATCGGGTATTGGATACGAAACAGATTTAGTAATACAGCACAAGGAGCCAGATTCGATTTGTGTCACCAAACCATATTGATTGCATCTTGGGTCTATTAGCTTCCTTCTGCGGATTCACAGAGACAATTCTCTTGTTTTATATAGCTGGTGTAAAGTCTGATTCTCTGAGCAAAAGTGGCCTAAAAAGAGAGAACAATAAATAGTTTTAATTTGTTTTGCTTGTTTGTTTTTTGTTTCTCCATGTGCAGTGTCAATGTATTTCTTATTTCCTCTGACTGCAATTTATTTTGAATAATTTCTACATAAAACTATATATTCTCCAATAGCAATAAGGCCAGAGCTCCTTTCGCTCTCTATGGCGCGCGGCAGAACATGCTCACCATGAATTCTAATACTATTTGATGTCAAGACAGGAAGGAGCGGAGTTGATTAACTCAAGGTCATCTAGAGCCTCACTTGCTGCTAAGTAACACTGTGATACATTTTATCTGTTACTCAGTGAAGGATGGCTGCTGCACAATAGGTATAACGCAACATAGATATTTCAGGAAATACTGCAGTGAAAATGTATATTTTGACATATTCATACTAAGCTGGAAAAATGTAAAATGTCTGTCTGGTACTGATAGCTATAAGGCATGACAGAATTGGTTTTGCAACAGTAGATATTTGCATTTAATTGGGCTGATTTTAATCTCGGAAAATCAAAAAAAGTGACCTGTTCTATGCATTCTTTTATCGGGCAAGACGAGCTTTGACAAGCAGTTAGAAAAGTCAAATCTGGCCACCTCCACTTTAACATCTTAAAGGAAATATGTCATCAATTTTTTCTAGCTAATCTGACGACAGCATAATGTAGGGATTAAAACACTGAATTTGGGGATTTGTCACTTATTACAATGTGTACTCTTCTTTACTTGCAATGAACGTTTTATCACTAGTAGATTATCTTTGCCCTGACAACAGTGCACGTGAGCACTGGTCTGACCATGCCCCCCTCTTCTTATAAGGAACTCATTGTCAATAGACAATGTATATAGAGCTCATGGTGTGGGAGGGGACTACTGTCACCAATTTGTCAAGAACTACACCAATACATCAATGAGTAACAATCCGCTGTCTCCAATCTTCAGGACAATTACAGAATTGACTGATGAGTAATGGATGAGGCCACGGCTGTTTTCACTACTAGGTCAGTTATTGGGGAATGCACCGTGATCATATAGTGTATACACCTCCAATTCCTATGCATGGAATATATAAATACCCCACTACGGTCACTGCCAAACTCCACAATAACAAAAGTAACTAGCTGCCGACACCAATCGCTTCTCCAGGCTAATTGGACACCCATTACAGATAGTGTATTGCTTCAGGGGTGCGGTTTATAGAGCAAGAGGAATGAAGCTATTTAACTTTATATATTTATTCCAAAAAGTAGGCAGTATTTATGAAACTATCTAAAGGTGTTACAAAATGAACAAAATTATAAGTATAAACAACTACATAAAATAAAATGGTAGAACTAAAATATATGTTTGGGGGTGCTAGTACTAATAAAGAAATGCCCGCCGCAAGACAGAACAACACACCACAATGCTGTAAATAAGAAATAGTAAGCATAGGTATACATCTGCGCTGAGATATCCTTAATATATCACAATAAATTAACCCTGAATTAAAATATATGATCTGGATGGTGGGACTGTAAGGATCTATAGTGGTGAATAAAATTATATATATATGGAATATAAGCAGAGGCGTTTATATAAATATGAAGATAAAGGTAGAAATTAGAAGCACTAAAATATACAAAAGAACCCGATGAACATTTACCTCAGATATGTCCAGTACAATATGAAGGCTTGCATTGAGGAAAAGGATGATACCTCTGATGTAGTATGCTGCGCTTGCTTGAGGACAAAACAGGTTTAAAACTCCAATACACAGGTAGTTGCTAGAGCACTGCCCTCTTATGTGATGTGCTGCGCTTGCTTGAGGACAAAACAGGGTTAAATCTCCAACACACAGTTAGTTTCTAGAGCACTGCCCCAGCCGTTGACAGGCTCTCACATTACTCACAGATCCCTCGACGCGCTAGCGTGATTCCCAGCATGGAGCTGCCGGCTGCAGAGTGTCTGCAGGACCTTCGTGACGTCAGTAGTCACATGGTGGGATCCAGAGAGCAATATGGACCAATTCCTTTCCTTCCTACTGGTTTCGGAAATGCTCGGTTTCCTTCATCAGGGATGGTCCATCAAGGAAATGGCCATCTTTTAAACCTGCAGTTGTCATTTTGACATATTAACCCATAGAATGCTGTCCTGTTTTTTAAGTTGAATGCAAATAATTCGACCTCAGCATTAAGTCCCCTCGGCATTAGGGAGTCCAAGTTAAAAATCCATTGGCTTTCTGTGCAAGACATTTTCCTAATAAAATCCCCTCTCCTCCAATCTTTCCGGACAATTTGTAAGCCGGTTATTATTGTGCCATTAGTGGAACCCCTATGGTGATCTACCTAGAATTTGGACAATGGGTGTCCTATAAATTTCTTAAATGTTCTTAAATGTTCGTTAATACGTACAATAAGTGGACCCTTTGTTCTCCCTACATATAATTTCCCACAGGGACATTTTAATGCATAGATGACTCCCGTTGTGTTACATGAAATGTGATCCTGAATGGTAAAATTCCATATTTCCATTAGACACAATATATTGCTTTATGGTTTTTAGGGTTTTACAAGTTTTGCATTTCTGGCATGGGTAGAAGCCAGGTTTGATCAAAGGACTCATACATGGTGCAGCAGTATTATTGCGATTTAGTGTAGATGAGGCTACAAGGTACCCTAGATTTTTAGCCTTTCTATAAATAAATTTTGGTTTTGATGGTAGTAGTTCTCCTATTGTCTTATCCTCCTTTAGTATTCCCCAATATTTCCCCACAATATTGCAAAGGATGTGGGTATTGGCATTATATTGGGTTATGATAGAGAAATCCCCCTTGGTGTCATTCACTGGGTCATCCCTTTTATCCTAAATTAAGGCTTCTCTTGATCTTTTTTGTACTTTGTTACTCTCATCTATGAGAAATTGTTCATCATAGCCCCTATTTTTAAATTTGGTTGTTAAGAACTCAGCCTCAGTCAAAAAAATCTTGATGTCTGGAGCAGTTCCTATGAGCACGTATGAATTGGCTCTTAGGGACATAAAATAAAAAGGAAAAACAGAAGAAATGTACTAAACCTGATGTCGCAGGGTTGGCTCTGCCTTTTTTAAAGGGAAGCACTTCATTTTTTTTTGGGGGGGGGTGAAATGGACAGAACCACAATGCTCTGTGTCTCCCAGGACTGTCACTGATCATAGTTTGGTATTTTATAACACAAGTTACTCCCCTTCGGTGACTCATAAAAGGGCTGGTCAAGGATATAGAAACCGATAAAATATATTCACAACAAAGCAATGTGTATAAAAAATAATTTTATTAAATAATCAACTTTAATAAAAACAACATAAACACAAAGACATTTAAAATGCATAAAAATTACTTTTTTCTGGTCAGGAATGTGGCTAGGTCTTTTTAGAAACTTATGGGATCCCCAACTTCTACAATATCTTTGTCCCTATACATCCTAGGCAGGAGATATTGCTGTCACGTTTCACAACACAATTTTAAATTTCTATAGACTATCTATAGAAATCATGGCATGGATAACATCATCCACTTGACTAGTTTCAAATTGAAAGTATTATCGCAACCATCCAGTGACATAAGTCAATGTGTTACCATCACCATTTCATCAAGACTCAGAAAATATCACTCTGATTACTGTCATGTCTATGCTGTTAGTAAAAACCACAATAGTCATAACTTGCACAGCAGCACCAATCAGATTAAAGTAGTTTGCCTGTCAGTTCTGTGACACAGACCGGCAAGGGTCATAAATCTGTCACTGCCTTTTTTTTTTTTTTTTTCCAATCCATCAATCAAATTTATTATCGCCAAGTACATATTACATATATACAAGGAATTCTTTGTGGCAAAGAGGCAACATAATATATAGCAACAGATACAACAAGTAACATCTAACAAGACAGATACAGTATATAGTCTACACATGACGATTTAATTGTTGAACAGAGAGTGGATAGAAGCTGTTCATATGGCGGTTGGTGCTGCTTTTGGGGACTCTGAAGCGACATCCTGAAGGGAGTAGTTGGAATGAGGAGTGTCCCGGGTGAGAGGGATCGGATGAAATTTTCAATGCGTGGGATCGAATACTCTTATCATAAAGATCCTGGATTTTAGGCAGGGGGGAGCCTATAATTCTCTCTGCTGTTCTGAAAGTCCTTTGTAAGCGGAGTTTGTCATGCGCAGTGGCTCCCCCATACCAGACTATCAGAGAGGAACAAATCACAGATCTGATGACAGCATTAAAGAATAAGATCAGCAGATTCTTAGACAAACCATATCTTTTCAGCTGACGCAGGAAGAACATCCTCTGTTGTGCTTTTCTTATAACAGCATCCACGTTTTTCCCCCATTTAAGATCATGAGAGATGATAACACCAAGGAATTTGGTCTCTGTGACCCTAAGAACCACTTCGTCATGGATGTAGATTGGAAGTATCTCATGTTGATCTTTCCTAAAATCCACAACCATCTCAGCAGTTTTTTTAGTGTTGAGTACAAGATTATTGGCTTTACACCAGTCACATATTCTTTCCACCTCACTCCGATACAAGTCTTCAGCATTTCCCCTGATGAGACCAATCAGTGTCATATCATCGGCAAATTTCAAGATTTTTACTGAGTCTGCTGAAGAGATGCAATCATTCGTATAGAGAGAAAACCGTAACGGGGACAAAACACACCCCTGAGGTGCCCCGATGTTTGTGACCAAGGTGTCCGAAGTGAATGGTCCATTCTGCCTTCATTCTTCTGAAAGTTGAAGAATTGTGAATGTGATGTATCAGACAACCAATATTTGTAAAGGGGAGTTCAAGGGTCTCAGCTGCCGTTACGGGTCATCTGTAGGTCATGGAGCAATTTTTTTCTTGATGTAGTCCATGCTTCAATGTGAATATGAGAACTTTATAGATTTTAAATATCTGTAACACATGGAAAATAAAATATTACACTTAGAGTGCTGCTTACCTTGAATTGATAGAATAGCACTAAGTTTCAGTCTGCAATTTTCATTCTTTAATTTATTTTCAGACCTTGTAATAAGCAGCTTGCAGCATTATACAAATTTCACATTTTCCTCTTTTGGGAGTGTGTTTCTCTGCAATACATGCTGGATGTGAGCTGTGTTTATCCAGGGGGCTGCTAATATGTATTAGCACTGTGCACCATCAATACCAGTGCACTCATGTGTGCTACCCCTTAATTAAAGCAATGAGACCCTTGTTCGTGTGTGAATTGCCAAAACGGCCACCACTATTTTATACATTGCCAAAGATCGCATCAGTCATCAAATCACAGAAAATCACATGACTTTGAGAGTAGTTGGGCATTGCACCTAGGATTTCACTGATTGAGCGCCTTTGCCGGCTGCAGCAGAGTTTTCTTTGACTGGTCTCCCTGAGCTCAGTGATTGTTTCGTGATGTTTGTCTACTAGGCATTGCTCCCACCTATCCAGAATCCTACTCCACACTGATGAGGGGCAACACCCCGAAACAGCTGTCTGTGGATGGATATCTGGCCTTGGTATTTCCCTTGTCATATCTGTAAACTCGTAAAGAGCTGGATATTGACTTAAAGAGCCACTTAATATGGTGGTAATGGTGGTTTCCGAAAGGAGCCATTCCTTGGCTGGGTCCTTCCCTGGAGGAAGATCTGGCTAGTCCCGTGTTTGAGACTCTTAAATGAGGCTCCACGGACTTTATTTGCATATTTGAGAGCAGTTGGGCAGATGTCCTCCTAATGCTTTGCAGCTATCACATCATATGGTATAAGCACACTCAATCAGCATCTAAGCAAAAGAAGGGAATGTAGCAGCCATTTTCTGGTGAATCTGGATAGTGAGAGAATGTCACAGATATCAACCTAGCCTTCTAAATACGGGAAGAAAACCATAAAACACTGAATCCACTGTACAGACAGTGTGTGACAGCACATCAAAAATATTAGCATGTGAAAAAAGGGAGAGTGATAAGAAACCTTAGACTGCCATACACATCTCTTCAGGACAATTGAAGGTTTAGGCATACTTTCAATTTTCTGCAAATGAGGGAATTTTCTTATGAGGAAAGGTTGCAGGATTTGGGAATGTTTAGCTTGCAAAAGAGAAGACTGAGAGGAGATTTAATAGCTGTCTACAAATATCTCAAGGGCTGTCACATATTAGAAGGATCATCTTTATTCTCATTTGCACCAGGAAAGACTAGAAATAATGGAATGAAACTGAATGGGAGGAGACACAGATTAGATATTAGAAAAAACTTTTTGACAGTTAGAGTGACCAATGAGTGGAACAGGCTGCCACGAGAGGTGGTGAGTTCTCCTTCAAGAGAAGTCTTCAAACACAGGCTGGACAGACATCTGTCTGGGATGATTTAGCGAATCCTGCTTTGAGCAGGGGGTTGGCCCAGGAGATCCCTTCCAAATCTACGATTCTATGATTCTAAATCAATTCTCTAAGGCTAGTTTCAGACTAGTGTTTTTGCCAACAGTGCACAGCGCTGCTAAGCCCCACCCCCTGCCGTGCCCCCTCTGGTCATCTCCGCCTAGTATTGCACATCGCTGCATGCAATCTGCACACCCTATCTTGAGCATAGGGTGCGCAGACTGGGCACTGGCGGTGCGCTAGTAGGATTTTGCGTTCGCTGTGCCCTTTTGACGGTGCGCCGAGCGCACCAAAATACAACATGGTGCGTTCGGCGCACGTCGGCGCACCGTCAAAAGGGCGCAGCGCACGCAAAATCCTACTAGCGCACGGTCTGCGCACCCTATGCTAAAGATAGGGTGTGCAGATCGCATGCAACAATGTGCAATACTAGGCGGAGATGACCGGAGGGAGCGCGGCAGGGGGCGGGGCTTATCGGCGCCATGCGCTGCTGGCAAAAACGCTAGTCTGAAACTAGCCTAATTGATTTTTTTTCTTGGAAAATTTGGCAAAGCTGGTGAATTTGAATTTCAAAAGGTCCTCTCACCTAATTTCCACAACAATAAAACTTCCAATGCATGCAATACCTTCATGAATTATATTCACGACACGCTATTATGATGATATCGTGAATAATTTCTGCAATAAAATAAATCATAAAAGTATATTTGCAAAATGAGCAATTGTAAGTACAGAATGCTATGTAATATGATGATTGCAACATACTGAGAAGATATAAACTCTAATGGGAGGAGGGCTTCTTTAAGAGATATTAGGATCCTTGTTGGAATTGGTATAGTAGATATTCATACAATAGCGATCTTTCTATGTTTCATATTTACAGGCAAAGATTTTAATGAGTAAAGAACAATACCGTACAGTCATATACAGTACGTATTACAATGTGTTGTCATTCCAACCTACTCCTCCTGGAGGAAATAAACTAAAACTTGCAGTGTTTTTGGACAAAATAATGAGGTTAATACTTTTAGAAAATGAAAAATTTTGCAGACAAACTGGGAAATACATTCATGAAATATCAGACAAATGGGTCGAAAGAACTACCACTAGTGAATTCTGCATAAATAGTCACAAAATGCAATATTCTATTTACTGTTCACTCAAATATGGAAGTTTGTAGGATACCACAAAAGAACAAAATTTGGGATCCTCAGTATGGTGATTACACAGATTATGAAGTCTATTTATTTGCCATGAGGTGAGCATATTGCCTCAGGTGACAGTGTGAGGTGTCTCTCGGGGCTCAGCACAACATTCCTGCAGTGGGAGGATTGTGTGGTCTCATGAGGGATACCACTCAGACAATGTCTGCCTGCACAAAACCTAACCTAGAGTAAGAGACCCGGGAATGTCAGTGTGGCTGACGGAAAACCAAAGAAGCAAAGAGGAGAGCAAAGATAAGGAGAGGCGAGTGGTTAGGTAAGTATAAGGGTTTTTTTATCTTCTTCATATTACTTTTATTATGATATAGAGTCTGAAGAAACCCCAGAGAATTAAAAGTGACATTAAATAGCTTCTCTACTAATCCATTTGAATGGGCAAATTCTAATGGTTCTTCATCTGCTCATCTCTAGTCAGGAGAAGTTATTCAATGTTTTACTTCTTTCCCTATCTCTAATGCAGATCTGTGCGCTGATGACCTGAGGTAATCTCTGTAGCCCATAAAACCTTAAAATGGCTGCTGCATTCCCAGCATAAGCTTTTATAGTGGCTCTGACAGTCCTTTCTGATTGACTGTGCTGTACCATGTACTGTGCTAACTGCAATGTCTTATGGTAAAGCCTGCATGACTGTGCCTGAGGTCATATGAGCCTTCTCTTGCTAATGTATTCTACGACAACGTATAAAAAGCTCCAAGAATATTTAGAATTGAGAGTCCTTGGTGGTTGATACCTTTTAATGGCTAACTGAAAAGATGGTAACACATTGCAGACTTTCTAGACTACTCAGGTCTCGTCATCAGGCTAGACTAATACAATTTTTTGGGGGGATGTGTGGGCAATTCATACAAATTGAGTCACAAATTGTTGAAATTCAACGCTACCTGCAAATTTCATAAAATTCAACACAAAGTCGATTCGCATTGAATTGATTCATTCATCAATAATTATTACTAAATCAAGAAACCAACTTAACCAAACCTACTAAAAAATCAAACTCAGGGCTAAGACTTGGAATTGAAACCAAACCTAATCCCTCATTCCTGATTTTATTTTCCTTGGCCGCTCATGTAACTAATATTACTGCGGCTTATTTTATGAATTATTGTATGTGGAAAATGGGTTGCTTGCAGGAACAGGTTAAAATTGTATGGGCTTGAGAGAGCAATTTGCGATTACGTCTTCATGTACTGTGGGGGAGAGGTCAGAATCTCATCTGTGCCCTGTTATTACTGAGAAAGAACACAAGGTAACAGGTATATAGTTAAGTATGTGTGCAAAAGCCAGCGGCATCGTGCTTTTAGACTACTAGGGATTCGTGTAATATTGAGCCAATCCTGAAAGTTTGCTTAATGTGAATGTCACCCCCTAAAATTTCCCTATAATACAGTAATCAGTGAAAAAAAAAATCACTGAAAAATGCTGTCCCTTCTCTGAGCTTTCAATAAAAGTTACGCAATGCATGCTGATGTATAGAAAAGACTCCAAAGTGTGCACACAAGGCCTGTTTAACATTTTTATATTGCAAAAAAACTGTAATAAAACTGATGCAAATGAATGCATTTTAAAACAAACGTCCATATTTTTTACATAACCGTTACATCCATTTGCATCCATCTTTTTTTTTTCTTTTTTACCAAACAATTGATCCATGTGGGAGTATCAGGAAATTAATGGACTTATTTTTTATTGAAAATAAAAAAAAACAAATGTACAACTGCCTTCGTATTTGGCAGAACACTCATTCCATCAGCCTATGGGTGTTTTTAATTAGTGCTGGATTCTACCTGCCATTTAAATTTGTTGGCATTTAGTCCGGGGGAGTCATGTATAATTAATATTATTTATGGTCCTACCAGAGAGAGGCTGCCTTGTCTTGGCTGGTGGGCTCTCATGATTGGCCAATTTGTGTGCCAAGTACCTTCATGTTATATGTATACTAGCTGAAGAGCCCGGCGCTGCCCCGGCAAAGTAACTAACTACGGTTAGTTATAACAAATTATAATGATTATATCTATCTATCTATCTTTCTCTCTCTCTCTCTCTCTATATATATATATATATATAAAGCTGAGTGTAGAGCCCCGCCCACTCCGCATAGCCACATTCACTATAATATCCCACATCATCCTGTCAGCCAGAGCTACCGGACTACTACCCCTAATATCCCACATCATCCCGTCAGCCAGAGCTACCGGACTACTACCCCTAATATCCCACATCATCCCGTCAGCCTGAGCCACCGGACTACTACCTCTAATATCCCACATCATTCTGTCAGCCAGAGCCACCGGACTACTACCCCTAATATCCCACATCATCCCGTCAGCCAGAGACACCGGACTACTTCCACTAAAATACCACTTCATCCCGTTAAACCCACCAGACTACTATCCCTAATATCCCACAACATCCTGTCAGCCAGAGCCACCGGACAACTACCACTAATATCCCACATCATCCCATCACAGCCACTAGACTACTACCCCTAATATCCCACATCATTCCGTCAGAGCCACTGGACTACTACCCCTAATATCCCACATCCTAACTTCCATACCGGGGATCCCTTTAAGAGAGGCCTGGGGTCAAAACCAAAGCGCTGGATGGATTTGCCCTCACTTCCATACCAATGATCCCTTTAAGAGGGAAGATGTGCCTATGGCATGGAGGATGTGTGATGGGTATATGGGCAGGGGGGGATTCATTTCTGTCATGTGCTCTGCTCCTTTCTGTCCTTTCTTGGGGGGCAGACAATGGCTGGGAGCTTAGATTTCCGGGGATGCTAGATTTCTCCCACCAGGTCAGTGTCTGCTGAGGTGTTGTCATGGAGTGAGAAAACTATTGCTCATAGCAACCAATCACAGCTCAGCATCTTTGCTTAGTGATTGGTTGCAAGGAAAACTGTTGCTCATTGCAACCAATCACAGCTCAGCTACTTTTCAACAGCACTTCTACATTCTGATTAGCTTCTACAATCTGATGTTTGAGAAAGGTCATACGATCTAACCGGAGCATCACATTTTTGGATTGCTTGACTATAAACAGAACAACTGTACCATGCAATTTGAAAAAGAATGGCAAGTTCTTTTACCATGGTGTAAAGGATAGGACCCAATGTGAGCAACTTGCATCAGCACTGGAGTGTCGTGTTTGCTTTTCTCCTCCAAACAGAGGTATACATTAGACATAATAGAGAGAATTTATCTGGTGCATAAAACACCAGACTGGAATATATAGCCAGCCACAGTAAGATGCACCAAAAGTATTGATAGCATCTTGCCACTTACTAAATTTACTGCATTTTTGTGCTGTCAATGCATCAGAAAAAGAAACCAACCCCAGGTATGAAATGGTGTAGATTTGAGTTACAATTTATATCAATTTCCGTGTGTTCATTATAGTAAATTTGCTGCACAGCTGCTTTTGCAATAGCACACTCATTAGAAAAGTGTTGGAGCTGTAGAAAATTGCAAAAAGTTTTACCCAATCACCACATTAAAAAGAAAAAAAAAATTATGCTATAAAACTGTTGTAAAAGCACTATAAACTCTTTTTTGGCAGTAATGTGGGGGTATGTTCCCTTGAAGCAATGCTTTAAAACATCCTTATAATACTGCTTCAGATGGAATATATTACAGTTTTCTATTTAACCTGCTTTGTACAGAAAGCTTGTACAGAATTATGGTAGGATCATGTAGATATAAAATAGACATAAAGACAATAAAATAGATACATATTCCATTATGAGGGAAAACACAATGGATCAGCATCTCTTAGTTATTAAAAGATATAAAACAAGACAATAAATTGGTTTCCGACACTGGTAACAATTTGTGGAGTAGCCTGATGTAAAAAGCCCGATATATCATTAGATAGGGTCAAATCCATTATGTCATTAAGCTGTTGTGTTTTACTAATGTAATCTACTGCAAGATTCATCCATTAAAGTGATAATGTTAAGGAAAAAAATATATTTTATATCTGTATGATGCAATAAGTCATGCTTGCTTTGGCATTCAGTCTCAGAGTGGCCTTCAACGATAAAAGAAGAGTTCAAATCAAAGGAATACAGTGTAAAGAAGATATTGTAGATCCATAGGAAATTCCCAACAATTACAGTTGTGCTCAAAAGTTTACAGGAACTGGAGGCTTTTTGCCAAGAAGAGTGGGCAGCTTTTCCATCTGAGAAAATAAAGAACCTCATTCACAACTACCACAAAAGACTTCAAGCTGTCATTGATGTTAGAGGCGGCAATACACGGTATTAAGAAATGGGGTATGTAAACTTTTGATGAGGGTCATTTGGATGTTTTGGGTTGTCATTATGATTTAAAAAGAGAAAACACAGTAGTTTGACAATAAATGGCTTCACCCAACCACTAACCATGAGTGGAGACAAACTTTGGTGTTATCATTCATATTCTCTGAAAAAAGAAAGCAAAAATTATGCTGCGGAATGTAAACTTTTGAGCACAACTGTAAATTTGCCAAATGCAATTTGAACAACAGATATTTTGGTGGAATACATACAGTACTCAGCATAAACAAGTACAATCCCTTTGAAATCTAAGATTGTAAACATTAATGTATCTCATTGAGCATGAGAACAATTTCCAAAATTTTGGCAAGACTTTCAGATGACCTTTTTTTACCCATTACATGAAATTATGGCTAATAATAAAACTTTCATTACAAAATCTTCACTTTTTTTGCTCAAATTAGTTGATTCAAAGATGAATACACCTCACATCAAAAACAACTACATCTAGTATTTTGTATAACCTACATGATTTTTCAGGACACCATAAAGTCTTCCAGACATGGACTGAACAAGTGGGCTACATATTACACATCTATCTTTTTTTCCATTCTTCAACATGGACCTCTTTTAGAGCCTGGATACTGGATGAAGAATGATGACAACTTCAGAAATAGCCATAGGTGTCGATTGGGGTCAAATAAGGGGAAACTTTTCCACTGAATCACTTTCACCCTGTTTTACTTCAGAAATACTGTATAACAAAGGGTTTAGATGTGTGTTTTGGGTCATTTTCATGTTAGAAAAGTGCACATCTACGAAGGGCACGGAGTGATGGCAGCATTTCTACTTTCAATACAGAGTAGTGCATCTGTCAATTCACGATACATCAATGGCATGTAGCTCTTCGACACCAACAGCTCATGCAGCCACACATAAGGACACTGCCACCACCATGTTTGACTGTAGGCACCATGTATTTTTCTTTGTGCTCTGAGTCCTCACCTCTGTGATGTTAGAAACCATCAGTTCAAAAAACATTTATCTTGGTCTCATCACAATGTAGTACAGAGTATCAGCAGTCTTCATATTTTTCAGCACAGGCCGTGTCAACTTGTAGATATCTTTTTCATGCATGGGTTTTAGGAGAGGTTTCCTTCGTGGACGACACCCTTGCATGCCATTCTTCTGCCATATATACCATACTGCTAATGGCAGTAAATTTACAAGTTGATTTTCTTCAACCCTTCTAATCAGAAGATGTCCTTGCTTAGTGTTTAGGTGTTATCTTTTGAGATCAGCCTAGACATCTGTGTGAGGTGGTGGCAGTTCCATCTGTGTTAAATTTTTGTAGCACTTTTACTCCAGTATGTGACTGATAAGTAAAGCCTTGCTGATCTTTTTGTAACATACCTCTTTTTTAAAGAAATTCACTGACTAGTAACAAATTGGTTGTCTCCAACAATATTATTTTAAAATAGAATATATTGCACAAGAAAGTAACTGATGCAGAAGATTAGTCTACATTCTGATCAGTTACGTTCTTGTGCAATATAATCTATTTTAAAATAAATAGTAAAAGCTACGTTTTAAACAATTTTCCTTTATTTTTCTATATTACCCCAATTGGATTAAACATTCTTCTTTCTTTGATGAAGAGCAATTAGTAAAGCAATTGGCATGGGCAGAATGATTCTGTGGCATCAATAGATTCTGAGAGGCTGTCAAATGGTACAGTATATGAGGAAATGAGTGTCAATTTATTATGTGTTTGTACATTACACATATTGGCACAAATATTAATTTAAAAACACAGCTACAACTGTCATAACACAGCAGCTTTGCGCTCCAACTGTTGATTGTCCAAACCATGCACAAGAGGCAATTTCAGAAAAAAACAAATAAATTAAGTTTTAAAAATAAATGACTACTTATATGGAAATATGCAAGGCTCAAAATCAATGAAAAACATATTCTTTATTGGATAAAATAATGATTAAAAACATAAAAAGACATATAAAAGTCAGACATATAAAATACTAAAGGTAGGTAAGTGATTATGACAAAACTCCCTTGTGTGAAAACTACAATTCAATACAGAGTTATATATTGTGTGCAATCACAATATTGAGGACTAGAGTTGAGCGAAACGGGTCGAAAAAATTCAAAAGTCGCCGACTTTTGGCAAAGTCGGGTTTCATGAAACGAAACCCGACCCTAGGATGAGGTCGGCCACGAGGTCGGCGACTTACGCGCCAAAGTCACGTTTCAAAAGTTTGTTTTGCGCTCTTTTTCAGCCAATCAGGATCCACGGACACTGTGGGCAACGTGATGACATAGGCACGGGTCACCACCATCTTTCAGAAGGGCATGCAAGTGATTGGCTTGCTTTGGTGGGCGTCACAGGGGGTATAAAAGGGCGTGCACGCCGACCGCCATCTTACTTCTGCCGATCTTAGTATAGGGAGAGGTTGCTGCTGATTCTGTAGGGAGAGCGTTAGGCAGGGAAGAAGACAAAAAAACTGATTCTCCTGCTAGCGATTTGGCCTGCACAACACACAAGTCACTGTGTGTGCAGTGCAAGGGGAGGCTATATTGTGGTGTATCAGTGGTGTTGGTTGTTGGGCTGCCTTTTAAGGCTTCCTGACACGCTGGCATTGCTGTTTACCCACTGCTCCACAAACTGCTTCTTTAAAAGCAATCCAATCTCCCTTATCCTCTCGTCACTTTGGTCACAGGCAGCTGTGCCATCGAGCGTGTCACATAGCGCTCAGATATCAGTGGGCCGCACACAATCCACAAGTGTCCACTGTCCACAAGTGTACGCAGAGATTCAAAATCTCCATTATCCTCTCGTCACTTTGGTCACAGGCAGCTGTGCCATCGAGCGTGTCACATAGCGCTCAGATATCAGTGGGGCGCACACAATCCACAAGTGTCCAGTGTCCAAAAGTGTACGCAGAGATTCAAAATCTCCATTATCCTCTCGTCACTTTGGTCACAGGCAGCTGTGCCATCGAGCGTGTCACATAGCGCTCAGATATCAGTGGGCCGCACACAATCCACAAGTGTCCAGTGTCCAAAAGTGTATGCAGAGATTCAAAATCTCCATTATCCTCTCGTCACTTTGGTCACAGGCAGCTGTGCCATCGAGCGTGTCACATAGCGCTCAGATATCAGTGGGCCGCACACAATCCACAAGTGTCCAGTGTCCAAAAGTGTACGCAGAGATTCAAAATCTCCATTATCCTCTCGTCACTTTGGTCACAGGCAGCTGTGCCATCGAGCGTGTCACATAGCGCTCAGATATCAGTGGGCCGCACACAATCCACAAGTGTCCACTGTCCACAAGTGTACGCAGAGATTCAAAATCTCCATTATCCTCTCGTCACTTTGGTCACAGGCAGCTGTGCCATCGAGCGTGTCACATAGCGCTCAGATATCAGTGGGGCGCACACAATCCACAAGTGTCCACTGTCCACAAGTGTACGCAGAGATTCAAAATCTCCATTATCCTCTCGTCACTTTGGTCACAGGCAGCTGTGCCATCGAGCGTGTCACATAGCGCTCAGATATCAGTGGGCCGCACACAATCCACAAGTGTCCACTGTCCACAAGTGTACGCAGAGATTCAAAATCTCCATTATCCTCTTGTCACTTTGGTCACAGGCAGCTGTGCCATCGAGCGTGTCACATAGCGCTCAGATATCAGTGGGCCGCACACAATCCACAAGTGTCCAGTGTCCAAAAGTATACGCAGAGATTCAAAATCTCCATTATCCTCTTGTCACTTTGGTCACAGGCAGCTGTGCCATCGAGCGTGTCACATAGCGCTCAGATATCAGTGGGCCGCACACAATCCACAAGTGTCCAGTGTCCAAAAGTGTACGCAGAGATTCAAAATTTCCATTATCCTCTCGTCACTTTGGTCACAGGCAGCTGTGCCATCGAGCGTGTCACATAGCGCTCAGATATCAGTGGGCCGCACACAATCCACAAGTGTCCACTGTCCACAAGTGTACGCAGAGATTCAAAATCTCCATTATCCTCTCGTCACTTTGGTCACAGGCAGCTGTGCCATCGAGCGTGTCACATAGCGCTCAGATATCAGTGGGCCGCACACAATCCACAAGTGTCCAGTGTCCAAAAGTGTACGCAGAGATTCAAAATCTCCATTATCCTCTCGTCACTTTGGTCACAGGCAGCTGTGCCATCGAGCGTGTCACATAGCGCTCAGATATCAGTGGGCAGCACACAATCCACAAGTGTCCACTGTCCACAAGTGTACGCAGAGATTCAAAATCTCCATTATCCTCTCGTCACTTTGGTCACAGGCAGCTGTGCCATCGAGCGTGTCACATAGCGCTCAGATATCAGTGGGCCGCACACAATCCACAAGTGTCCAGTGTGCAAAAGTGTACGCAGAGATTCAAAATCTCCATTATCCTCTCGTCACTTTGGTCACAGGCAGCTGTGCCATCGAGCGTGTCACATAGCGCTCAGATATCAGTGGGCCGCACACAATCCACAAGTGTCCACTGTCCACAAGTGTACGCAGAGATTCAAAATCTCCATTATCCTTTCGTCACTTTGGTCACAGGCAGCTGTGCCATCGAGCGTGTCACATAGCGCTCAGATATCAGTGGGCCGCACACAATCCACAAGTGTCCAGTGTCCAAAAGTGTACGCAGAGATTCAAAATCTCCATTATCCTCTCGTCACTTTGGTCACAGGCAGCTGTGCCATCGAGCGTGTCACATAGCGCTCAGATATCAGTGGGCCGCACACAATCCACAAGTGTCCAGTGTCCAAAAGTGTACGCAGAGATTCAAAATCTCCATTATCCTCTCGTCACTTTGGTCACAGGCAGCTGTGCCATCGAGCGTGTCACATAGCGCTCAGATATCAGTGGGCCGCACAAAATCCACAAGTGTCCACTGTCCACAAGTGTACGCAGAGATTCAAAATCTCCATTATCCTCTCGTCACTTTGGTCACAGGCAGCTGTGCCATCGAGCGTGTCACATAGCGCTCAGATATCAGTGGGCCGCACACAATCCACAAGTGTCCACTGTCCACAAGTGTACGCAGAGATTCAAAATCTCCATTATCCTCTCGTCACTTTGGTCACAGGCAGCTGTGCCATCGAGCGTGTCACATAGCGCTCAGATATCAGTGGGCCGCACACAATCCACAAGTGTCCAGTGTCCAAAAGTGTACGCAGAGATTCAAAATCTCCATTATCCTCTCGTCACTTTGGTCACAGGCAGCTGTGCCATCGAACGTGTCACATAGCGCTCAGATATCAGTAGGCCGCACACAATCCACAAGTGTCCACTGTCCACAAGTGTACGCAGAGATTCAAAATCTCCATTATCCTCTCGTCACTTTGGTCACAGGCAGCTGTGCCATCGAGCGTGTCACATAGCGCTCAGATATCAGTGGGCCGCACACAATCCACAAGTGTCCACTGTCCAAAAGTGTACGCAGAGATTCAAAATCTCCATTATCCTCTCGTCACTTTGGTCACAGGCAGCTGTGCCATCGAGCGTGTCACATAGCGCTCAGATATCAGTGGGCCACACACAATCCACAAGTGTCCACTGTCCACAAGTGTACGCAGAGATTCAAAATCTCCATTATCCTCTCGTCACTTTGGTCACAGGCAGCTGTGCCATCGAGCGTGTCACATAGCGCTCAGATATCAGTGGGCCGCACACAATCCGCAAGTGTCCACTGTCCACAAGTGTGTGCAGAAATTCTAAAACTCCCCTGTCCTATAGACACCTTGTACCTTGTTTTACATTACTATATAGTTTGTTGGATTTTGTCTACATTTCTACCAAAAATGAGGAAGGCTGGTGGAAGAGGCCGTGGAATTGGGCGGGGGTTGGCAGCTGGTAATGATGGTGTTGGTGGTGGATCTGATGGTAGTGGCAAGAGCAAAATAGGACCGAATGCAGGAGGTGCTGACCCTGCGTCATCGTCTGGCTACATAAGGCCTCGAACGCTTAGTTTTCTAGGAGTTGGCAAACCGCTTTTAAAGGCAGAGCATCAGGAAAAAGTTTTGTCTTACATTGCTGACTCAGCCTCCAGCTCTATCGCCTCCTCTTCTTCAGTTGTAAAAAGTAAAAGCACTGAGTCGTCATTGGAGGCTCATGTTCATGAACCACACCTTTCCTTGTGTCCTTCACCCCAACCAAGATTGAAGGATGACGCAGGCCATACTACTGATTACTCCATGGAGCTGTTTTCACATACCATGCCTGGATTATCAAGTCAAATGGTGAATTACCCAGGCCAAGATGAATCTGACATGGAGTGCACTGATGCACAGCCGCTGATGGATGATTCTGCTGGTACATTCACTCAGAGCACTACATTGTTCTCGCAGTGTACAGAGCCAGATTTTGACCCTGATGAGACTCAGGTGCCCCTTCCCGCACACTATACCACCATACACGGTGACACAGAGAAAGGTGCACATGACATAGAAGAGGAGGTGATGGATGACCCAGTTGTTGACCCAGATTGGCATCCATTGGGGGAAGAGTGTGCTGCTTCCAATAGCTCAGATGAGGAGCATCCACAGCAGACATCGACATCGCAACAGCTGTTATCTGGCAGGCCCGGAGCACTCCAAAGACAGGTTCCAAACATCAAAAGAGTTGCTGGACAGCTTGTCCAGAGGGTCAAAAGATCACAGCGTGCTAGGCCGCAAAATGTCTGCCAAAGTAGGAAGAGTGCAGTGTGGCACTTTTTTGAACAAAATCCTCATGATCAGGCCAAGGTTATCTGTAAGAAGTGCGCAAAGACCTTTAGCCGAGGGAAAAATCTGAAAAATTTGAATACCAGTTGCATGCTTAGACATTTAACGAGCATGCACTTGCAAGCGTGGACACAACACCAAACCTCAAGTGCCACATGTGCAACTGATCACAACGAAGGTAGTCAGCAACGCTACATTGTTTCCCCCACTGTAAGCCCACCGGTTAGCACAGCAGCAAATGTTGAGGTGTCGTTGCAAGGCCACAGCAGTCAGGGAATCCCACTGTTATATCAACGAAAGACTGATTCTAGGCCATCAGAAAGAACACCAACTCCATCACCATCATCAACCCTCTCTCAGTCCGCCCTGTCCACCGCTACTTCCACCATATGCAGCTCTCAAGTCCAGCTCACCCTCCCAGACACTATGAGTAGGTCAAGAAAGTACTCAGTCTCTCATCCGCGTACACTGGGTTTGAACGCCCACATTGCCAAACTAATCTCGTTTGAGATGATGCCCTTTCGGTTGGTGGAAAGCACAGCTTTCCGCGAACTCATGGCCTATGCAGTACCACGCTATGACCTACCCAGTCGCCACTTCTTCTCTCGCAAAGCCATCCCAGCCCTCCACCATCATGTGAAAGACCGCATTGTCCATGCACTCAAGCAGTCAGTGAGCGGAAAGGTGCACCTCACAACTGATGCATGGTCCAGTCGGCATGGCCAGGGCCGTTACATGTCCATCACTGCGCACTGGGTTAATGTGGTGGATGCAGGGTCCACAGGGGACAGCGGTGGTGGGACAGTGCTGCCTAGCCCACGGTATAGGAAACAGTTGGCTGTAGGCGTTCGACCCTCCTCCTCCTCCTCCAGAAGCGACAGCTCGTCCACAGAGCGCAGTCGTACGAGCACTCCATCTGCAGCTGCCACTGTTGCACACGATGTGTCCCCCTATCGAGCAGCTAGTGGAAAGCGTCAGCAGGCTGTGTTGCAGATGATGTGTTTGGGCGACAGACACACCGCCGAGGTGCTGGCCGAGTACTTTAAGCGACAAACTGAGTCATGGCTGGGCAGTGTACATCTTGAGGCAGGCAAGGTAGTTAGTGATAACGGCCGTAATTTTGTGGCAGCCATAGCCCTTTCAAAACTCAGCCACATACCTTGCTTGGCTCACACCTTGAACCTGGTGGTGCAGTGCTTCCTCAAAAATTATCCGGAGTTAACAGCCCTGCTCCAGAAGGTGCGAAGACTGTGCGCGCACATCCGCCGGTCGCCTGTACACTCCGTTCGTATGCAGAAGCTGCAGCGATTGCTCCACCTTCCCAACCACCGCCTCATTATCGACATTGCAACAAGGTGGAACTCCACCCTGCACATGGTGGAGCGGCTGTGCGAGCAGAGGCAGGCCATAATGCATTTGTGGGAGGATACACGGCCAGGCACTTTGAGAGCAGACATGGAGTTGACAGGCGTGCAGTGGTCGAAGCTGAAAGACCTTTGTAAAGTCCTTCAGTGTTTTGAGGAATGCACACGGCTGGTAAGCGCAGACGACGCCATCCTAAGCATGAGCATCCCACTTATGCGTCTGCTCATGCAAACTTTGACGCACCTTAAGGAGCAGGCGTCTGCAGCCAATGTTGATGAGGAGGAAGAGGAGGAGGGAATTCTTGATGACATTCAGCCATTGTCTGCTCAGGGACCTCTCCTGGACGAGGTGGAGGAAGAAGAGGAGGAGGAGGAGGAGGATGGGGATGATTACTTAGGGGAGGAGGATGCATCTCGTGGGGCAAGTGAAAATGTTGGCATGGCAAGGTCTGGTACAGGGTTTGCGCGTGACTGGAGGGATGTGGATTTGCCAGAAAGTGCTCCTCCACCCAGCACTCGCAGTGCATCATTGACACCGGGAACATTGGCCCACATGTCAGATTATGCCTTGCGGATCCTAAAAAGGGACCCCCGCATTGCCAAAATGATGAACGATGACGACTACTGGTTGGCCAGCATCCTGGATCCACGCTATAAAGGCAAATTACAAAACATCATGCCACAGGAGAACCTTGACCTAATATTGGCTAATAAACAAGCAACTCTGGTAAATCGGTTGCTTGAGGCATTCCCAGCGCACAGCAGCGGTGATGGTTCTCACACGAGCCGTACGGGCCGGGGGCAGCTTGGCAGAGGTGTTCGTGGTGCACACAGCAGAAGTGGCGTTGGAGACAGGGGTTTCATGACAATGTTGTGGACTGATTTTTCAAATACCGCTCATACAACTGGTAATACTGCATCGATGGAAAGTGACAGGAGACAGCAGTTGTCAACTATGGTTACAAACTACTTTTCCTCCCATATCGATGTTCTCCCACACAGGTCATTCCCCTTTGACTATTGGGCCGCTAAACTGGACACCTGGCCTGAATTGGCCCAATATGCCTTACAGGAGCTCGCTTGCCCAGCTGCAAGTGTGCTATCGGAAAGAGTCTTCAGTGCAGCTGGATCAATCCTGACAGAAAAAAGGACCCGTCTGTCAACCCAAAATGTGGATGATCTAACCTTCATTAAAATGAACCACGCATGGGTTTCCAAGGATTTTGTCCCACCTTCCCCTGATGACACATAGGGTGACAGAAAAATGGCTTGCTTTGGTCCACCTCTTCCTGGTACTTCACCTATTTCGCCTTTTGCATCAGTTGAATGTCCAACATCAACATATGCCACTTTCTAAAACTCCCTTACTGTGCTGCCTCCCCCCCCCATGGCCGGGGTCACCACCTAGCGCACGACACCATGCGAGTGCCGTTGCCCTGGACAGGTGGGTAGGCCAACTCTTGGGCGCGGGCACTGGCACAGGGTCCCTCATAGTGCAATCAAGTGTCTCTGACGGTGGTGGTGCACACCCGCCGTCAGACACACCGCTGTACTATGAGGGGCCCAGTGCCAGTACCGACGCCCACGAGTGGGCCCCCCTTGCTTGGCCAGGGCCCCAGCATTTGCAATCTTTACCTCTCCCTGCTCCTCCGCTGTGTAATCTGGGCCGTCAAATCCATACTGTGCCTGACACCGTCTGAGCCTGCCTCCTGAGACATATATTTTGAATGTGTACGCTATCCATACATGTTATCCGGGGATACGGTACCCTTTCTAACCTTTGTGCAATGACGTGCAATCCATACTGGGCCTAACACCGTCTGAGCCTGCCTCATGCTGTATAGACATATATTTTGAATGTGTACGCTATCCATACATGTTATCCGGGGATACGGTACCCCTTCTAACCTTTGTGCAATGACGTGCAATCCATACTGGGCCTAACACCATCTGAGCCTGCCTCATGCTGTATAGACATATATTTTGAATGTGTACGCTATCCATACATGTTATCCGGGGATACGGTACCCCTTCTAACCTTTGTGCAATGACGTGCAATCCATACTGGGCCTAACACCGTCTGAGCCTGCCTCATGCTGTATAGACATATATTTTGAATGTGTACGCTATCCATACATGTTATCCGGGGATACGGTACCCCTTCTAACCTTTGTGCAATGACGTGCAATCCATACTGGGCCTAACACCGTCTGAGCCTGCCTCATGCTGTATAGACATATATTTTGAATGTGTACGCTATCCATACATGTTATCCGGGGATACGGTACCCCTTCTAACCTTTGTGCAATGACGTGCAATCCATACTGGGCCTAACACCGTCTGAGCCTGCCTCATGCTGTATAGACATATATTTTGAATGTGTACGCTATCCATACATGTTATCCGGGGATACGGTACCCCTTCTAACCTTTGTGCAATGACGTGCAATCCATACTGGGCCTAACACCGTCTGAGCCTGCCTCATGCTGTATAGACATATATTTTGAATGTGTACGCTATCCATACATGTTATCCGGGGATACGGTACCCCTTCTAACCTTAGTGCAATGACGTGCAATCCATACTGGGCCTAACACCGTCTGAGCCTGCCTCATGCTGTATAGACATATATTTTGAATGTGTACGCTATCCATACATGTTATCCGGGGATACGGTACCCCTTCTAACCTTTGTGCAATGACGTGCAATCCATACTGGGCCTAACACCGTCTGAGCCTGCCTCATGCTGTATAGACATATATTTTGAATGTGTACGCTATCCATACATGTTATCCGGGGATACGGTACCCCTTCTAACCTTTGTGCAATGACGTGCAATCCATACTGGGCCTAACACCGTCTGAGCCTGCCTCATGCTGTATAGACATATATTTTGAATGTGTACGCTATCCATACATGTTATCCGGGGATACGGTACCCCTTCTAACCTTTGTGCAATGACGTGCAATCCATACTGGGCCTAACACCGTCTGAGCCTGCCTCATGCTGTATAGACATATATTTTGAATGTGTACGCTATCCATACATGTTATCCAGGGATACGGTACCCTTTCTAACCTTTGTGCAATCACGTGCAATCCATACTGGGCGTGAGAACCGCTGGCGAGCTGTTAAGCAAGCTACAGCACCTGTCCAGACAAGTACAGGGATTCCCTAGCGAGGAGACTTATTTGATTGTTTTCTATGTTGGGACAGCAATTTTTGGGGAGCACTATACTCTGGAGAATGATATATGGGGCCCACCATACACTGGAACATTCCAAAGGTGGACATCAGACACTGGAGCAGCATTTACAGGGCCCATTATACACTAGAGCATTAGAAATGGGGCCCATTATGTTTGGAGCATTATTTGGGCCCATAAGACAGTGGAGCTTCATCCATGGGGACCAACATATACTGTAGCATTATGTGGAGCTCATCATATACTGTTTCAAACATTATATGGGACCAATGATTTTGTATGGAGAAATAGATGGGCCTCGTCATGAGATGTAAAAAGTGAGGTATTTTTCATTTTACTATACCGCTATTTCTCTGCCGTATCGGAGCATGATGAGTTGTGGTATGTGTTAAAGGGGCGCTCTTTCGCCCAGGGCACATGAAAACCTGCAGCCAGCCCTCCCCCCCACAAATTTAGCCAAATAACCCCCATTTTTCAGTGCGTAACTTGTATTATGAAGTTAATTAAGGTTGACAAGCTTAAGTAAGAAGAATTGATGCTTTTGGCATTCAAATGGGCACTGTAGGTGTGTTTCCTGTCCTCCTCTCACTGCCGACTTTTATTCCCCATTGACTTACATTGGGTTTCGTGTTTTGGGACGACCCAGACTTTTCCCTATAATCGGACGATCTTGCTCGACCCAACTTTTGGAAAAGTCGGGTTTCACGAAACGAAACGCGACCCTAAAAAAGCAAAAGTCGCTCAACTCTATTGAGGATGGATGCGCAAAAGGTACAAGCCAAAATAGCCAGTGCTGTACAAGTTGAAGGCGTTGTCCACTACTTGGACAACCTCTTCTTAAACTAAATGTTCAGCCCCGATCAAATAAAATCTATACTCACCTCTGGTGCCGGCTACGTTCCAGCAGTGCAGGCACTCGCTCTCCCCAGGGCTGTGATGCGGTGTTGTGACACATGACACCGGCGCTCAATCATCGCTGTCATCACGTCTCCACTTTCAGAAAAACTGAACATGATGACAAAGCCAGAGCTGCAGCTCATCCCGGATGTTCAGTTCGTTTGAAATCGGAGACAGCGACGCCACAGCTGATTGGGCGCCAGGCATCACATGTCATTCCAGAAAACATTAATTGATGGAGATTGGAAAAGACTTAGTGTACATAAAAATCCCAGTTGAAATGGATTAAAGTTGACTCAACCTCTGTCCTGTGTCCTTGTGTGTACCACATTGAGCATGGAGAAAAGAAAGAAGACCAAAGAACTGTCTGAGTACTTGAGAAACCAAATTGTGAGGAAGCATGAGCAATCTCAAGGCTACAAGTCCATCTCCAAAGACCTGAATGTTCCTGTGTCTACCGTGTGCAGTGTCATCAAGAAGTTTAAAGCCCATGGCACTGTGGCTAACCTCCCTAGATGTGGACGGAAAAGAAAAATTGACAAGAGATTTCAACGCAAGATTGTGCGGATGTTGGATAAAGAACCTCGACTAACTTCCAAACAAGTTCAAGCTGCCCTGCAGTCCGAGGGTACAACAGTGTCAACCAGTACTATCCGCCGGCATCTGAATGAAAAGGGACTGTATGGTAGGAGACCCAGGAAGACCCCACTTCTTACCCCGAGACATAAAAAAGCCAGGCTGGAGTTTGCCAAAACTTACCTGAAAAAGCCTAAAACCTTTTGGAAGAATGTTCTCTGGCCAGAGGAGACAAAAGTAGAGCTTTTTGGGCAAAGGCATTAACATAGAGTTTACAGGAGAAAAAAGAGGCATTCAAAGAAAAGAACACGGTCCCTACAGTCAAACATGGCAGAGGTTCCCTGATGTTTTGGGGTTGCTTTGCTGCCTCTGGCACTGGACTGCTTGACTGTGTGCATGGCATTATGAAGTCTGAAGACTACCAACAAATTTTGCAGCATAATGTAGGGCCCAGTGTGAGAAAGCTTGGTCTCCTTCAGAGGTCATGGGTCTTCCAGCAGGACAATGACCCAAAACACACTTCAAAAAGCACTAGAAAATGGTTTGAGAGAAAGCACTGGAGACTTCAAAGGTGGCCAGCAATGAGTCCATACCTGAATCCCATAGAACACCTGTGGAGAGATCTAAAAATGGCAGTTTGGAGAAGGCACCCTTCAAATATCAGGGACCTGGAACAGTTTGCCAAAGAAGAATGGTCTAAAATTCCAGTAGAGCATTGTAAGAAACTCATTGATGGTTACCGGAAGCGGTTGGTCTCAGTTATTTTTGCTAAAGGTTGTGCAGCCAAGTATTAGGCTGAGGGTGCCAATACTTTTGTCTGGCCCATTTTTGGAGTTTTGTGTGAAATGATCAATGTTTTGCTTTTTGCTTCATTCTCTTTTGTGTTTTTTTCAATTAAGACAAATTAAATGAAGAAAATAATACCAAAGAATTTGTGTTTGCCATCATTTTCAGGAAGAAACTGAGTATTATCTGACATAATTACAGGGGTGTCAATACTTTTGGCCACAACTGTATATACAGTATATATATACAGTGTGTGTATATATATATATATATATATATATATATACTGTATATGTATAGTCTGAAATAGAAAGGAAATGTGTTATCTTTAAATTTAGCCCTTTTAGAGATCATTTCAACTTTAACTTGCTTAACTGTTCACAATAACAGTAATTTTGATCAGGAGTGACCAACCATTTACATGCCAATGTAATGATAATAATGCACAGTGACATGATGTACACTTTAGCTATTAAAGAATATGCACCTGATGCGCGTTTCACGTCAAGTTTCACCCACCAATGAAGCTTGATGTGAAACATGCATTGGGTGGATTGTCTTAGATAGATAGCATTCTTTCTCCTCGATGAAAACTAATTTGGAGAATTTTTTTATTTCCAGTGAGTATAGCATGGCTCATAAATTTCCTCATCCCAGCTGGTAGTCTCTAAAAGTAGAAAAAGATATCTGCTAAAAGCAGTTCATCCATCCAACCCTTACCCTGCTTTGCACTAGTAAGGAGCAAGAACCTCAAAAAAACTCTCTACAGATAAGTGTCTTTTCATTTTAGACAAGACACGGTTTGGTTAAAGATCCTAAATCATTAGTAACAGCTAGTTAAACAGTTCATGATTGACTTATAGGGTAGCTACCTCTAATATCAGTTGACAGCCAGGCTTTGGGATTTACCTCTCTTTCTAAGAGAAGATTGCTATGAAAACAGCTCTTGGAACTACAAAGGCACAGAAATGTATTGTACCTATTGGCATGGTTGGTCTTGATTCATGGCTAAAAAGGTTACAATATGCTTCCTTTACTTAAACAGAAATGCAACAATGATGTTACTGGACTGGTAATTATGGGTGAAATTATTAGACTTCTTGTAAAGGATCACTGGTGAAATCCACAATGTGGAGGAGCAGTGAGTCTCCTAGTAATCACCTGTATAAAAGAAAGGTATTCTATGAATAGAGAGAAGAAAGAAATGCATTCAAGGAAAAGAGAAAGGCAAAGGTTACAGAGATTATATGCAAATAGAAAAAGGATCGTAAAAGGGACCAGCAGTGAAGAAAGATGACATGCAGGGAATGGGAATGGGAAAGGTCAAGGAGGACTGAGATTAGGGTGATTGAATAGACATACAGTACTAGAGTTCATTCAAAGTTGTGGGAAATATAGAATTCTATATGATATGATGTTATGTTACTTTTTTATATAAAAAAAAGACTGGCTCTGGGTTTTTCAACACTTTATTACTTTGCACTTAATTAACTAATCACATTTAGACCCTCTAGTACAATGTACAGTGGCTACTGAAAGTATTCAGACCCTTTTAAATTTATCACTTTTTGCTTCATTGCAACCATTTGTTAAATTCAAAAAAAGTTCATTTTTTTCTCATCAATGTACACTCAGCACCCCATATTGACTGAAAAAAACAGAAATGTAGACATTTTTTCAAATTTTTGCAAATTTGTCTATTGTCTGTCCAAGTCCCCTCTATAATGTCAAGTGCTGTGGAATATGTTGGCGCTATATAAATAAAATTATTATTATTATTATTATTATTACATTTATTAAAAAAGAAAATCTAAAATATCATCAGGTCATAAGTATTCAGACCCTTTGCTCAGTATTGAGTAAAAGCACCCTTTTGAGCTAGTACAGCCATGAGTCTTCTTGGGACTGATGCAACAAGTTTTTCACACCTGGATTTGGGGAACCTCTGCCATTCTTCCTTGCAGATCCTCTCCAGTTCCGTCAGGTTGGATGGTGAACGTTGGTGGACAGCCATTTTCATGTCTCTACAGAGATGCTCAATTGGGTTTAGCTCAGGGCTCTAGCTGGGCCAGTCAAGAATGGTCAAAGAGTTGTTCTGAAGCCACTCCTTTGTTATTTTAGCTGTGTGCTTAGGGACATTGTCTTGTTGGAAGGTGAACCTTCGGCCAATTCTGAGGTCCAGAGCACTCTAGAAGAGGTTTTCATCCAAGATATCTCTGTACTTGGCCGCATTCATGTTCCCTTCAATTGCAACTAGTCGTCCTGTCCCTGCAGATGAAAAACACCCCCATAGCATGATGCTGCCACCACCATGTTTCACTGTTGGGATTGTATTGCGCATGTGATGAGCAGTGTGTTTTTTTCCACACATACCATTTAGAATTATCACCAAAAGGTTCAATCTTCATCTCATAAGACCAGAGAATCTTATTTCTCATAGTCTGGGAGTCCTTCTATGCAGGCTTTCATATGTCTTGCACTGAGGAGAGGCTTCCTGTTATGAATGGGTCACCGAGGAGAAAAAAACAAAACAAGTTAAGTCACAGAAAACCAGAGAGGTTGGTAACTATGCAGATTGCAGATCCCTGATCCTAACCACACAACTAGCAGCAGCCGTGGAGAGTACCTACGATGGTCCTAGATGCTTCGTCACAGCCGGAGGACTAAATAAGCCTGAAGCAAGAAAAGGGGAAAACTAACTGCCCCAGAGCAGACCTCCAAAGGAAAGACAGCCCTTACACATGTATTGATGGTGAAACAAGATGAAAGCACAAACACAGGCAGGAAAATAGGCTGAGTAAATGATGGGGCCCAAACTAACTAGAAAGGATAGGAAAGGAAAGACACTGTCTGCAATCTGCAAAAAACCCTACAAAAATAAAGTCCAACACTTCTGATTAACCCTGAAGTCACTAGACTTATCCCACTATATCAGCACTCTGAAATATTCTGAGACAGAGCAAAAAGAGGCCAATCTAATAAGGGACAAAAAGCAAATTGGCAAATACAGATAAATAAGAGTGGAAATTTAGCGCAGCTCCAGCCGGGACTGGCTGACCACACAAAAAACTGAATAGACCAATAAAATCAAGTGTGAACATTAGCAGAAAAACTTAGATTTAGATGACTGGAACAGAGCTGAAAACCAAGACCTGACAAGTCAGAAGGAATCACCAGCACCAGAATAGGGCGTCGGCTGTCTTAAATCCAGTCTGAGATTCCTGAGGTCCAATCGTCATCCTCATTATCAGGTGGCAGATCTCTACTGATTAAATCAGCCTCACTACCTCCTGTTACCACCAGAGGGCGCCTGGAAGGAGAACTCACAACTGGTGGACCAGAAAATGAACTCACAACAGCTTCTGTCAGGCCACTCTGTGATAAAGGCCCAACTGGTGGAGGGCTGCAGTGATAGTTGACTTTGTGGAACTTTCTCCCATCTCCCTACTGCATCTGTGGACCTCAGCCACAGTGATCTTGGGGTTCTTCTTTACCTCTCTCACCAAGGCTCTTCTTCCTTAATTGCTCAGTTTGGCTGGATGGCCAGGTCTTGGAAGACTTCTGGTGGTTCCAAACTTCTTCCATTTAAGGATTATGGAGGCCACTGTGCTCTTAGTTACCTTGAGTACTGCAGAAATTCTTTTGTAACCTTGGTCAGATGTGTGCCTTGCCGCAATTCTGTCTCTGAGCTTCTTGGCTGGTTCCTTTGACCTCAGGATTCTCATTTATATAGATAGGTGTGTGTCTTTCCAAATCAAGTCCTATCAGTTTAATTAAACACAGCTGGACTCCAATGAATGAGTAGAAAAATCTCAAGGAGGATCACAAAGAAATGGACAGCATGTGACTTATATATGAGTGGCCGAACAAAGAATTTGAATACTTATGACCATGTGATATTTCAGTTTTTATTTTTTAATAAATTTGCAAAAATGTCTACATTTCTGCTTTTATTCAGTCAAGATGGGGTGCAGAGTGTACATTAATGAGAAAAAAATGAACTTTTTTGAATTTACCAAATGGCTTCAATGAAACAAAGAGTGAAAAATTTAAAGGGGTCTGAATACTTTCCGTACCCACTGTATAGCAGTGATTCTATATAATACATTCTAACTGGACATTAATAGAAGATCCCAACTCTTCAGAGTGATGATTGAAAGATCACAGAATTTTTTTTCTGCCTTCATTTCCCTTTAAAATAATGAATTGATCTAAATGTTCTCCAGGTAAAAACCTAAAGAAAGGAATATTATGGTACATTCTAACAGTTTCAACATTGCACTGGTTTTAGTAATGTAAGAAGTCCTCACTCTTCACTTACCCTCTATGTCATTGTTCCACTGACCGAGGAACCCTGTCTTTCACTGTACCACTGCATATTGTTTTCATTAATTTTTAAAGGGGTTGTCCGGGCTTTTCACATAATCTCAGTGCATATCTGGGCTGCAGAACTATGACAATAAGTAATTTACTTTCTGTCACTAGTTTGCACGGTTTTCTAGATATTCTGAACAGAACGTCCAAGGGGGGGTGTTATGGCATTGAAATGAGAACTAGTCATAACCGCCTACTCTACTTCAAACATGCCCTCTATAGCAACAACCCCACCCTCCATAGCTACAGGCCCTCCCCGTCCACATGAAGAAGCCCTCATCACTAGAGTTGAGCGATACCGTCCGATACTTCAAAGTATCGTATCGGATGGTATCGGCCGATCTTTAAAAAAAGTATCGGTATCGCCGATTCCGATACCGGAAGTCCCATTCAAGTCTATGGGACTTCCGGTATCGGAATAAGAAAAACCCTTTCCTGCCCTTGTACAGCCTCTCTGGGGTCTGTACGGGCCTTTCGGGGGGCTGTGCCGGCCTGCCAGGGGGTCTGTGCAGGCTCCGGTGGTCTGTGCCGGCCTGCCGGTGGTCTGTGCAGGCTCCGGGGGGCTGTGCCGGCCTGCCGGGGGGCTGTGCCGGCCTGCCGGGGGGCTGTGTGGACTGCACACACCGCGCATCATGATGACGTCAGGCCGTCAATCAACTGAACTTCCGATTCCGATGCCGAATTCCGATATTGAAAAAATATCGGAAGTCGGTATCGGAATTCCGATACAGCAAGTATCGGCCGATACCCGATACTTGCGGTATCGGAATGCTCAACACTACTCATCACACAATAACAAATCATCCCCCTCTAACAGCCTCACTGCAGAGAGCAGCTGCTCCTCCCCCAGACACATGCTGAACAGTTTTCTATGGAAAGTGAAACTAGTGAGGAGGGAAAATCGTCCTGTATTCTGGGACAGGCTGCTTCCATCAGTATTTGTGTCATTAGAGACACAGTGCTCACACATACACTGCACCAAATCTGCTGCTGTGTGGAGACATCAGTGACACAGAGCTGTCTCATTCACACAGCAGAGGCTTTGTCACACAACAGATTACATCAGTGACTGCCATCCCCTGTGCAGATTAGAAGCTGCAGACCCCCATCGCTGGCCATCACTCAGTCTGTTCTCACTGCTGCCAGCAGCCTGGGACAGTGAGGGAAGGAATCACTGATAATGAGTTATGTATTGCAATCATGGAGTGGCCCAGAATACAAGATGATTTTCCCTCCTCACTACTTTCACTTTCAATAGATCACTGTTCAGCATGTGTCTGGGGGAGGAGCAGCTGCTCTCTGCAGTGAGGCTGCTAGAGGGGGAGGATTTGTTACTGTGTGATGAGGGATTCTTCATGTGGACGGGAAGGGCCTGTAGCTATGGATGGTGGGGTTGTTGCTATAGAGGGCATGTTTGAAGTAGAGTAGGAGGTTACGACTAGTTCTCATTTCAATGCCGTAATACACCCCCCCTTGGACGTTCTGTTCAGAATATCTAGAAAACCGTGCAAACTAGTGACAGAAAGTAAATTACTTATTGTCATAATTCTGCAGCCCAGATATGTACTGAGATTATGTAAAAAGCCCGGACAACCCCTTTAAGTATTAACCAACATGAAATCTATAATAAGTCTACAAACTTTATCCGTAAACTAATCATCTCTTTGCATTCAACTCTTCCCAATACTCGACTTCTCTAGTGCTTCCTCTTTACCCTGGAATTTTATGTCATACACAACTCTCCAACCTTTCACTTACTGTTCCAACATTACTCTTACAGACATGAATTTAAGTTATTGCTCATAAGTCATCCTTTATCCATCTTTTACTCTTCATAATTTTTTAATGCTGAAAATTTGTCTACATTATATTTGCATTTTTAATTTTTTTGCATATGAAAAAAAAAATGTTCGCTCACATATTCCCAATGTAGGCTCTTCTAATGGTCCTTATGGATGATATGGTCTTCTGTTCTGACCACAGATTCTGGTATCAAGATGATGACGTCTCTACTCATACTTTTTTGTTTTATTTGTACAATTCTGATTTACGTTCTGTTTTATTTTTTACTAATTTTCTATAATAATAGAAATAAAATGGACATAATATAAAAATAAAAACTAATGAAAGAATAACACACTGTATTATAAAGCAATGGGGGTTAATGTTCAGCAGTGGCAGAGTTGTTTATCTATGCAATTTCAAAAGTGCATTTAGACGGGTCCAAAAATCGGTGAATCGGCGTTTGAAATAATGAGACGGGATCGCCTGACAAATGGGCAAAATTCTCATCTGTCGGGTGATTGGAGAGTTTGTGCCAGCATAAATTTGTATTATCAGAAGCTCATTCTGTCCATGTAAACAGGGAATGTGCTGTCAACATATTAAGCTTTATTGGGATCGAATGATAATATTACCGATAGGTGTATTCCCATCAGAATTCATCGGGCCTGTATAAACAGGCCAGTAACTGCATGGATCAATTTTTATGTGATCAGTGCTTTTTAATGGGCCAAAATAGACTTGGATAAGTGATTCATAGGACAGAAAACATTATAACATTGAGGGTGATAATGAATGAAAATCTCTCATGAGATTTGGACACGGATACACACATTATGCGGTCTGCTGCTCCCTCCGAAATCCGTGTGTTTGGCTACTGTTCATTTTATGTGCATTGAGTTGAATCTGCAGTTTTTCAACTCAATGCATTTTTTCAGCAAGTTAGAATAAATAGACTTTTAATTTAACAATTAAATTCTTTCTACCCACAAAATAAGGGTTTCTTTACTGTAAAAAAAGATTTTTTCCTAGTAAGGTACGGTAATTGGGCCATACTGATTTTAAATGTTTTTACCCAGAAATAAAAGTCTGCCCTCCATCTGTACACAAGATGTACAGGTCCACTTTCGTTTCAATCATTGTATAAGAGACATTTCTTCAGCTTTTTCTAACAGTTTTGCTGTGAATCGGACCCAAATCATTTAGAAATGTCTCTAGAGCTCATTATTGTTCCAAAGTATGGGTCTCTGTTGGGTCCACAATGCACTCGATAGGCAGACATTGCTGAGTGACATGGGTTTTGCTAATGTCAGCAGACGTTTAAAGGCCATTTACAACGCACGATTATCATGAATTGGCTTTCTTAGGATTGCGCGTTTATCGATCATCCTGACTAACTAGTTAAACATTTGTTTATTGTGTGAAATGACTGTTTAGTTTGGATAAAAAGATATTTGTTCTTGGCAGCACATTGTCCTGTGTAAACAGCAATGGGCTGCTGAGAACAGTCACCAACCATGTACATTGAACGATCTATTACTTTTCACACTGTTTGCCGCTAAACAGGTTATTAAATGGCTACGGATCTGCAGTCGTTAGATGTTGTTGGTTGGCAGGTGTAAATGGACCCTTAGACTACAGTCTCTAAAGGTACTGTCACACTTAGCGATGTACCAGCGATCCCGACCAATGATATGACGCGGTCAGGATCGCTGGTGCATCGCTAAGTGGTCGCTAGTGAGTTGCCACACAGGCAGATCTCACCAGCGACATCGCAGGGGTCGGGGGTCGCTACTTATCTGTCAGACGCGGGGATCCTGACATCCTCCCGCCCGCCTCCACACGTCGCTCGTTGTCACAGCAGGAAGCCCCAGCAGGAAGCTGACGATGAGAAACAGTCCAGGACGTTCTCGCACGATCAGCGATAACCAGCGGGGGAGCTGGTCGGAGGTAAGTATCAGACATAGCGATATCGCTAGCAATATCGCTATAACGTCACAAAAAACAGTGATGTTATAGCGATATTGCTAGCGATATCGCTTAGTGTAACAGGCCCTTAAGGGCGAATTCACATACCCAATTTTCATGCACGAATTCTATCCATGATTTTCATGGGTAGCACTCATAGTTGTAGTAGAACCTATGATAAAAATAAAATAAGTGAATACCCTGCAGTAAATGAATAAATAGCAATAATGCATATAGAGTGCTAAGTTAACATAATTTTAATTAAAAAAAACAAAAAGCCATCCCACCATGTCAAGGTGACCCTATTCAGGACGGTTCTAACCAGTAGTGTGAAAACCTTACCATACTTCAAGTGACATATTGTGAATAAGAAAAAACCACTGAAACAAAAAACTAAAGAGATGAATTGGAATATAGATTGGTGTGCATGCAGTGTGTAGGAGTATGTTCATACTGGCCACTATAGAGACAAAACCTAAGATAAAAACAAAGTAAGCAAATACCCTGCAATAAATAAATAGCAATCGTGCATAAAAATAACATTGGGTATTTAATTAACATAATTTTGATACAAAAAACATAAAAGCCATCCCACCACGTCAAGGTGACCCTATTCACACCTTTGATAGTCTATGGGGGTCATTCACATGTCAGTAATTTTTTAAAAGCAAGGAAGCCTGTGGAAAATCATGGGGAAATGTCAGATTTTGATCCGAGTTTCAGATGAAAATCAGTAATGCAACTTAATGCGTCCGGAAAAAAAATCGATTTTCAGGCTGTCAGAATGGATAAAGTAGAGAAAATACTTTTTTTATTTCTCGACATACGAGAAAAACTGATGACAAAGCCCACACTCTGATCAAACTCATAATAATCGGTTCATTTTTCCCTGGTAAAATCAGATGTGTGAATGTTTCCTAAATAGTAGTTGTACCATGACTATATCATAAAGTGTCGCAATGAACAATCACATTATCATAGTGCTGTTCTACATGAGAAATCATGTTGGGTCTAATTGACTTTTGAAGAATTCTTATAGAGTCCAATGAAAACAATGTTAAAAACAAGACGATACCAAGCTTCAGGCATACAGTTAGGTCCACATATATTTGGACAGAGACAACATTTTTCTAATTTTGGTTCTAGACATTACCACAATGAATTTAAAACAAAACAATTCAGATGCAGTTGAAGTTCAGACTTTCAGCTTTCATTTGAGGGTATCCACATTAAAATTGGATGAACGGTTTAGGAGTTTCACCTCCTTAACATGTGCTACCCTGTTTTTAAAGGGACCAAAAGTAATTGGACAGATTAAATAATTGCAAATAAAATGTTCATTTCTAGTACTTGGTTGAAAACTCTTTGTTGGCAATGACTGCCTGAAGTCTTGAACTCATGGACATCACCAGATGCTGTGTTTCCTCCTTTTTGATGCTCTGCCAGGCCTTCACTGCGGTGGTTTTCAGCTGCTGTTTGTTTGTGGGCCTTTCTGTCTGAAGTTTAGTCTTTAACAAGTGAAATGCATGCTCAATTGGGTTGAGATCAGGTGACTGACTTGGCCATTCAAGAATATTCCACTTCTTTGCTTTAATAAACTCCTGGGTTGCTTTTGCTTTATGCTTTGGGTCATTGTCCATCTGTTGTCATGATCCAGTTTGGATCTGACCGTTTAAATTCACAAAGTTAACTTTTTTCCTTTGGCTTGGTGCCAAAGTGGGTTGATTGCCCCCGGTGGCCATTAGAATTATTGCACTTGGTGTTGTTTGTTCTAAGTTGCCCAGGTGGTGGTTAGTGGTATCACACTTTAGTTTTAAAGTGCACGTTAATTATAAGGCAGGTGTGATGCTCTATAAAGGAGTGTTAGGTGTGTGCAATCATTGTTGGTGATATTGATTGTGTGTTCATTTGGGAAGTAAGCCTGGGTGAAGGAGGGAGCTGAACATGAGTCCTGGGCAGCCCGGCCAGAGAGGTTGAGTCAGCTATGGAGTCTGCAAGAAGTGCTGGCATGGATTGGTGGAGTTCATCGTTGGAGTCTGCAGGAAGGGCTGGCATGGCGTGGTGGAGTCACAGTTTATGGTGTCAGCTGGAAGTGCTTGCATGGCTTATTGGAGTGGCGACTATGGTGAGAGTTGCACTCAGCATGCTGGACTTGGTTGCTGAAAGCTGGACTCAAGCATGCTTGAATTCTTGGCAGAAAAGTTGGACTCGAGCATGCTGGACTTTTTGGCAGAAGCTGGATTCATCTTTGGGACTCTGTTTACTGGGCAGCTGCAAGTGGTGGTGGACTCTGCTCCAAGGCTGCACTATGGTGAAGGATCTGGTTATGGTGATGGATCCGGGTGGAGGAGAAGATGCACGCAGGTGGTGGGCTCTGTTGCTAGGAGCGTACGCAACAGAGCAAAGCTAAGTGGTGTTTGCCCTGTTTTGTCATCTTTCCTCATGTGTGTTTAGTGCAGTGGTGGGATTAGTTTCCGCACCGACCAATTCCCTAGTGAGGGTTTAGGTGCAGGACAAGTCAGGGTTTGAGGCACACGTGTGTTGCCCGCTGCGGAACCGGCATAGGGAACGTTAGGAGAGCAGGGACACTGGCTCAGGGGAGCACAGGAGGTCTCCACGTCCCTATTCCCTATCGCAGGGCCCACCATTGTTAATGTTACCCAGGTTCCCCTTTATTATTTAAATTTGCCTTACTGGAGGCGGGGTTTCCAGACTTATATATACGTGTATTATTGAAATTCGCCAGTTGGAGGTGGCGTATCCAGCTGCACGTCTTATTATTTAAATTCGCCCTACTGGAGGCGGTGTATCCAGGGTCACGTGTGTCATATGGGTTCGCCTTGTGGTAACCGCTGTGTCCAGACACACGTGACCGTGACATCTGTAGTATGAAACGACGACTAATCAGTTTGGCTGCATTTGGCTGGATCTGAGCACACAGTATGGCTCTGAGTACCTCAGAATTCGTTTGGCTGCTTCTGTCCTGTGTCACATCATCAATAAACACTAGTGACTCAGTGCCACTAGCAGCCATGCATGTCCAAGCCATCACACTGCCTCCGCTGTGTTTTACAGATGTTGTGGTATGCTTTGTATCATGAGCTGTACCACGCCTTCGCCATACTTTTCTCTTTCCATCATTCTGGTAGAGGTTGATCTTGGTTTCACCTGTCCAAAGAATGTTCTTCAAGAACTGTGCTTGTTTTTTTAGTTGTTTTTTAGCATCGTCCAGTCTAGCCTTTTCATTCTTGATGCTTATGAGTGGCTTGCACCGTGCAGTGAACCCTCTGTATTTACTTTCATGCAGTCTTCTCTTTATGGTAGATTTGGATATTGATACACCTACCTCCTGGAGAGTGTTGTTCACTTGGTTGGCTGTTGTGAAGGGGTTTCTCTTCACCATGGAGATTATTCTGCGATCATCCACCACTGTTGTCTTCCGTGGGCGCCCAGGTCTTTTTGCATTTATGAGTTCACCAGCGCTTTCTTTCTTTCTCAGGATGTACCAAACTGTAGATTTTGCCACTCCTAATGTTGTAGCAATTTCTCGGATGGGTTTTTTCTGTTTTTGCAGCTTAAAGATGGCTTGTTTCACCTGCACGGAGAGCTCCTTTGACCGCACGTTTCCTTCACAGCAAAACCTTCCAAATCAAGCACCACACCTCAAATCAACTCCAGGCCTTTTATCTGCTTAATTGAGAATGACATAACGAAGGGATTGCCCACACCTGTCCATGAAATAGCCTTGGAGTCAATTGTCCAATTACTTTTGGTCCCTTTAAAAACAGGGCGGCACATGTTAAGGAGCTGAAACTCCTAAACCCTTCATCCAATTTTAATGTGGATACCCTCAAATGAAAGCTGAAAGTCTGAACTTCAACTGCATCTGAATTGTTATGTTTAAAATTCATCGCGGTATTGTCTAGAACCAAAATTAGAAAAATGTTGTCTCTGTCCAAATATATATGGACCTAACTGTAAGTAAAGGGGCTTCACACATAGCGATATCGCTAGCAATATCGCTAAAGCATCACCAATTTTGTGACGCAGCAGCGATATTGCTAGCGATATCGCTACATGTGACACTTACCTCCGACCGGCTCCCCCGCTGCTCATCGCTGATCGCGCGAGAACGTCCTGGGCCGTTTCTCGGTGGCGGCTTCCTGCTGGCGCCGACGAGCGACGCGTGGACGCGGGCGGAGGACTTTATCATCGCCGCGTCTGACAGGTAAGTAATGACCGCTGCTGCGTCGCTGCATCGCTGGTGAGATCTGTCTGTTTGGCAGCTCACTAGCGACCATTTAGCGATGCACCAGCGATCCTGACCGGGTCGTATCGTTGTCGGGATCACTGGTGCATCGCTAAATGTAACGGGGCCCAAAGACTTATTTTGTGAACAAAGCCCTAGTTGATTGTTTTAGATGATTGCCAGTTAACTAAGTGATAGAAAGCAGTGATATTCAGTACAAACTTGTAATTGTAGCTGCCATTGACCTACATTACGCTTCCAGTAGTTCCAGCTAGCAGTGTTTTCATCCTGCGGCTCACGTTTTATGAGCTTTCCAGGATGAGACAGGATGTCATTCTCTCACAATGAAGCTTACATAGTTTCACATATGTTCCAGCGACATGCATTATGGCGCCATTTTATATGGTAATTTCTCCCTCTGCATGCTATAACAAATCTCAGTTCTTTTCAGAAAAATCCATATGCTCCCTGTCATGTATGGCTGCCAGAACTTGCAGTGACTGGCTCATTAAAAATCTAGCAATGAACCTACTGCGATTGTCTATTTATCCTTGTACAGTTTAGGATTTGTCCCACTCATCTTCCTAATGGAGAACATTTTACATTTCTACTGTTTCAGTGCGGCATTATCTCCTCGTAAAATGTGGGATTACTTAGAATATACAAGATTAATTACATGGAAATATGTGTTAGAATTCATCCTTAAAAATTAACCACCAACTTAGACTATGCTTCTGGGCTGGTCTTATGAATGACATGTCCAGTGTTGCAGGTGACCCAAGTGATCGCTGCTTGATCGGATCAAATTTATGGAAATTGGCAATGTTTCTTGGACAAGAAATGTTACGCCAGTCTTTGATTTCATTCTTTAACTGGAGTAACATGTCTGGCCAGGTACACAGAAGCGCACGTCACTGAGAAGATGTGCCACATTCATTATGTGGCATCAGCCTATTAATGAATTAAGATGCCTTTTTCATGCATGTCCCTCATTAAGGCTGGCATATGAAACTTCTTCCATCAACTTCTCTATTGATATAAGCCAATTACTTTTTTTTCAGGTCCTACCAGCTGCAGTAAGCAGCCTACATTACCAGTGAAGACATAGAGCAGTGTTTCTCAACTCCAGGCCTCAAGACCCACCAACAGGTCAAGTTTTCTGGATTTCCTTAGTATTGCAGAGGTGATAATTTCATCACCCGCTCAAGCATTAATAGCATCACCTGTGCAATACTAAGGAAATCCTGAAAACATGACCTGTTGGTGGGTCTTGAGGCCTGGAGTTGAGAAACACTGACACAGAATATAACACTTGACAGAAGTGTATACTTTAAATCTCAGCTGCATCACATCTAATGTGGCGTACCTAATCATTTGTACTAAATGTCCAACTGGGGGTCTGTAAGTGGGAGAGACCGGGCAAAAACTGAGAATAAGGATGAATTCTCATTGCCACACAATAAGAGAAAATAGAATGGATCTACCTGTGGTATCTGTTATGATCTATGTGATTATTGTTATGCTGTAATGTCTATTGTCTGTACAAGTCCCCTCTTAAATGTAAAGTGCTGCGGAATATGTCGGCGCTATAGAAATAAAATTTATTATTATTATTATTACCTGTGGCCAAACATTTTTGCATCCCCGGTCATAGCATGACGGACATTAAATTACTTGTATTAAAAGGTAACTTCAAGTCTCAGAGAGACAGAAAAGTCTGGGAGTATAAATTTATGACAACTTTTGACACACTCAGTGCAGGAATGAATGTGTCGCATGGATTTATGTCTTTTTACATCAATTAAGGAATTTGCTCTTCAGACCTTCTGGGGTCATCACACAACACAGAACCAGACCCCAATCAGAGGGCAATAAAACTCTCACACTCCTTATCAATGAACTGCTCCAATATTTATGTTTATCCCTCTCCCATAATGACAATTCTGCTTCATGTCACTTGTCTTATCCATTGTGTTATTTCTGTGCTGTTTTGTGTATAGATATGTGATTCTTCAGATGTTGTATTAGTCTAGCTTGATGAAGAGACCTGAGTAGTCTCGAAAGCTTGCAATGTGTTACCATCTTTTCATTTAGCCATTAAAAGGTATCAACCACTGAGGACTCTCAATTCTAAATATACTTTAAATCTCCACACTTCTGTGATGAGTAACATATCTTTAGTGCTTCTTTAGGCTGCACACTCTGGTGGGCAGGATCTGTGGGCTCTGGTCATGTGAACCTGCTGACATCATCACAGGTCCTTCTTTACTCCTATGTTGTTGCCAGCTTAAGATTGGTCAGTGTCATACAGGGAGAAGAAGTACATGTCCCCAGTGACAACAATCTAATAACACCCACTTGGACTTACCTAACATTAACTCATAAGGTGACAAATGTTTGGTTGATAATATCCCTGCAATGGTGATGGGGAATTTAGAAAATGGAGCCACTATTACACTATGTGTCTAGTTTAACATGAGAAATTTGGTCCTCTTTAAGCCAATAAGTTTCTGGCTATATGTATTACTCTTGCCACCACAGGTTCAGTTGCCAGTCAATCTTCTGCATAACAAAGTATGCATACAGAAGGTACAAGGTTAACAGTAACCTTTGTAGGTAAGCAGGTGGAAAATTCCTAGATGGTAGTTATGCGTCACTGAGGTTTGATTTAAGTCCGGGAGATGAAGGATCCAGCAACATCAGGTTGCTGAGATTTTTTTTTTATTGGGACCTTGCTTTGGGTCTGGGTTTTAGAAGTGACCAAAAGAGCTTGGGTGGGATTGGTTGCACCCATATCTCAAGTCCAGGCTTTCCAGCTGAGCTAAGGGTCCCGTTACATTTAGCGATGCACCAGCGATCCCGACAACGATACGACCTCGTCAGAATCGCTGGTGCATTGCTAAATGGTCGCTAGTGAGCTGTCAAACAGGCAGATCTCACCAATGATGCAGCAGCGATAAGCGATCCGTCGGTGGTCGCTCTTACCTGTCACACCGCAGCGATGATGATGACTTCCGCCTGCGTCCATGCGTCGCTAGTCGGCACCAGCGGGACGCTAACGAGGAAAAAATGGCCCAGGACATTCGAGCGCTATCAGCGATATCCAGCGGGGGGGCCGGTCGTAGGTACGTGTCACAGAAAGTGATATCGCTATTGATATCGCTATTGCGTCACAAAATCGGTGACGCTTTAGTGATATCGCTAGTGATCAGGCTATGTGTAAAAGGCAATAAGGATATGACAGCTGTGACCAATCAGTGGTCTCATCAGTTATACTGCTAAAGCCAATGATTGACTTCAGTGTGACACGTGATCAGCTGCCTGAACATAAATTAAGACCACCTTAACTTGAACAATGCACTGTTTGATGCTGGAAATTTGACATTATATGGTATAGGTACTGTATATGTACACTGTATTGTAGAATACCATATGGGGCAGTGCCAACAGAACCAAAAGCACAGGGCACCATCCAATGTAAGGATCAGCTTATATCATTTGTAATTCTTTTTTTCTCTTTTTCAAATTGTTAAGCATTACTCTTAACATTAAATTAAATAACCTATCCACAGCATATCTGACCATCTTGTGATCAATGGAGTTTTTACTACAGGGACCACCATCAATCTGAAGGAAGTGTTACAGTGGTGCTTATGCACATTATTATGCACATTCATTGCCATTGGCATTGTTGGAAAAATCCAAACACTATATTTGGCTTTCTTTGGCAAACGTATAGACAATAAATGGAGCGATGGAACACATGCGTGGCCACCACTTCATTCCATCAAGGAATGTATAGACCTGTTCTCAGAATCAGTTAGGGTCTCAGCTGATGGACACCCACGGATCACCACATATACTGTGGATAGATGATAACTTTTCATGTTGGCAGTAACCCTTAATCGTAGAAAAATCAATTTCTTCCTGAAAACCATCAAAAAGAAAAGTAATGAGCGTAGATCTGTATGTACATTTATTGTATTGTCATACTTTATATTAAGACAGTACATCTTATTTACATTTAATTCAAATATGTTTACAGGTAGTTGCCAGAATGGAATTAAGCCAGTCAGCAATAACCCTCCTATTGCTATTGTGGGTGCCATGACTGTTCCTCCCACACCATTAATGGGCAGTGAATCGGAATCATTACAAGGATTGTCTACGGCTTTGACTTCACCCTATCACAGGTTGACAATATCTCCAATCAAGATACCGCTTCTAGCCTCTCAACTGCCTGGTAAGTTTTTTCATTATATTCTAGAATATAAAATGACTCGGATGTGTATGTTGATGTATATCACTCTTTCTACTTATGCCCCCTGACAAAGCAGCGCGAAACATGCATTATGCTGATCCGAATCATGGTCAGATTCGTTATGTAATAATATCTTTTATACCACTGTATTATCTCCTTGGTGCTATTATTTGGGATACTTTTAATTATATTATACTGTGTGGTTATTAAAAAGTTCTGCACAGTTCTATTTACTGATAATACTAGACATATTACTTCTCTGGCTCATTATGTGCTCTGCTTTTTGAGTTACCTTGTTGTTTTATGTTTATTCATGAATTCATGAATTTATATTTTAATTACTTGACTAACACTACTGATTTTTTTTAACAGACCTTTGTTTCAGTCTTTTTGCTTGAATTTAGTAACAGTCAGGTGCTGTTTTGTTACTTATGCAGATTTTAGTATCAATATAATATCTACACATTTAAATAGGCAAGCACATTTTTCAGAAGTAAAAAATCACAAATGATCAGTATTTTAATGAGAGTAAGAATTGAGACATTTTGGTCCAGCTGATAGCTTCAACCGACCCTGGCTATTAGTTAGAATATCGTGGCCTTGACGTTGATTTGATTAACATTCCTCTGCTGCATACATTTCCACAAAACATCGAGTCACATGCAAGAGTAAAAAATAAAAATAAAAAAATAAAATCTGTATTACACCCTCCTAACCTCCCTTCTCCTATGGCAGCAGGAAAAGAAACTATACTTGTTTGCTTGTCAGCAAGCAGTTAATCCTGAAGGCTATCTCTGTGTTTTCAACTCTGCAAGCTTCTATATGGTAACCAGCTTTTCCAATCTCTGCTCTGAATCAACTCCTGTTTCTCCACTCCATTCAATGTCAGCAAGCAGTTAATCCTGAATGCTATCTCTGTGTTTTCAACTCTGCAAGCTTCTATATGGTATATAGTTTTTTTTCAACTTACTCTGCTTGTCCCCTTATGTTGTGAGGTCAAGAAACTTTTCAAAGTGCTTTATGATCCATGTAGTGCTGGACATGTGTTTATTTGACCACAACATTTTATTGGGTCCTGGTGTCTCAATTTAGTGTGATTGATTAACAAGAAGAGAGAGCCCAAAAAAAAAAAAAAAAGTTCTAAGTCTTATCCTCCTATATATTCAGACATAGCTTGGGGATAGCATTTATGCAGGGGGCATTTATGCACACTTTATCCAAGTACAATTTATCAAAGTACTGGCAGTTATAACATGGCAGTTAGACAGGGCTGGAGACAGGTAAGACATTTATATACATCTACTCCCTGTACATTTGGAGGACAACAAATATATACCATATGCATTTGTGTAATTTTAATCCTGGCCACCGCATTCACACACATCCACTGCCCTGGCATTAACTCTCTACACTCCATTCACATTGGCCCCTCGCTTCTTTCCTCTCCTATATATAGCACTCATGCTCTTTTCACGTTGTTAAACTGCACAGATCCAGTCAGTCCCACCATTCAACATCAGAGACGCTCTCACAAATCACTTAACCATCTGCTCACTCTTTCTATCCTCCTTCTCCTAGTCGCAGGAGACATTGCTCCCAACCCTGGTCCCCCATGTTATAGAAAGTCAAACCTCCCGACTGCTACACTCAGAAACCCCTCTAATCTTATTAATATTCCCTGCATGCCATCTGTCTCTCTTAATTGTGCACTTTGGAATTCTCGCTCAGTGTGTAACAAACTCTCCTTCATTCATGACTTCTTCCTTTCTAATTCTCTTAACCTCCTGGCTCTTACTGAAACCTGGATCCAGCAGTCAGACACTACCGCTGCTGCTGCTCTTTCATACGGGGGGCTTCACTTCTCTCATACCCCAAGATCAGACAATAGAGCTGGTGGAGGCGTTGGTCTGCTCCTATCACCAAAATGTACCTTTCAGGTTATCCCTCAAGTACCCTCACTTGTCTTCCCTTCTTTTGAGGTCCATGCCGTCAGACTCTACACCCCCTTCTCCATGTGAGTGGCGGTGGTGTATCGTCCTCCCGGCCCCTCCCATCAGTTCCTGGATCATTTTGCCACTTGGCTTCCACATTTTCTCTCCTGTGACATCCCTACCCTCATCATGGGAGATTTCAACATCCCCATTGCTCTTCCCCTCTCCCCATCTGCTACTCACCTTTTATCTCTAACCTCCTCATTTGGCCTTTCGCAGCTTACTAATTCTCCAACGCATGAAGACGGAAACTCCCTCGATTTGGTCTTCTCTCGGCTTTGTGCAGTGGATGATTTTGCAAACTCCCCTCTCCCGCTCTCTGACCACAATCTTCTTTCATTCTCTATCAAGAACTGCCAGGCTGCTCAGGTCACCCCCACTGTCCAGACTTATAGAAACATACAGGCCATTAACACCCAGAAACTTATGAAGAACTTGCAGTCTTCATTGGCCCCTATCTCCTCCCTCTCCTGTCCTGATTCTGCATTGAAGCATTACAATGAAACACTTCAAAGTGCCCTGGACGAATTTGCACCCCCTATAAATAGAACACCACAACACAGACGGCGACAACCCTGGCACACGGTGCAAACACGTTTCCTGCAGCGGTGCTCCAGGTGCGCCGAACGTCTGTGGAGAAAATCCAATCTACCCGAAGATTTCCTCCATTTTAAGTTTATGCTTAGAACATACAACACTGCCCTTCACCTCTCCAAACAAACCTATTTCAACACCCTCATCACCTCACTGTCCAATAACCCGAAACGTCTCTTTGACACTTTTCATTCTCTACTCAATCCAAGAGTACAGGCCCCAACCACGGAGCTCCGAGCTGACGATCTGGCCAATTACTTCAAAGAAAAAATTGACCAGATCCGACAGGAAATTATCTCCCAATCACCTCATACCATGCACCGTCCTCCCTCCCCCACTGCATCTAACTCACTCTCTGATTTTGAACCAGTCACAGAAGAAGAAGTAAGCAGGCTCCTTGCATCTTCTCGCCCAACTACTTGCACCAGTGACCCATTTCCGTCACAGCTCCTTCAGTCCCTTTCCCCTGCTGTCACCCCTCACCTAACTAAAATATTTAACCTCTCTCTCTCTTCTGGTATTTTTCCCTTCTCATTTAAGCATGCCATCATACATCCACTACTTAAAAAACCATCCCTCGACCAAAACTGTGCCGCTAACTATAGACCTGTCTCTAATCTTCCCTTCATCTCTAAACTCCTGGAACGCCTGGTCCACTCCCGTCTTATCCGCTATCTCTCAGAAAACTCTCTTCTCGACCCTCTCCAATCCGGTTTCCGCTCTTTACACTCCACTGAAACTGCCCTCACTAAAGTCTCTAATGATCTGCTAACAGCTAAATCAAATGGTCATTACTCCATGCTAATTCTCTTGGATCTCTCTGCAGCATTCGACACTGTGGATCATCAGCTCCTCCTCACTATGCTCCGTTCCATTGGCCTCAAGGATACCGTTCTCTCCTGGTTCTCCTCCTATCTCTCCGACCGCTCCTTTACTGTATCTTTTGCCGGTTCCTCCTCCTCTCATTTTCCCCTTACTGTTGGGGTTCCCCAAGGATCGGTTCTAGGTCCCCTCCTCTTCTCCTTGTACACTGCCCCTATTGGTCAAACAATCAGTAGATTTGGTTTCCAGTACCATCTCTATGCTGATGACACCCAATTATACGCTTCTTCTCCTGACATCACGCCAGCCTTTCTAGAAAACACCGGCGATTGTCTAAACGCTGTGTCTAATATCATGTCCTCACTATATCTGAAACTGAACCTGTCAAAGACTGAACTCCTGGTGTTTCCTCCCGCTACTAATGTACCTATACCCGACATTGCCATTTCTGTGTGTGGTTCCACTATTACTCCCCAGCAACAGGCCCGCTGTCTTGGGGTCATACTTGATTCCGAGCTTTCCTTTGCCCCCCACATTCGATCACTGGCTCGCTCTTGTCATCTGCACCTCAAAAACATTTCTAGAATTCGACCTTTTCTTACCTTTGACTCTGCAAAAACTCTTACTGTTTCTCTTATTCATTCTCGTCTTGACTATTGTAACTCTCTTCTAATCGGTCTCCCTCTTACCAAACTCTCCCCCCTCCAATCTGTCTTGAATGCTGCAGCCAGGATCATATTCCTCACCAATCGTTACACTGATGCCTCTACCTTGTGCCAGTCATTACACTGGCTACCCATCCACTCCAGAATTCAGTATAAACTTATTACCCTCACTCACAAAGCCCTCCATGGCTCAGCAACACCCTACATCTCCTCCCTTGTTTCAGTATACCACCCTACCCGCGCCCTCCGTTCTGCTGATGACCTGAGATTAGCATCCTCAATAGTCAGAACCTCCCACTCCCGTCTCCAAGACTTTACACGTGCCGCACCAATTCTTTGGAATGCACTTCCCAGGTCAATACGATTAGTCCCCAATCCCCACAATTTTAAGCGTGTCCTGAAAACGCATTTATTCAGACTGGCCTACCACCCCAACACATTAACCTAATCTATCCCTGTGTGGCAGAGCCAAAAGTTTTACCATAACCAGGTTCCCCGCATCATGTTCCCACATGCTTTATGCCTCCATTAGCCCTCTGTGTCTGTACTGTTACACACTTAACATTATGACTGGTCCATACAATTCAGGGTAACTGTTACCACCCACCTTTCGTGTCTCCCTCTTTCCTCATAGACTGTAAGCTTGCGAGCAGGGCCCTCTTTCCTCTTGGTATGTGTTATAATCTACTGTATGTGATTATTGTTATGCTGTAATGTCTATTGTCTGTACAAATCCCCTCTGAAATGTAAAGTGCTGCGGAATATGTCGGCGCTATAAAAATAAAATTTATTATTATTATTATTATTATTACTTTAAAGTGAAACCTGTCCGCAGGATTTTGCAAAGTAAACTAATGGCATTGTCAGGTTGGGGCTGTTACACTGATTAAAATAATACCTGTGGTGAAGAAATCCATCTTGTTGTTCTTATGTAATGTTAGAATTTTTCAGTTAGCTCCGGGGCAGGATTGTAGGAAGAGTCTTATTTTCCTGCTCTAAGCCAGAGAAACCAAGAAGAGACCTGACCATAGGCCGCCATGAAGAACAAACAGTCTGTCTCTCTGTCTCTATGATGAAGAACATGTTTGTGCTTTGGGGCAGGCTGTGAGCAGGTCTTTCCTTGGTTTCAATGGCTTAGAGCAGGAGTCTCTGCCTAAAATCCCGACCCGGAGCACGGTATTATCTTTAACAGAAAACTTGTAACACTGATTAAACAAGAACCACAAGATGGATTTCTTCACCCCAGGTATTATTTTAATCAGTGTAACAGTGCCAACCTGACAATGCCTGTAGTTTACTTACCAAAATCCTTCTTAGAAAGTTCTCTTTAAGGAATTTTCATATTGCTAGAAGGTCTCTCAAAATAGGAAGATCACAGAGTACCCTTCTGTTGCCATGGCCAACATTTATCTCCAATCAGTAGGGAAAAGTGTTCAATTATCTGCAGCATCTCTGCTGGAGAAATTACGAATAGCATGTTACCAAAGAAATCCAAGAGGCTGTCCATGTAATTCAATGACATGCCTGATCCTCATTTGTAGCAGTCCTCTATTTTCACTTGGTAGAAAATACATATGACGGAGTCCCTTATGTTTGTTCAATTTTCCTTAATAAAGTTATGAATGTCTTTTTCAAAATAGACAACCCTTTATACACAGATTCAAATCCAGGCTGATGTAGCTATTCTTACCTATCCTTGAAATTCATTGATGAGTTCAGCTTATTTCTATATAAATCTAATAAAATAGCTTTGCATGCTAACAAAACCCTTGACAGTCTGCTATTTCATCACATCCACTGGGTGGCCACATACGGCATAAACATCTCCCAACAGAGTATCATAAAATCGTTGCTTTTTTTAATCTATCTGGTTACATCGCATCATAAATTTCAGAATAGCTTCCCACAAAACAAAGGTAAGAAAGGACCCGTCTGTACAAGTCATGACTTGATGATCAGAAGTGGTGCAATGGCTACTGCTATTATCAGTAGTATTGGTAAGAGAAATAATATTTTTACTATTATTGATTTTTTTTTTTAAATATAATTCTTGTAAAGTTATTACACAATGCTAAAAGTGCTTCATAAACTAGTTTCTATTGAAATAAAAATAGATTGGCATCCTTTCTGCTTAAATCAGTTAGTTTATTGGATACCTATCTTTTAGTGTGTGCTAGCTACTTGCATGTATGGATTTCTTCCAGCTTTAGGACTCGTCAGCTGTCCTAAATTTAACCCTCCATAACCACCCCACTCAGCGCTGCAGCTAATCGTTGAGCTCAGCAGGTCTGCCCTAGTAGATTACATTAGCTGCTCAGAGCTGTTAAGGTCACTGATTGGCTACAGTGCTGATAACGTAGTCAGCACTGCAGACAATAAGAGCGCAGACAGATGGCGTACAATATGGATGATGATTGCATCACAATGCTCGGACTGGCTCGTGACTCTCCAGCCTGTATGTCTATGCGTGCTGCTGTCACACTCGGGATAGGAGAGCGGCTGGCCAGTCATAGCACTGCAATGCAATCGTCATTCAAGTTGCACGACCATCTGTCTGCACCCTAACAGTCCCCAGGACCAGAGGTGAAAACTCATCACTGAACCCTGGGGGAGGAGGAGTAAAGAACAGTTGTTGTTTTTTAAACTAACTGCACCTAAAGTTAAGGGTTTCTGAAAATGGAAAGCCTCTTTCATGTCAGCTTTTCACGGTTTACAAGATCTCTTCTTGCTGTCGTCCCATAAAAAAAATCACTTTTTGCCCTTGGATAAATACAGTGGGAACAAAAGTATTTAGTCAGCCACCAATTATGCAAGTTCTCCCACTTAAAAAGATAAGAGAGGCCTGTAATTGACATCATAGGTAGACCACAACTATGAGAGTCAAAGTGAGAAAAAGAAAATCCAGAGAATCACCTTGTCTGATTTGGCAAGATTTATATTGCAAATTATGGTGGAAAATAAGTATTTGATCACCTAAAAACATGCAAGATTCCTGGCTCTCACAGACCTGTAACTTCTTCTTTAAGAGGCTCCTCTGTGCTCCACTCATTACATGTAGTAATGGTGCCTGTTTGACCTTGTTATCAGTATAAAAGACACCTGTCCACAACTTCAAACAGTCGCAATCCAAACTCCACTTTGGTGAGGACCAAAGAGCTGTCGAAGGACGCCAGAACCAAAATTGTAGCCCTGCACCAGGCTGGGAAGACTGAATCTGTAAAAGGCAAGCAGCTTGGTGTGATTAAATCAACTGTGGAAGCAATAATAAGAAAATGGAAGACATACAAGACCACTGATAATCTCCCTCGATCTGGGACTCCACACAAGATCTCACCCCGTGGGGGTCAAAATGATCACAAGAATTGTGAGCAAAAATCCCAGAACCACATGGGGGACCTAGTGAATGATCTACATAGAGCTGGAACCACTATAACAAAGGCTACCATCAGTAACATTATGCCAAAAGGGACTCAGATCCTGCAGTGCCAGAAGTATCCCCCTGTTTAAGCCAGTACATGTCCGGGCCAGTCTGAAGTTTACTAGAGAGTATTTGGATTATTCAGAAGAGTATTTGGAGAATGTCATATGGTCTGATCAAACCAAAATAGAACTGTTTGGTAGAAATAAAACTCATCGCATTTGGAGGAGACAGAATGCTGAGTTGCATCCAAAGAACGCCATACCTACTGTAAAGCATGTGGGAGGCAGCATCATGCTTTGGGGTTGTTTCTCTGCAAAGGGACCAGGATGACTGATCCATGTACATGAAAGAATGAATGGGGCCATGTATTGAGAGATTTTGAGTGCAAACCTCTTTCTATCAGCAAGGGCATTGATGAAACATCGATGGGCCTTTCAGCATGATAATCATCCCAAGCTACCACCATGCAATGAATCAGTGGCTTCGTAAGAAGCATATGAAGATCCTGGAGTGGCCTAGCCAATCTCTAGATATCAACCCCATAGAAAACCTTTGGAGGGTTTTGAAAGTCTGTGTTGCCCAGCGACAGGCTCAAAGCATGACTACTCTAGAGGAGATCTGCATGGAGGAATGGGCCAACATACCACCAACAGTGTGTGTCAACCTTGTGAAGACTTACAGAAAACGTTTGACCTCTGTCATTGCCAACAAAGGATATATTACAAAATATTGAGTTGAACTTTTGTTAATGACCAAATACTTATTTTCCACCATGATTTGAAAAATAAATCTTGCCAAATCATACACTGTAATTTTCTGGATTTGTTTTCTCATTTTGATCACATAGTTGTGGTCTACCTATGATGTCAAGTACATGCCTCTCTCATCTTTTTACGTGGGAGAACTTGCACAATTGGTGGCTGACTAAATACTTCTTTCCCCACTGTATCTGTCCTGATCATGTAACGGACACACAGGAGCTTAGCTTTTCAGCTATGGTGTGACCAACAGTGATGTGACCTCAAATGAGCACATACAGTATGTGATGGGCCGACAGGTGTTTTACATGTACCTAATAAATTTGATTTGTGTCGAACTTCCCCTAGCAAATTCAAGCTAATCTGGTGAATCAAATTTCATCACACTTACTCATCTCTAATGGATATTAATCTGTGCAGCTAATTTATATTATCAGTGTATGAGACAAGAATTACAAGCACTCCCAACTATATACATACATTCATGTACAAATGTGGCAATTTTACTATGAAAACCATGATAAATAGATACAGAGGGTGTTTTATAAAACTGTAAAGCTTCTCATTAATAAACAACTAGGGATGGGCGAACCCGAACGGGAAAGTTTGGGGTCAGAACAGAACACCTACTGTCCATTCACTGACCCAAAACTTCTCAAGTTGTCCATGCTACTGTTTGGGTTTTGCAGCCCAAACAAAGTTTGTTAAAAGGCTGCAGAGCAGCCAATCAACAAGGTTTGCCAGTGTGAGCACTTCTGGCTCAGTCACAGCCATGACAAGCCATGACATAGGACACACTGTGTAAAGCGGTCTGCTCTATTTGTGATAACCAGTGGAAGTAAAGCTGACAGCTGCAGGCTGCAGCCCCCGAGCTGTCAACTTTATATTGGCTGGTTATCAAAAATAAACAGTAAAAAAAAACGGCGTGGGCCCTCTATTTTTGACATCCAGCCAAGCTAAAGCAAACATTATATGGTCAAATTGGAGTTCTTAAAAGGAGTTGTCCAAGCTTGGTACAAAAGTCTGCAGTCATTTTTGTGATTATAGACTGTAGAATCATGGGCATGGCACACACTCTCACTCTTCCCCAGAACTCCCACTGTGAGTGGTTGGTCACTTGACTAATTTACAATAGCTGTCACATGCTAACTAGTTGCATCTAGCTTCTCTCAATTGACATCTATCTAGAGAAGCTGTACAAGTCTAGTCGGCACTTGACCTCAAGTTATCAAATCGTATTAATTCATTCATGTGACTATCTACTTGCAGCAGGAATATTAGAGAAACCTGAAAGTGTGTGCACCACACGTTGTCATGATTGGGCAGTCTGCAATCACAGTGACAACTTCTTTAATATGTGTAGTTGTAGTTGATAGGGCTAAAAATATTATCAATGTAATGGGTCCAGAAATTAATAATGGCCCCATTTGTACATAAATATTTTAGGTCATATTTCGATTTGACCTTACATGTTGAGATTCAACTTGATTTTTCTACCTGCATCTAGTTTACACATAATTAGTGAGTGCTTTAGCAAATCATGCATGACAAGCTGTATAACTGAAGATGTGATAGCAGCAGAGCAATGCTTATATTGGTAAAGAAATTGTCAAATGTTAGTAAGCCTAAATAAAGAAAATGTAATGGATGTAATGAATTGATAAAAAGTATCCCTTCTTACCTTAAAGGTGTTATCCAGGGCTATTTAAGTTTTTACTATGGGGCTAAGTACTGCCAGGCAGTGACTTGGAGTGCTCCAACTAGTAATTCTGATGCTTCATGTCAACAGAACAGATCTTCCTCTTCTGGGCTACACTTTTGATGTGGATTTACTACTAACGTCATACTGATGGACTCCTGGATCTCCGCAGTTATGCAAGAGAGAGCTGGTTGTCAATCAGCAAGACTTCAGCAGTCACACCCTTAAATAGAGCAGAACAGGAGAGAAGCGGCTGCTTTGGAGACATTATGTCAGTGGAAGCTGCATAATATCTGGTAAGTGTGGTCTGTGACCACTCTAAGGCTGGCAGAAATCATTGATGAGCGGAACAGATAGGAAGTGAACAACTAAGTGCCCGTTCTTAAGCCCATAGCAAAAAAATAAACTAGTACTGTAGAATCCCTTTAACTCTTCACTTGACATTTCCATAGATGAGTCCTTTAAGATGGCAATCTTTTGTAATTTGTTGAGAGATATTGGTGCTAGAAGAAATGTCCAGTGGTTTTGATTGGGGTTGTAGCCTGTGAAGCGTTTCGTCAGCTTGCTGTGATTAGAGATGAGCGAACAAAAAAATGTTCCATTCGAATCTAATTTTGAATCGAACCGCAAAAAGTGCGGTTCGATTCGAAAATGTTCGATTTCATTTCGAATTCAAATAGAACATTGTTCGAATACACTTTTATCTGCGAGTGCGTTCGCGTGTGAACGGGCTCGCTAATTGGACCGCATTCGCGAGCGCGAATGCAGTCACTTCCGTCACGCATAGACGGGTACAGAGTGAAACCAACGCTCGTTCTCGCGAGGGCTCACGTGACCGATGACGCGCCGCTCTGAGCCAATCAGTGTAATGCCAGGAACGAACATGGCTGCGGCACCCTTCCCTCGCTTCATGATGATTGGTTCTATTCACGGTGACACAATGTCGGGTGTGGCGGCGAAACTGAAAGTGCGACGCAACAGCCATTTCAAACACAACAGCCATTTCGAACAGTATCGGACCGCACAACCAGTTCGAAATCGATCGAACCGCACAAAAACCGCTAATGTTCGATAAAAATGTTCGAAATTCGAACGTGCCGTTCTATTAGCTCAACTCTAGCTGTGATATTATATTGACATTGTATCCTAAAAATTGCAGTTCACAATGAAGGTAAAGGTGAAAAAATTTGTACGTAGCTGTATGTGCGTAGGTTGCTGTGTTTGTGATTCTTGTCTCCTTGTCTATAAATCCAAGAGGTCAATAAAATGAACTACATAAGGAATTGATTACCGATAGAATCTTTATTACTATGTTAAAAATGTCTCCGTTACACTTGTGCTGTAGATAAGTGGGGGGATTTTGACATCCCTTCATTTTTCCTGATATGGTGAACGGGATATCTACTGCACATCCATTAGTGGTTTATTTGTCTCCTGATGAGTCTCCTGTCATGGGGGTGACTAAATTCACTGGATTTAAATATACAGCACGCTGTATCCATTCATATTGACACTAGTCAGTTCCCTGTGATTTGAAAGCGATGACCAACATGACTATGCTCTTTTTAGATGCATGGTAGACCCCAAGAATCTTTTCATCTGTGGGACTCAAGTACCACAGGAACCTGCTAAAAGACATACATTAAGAAAATATATATTTGGTTGGATTAGTGGAGTTTCTCTTGTTTACCATTAATTATATTCAATCGTTGTAATTCTTTGCTTTGGGCAATGTTTTTAGTGGGGTGTAATACAGAATTTTTCCCACACACTGCTCCTAAGTCAACAAGGTGTTTTTGAAAGATTTCTGACATAAAACACACTTTGAAATATGTCAATTTTTTTCAATTTTGTGACTTTTGCCGTTTTTATGGTCAGTCTCGGCCAGTTCTGTTAAAGTGAAGGTAGCCCTCACGGAAAATTCACCAACATGTACAAAGTTTGGTGGCTTAAATTGCACCAGAAATGTACTCCATATCCTTTATTAAAAGACATGCAGCTCTTAATGAATTAATAGCAGCCTTTATTAAGACTGGTGTTCACATCGCTAGTTTTAGTCAACCAGTCCCACTGGACTCCATCTGTATTTGATGCCTTTTAGCTGAACTTTTTCCTACGCAGTACATCTCGTGAAGGGTGTTACATGTTTCTGTGAAGTGATAGTCCTGATTTACTCCAAGAGATCGCTTCTTCATCTTTCTTCTCATTCAATTGTTAGCTGATGAAAGTTGTATTGCTTACCTCTTTTCACGGAAGAGCAATTTATAAAAAATCAATACTGCATTTTTCTTCTTCCATGTACAGATTTTACATTTAATAAGCTGTGTAAACTCAGAACCATTTTCTGCTAATCTGCTATAAAGATTTATGACAGGTGGAAGGAAAATAAAACCTGCCATCAGTTTTGGATCATTTTACCGTGAAGCTTTCACATTAGGACAGGGCAGTGGATATGGGGTAAGAATTTCACCAGGAACTCTCCAATTACCGTATTTTTTGGACCATAAGAAAAATTTTTTTTGGGAAAGTGGGGGGTGCGTCTTATGGTCGCAATATACTCACTCCTGTGGTGGCGGGTGCGGAGTGGCTCTGTGGTGTGGTGGTGGCGGCAGGCTGTGCTCTGATGCAGGGGCAGCGGCTCTCTATTCTCCATGGGGGGGCTCTGCTGGCATTTCTTCAAAGCCCGGAGGCCCCCGCGCATCCGTTGCTGCCGTGTTGCGGTGGCCTGCGGGAACATGGACACCGGGAAGATGGCCGCCTGTCCGGGGACGGCGCATGCTCAGGATCAGATCTCGGGAGACGAGATTCAAATCTCGGCAACGAGATCTCGTCCCAAGATTCAAGTCTATGGGTCCAAAAAAATGGACCACACTTGGATTTTCACAGACTGACAGAATGGAGAAGGTGCAGATGTTTTTTCTCCACATCAGAGAAAAGCCAATACCACAAACTCTGAACAAAGTCTGATCAGAATAACTGGATCGTTTTTCTCAGATTTGGAAAAATCGGTCCTGTGAACCTAACCTTACAGTCAGTCTCTCTCTTTGGTGCTTAACCATTCTGGATTACAGCTACATGTAGTAGGTAGGCAAGACAAAGTTAATGATTAAAAGCTGTATTTTGAGGCTTGAGAAAGGCCATATATTGCAGATATATTGTCTCGTGATTCTATTTTATAATACTATGGAATTAAGATCTATCTTTTTAAGGATTATTTTCTGGTGCTTCGAGATTTTTGGATACTCTGAATCATCAAATGACTACATGATCAGACTACACAAGCTTTGTCGAACTCTGTTATCAAGCAGACACATGAGTTTACGTGGGAGCTGTATGCCCAAAACAGTATGGCATCTCTAAACCAAACTTTTGGGTTAGGATAAAGGATTATGCCCAACTTCGTAAGTAATCCCTTATCCATTGGACACTGAATAGTGTGTTGATCACTGGTTGTCCAATCACTGGAATCTTGAAAACGTGGCTCTGAAAACATGTGTCCACCTCCTCATTCAAAAACTGCATTGCAAAAACCTGTTTTGGGAATCAGTGAGAATTCTAGCAATCTCCTAGGTCCTGTGAACAGCTGGTGAAGCTGGGAATAGCCTTTTAATTAGACCAAAACAAAAGCAAATACAACCATGGACATATCCTAATAGAGCACTAGTTGATGCTTCTATAGTTCACGTTAAAACTTTGCCTTTCTTGTTTGTCTGAAATATAGTAATTATCAACTAAAGAGTTAGTAGTCACCAGCATGTACTTTGGAAATAATGTAGAAAGATGTTGCATTGTATTAGTTTAGCATGACAGCCGCCATGTTGATGCTAAATCTTTATTTATGGCTCATTGTATGTTTCATTCTATTGTGTCTTTACCAAAGTCATATGTTCCTCGGTAGAGTTGAGCGAAACGGGTCGGTCATATTCAAAAGTCACTGACTTTCGCTGAAGTCTGGTTTCATGAAACGAAACCCGACCATAGAGTGAGGTCGGCCACGAGGTCGGCGACCAGAGCGCCAAAGTCGTGTTTCAAAAGATGCTTCCAGCGCCCTTTTTCAGCCAATGATGGAGGACGCACACTGTGGGCAACGCGATGACATAGGCATCGGTCACCACCATCTTTGAGAAGGGCATGCAAGTGATTGGCTGGCTTTGTGTGGCATCACCGCCGACCGCCATCTTACTTAAGCTGATCTTACCATAGGGAGAGCTGCTGCTGCTGCTGATTCTGCAGGGAGAGTGTTAGGCAGGGAAGAAGAACCAAAAAACTGCTTCTGCTGTTAGTGATTTCCACTTACAACACAACACTTTGTGTGCAGTGACAGGGGAGGATATATTTTTGTGCATCAGCTCTGTTGGTTATTAGGCTGCCTTATAAGGCTCCCTGATAGCTGCATTGCTGTTTGCACACTGCTGTGCAAACTGCTTTTTTAAAAGCAAAAATACTTTTCTTCCTCTTTTCTGCACAGTTACCAAGGGTTCATTTTTCCACCCTTTTGTGTGTGCACTGGGCAGTAGTCCTGCTTCTTAGGCTGCCTGCGTCCATACTTGGACTGAGAGCATCATTGTCAGCGTCCTCAAATATCTAGTGAGATCCAAATTCTCACCAATTCTATAGACACCCTCCACCTTGTCATACACCATCCAATTTCAGCCTGTTACATTGACATGTAATCTCTACTGGGCCTGAGACAATAGTTCAGCGTCCTCAAATCTATAGTGAGATTCAAATTCTCACCAATCCTATAGACACCCTACACCTTGTCATACACCATCCAATTTCAGCCTGTTACAGTGAGGTGTAATCTCTACTGGGCCAGAGACAATAGCTCTGCATCCTCAAATCTATAGTGAGATTCAAATTCTCACCAGTCCTGTAGACACCCTCCACCTTGTCATTCACCATCCAATTTCAGCCTGTTACATTGAGGTGTAATCTCTACTAGGCCTGAGACAATAGTTCAGCGTCCTCAAATCTGTAGTGAGATTCAAAATCTCACCAATCCTATAGACACCCTCCACCTTGTCATACACCATCCAATTTCAGTCTGTTACATTGAGGTGTAATCTCTACTGGGCCAGAGACAATAGTTCTGCGTCCTCAAATCTATAGTGAGATTCAAATTCTGACCAATCCTATAGACACCCTACACCTTGTCATACACCATCCAATTTCAGTCTGTTACATTGAGGTGTAATTTCTACTGGGCCAGAGACAATTGTTCTGCATCCTCAAATCTACAGTGAGATTCAAAATCTCACCAATCCTATAGACACCCTACACCTTGTCATACACCATCCAATTTCAGCCTGTTACAGTGAGGTGTAATCTCTACTGGGCCAGAGACAATAGCTCTGCATCCTCAAATCTATAGTGAGATTCAAATTCTCACCAGTCCTGTAGACACCCTCCACCTTGTCATTCACCATCCAATTTCAGCCTGTTACATTGAGGTGTAATCTCTACTAGGCCTGAGACAATAGTTCAGCGTCCTCAAATCTGTAGTGAGATTCAAAATCTCACCAATCCTATAGACACCCTCCACCTTGTCATACACCATCCAATTTCAGTCTGTTACATTGAGGTGTAATCTCTACTGGGCCAGAGACAATAGTTCTGCGTCCTCAAATCTATAGTGAGATTCAAATTCTGACCAATCCTATAGACACCCTACACCTTGTCATACACCATCCAATTTCAGTCTGTTACATTGAGGTGTAATTTCTACTGGGCCAGAGACAATTGTTCTGCATCCTCAAATCTACAGTGAGATTCAAAATCTCACCAATCCTATAGACACCCTACACCTTGTCATACACCATCCTATTTCAGTCTGTTACATTGAGGTGTAATCTCTACTGGGCCAGAGACAATAGTTCTGCGTCCTCAAATCTATAGTGAGATTCAAAATCTCACCAATCCTATAGATACCCTCTACCTTGTCTTCACCATCCAATTTCAGCCTGTTACACTGAGGTGTAATCTCTACTGGGCCAGAGACAACAGTTCTGCGTCCTCAAATCTATAGTGAGATCAAATTCTCACCAATCCTATAGACACCCTACACCTTGTCATACACCATCCAATTTCAGTCTGTTACATTGAGGTGTAATCTCTACTGGGCCAGAGACAATAGTTCTGCGTCCTCAAATCTATAGTGAGATTCAAAATCTCACCAATCCTATAGACACCCTACACCTTGTCATACACCATCCAATTTCAGCCTGTTGCATTGAGGTGTAATCTCTACTGGGCCAGAGACAATAGTTCTGCGCCCTCAAATCTATAGAGAGATTCAAATTCTCACAAATCCTATAGACACCCTCCACCTGTTTCATTCACCATCCAATTTCAGCCTGTTACATTGAGGTGTAATCTCTACTGGGCCTGAGATCATATTTCAGCATCCTCAAATTTATAGTGAGTTTCAAAATCTCACCTATCCTATAGATACCCTCCACCTTGTCCTCACCATACAATTTCAGCCTGTTACATTGAGGTGTAATCTCTACTGGGCCAGAGAAAATAGTTCTGCGTCCTCAAATCTCTAGTGAGATTCAAATTCTCACCAATAGTAGATACACCTTCCACCTTGTTTTAGAGTACCATATTGCTGGTGGTATTTTGGGTACATTTTAAAAAAATGAGCAAGTATGGTGGAAGACGCCATGGAAGTGGGCGGGGGTTGCCAGCTGGTCCCGATGGTGGTGGTGGTGGTGTTGCATCTGTTGGTAGTGGCAAAAGCACAATAGCACCTAAGGCAGGAGGTGTTGAGCCTGCGCCATCACCTGGCTTCACAAGGCCTCGAAGGCTCTCTTTTCTGGGAGTAGGTAAACCACTTTTAAAGCTGGAGCTTCAGGAGCAAGTTTTGGCTTACATTGCTGACACAGACTCCAGCTCTCTCGCCTCCTCTTCTGAAGTTTCAAAAAATAAAAGCACTGAGTCATCATTGGAGGCTCCTGGTCAGGAACAACACCTTTCCTTGTGTCCTTCACCCCTACCAAAAGTGAAGGATGTGGCAGGCCCCACTACAGATTACTCCATGGAGCTCTTTTCACATACCACGCCTGGGTTAGCAAGTCAAATCGTGAATTCCCCAGTCCAAGATGAATCTGTCATGGAGTGCACTGATGCACAGCCACTGTTAGATTTTTCTGCTGGTACATTCACTCAGAGCACTACATTGTCCTCGCAGTGTACTGAGGCAGAATCAGACCCTGATGAAACTCAGGTGCCCCGTCCCGTATACTATACCACCTTACACGGTGACACAGAGGAAGGCGCACATGAAATTGAAGAGGAGGTGATGGATGACCCAGTTGTTGACCCAGATTGGCATCCATTGGGGGAAGAGGGTGCCACTGCCAATAGCTCAGAAGAGGAGGAGGAGGATCCGCAGCAGGCAACGACATCACAACAGCTGTTATCTGGCAGGACCGCAGCAGTCCAAAAATATGTTAAAAAACCAAAAGAGCTGCCGAACAGCTTGGCCACACGATTAAATTAGCACAGCGTACAAGGTCTCAATATGTATTCCATAGTAGGAATAGTGCAGCGTGGCACTTTTTTGAACAAAATCCTAATGATCAGGCAAAAGTAAGCTGTAAGAAGTGCGCAAAGACCTTTAGCCGAGGGAAAAATCTGAGAAATTTGAATACCAGTTGCATGCTTAGACATTTAACCAACATGCACTTGCAAGCATGGGCGGACTACCAAACCTCACGTACCACTTGTGCACCTGCTCCAAATGAAGGTAGTCAGAAATGCTGCATCGCTTCCCCCACTATAAGCCCACCGGTTAGCACACCACCAGCAGCAAATGTCGAGGTGTCGTCGCAAGGGCAAAGCAGTCATGGAATCACAATGTTGTTGCTACGAAAGACTGAATCTAGGTCATCAGCAACACCACCAACACCATCACCATCACCAGTCTGCCATGTCCACCGCTAGTTCCACCATATGCAGCTCTCAAGTCCAGCTCACCCTACCAGAGACTCTGAGTAGGACAAGAAAGAACTCATCCTCACATCCGCGTACACTGGCTTTGAATGCCCACATTGCCAAACTCGTTCGAGATGATGCCCTACAGGTTGGTTGAAAGCAAAGCTTTCCGTGAGCTCATGGCCTACGCAATACCACACTATGACCTACCCAGTCGGCTCTTCTTTTCGCGAAAAGCCATCCCAGCCCTCCACGTGCATATGAAAGACCGCATTGTCCATGCACTCAAGCAATCAGTGAGTGGAAAGGTGCACCTCACAATAGATGCATGGTCCTGTCGGCATGGCCAGGGCCGTTATGTGTCCATCACTGCGCACTGGGTTAATGTGGTGGATGCAGGGTCCACAGGGGACAGTGGTGGTGGGATAGTGCTGCCTAGCCCATGGTATAAAGCGAAAGCTCGTCCACAGAGCGCAGTCGCACGAGCACTCCATCCGCAGCTGCCAGTGTTGCACACGAGGTGTCCCACTATCGAACAGCTAGTGGTAAGCGTCAGCAGGCTGTGTTGAAGATGTTGTGTTTGGGAGACAACAGGCACACCGCGAAGGTACTGGCCGACTACTTGCAGTGACAAACTGAGTCATGGCTGGGCAGTCTACATCTCAAGGCAGGCAAGGTAGTTAGTGATAACAGACAGAATTTTGTGGCAGCCATAGCCCTTTCAAAACTCAGACACATACCTAGCCTTGCTCACACCTTGAACCTGGTGGTGCAGTGCTTCCTCAATAATTGTCCGGAGTTAACACCCCTGCTCCATAAGGTGAGAAGACTGTGCTCACACATCTGCCGGTCGCCCGTACACTCCAGTAGTATGCAAAAGCTGCAGCGATTGCTCCACCTTCCCAAGCACCCTCTCATAATCGACGTTGCAACAAGGTGGAACTCCACCCTGCACATGGTTCAGAGGCTGTGCGAACAGAGGCAGGCTGTAATTCATTTGTGGGAGGATACAAGTGCAGGCAGTTTGCAGGCAGACATGGAGTTGTCTGGTGTGCAGTGGTCAAAGCTAAAAGACCTCTGTAAAGTCTTTCAGTGTTTTGAGGAATACACATGGCTGGTAAGCGCAGATGACGCCATCATAAGCATCCCACTTATGCGTCTGCTCATGCAAACTTTGACGCACATTAAGGAGCAGGCGTCTGCAGCCGAGGAGGAAGAGGAGGAGGGAAGCCTTGATGACAGTCAGCCATTGTCTGCTCAGGGAAGTCTTGTGGACGAGGAGGAGAAAGAAGAAGAAGAGGAGAGGGAGGATGATGGGGATGATTATTTTGGGGAGGAGGATGCTTCTCAGGGGGCAAGAAAAAATGTTGGTGTGGCAAGGTCAGGTACAGGGTTTGTGTGTGACTGGAGGGATGTGGATTTGCCAGAAAGTGCTCCTCCACCCAGCACTCGCAGTGCATCATTGACACCTGGAACATTGGCCCACATGTCTGATTATGCCTTGCAGATCCTAAAAAGGGACCCCCGCATTGCCAAAATGATGAACGATGACGACTACTGGTTGACCAGCATCCTGGATCCACGCTATAAAGGCAAATTCCAAAACATCGTGCCACAGGAGAACCTAGAGCTAATATTGGCTAACAAACAAGCAACTCTGGTAAACCGTTTGTTTGAGGCATTCCCAGCACACAGCGGTGGTGATGTTTTTCCAACAAGCCGCAGGGGGCAACATGAAAGAGGTGTTCATGGTGCACACATCCGAAGTGGCGTTGGACACAGGGGTTTCATGACCATGTTGTGGACTGATTTTTCAAGTACCACTCACACGACTGGTAATACTGCATCGATCGAAAGTGACAGGAGACAGCAGTTGTCAACTATGGTAACAAACTACTTCTCCTCCCATATCGATGTTCTCCCTCACCGGTCATTCCCCTTTGACTATTGGGCCAGTAAACTTGACACCTGGCCTGAATTGGCACAATATGCCTTACAGGAGCTCGCTTGCCCTGCTGCTAGTGTGTTATCTGAACGAGTCTTCAGTGCTGCTGGATCAATCCTGACAGAAAAAAGGACCCGTCTGTTGACCCAAAATGTTGATGATCTAACCTTCATTAAAATGAACCATGCATGGGTTTCAGAGGATTTTGTCCCACCCTCCCCTGCTGACACGTAGGTTGCCAAAAAAATGGCTTGCTTTTGTCCTCCTCTTCCGCGGACTTCTCCAATTACTCCATTTGCAGCTGCTGAAAGTCCAACATCAACATATGCCAATTTTTCCACCTCTCTAACTGGGCTGCCTCCCCCCACAGGGTCGGGGTCACCACCTGGCGCACTCACCCGTGCGAGTGCCGTTGCCCTGGACAGGTGGGTGGGCACACTGTTTGGCAACGGCACTGGCACAAGGTCCCTCATAGTACAATCAAGTGTCTCTGACGGTGGGGGTGCACACCCGCCGTCAGACACACTGGCGTACTATCGCCAACGAGTGGGCCCCCCTGCTTACTCAGCATCACATCACTTGCAAAGTTGAAATACTTACCTCTCCCTGTTCCACCGCCATGATGTCTTCCACGTTTCCTGACAGTGACATTCTGGTCAGAGGGCGCGATGACATCACGTCTGTACGCCCTCTGCCTAAACAGTCCAAGTGCAGTGAGATGGAAGATGGGGACGATGAGGAGTCCAGACTAGTACAGGGATTCCCTAGCGATGAGACTTATTTAATTGTTTTCAATGTTGAGACAGCTATTTTTGGGGAGCACTATACTCTGGAGAATGATATATGAGGCCCACCATGCACTGGAGCATTCCAAAGGTGGACATCAGACACTGGAGCAGCATTTACAGGGCCCATTATGCGCTGGAGCGTTAGAAATGGGGCCCATTATATATGGAGCATTATTTGGGCCCATAACACAGTGGAGCTTCATCCATGGGGACCAACATATACTGTAGCATTATGTGGCGCTCATCATATACTGTTTCAAACATTATATGGGACCAATGATTCTGTATGGAATAATATATGGGCCTCATCACTCTGTATAGCGCACTATGCGGTGGCCATAATACTGTATGGAGTAATATACTGTCCGTTTTTGGAGCTATTGGAGAATTTAAAATGGATATCAGTCATGGGATGTAAGAAGTGAAGTATTTTTCATTGTACTATACCGTTATTTCTCTGCCGTATCAGAGGATCATGAATTGTGTCATGTGTTAAAGGCGCCCATTGACACTCTTTGGCCCTGGGCCCACGAAAATCTGGAGCCAGCCCTACCCCCCCACAACTTTAGCCAAATAAGCCCCAGTTTTCAATGCCTAACTATTATTATAAAGTAAATTAAGGTTGACAAGCTTAAGTAATAAGAATTGATGTTTTTGGCATTAAAATGGGCACCGTAGGTGTGTTTCCTGTCCTCCACTCATTGCCGACTTTTCTTCCCCATTGACTTGCATTGGGTTTAGTGTTTCAGTTGGCCTTCGACTTTTCACGATAATCGGCCAATTTCGTTCGACCCGACTTTTGAGAAAGTCGGGTTTCATGAAACCCGACTTGACCCGAAAAAAGGCAAAGTTGCTCATCACTATTCCTCGGTTCTTGATAGTGATCATGTATTTCTAATTCTTCTACTGTGTGCATTATTTCGACTGACATACTGTAACTTATGTTCCAGTGCTTTGCCTTTTCTGTATTCTATGACAGAATAGAAAGGCGAAAACTATAAATTTCCTATTCCATTGCAATTAAAGCAGCATCTCTGGAGCAGGACAAAAGTTCAGTTCAAGCCATCAAACGAAATTAAGATGAACTATCATCTTGCTCTCTGGACAGCATATTGAACAAGAACATAGAGAACTGACAGATGTGGTAGGAATGCCCGGAGAAATTCCTACGCATTTTTATCTTTCTATTTTTCTCAGTCAAGTAAAATAAAAATCAAATATGAAAAAGTAACATAAAAACCTACGCAGCAAAACACGAGATGCTTTCAATGAAAAAGCGTCTTCATTAACCTTGAAACTTTTTGCCTTACATTTTACTTGGAAATAGAATAAAAACTGAGATAAATAATACTTATAGAGTAAAAATATGAATTTTTTATGAACGTACATGGCAAAATTAAAAAAAATATATATATAAAAGTCCTACCATCTGCTAAGTAAACTATTTGCCACCACCTGTTCATTGGCTCTTGGAGTGATTTAATGTTTTCAATGTAATTTTCAATTCTGTTGTAGAACAGCTGGGATGTGCCAATGTCTTATATCCGTTAGCCGTACAACAGCCAAGCAGTTCTTCATGTTGCAAAAACAGTTCTGTTCGATGGCCTTTCATGTTCTGTCAGTTTATCTCATTAGTGAAGTTTGTTGATAGGAAACAAGTTAAGATCTTGGTTTTGGGTTTTTTTGGATTCTGAAATGTTGAGTAGGTTTTGATGATGGAAAAAAAATAATGACTAGTTCCAACAGAGTGTTGCATTTTGTGGTGACTTGAAAAACAGACTAACAAAAACACAAAAATATTCACCTTGACCTAACCATTACCTATCTGTAGAGTTGAGCGAAACGGGTCGAAAAAATTCAAAAGTCGCCGACTTTTGGCAAAGTCGGGTTTCATGAAACGAAACCCGACACTAGGATGAGGTCGGCGACTTACGCGCCAAAGTCGCGTTTCAAGAGTTTGTTTTGCGCTCTTTTTCAGCCAATCAGGATCCACGGACACTGTGGGCAACGTGATGACATAGGCACGGGTCACCACCATCTTTCAGAAGGGCATGCAAGTTATTGGCTTGCTTTGTTGGGCGTCACAGGGGGTATAAAAGGGCGTGCACACCGACCGCCATGTTACTCATGCTGATCTCAGAATAGGGAGAGCTGCTGCTGCTGCTGATTTTGTAGGGAGAGCGTTAGGCAGGGAAGAAGACACCAAAAACTGCTTCTGCTGCTAGCAATTTTGCCTGTACAACACACCAGTCACTGTGCAGTGCAAGGGGAGGCTATATAGTGGTGTATCAGTGGTGTTGGTTGTTGGGCTGCCTTCTAAGGCTTCCTGACATTCCTGCATTGCTGTTTACCCACTGCTCCGCAAACTGCTTTTTTAAAAGCAATCCCAATTTTTTTTTTTGTCCTGCTGAGAAGAAGAAAAAAAAACTGCTTCTGCTGCTAGCGATTTTGCCTGTACAGCACACCAGTCACTGTGCAGTGCAAGGGGAGGCTATATAGTGGTGTATCAGTGGTGTTGGTTGTTGGGCTGCCTTCTAAGGCTTCCTGACATTCCTGCATTGCTGTTTTCCCACTGCTCCGCAAACTGCTTTTTTAAAAGCAATCACAATTATTTTTTTGTCCTGCTGAGGTACTGAGCGTGCATTTTTTCACACCATACAGCGGTGTACGCTCCTCACACAGTACCGTGTAACGGCTGTTATCACAGCCACAGTGAAGCTATCAGTGAGTCACTCTGTGAGAATAAGTCGAGGACATGTTCCGTTCTTACAGACCTGCACTCTAGGGAGATTCCAATTCTGCCCAATTCTACATACACCTTGTAGTTTGTGATACACTAGCCAATTTCTGCCTGTGACATAGCGCTCAGATATTCAGTGGGCCTCACACAATCCATAAGTGTCCAGTGTCCACAAGTGTGTGCAGAAATTAAAAATCTCCCTTATCCTCTAGTCACTTTGGTCACAGCTCTGCCATCGAGCCTGTGACAGAGCGCTCAGATACTCAGTGGGCCTCACACAATCCATAAGTGTCCAGTGTCCACAAGTGTGTGCAGAAATTAAAAATTTCCCTTATCCTCTAGTGACTTTGGTCACAGCTCTGCCATCGAGCCTGTGACAGAGAGCTCAGATACTCAGTGGGCCTCACACAATCCATAAGTGTCCAGTGTCCACAAGTGTGTGCAGAAATTAAAAATTTCCCTTATCCTCTAGTGACTTTGGTCACAGCTCTGCCATCGAGCCTGTGACAGAGCGCTCAGATACTCAGTGGGCCTCACACAATCCATAAGTGTCCAGTGTCCACAAGTGTGTGCAGAAATTAAAAATTTCCCTTATCCTCTAGTGACTTTGGTCACAGCTCTGCCATTGAGCCTGTGACAGAGCGCTCAGATACTCAGTGGGCCTCACACAATCCATAAGTGTCCAGTGTCCACAAGTGTGTGCAGAAATTAAAAATTTCCCTTATCCTCTAGTGACTTTGGTCACAGCTCTGCCATCGAGCCTGTGACAGAGCGCTCAGATACTCAGTGGGCCTCACACAATCCATAAGTGTCCAGTGTCCACAAGTGTGTGCAGAAATTAAAAATTTCCCTTATACTCTAGTGACTTTGGTCACAGCTCTGCCATCGAGCCTGTGACAGAGCGCTCAGATACTCAGTGGGCCTCACACAATCCATAAGTGTCCAGTGTCCACAAGTGTGTGCAGAAATTAAAAATCTCCCTTATCCTCTAGTCACTTTGGTCACAGCTCTGCCACCGAGCCTGTGACAGAGCGCTCAGATACTCAGTGGGCCTCACACAATCCATAAGTGTCCAGTGTCCACAAGTGTGTGCAGAAATTAAAAATCTCCCTTATCCTCTAGTCACTTTGGTCACAGCTCTGCCATCGAGCCTGTGACAGAGCGCTCAGATACTCAGTGGGCCTCACACAATCCATAAGTGTCCAGTGTCCACAAGTGTGTGCAGAAATTAAAAATCTCCCTTATCCTCTAGTCACTTTGGTCCCAGCTCTGCCATCGAGCCTGTGACAGAGCGCTCAGATACTCAGTGGGCCTCACACAATCCATAAGTGTCCAGTGTCCACAAGTGTGTGCAGAAATTAAAAATTTCCCTTATCCTCTAGTGACTTTGGTCACAGCTCTGCCATCGAGCCTGTGACAGAGCGCTCAGATACTCAGTGGGCCTCACACAATCCATAAGTGTCCAGTGTCCACAAGTGTGTGCAGAAATTAAAAATTTCCCTTATCCTCTAGTGACTTTGGTCACAGCTCTGCCATTGAGCCTGTGACAGAGCGCTCAGATACTCAGTGGGCCTCACACAATCCATAAGTGTCCAGTGTCCACAAGTGTGTGCAGAAATTAAAAATCTCCCTTATACTCTAGTGACTTTGGTCACAGCTCTGCCATCGAGCCTGTGATAGAGCGCTCAGATACTCAGTGGGCCTCACACAATCCAAAAGTGTCCAGTGTCCACAAGTGTCTGCAGAAATTAAAAATCTCCCCTGTCCTATAGACACCTTGTACCTTGTTTTACATTACTATATAGTTTGTTGGATTTTGTCTACATTTCTACCAAAAATGAGGAAGGCTGGTGGAAGAGGCCGTGGAATTGGGCGGGGGTTGGCAGCTGGTAATGATGGTGTTGGTGGTGGATCTGATGGTAGTGGCAAGAGCAAAATAGGACCGAATGCAGGAGGTGTTGAGCCTGCGTCATCGTCTAGCTACATAAGGCCTCGAACGCTTAGTTTTCTAGGAGTTGGTAAACCGCTTTTAAAGCCAGAGCATCAGGAAAAAGTTTTGTCTTACATTGCTGACTCAGCCTCCAGCTCTATCGCCTCCTCTTCTTCAGTTGTAAAAAGTAAAAGCACTGAGTCGTCATTGGAGGCTTATGTTCATGAACCACACCTTTCCTTGTGTCCTTCACCCCAACCAAGATTGAAGGATGACGCAGGCCATACTACTGATTACTCCATGGAGCTGTTTTCACATACCATGCCTGGATTATCAAGTGAAATGGTGAATTACCCAGGCCAAGATGAATCTGACATGGAGTGCACTGATGCACAGCCGCTGATAGATGATTCTGCTGGTACATTCACTCAGAGCACTACATTGTCCTCGCAGTGTACAGAGCCAAATTCTGACCCTGATGAGACTCAGGTGCCCCTTCCCGCACACTATACCACCATACACGGTGACACAGAGGAAGGTGCACATGACATAGAAGAGGAGGTGATGGATGACCCAGTTGTTGACCCAGATTGGCATCCATTGGGGGAAGAGGGTGCTGCTTCCAATAGCTCAGATGAGGAGCATCCACAGCAGACATCGACATCACAACAGCTGTTATCTGGCAGGCCCGGAGCACTCCAAAGACAGGTTCCAAACATCAAAAGAGTTGCTGGACAGCTTGTCCAGAGGGTCAAAAGATCACAGCGTGCTAGGCCGCAAAATGTCTGCCAAAGTAGGAAGAGTGCAGTGTGGCACTTTTTTGAACAAAATCCTCATGATCAGGCCAAGGTTATCTGTAAGAAGTGCGCAAAGACCTTTAGCCGAGGGAAAAATCTGAAAAATTTGAATACCAGTTGCATGCTTAGACATTTAACCAGCATGCACTTGCAAGCGTGGACACAACACCAAACCTCAAGTGCCACATGTGCAACTGATCACAACGAAGGTAGTCAGCAACGCTACATTGTTTCCCCCACTGTAAGCCCACCGGTTAGCACAGCAGCAAATGTTGAGGTGTCGTTGCAAGGCCACAGCAGTCAGGGAATCCCACTGTTATATCAACGAAAGACTGATTCTAGGCCATCAGAAAGAACACCAACTCCATCACCATCATCAACCCTCTCTCAGTCCGCCCTGTCCACCGCTACTTCCACCATATGCAGCTTTCAAGTCCAGCTCACCCTCCCAGACACTATGAGTAGGTCAAGAAAGTACTCAGTCTCTCATCCGCGTACACTGGGTTTGAACGCCCACATTGCCAAACTAATCTCGTTTGAGATGATGCCCTTTCGGTTGGTGGAAAGTCCGTGAACTCATGGCCTATGCAGTACCACGCTATGACCTACCCAGTCGCCACTTCTTCTCTCGCAAAGCCATCCCAGCCCTCCACCATCATGTGAAAGACCGCATTGTCCATGCACTCAAGCAGTCAGTGAGCAGAAAGGTTCACCTCACAACTGATGCATGGTCCAGTCGGCATGGCCAGGGCCGTTACGTGTCCATCACTGCGCACTGGGTTAATGTGGTGGATGCAGGGTCCACAGGGGACAGCGGTGGTGGGACAGTGCTGCCTAGCCCACGGTATAGGAAACAGTTGGCTGTAGGCGTTCGACCCTCCTCCTCCTCCAGAAGCGAAAGCTCGTCCACATAGCCCAGTCGTACAAGCACTCCATCTGCAGCTGCCACTGTTGCACACGATGTGTCCCCCTATCGAGCAGCTAGTGGAAAGCGTCAGCAGGCTGTGTTGCAGATGATGTGTTTGGGCGACAGACACACCGCTGAGGTGCTGGCCGAGTACTTTCAGCGACAAACTGAGTCATGGCTGGGCAGTGTACATCTTGAGGCAGGCAAGGTAGTTAGTGATAACGGCCGTAATTTTGTGGCAGCCATAGCCCTTTCAAAACTCAGCCACATACCTTGCTTGGCTCACACCTTGAACCTGGTGGTGCAGTGCTTCCTCAAAAATTATCCGGAGTTAACAGCCCTGCTCCAGAAGGTGCGAAGACTGTGCGCGCACATCCGCTGGTCGCCTGTACACTCCGTTCGTATGCAGAAGCTGCAGCGATTGCTCCACCTTCCCAACCACCGCCTCATTATCGACATTGCAACAAGGTGGAACTCCACCCTGCACATGGTGGAGCGGCTGTGCGAGCAGAGGCAGGCCATAATGCATTTGTGGGAGGATACACGGCCAGGCACTTTGAGAGCAGACATGGAGTTGACAGGTGTGCAGTGGTCGAAGCTGAAAGACCTCTGTAAAGTCCTTCAGTGTTTTGAGGAATGCACACGGCTGGTAAGCGCAGACGACGCCATCCTAAGCATGAGCATCCCACTTATGCGTCTGCTCATGCAAACTTTGACGCACCTTAAGGAGCAGGCTTCTGCAGCCAATGTTGATGAGGAGGAAGAGGAGGAGGGATTCCTTGATGACATTCAGCCATTGTCTGCTCAGGGACCTCTCCTGGACGAGGTGGAGGAAGAAGAGGAGGAGAAGGATGATGGGGATGATTACTTAGGGGAGGAGTATGCATCTCGTGGGGCAAGTGAAAATGTTGGCGTGGCAAGGTCTGGTACAGGGTTTGTGCGTGACTGGAGGGATGTGGATTTGCCAGAAAGTGCTCCTCCAACCAGCACTTGCAGTGCATCATTGACACCGGGAACATTGGCCCACATGTCAGATTATGCCTTGCAGATCCTAAAAAGGGACCCCCGCATTGCCAAAATGATGAACGATGACGACTACTGGTTGGCCAGCATCCTGGATCCACGCTATAAAGGCAAATTACAAAACATCATGCCACAGGAGAACCTTGACCTAATATTGGCTAATAAACAAGCAACTCTGGTAAATCGGTTGCTTGAGGCATTCCCAGCACACAGCAGCGGTGATGGTTCTCACATGAGCCGTACGGGCCGGGGGCAACTTGGCAGAGGTGTTCGTGGTGCACACAGCAGAAGTGGCGTTGGAGACAGGGGTTTCATGACAATGTTGTGGACTGATTCTTCAAGTACCGCTCACACAACTGGTAATACTGCATCGATGGAAAGTGACAGGAGACAGCAGTTGTCAACTATGGTTACAAACTACTTTTCCTCCCATATCGATGTTCTCCCACACAGGTCATTCCCCTTTGACTATTGGGCCGCTAAACTGGACACCTGGCCTGAATTGGCACAATATGCCTTACAGGAGCTCGCTTGCCCAGCTGCAAGTGTGCTATCGGAAAGAGTCTTCAGTGCAGCTGGATCAATCCTGACAGAAAAAAGGACCCGTCTGTCAACCCAAAATGTGGATGATCTAACCTTCATTAAAATGAACCATGCATGGGTTTCCAAGGATTTTGTCCCACCTTCCCCTGATGACACATAGGGTGACAGAAAAATGGCTTGCTTTGGTCCACCTCTTCCTGGGACTTGACCTATTTCACCTTTTGCATCAGCTGAATGTCCAACATCAACATATGCCACTTTCTAAAACTCCCTAACTGTGTTGCCTCCCCCCCCATGGCCGGGGTCACCACCTAGCGCACGACACCGTGCGAGTGCCGTTGCCCTGGACAGGTGGGTAGGCCGACTCTTGGGCGCGGGCACTGGCACAGGGTCCCTCATAGTGCAATCAAGTGTCTCTGACGGTGGTGGTGCACACCCGCCGTCCGACACACCGCCGTACTATGAGGGGCCCAGTGCCAGTACCGACGCCCACGAGTGGGCCCCCCTTGCTTGGGCAGGGCCCCAGCATTTGCAATCTTTACCTCTCCCTGCTCCTCCGCTGTGTAGTCTGGGCCGTCAAATCCATACTGTGCCTGACACCGTTTGAGCCTGCCTCCTGATGTATAGACATATCTTTTGAATGTGTACGCTATCCATACATGTTATCTGGAGATACGGTACCCTTTCTAACCTTTGTGCAATCACGTGCAATCCATACTGGGCCTAACACCGTCTGAGCCTGTCTCCTGATGTATAGACATATATTTTGAATGTGTACGCTATCCATACATGTTATCTGGGGATACGGTACCCTTTCTAACCTTTGTGCAATCACGTGCAATCCATACTGGGCCTAACACCGTCTGAGCCTGTCTCCCGATGTATAGACATATATTTTGAATGTGTACGCTATCCATACATGTTATCTGGGGATACGGTACCCTTTCTAACCTTTGTGCAATCACGTGCAATCCATACTGGGCCTAACAGCGTCTGAGCCTGTCTCCTGATGTATAGACATATATTTTGAATGTGTACGCTATCCATACATGTTATCTGGGGATACGGTACCCTTTCTAACCTTTGTGCAATCACGTGCAATCCATACTGGGCCTAACACTGTCTGAGCCTGCCTCCTGATGTATAGACATATATTTTGAATGTGTACGCTATCCATACATGTTATCTGGGGATACGGTACCTTTTCTAACCTTTGTGCAATCACGTGCAATCCATACTGGGCCTAACACCGTCTGAGCCTGTCTCCTGATGTATAGACATATATTTTGAATGTGTGCGCTATCCATACATGTTATCTGGGAATACGGTACCCTTTCTAACCTTTGTGCAATCACGTGCAATCCATACTGGGCCTAACACCGTCTGAGCCTGCCTCCTCATGTATAGACATATATTTTGAATGTGTACACTATCCTACATGTTATCTGGGGATACGGTACCCTTTTTCACCTTTGTGCAATCACGTGTAATCCATACTGGGCGTGAGAACAGCTGGCGAGCTGTTAAGCAAGCTACAGCACCTGTGGTTTGCATACGTAAGTTTTTCATTTTTTCAGGAATGACGGTTAGGCCTAATTCCGGAACTGCGGTTGACCTGCACTTACTGGGAAATCATTGTTCGCGGGTAATAATTGTAATCAGTGATCCCCATCACTAACGTTGTTCAGCGGGTTATCTGCACCTGTAAGCGACAAACGCTGGCCTTTTCAGTGTAGCGCACATGCAGCCACGGACATGTAAGGGCATGACACACCAGTTATTGGCCAATCTCATGTGCCAGAGCCCTACTTGTCCCTCTAGTAAGCCGGACTCGGACCGCGGGGCATGACGGAGTCTCGTTCGTTAACGGAATTAAGCTTGCAATGTGTGCATCTGTTCTGTAGCTGGCATGGTTGAGGTTTCCCAGGTGGAGTCGAATTTAACCGTAGGCTGCACTCCTGGTGGTGCCCTTCTGGACATTCCTTTAAGGTTCAGCTTTGCAACCATACTGCCCACGTAAAACAAACACTTTGCCTTCATGAACGCTGTTTGGAGGGTCATGACTCGTGGGAATAACGCCGCCCAATCAGTTAACCTGCTAGAGAGATCGTTCGTTGCTCCCAAGCATGACATCACACTCCCTAGGAAGAAGGTAATGCCACTGTGGCGACCGTACTCCTGGGGGCGACACAAGTGCACTGATGCCCAGCCACTGCTCGATGAATCTGCTGGTACATTGACCCAGACCACTACATTCCCCTCGCACGCTACACGGCCTGAATCTGACCCTGATGAAACTCAGGTTACCCTTCCCATATACAGTTCCATCTTACACGGTGACAAAGAGGAAGCTGCAGATGAAAGTGCAGGTTCGGCCCACCCGCCATCAGACACACCACCGTACTATCAGAGGCCCTGTGCCAGTGCCGTCGCCAACGAGTGGGCCCCCCCTGCTTGCTCAGGATCACAGCACTTGCAAGCTTGAAATACTGTGCAGTGAGATGGAAGATGGGAACGACGAGGAGTCCAGACTAGTACAGGGATTCCCTAGCGAGGAGACTTATTTGATTGTTTTCAATGTTGGGACAGCAATTTTTGGGGAGCACTATACTCTGGAGAATGATAGATGGGGCCCACCATACACTGGAACATTCCAAAGGTGGACATCAGACACTGGAGCAGCATTTACAGGGCCCATTATACACTAGAGCATTAGAAATGGGGCCCATTATGTTTGGAGCATTATTTGGGCCCATAAGACAGTGGAGCTTCATCCATGGGGACCAACATATACTGTAGCATTATGTGGAGCTCATCATATACTGTTTCAAACATTATATGGGACCAATGATTCTGTATGGAGAAATAGATGGGCCTTGTCATGAGATGTAAAAAGTGAAGTATTTTTCATTGTACTATACCGCTATTTCTCTGCCGTATCGGAGCATGATGAGTTGTGGTATGTGTTAAAGGGGCGCTCTTTCGCCCAGGGCACATGAAAACCTGGAGCCAGCCCTCCCCCCCCACAACTTTAGCCAAATAACCCCCATTTTTCAGTGCGTAACTTGTATTATGAAGTTAATTAAGGTTGACAAGCTTAAGTAAGAAGAATTGATGCTTTTGGCATTCAAATGGGCACTGTAGGTGTGTTTCCTGTCCTCCTCTCACTGCCGACTTTTATTCCCCATTGACTTACATTGGGTTTCGTGTTTCGGGACGACCCCGACTTTTCCCTATAATCGGACGATCTTGCTCGACCCGACTTTTGGAAAAGTCGGGTTTCACGAAACGAAACTCGACCCTAAAAAAACAAAAGTCGCTCAACTCTACCTATCTGCTCTTGCTAAACTCTGATGTTATGGTGATGCCCACAATGACATTGTGAGTCTTAGTTAGTAGCACAGGCATCAAAGATAGAGAAAGGCAGAGTCAGACTGAAAACCTGAGTTGGGTTGGACAGTTGAGGTATATCGTGAGTATAATATTTCATAGCCCTTTCGGAATCTATTGGTGGCCGCCTTGACCCACCTCATACCAGTCGGCTCTTGCTGCCCCACTCTGATGCGAATTATGAAGTTGTGAGGCTTACTTAGCATCAGGGGCATAAAATATGTCAAAAGGAAGAGTCAGACTGAAGGCCTGAGTCAGGTTTGACAGCTGAGAGCTAGGGTGAGTATAATATTTCACAGCCTTTTGGAAACCATCAATGGCCACCTTGACCCAAACTTTACCTTTCGGTTCTTGCTGCCCACTCTCATATTATGGTGATGGCCATCTTGATATTGTGAGACAGCACCAGAAGCACCAAAGATGTCGAAATGCAGAGTCAGACTGACAGAGTGGGGTTGGACAGTTGAGGGCTAGGGTGAGTATAATATTTTGTAGCCCTTTTAGAATCCATCAGTGACCAGCCAGCTTCCACTTGGCTGGATTCACATTATATGAACTTCAGAAAATTCAGACTCTGGTGTATCCAATTTTTTTGTAAAATTCAAAGTGAAATTGATTCACTCATCCCTAATGGAAAGTTGCATGCTAACAGCAATTCGAGTTCTGGTAGAGCAGTACCCATTCCAGATTGATCTTGGACACATTTTAACATGCAAGGACCTTTTACAATGGTGTAATCGTCACGTGAGCTGTGATATTTGCAAAGCTTGACATGAGTTGTGAAAATGGGACGACAGCATCAGAACATCTTGTTGGAATGTAGCATGGTGTTTTCAAGCAACATCTTGAACCCTTCGAACTCAGTTGAAGGGTTCAAGAGAGGCCTGGATGCCTTCCTGGAGCATAACAATATTGTATCTTACAGTTATTGTTAGGTTCTTTAGAAGGATGTAGATCTGGGGACTTATTCTGACAGAATTTTATAGGCTGAACTGGATGGACTAATGTCTTATTTCGGCCTTACTAACTATGTTACTATGTATCTGAAAGGGACCTGTTGTGAGTTCATTTTCCCCTTCACCATTGAGGTCTGATGAACTCCCTATTCTGGTGAAGGAAGGTAGTGAGGCTGATTACCAAGAACCTGAGCTGGATAATGATGATTGGGTGGCGGGAATTGCTGACTGGATATAAGGCAGCCGACGCCCTTCTGCCTTGCTGGTGATCTCTCTGAGGGATTCTAGGAGACCAGTCTGATTCCTGCTACTCAAAAGCTAAGTTTTCTGCTCTGCTTTTTGCATTTGTGTTTTGGTTTTGTCTTGCCTTGTTTTTCTGGATTTCTGCCATTCCCTGCTGGGGTGAGCTGAATTCCTTTTTGCTCTGTCTTCAGAAAATACCTGAGTACTGATATAGTCTTTTTGAAGCCGAGCGTCTTCAGGGCTTTTTTCCCTATCAGCCTGTTGGCCCTTGTTTTGATAGGGTTTTGGTGGATTGCAGACAGCAGCTTTTCTATCCTGTCCTATTTAGTTAGCTTGGGCCCCATCATTTGCTCAGCCTATCTTTCTATCTGTGTGAGTGTTTTTTCATCTTGCTTCACCGTCATTATATGTTGGGGGCTGCCTATTGCTTTGGGGTCTGCTCTGGGGCAGTTTAGATTTCCCTTTCTGTCTTTAGGCTATTTAGTTCTCCGGCTGTAATCGAGGGGTTTAGGGCACCGTAGGAACCCCCCACGGCTACTGCTAGTTGTTGTTGATAGGTTCAGGGGTCTGCAATCCGATAGCTGCCAACTTCTCTGGTTTTCTTGACTTAGCTAGTATTTCTGTTTTTGCCTCCTACGGTGACTCATTCATAACAGGGACCTTTTTTATCTTATCTACACTGTCCTTTTTCCTTTATATGTTGTCCATACGTTGCTGAACAGTTTATTAAAGTAGGGCACCTTTATTTCCAATGTCCATGAAAAATAAAATAGACATAGCAAGTGTAATTTTTATAATTTTACCGTTCATAGTAAATGCTGGTAATGAGTTCATATCAGTATATTGAGCTAGAGTATAGACATGTTGTCTTATAGTTTATTCTGCTTTTTCTTAAAATGCTACATGGTTAATCCTTAATGTTAGTTCAGTTCAGTTCATGATCTCATTATCATTTTGTCTATCATTAACACATTTCACAATTATTTTGTAATTATTTGCCTTCATATTTTACAACAATTTTTTTGTAGATTTTAAACCATTTTGTAGTTCTATAAATGTCACTCCTGAAAATACACTTTACACAAACGAGTTTGGAAAAATAAAGTCCAATTGTTAAAGAAATGAAGTTACCTCGGGCTAGTAGAGTATTGATTAGAAAAGGAGACACAAACTAAGAGGACCTGTTTGATAAAGTATGACCAAGTCCTGTAGGCATTTACCCAATCCATAGGAGATGAGACAGATAATGTATTCAATAGTTCAATGACTTTCTTCAATGACTTTCCATTCTTTATGAGCAACATTTAGATGTGAATACTGAGACTTCAATGTAAAAGAGGAGAGCCATGCCATTGTTGATATGCCATCCAAAAAAATAAGAAATATTTTAAGAACCAGACGTCAGAGTTACCATGCTATTTTGGCAGACCTGCTCTTCCATGTGTTACCTGAACAGCCCATTATATGAATAGGTGCAATAAATTTCTATATTTATTGTCTTGCCAATAAAGTCTCACCCATCGAAAAAAGATGATTGTTAGTGTCTGACATCCCTTTTAAATAAATTGACATACGTGATTCAACTACTTATTTGTAAAATGGATTGGGACTGAGTAAACAGCAGAAAGTTGGGAAGTAATGATGAGCGAGTATACTCGTTGCTCGGGTTTTCCCGAGCATGCTCAGGTGACCTCTGAGTATTTCGGTGTGCTCGGAGATTTAATTTTTTTCGGAAGTAGCTGCATAATTTACGGCTAATAGACAGTCTGAATACATGTCGGGATTCCCTAACAAATAGGCATTCCTCACATTTATTCAGCCTGTCCAGCAGCCACAAATCATGCAGCTGCATCGACACAAACTAAATCTCCGAGCACGCCAAAATACTAGGACACCCAAGCATGCTCTGGAAAACCCGAGCAACGAGTATACTCGCTCATCACTAGTGGGAAATATTCTGGGAAAAGATTGTGGTGTTATCCATTATAATTATTCTAAATATTTAGACAGGTTTTACATGTCTGACATTCACAGTCTGAATATAGACAGCAATGTCTGGAACGGCTGTGGGTCTCTTGCCTGGAATGGCCTTGGGTCTCCTGACCAGAACTCGAGAACTTTGCATATGCCTAGGAGGATGTAAAGTATGGATCAGCGGATCCCCAGCCTGCGTGATCAGCATTGTCCATACTCATATAGTGAATTAGAGACCAAAAACTAAACCAAAAAATGACAAAATCTAATATTTTTTTGACTCATTTGTTCAATTTGGTTCTCATTATCTGCTTTTTAAGACTTGTGTGAAAATCTGATGTCAAATTATTGCAGAAATATGGAACATTCTGAAGGGTTCACAAACTTTTCAAGCTCCAGTGTAGATATAACCAGAGTATGTTCTGGGAGCTTTCACAATGCATTTATTGAAATTTGCAGTAAAGGGATCCCGTCATGCTCAACACCCTCCTTGCATGACAGTGTGTACATAGTTTGCTGTCAGTCACTAAGGTGAACCTCCCAGAGTACTCTTAGGACTTGAAAGACCAGGGATTGAAACGAATAACATAGAAGCAATGCTCACAAGCGTATATTTCAATCTCCCCAGTTCCTACCCTATATTACACATTCATATCAGACACCATGTATAATGATACACGTTCCCTTTAAAATGTTATGTGAATAAAGGATAATTAAATTTAACCCCTTAACACTTACTCTGTGAAACAGGCAGCACTCGGCCAACAGGAGAGGGTTTCCCGTAACCTGGGTTACTCCTCAGCACCCTGATCCCTGTGACTCCATTTTGGTTCTAAATTTTGGAACCTCATAATAACTTCCAAGATATATTAATGGTCCCCTGATGAGTCCATGTGTATTGGTGGACGAAATGCATCGGGAGGGATATAAGGGACCCTAGTGAGGGCCAGACTACACTTGGGGACTGTCCTTGTTAGGACGGGAGACTCACACGAGGCATGACAGGATAGCTTACAAGCAATACTACCCTCCCCATTCCTCCTCTTGAACTATGGATGGCTCTTCTGGGGCATCAAAAGTGTGAGACCGTGCCATTTTATTAATATGCACTGGTTTTATTGAGCACTTTTATTGGATTTTGTATGTTTAGCACCTGTTGTGGTTAGAGTGCCTTTATATGTTCCCCGGTTTTAAACAAAATGTATTAAAAATTAGGCTTTATCACCCAAGTATTATCTATCCTTGCTGCTAGCACCATTAACTGATAGGATTGTATTTGCTTTTTTAGTCCTAAATGTAACTCAAGCTCAGTTAAAAACATTACTTCAAGCAAAGTTCTATAATCTTACATTTTCTCCAATGTCATTTACACATTTCATAATTATGTTATACTTATGATTTGACAGTTTTTACAACAATTCCCTCGTCAATTCAATAAGTAAATCTTTGAATTTTAGCCTATTTTGCATTTTTGTAAATGTTGCTGTAGGAAATATTTTTCAAACCCCTTTTGAGTAAAGTATAAAGTGAAGTCCAATTGTTAAAGAAATGATGTAACCTTGGGCTAGAAGAGTATTGATTAGAAAAGAGACACGCAGTTAGGCGACCGGTTTGATAAAGTCTGGCTGAGTCCTCTAGGCATTTCCCCAATCCATGGGAGATGAGACAGATGGTATTTTCAATACTTCAATGACTTTCTCCAATGACTTCCATTCTTAATGAGTAACATTCAGATGTAAACACCAAGACTATAATGTGATCAGATAGCGTGGATAAAAAAGAACTATTCCAATAACTAGTAGCATCTTAAAATCTTGTTGTACACCTATGTTATACATATATGCAAAGAGAGTATGGCACTCACCATTCCAAAAGAAGAAATCTTTATTCAAAAATAAAAGTACATTGGCTCTGGAGTAGAGTTGAGCGACTTTAGTCGGATCGGATTTCATGAAACAAAATTCATTTCAGATGAAACTGGTCCGACTAGGGCAAAAATAGTCGGCATTTCGTCCGAAACCCGACCCCAATGCAAGTCAATGGGGAATAAAAGTCGGCATTGAGTGGGTGAATGTCATCCGCTCAATGCCGACATTTATTTCCCATTGACTTGCATTGGGGTCGGGTTTCGGACGAAACGCCAACTATTTTTGCCCTAGTCGGACCAGTTTCATCTGAAATGAATTTTGTTTCATGAAACCCGATCCGACTAAAGTCGCTCAACTCTACTCGGGAGCAATGTAATGAGTGTGGACAACGGTCATTTTGTGCTCCTGTGCTTCAACGGACCCGTTGAAGTGCAGGAGCGCGAAACAGCCGTTGTCCGAACTCATCACTTTGCTCCCGAGCTGATGTATTTTTATCTTTGAATAAAGTTTTCTACTTTTGGAACAGTGAGTGCCATACTCTCTTCTCTCTTTGCATATTTGAATCTTGCTATTTCTAAGGATAGTGCACCCGTTCCATGTGGTTACATGGCATTTATCAAGTGTGTGTGAGTTGTACCTCTTGATTTACTTCAGAGGTAATGGTGGTGCAGTGGTGCCAAATTTGCTTTCTTTCTTTCTTTGGAACCTATATTATACTCTTCTTATTTGGGTTTTATTGATGTTTTATAGATATTTTTAACCCCTTAAGTACCTAGAAATTTGTCATGCTATTATTGTTGCCAAAGCTATAACTTTTTTTATCATTCTGTTGAGATAGCCTCATAAGGATTTTTTTTGCAGGTGTTATTGTTTTTAATTACAGGAAAAATATATCTAAGTACCATATTAGTTAGTAGACGGAAAAATATTCAAAGTTTAGAGTCTTCAGTGGTTAATACCTTTTAATGGCTAACTGGGAAGAATGTCAACAAATAACAGTTTTGGAAAATACTTGATTCCCTTCATTAGGCATAGTATAACACAAAATTTTAATAGTCACATATTTATACATAAAAGGACACAGGATTAATTCAGTAAATAAGACAAGTGACCTGAAACAGAACTATGAATGTGGGAAAAGAGGTTGTAGCAGACCTCAATCATGGGACAAGAAAACTTTCACATTCCTCTATGAACTGTACCAAATATGTTTCCTTTTTATATTTTTTTTAACTTCTGAAAAAGCAGTTGATTTAAACTTTTATATATTCATTTTACAATTTTTTATATTTTTACATTATTTTTTTTTCTTGCATTGGGGACTTGGACCTGCTATCGTTTCATCTCTTATTCTATGTTCTGTAATACTACAGCTTTGCATTCTACAGTGAAATCGTTGTTATCCTATTTAGCTCAACTCATGGCATCTTCCCAGCAGGACTGAAACGGCAGTTACAAGGGGGCTTTAGCTTGTCTCTGGCTGCCTTGTCAACCCATCAGTTCCCAGCGATAGCACATTGCTGGATGGGTAGTAATTGGGGAACGGTGCATCTGCGCACCAGGAATGATGTCTGTTGTGAGTTCATTTTCCCCTTCACCATTGAGGTCTGATGAACTCCCTCTTCTGGTGAAGGAAGGTAGTGAGGCTGATTACCAAGCACCTGAGCAGAATGATGATGACTGGGTGACTGGAATTGCTGACTGGATATAAGGCAGCCGACGCCCTTCTGCCTTGCGGGTGATTTCTCTGAGGGATTCTAGGAGACCAGTCTGATTCCTGCCCCTCAAAAGCTAAGTTTTCTGCTCTGCTTTTTGCATTTGTGTTTTGGTTTTGTTTTGCCTTGTTTTTCTGGATTTCTGCCATTCCCTGCTGGGGTGAGCTGAATTCCTTTTTGCTCTGTCTTCAGAAAATACCTGAGTACTGATATAGTCTTTTTGAAGCCTAGCATCTTCACGGCTTTTTTCCCTATCAGTCTGTTGGCTCTTGTTTTGATAGGGTTTTTGGCGGATTGCAGACAGCAGCTTTTCTATCCTGTCCTATTTAGTTAGCTTTGGCCCCATCATTTGCTCAGCCTATCTTTCTATCTGTGTGAGTGTTTTTTCATCTTACTTCACCGTCATTATATGTTGGGGGCTGCCTATTGCTTTGGGGTCTGCTCTTGGGCAGTTTAGATTTCCCTTTCTGTCTTTAGGCTATTTAGTTCTCTGGCTGTGATCGAGGGGTCTAGGGCACCATAGGAGCCCCCCATGGCTACTGCTAGTTGTTGTTGATAGGTTCAGGGGTCTGCAATCCAATAGCTACCAACTTCTCTGATTTTCTGGACATAGCTAATATTTCTGTTTTTGCCTCCCACGGTGACTCATTCATAACTGAATCACCCGCCATACCGCAGATCCTAGGGTACTCAATAGCAGGAAAGAATTGTAAAAATAAAAAAAGTGTGTATATTTTTTCCTCTATATCTCTGAGGCCGTAGGGGGAATTTTTTTTTCTCTCAATGGAGATAAAGCAATTGTCTGATCGTGTGGAGCGCAGCTCGCTGCGGAAGTGCGGGGAATTTCTGCCTACCTTGCTCATTCACATGCTGCTGAACCAAAGATCCCTACTCCTGATGTGTTTTTTGGGGATCGGTCTAAATTTTTGAATTTCAAAAATAATTATAAATTATTTTTTGCCTTGAAGCCTAACTCGTCAGGGAGCTCCGTGCAGCAGGTTAAAATTGTCATCTCTTTGCTGCGTGGCGATCCCCAGGATTGGGCGTTTTCTTTGAAACCAGATGATCCTATTCTGACTAATGTGAATGCATTTTTTCAAGCCTTGGGGTTGTTGTATGATGAACCTAATGCTATTGATCAGGCTAAAAAGACCCTGTTGGCATTGAGCCAGGGTCTAGATTCTGCAGAATTGTACTGTCAAAAATTCCAAAAGTGGGCGGTCCTAACTACCTGGAATGATAATGCCTTGGCAGCTCTCTTTCGGAAGGGTTTGTCAGAAGCCGTAAAAGATACTATGGTGGGATTTCCTGTTCCCTCTGGTCTTGACGATTTTATGTCATTAGCCATTCAGGTTGATCGGCGTTTACGTGAGCGCAGGACTGCACGAGAGGTGCACCTGTTGAACAAGTGTCTGAACCTATGCAATGTGATAGAGTTTTGTCCAGGGAGCAATGTCAGGAGTTCAGAAGGCGTAATAAGCTGTGTTTTTTTGTGGAGATGCCTTGCATATTATTTCTGTCTGTCCTAAACGAGAGAATCGTTTTGCACACACGTTTTCTGTGGGTGGTGTTCAACCTAAGTTTATTCTGGCAATTACTCTGATCTGCTCCCTGTCCACATTTTCCGCCAAGGCTTTTGTGGATTCGGGAGCAGCCCTGAACCTAATGGACTTGGATTTTGCTAAATGTTGTGGATTTCCTATGACACCTCTGCGGACGCCTATCCCTTTGAGGGGTATTGATGCTACTCCTTTGGCGAAAAATAAACCTCAGTTTTGGACCCAGGTGGTAATGCGGGTCGCCCCAGACCATCAAGAAAATTGCAGATTTTTGGTGTTGCATAATTTGCATGATACCATTGTTCTGGGGTTTCCCTGGTTGCAAATTCATAATCCAGTTTTGGATTGGAAATCTGTGTCTGTGGTGAGTTGGGGTTGTCGGTGTGCCCTTAGTGAGGCTCCGGTTCTTTCCACCTCTCCTCAGTCGCATGATGTTCCTGACTATTTGGCGGACTTTTATGATGTATTTAGTGAGAATGAGTCTGCGTCTTTGCCTCCTCATAGGAGTTATGACTGTGCAATTGAGTTGAGCCCGGGGTGTAAATTTCCCAATGGTCGGCTCTTCAATTTATCTGTACCCGAGCACGAGGCTAAGCGATACTATATTAAGGAGGCGTTGGAGAAGGGTCATATTAGACCATCCTCTTCACCCTTAGGTGCCGGGTTTTTTTTCGTGGCCAAAAAGGATGGTTCATTAAGGCCTTGTATTGATTATCGTGCCCTCAACAAAATTACTATTAATTATCAGTATTCGTTACCCCTTATTTCGGATCTATTCTCCAGAGTTAAAGGTGCTTGCTGGTTTACCAACCCTGACCTCAGGGGGCGTATAATCTTATCCGCATTAAGCATGGGGATGAATGGAAGACAGCATTTAATACTCCGGAGGGACATTTTGAGTACCTGGTGATGCATTTTGGGCTCACTAATGCCCCTTCTGTCTTCCAGTGCTTCATGAGCGATATTTTCTGAGACTTTGTGGATAAATTTTTGATTGTCTATCTGGATGATATTTTGATCTTCTCCAAGGATTGGGATTCTCATGTGGAACATGTTCGGACTGTGTTCCGGATCTTGAGGGAGAATTCCCTGTATGTCTAAGGATCGAAATGCCTTTTTGGGGTACAGGGGATTTCATTTTTGGGATTTATTTTGTCTCCGTCAACTATTGAAATGGACCCGGCCAAGGTACAGGCCATTTATGATTGGGTTCAGCCCACTTCTTTGAAGGCCCTCCAGAAGTTTTTGGGTTTTGCTAATTTTTATCGGAAATTTATAGCAAAATTTTCTAGTATTGCCAAGCCATTGACTGATCTGACTAAGAAGGGTGCTGATGTGTTGAATTGGTCTCCAGAGGCTGTTTCTTCCTTTCAGGAGCTGAAGCGAAGATTCACTTCTGCCCCGGTTTTGCGTCAACCTGATATCTCACTCCCGTTCCAGATAGAGGTGGACGCTTCTGAGATTGGTGCAGGAGCTGTTTTGTCCCAAAAGGATCCTGTAACATCTAAAATGAATCCCTGTGCTTTCTTTTCCCGAAAGTTCTCTCCATCTGAACGTAACTATGATGTGGGGAATCGGCAACTGGTAGCCATGAAATGGGCATTTGAGGAGTGGAGACATTGGTTGGAGGGAGCTAAACATCAAGTCGTGGTCCTCACTGACCACAAGAATTTGATTTACCTGGAGTCGGCCAAACGCTTGAACCCTAGACAGGCTAGGTGGGCCTTGTTTTTTACACGTTTTAATTTTGTGGTCTCTTTTCTTCCTGGCACTAAGAATGTTAAGGCAGACGCCCTCTCTAGGAGCTTCTTTGCTGATTCTCCTGTGGTGACCAAGCCTGCTACCATCTTAGGTGAAGGGGTAGTTCTTTCTGCCATCTCGCCCGATTTGAGACGTGCTCTGGAAGAGTTCCAGGAGGACAAACCTGAGCGTTGTCCCAGTGGAAAGTTGTATGTTCCTGACCAGTGGAAGAAGAGAGTGATGTCTGAAGTTCATTGCTCTGCATTGGCTGGTCATCCAGGTATTTTTGGTACTAGAGATCTGGTGAGTCAGTCTTTTTGGTGGCCCGCCTTGTCTCGTGATGTCAGGAATTTTGTGCAGTCCTGTGGGACTTGCTCCCGGTCTAAACCTTGTTCTCGCTCTAGTGGGTTGTTGATGCCTTTGCCAGTCCCCAGGAGGCCATGGACCCATATTTCAATGGATTTCATCTCTGATATGCCTGTCTCTCAGAGAATGACTGTTATTTGGGTGATTTGTGATAGGTTCTCTAAGATAGTTCATCTTGTACCACTCCCTAAGTTGCCATCTTCCTCTGAGTTGGTGCCCCTGTTTTTGCAACAGGTAGTTCGCTTGCACGGGATTCCTGAGAACATTGTATCTGACAGAGGAGTTCAGTTTGTGTCTAGATTTTGGAGGACTTTCTGTTCCAAGCTGGGAATTCAGTTGTCCTTCTCCTCTGCTTTTTACCCTCAGACTAATGGGCAGACGGAGAGAACAAACCAGACCTTGGAGTCGTATTTGAGATGTTTTATTTCCGCTGATCAGGATGATTGGGTTTCATTTTTGCCCTTGGCCGAATTTGCTTTAAATAATAGAGCTAGTTCTGCCACTTTGATGTCACCTTTTTTTTGTAACTTTGGGTTTTATCCTCGATTTTCTTCAGGGCAGGTGGAGCCTTCTGTCTGCCCAGGTGTTGACACTGTAGTGGAGAGAATGCACCAGATCTGGGACCAAGTGGTGGATAAGTTATCTCTCTCCCAGGAAAAGGCCCAGCGGTTTTCCAACTGACATATCACCATTGGTCCTCAGTTTAAGGTTGGTGATATGGTTTGGTTATCATCAAAAAATATCGCTATGAAGGTGGCTTCTCCTAAGTTTAAGCCTAGATTTATTGGACCTTACAAGATTTTGGAGATTATTAATCCGGTCTCTTTTCGCTTGGCTCATCCTGTCACATTTAAAATCCATAATGTGTTTCATAAGTCCTTGTTGAAGAGGTTTGTTGAACCAGTTGTTCCTGGGGTGGCACCTCCGGACCCTGTATTGGTTGAAGGTAACATGGAATATGAGGTAGAGAAGATACTGGATTCCCGTCTGGCTAGACGAAGACTCCAGTATTTGGTTAGGTGGAAGGGTTATGGTCAGGAGGATAATTCCTGGGTCTCTGCCTCTGATATTCATGCCAAAAGATTGGTGCGTGCCTTTCATCGGGCTCACCCTGATCGCCCTGGTGGCGTGGATGAGGGTTTGGTGACCCCTCCTCAAGGGGGTGGTGCTGTTGTGAGTTCATTTTCCCTTCACCATTGAGGTCTGATGAACTCCCTCTTCTGGTGAAGGAAGGTAGTGAGGCTGATTACCAAGCACCTGAGCAGAATGATGATGATTGGGTGACTGGAATTGCTGACTGGATATAAGGCAGCCGACGCCCTTCTGCCTTGTGGGTGATTTCTCTGAGGGATTCTAGGAGACCAGTCTGATTCCTGCCCCTCAAAAGCTAAGTTTTCTGCTCTGCTTTTTGCTTTTGTGTTTTGGTTTTGTTTTGCCTTGTTTTTCTGGATTTCTGCCATTCCCTGCTGGGGTGAGCTGAATTCCTTTTTGCTCTGTCTTCAGAAAATACCTGAGTACTGATATAGTCTTTTTGAAGCCTAGCGTCTTCAGGGCTTTTTTCCCTATCAGTCTGTTGGCTCTTGTTTTGATAGGGTTTTTGGCGGATTGCAGACAGCAGCTTTTCTATCCTGTCCTATTTAGTTAGCTTGGGCCTCATCATTTGCTCAGCCTATCTTTCTATCTGTTTGAGTGTTTTTTCATCTTGCTTCACTGTCATTATATGTTGGGGGCTGCCTATTGCTTTGGGGTCTGCTCTGGGGCAGTTTAGATTTCCCTTTCTGTCTTTAGGCTATTTAGTTCTCCGGCTGTGATCGAGGGGTCTAGGGCACCGTAGGAACCCCCCACGGCTACTGCTAGTTGTTGTTGATAGGTTCAGGGGTCTGCAATCCGATAGCTGCCAACTTCTCTGGTTTTCTGGACTTAGCTAATATTTCTGTTTTTGCCTCCTACAGTGACTCATTCATAACAGATGTCATTCAAATGTTTCAGTCAAGAGACTGACAGTGGCATTTAAATAGTTAAATTGAAGTGATCAAAGGAAACTGGGGCCATTGCCTCTACAAGCACAGTGAGCATCCAAATGGTATGAAGCCAGCTCAGCTCCTTAGCCAGCATTATAATTTCCTTTGCGAACTACTGTGCTACAAAACATACATAATTAAAGAGCAGAACTGTAACTTAAAAGTCTTTAATATGAAAAGTCCAATGAGCTACAAATTTGTACCCATGCAGCCCAGACCTTACTCATCCATTTTCACAGAAAATAGAAGTGGAAGAGCACAAACAGAGTTCTAAGAAAGAATTCTCCAGAATTTGTATCCCATGGGTGATACAAGAATTTACTAAAACAAATATGTCAGATATAATGATAGATCCCCTTTGAGCCCATTGTCTCAAAGGTGATACCGACTAAGATTATAGTTATCCATCTTTATTTTCATGTCCATTCAGCTCAGACCACCATGACAACTTCTCCTGAGCACGACAGATATTGATGTTATGACCTTAATTGGCTTCTTAAATCGACAGCTGCCAAAAATAGACCCTAAAAATAATTTGGATGCCCAGTTCAGATAGCTCAAAAAACTTTGGATCCAGATCGCTGAATTAATCCAATTATTCCACATATAAATTATTTTTTACAATGTTTCAGTACATTATATGATGAATTAAATGGTGGTATTCAAACCTACGAGCAAAAATCTTGCCCTCATATGGCTCTTAACAGAATCACAAAAATGGTTCCTGTAAAATAAGAAACAAAAAAATTAAAAAATGGCATTGATGGAAAGTAGTCAGGATACATTTTTTTAACACTCATTTTTTACGTTTTTAATTTTTTTTGTATTTGGGAAACATACGAAAGTTTTTCTTGTATTAATAAGGCATTCAACTAAAATTCTGTTTATGAAAAAAAACTACTGGCTCCATTCTGATTAGTATGTAAGGGAAATACTTAGCTTCATTAATAAACATAGAATCATGATGTTCTACAGCAGTTGGAAAACGCCGGCTACAAAACATTCTTCTTCCGCTCCTTTTCTGCAAATATGCTCATTTTTGTGATGCTTTAGTCAACAGCATTTGCAACATTGCAGAACAAATATTGTAAGTAGAAATTTACACATTTCCTCTCTTCCAATTTAAGCAAGTATCATACATTAGAGCATTAAATAAGGGCTGCGGTTTGTTTTCTTTTACACAAGAAGGATCAGAGAAGATATTTGTAAGTAAAATCAGACTCGTTTCTTCATGGAATACATGTCAAACAACTCCTTCCAATTTATTCTTGTTGAGGCTCATGGTTGACTAGTTTGCTCTGCCTGCACCTTTCCTGATAATCTCAGCACCAGTGGCTGGCATGTGTTATATAGTGTCTTCCATTTAGTTTTCTACTGACGTACAATGTTATTGACCATCTTCGCTTTCTCTTCTGGTGGGCTCTGTGTTTTTCAAGAATTATTTCCATCATGACGTAAATAGATAATGCATACCAATCATGGATGCCAGGTTTGTAGACCATTCAGCAGGTGACAATTTATATCACAACCACTGAGCTACTGTCACGGGGTTACCGCGACAGTGTGGAGCCAGAAGACTGCAGCGTCTGATTGCTCCTACTCCGGCGCTGAGAAGAAACACTTCTCTTTCATTTTAAATGTGTTTATTTTGGCAGAACATGGGCTTAATCGGCCATGTTGTAAATCCCAATGCTCACAGCTGTGTTCGCTTAGCCACTCCTTTTCCCTTTATAATCTGGGCTCTGTTACTAATCCTTGTCAGAGCTAGCATTTGCTGCATGGCTATCGGTGGGAGAGGAGTTCATATGAGAAGGAGAATTGAAGGAGTTATCAGTGACTGCTGCTTGGTTCGTATGCATGGTAATTCCTTATCCTTCTCTGTTTTTGTTTATTCCCCTACCTCCACGCCCCGGTGCATTCCTCTGTAAATGTGAGTGAATACTTTGTATACCTGGAGTATTCTGTTAACCCTTGTCCATGTTGCTTTGTTTGTTGGTTTGGTGTGCTGAGGTGTACAGTAGAGCCCCCTCTTCCCTGGGTGAGGGAAGTGAACAGACGGAGGGCTAACTTAGGAGATAAGGCAAGCGGAGATCCCAATATTTTCGCCATCTGAAGTATCCCGGGGAACAGGGCGAGCTAGGGCACCCCCTAGTGTTAGGGACAGGGAGTGAGTCCCTGGTCCCGAGTAACCTGACAGCTGTGTTGTGACAGCTACAACATAAAAATCTCAAGACAGAGTATCACAATGCCATGCTTTTTGTGGTGTTTTCTTTTGTCAAAACTGGTCATCACATGCTGCTAATCTTGGAATATGTCAAGAGGAATTGTTAGGAACAACACTTCGATATAGCCCCAATTATTCATCTTGGAAAGACTAAGGCCCTAATTCATAAAGACCTTTGTTCATGTTGGTCTTAATGAATGATTGTGTTGGAGTCAGGGGCATCTGATTAATTAGGGCAAGTACGACCAAAACTGGACCAGGACCCCCCTGGATGAGTATAATATAACTCATTTTTCTTCTCTTTCAGGTTACATCGGGGGCTTATCTACAGCATTACAGAATGCTGTAGATAAGCCCCTGATGTCGGTTCCAGCAGCTGATAGGTGAAAAATAGTGTGACAGATTCCCTTTAAAGGGATTTTCTGATGAATTCATATTATCAATAAGGCCCTATATTCTACTCTCCAAATCTAGTCTCACACTCTGGCTCACAGATCTCTTGTCTTTGGAAAATCTGAATGCAATTTTTATGAGAAAGTCAATGGAATATAACGTGATCATCAACCCAACATTTAGGATGAGCAAACATGTATTCAAAAAGATGTCTTACAGATATTTGATTAAGGTCAAGAGAAATAAGATACACCGCCATTATGGTAGAAAAACATTATAATATAATGGAGCTATTATAGAATCCATAGAAAATATAGGAACAATAGTAAAAGGGAAAGGAATTTATGAAAAGGATAGAAGCGGCAATTAATAGGGTGTCCTACACCGAAATAGAAAGAAAAATCATGAAGATACAAGTAATGAGGAATAGAAGGTACTGTCACCCATGAAATGGAACCTAACAACATAGAGATATAATGAAGCCAGCAAATAACATACTGAGGGTGTCAATATTTGTCCAAATTGATGAGCTGATGTTAAAAGGGTTTCTAGATTTAGAAAAGCATGGCTGCTTTCTTCGTAAAACAGCACTATATTTGTCCATGGATTGTGTCTGGCACTACAGCTCAGAATTGAAGTTCATGGCTGCAGTACTACACTTAGCCTGTAAACAGTGGTGGCGCTATTTTTTTTTTATTTTTTAAATACTGCCATGTTTTCTAAGCATACACAACCTACAATGGAGATTTATGAGTATACTTGCTTAAAAATGCCAGAAATAATCTGTATTATAATTGCAGAAAAAGCTTCTGTATGGTTACGTGTAGTGCACCTTACCATCTAAAAGCCTTTTGGTTATGCCCATACTATTAGCTTAGGCTGGTTGCCCAGATCATTTCAAACTCATCTGACTGTGGCTCTCATCCATTACTGAACATGAGTTTAAAGGGGTGATGTAAGCTTTGAAGTTTGCCTGAGAGGTTGTATTCTCCTGCTTGACTGATAGTTCAGAAAGTGTCGTCGTCACACCATCACACCATAAGCCAAAAATGTGCACTCTCAGATGTCTCTGCAGCATCGGAGGAGCATAAGGGCTCTGAAGTTGGCCAGATCCAACCAGCTTCAGAGCCGCACGTGCAAGCTGTACTTTAAAGAATTTGCAAGCTCTGCACTCATTTCCTAGGAAACCTACCACCTCTAATAGATTGCAGAGGTGACCATCATCCTATACTATAGAAATAAAAGTTCCTTTGTTCCTGAGAAAAAGAGAGGATTTAATAATAAGTAAATTGGAACATTGCTTTTTCTTACAACCACTGTGCAATTTTAACCATTTATGAGTATGAGGATAACCCTATAATAGAAAGTCTGTGATGAAAACCTTTGTTTCCTAAGGAGAGTTGCGCTTAGTTGTTCGCTTATGCTCCTTTTTTTCAGCGATCAGTGGATGGCTTTACACCCGTAGTATAAAAATATTAAAATGTCGAAAGATTTTTAAAATTACATTTACACTTTAACTAGGACTTTATAGCAGTTGCTATTTTATTTGGACCTACAGTACAAGCAAAAGTTACTTTTCTCCTACTAAAAAGAACACAGTATCAATGTAGAGAATCAGAATTACATTGTAATACTCCGCATAATACAACTGCAACATCCTGCTAATGCAAGACTTAGGGATGACCACGCCTTAATAATATACAATCCTCTTCTTTTATTTATGACCGCTCTGCAGTCTGCACCTCTTTATAAACCGCTATAATGCTGTTAGTCAGTTCCTCAATAAAACCTGTTTAAAGATACTGCTGAAACATCTGCATGGGGATTCACTGCTCTGTAATTTCTTCCTTCCAGTAGATCTAATTACATTGCTTTATCTTATCTGGCACTTTTGGTTTACAAGAAATATGTAATGAATATATGAGTCAACAAAATTTATACTTCATAGCAAAAAACTATCATTTCTCATGGTGTACCGGAAAGGTGGATGCCGATACATTTGTATGATTACATTTAACATCATATTTTAATAATAATTGCATTGCTTTTGCAGTTAGGTTCAGCCAGTATTTATTACATAATGCATAATATTTTTGCTTTACATAAAATTCAGAAGTAAGGAGTGATACCCTTCTGGAACTGCTGAAATTTTTTTAAAGGGGATGTTTACAGTTATTGCTTCAGTCAACTTTTATGGACTTCCTCGGATATTAAAGGGGTGGTCTAGTACATAAAATGTCTTTTTAAAATATTTATCTTTACACTCAAATTACTTTTGTAATTAGCTTTATTACACAATACCGTACACTTCTCCTCTAGTTAACCCCTGAATGCGTTTTATTTTACTTCTCTTCTCATGACTTTTAATGTCAGAGGAGTCTCAAGCAGGATGTCACAGGGAGCCGGAGCAGCACTCACTTCCTGCAGTATCTATCACCACTCCTGGAACAGGACATTATCAGGGGGCAGCGCTCCAGTAACTTATTACAGTTTTTTTGCAATGCTACCCTCTGAAGACTACTCTGAAGATACCACATTTATATAGGTTTTTATGTTTTGGCACTTTTACACAATAACAACTATTTTCTAGAAAAAAAAAGAATTGTTTTTACATCGCTCTGTTCTGAGAGCTATAGCATTTTTATTTTTCCACTAATGGAGTTGTATGGTGGCTTGTTTTTGTTTTTTTTTATCGTTTTTTATCCAAGTTTTTTGTTCAGCCGTATGATGAAAAAACATAGCTTTTTTTGCTGCTTTTTTTATTGTTTTTTTTCCAGTGTTCACCAAAGGGGTTAACTAGTGGGACAGGTCGTTCCGGTCATAGCAATAATAAATATTTGTATTTTATTTGTTTATTTTTACAAAAGTATACGTATTTATTGGATTCATTTTTTTGTTCTTTATTTTGTGTTCTTTTTATATTTTTACAGTTTTTGTAAACTTTTTTATTTATTTTTTTTTACCATGTTCCAGGATGGAACATGAACTTTCCTTGACCTGATTACTGATCTAATACTTTGCAATGCTTTTGTATTGCAGGGCATTAGAACTGTGCATCGCATATATTTTGGTTGTCCATTCTCCATGAAAAGGTAGATTAGATCAACATTAAGAGTATGTGAATGGCTAGTTTTACCCGTGACATTTGCTTTCATCCCAGCAAGTAAGCTGGATAGCTCCTGTAAGTGCAGAACTTCTAACCCCTAGGTTACAACTTAGTCCATGGTCTACTAAGTATAACTAAAGGCTGGAGAGACCCTGACGGATAAGTTTTCTGAGTTTTAAAACACGCCCAAGTATTACAGGTAGACACAAAATCCACCACATTCTGACCCAGAAACGATGAGAAACAAGATTCACAGTAGCCTTGCCACCAGGGTGATCCACAAGAACCAAGTGACATTCTCCTAAAAATTTTAAATGTAATGGCACAAGTAATTTCCCGGAAGGACTGGAAACAGGAGCATCCTCCTGCGCCTTCAATACCTCACCCTCAAGATCATAACATATGGCAGAAATAATCACTCCCTCTTGCAGAATAGGAACAGAATACTCAGTACTACCTGCCCCAGAGAAACTTCGGGACAAGACATTGGCCTTGAAATTTTTAACTCCAGGATGATAAGAGACATAGAAATTTAGTCTGGTAAAAATAAAGACCACCTAGCTTGTCTTGCATTGAAACATTTTGTGGATTCTAAATGCAACAAATGTTTATGGTCAGTAATTATCATGACAGAGTGAGTTGCCCCCTCCAGAAATTGATGCCACTCCTCAAACACCAACTTATGGGCCAAAATTTCTCTATTACTTATGTCATAATTTCTTCCAGCCAATGACAGTTTCTTTGAGAAGAATGCACACAGGTGCCATTTCCCATGAATTGCCCTGTGAAAAGACGGCGCCAACCCCCACCTTAGATGCATCCACATCTACAATAAACTGCTGTGAAACATCAGGCTGGACTACCGGAGCTGAGGAAAAACATTTTTTATAGAGTTAAATGCCTTAAGGGCAGGGTCAGCCCAGTCAGAGAAATCTGTACCCTTTCTGGTCATGTCCGTGAGTGGTTGGACAACGAATGAGAAGTTCCATGTAAACTTATGATAATATTTAGCAAACCCCAGAAAGCATTGTAGACCTTTTAAGGTTATGCAAAAGGTCCCATTCCAATACTGTGCAGACCTTCTCAGGATTCATCGAGAAACCCATAGCAGACACCAGATAACACAGAAATTGCACCTCCTCAATGGCAAAAACACATTTCTCAGGCTTAAAATATGGTTTATCTCGCAATATCTGTAGCATTTGTCTAACTTGTTCCTGATGTGTCCCAAAATCAGGTGAGTAAATTAAAATGTGGTAGAGACATACCACCACAAATTTTCCCACCAGATGACAGAAGATCTCATTAATAAAATGCTGAAAAATGGCGGGGGCAATAATCAGACCAAATGGCATGACAAGATTTTCAAAATGCCCTTCAGGGGTGTTAAACACCGATTTCCACTCATACCCTTCTCTATTTCTAATCAGATTATAGGCCCCTCTAAGAGCCAACTAGGAGAACCATTTTGCTCCAACAACCTGGATAAACACATCCGGAATGAGCGTAAGGGGCTAAGGGTACTGTCACACTTAGCGATGTACCAGCGATCCCGACCAGCGATATGACGCGGTCAGGATCGCTGGTACATCGCTAAGTGGTTGCTAGTGAGCTGCCACACAGGCAGATCTCACCAGCGACATCGCTGGGGTCGGGGGTCGCTACTTACCTGTCACACCAGGCGATCCTGCGTCCTCCCGCCCGGCTCCACGCGTCGCTCGCCGTCACAGCAGGAAGCCCAGCAGGAAGCTGACGACGAGAAACAGTCCTGGACGTTCTCGCGCGATCAGCGATAACCAGCGGGGGAGCCGGTCGGAGGTAAGTATCAGACACAGCGATATCGCTAGCAATATCGCTATAATGTCACTAGTTATAGCGATATTGCTGGCGATATCTCTTAGTGTGATATGCCCTTAAGAGTCTCGGATGATAATCTAATTTAACTCCCAAAAATCCACACAAGGACGCAGACTTCCATCTTTTTCTGACAAAAAATAAACCTGCGGCAACGGGGGAAGAGAACGGTCTGATATCTCCCTTGGAAAGACTTTCTGCGATAAACTACTTTATGGACTGTTTTTTGGGACCCGAAAGATTGTATAACCTGGTTTTGGGTAGTTTTGCTCCAGGGAGTGAGTTAGGGGGACAGTCATAAGCCCAATGAAGAGACAATTCCTTGCACCCTTATTTAGAAAACACCTCAAAACGGACAGAAAAGAGGGTAGGATTTTGGTGGAAACGATAGAGGAGGGCATTAAGACTTGTTTTGTCACAGAAATCACTCCATTTTGCTATTTCCCTAGATGGACAATCTATAATGGGGTTATGCATAACTAGCCAAGGGAGACCCAGTACAATAGTCATAGGGAAACCTTCAAGCACATAGCAAGAAATACGTTCTTTTTGAAGGATACTAATGTGATGGCCAAAATTATGCACCACCACTGTGAAACACCCCTGACCAAGAGGCACAGAATCAATAGAAAATATGAGGAAAGGTTTTGCAAGATCATGACAAGATAAGCTATGAGTTTGGGCAAACTGCGCATCCACCATATTGGCCCCCTTCTCACTATCCAGCAACCACTTCTGCACATAAGACAAACTGAGAGGTACACATGAAGGAAATGTATAAACCCAGGTTGTGATCCCCCACACAACCTGCGGTCAGAAGTTTTCTGCAGGTTTCTTTAATTTAAGCGTGAGGGACAAAACCCAATGAGGTGACCCTTATGACCACAAAAGAAAAAACCCATCCTGAGGCAGACTGCAGGAGGTTTGGCCCTTACTGAGGTCCTCCACCACTACATATGTTCATCAGGACAGATAAAGGAGCTCTCTCCACTAGAGAGTACAGTTGGGGGAGGGGTTTTCATGGGTCTATCTCTGAGGCATCTGTCAATCAGGATGACTAAGGCCATAGCGGCCTGAAAGGTCTCAGGAGTTTCCTATAGGACCAATGATTTTAGCCTTTCTGACAGGCCTTGACAAAACTGGCTTCTGGTGTCAGTGGCACATTTCCGGAATTCAGAATAAAACTCCTCTGCTGGCCGATTCCCCTGCTGGAGCTTGCATAGTTTAGACTCAGCGAGTAAGACCCAGTCAGGGTTATCGTAGATGAGTCCTATGGCCGCAAAAAATTAATCTACCAATTGGAAAGACTGGGATTAGGCTGGCATAAAAAAGGCCCAGGATTGGGGATCCCCCTGAAGTAGGGAGACAACGATACCCAACCATTTGTTCCTCACTCCCAGAGGAATAAGGACGTAGCCTGAAGTACAATTTAATGTCACACTGTAACCATAGGAACATTGCGTTAAATTACTGTCCCTAATCTAGTTAAGCCGTAATTTATCGCTAACCTCATAGTTACTCCTAAAACACCTTCTCCAATGCAGCAAAGAACAGAATGAAGATTCTATGACGAAATAAAGAGGACCTATGTTCAGCTAACCGCCATGATCTTCTAATCTCAACTGTACCACAGGTCCCAGCAGAATGTGGCACATTCATGACACCATCCCTGCAACTGTCTGATCTTCCGCGTCTCTTCTCCTCTTTCTGTGATATGCACATCTCTGTGGTTCTTCACTCCAGGCCTTGGCTTCCTTCATAGCAAGAGCTCAGAACGGTGAGGTGAGTATTATATATATATATATATATTTTTTTTAATTTCAATCTTTTGTCTGGTATTTTACACTCAAGCAAAATGGTGAACCTGGACTTCATTTTGCTAAATTTGTGCACAGTGAATCACAAATATCCTTATTCATATCTGGTGAATTAAAGTTTTTGCAAAATTTGAAGAGAATTCATTTCCTCTTGAAAAAAAACATGTGCACTCTAGCATTAACGGCTAAAATGCATCAGAAACTTTTAAGCAGTGTCTCTGACTTAGCGCTCCTCTTTTATGGAAGATCGCAGAGCTGGATTTTCTTTTATCAGACGTGTCCGACACCTTACACATTGTCAAAGACACTCTGATATCAGGCTACACATGCTGAGCTCCTTGCTGCATCTGATCCTGCGTGTTCAGCCTCATCTGTAGTCTTAACATGGAATTCTAAAATTTTACAAACTGCAACATTCACTGATTCCCCAAATCTAGTTACGAAATGTTTTGAAAATGGATTATTCAACCATTTTGCAGAAATTTTTAAAGGAAAGTTCATCAGGTCTAAGAGATCATAAAGTTAATCAAGATCTATTTTATTACATAGGGTGCCATGAATAAACAACTAATAGGAAGATTATGCAAATGTTTTACACTTTCTGAGGCCTCACTATGTATTAGGCCCCGCTTACATGCCCGTGTTTGCAGTATGTGTGGAATCTGTGTTTTACAAGGATGCCACACGCACCCATTATAATCTTTGGTGCTGCACACATGTCCTTGTGCTTGCTCGGACCATGTGTCCATGCAAACCACATGAAGACATGTCCATTTTTACCTGCAGCACTGATGGCAAGGGCTAATACAAGTCTATGGGTCCTTGTAAAACACTTACACCACATGGATGGTATTTGTGTGTCATCCGTGTGCTGGACGTGTTTAATATTGAAAAGTATAGGCGAAGCTTTGGACTTAATTTTTCTTAAGCCATACCAGAAAAATACAGATTTCACAAAAATGGCTCACTGATCCAAAACACTGATGACATCGGATCGGTGACAAATGTGTGATCAGTGGGAGTCCCGTCTCCCTCTTGTGAAAGTAGCAGTACTCGTGTGTGACCACTTCTTTGACCACTGTCTATAAAAGCAGTGGTCACACATGCACACTCCTACCCTGTGGGGAGGTTGAGCTGGGTACGGTTCTGTCTGTGATAGGAGACAGAGAGATTGACAGCAGGTGTCATGTGCCAGTCTGCCCATCAGAGGTCACTGGAGAGCACCGATGGCAGTGATTATGCAACTGTCATTTGAGTGATACATAACTGCCAGAGGTCAAGGTGACTCTGATTGGGCAGAGGTGACTGTCAGGTGACAGAGGGTGGGGCTACCTGGTCTGACTGGATAAATACTGAGGTAAGCTTCCAGAAGCTTCAGTCAGCCAGGGGAGCTCACAGGTTAGGAGAGTCTGTCACACAAAGGAGACCCCTCAGAGACTTTGGACAGTGGAATCGGTCATTGGGGGTGACCCTATAGGACATTGGTCACAGGCAGAGATGGCCTGTGAGGACCTGGATTATTGGTGGAAATGCCGTGGTGGATTGGCCTAGGGCAGCCACGGCGGATAGTACGCCTGATGGAGAAAGTGTACAAGTGAAGGTACCCAGGCCTGTCTGCAGGAGGATAACAGTGTGAAACATCTGTCATGTTTTGTTCTGGTCATCGTGAGGGCGGCCAATAAAACAAACCTGTTGAATACAATTCCTGCCTCTGTCTCGTGCCTGTCGACGTCAAGAAGTGGGTCACCCCCCATTCCTGTGAGTACAGCACACCTCCGCCGCCTACCAGCCACACCACCTAAATACCACAGCATGCTACCCTCCGCCCCAGCCAGTCACTGGTCCCTACAACCCAATGAAAATAGTCTCTTTACAGAGGAGGAGAACATGGTCTCTGGAGCTACATGTTAGCGGTAACAATCCTAGAAGTTAAAATTGACTCTAAAAAGAGCCTATCCACATGACTTAGGATAATAAATCAAACCAGAACCTTCTTCAAAAGAAAAAGATCTCCACTTTCTAGGCAACTGTTTCAGGTTTCCTGCCCTCATGAGAGCAAAGTAGGAGACTGATTTACTGGTGAGAGGTCTTTGCCTAAGGGGTAAAGTTTGTCCCTGCTATAGGGAGACATACAGGCCAGGCATGCTCCCTGGGAAAAGGAATGCAAATAATCCGTCATAAGAATAAGAGAACAGGATATAGAGTTTCTTCTCGGAGAAAATTCTTATTTGACTTTACATCCTAAGTCGCGCGGCAAGATTCTTTGAAGGGTGACTATTGACTGATAGGATTTCTACGTTCGATAGGTGGTACTTGAGCCCTGTAATACTGCCAATCTATTCATAAGGTTTATGACCAAAAATTTCTGTGTGACTAGAGGAGCGGATGCCAATATTGAAATTTTGAAATGTATTCTTTTTAATGAGACAGATGGAAAAATCTCTGTGATTTAAGTATGACAATGTCTTGTTCTTGATTTTGCTCTGATAAGTCTTTAGTACACGTAAGTGCTGCTAAAATATACATGAGGACTATAACTACATTTACTTCCTGCACCACTTCAAAGATCTTAGAGAGCGATGAAAGGATTATAAAGTCAGCCTAACACCGGGACCGACTGTTTTATATGGCGATGATCATATACCTAATAAGTGCACAAAGTATAGCGATAAGCTGCTTGTGCTGAATAGTGAGGTGACTACCTGCTTTTGTCTCTTTTTCCATTTTTTTGTTTCCTGGTCTTTTATTTTGGTATCACTAAGGTCGTCAGCTCTTCTCCTCCTGTCTACTGCTGATTTATGGGTTCATACAAACTTCTGAAATGTAAAGGATTAGAGTACAGGGTTTCCTTTCTTGGTGTTCTGGATGATAATTATGACATACTTACGTACTTAAAGGGAATCTGTCACCAGGTTTTTGCTACTTCATCTGAGAGGAGCCCTAATGTAGCAAAGGAGACCCTGATTCCAGTGATGTGCAGCAGTTGTGACACAATCAGAGATTTTAGATGTAGCATGCAGCAGAGCTCAGAAAGCTGTTCCCGCCCACACCACAATTTTCTATGCTCATTGTCTATTGACAGAACGCTGCTAATCAGTGCTAAAGGTAGAGTTGATCTACTAGGGAAATGCTAGCTAGTTGAACAGTGATCACCTGCTGATAAAACCCTCTTTGTATTGAAACAATTGCACACAGCATAATAAGTGACACATCCCTGAAACCAGAATCTCGGACCCTACCTCATGCTGCCCTTCGATTACATCGCAAGAACCTGCTGACAGTTTCCCTTTAAGGAAGCATTTTTTGGGGTCTAAGTAATAGGTTATATGAAATTTTGCCTGGATAAAAATATAATGTTTTATGGTATAAAATTATTATTTTCACATTGAGTAGATGTTTTACTTAGGCATTATTGTATCATATGGACACTATATGGCAGTGATATCTAAGCATGGTTTATAAGCACTGTAAGTTATTGTAATGGATGCTTAATGACTGTAGAGTGTGGGCGGCATTGTACGGGAGAAGTATTTGCTTCTTCATGACAATTTTTGGAATTACATATTCAGGCAAAACATATACAAGTATCTTTGTTTAAGCCACAGTGGGCTCATGTATGATATATTTTTTTTCCACGTGTTGTTCAAGGCAATTTTGGAAAAGCTTCCAGGCAGGATGGTATAGGGCTACAAATCTAACACAACTTTTGATACAAATATTTTTAAAAGGGGTCGCTTGGGATAAATTTTATTTTTACACATATAAACTATGAATATTTGCTGAGGTCCAGTATTTACCGTACCTCGCTGCCGCTTCTCTGATCTTTGTTCACAGGCTGCAGTGGATGATATTACAACTACAGTGCATGTGACCACTGCAGCCAATCATGTGATGACGATGTAGACACACAAGATACTGAGTCCAATTATTGGCTGCAGTGGTCACATGCTCTGCCGTTGTGATTTCACTGCTGCAATCTATCAAGAAATACAGGACTAGCGGAGGAGACGGAAACTGGATCTGGGAGAGTATTTGTGGATTTGCTATGTTCAATGTGTTGGGAAGGTGACCTGATGGACGGACTAGTCAGAGTGAAGAAGGAAAGGTTTGCACAGTGTAGGTAGGTGTCAGTTATTACAGTGGGGAAACAGCTAGGAAAGTGTAGTGGACGTGCAGTACCTTGGGTTGACCATTAGATGGCAGGGAGGAGTGTGAGCAAAGGACTTGACTTCAGCTTAGGGCTTTAGAAACCGTTGGTCATGGGGGGCGGGGTTACAGTGACAGGGGACCGGGAGAGCTATAAATACTGAGGGAGGGTTCCAGAAGGTTCCAGTCCCCAGGGGGAGCTCCAGTGACAAGAGGACTGCGACAGTCTGTGCGCTGTGAGAAGAATCTAAACCAGGGAGACTGAGGAGAGAGAACGTCAGGGGGGTGGTCCTGACAGGAAGAACCGCAGATGGGCCGAGGCACTGGGTGTGAGACACCGTATTTGACACGACGACTGATCAGTGGAAGCGCTGTTGGTTTACGGGCCTAAGGCGGCCACAGTGACGGACCTGTCAGGAGCATCGACGAGTGAAAAGGGGACGGTGTACACACACGCGTCCCCAGTACAGAGTACGGTGTGTAAGAAGCGGCCCTGGAAACAGAGGGCCATGAGGTAAAGAAAGTGCGGTGTGCTCTGAGGCCGTCAGACGGACGGCAAGAGAAATAAACTTAGACCTGTTGCACCCAGAATCTGCCTCCATCTTGTCTCTGTTTTATCTCTGCGCGGTGAGAAGAGGGACCACCCCCCAGCTCGGCCATTAACCCTACAAATGCTTGCAAGTCTATGTGAAAATAAAATTTATCCCAGACCACCAGATTGAAAGCGTTGTCCGGTCAAAATTAATACGTCTGCAGTCACTCTGTGTGATTACAAATGTATGAATCACCCCAGCGCACGCACTGTGAGCTGCGAGGATTCACCGGTTTCTGAGCTGGGACCGGAGGATATGTATGAGTTATACATACTCCAGGCCAGAGCCCGTCTAGTAGGCATGACCTCGCTCTAGACACTTGTGTTCAGCGAGGTCGCCCCCAATAGATGGATGGCACCTCCTATTGGATGGCCGTGTCACTAGATAAGCTGTGCTGGGAATATGCAGAACGCATACATCATCACCACCATTCCAGGCTCAGAAACCGGGAAAGCCCTGCAGCGCACAGTGCGTAAACTGGGGAATTCATAAGTTTACAGCCACACAGAGTGACGGCAGACTTAGCAATTTAGACCAGACGGCCCCTTTAAGTCTGCCCACATACCAAAGGAATCTGTTTGTAAATGATCGTGAATAGTTTTGGTTGTTTTATTTTTTATTTTACTTTGGGATTCATATAATTTTTTTGCAATTAGGCACAAATACGATAAAATATATTATTTTATTTATCTGTTTATTTTTTTTACTTTTTACAGTTTACGGAACTTGTTATTTAACACCCAGCTTTGCCTTTTCCTACGAAATATTGCAGAGTGTTTTGAAGTGTTTCTCCCCTGAGTTCAGTGGAGAGCGGCAACTGAATTTGCTATCTGTGATGGTTTGGCTGGCGGCCAACTTTGATGGCAGCTGTTTCTATGTGAGTTTTTATGTTAGTTTGTGTGATTCATTTTACTGTGTGTACATTAGAGACTTCCCACCTTCTCCAGCTGCTTCGGCTATTTTCGTGAAAGTACTGCAACACAATTTTATTTATAAGAGGAAAAACTGGGAAAATTGATGTGACTATATCTGCTTTTTTATAGTTTCCCACTCTTTTTTTTTATTTTCCTCGAATAAGATAACTCTGAACGTGTTTCGATTGCAAAGTTGGTACATGGTACCGCTGCTTGGTCTCCCAGTGTGATGCTAACAATATGGGCACATACTTATTCTGAAAAGTGGAAATAATCGCAAGCTTTATACAATCCGTGCAGCTGCTCTATGGAAACAGAGTGATGGAAACAAGGGCATTATTCTATAGTTAAACTGAATAATCACTTGTACAAGATACATTTTTAATTTATCAACCTTTCTGCACCTCCTGAAATCTGAATTTCTATTTCTTTAGGTTGTATGATGTATACTTATATATATATCTGAAAAAGCATCTTTGCATTTAAGCAATTTTTCTTTTTTTTTTAGACTTTGCACTGCAGTTGCTATATGAGATTTTGTTTCTAAATTATATTTTATATTGACAAATATTTGTTACATATTTAATTAACGAAGAAGTGAAAAAATCAAGAGATGGGGGCTATTGCATATTTTTTTTACTTCTTCCCACTGGAGTCCCAGATATAGGGAAAACAATTGACCTTCTGTGCTACAAGCTACTGGCAGTGTTGATTTGTGTCTGCTTGGATTCAACAGATCTGCTTTATCGGACAGACAACCAGCAATCGTGTCACTTCTAGTTACTACAGAGGGATTGTTGGGCATTATGTAATCTAAAGTCAATCCCTAAGAGAGCAGCATAATGTAGGGTCACAGACCCTGATTACAGCGATGCATCACTTACTGGGCTGCATGCTGTTATTTTTCTAAAATCACTTTTTGTCTGCAGCAGATCTACCGGTTCTTTGATTGGTGAGCGCTGTAAAACCCCGCCCACACCACTGATTGGCAGCTTTCTGTGTGCATTGTGCATAAGCAGAATGCTGCCAATCAGAGGTGGGGGCGTGGTTGGACTACATGGCAGCAGGTTCACTAGTCCTCCAGTGATAATATCCTGCTAATAAATCTGTGATTTTATCAAAATTATGGCAAGTTGCCTAGTAACTCATATATCGCTAGAATCAGGCTCCATGTGTTTACATCATGCCGCTCTCCGATTAGGTGACAAAATTCTGCTGACAGTACATAGATTATTCAGAAGAACAATGAATATGTGGTTCCTCTGTTCTGGTGAAGGAAATCCAAAGATGAATTATGTTAGACACAATAAAATTAATAACAACCAAGAAAGTACCAAAGAGGACCCGTGGACGAGAGAGAACCAGACAAGACATAATCATAAATAGATATCTTTATTAATAATACATAGATGGTGGTATAAATACCATAAAATTAATATATAAAAAACACTAAGCACAATTGGGACACTTTTACATAATACAAGAAAGTTTATATAGCTTGGACCAATTATATGGTATTCACATATGCATATACATATATATATTTCATTATTCCTAAAACAATTTTTTTGTGTTATTATGATAAAAGATAAATAGAAGAGATATAAATAAATATAATAATATAGAAAATAGTGATAAATTCCTTTTAATAAAAATTATATAATACTGTGAAAAAAAATGTGTATGAAACTCAATTAATGCTAAAAAAATTTTTTTTAAAAAATAATAATATTCACATTGACAATGAGCAGTGTAAAGTGAGTCAATATCAAAAACTGCTATTAACTAAAGTGCAATGTGCCAGTGCAAAAACCAGAAAATGTAAAGAAAAATTTTTTTTAAAAAAATGCTGTGCCAAAACTAAAGTGCCATGAACCAATATGGCGTTTGAATAAAGCCACTACTTGCTGAGGTGAAGTGTACAGCAAGGACTACACCTATATTGCTGTGCAAATAAATCGCTAGGAATCAAAAAATATTTTAAAGTGAAATTGCCAAAATGATTATACCTTTGAGGTCCTGCACGTCCCATAAATGTGCTCCCCGACGCACGTTTCGGAGTTAATCCTTCATCATTAACTCCGAAACGTGCGTCGGGGAGCACATTTATGGGACGTGCAGGACCTCAAAGGTATAATCATTTTGGCAATTTCACTTTAAAATATTTTTTGATTCCTAGCGATTTATTTGCACAGCAATATAGGTGTAGTCCTTGCTGTACACTTCACCTCAGCAAGTAGTGGCTTTATTCAAACGCCATATTGGTTCATGGCACTTTAGTTTTGGCACAGCATTTTTTTAAAAAAAATTTTCTTTACATTTTCTGGTTTTTGCACTGGCACATTGCACTTTAGTTAATAGCAGTTTTTGATATTGACTCACTTTACACTGCTCATTGTCAATGTGAATATTATTATTTTAAAAAAAAAATTTTTTTAGCATTAATTGAGTTTCATACACATTTTTTTTCACAGTATTATATAATTTTTATTAAAAGGAATTTATCACTATTTTCTATATTATTATATTTATTTATATCTCTTCTATTTATCTTTTATCATAATAACACAAAAAAATTGTTTTAGGAATAATGAAATATATATATGTATATGCATATGTGAATACCATATAATTGGTCCAAGCTATATAAACTTTCTTGTATTATGTAAAAGTGTCCCAATTGTGCTTAGTGTTTTTTATATATTAATTTTATGGTATTTATACCACCATCTATGTATTATTAATAAAGATATCTATTTATGATTATGTCTTGTCTGGTTCTCTCTCGTCCACGGGTCCTCTTTGGTACTTTCTTGGTTGTTTGTAATTAGTGGGTTTACCACGTATTTTCATTGAACACTGGTGATAGCACTTTTAAAGAGTACAATATTTATTACTAGTATTATTTTATTACTATTTTAATTTAATTTTTATTATATAGATATATTTCTATTATTCAGTGTTCGTGTGCCTTCTCTCACAATAAAATTAATGCAGTTTTGTTATCCCTGAATTTCTAAGTCATCCGACTTCTTCATCAAAATAAATCCACAATCAGGGCATAGCACCATAATCAAAGACTTAAATATGTTGTAAATTTCAAGTAAAGGTACGAAAACGCACATGAAGTGTCAGACTCATCAGTTGTCAGTTTCAATATAAGTCACTATGAAGAAAAAAAGGAAGAAAAGTAATAAAAGAAAAAAAGAGGCATGGGGTATAAAAGAGGGGAAACAAGGAGGAAAAACTTTTATACTCAATGCTGCTTTTTTCTTATATTCCTTTTGTTCCTTTTTTTCTATTAATCACTAAAGCCCCATAATGGATATCTGAGCCCGATTCACAAGCGGCAGATGCATTTATGTGTAACAGCAGCAGCTGGCGCTGATCCATGGCTGCGGCAGTTAACCATTTAAATGCTGCAATCAATTTCTGTGATCACCATTTAAATTGAATGTCATCCGGTGCTCATACGCACTGGCTTCCATCGGCTTTAGCAGCAAACGTATGGGTTATAATGACAGTTAGAGGTCTGCTGAAGGTTCCCATCATTGGTGCCCTGGTATCCTTATGGAGCTCAGTCATACGCTAAGCTTCAAAGTAGACACAAGTCTAATATGGCATTGTAGTAGATAGTATAAGCAGTTGGATAATCATAGGTTCAAGTTGCCTGAGTGGACTAATAAAAAGGGTAAAAAAAATAAGAGTAAAAAAATAGAAAACTAAATTTTTAAAAACATAAAAGTTCTTTCCCTGATTAAAAAGTAAGAAATGTAAAAAAAAAACATATTCGAACATATTCCGCAAAATTTCGATTTGAGTTCCCTAAAAGCACTGAAAAAATAAAATAAAAAATAAGTGTAAAAAAATTAAAAATATTACAAATATTGAAAAATTTGAAGCACCCTGCTTTCAACCATTAAAAGTTAACAAATTTAAAAAAAAAGCATTTTTGAACATATTCCGCAAAATCCTGGTCTATCAAAATAAATGAACACGTACAGTAGATACTGTAAAGAGAAAGAAAAATAAACAGAATACTGAGGGCTTTTAACACCACATATCACTAAAAACTGCAATGAAAATCAAAATATTGTATCTACCCAAAACAGTATCAGTAAAACCATCCATATGCATGCAAAATGTAAGTCCTCACACAGCTCCATCATCAGAAAATAACTTATAGGTCTCTGATAGAGATGAGCCACTTTGCCTTTTTTCGGGTCGAGTCGGGTTTCATGAAACCCGACTTTCTCAAAAGTCGGGTCGAACGAAATCGGCCGATTGTCGTGAAAAGTCGAAGGCCGACTGAAACACGAAACCCAATGCAAGTCAATGGGGAAGAAAAGTCGGCAATGAGTGGAGGACAGGAAACACACCTACAGTGCCCATTTTAATGCCCAAAACATCAATTCTTATTACTTAAGTTTGTCAACCTTAATTTACTTTATAATAATAGTTAGGCATTGAAAACTGGGGGTTATTTGGCTAAAGTTGTGGGGGGGTAGGGCTGGCTCCAGATTTTCTTGGGTCCTGGGCAAAAGAGTGTCACTGGGCTCTTTTAACACATACCACAATCATGATCCTCTGATACGGCAGAGAAATAGCGGTATAGTACAATGAAAAATACTTCACTTCTTACATCTCATGACTGATATCCATTTTAAATTCTCCAATAGCTCCAAAAATGGACAGTATATTACTCCATACAGTATTATGGCCACCGCATAGTGTGCTATACAGAGTGATGAGGCCCATATATTTCTCCATTCAGAATCATTGGTCCCATATAATGTTTGAAACAGTATATGATGAGCTCCACATAATGTTACAGTATATGTTGGTCCCCATGGATGAAGCTCCACTGTGTTATGGGCCCAAATAATGCTCCATATATAATGGGCCCCATTTCTAATGCTCCAGTGCATAATGGGCCCTGTAAATGCTGCTCCAGTGTCTGATGTCCCCCTTTGGAATGCTCCAGTGTATGGTGGACCTCGTATATCATTCTCCAGAGAATAGTGCTCCCCAAAAATAGCTGCCCCAACATTGAAAACAATTAAATAAGTCTCCTCGCTAGGGAATCCCTGTACTAGTCTGGACTCCTCATCGTCACCATCTTTCATCTCACTGCAGTTGGACTGTTTAAGCATAGGGCGTACATACGTGATGTCATCGCGTTCTCTGACCAGAATGTCACCGTCAGGAAATGCGGAAGACGTCACGGCGGTGGAGCAGGGAGAGGTAAGTATTTCAACTTTGCAAGTGCTGTGATCCTGAGCAAGCAGGGGGCCCACTCGTTGGCGTCGGCACTGGCACAGGGTCCCTCATAGTACGGCGGTGTGTCTGATGGCGGGTGGAGGGCCCTCCCACCGGCAGAGACACTTTTGCGTACTATGAGGGGCCCTGTGCCAGTGCCGTCACCCATGAGTATGCCCCTCCCCCACCTGCTCAAGGAACCTGCACTTTCATCTGCACCTTCCTCTTTGTCACCATGTAAGGTGGTATAGTATGCGGGAAGGGGAACCTGAGTTTCATCAGGGTCAGATTCTGGCTGTGTAGAGTGCGAGGGGAATGTAGTGGTCTGGGTCAATGTACCAGTAGAATCATCTAGCAGTGGCTGGGCATCAGTGCACTTGTGGCGCCCCCAGGAGTACGGTCACCACAGTGGCATTACCTTCCTCCTAGGGAGTGTGATGTCATGCTTGGGATCTCTCTAGCAGTTAAACCAACACACAACACAGTTCCCACTCCAGGCCAGCAGGGAGAGCTCTGAACCTGACTGCTGAGGAGCTGCTCTCTGTGATCGGGAGGAGGTAAGTTAGGGCAGTCTGTGAAGGAAAGGGGAAGTGTGTGGATGTGAGAAGGGGAGCTGGAGGATGAGCAGAGTTAAGGCTCACTCCTAGCTGGAGCGCATGGTCGGGATTCCGGTCTCCGAGTTTGTAGGGACACTGACGGTCCTGCAGCAGAAACCGGAGGAAGTAGCAGCTGTAAATGCTCTGTTCCCAACTAAGGCTCGGAGGCCCCAGCAGCGACGTGTGTGAGCCAGAAGGAAAAGGCTATGGCTGCCTGCCATACAAGAAAGTTCCTATGCGCTAGAACGGAGGCCACACTACCTATCTGCAGAGAGAGAATTCGAAATTGGCTTCCAGGCTGACCAACTCCTTCTCCATCTGTACTCTGGGTCCTGGATGGCACTTACCAAGTACAGGTAAAGGAACTGCACGACTGTGTCTGTCATCTTTCTCTTGTGCCTGGTGCACGGCTTTGCTACATCCTGCATTGCACACCATCTACCAACTCTTTCATCTGCCCTGCAACTACAGCCCTAGGAGGGCATATTTGCTGGAGTTTGTTTCGGCAATGTAAGCCAAAACCAGTTCCTGATGCTCCGATTTTAAAAGCGGTTAACCTAATCCCAGAAAAGGTAGCCTTCCAGGCGTTCCGGAGCCAGACCATGATGCAGGCTCAACACCTCCTGCCTTAGCTGCTATTGTGCTTTTGCCACTACCAGCAGATGTACCACCACCAGCAGCACCAGCTGGCTCCCCCACGCCCACGTCCGCGGCCTCTTCCACCAAACTTCAAAATGTTGCAGAACATGAACCCAAAATAACATCAGATATATGGTACTGTATCAGAAGTGTACAGCTCTATACAGTCAAAGGATGATTGTCAATCTCCCTATATTTACCATCAGTCACATAGAGACGCTCACAGGCTCAGTATGGATTAGACAAGAATATAAAAAGTAGAAAAAGTGTACAGTATCATCAGATAGCAGGTATATATAGTTTAGTTTAAACATTCTAAATCTCCGTAGATATTACAGGAGGCAGACACAGACGCTCTCAGGCTCAGTATGGATTACAACACAATATAAAAAGCCGGTAATGGATCTGAAGAGTACAGCTGTACACAGTGTAGGGGTCATTGTTATCAATCTCAGTATTTATTCCACAGTCAGAAAATAACTCTCACTTGGTCAGTTTGGATTAGACCAGAATATAAGAAGCAGTAAATGGGTAATGTATCATAAGCGTAGAGCTGTATACACTAGTGTTGGGGTAATTTTTAAATGTACATCTAAATTGCAGGAGTAACCCACAGACTGTCACACGCTCAGGATGGATCACACCACAATATAGCAAGAAGATCTGCAAGAAATAATCACACATGTGGGACAATGTTCCAGGTGTCAATGATACACTTAGAGTGGTGGGTGGAGGAGGACTTCTTGGCAGAAAGGGTACAGTATCACCAGATACCAGGTATATATTGCATAGTTTAAACATTAAAAATGTACGTCTATATATTCAGGAGTAGTGTTGAGCCACCCCGCTAGTGTTCCAGTTCGTTTTGGTTCGTCGAACACGAGGCAAGTTCGTCGAATGTTTGTCGAACGTTCGACGAACAACGTCAAACACCATTGAAAACAATGACAGGCAAACACAAACACATACAAACACATAGAAAACAATTACAAAACATGTCCCAAAGCAGACAAAATGCTCAGAATACAAAAATAACATATGGAAAATGGCAACTACATATAGAAAAGAGGTGGAGGAGTAAAGGGAGGAGGAGGAGACACAGATATAGGCATGTCATGCCCTTATGAAGTCAAGAAAGGCTGGAATAAAAATGTAAAATACCAAAAAACAGTAAAAATCTGAAATCGAAGACGATCATACATCGTCGGACTTCCCACCATAAATGAGGCCAACTGCTGATCGGGTGGCGTTATACCCACGAACCTCCGAACAGCGTGCATGAAGGCAAAGTGTTTGGTTTCCGGAGCAGTATGGTTGCAAAGCTGAACCTTAAAGGAATGTCCAGTAGGGCACCACCAGGAGTGGAGCCTGCGGCTTAATTTGACTCCACCCGGGAAACCTCAACCATGCCAACTACAGAAAAGATTGACAGATTGCAAGCTTTGTTGATTCTGTGGGTGGTGGTGGATGTCCGTTTTTAGTTGTGCTAGCGATTTGTCAGCTTAATTCCGTTAACGAACGAGACTCCGGGATGCCCCCGCGGTACGCGTCAAGCTTACTAGAGGGACACGCGAGGCTCTGGCACGCGAGATCGATCAATAACAGTTCTGTCGTGCCCTTACATATCCGGGGCTGCATGCGCGCTACACTGAAAGGTCCAGCGTGTGTCGCTTACAGGTGCAGATAACCCGCTGAACCCCATAAGTGATGGGGATCTGGTATTACAATTATTCCCAGCGAACGAGGATTTCCCAGTAAGTGCAGGTCAACCGGAATTCCGGAATTAGGCCTAACTGGCATTCCAGAAAAAATGAAAAAATTAAGTGTCCAAACCACAGGTGCTGTAGCTTGCTTAACAGCTGGGCTCCTATGCTGAGTAGCACGCAGTTCTTACATAAACAGGTGGCATAGCTTGGTTCACAGGTGGGCTCCTCTACTGAGTAGCAGACAGTGCTACAAGGCCCAAAAGGATTTTCTGGACAAGATGCGGTAAAAAATAATTAGAAACACACACGGTGTAGCTCCTTGACAGGTGTACTACATCGATTGCTACCACACACTGCTACTATGCCATGAAACAGTCTATTAACATTGAAAACCATTATTAATGTGAAAATGAAGTTACACTTTTGGTGAACGAACCGTTGTCGAACGGAGCCTTTAACAGCCGAATTTTAAGCAAAGTGTTCGAGTTCGAAGAACAGCTCGAACACCGCCCAAAACAGCTGGAATTTTAACTTGGCGAACAGGTCGACTCGAACACTGCTCATCTCTAATCAGGAGGCAGACTCAGATGTTCTCAGGCCCAGTATGGATTCGACAAGATTGTAGAAAGTTGAGAAAGGGTACAGTATCACCCGATAACAGGTTTATAGGTAGCATAGTTTAAACATGAAAAACTAATGTCTATATATCAGGAGGCAGACTCAGAGGGTCTCAGGCCCAGTATGGATTTGACGTGATTGTACAAAGTTGAGAAAGGGTACAGTATCACTGGATAACAGGTATATAGAGCATAGTTTAAACCTTAAAAACCTATGTCTGTATATCAGGAGGCAGACTCAGAGGGTCTCAGGCCCAGTATGGATTTGACGTGATTGTACCAAGTTTAGAAAGGGTACAGTATCACCGGATAACAGGTATATATAGCACAGTTTAAACATTAAAAATCTGAGTGTATATTTCCGGAGTCCGACAAAGACACTCACAGCCTCAATATGGATTAGACAAGAATCTAAAAAGTAGAAAAGGGTTATGTATTCGAAGCGTACACCAGCATACACTGTTGGGGTATTTTTCAATCTTCCTATATATTTCAGTCCCCGTAAGACAGTCCAGACTCTCCGCAAGAGGAAACGAGATGGATACAAGTACAGACGGAAAGTCGAGTGATTGCAGAAATTTTGGAATTACTAATCACGGGAAAAACTCCCGTGAGAATTCTCATAGGCGATGCTGACCCTCAATTACTTTGTCTGTGGAGACAGCGAAAACAGTTCTTGTGAAGAAAGGTTTGCTGTATCGCAGTACCGTGGAACCCATCACCGCTACTCATCTCCATCAAATTGTGATCAGAGGGACAGATGTAGACATTGTCCTCACTGCCTATCATGATCTGTCAGGTAACTTTGGAGTGCAAAAGACACAAGCCACCGGCCGTACGCGATTCTATTGGATTGACATGAGAGGACACATTTAAAAATGTGGGCAGGAGTGTCGCACATCTGTGAGTCGGAAAACAGTGAAAGCTGAGGATAAACCATCACTGCATCTCATTGTGAGTCGACGTCCATAACAAATGGAAGCCATTGATCATCTGAAGATAGAGTCCAGCAGGACAGGACATAGCTACGTCTTAACCATCATCTATCATTTCACCAAATTTGAATTGGCAGTCCCAGTGAAGTATTTAACAGGCCAGACTACACAGTGGTGGAGCAGGGAAAGGTAAGTATTGCAAGTGCTGGTGCCCTGCGCAAGAAGGGGGGGCCCACTCGTGGGCGGCGGTACTGGCACAGGGCCCCTCATAGTACGCCGGTGTGTCTGACGGCGGGTGTGCACCCCCACCATCAGAGACACTTGATTCTACTATGAGGGACCTTGTGCCAGTGCCGTTGCCAAAGAGTGTGCCCACCCACCTGTCCAGGGCAACAGTACTTGCACAGGTGTGTGCGCAAGGTGGTGACCCCGACCCTGTGGGGTAGGCAGCCCAGTTAGGGAGGTGGAAAAAATCTCATATGTTGATGTTGGACATTCAGCAGCTGTAAATAGAGTAATTGGAGAAGTCCGTGGAAGAGGAGGACAAAAGCAAGCCATTTTTCTGGCAACCTGCATGTCAGCAGGGGAGGGTGGGACAAAATCCTTTGAAACCCATGCATGGTTCATTTTAATGAAGGTTAGATCACCAACATTTTGGGTCAACAGACGGGTCCTTTTTTCTGTCAGGATTGATCCAGCAGCACTGAAGACTCGTTCAGATAACAAACTAGCAGCAGGGCACGCGAGCTCCTGTAAGGCATATTGTGCCAATTCAGGCCAGGTGTCAAGTTTACTGGCCCAATAGTCAAAGGGGATTGACTGGTGAGGGAGAACATCGATATGGGAGAAGTAACTTGTTACCATAGTTGACAACTGCTGTCTCCTGTCACGTTCGATCGATGCAGTATTACCAGTCATGTGAGCGGTACTTGAAAAATCAGTCCTCAACATGGTCATGAAACCCCTGTGTCCAGCACCACTTTGGTTTTGTGCACCACGAACACCTCTTCCATGTTGCCCCCTACGGCTCGTTGGAAAAACATCACCGCCGCTGTGTGCTGGGAATGCCTCAAACAAACGGTTTACCAGAGTTGCTTGTTTGTTAGCCAGTATTAGCTCTAGGTTCTCCTGTGGCATGATATTTTGGAATTTGCCTTTATAGCGTGGATCCAGGATGCTGGCCAACCTGTAGTCATCATCGCTCATCATTTTGGCAATGCTGGGGTCCCTTTTTAGAATCTGCAAGGCATAATCAGACATGTGGGCCAATGTTCCAGGTGTCAATGATGCACTGCGAGTGCTGGGTGGAGGAGCACTTTCTGGCAAATAAACATACCTCCAGTCACACACAAACCCTGTACCTGACCTTGCCACGCCAACATTTTTTCTTGCCCCCTTAGAAACATCCTCCTCCCCAAAATAATCATCCCCATCATCCTCCTCCTCCTCCTCTTCCTCTTCTTCCTCCACCTCGTCCACGAGACTTCCCTGAGCAGACAATGGCTGACTGTCATCAAGGCTTCTCTCCTCCTCTTCGTCCTCATCAAACTCGGCTGCAGATGCCTGCTTCTTAATGTGCGTCAAAGTTTGCATGAGCAGACGCATAATTGGGATGCTCATGCTTATGATGGCGTCGTCTGTGCATACCAGCTATGTGCATTCCTTAAAACACTGAAGGACTTTACAGAGGTCTTTCAGCTTCGACTACTTCACACCAGACAACGCCATGTCTGCCTGCAAACTTCCTGCCCGTGTATCCTCACACAAATGAATTACAGCCTGGAGTTCCACCTTGTTGCAACGTTGATAATTAGGCGGTGCTTGGGAAGGTGGAGCAATTGCTGCAGCTTCTGCATACGACTGGAGTGTACGGGTGACCGGCGGATGTGCGAGCACAGTCTTCGCACCTTATGGAGCAGGGGTGTTAACTCCGGATAATTATTGAGGAAGCACTGCACCACCAGGTTCAAGGTGAGAGCCAGGCAAGGTATTTGTCTGAGTTTTGAAAGGGTTATGGCTGCCACAAAATTCTGGCCGTTATCTCTATCTACCTTGCCTGCCTCAAGATGTAGACTGCCCAGCCATGACTCAGTTTGTCGCTGCAAGTAGTTGGCCAGCACCTCCGTGGTGTGCCTGTTGTCGCCCAAACATATCATCTTCAACACAGCCTGCTGATGCTTACCACTAGCTGTTCGATAGTGGGACAACTCGTGTGCAACACTGGCAGCTGCGGATGGAGTGCTCTTGAGACTGCGCTCTGTGGACGAGCTTTCGCTTCTGGAGGAAGCCTAGATTCAGTCTTTCGTAGCAATAACATTGTGATTCCATGACTGCTTTGCCCTTGGGACGACACCTCGACATTTGCTGCTGGTGGTGTGCTAACCGGTGGGCTTACAGTGGGGGAAGCGATGTAGCGTTGCTGACTACCTACATTCGGAGCTGGTGCACATGTGGTACGTGAGGTTTGGTAGTCCGTCTACGCTTGCAAGAGCATGGTGGTTAAATGTCTAAGCAGGCATCTGGCATTCAAATTTCTCAGATTTTTCCCTCGGCTAAAGGTCTTTGCGCACTTCTTACAGATAACTTTTGCCCGATCATTAGGATTTTGTTCAAAAAAGTGCCACACTGCACTCTTTCTACTATGGAAGACATTTTGAGACCTTGCACGCTGTGCTAAATTGACCGTCTGGCCAAGCTGTCCTGCAACTCTTTTGGTTTTTGTAACATGGTTTTGGACTGCTACGGTCATGCCAGATAACAGCTGTTGCGATGTCATTGCCTGCTGCGGATCCTCCTCCCCCTCTTCTGAGCTATTGGCAGCGGCACCCTCTTCCCCCAATGGATGCCAATCTGGGTCAACAACTGGGTCATCCATCACCTCCTCTTCGATTTCATGTGCACCTTCCTCTGTGTCACCGTGTAAGGTGGTATAGTATGCTGGAAGGGGCACCTGAGTTTCATCAGGGTCTGATTCTGCCTCAGTACACTGTGAGTACAATGTAGTGCTCTGAGTGAATGTACCAGCAGAATATCTAGCAGCGGCTGTGCATCAGTGCACTACATGTGAGATTCATCTTGGACTGGGGAATTCACGATTTGACTTGCTAACCCAGGCAGGGTATGTGAAAAGAGCTCCATGGAGTATTCGGTATTGTGGCCTGCCACATCCTTCACTTTTGGTAGGGGTGAAGGACACAAGCAAAGGTGTTGTTCCTGACAGGAGCCTCCACTGACGACTCAGTGCTTTTATTTTTTGAAACTTCAGAAGAGGATGTGAGAGAGCTGGATACTGTGTCAGCAATATATGTCAAAACTTGTTCCTGAAGCTCCGGCTTTAAAAGTGGTTTACCTACTCCCAGAAAAGAGAGCCTTTGAGGCCTTGTGGAGCCAGACGATGATGCAGGCTCAACACCTCCTGCCTTGGGTGCTATTGTGCTTTTGCCACTACCAACAGATGCAACACCACCACCACCATCGGTACCAGCTGGCAACCCCCACCCACTTCCATGGTGTCTTCCACCATACTTCCTCATTTTTGTGAAAATGTAACCAAAATACCACCAGCTATATGGTACTGTAAAACAAGGTAGAAGGTGTATCTACTATTGGTGAGAATTTGAATCTCACTATAGATTTGAGGATGCAGAACTATTGTGTCTGGCCAAGGAGAGATTACACCTCAATGTAACAGGCTGAAATTGGATGGTGTATGACAAGGTGGAGGGTGTCTATAGGATTGATGAGAATTTGAATGTCACTATAGATTTGAGGGAGCTGAACTATTGTCTCAAGCGCAGTAGAGATTACACTTCAATGTAACAGGCTGAAATTGGATGGTGTATGAGAAGGTGGAGGGTGTCTATAGGATTGGTGAGAATTTGAATCTCACTGTAGATTTGAGGATGCAGAACTATTGTCTCAGGCCCAGGAGAGATTACACCTCAATGTAACAGGCTGAAATTGGATGGTGTATGACAAGGTGGAGGGTGTCTATAGGATTGATGAGATTTTGAATCTCACTATAGATTTGAGGACACAGAACTATTGTCTCAGGCCCAGGAGAGATTACACCTCAATGTAACAGGCTGAAATTGGATGGTGTATGACAAGGTGGAGGGTGTCTATAGGATTGGTGAGAATTTGAATCTCACTGTAGATTTAATGACAGAACTATTGTCTCAGGCCCTGGAGAGATTACACCTCAATGTAACAGGCTGAAATTGGATAGTGTATGACAAGGTGGAGGGTGTCTATAGGATTGGTGACAATTTGAATCTCACTATAGATTTGAGGATGCAGAACTATTGTCTCAGGCCCAGTGTAGATTACACCTCAATGTAACAGGCTGAAACTGGATGGTGTATGACAAGGTGGAGGGTTTCTATAGGATTGGTAAGAATTTGAATCTCACTATAGATTTGAGGATGCTGAACTATTGTCTCAGGCCCAGTAGAAATTACACCTCAATGTAACAGGCTGAAATTGGATGGTGTATGACAAGGTGGAGGGTGTCTATAGGATTGGTGAGATTTTGAATCTCACTATAGATTTGAGGACGCAGAACTATTGTCTCAGGCCCAGGAGAGATTACACCTCAATGTAACAGGCTGAAATTGGATGGTGTATGACAAGGTGGAGGGTGTCTATAGGATTGGTGAGAATTTGAATCTCACTATAGATTTGAGGACGCAGAACTATTGTCTCAGGCCCAGGAGAGATTACACCTCAATGTAACAGGCTGAAATTGGATGGTGTATGACAAGGTGGAGGGTGTCTATAGGATTGGTGAGAATTTGGATCTCTCTAGAGATTTGAGGATGCTGACAATGATGCTCTCAGTCCAAGTATGGCAGCAGGCAGCCTAATAAGCAGGACTGCTGCACACACAAAAGGGTGGAAAAATGAACGCTTGGTAACTGTGCAGAAAAGAGGAAGAAAAGTATTTTTGCTTTTAAAAAAGCAGTTTGCACAGCAGTGTACAAACAGCAATGCAGCTATCAGGTAGCCTTATAAGGCAGCCTAATAACCAACAGAGCTGATGCACAAAAATATAGCCTCCCCTGTCACTGCACACAAAGTGTTGTGTTGTAAGTGGAAATCGCTAACAACAGAAGCAGTTTTTTGGTTCTTCTTCCCTGCCTAACGCTCTCCCTTATTCTGAATCAGCAGCAGCATCCTCTCCCTAATGCTAATATCGGCAGAAGTAAGATGGCGGTCGGCGTGCACGCCCTTTTATAGCCCCTGTGATGCCACACAAAGCCAGCCAATCACTTGCATGCCCTTCTCAAAGATGGTGGTGACCGATGCCTATGTCATCGCGTTGCCCACAGTGTGCGTCCTCCATCATTGGCTGAAAAAGGGCGCTGGAAACATCTTTTGAAACGCGACTTTGGCGCTCTGGTCACCGACCTCGTGGCCGACCTCATGCTATGGTCGTGTTTCGTTTCATGAAACCCGATTTCAGCGAAAGTCGCCGACTTTTGAATATGACCGACCCGTTTCACTCATCTCTAGTCTCTGACACTTCTCTTCATTTTTTAAAAATGGGCTGAGAAAATTCCCATATTATAGCACAAATATTTGGTTTGCCATAATTAGCATTTTTTTAAGCAAAAAAATGAAACAAATCAAATAAATTCCAGACTTGAGGAGCATTTTACTAAAATTTGTATTTAATTTGCTAGTTTTAAACTTTTTTTATACTGAAATCAAATTTAAGCACAACTAATTGAATGTTCCAGAAATTGTAATTCATGAGAGACATAGATTTATGCTATAACTTTCACTCATTTCCAGTTTTGTTATTTGTCTGATATATGGTGTTCTTACTCCTCCCTTTCAACTATGCCCACTTTTTAAAAATGCCAAAGTAAAACTTGCAAATTTTATCACACACAATGTGTATAAATATATGACTTTTCTATGTGGCGCCCCCAGGAGTATGGTCGCCACAGTGGCATTACCTTCCTCCTAGGGAGTGTGATGTCATGCTTTGAAGCAATAAAGGGTCTCTCTATCAGTAAAACACAACACACAGCACAGTTCCCACTCCAGGCCAGCAGAGGGGGCTCTGAACCAAAGCTGGGGGGGAGCTCCTCTCTGGGGGCCAGGAAGGGGAAATTAGTTAGTTCGTGTGAGGAGGGGAGATGAGCTGGAGGATTGAGCAGAGTTCAGGCTCACTTCTAGCTGTAGAACATGGTTTGGAGTCCGGTCTCCAAGGTTGTATGGTTTGATATGAATGAGTCACCTAGGAGGAAAAACAAAAACAAGCTAAGCCACAGAAAACCAGAGAGGTTGGTAACGATGCGGATTGCTGACCCCTGATCCTATCCACACAACTAGCAGTAGCCGTGGAGCGTACCTACGATGATCCTAGACACCTCGTCACAGCCGTAGAATTAAATAAACCTAAAGCAAGAAAAGGGGAAATCTAAACTGTCCCAGAGCAGAGCAGAGCCCCAAAGCAATAGACAGCCCCCAAACATGTATTGTCGGTGAGACAAGATGAAAACACAAACACAGATAGAAAAATAGGCTGAGCAAACAGTGGGGCCCACACTACCTAGAAAGGACAGGAAAGGAAAGATGCTGTCTGCAATCACGCACAAAACCCTGCCAAAAAATGTCCAACACTTTCTGATAACAAAAACCCTGAAGTCACTAGACTTCAATTCCCTATATCAGCACTCTGGTATATTTTGAAGACAGAGCAAAAAGAGACCAATCTGATCAGGGACAAAAAGCAAACTGGCATAAACAGAGACATAAGAATGGAAATTCAGCACAGCCCCAGCAGGGGCTGGCTGACCACAAAGACTGAGTAAATCAGACCAAATCTCAAGTGAAAAAATAGCAGAGCACACATAGCTTGAGAAGGCAGGAACAGAACTGGAAACCAGAACCTCAGGGCAGGAAAATCACCAGCACAAAATTAGGGAGTCGACTGTCTTAAATCCAATCAGAGACTCCTGATGTCCAATTACAGTCCTCCTCCTCAGGTGGCAGGTCTCTGCCATTTAGATCAGCTTCATTACCTACTGTTCCACTAGAGGGAGCCCGGATGGAGAACTCGCGACTCCTCTGTCAACACATCCAGCTCCACCACCCTCACCAAAAGCCAGAGGTAAACCAGAAAATGAGTTCACAACAATGGATACTGATGTTCCAGCAGCAGAAACAGGAGGAATAGGAAGCTGTAAATGCTCTGCTCCCACCTAAGACTAGGAGGCACAACAGCAACGTGTGAGCCAAGAGAAGAGATAGAAGGCTACAGCTGTCTGCCATACGAGGGAGTTCTAAAAGAGAACAAGCAAGTGGAACTTCAGTGTAACACAGTACTGCAAGTACCTCAGAAAGCGCTAGAAAGGAGACTACACAACCCATCTGCATAGAGAGATTCCTAAGTTGCTTCCAAGCTGGTCAGCCTCTGTTCCATCTGTAATCTGGACCCTGGACTGCACTTACAAAGCACAGTAAAGGTAACGGAAACTGCACCCTGTTGTGTCATTGCATTCTTCCTGCAAACCCTCCAGCACTGCTACATCTCTGTGCCAGACACTACACCCTCTTCCTCAACACCTATTACCACTGCCCTGGGACTACAGCTCTGCCTGTGGGGAGCTATTACATCTTGCTGCCTTATACCATCTGTCCCAGAGGATCTGCCTTCAGCGTCGGCTTAACCCCTTCATTGCCGAGCACCATAGGTGGCATTACGTATCATCCACTTATAAACTTTAACCAGCCACTATTAACCCCTTTTACATGGACGCCCAGGGCCACGGACCGGGTCACTGCTACTGTGACACATCCCCCTGAGACCCCGGCCCGGTACCGAGTACCCCACTGCCCTGGCGGGCAATTCATTTACACCATAGAAGAAGCACAAAACTAAGGGGAAAAATTCCTCTAATTTTGTTTTGAGTAGCAATTGTACAATAGCTTTATAGTTACTTTTATTGAAGGAAAATCTTTAAAATTTCAGTTACCAGTTTTGCCAATTTTTCCAAAAAAATCTTTGAAGTCTCCTAGGAATGTATCCAACTGAGATGCAGCTCTGTAATGCAAGAACAGCCACAGTAATGTTAAAGTGACCTCAACATATAAAGCTATGGGTGAACAGGTGGTAACTCTGCTGCACTGCTGTGCTATCACACACTATATGTAAGGTCTATTCAGTGTTTTATGGCTTCCTATCTCTATTCTTAGGTTTTGAGTTGTGATGTCCTTTCACTATACAAATTCAACACAATGTTGCTGCTGCATTCCTTGCCTGTGCTTGTATACAGGCTATGATTGGTTATGCTATAACATGTGATTTGAAAGCTGCAAATAATTATGGGAAAGCACATTTGGCCATGCCTGTGATCCTTCTCTGGATGATACAATCTTCTGCGATGTGGAAAATGGTTTTAGCCATTGTTGATGATTTACATAAATGGAATAGCAAATCTTTCAAATTTGTCAGGTTCAACGAAATCCTTAGAATCTTGCACAAATTTTATTTGCATAGAATCGAATTAATCACCTCTGTTACTTTCCCAAAACATAAAAGATGTCTTCTATGAATTCATTACACACAGGCTTCAGTTACACTCTATTGCCGTGTGGACCCGGGCCCGCATGGCAATAGTTAAAGCGGCCAGCCAATCGGAGGCTGGCAACTGACGTCAGTGCGCATGTCACCGATGTCTGACATCATTGTCAGTAGCCGGCGAGTGCGTGCTTTCAGCATGGAGGGAAGATCACTCACCACAGGAGCGCGGCAAGGTAAGGAGAAAGGAATTTTTAATTCTACTGAAAGCGGCAAGCCAGCTGGATGGAGACAAGTGTCCATCCTGCTGGGGGCAGAAAAGAGATGGGGCAGAATGGAGACAGGGGGCATGATTGGAGACACAGGGGGCAGGATTGGAGACAAAGGGGGCAGAATGAAGACACAGGGAGCTGGATTGGAGACATGGGAGCAGGATGAAAGATATGGGGGCATGATTGGAGACACAGGGGGCATGATTATAGACACAGAGGGCATGATTGGAGACACAGGGGGCAGAATGGAGACACGGGGCAGAATAGAGACACAGGGGCAGGATGAAAGATATGGGGGTATGATTGGAGACACAGGGGGCATGATTGGAGACACAGGGGGCAGAATGGAGACACAGGGGGTAGAATGCAGACACAGAGGCAGGATGAAAGATATGGGGGCATGATTGGAGACACAGTGGGTCTGATTGGAGACACAGGGGGCATGATTGGAGACACAGGGGGCAGAATGGAGACACAGGGCAGGATTGGAGACACAGGGCAGAATGAAAGATATGGGGGCAGGATGAAAGTTATGGGGGCAGTATTGGAGACACGGTGGCAGGATAAAGATATGGGGGCAGGATTGGAGACACAGGGGGCAGGATGGGAGACATGGTGGCATGATGAAAGATATGCGGGCAGGATTGCAGACACAGGGGGCATAATTGGAGACATGGTGCGGGATGGAGACAGATGGGGCAGGAATACGAAGCAGGATGGAAACAGATCGGGCAGGATGGAGATGGTTTGGGCAGGATGGAGACAGATGGGGCAGGATGGAGACACATGGGGCCGGATCATGGAGCAGGATGGAGACAGATGGGGCAGGATGGAGACACATGGGGCAGGATCATGGGGCAGAATAGAGACACAGGGGCAGGATGAAAGATATGGAGGCATGATTGGAGACACAGGGTGTATGATTGGAGACACAGGGTGTATGATTGGAGACACAGGGCAGGATTGGAGACACAGGGCAGAATGAAAGAGATGGGGCAGGATGAAAGGTATGGGGGCTGGATTGGAGACACAGGGGGCAGGATGGGAGACATGGTGGCAGGATGAAAGATATGCAGGCAGGATTATAGACACAGGGGGCATAATTGGAGACATGATGCGGGATGGAGACAGATGGGGCAGGAATATGTAGCAGGATGGAAACAGATCAGGCAGGATGGAGACGGGTTGGGCAGGACGGAGACAGATGGGACAGGATGGAGACACATGGGGCCGGATCGTGGGGCAGGATGGAGACACATGGGGCAGGTTCATGGGACAGGATCATGGGACAGATGGGGAAGGATCATGGGACAGATGGGGCAGGATAATGGTACAGTTGTGGCAGGATCATGGGACAGATGGGGAGATCATATGGGACAGAATGGATACTCATGATGGCAGGATGGGAGAACATATGGCTGGAGCCAGGAATGAGACGCACGGGGCCAGGATAGGGGATATTATTACCATAGGGGCTACTTAAGGGATATTATTACTGCAGTGATGTATTTATTTTATTTTTGAGTATATTGTTTTAAATGGGGAGGCGGTCCTGTTATTGTGCAGAGTGATGCTATGTTGCCTTTTTTTCTTCATTTGGTGTAGTGTAGAAGTTGGGAAAAAAATAAGTAATGTGCTCTGGAAGTGGTGTTCTAGATAACTGTGTTATTTCCTGCATAGATGAGCCCTGGCTGGAAGAAGTAACGTTGATCTGTGCTGCATGAAGATGAAAGACTTCGCCTAGAGGCGTCACTGGTGAGTCTGTGTGTTACCTATACACTGATACTATACACTATACTATATACAGCGGTCCTGTGTACAATGTCACCAGTGATCACTGTATTACCTTTACACTGACACTGCATAGTAAGTACAGATCTCCTGTGTATAATGGCACATTTGGTGATATTAGTATTGTGTTTTTTTATTACTGATCAGTATTGTAGTATTCAGTCACAAAGTGGTGGTAATATGTTGTCCGGCAATGGTGTTGTAGTATTTGTTCCTTGTATGTGGTATTATTGGTCATCATGTGGTGGTAATATGTGGTGTGGTCATGATATGGTGGTATTTGTCCCTTGTATGTGATATTATTAGGTCACTGTGGTTTTAATATGTGGTCTGGACATGGTGTGGCAGTATTTGTTCTTTGTATGTGGTATTATAGATCACTATGTGGTGGTAATATGGTGTCTGGTCATGGTACGGAGGTATTTGTGCCTTGTGTGTGATATTATTGGTCATTTTAAAAATTTAAAAATATACCTAAATTGTATTGCATATTTTAACAAATGTTTAATAGGTTAGAGTAAAGTAGGGCCTGGCCAAAATAGTCTACTGTGTCATGGTGGCGGTTTAAAAAAATCTTTTGGCCAAAACAAAGGCTGCTGGTTATATGTGTGATCTGGTGATGGGAACTGTTAACGTGTGATTGGTGAGAAGTGGAGTTTTTTCAAGAGAGAGTGGTGGGACTGTGGACAGTTTGTGGGGTGGAGGTGGGGTTGGGGTGGAGCCTGGGTGGAGTCTCAAGGGGGCCCTGAAAATTTTGCAGGTATTGGACCCGAAATTCCTAGTGGCAGCCCTGATTACACACAATAATATAAAAGGAGCAAAAATGACCAATAAACAAATAAAAAGAAATACAAAGTAAAAAAAACATCCTGCGGTTCCATTTTTTAGATCACAAGATCTTAACATCTTATGCACCCCTGTGAGTTCAGTGAACTAATATTTACTGTCTAACCATAAAATACAATACCCAGGTACAAATTATTGATAAATCATGAAGTCTGAAGCTAAATTATTTGCTCTCCATCCATTAGGATAGACTTTGTTTGCTGTAGCTTCAATCTCAGGGGAAATTCCTATATAAATGTATCTCAAGGAATTCACAATGTTTCGGTAGATTTCACCAAAACATGTACGAGTCATTATTAGTGTTGAGCGATACCATCCAATATCGTGAAATATCGGATCGGATCAGATCGGACCGATACCCAAAAAGTATCGGATATCGCTGATTCCGATACTGGAAACCAATACAAGTCAATGGGACAGAAATATCGGAATCAAAATAAACCCTTTCTTTCCTTGTAGGTTAATTCTACATGAAGGAAAACAACTAAGAATAATGTAGAATGTATTGGGGGAGGTGGAGGACACATTAAAGGCATAGAGGTTTAGCCCAATCAAATGTAATAGCAGGAATTTTTTTTTTTTTTAAGACGTTCGGAGTTACAAAGATATTGACTATGTTAAGCTTTTTTATATTTTGTCAGATATGTATGTTTCACTACTTCCATGATCTTCACCTTCTTTTTTACTTCTCCCACACTTTCTCCTTCATGATCCTCAGCAGCAGCATCTTTTTTATCAACTTCTTCTTCACCTTATTCATCTTCTTCTTCTTCACCTTCTTCCTATTATTCTTTTTTTTACCTTCTTCATATTCTTCTTATTCAACTATTATTCTTCTTCATATTCTACTTCTTCATCTTCTTCCTATTCTTCTTCTTCATCATATTCTTATTTGTGACAGGCATTCCTGTAGTTGTTATCTATAAAAGTTTGAAGGTTACACCTTCCGTTCTGCCTGTCACAAAAGATTTGCAACAGGATTTGTGCGCGTTCAGTTTGGCCTGCAGCAGCAGGCATTTTCCAGGGGCACCACGAGGAGGATCGGACTCACCCCCATACACTGCTTAGTCTTCTTCTGCTTATAATTTAGATAATATCTTTTGCTCTGATTTTTAGTCTTTTGCTTAATGTTCTGCTTTTTGTTCTTCTGCTTCTTGGTCTTCTACTTCTTGGTCTTCTGACTTGTTGTTCTGTATCTTGGTGGTTGTCTTCATGTTCTTTGTCCTCTTGGTCGTCTTCTTCAGGGTCAACTTTTTGTTCTTCTTCGGGGTGGTCTTCAGGGTCGTCGTCTTCAGGGTCATCGTCAGGGAGATCCAGAGTGATTACCAAAAACCATTTCAAAAAGCTTGAACTTGGAAATGTAGCATAAGGTACAAGAAGGCTGAGGAACTGCCAAGAACCAGCTGACGGTACTGGAACCCAGATGGGTAGCAGAAGGAACAAGAGCCAATGGCACTACCGAGCACCAGCTGATGGTACTGGAACCTGGTTACTAAGCAGGAGGTACCTGTGCTAGAAAGCACAACCAAGGACCAGCAGACGTTGCTGGAACTCGGATACCGAGAAGGAGGCACCTAAGCCAAAGGCACTGCCGAGAACCAGCTGACGGTACTGGAACCTGGATGGGTAGCAGAAGCTACAAGAGACAATGGAACTTCCGAGGACCAGCTGACGGTGCTGGAACCCGGAGAGGCAGCAGAAGGAACAAGAGCCAATGGCACTACCGAGGACCAGCTGATGGTACTGGAACCCAGTTACTAAGCAGGAGGTACCTGTGCTAGAAAGCACTACCAAGGACCAGCAGAGGATGCTGGAACTCGGATACTGAGAAGGAGGCACCTAAGCCAAAGGCACTGCCGAGAACCAGCTGACGGTACTGGAACCCGGATGGGTAGCAGAAGCAACAAGAGCCAATGGAACAACCGAGGACCAGCTGACGGTGATGGAACCCGGAGAGGCAGCAGAAGGAACAAGAGACAATGGCACTACCGAGGACCAGCTGATGGTACTGGAACCCGGTTACTAAGCAGGAGGTACCTGTGCTAGAAAGCCCTACCAAGGACCAGCAGACGTTGCTGGAACTTGGATACCGAGAAGGAGGCACCTAAGCCAAAGGCACTGCCGAGAACCAGCTGACAGTACTGGAACCCGGATGGGTAGCAGAAGGTACCCATGAAAAACAAAGTTGCGAGGCCGCGAGCCGGCCGCAGTTACCAAAACCCACAGTCCAACAGGGGGTGCTTGTCATATTGGCACTACGGAACCAGCCTTTATTGCCAGATCCCGCAGCCCACATAGGAAGCACCTAAACTGCAGGCACCATAGAGTCGGCTAACCAGACCGCAACACGACAGGACAACGTATTGGTGGCAAAGTGACGTTGACACTACCCAGAAACAGCTGGCGTGCTGAAACCAGGCTGGGCAGGAGGGAGTACCTGTGCCAAAGACACTACCGAGAACCAGCTGACAGTGCTGGAACCCGGATGAGTAGTAGAAGGAACAAGAGCCAATGGCACTACCGAGGACCAGCTGATGGTACTGGAACCCGGTTACTAAGCAGGAGGTATCTGTGCTAGAAAGCACTACCAAGGACCAGCGTACGTTGCTGGAACTCGGATACCAAGAAGGAGGCACCTAAGCCAAAGGCATTGCCGAGAGCAGCTGACGGTGCTGGAACCTGGAGGGGCAGCAGAAGGAACAAGAGCCAATGGCACTACCGAGGACCAGCTGATGGTACTGGAACCCGGTTACAAAGCTGCGCATAAAGGACTGTTCCCTGGGAAAACTGGGGGATGCTGAGTCACTGGTGCCCGCAGTAGGCACATAATCCCCATGTCCTCTCCCTGCTGAAACTCCACGCCCACGAGCCTTACTCCCTGCCTTCTTCATCTTGGTAGACTGATAAAGATAGGCAGAAAATTACTAAGGGCTTAGTGTGCTTATTCCTGAACAGCTGCTAACAGGTATAAGAAACACTAATTTTATAAAGTGTGGACTACACTTTAATATGAGATAATGTGGCCTACACAACTGTAAAGTGGAGTGTTTGGTGAACTTTTTTTCGTGTTTTCTTTCACAAAAAAAAAAGGATGTGACCAAAGATGTAAAAGCGATAGTATCACAATTTTTTTTGTAGCTATTACAATGCAGGAAGGTAACCTACAATGCAATAGATGAGGCTACAAAAAATAGGCTAATACTAATCTGGCTGGGGCTGCAGGGCACAAGTCAGCAGAAAGGCTCTTCTATCTACTCCTATATCGTGTTTGGAACCAATCTAGCTGGATACGGATGGAAGCACACTAATAGGAGAAATTCAGGAAAAATAAGCAGCATTACAGCAAAAAAGGACAATGTATGAGGCAGTGACGCACGCTGAGCGGACTACAACCCGAGGTGGCTGCAGAACACACTACAGCGTGAGCTGCACTCACACACAGAGACCTCACAGACAGCCGTGAACAGTGCAGAGAACTGGGCACTAGGACTGAAAGGCTGCAGAAAGGTTCCGCTATCTACTCCTATAGTGTTTGCGACCAATGTAGATGGATACGGATGGAAGCACACTAATAGGAAAAATCAGGAAAAATGAGCAGCAATAAAACAAAAAAAGGACTATGTATGAGGCAGTGACGCACGCTGAGCAGACAACAACCAGAGGTGGCTGCAGAACACTACAGCTTGAGCTGCACTCACACACAGAGACCTTGCAGACAGCTGTGAACAGCACTGCAAGGCAAAAGAAAGCTTCACACAGTGGTTGCTAAATTAGCCTGGGTAAAGCACAATATAGCTAATCGATATCTCTAACTGTCCCTCAGAGTCTTGAACAGCAGCGTCCTCTCAATAACTGAATTCACAGCAGAGTGAACCCTAAATGGCGGCGGCGGCTTTTATAGAGCATCATGACATCATTTCAGCAGTCAATCACAGCCATGCCATTAGTTAACATGCCTACATGCCTAACAGGATGTGCCCACACTTCTGAGGATTCCTCATTGGCTGAATCAAATCAAACTGGCTCATATCATTGTGGGAACTTCGGATTCCGGTATTCGATATGCAAAAAGTATCGGAACTAAGTATCGGAATTCCGTTACTGCGAATATCGGCTGATACCCAATATTTGCAGTATCGGATGCTCAAAACTAGTCATTATAGTATCTGCTAATCAGATAGAAAGAAAATAATAAACATTCGATAGGTAACTAAAAGCTTGAAAGCCCAGTGAGAATTCTATTTATTATATTAAATTTGTTTATTATATATAGTCTGTCTTCATCCTAAGAAAAGAAGAATAAACTTACAGAGGACATGACCTTGATCGTGACCTTCCCTCTTGTCACAAATTGGTCAGTATCGGTAAAAATGTATACTTCCCTATCCCTACCCTCTTGACTTGACTTATCTTAAGATCAGTGGCACAAAATTTTGAAAAGAGCCCATTATTTTGGAGTAATGTGCTAGGAGAAGTTAATGCTATGTGTCCCTGTATGGGCATTAGTGCTTGTGATGGAAATTGCAGGCTGTTTAGGGTTTTGCTAGCATGCCACAATGCCTTGAATTTGAAAGTGTGAACATTTTTTAACTAGAATCCATAGTGAACTTCACAGAAAGGCAAGTGTGAACACATATGTGCTCAAAGTAAAAATGATATGGCGCTGTATGCATCTACTATTGAGCCTCTGATGGAGAGGGACTGCACATAGAGACGAGCAAATTAATTCCTTGTACATCAAATGTGTGTAGATTTTTTAGGAATTTGCTGAACCCTGTGAAATTACTCAATTTTCTATTCGCTTAGCTTGATTTACTTACATTGGTCACCACCATTTTACGCATTGCAGAAGATGTCAGAGACGCGGCCAGAGCAGCCTGAGACGCCTCAGATGAACTTGGGCATGGTCATAAAGGCTTCTCAATAAAGCCTTGCAGCTATGCTATCACATTGAGTAGCACAGCCAATCAGGACAGACAACCAGAGCCCATAGTCTGTTTAAAAAGCTAAAGCAGGAAATGCAGCAGCCATTTTGTGGTTAATCACAAAGGCTGACATACCATTGGTGCAACCTGTAAAACAAGTAGGAGGTACATTTCCATGTTCAAAGCAGATGGAATTGTGCATTATGATGAGCAATTGGGATGCATATAGCCAAAATACTGTTCTTGCACAAGGGTCCTTTTCGCTCTATGTCTGCCAGTGGTGAATCTGGATAGTGAGTGGATGTCACAGTTCACAGATTAGCCATAGAACTAGAGATTAGAGAACACTAAAGAAACTGTACTGATAGTGTATAACAGCACATTTGTGAAAAAGATTATTGTGTACATTTTTACCACTTGTTACCATCCATTTACCCATAGTTCATTTTAATTGTTGTCATATAGACATCACTAAGGCTATGTTTATAGTAAAGGGTAGGGATGAGCGAACTCGAACTATAAAGTTTGGGGTTCATAATGGACACTTAGTGTCCGGTGCTGAACTGTGAATGCAAAGTTATCCTGGAAGTCCGTTTAAGTGTTCGTAGTTTGGATACTCAATAAAGCTTGTTGAAAGCTTTTCGGTTGTGAGCACTTCCACAGTCATCACAACCATGCTGAGTAATGAAAAGGCTGTGATTGACCGGAGCACCAGTGGGGCTGCTAACCGGCTCTAATTAGCATAGGGACAGGACGCAGCTGAAGTGAGTGACATTGTTAGGTACTGAGGGGATACTCTGCAAAATGGCCTCTGTGTGGGGACTCAGCAAAATAGCTTCTGTGGGGGGGGGTTCTGAAAAATAGCCTCTGTCGGTGTACTCTTCAAAACAGCCTCTATAGGTGCACTTTGCAAAACAGATTTTGTGAGGGGACTCTACAAAACAGCCTGTGTGGGTGTACGCTACAAAACAGCTCCTGAGCAGGGGAGGAAGCCAAAAATTACAATTCAATTTCTTCATAGGATACCTCCTTTAATTTAAGTCATTTTCCTATCCACATTTGTTTGCAGGGCAATTGTCCTTTTCATACCCCTATTTTGCTTCCATTTTCAGACCCCTATCCCTCACTATGACCATTTTACTGCCCTTTTACAACACCAAAGTTTGGGTCCCCATTGAATTGTATGTGATTCAGTTTTGGGTTCAAGTTCGGGGACCCAAACCGAACTTTAGATGAACTCGACAGACCCGAGCAATCACAGTTCCGCTCATCCCTATTAAAGACCTTTAAAAGAGTTGAGCACAGCCCTAGAAGATCTCAGAGTATTTCTAATGTCTTTTCAGGGCAATTGGAGGCTTAGCCTCCAATATTGCTCCTCCAGGGATATTTTTTAAAAGAATAGATTTCAATAGTTTTATAACATTTGCAATAAGAGCAAACACCTTATTTCTCCTCTACATACTTTAAAAAGATTATGTAATTAGGTAAGCTTGAAATTTAGATTTGAGACTTTCCCTTTAGGATTCCCCTCCCAGAATCTAAGAGACTGAATTTCCCTATGGATGACATAACATATCTTTTTTTTTATTTTTTGACTTCAACTCTTTTGATTTGATCATGAAAGGATCCTGCTTTTTTATTTAAACACCTGGTTCAATATCTTCTGCTAAGTGCGTAATTCATTTTACAGCCGCTGCTTCATTTTACTTAACAATTATGGCTGATTGTGTGTATTTAAAATTCAAAGCCATGAAGCAGGCACGAACCTTCTTGGAACTAAATTTATGCACAGAAAATTGTTTCTTTCTCCATTTTTTGTAAGTCACACTTAACTGCTTTTTTGTTTCAGCATATGTCATATGCAGAGATGAAAAATCCATAATGCGATTGAGAAGCACAATATTTCAGTTGCTCATTCAGCAGAACTATGATTTCTGCTCTGCTTTTATTGAATTCATAATCTTTAAGCATAATCTTTATTAGATTTTTTTGGTAAACAAGATAGAAAAATTTACTGATTTTATTGTTTGCACAAATAAATTTTGTTTTACAGGCGTATATTAGAGACGAGTGAATCGGTTTGCGGTGAATCAAATTTGCCTTGAAGTTTACGAAAAATTTAATTTGCTCTAATCTAAATTTTTGTATTTGGCTTCATGTCAATCTAGCCAATTCCATTTTGTTGGATTGTAAAGGCCAATAAAGGGGTTCAAAAATGAAAAATGGCATACTCAACTCTCAGCTCACATATATATTGCTGCCATAGCTCCTTGTCTGGTTCTCCTCTGGCTGCCTCCATTTCTGGTCTCTTCTGGTCTTTATGGCAGGTGATGTCTTCTGATATGTCTCCTCTCTCTCTGACATAAACTCACCTTCTACAAGCTCACACTGTGAACTAAGAGCAAATATAGGCAGGACCACTAAAGTAGTCTCCAGCTAATTAAAAAAAGGCCTGTGCCAAATGGGAGGAGTGCTGCTCCAAGTAAAAAAAGAAGGGACAGATCAGGCACTATGCTAGAACTGCAAAAAAAAGACATGATCCTCACATCCAAAAATCATACATTGATCTATATTAATGTAAGGGAATGGAAAATGTTATTGTTTTATCTTTTACCTCTTCCTCGTATTTTACTGGTACTGCTACACGTTCATGTGTATTGCCATTGTGTGTGTCACATAGTTATTGCTACACTATTCTGTGTATTACCTTAAGGGATAAAAGTGTAATGTATATTTATGTAAATGCTATGTATAACTACTGTTATAGTTGTAGGGAAAGCGTAGTACCCCAGTTAGGCCACTAGATGGGGTGGAGCGCATGCTTACATAGTATCATAGTAACATAGTTATTAAGGTTGAAGGGAGACTTTAAGTCCATCTAGTTCAACCCATATCCTGTCCTAACCTGCCGTAACATGTTGATCCAGAGGAAGGCAAAAAAAAACCCATGTGGCAAACAGTAAGTTTCACATTGGGGAAAAAATTCCTTCCCGACTCCACATACGGCAATCAGACTAGCTCCTTGGATCAACGCAATATTAAGGAAACTAGTGTATATACCCTGTAATAATATATTTTTCAAGAAAGGCATCCAGTCCCTTCTTAAATTTTAGTAGGGAATCACTCATTACAACATCATATGGCAGAGAGTTCCATAGTCTCACTGCTCTTAAAGAATCCGCGTCTGTGAGTATGCTTAAACCTTCTTTCCTCCAGACGTAGAGGATGCCCCCTTGTCCCCGTCACAGGTCTAAGAGTAAAAAGATCATTAGAAAGGTCTTTGTACTGTCCCCGCATATATTTATACATTGTAATAAAATCACCCCTAAGCCTTCGATTCACCAAACTAAATAACCCCAAGTGTAATAACCTGTCTTGGTATTGCAGATCCCCCAGTTCCCTAATAACCTTGGTCGCTTTTCTCTGCACCCGCTCCAGTTCAGCTATGTCTTTCTTATACACCAGAGACCAGAACTGTACACAGTATTCTAAGTGTGGTCGCACTAGTGACTTATATAGAGGTAAAATTATGTTCTCCTCATGAGCATCTATGCCTCTTTTCATGCATCCCATTATTTTATTTGCTTTTGCAGCAGCTGCCTGACACTGGCCACTAAATGTGAGTTTGTCGTCCACCCATACACCAAGGTCCTTTTCAGTGACAGTTTTGCCCAGTGTTTTACAATTAAGCACATAATTATACAGCTTGTTCGTTCTACCCAAGTGCTTGACCTTACATTTATCCCTATTAAAGCTCATTTGCCATTTATCAGCCTAAGCTTCTAGTTTACATAAATCCTCCTGTAATATAAAATTGTCCTCCTCTGTATTGATTACCCTGCAGAGTTTAGTATCATCTGCAAATATTGAAATTCTACTCTCTATGCCCCCTACAAGGTCATTAATAAATATGTTAGAAAGAAGCGGGCCCAAAACTGACCCCTGTGGTACCCCACTGCTAACCGTGACCCTGTCCGAGTGTGCTCCATTATTAACCACCCTTTGTTTCCTATCCCTGAGCCAGCTCTTAACCCACCTACACATATTTTCCCCTATCCCCATTGTTCTCATTTTATGTATCAACCTTTTGTGTGGCACCGTATCAAAAGCTTTTGAAAAGTCCATGTACACCACGTCCACTGCATTCCCTTGGTCCAGTCCGGAACTTACCTCTTCATAAAAGCTTATCAGATTAGTCTGACAGGAACGGTCCCTTGTAAACCCATATTGATATTGGGTCATGAGGTTATTCTTCTCCAGATACTCCAGTATAGTATCTCTTAGAAAGCCCTCCAGGATTTTACCCACAGTTGAGGTTAAACTTACTGTCCTATAATTTCCAAGTTCAGTTTTTGTCCCCTTTTTGAATATTGGCACCACATTTGCTATATGCCAGTCTTGTGGTACAGACCCTGTTATTATGGAATCCTTAAAGATTAAAAATAATGGTGTATATATGACTGTGCTTAATTCCTGCAGTACTCAGGGGTGTATCCCATCCGGGCCCAGGGATTTGTCAATTTTAGTGATTTTTAGAGGCCGCCATACTTCCTGCTGGGTTAAGCAGGTGACATTTAATGGAGAATTTTTATCCGTCATAGGATTTTCTTGTGTAAATACTGTTGAAAAAAAGTCATTTAGCATATTGGCTTTTTCCTCATCCTCATCCACCATTTCACCCAGACTATATTTAAGGGGACCAACACTATCATTTTTTAGTTTCTTACTATTTATGTAGTTAAAGAATATTTTGGGAGTCTCTCTGTCTCAATCTTTGCTGTCTTGATTTGCTTTTTACAGAATTTATTTAATCTTCTGTATTTAGTTTATGCCTCATCACTACCTACTTGCTTTAATTCTCTACATGCTTTATTTTTATCTCTTATTGCACTCCTTACGGCTCTATTTAGCCATAGTGGTTTCCTCCTATTTCTCGCATGCTTATTCCCATACGGTATATATTGTGCACAGGTCCTATTCAGGATGCTAATAAACGTCTCCCATTTTCTTTGTGTATTTTTATGTCTCAGGATATCGTCCCAGTTAATTGCACCAAGATCATCTCTCATCTGTTGGAAATTTGCTTTCCTGAAGTTTAGTGTCCTTGTAACCCCTCTACAACACATCTTATTAAAGGATACATGAAAACTTATTAATTTGTGATCACTATTACCCAAGTGACCCCCTACCCTTACATTTGATATGCGGTCTGCCCTGTTGGTTAATATTAGGTCTAGCAGTGCCCCCCCTCTTGTTGGGTCCTGAACCAGTTGTAAAAGGTAATTGTATCTCACAGTTGTCAAAAACCCATTACCTTTGCTGGAACTGCAGGTTTCGGTTCCCCAATGTATTTCAGGGTCGTTGCAGTCTGCCATAATAATGACTTCTCCTTGAGTCGCTGCTTCATCTACTAGCTTTATGAGGATATTCTCTGTTGCTTCCATTATTTTTGGAGACTTACAACAAACCCCTATCAGTAATTTATTATTTCCCCCCCCTCCCCTTATCTCTACCCACAGGGACTCTACATTTTCATTAGATTCATATATATTATCACGAAGGATGGGGTTTAAGGATGATTTTACATATAAATACACGCCTCCCCCTCATTTATTTGTACGGTCATTTCTGAGCAGACTATAGCCCTGTAAATTAACCGCCCAGTCATGGCTCTCATCCAGCCATGTCTCAGATATCCCCACCATGTCATAATTATGTTCCAACAACATTAATTCCATTTCCTCCATTTTGTTGGCGAGGCTTCTGGCATTAGTATACATGCACTTTATGTATCTCTCTGTACCTCTATTCTTTCTTAAATTATTAACTGTTCTAACCCCACCCCCCATGCCACCCCACCCCCAATTTCATTATTTGTGCCCAGGTCTCTATCTGCACTGTCTTCCCCTCCTATAAAATGAATACCCTCCCCCGTCCCTAGTTTAAACACTCCTCCAACCTTCTAGCCATTTTCTCCCCCAGCACAGGTGCAGCCCGTCCCTAGCGTACAACCTGTAGCCAATTGAGAAGTCGGCCCAGTTCTGCAGGAACCCAAACCCCTCCTTCCTACACCAATTCCTGAGCCACTTATTAACCTCCCTAATCTCCCGTTGCCTCTCTGGCGTGGCACGTGGTACAGGAAGTATTTCCGAAAATACCACCTTGGAGGTCCTTGCTTTAAGCTTACACCCTAATTCCCTGAAATCATCTTTAAGAACCTTCCACCTACCTCTAACTTTGTCTTTTGTGCCAATGTGCACCATGACCGCTGGATCCTCACCAGCCCCTCCCAGTAATCTGTCAACCCGATCAGCAATGTGTCGGACTCGAGTGCCAGGTAGGCAGCACACCGTTTGACGATCCCTGTCTTTGTGACAGATTGCCCTATCTGTTCCCCTAATAATTGAGTCTCCCACTACCAGAACCTGTCTGGCCTGCCCTGCTCTACAATTTCCCCCCTTACTGGAGCAGACACTCCTCCAGCTTTCAGAGGACATGCCTTGCAGCAGCAGTGCTACTCCTGCACCAACACTCCCCTCATCTGCCAACTTAGCAAACTTATTGGGGTGTGCCAGATCAGGACTAGCCTCCCTGGTGCTCTTCCCTCTACCCCGCCTTCTAACTGTCACCCAGCTAGCTGCTTCATTGTCCTGCAGCTCCAACCTAACATCCCCCCTCATCTATCCCATTGAGCCTCTGCTTAGTGAGCAGAAGACTCCTTTCCATATTGTCTATGGATCTCAGTGTTGCCAGCTGCACATTTAGATCCAGTATCTGGGCTTCCAAATGCACAATGTGCTCACATCTCGCACAGCAGTATGCATCCTCGACCGGCTGTTCAAGGATTTCATACATGCGGCAAGACGTGCACTGGATGGCATTGGCAATAGTGGAGCACATCCTAATGGGGATTGCACCAGACAATAAGATAAGCAAAAATAAATAAAAAGTATTAATAAAATGTAACAGCAATTATGTAATACCTCCCTTGGAAACTCCCTGATTCCAAAGTCATTGAATCTCAAGTCACACACTTACCACAGTTCGCACTTACGCTCAGGTCACACTCAGCTCATTGACACTCGCTCAGGCAGAAGATTTAAAAGATTTTTTTTTCCCTTTTACCAGTACACCACCCTGCTGCTGAATGCACTTCCAAAAGGAGTTGAGCCCCAACCAGCTGCCCCTTATAAACCCTTAATTATGAACTCCCACCCTTAATTAACCCCTTGTGAATATAGTTACACCTCAAGATTTAAATGCAATATAGTTAACCCTTAAAAATACAGATAGTAAAATAAGAGATTAACCCTGTAGAGAGAAAAAATAGGTTAAACAAGCCCCCAAGCCCCCAAAAATTGAACAGATGGAAAGCACTCAGCAACTTACAATTCAGCAACTCACACAGGTATTTGTTATAGGTTTTCCAAACACCTCTTCACTGAATCTCAACTCACACACTTACCACAGTTCGCACTTACGCTCAGGTCACACTCAGCTCGTTCAAACTCGCTCAGGCAGAAGATTTAAAAGATTTTTTTTTCCCTTTTACCAGTACACCACCCTGCTGCTCAATGCACTTCCAAAAGGGATAGCTTAGCCTGTAAATAGTTAAAGCAGGAGGAGATAATGGCCATTAAGCTGGGGAACAGCTGGGATTTGAACCAGATGGGCGGGAGCGCCCAGACAGAGCAGTAAGCTCTCTAACGTTAAGGACACAGACCCAGCCGTTCAGGGCCTGAGGGCCACAGATGACAACACTGCAGAACACAGCAGCGTAGATCACAGCTGCACAGATCACAGCAGTCCAGAACATAGCAGTGCAGATGACTACACTACAGATGATAGTGAGACAGTGGGCAGCAGTACGGCAGCACAGGTCGCTCATTATAAGGCAGCTTGCAAAGTGGGCAGAAGCCCTTTTGTCTGGGGCGAAACAGACAGGTGAACTACCAAAAATGGTGAAACTGGGCAAAGAGGATGCTGTGATGCTGAACGGGACGGGACATCCAGGGAATGTTCTGGAAGATGACAGTGAGAAAATAGGGAAAGAGAAGAAAGCAAATTGTGCGCTACCTGATGTGCATGCTGTAACTGTACTGGACGGACTGACAGCACAAATAAGTAAAGTTCATTGTTCAAAGTTGGAATTGGACTGTTTCTGTTTTTGCTAAAAAAGTAGAGAAAGGTGCGCTGCCACCTGGAGAAGGCCCTGTGGGTGAGAAAAATGGAGCTACAGGTATGGTGACAGAAAGCTGTCATGTCTATGTGAGGGGAGGCCAGGACACCATTGCCCCAGAGTCCTTGGCCACAACTATGGTCCTGGCTGACCCTTACATTAACCGGAGACTGCAAGGGGAGTTCTGCTTAATTTTGCTCTCAGCTCTCAGTCTGAGGGCATGTGGAAGGTGCTGTGAGGCACCTGGTTGCCCGCCATGCTGGTACACTGCCACTGTGATGTTGGTTTATGCACAGCACTGAACTTTTTAGGCAGTAACCCACTGGGAGGTTCACCGTAACATGGTAGTGGGCGTCATTCAGTCTTAACAGAATGTTAAACTAAGAACCTCATTTTCAGTTTTGTAAATTTTTTCCTAGCAGCATTATAACAATTTTTGGATGTGCAGTGTATGCCTTTTTTTTACAGGTCTAACAATAATTATGTGCAGGATATCACAAATACATAAAAATGTATACATAGACAAATGTGGTTATCAAGTACCGCTCCATCAGCTTCATTTATAGTATTATTAAATCTCATATTCAGTGTATAGATAATGTATATCATACATAAAGTGCCTGTTCAATGATTAATGACATCATCATTATATGATGTCACTAATCATATACTATGATACCACTAAGCAATGAACACTTGAATACTTCACAATAGTGTAAGCTTTGGCCTACAAAGAATCTCACAATATGACTGGATGTAAAAGACTAGCATAACAACCTATGCATTGATATTGTTAAATGTAAGACTTTTTATGATAGAAGGATGCAAGGCTTACTAATCGCTTAACTTCAACTTACAGTATATGTTGGGTAATATTGTAAGTGTGTGGACTTATTGCCCTGATCCTTTCCCTGAGGACAACAATCGTGTCATGTACTACTGCTTTTGACTAGAGATGAGTTTCCACTTTATTCTTGACTAGAGATCGGTTTCCTTTTTATTCGGCAAGCTATAGCGCTTACCGAAGAAGCTGCATCGGGAACTCAGATATATGGAACGCTCCCTATAATCAGCTTTTTAGCACCGCAGCTGCATGTGTTATGGCTGTGTGACAGTCACAGCACAAAGACCCTCCATGCATATGTTGTGACTATCACACAGCCGAAACACATGCAGCTGCAGCGCTGGACACCTGATTATCGGGAGCGCTCCAGGTATCCGGGTTACCGATGCAGCTTCTTCGGTAAGCGCTATAGTTTGCCAAATAAGGAGGGAGCCGATGATGTTTGCTCATCTCTACTTTTGGCCACTTTACAATATGATATGACCAAGCTGTCACAACAGGGTTGCTTGGCAGATGTTATTGGTTTGTCCTTCCTGTGTTGAAGCAGAAAGGTTACATAGCTTTTTGGACCATGTGTAGAAGCATTGGTAAAATATACTATAGTTAAGATTAAAAAAACACATGCATGTCAATAAGTTGGGTCACCAGAAGGCTAAAGCGTCAATATTTCGTATAATGCCATGCACTCCTCTTTTTTGTAGCACAATTGCAAAATTCTTTTTTTCCAACAATGGTTAATGTTGCAGTATATACTATGATTTCCTAATCAGAATCGTGGAGAACTAGGAATGTTTTGTGAGGCAGAGACCAATACACGTGCTTTAACAGTTCGGCAAATTCTAAGCACGATTAATGGCTACTTTTTAAAAGAAAAACATTTAGTTGGAATTTACATTAAAACATTGATATAAATGTCACAGATGATAAATGTTCCTTAGTTGGGAAGTTATTCTAATTAATTATACAGACTTTCTGCTTTGTGTTAATAATGAATGCAGCCAGAAAAAAAGAAAACTTTCTCAAATATTCAAGAGGATTCATTCATCGATTAATGATGTTTTCATTATCCTGTTATTTTTCATGTGGTTTTAGCTTCTGTGACACAAAACCTTTCATCAGGTATAATAGAGCTGTTCATGGGCTCTTGGGGCTTTCTAAAGACCACAAAGAAGCAATATCTTGGTTCCATATTATGGATATCTGAGAAATTCATTGCAGTTTATCTATTAAGTCTTAAAGTGTAACTACATTTTCAGGAAACTTGTGAAAAGGTCAGAAGTTTTATTTAGAGAGGGTCTATATATTGAGAATACCAGATCATCAAACAGATGGAGCAGAAGCGCTAAGTCTAGCCAAGCTCTCTTTTTAGCCTGAAGATGGGCTCAAAAAAATTCTTTGAGGTTGAGTTTTTCTACCCTATCGTTTTATTGACATTGGAGGTCTTGGCGCTTAGACCCCCATTGATCAAAATGTCAATGCCTGGTGTAAAGATAATATAGAATAGCAGACCGTTGGTAATATATGAAATTGCAGCATTCAAAGAATATTACTTACAGTCACACATCCATTTCAGTTTTTTACATCTGTGTAAAATTAATTGTTTTTTCTCTAATGTGTCATCCGTTTTCTCTCCCTTTTCATCCATTTTTAAAACTGACGAAGGTAGACTGTCTTAACTTTTTTCAATATATTGACTCTTATCGATGAATCAGTTCAAAAGATGAAACGTATTTGAAAAACTAATGTAAAAAAAGTCTTCCATTTTTCATTCATTTTTAATAGCTCCCCATAGACTTTAATAGGTGTGTCTGATATGCAAAATGAATGATCATATGATATGCTCTAAATCTCACAGACTGGGATTCAATTTTTAAATGGATGTGTGTATGGCCCAGTGAAACTTTATTGATCAGTGTACAGCCTAAGAAAAAAAAACTGACAGCACTCGGACATGTCACTCGATGTGTTAATGTAGCTTAAGCCATATTTTATTGATTTGTGAAGCTCCATGAAGTCTACAAAGAGAGAAATTTAGTGAAATCCTCCAAGAACCACCACAGATGGTAGTGGGGTCTTTTGTGGTCCTCAGTTCCAGTTTTGAAAGCTTAAACTAACTATAAGAATTGCCTGTTACATACAGTATATGTGCTCCAAAAATAATTAACATATTTTCCACCTGTGACCTGCCACTTCTTTGTATTGTTGCCCAGTTTTCCATCTGTTCTATCGTTCTCTTCCGGTTTCATCATCCCAAGACTGCTGAGGATCAATCGGTAGATGGATGTGTATTTCTTATTAGTTTAAGAGCATATTCAAGCCCTTTGGATAATTAAAAAGGGGTGAACAACCCAGTTTCTATTTCTAGCCACAATCGTGAGCAGTTTTAAAAGAAGTTTGCTTCTCACTTTCATATCATGGTGTAAGTAATGATGGACAAAAATTTAAAATTACATTGCCTTTTTTGTAAAATGTAAATACTGTATATCTTTTAGCTGCTAATACTTTTCCAATTGTTTTGCAATCAGGTCATCAATCAAGAATAGAAGGCCGTGTCACTCCTCTGCTGCCTGCTCGTTTTGCCAGATTATCCAGATCACCTGCAGTTACCTTCATGACTACTTTGGCTGATCATAGATCAAATGGTATGTAAAATACATGTTCTGCCTCGCACATTATCGGTATTACCATTAGGGACCTACTGTAATTCAAAACAAAGTGGAAAGCCAAAAAAAAGATTCCCAAGATTCCATGTTTTTTTTCTAACTTACTCTTTATCATTGTGTGGCAAGTGCTCTCTGTTTAATTACCATCCTGACTTTAAATATTTCTAGTGCTATGTCCCTGTTTGAAATCTCTCTCATATACTCTGCCATTATGCATTGCCATGCTTGCACTGCAGAAACCGTCGAGGATTGCAGGCGCGCTCTTGTTTTACATTGGTTTGGTTGAGACTTGATGTCCAGCGCAGACTAAAGCCCTGTCTCACATAACGAGATTGTTAGCGACATCGTTGTTGCATCACCAATTTTGTGATGCAACAGCGATCTCGCCAGCGATCTCGCTACGTGTGACACATAGCTGCGACCAGGTCCCTGCTGCGATGTAGCTGATCATGCTCGAATGTCCTGGGCCATTTTTTGATCGCTGATGTATCACTGGCCAGCATGCATCGCTGTGTTTGACACCAATGAGTGACCTCGTTGGCGACTCAGAACTCAGGGACGCAGGCGTGAGTCGTCAGAACAGCTGCTGTGTGACAAGGTCCCAACGACCGTCGAGGTCGTTATATGGATCGCTGCTGCATCGTTGAGTAGATCTGCCTGTTTGACAGCTTACTAGTGATCATGTAGCGATGCACCAGTGATCCTAACCAGGTCGTATCGCTGTCGGATTCGCTGGTGCGTCACTTAGTGTAACAGGACCTTTAGAATCTGTCTTGATACAGGATGCTTGTTATATGTTATTATCAGCTCTGTGATGTGAGCCTTAAATAGAGTCACACCCTATTTAAACTCCCAGCAGCTTTTGGTGCCAGTTATAAGTTAGTACTTCCCTGGTTAGCATTTTAGTTTAGCCTGTTTATGAAATATCCATTTACTTCATGACCTCAGCTTGAATGCAGAGTCTATAACTATCTCATTGTGCTGTCTCTAACCTCCTGGATTTCCAGCTCATCCTATCAGCCAGCAGCCTCTTCACAGCTGTAAACCTGGGGGCTCGCACAAGTCCAGATAATTCTATTGGGATTTAAAGGGAATCTGTCACCTGAATTTGGCGTGCTATTTAAATGGCTTCAGTCCGATCCGATGGGCAGTGTTTCCTATCCATTCCTCCTCCCCATCCGTTGCCTCCATCCGCAATATTTTCTGGAATTGGAGTAGGTGTCCGCTATAGTCTGCGCGTGCGCAATGCAATCTTGCCTCGCGCACATGCAGTATGCTTTGGCCAACTGCAGGCAAAGCCTAAAAGCATTACTGCGCATGCGCCAGTTAACTATGTCCCGGAACACAGCAAAATACTTCCGGGACATAGTAAACCGGCGCATGCGCAGTATTGCTCTTAGGCTTTTCCCGCAGTTGGGCAAAGCATACTGTGCATGCGCAAGGCAAGATTGCATTGCGCACGCGCAGACTATAGCGAACACCTACTCCAATTCCAGAAAATATTGCGGACGGCGGCCACGGAAGGGCAGGAGGAATGGATAGGAAACACCGCCCATCGGACTGGACTGAAGTCATTTAAATAGCCTGCAAAAATCAGGTGACAGATTCCCTTTAAGGGCGTAGATCTGGGTTCCTTGGAACCTGCTACATGGCCTGGCTTTTGCAAATCCTGCCTGTTGGATAACTATTAAGAGCTGCAAAACTTCCACCTATAATATGCCTTTACACCTTCTTTTCTGCCTTTGTATTGGTATATAGTTTGTTCACTCGAAAATAAGATTTGTCTGCTTGCCTTGTGCCTTTTTATTCTCTATCTCTCCAAATACACAAATGCTGCTGAAGTTTTAGTAAAATTTTGGGTGGAATAAAAATTTGCAAACTTCCCACAGTTTTTATATTATTTTGACTTTTATATCACCTTCATAGAAATGTAAGCCATTAAATTCTACAGGCATTTAAGTCAGACTCATCTTCCGTTACATTGCCCCATGTCTAGGAAATAGAAATTTTGAGCACCCAATGAATACATTATTGTAGTTGTTGTGGTCACATTACGGCCACTCAGCTGTAGAACAAATAACCGTCATCCTTATCGGTTGTCCGCTACGGAGAGCGATATACAAAGGTAGAACTGTTATCTAAATAGCAGGGCGAATGTCATTTATTATATTGTACTTCTATTTGAATTGGTTACATTATACCGAGCCTATTACTATTTGCTTTTTCATACCTTTTTTTTAGTTTTGTAGTTTTTCTTCCTGCCTTTGTTAATTAAACCTGCAATTTATGTTGATATAAATGATCTTCTGGACTCATTTAGGTCAAATGTAAATAGCAATTTACATGTTTTATGCATATAAAGCTTGAAAACATTTCAGCAAAATGTGTTACGTTTGATCTTAATTATGAAGCTAATGACTAAATCTTCAATGTACCCCCCTTTCCTGTGACTGATCTAGACAATGATTTTTAATGATAATTATCAATAAAGAAATAATCGTGCGCTTCTTGACATCTGGACAATGGCTGTACCAGAATCGTAAAATAGAATTTGTTGTATTTGAGCTCCGCTCTGAGGTGTATAAAAAAAGTGATGACCTTTAAATATCAGCATGTAAATCAATTAATGTTGTTGGATAATGTTCACGCTTGTAAAAGTGTTAGCTTAGATAGAAAAGGAAGAAGCTCAGAGGACCCAATTCATCAAAGTGTTTACGGCAGAATTTTGGAGTAATACTCTTTGAAAAATGTCAACATTTTTGCAAAGAGTGAATTTGCATAAAAAATGTTGCGACTTTTGGCATTTTTATTTCTGCTCAGTTCCATCAAAGTCAGGGAGGGATGGCAACGCCCATCAAAATCTTCAATAGTAATGGCATTTGTTACACAACCAATACAATGCATGGAGGTGCACACCTATTATTATTATTATTTATAATAAAGCACCATAGATTCCATGGTGCTGTACATGAGAAGGGGTTACATTCAAATTATGGATATCACTTACAGTAAATAGACTAACAATAACCGACTGATACAGAGGATGAGAGGACTCTGACCTTGCGGGCTGACATTCTACAGGACAGTGGGGAAGGAGACAGTAGGTTGGGGGGTTGCAGCTGCACTGGTGTTGATGATGTGGTAGCTCCGGTAGTGGCGAGGAGGCAGCGGGGTCATTACAGGCTGTAAGCTTTCTTGAAGAGGTGGGTTTTCAGGTTCCGTCTGAAGGATCCGAATGTGGTTTATAGTCGGACATGTTGGGGCACAGAATTCCAGAGGATGGGGGATATTCGGGAGAAGTCTTTGAGGTGATTAGGTGAGGAGAAAATAAGTGTGGAGGAGAGAAGGAGGTCTTGGGATATTACGTTAGAGAAGATATAAGGAGATTAGTTCAGAGATATATGGAAAAGACAGGTTATTGATGGCTTTGTAGGTCAGTATTAGTAATTTCAACTGGATAGAGAGAATGGGAGCCAGTGGAGAGATTTGCAGAGGGGAGAAGCGAAGGAGTAGCAAGGAGAAAGATGAATTAGTCGGGCAGCAGAGTTAAGGATGGACTGGAGAGGTGCGAGAGTGTTAGCAGGGAGGCTACAGAGAAGGATGTTGCAGTAGTCGAGGTGGGAGATGATGAGGACATGCATTTTAGTAGATTGAGGGTTGAGGAAAGGACGGATTCTGCAGATATTTTTGAGCTGACTGGAGGTGGAAAGAGCTTGGATATGAGGTTTGAAGGACATGGCAAAGTCAAGGGTTACTCCGAGGCAGCGGACTTCCGGTGCAGAGGAAAGCATGATGTAATTAATTGTAATAGAAAGAGCAGGTAAGGAAGATCTGTGAGATGGGGGAGAGATGATGAGTTCAGATTTTTCCACATTTAGATTGAGGAAACGAGAGAAGAAGGAGGATATGGATGATAGACACTATGGGATTCTGTACAGCAGAGAGTTGACATCTTGGCAAGAGAATTAGATCTGAGTGTCATCATCATAAAGGAGGTACGGGAATCCATGGGACTTTATGAGTTGTCCCAGACCAAGTGTATAGATTGAGAAGAGTAGAGGTCCTAGAACAGAGACTTGAGGGACTCCAACAGAGATAGGGTGGGATGAGGAGGTATTGTGGGAGTGGGAGACGCTGAATGTGCAGGTTGGAAAGGTATGAGGAGGTCAAGGATAAGGCAAGGTCTTTGATGCCAAAGGAGGAGAGGATCTGTAGTAGGAGGCAGTGGTCAACTGTGTCAAAAGCAGAGGACAGATCTACTGTAGAAGTAGGAGTATAGAGTATTGTCCATTAGCTTTGGCTGTAAGTAGGTTGTTAGTAATTTTGGTCAGGGCAGTGGAATGATGGGGACTGAAACCAGATTGTAGATTGTCAAAGAGCAAGTTAGATGAGAGGTGGGAGGAAAGTTCAGCATGGACATGTTGCTCCAGGAGTTTAGCAGCGAATGGGAACAGCGATATTGGGTGATAGCTGGACATAACGGTTGAGTCCAGGGTTGGCCTTTTAAGAATAGGCATGATTGTGGCATGTTTGAAAGCAGAAGGAAAGGTACCAGAAGTTAGTGATAGGTTGAAGAAGTAGGTTAGGGTTGGGTTAAGTGTGGTGGTGAGGCTGCGGAGGAGATGGGATGCAATGGGTTCGAGAACACAAGTTGTGAGGTGTGATTTGGTGAGGAGACAATTAAGCTTCCCTTCAGTGATGTTGGAGAGGGAGGTTATGGGATTTGGGCATTGGTCTGGTATACAAAGGGGTTGTGGTGGTTGAACAATAAAGACTTGCCTTGTTTGGTCGATCTTATTTTTTAAGTGCGTGACGAAGTCCTCAGCAGAGATGACGGAGGTTGGAGAGGACAGTGGTGGGCAGAGGAGGGAGTTAAAAGTTTTGAATAACTGTTTGGGGTTGTAGGATAGGGAAGATATGAGGGTTATGAAGTAGGCTTGTTTAGCAGAGGTGAGGGCAGATTTGAAAGCGAATGTTGCCTGTTTGAATGCAGTGAAATTATCTTGAGAATTTGTTTTCTTGCAACGTCGTACTGCAACCTTGGACACTTGACGGAGCTTTTTAGTGATGTTATTGTGTCAGGGTTGTCTACTACATCACACACTGCCATGAACGAGAGGGGCGACCATGTCAATAGCTGATGTGAGAGTGGCATTGTTGAAAGCAGTGGTGCTGTCTGTGTTATGGAGAGAGGACATGGATACCAGTGGTAGAATAGAGTCAGAGAGGTGTGAGTGTCTAGGTGTGTGAGGTTTCTGCAGGGGTGCGCATGTTGCTGGACATGGGTGACAGGTGAGGAGGATAGGGATTAGAAAGTGAGTAGCTGGGGGTCAGACAAGCGGAGAGGGGAGCTTGTGAAGTTAGATAAAGAGCAGAGACGGGTGAAGATCAAGTTTAATGTATGTCCATCTGTGTCGGTGGCTGAGGAGGACCACTAAGTAAGTCTAAAAGATGGAGTAAGGGAAGGAAGTTTGGAGGCTGCTGACTGAAGGGTATCAGTGGGGATGTTGAAGTCACCCATGATGATACTGGGCATGTCAGTGGAAAGAAAGTGAGGAAGACATGTAGAAAATTGGTCAATAAAGGCAGTGGCCGGGCCCAGAGGTCGGTATATGACGACCACTTGGATGAGACACATTCATTAAGTGTTGTGTGTAGAGTTGAGCAAATTTTTCAAAATTCGGTTCCAATTACGATTGGCTGTGAATATTGTTTTTGCAATAGTCGCCGAACACAGCAGAACGTCATCGGAGTCAACAGGAGTAGAAATGAACAAATATGTTCGGAACCAATCATCAAACATAAATTCAGAATGAATAGGGTTTCAATATGGCACGAATATGGCAAATTCATATTCGGCGACCGATTCTGACACATATTCGCTCAACTCTAGTGTGCTTCTTAATAAACTAAGAGCATTTATTCCTGCACTCCCATTATCTAGACACCAGTCTTAATGAGTAGGACCTTAGGGCCCTGTCACACATCGCTGTGTGTGACGGGGATCAGCGACCGGCCCCCCTGCCGGTTATCGCTGATCATGCTCGAGCGGTCTGGACCGTTTTTCTATCGCTGGTCTCCCGCTGCCCAGCGCACATTGCTGCGTATGGCAGCGAGATACCAGCGATCAGCGACGCTGGACGCTGGTTTCTAATGCAAATGTCGGGTATCCAGGAGCCGCGGCTCCTGGATACCTGCTGTTTACCTTGGAAACCAGCGTACACGCTGGATTCGGTATCCAGGAGTCGCGCGGCTCCTAGATACCCGACGTTTACCTTGGAAACCAGCGTGTACGCCAGTTTCCAAGGTAAACAGCTGGTATCCAGGAGTCGCATCTCCTGGATAGCCGACGTTTACATTAGAAACCAGCGTCCAGCGTCGCTGGTCCTGCTCGCTGGGGCTGTCTATGTGACAGCTCACCAGCGATCTGCCTAACGATGTCCCAGCGATCCCATCCATGTCGGATCGTTGGTGGGATTGCTGGGACATCATTATATGTGATAGGGCATTAATCTTTCAGTTTTCAGTCGAGCTGCATGTCTCTGTTATCTCAAGAGACCACATCGTAATTATGAAGAGTAGTAGAGATGGGACAGACATCATCTGAGCCATTAGATTTATTTTTTCTGAAACAGCATCACTTTTATAATGTATATGGATTATATCTGGCATTTCATCATAGCCCAATTAATAGGTTTAAATTGCATGCACAAGTCCAGACAGCACAGCTCTTATTGGCTATGTGCATACAGTGCATTTTTGAGGCTTTTTCCGCCCGGAAATGGGTCAAAAATGCTATGGAATCCTTATGAAAACTAATTCAATGACAATCCTGAAGTGTTGTGAACATGATCAGCAAAGTATTTGCAGTGCATTTTTTTCTGCAGCATGTCATGTCAGTTTTTTGTGCTTTTCTGCAGTGTTTTCACCCATTGACTTCAACAGAGTCAGTCAAAAACGCAGCAACAAAACCGCAGGTATAAAAATGATTGCGGATTTGCTGAGTTTTTGTTTTGCATTTTACCATCTTCCTATGGTGTTTTGCATGCTGTCATCTGTGTGACAGTGTGGCAAACACCAGCATGGTAGTACTTATCTGTGGTAACACTACCGCAAGTAAGACCATCGGTCAGAGTGCTGCGGGGTCATGCTGTGAGATGTTGGCGTGATCGCACAGCTGTGAATGCGACCCACGGTAGCGCTACCGCCGTTAAGACTGTCAGTCAGAGCATTGAGGGGCCATGCTGTCAGATGTCAGCGTGACACCACAGCTGTGACTGTCACCTGCGATATCACTACCGCAGACTGTCGGTCAGAACGCTGCGGGGTCATGCTGTCAGATGTCAGCATGACCCTGCAGCTATAACTGTGACCCGCAGGTATGGGCTGATGAGACTACTGCTCCCATCGGGTTATGTCTGCTGTCACTGATAACAGTGAGAGCAGGAGCCGCTGATGGGAGCCGCTGATGTGCTCACAGTTACAAAAAAAAAGTTAAATTACATGTTCCAATAAATATACCATTATCCTCACCTAACACCAAATTCGCAATGGCCTCGTCTCCTAGAAATAATGTAAAATAGTAAACCAACATATGTTAGATGTCGGGATTCTCCCTCTGCACAGGATGGATCTCAAGCCTTGTCTGGTGCTGTGGTCTCCTATTCAGGCACGGCTGCTGGGTTGACTGCTCAGCACAGACTTCAGTCCCAGCACTTTGCCCAGGCTTGTGCTGCAGGTGTAGTTACTGCTGGCTCTCCAGCTAAGCCTATGGTGACTACTAGTTTACACATGCAGCGCTGTGCTCTGGAACCTAAGTCCAGATTTCATCCTACTAAGCATGTCCATGATATGGTGCCTTCCCATTGGTGCTCGGATGTCAGGTGCTGTGGTGATGTGTCAGCTCCAGATTGGCCCACAGGCAAGGTCCTGTCTGTCTGGACTTGAGCAAAGTATAAAAAGCTCTCAATGGCGCATGCCTGTATGCTAGTATTTTGTGTGTGTGGTGTGTTGGTGGCTACCTTATCACCCTATAAGCACATGTGCCACTATTGCACTGCGAGTGTTGGTCTAGACAGGTAGTGTAGGGTGGGAACTCCAGCTTGAACTTAGCATCTGCACCAAGTGTCCTCAGGCGCACATGCTAAAGCACACCATGTGTCAGAGCAGGGTCAACCACCAGCTTAGTCTTCCTTGGGGGTTAAGTTATAGGGACCCCAATTAGTATTTTTCTATATGCCTTTGCAGTCTAACAGGGTATAGTTTTTTGCTTTGCTTCCTAGTACCGCTCTGTAGTGTAACAGAGCTTGTTACTTTGTGCTCTGTGCACACTGAGTGTCATTTAACTCAGTATGCTTTAAGTTTCTCCATCACCACACGGTGGACCCCGGGTTGCGAAAGCCCCTTATTATAATTTTTTATTTGGTGCGTTCTACCAATACTAACAACTAACAACATATACTCATCTGTACGCCATAGTCCAGGTAATCCCGACTGTCCCACAGCGATCTCACTTGTAGAACAATCACATCGGTAGATGTGACCACTCTGCTCAGCCACCGGCGATACACTGACAGGGGGTAATCACTCATGCAGTGTATCACTGAGCTGTCGTGAGAGTTCAACCGAGTTCATCAGTTCCGGTGCTCTCATTTATGGCACTGCTGCGTGAGAACTTTCCCACGCAACAGTGGTGCCATAAGAGAGATCACTGGAGCTAATCAACTGATAAACTCTCTCACGGCAGCCCAGTGATACACTGTGGGAGCAATTACCTCTTGTCAGTGTATAGCTGGCTGTCTTTGAGAGCAGTCACATCACTGATGTGACTTCTCTCAAAGTTATCAGGATCGTCGTGGGACATTATGGATTACCTTCTCTGCAGATAGGTGAGGAATATTGTGGTTTATTATTTTAGTTTTCACAAATATGAACCCCCTCTTGCCACCACTACAGGGCAAGTGGGAAGAACGAGACTGAACACCAGATTTAGCGCATCTTATAAATGCACCTTTTCTGGAGAGGCTGAGAGCTGATGTTTTTAGTCTGGGAGGGGCCAGTATCCATGGCCCCTTTCTAGGCTATTAATGTCAGCCTGCAGCTGTCTGCCTAGCCTTTGCTGGTTAGATTTTATAGAGGTACCCTTTGTAAATTTTTCTGAGGTCCCCTGTAAACTAGCCAATAAAGTCTAAGCAAATAGCTGTGAGCTGATATTAATTGCATGTGAACCATTATGGCTATTTACTTCTTCCCAAAATATTAACATCAGCCCCAAGCTGTTGGCTTTCCCTCTGCTGGTTATTAAAATTACACTGGAGCTCACACATTTTTTTTTTCATTTTTTTTCTTTAAAATTAACAGTTGCTGTCTTGTTACATCCTATATACAATTGTTCTGTTAACGCCCCTAAATATGCTGGTGACAATGTTTTGTGTTTGTGTGTTTGTGTTTAGTTATCGGGCTGACACCTTTTCATTACTAATCCTAGTGTTAGGTGTTAATGACAACTGCTGACACCAAGCACGACTACTTCATCAGCATGAAAAGGTGATGTTGAACCAAAAAATTACATTCCAAAACTTTTTTTTTAAATATCTTTATTTGGTTCAAAAAAGCATTCATTGCTGTACAAAAATGCATGCAAAAATGCATACAAAAAGGTGCGTTTTTTCCAGCCAAGAGATGCAGAAACCTTGCAGAAATTTCTGCAAGCAAATACTCGATGTGCACACATAGCCTTATTGTGTTTTTCCCCATCCAGAAAGATACACACCACATTTATGAATATACTTGCTTTTGAGGGCAACGTTTCTGGTCACAGACCCTTTTTTAGATGAGAGCAAGTGGATACATGAGAAGATCATGGTGTTCTCAGTGCGATGGCATAGTAGATGCTGTCAATTTAAGTTTGAGGTCACATGGAGGTATTGCCTGAGGATTGGAGTGGTGTATAGGCCTTGTTCCATGAACAACATTTATTATCAATCTACAGCATAGATAATATACGTATAATCGCTGGCGGATTGGCTGCTCAGTCTCCCATTGATCCAGAGATCAAAGAGCTAACGGTTCCTGTGAGCATGTCCATGCCAGTAGAGAGCTTGTGTGACCACCAGGTAATGTATTTTTTTACTTTTTTATTCCAGGATATTTGTTTTGTGTTTTGTTTTTGGTTTTCTCTGTGTAAAGGTCATGTGTTCATATGCAATTACATTTTGCATGCACATTAAGTTACTTTTTCTGCTCAGACCCAGTTTCTCGTTTGTTTCATTGTGCATTCTGTGCATATAAGGGTGTGACCGCCCTGTCTGAGTTGGAAAATCCATCCTGTCTGGCCTATAGTATTACTGGTGGTTCAGTCCCTCTGTCCTTGTTCACATTTACGTCACTTGACAAGTGGAAAGGTTTTAAATACAAGAGTTAGGACTGTCCCACAAGGGTTGCCGTGACGTGGCGGGATGGCTTCTACATTATTTTGATCAAAATTATGTTAACTAAATACCCTTATTATTACTATTATTACTACTTTCATGCAATTTTTGCAATATATTTTTTTACTTTTTTATTCCAGGATATTTGTTTTGTGTTTTGTTTTTGGTTTTCTCTGTGTAAAGGTCATGTGTTCATATGCAATTACATTTTGCATGCACATTAAGTTACTTTTTCTGCTCAGACCCAGTTTCTCGTTTGTTTCATTGTGCATTCTGTGCATATAAGGGTGTGACCGCCCTGTCTGAGTTGGAAAATCCATCCTGTCTGGCCTATAGTATTACTGGTGGTTCAGTCCCTCTGTCCTTGTTCACATTTACGTCACTTGACAAGTGGAAAGGTTTTAAATACAAGAGTTAGGACTGTCCCACAAGGGTTGCCGTGACGTGGCGGGATGGCTTCTACATTATTTTGATCAAAATTATGTTAACTAAATACCCTTATTATTACTATTATTACTACTTTCATGCAATTTTTGCAATATATTTTTTTACTTTTTTATTCCAGGATATTTGTTTTGTGTTTTGTTTTTGGTTTTCACCAGGTAATGTAATAGTAGTCGCACATGCTTGTTAAAGCTACATTCATACAGGGAATTTTACGAATCCTGTTTATTGCATCAGTGGGGGTTTTAGCAGTCATGTCCCCCAGCAATCATAAATCTCCTGTGATTAGGTTATAAATGTTGTTAATGTTTTAATTTCTACAGAGATACATCCAACCTGCAAAGACAACAGGAATACATTTCTTCCTTATGCTTGCTATTTTCACATATAAAAGAATAAAATATTTTTTAACTGGTGAAGTTGATTTTCTAGTGCATTCGGGAAGGGCTGCAGTTGCAACTAGTAACCAGCCCAAGGCAAGTTTGTATTTTATAAGAAAAAGGGGAAAATGAAACAGAGTTCTTTATACACTGCTCAAAAAAAAGGGAACACTTAAATAACAGAAGTAAACTCCAAGTAAATCAAATTTCTGTGAAATCAAACTGTCCACTTAGGAAGCAACACTGATTGACAATCAATTTCACATACTGTTGTGCAAATGGAATAGACAACAGATGGAAATTATTGGCAATTATCAAGACACCCTCAAAAAAGGAGTGGTTCTGCAGGTGGGGACCACAGACCACATCTCTGTAACAATGCTTTCTGGCTGATGTTTTGGTCACTTTTGAATGTTGCTTGTGATTTCTCACTCGTAGTAGCATGAGACTGACTCTACAACCCACACAAGTAGATCAGGTAGTGCAGCTCATCCAGGATGGCACATCAATGCGAGCTGTGGCAAGAAGGTTTGCTGTGTCTGTCAGTGTAGTGTCCAGAGGCTGCAGGCACTACCAGGAGACAAGCCAGCACACTAGGAATCATGGAGGGGGCCATAGGAGGGCAACAACTCAGCAGCAGGACCGCTACCTCTGCCTTTGTGCAAGGAGAAACAGGAGGAGCACTGCCAGAGCCCTACAAAATTACCTCCAGTAGGCCACAAATGTGTATGTGCTGCACAAATGGTTAGAAACCGACTCCATGAGGATGGTCTGAGGGCCCGACGTCCACAGATGGGGGTTGTGCTCATTATGAAAGGTTTGAGGTGTGAAGGCGGAGCTGTGGTGCAGTCTCCAGGGGGCCCAAAAATGTTGCCAGTATTGAGCCCAGAAATTCCCGGTGGCAGCCCTGCTTGCAGGTAAAATGAATGATTCACTGAACTCTCCCACTCTACTCTAACAGATATCTCCATTCCTATCTTTTCATTAATATAAAAACTCCAGTCTCTCAAATTTAATTCAATGAAGACCATTGATCTGCTGTAATTCACTTCAAAACCATTGGGTGGCCACATATAGTATATAAATCTCCCGACACAAAATCTTTTTCTTTTTTTTGTGTCTTAAAAAAACTGTTGGTCATCTCATACCTTACATCCAGGGTAATTAGTGATGAGCGAGTATATTCATTGCTCGGGGTTTTCGGAGCATGCTCGGGTGTCCTCCGAGTAATTTGGCGTGCTCGTAGATTTAGTTTTTCTCAGCTCAGCTTCATGATTTGCAGCTGCTAGACAGCCTGAATACATGGGGGGATTCCATAGCAAACAATCCCCACATGTATTCAGGCTGTCTAGCAGCCACAAATAATGCAGCTGCGACTACAAAAACTAAATCTCCGAGTACACTAAAATACTCGGAGGACACCCGAGCATGCATAGCCACAATGACAGCAAGAATGCCTAGAATGTACTTTAAAGATTACTTGTCACCAGGTCAGATAAAGCTCCCCTTGTATTCCATTTTTTTCAGTCTGCCATATTGGAAACCAGGTTACTAAGAGGGGAAAAGACCATAAAGATTATTCATTAATAGAAAGATCCTTATATCTGTAACTGTATGGTGAAGTTAAACATAAAAGCAAAACAGAATACTCAGGGGAGCAGTGAGAAAAAAATAACTGCAAAAACTGGCTATTTTCGACCTGGTAACATGTCTTTTTTAAATAACCATGTAAGCTAAGGTATCAATCTTTTCTCTAAAAAAGCACTAAAAAGAGCAGTTTGCAAAGAAATGTAAAAGATAACAAAAATGTCTATTTTAAAGAAGAATTTTGATTTCAATAATGACTCACATGGCATGACACTTTTCATTCTATAGACGTTTCCTATTAATTGACAACAAGACAGCAATATAAAATTGTATTATTTGCTGCAGTTAGAAGAGACAGTTTAATATCGTGTTTTACTTGTATCGCAATCAAAAGTTTAAGAAATGTACACTGCTCAAAAAATAAAGGGAACACTACTCTACTTCTGCACCATGTCCTCATCAATCACTCATTAACAGTTCCTATCGAACACCAGATCACATACATTGCCATCAGTTTTTGTTTTTGCCAAAATATTTATTTAAGGGTAGACTCTTATGACAGGGCCCTACTCCACTGTAACATATTAAAAATTTGTTAAAATATCCAATATTCTTTTCATGTAAATTTTTATTTATTTTTCTTTAAGGGAATGCGTCACACACATTTTTTAAAATGTCCAGTAATACCACATACAGGGACAAATACCATCACACCATGGTTGGACCACATAGTGACTGAATAATACCTCAAACAAGGAGCAAATATGACCACACCATGTCTTGATAATAAATAACCACCACATAGTAAACGAATAATACCGTGTACAAGTAACAAATATCGTCAATCTATGACCAGATCACATATTGTATATAAGTGTACAATTAACACACTGAATCACCAGTGGCATCTCTAATTGAAGGTATTCATCTTCGCTTCACTTCTTCATGCATTGCAGACCTCCATCACTTCTTCCAGCCAGGACTTGTCTCTTCAGAAAATAACACAGTTGTGGGTTATCTAGCACAGGGTTCCCCAACTCCAGTCCTCAAGGCCCACCAACAGATCATGTTTTCAGGATTTCCTTTGTATTGCACAGGTGAAGCAATTATCAACTGAGCAATACTAAGGAAATCCTGAAAACATGATCTGTTAGTGGGCCTTGAGGACTGGAGTTGAGGAACCCTGATCTAGCACACCTGTTATGGTACTACAGCACAGGACTAGGGTAGGAGGGGGAAAACTGACCCTGCACTGTGACTAGACTGACACCCTACGATGGAGTGGGCAACGCATTCCTTGCGAATAGACCCACCTACGATCCTAGGTTAATCTCAAGCGAAGACCTATAGATAGGGGGAAAAGGTTCCCTGAAAGATCTAAGGACTGGGTACATAAACAGGTCACCTCATAATAGAAAACAAAGAGCAGGCTGCAGAATCAAGCTGAAAACAGAAACTAAGACTTGCAGAACCGGAGGTCCCAGCGCTGCACTAATTAAACACACAGAAGGCAAAGCAAAGCTCCAAGCCAGAACTCAAGTTGATTAACACTGTTGTCCAGCAAAGAATGGGAGACAGGTGCAGGTTAATAAAGGGTGATAAAATCACTTAACCCAAGACAAACCCAGCACCAGAGGAAAAAGACCAGCAGCCTTGACACTACAAGAAAATGACGGATAGTCACAAACTGAACAGATTCTAACAGCACCTCTTCCAGAGCGCATTCTCTAATTTTACCCAAACTTCTTCACTATGCCAGATGAAGATAAAAAGCAACAGTTTGGCCCCGCATGTTAACAGGATCCCCCTCCCCAATAAAAACAGTATCCATGGTGCAAGTTTGCTTTAGCAGTGCAAGGGTTAATCTGCTCAGTTAAGAGCTCCTTGAGGCTTTACTGCATTATGGCTCTCAGCTGTGCTCTGTTAGTCATTCCCATCTCCTATATAATCAGGACCCTGGCTAGCACTCATTGTCGATGATAGTTTTTGCTGCATGGCTGGAGGTTGTTGTTGGTGGTTATTGGAGAAGGTGGTAGGTGGATTTATCTGTTACTGTTTCTAGGTTTTGAGTGTGTAATAATTTGTTTTCTTCTCCTACATTGGCTTAACCCCATCCGCCACTCCCTGATGCATTCCGCTGTTGTACTGTATGTGTAAGTATATTTGTATGTTTGGTATTTTTCGTTATCAGTGTTCATAATACCTTGTTAGTCTGGTTTGTGTATTATAGTACACTGCTACTCCCCTCTTCCCTGGGTGGGGGAAGGGTACAGACTGAGGGCGGATTCAGGAACTAAGGCAAGGATTGTGGGCCTGGCATCTTCACCATCAGAAATAATCCAGGGAACAGGGCGAGCTAGGGTGCCAGTAGCATTATAGACCAAGAAGGAAGTCCTGGTCCCGGGACACCAGACAACAGTGAGACAGTGAGTCATAGTAGATAAGCAGGAGTAAACCAGAGAAGTATAGAACTGGGAGCCAGAGACTGACCTTTAGGGGTTCAAACAGAGAGGAGCCCCACTCGTGGCTTCCAGTAAAGAGCTAATCACACTGATAACAAGCTCTCTGCCAATAAAAACAGATGAAATAGAGGAAAGGAAATTAGTCCCAGTTAACTTTAAATTAAACTGAGAAAATGTTGCCATCTAGCAGGGCAAAGTGGTTCCCAAGCCTCTCTATCACATGGGAAAACAGCAGAATTACATTGATCCATATTAATTGAGAAGGAAGCTTGCACTAGGGCAAGGAAGCTTCAGGTTACTGATGTTCAATACACACAATATACAAAATGCATATATTCCCTCATAAGATACAGCAAAGGATGACATTGCTTACATAACCTGAAAGAATCATGCAGCCCAACACATGTAGCATGTCATATTACCCTGCCGTTAACTAAATAACTTGATTTACATAATTAGCAGAGATAACGTGAATGAAGCCATGTCCATGGATGCACTACACACAATTCAGGAATGGGCTATAATATATTGGGGAGAGAGAAAGAGAAAGATATGCTGCAATTGCATATGACCAAATTTTTATAAAATTGCACAGTCCTCAATTTTGGTGAAGAAATTAATCAAAGGGTGGTTCATTAATTAAATTAAATGATGGCATAGCACCCCAAAAAAGGTTTAGAGATAGAGCAGGCACACATCATAGCTCTATGACATACCCTAGCAAAATGCCATGGCAATAGATGATGTTGAACAATACCCCTTTCATTTAGTCATTTCTAAAAAGACATCTCTCTGAAAAACTAAATTATTTGTTCTGCTGAGATGTTCAAGGCTATGTTTATAATAAACTGTGAGATCTCATTATGCGACTTGTTCTTTTCCATTGTTTTCATGATGCAAAATACACAAAAGAAAAAATTTGGGGGGGAAGCTATTTCCCCCAAATCTCCCATACACCAGAGCGCTCAGCCGACCAAGCACTCCTGTATTCTGAATGAGGAATCGGCTGCCAGGCATCTCTGGTGACCGCTTCCAAAAGTTTGTCAGTCCAAAATCGGACATGCTGGATTGTTTTAACTCCCGTGGCATCATCTATCGTAGGACATTCAGAAGGCCTTCATACACTGCTGACCCAACTCATCGATATTATTGGGATCAGCTGGCATTAGATTAATTTTATGGGGTCCTTAATACTCTATTGTGTAGGTTACCCTTAGCCATCAAAACAGCTCTTACCCATTAAGACTTGAACTCCACAATATTCCTGAGATAGCCTGTGGTATATGGAACCAAGACATAAGGAACAGATTCTTTCATGTAAATTGTGGGATCGAACATAAATACGTCAAAATTGTTTTTCTAGCAAATACAAAATTTTATGGAACGTGCTGCAAAGTCTAACAAAAATGTATTTGACACTTAGAAGTCTCCCAGGATTGATTCCAAACCATTCCAAGCTCTTTAATTTAAACATTGACTTAGCAATGTCAAAGTGACATCATTCACAGACTAAAGTAGAATTAGCAGTGGTGAGGTATAGAGATGAACGGAACAATCTATTCTCGTGAATGTGAAGACTCTGCAATAAAAAAAATTTCTGCCGTCATTTCACAAACTTCTGAAGACTCAGAGATCAAACTAATGGCATCAGGCGTGGCCAGGTGGGCTTTGGGATAATGCTCTGCAGCTACAGCTCTGGCAAAAATTAAGAGATCACTTTCAAATGTCCAGTTTGTCTGATTTTTCTCTTTATAGGTATATTTTTGAGTAAAATGTAAATTGTTCTTGTAGTCTATAAACTTCTGACATGTCTCTGAATTTCCAAGCAAAAAATTTTGCATTCTCTTTCTGACAAAGAAAAATGGTCAAAATAAAAAAAGTGCTTTCAGACCTCAAATAAAGCAAAGAAAACAAGTTCATAATCATTTAGAAACAACAATACTAATGTTTAACTCAGGAAGAGTTCTGAAATCAATATTTTGTTGAATAACCGTGATTTATATAAACAGCTTTCATGCATCTTGGCATGCTTTCCACTAGTCTTTCACACTTCTGGCACAAAAATTTAAGCAGTTCTTTTTTGTTTGATGGCTTGTGACTATCTATCTTCCACTTGATTACATTCCAGAGGTTTTCAATGGGGTTCAGGTCTGGAGAATGGGCTGCCCATGACAGGGTTTTGATGTGGTGGTCTCTTAAGGTACTGTCACACTTAGCGATGTACCAGCTATCCCGACCAGCGATATGACGCGGTCAGGATCGCTGGTACATCGCTAAGTGGTCGCTAGTGAGCTGCCACACAGGCAGATCTCACCAGCGACATCGCTGGGGACGGGGGTCGCTACTTACCTGTCACACTAGGCGATCCTGACGTCCTCCCGCCCGGCTCCACGCTCGTCGCTCGTCTCTCCACAGGAAGCGCCGCAAGAAGCTGAAGACGAGAAACAGTCCTGGACGTTCTCGCGCGATCAGCGATAACCAGCGGGGGAGCGGGTCGTAGGTAAGTATCAGACACAGCGATATCGCTAGCAATATCGCTATAACGTCACAAGTTATAGCGATATTGCTAGCGATATCGCTTAGTGTGACAGTACCTTTAGTTTTTGCCAGAGATGTATATTACATCACATTGTCTAGCACAAAAGATGGTGTCTGGCCAGGCAGTACCATTTTACATTTTAACAATGTAGGAAAAGGAGGTCAGAGCACACAGCTCAATCCACATTGGGGCAGAAAAATGCCAAAATTGAGTTGTGTTTTACTACTGCACTAGTGTTGAAGAACATTGAAAAAGGGAGTGGTAATCAGTCTGTACATAATACTCGAAATAGTCAAGTGATATAGGGAAGTGCTGGACCTGAATAGTCAGTGTGACTGTGAATTAATTGATCTGTGATATACTGCAGTAACAGCACAGCACCTTAATTATATTATTTTTATCCTCTCACACTGCAATTGCAAATCAAGAAGGAAGATTATTACCATGTGCCTTAGGTTTGCAAGTGAAGAATAATTCTGAAACCTAGGTTTATGTGTCGCAAGCAGGGAAGCCATATATTATTTTTTTTAATAAAAAGAAAATATCTCCAGAATCCAAAAATGTTAAGTCAACCATTCACCTTATAAAGCGTGCTTGTTGTTAAATTTTTTTTGCAAACTTATTTATGGTAGTAGTCCAATATAAGATCCGTAAACCCAAATACAAGGTCTTATTGCAAGTGCTCATTTTTGAGATGCAAAACTAACAAGCCTTTCTTGTCCAGGTCTTTTTTTGTAAAGTTTCATTGTTAAATATTATTTTAATCTTTTATTATGGACACATTTTTTGTGAATACCTATTTTGATTTTTCAATTTACAGGCCGTGACCATATTTCACACTTTTACTGTATTTTTGTTTCCATGAATGAACCGACTTGTACTTACTTTGTAAAGCAGTATTTTGGGATACGTTGCATTTTTGTTCAAGGGGGAGATAATTTAACTTAAAAACACACACCAGAATAGCAGGCATTTGCCTCCACCCCAAAACAGGGTTAATTTTTGGACCATTTCTACAGGAGCACAACAGGTTTGACATTGTAGTGGGTTGTTTAATAGCCTGCTATTTAATACCGGTTACTATCTAGAGTCACAAGGATATTAACAAGACTGCTTTTGCATTAAAGAGTTCAAAATAGGTTCAATATATTCCCGGTTGACACATATTTTTCAGATCAACTAAAGGTTGTGCAGTATTGTGAATTCACTGGGAATCAAATTTTTGGAGAAAATTCTATGACTTGACAAATTTAAATTTTAAATCACCTCTACTCGCAATGTGTTCTTCAGCTTTCTGATTGAACTCTGATGTCCTCGCTCCTATCCACATTCTTTAAAAAATCCCAGCGGCCTCTCCTGCTTGGGTTTTTATGATGGCTATGAGTGGTCTGTGACCACGCACCTTGCAAATGGCTGTGCTACAAGATGAGGTAATTGCAGGGGAATTATGGAATTATGGGATAGATCACCCAGCTGTGCTCAAGGTTAGGCTACTTTCACACTAGCGTTGTGCGACACACGTCGCCCTGCATCGGGGCGACGTACCGTCGCACGTAGTAAAAATTTTGCACAATGGGGGCAGCGGATGCAGTTTTTCAACAAATTCACTGCCCCGTTGTAATGTCCAGGGAGGAGGGGGCGGAGTTCTGGCCATACATGCGCGGTCGAAAATGGCGGACACGACGCACAAAAAAGCGTTACATGTAACATTTTTGTGTGCGTCGCGGCCGCCAAAACACGACGCATCTGTCGCACGACGGATGCGACGTGTGCCCATACGTCGCAATGCGTCGCTAACACAAGTCTATGGAGAAAAAACGCATCCTGCAGTCAACTTTGGAGGATGCGTTTTTTCTCCAAAACGACGCATTGCGACGTGCGTCGCACGACGCTAGTGTGAAAGTAGCCTAATATAATCGTTTTTCTCTGTGTTATGCTAACTATAACCTTATTTTATTTTTCAAAAAATTATGATTATGATGTTGGGAAAGCCTTTCTAATGGTGCAATATAAAAGATGCAAATATAAATATGCAGATTCATTGACTGAATGTCACTTTAATCCCTTAATGACAAGGGGTATTTTTAGTTTTGCATTTTCATTTTTTGCTCTCCTTCTTCCCAGAGCCATAACTTTTTTATTTTTTGGTCAAAATGGCCATGTGAGGGCTTGTTTATTGCAGAACAAGTTGTACTTTTGAACTACACCATTGGTTTTACCATGTTGTGTAACAGAAAATGGGAATAAAATTCCAAGTACGGTGAAATTGTGAAAAAAGTGCAATCCCACACTTGTTTTTTGTTTGGCTTTTTTATTAGGTTCACTAAATGGTAAAACTGGCCAACAATTATGATTCTCCAGGTCATTATGAGTTCATAGACACCAAACATGCCTAGGTTGTTATTTAACTAAGAGGTGAAAAAAAATTCCAAAATTTGTAAAAAAAAAAAAAAAAGTTGCCATTTTCTGAGACCCTTAACATCTCCATTTTTCAGGACCTGGAGCTGGGTTAAAGCTTATTTTTTGCATGTCGAGCTGATATTTTTTTATACCATTTTGGTGCAGATACATTCTTTTGATCGCTTGTTATTGCATTTGCATTTTATTGCAACGTTGCAGCGACAAAAAAATGTAATTCTGGTGTTTCGATTTTTTTTTATCGCTATCCTGTTTAGTTTACCAATTTGATTACTTCTATGTTTATTTTCATATATCGGGCGATTTTGATCATGGTGATACCAAATATGTGTATATTTTATTTATTTTTTAATGGTTTTATTTTGAATGGGGCGAAGGGGGGTGATTTCAACTTTTATATATATATATATATATTTTTTTTTTTTTTACTTTTTGCATGCTTCAATAGTCTCCATTGGTGACTAGAAGCTGGACTTGTCCGATCACCTCTGATATATAGAACAGGGCTGCAGCCCTGCTCTATTTATCAGAAATACTCACTTGCTATGAGCACCGACCACCAATCGGCGGTGTTAACGATCCAGCAATGACAAACGCAGGAGTCTTGTCATGCAAACCCGTCGTCAACCCACGGTCATGTGACACGAGCACTGATAGGAGGAGGAAAGGTTTGAACTTCCTGCACGTGTATGTTAGATGCCACTGTCAGAGTTTGACAGCCGCACTTAACATGTTAACAGCCGCAGGTGAACCGCAATTTGATAAGCCCGCACCAAACGGGGAGGCATCAAATGATGAACTGTGTCCATCATTGGACATTAAGGGGTTAAGGAGGTAAGCGAAAAAACTGTCGCTATTATTATTCTTAGAATAATACTATTTTTCACTCTTTAATAAACAGTTTGAGAATGATCTCAAGAAAAGCTCACTAATGTCTAGCACATTCAGTGTCCCACCGGCTCTCAAAGGTCACCGCTGCTATTTCCCGGCTTCGAGGGTAAAGCTTCTATGGAACTAACCTCTTCAAATAACAATCACATGTCTATATATTCTGAGCTCATTTTTCTCATATAGAATTGTAATCTGCTAGGGATGAGTGAGTAGTGAAGTATTCGGACTCGCTATACTCGTACCGAGTATACCCTAATACTCGGGTATTCGGTACAAATAGCGAGTCCAATGAAAGTCAATGGAAAATGCGAGTAATTGCTGGACCCTGCAAAGCGGTCTGGGGGCTGAGGAAAAGGCTAAAAATGGTGTAAATGTTAAAAAATGTATACTGTAAACAAATGTATATAACATGGGGGCAACTGGTCAGGGGCTGCACGATTGTTTTAACACCACTGCTTCACTAGAATGTACAAACACTATTTGAAGTCCTGTGTTTTTTTGCCGGAAGAGTGGGACTCGTACACCACTCACGCAGTGCCAGTGATCTATCAGAAGTGCCAAAAGAATGACTGATGATGGAGGCGATCTTCTGACAGCTAAGTGTCACGTGCCCAGTCCTGAGTGACGCGACCCGCAGGCCGGTAACTAATACAACAGGACGCGGCACGTGTAAATGTTCTGTGTGACACGACTCGCAGGCCGGTAACTGATACAACAAGACATAGGGGAAAAGGGGAAACAGTTACAACGGTGGGCCCTGCGATAGGGAACAGGGACTTGGAGACCTCCTTCACTCCCCTGAGTCAGTGTCCCTAACGCTCCTAGCGTTCCCTATGCCGGTTCCACACCGGGCGACGATCAGGAACCTGTGACCCTAGCACACCCTACACCTATCCCTTGCTAGGGAGCTGGGTGGTGCAAGCACTGGCCCCACCGCTGCAATGATACACACCAAGGAAAAACACAAACAGGGAACACAACTTAGCCTTACTCTGTTGCACTTGCTCTGGCAACAGAGTCCACCATCAGAATGCAGCTTTCCTCCTGAATGCTGCCACCAAGCTCTGTCTGAGCGACAAGGAAATCCCCTCTGACCGTGTCTAACACCTGGGTGCCACTTTAGCAACAGCGTCCAGTGCTAGACTGCCAACTTGGAGCCACAGAGTCCAGCACCTGAGCGCAACTGTCCAGCAACCGAGTCCGGCACCTGAATGCAGCTTTCCAGTGACAGAGTCCAGGAAACTGAGTGCAGCTCTACACCATAGCTGCCACTCCACCAAGCTTTGCAGGCATTCTTCACTGGCACCATAGCTGCCACTCCACCATGCCCTCCAAGAACTCCTTGCTGACCCCATAGCTGCCACTCCAGGACTCTCCTCCACCTCCTTCCTTCACCTAGGCTGCTTGGAAGACACCAATAATATCACTAACATGAGTGAGCACCACTGACACACCTTTACTGAGGAAACACACCTGTTGGTGATTCCCGTGCAGTTACACTCACCACCACCAGGGGCAAACTAGAACCAAAAATACAGTGCAATAACCATAATGGCTACCGGGGGGCAAAAGCTATCAAAAACACCAGTGCAATGACCATACTAGCCACCGGGGGAAAAAAGTATCAAAAACACCAGTGCAATGACCATACTGGCCACCGGGGGCAAAAACTATCTCCAAGCACAGAGAAAAAAAGGTTATCAGTGCTTTTAACTGACATGATCCAGCAACGATCATGACACTAAGTGTGTAAGTGGTGTAAGGAGAGCAATCTGCCCTAGGGGCTGTGTTATGGTTAACGCAGGAAGAAGCCACCCATCATCATCATCACAAGGGATTCACAATTATAAAGCTTGGACTACTGTCCTTGTTGTGCCACTGCCTAATGTGTAGGCATAGCAATAGTGTCTCCAAAAATTAGCCCTAGGAGCTGTATCATGGTTGATGAAGGAAGCAAGGCAGGTCTGAAGGGCCAAACAATTATGATAAAGCCACTATTACTAGCATAGAGGTGGCCATGCCCAATGTCCAGGCATAGCCATAGTGTCTCCAAAAATTAGCCCAAGTGGCAGTACCATAGTTGATGAAGGAAGCAAGACAGGTCTGAAGGGCCAAACAATTATGATGAAACTAGGACTACTAGCATACAGGTGGCAGTGCCCAGTGTCCAGGCATAGCCATAGTGTCTCCAAAAATTAGCCCAAGGGACATGATACCATGGTTGATGAAGGAAGAAGGGTCTCACTCTCATCACAAGTGCCTCCGATGGGAAATATTAATTAACGTAACATTGTTTCTAGCTTATTGACCATGAGGTACATGTGTCAGAAGCAGGTTTTGAAAACATGTGTAAGAAGAAGAAAACGGGCTTGTATGGGAAGGGATGGATGTGATCACCAATTTAAAAAAAAAACGTGTTGGGTGACTTTAGGTTGGGATACTGTCATCTGGAGGGCTTAAATACTGTTGCGAAATCCAGTCCTTGTTAAATTTTATCAGAGTCAGCCTGTCTGGTGTATCTCTCCCCGTTAATGCATGCTGTTGCACAGAGCTGGTATCTCTGCTAGCAGTGGTGTCTGAGGGAGCTGTTGCCATCAAATGATCGACAACGGCCTTCTTGAAGGATTCCGTTGTGAAACCCCTTGGTGACTGCAACAGTAGCGAAGGAAATTTGTCCTTGTACCGTGGGTATAGAAGGGTGGCCAACCAGTATAGGTTGCTATTGAAAATGTGGATTACGTGAGGGTCTTGTCACAGACAGTCAGATATGAAGTGTGCCATGTGTGCCAAGCTGCAAAGAAGCAAATGTTCTGTGACCCCTGAAGGAGGAACAATACCCATCCTCTCCAAACACTGACTCTCCTCCTCCACGTCCTCCTCTTCAGCCCACCCATGCTGGACAGACATGAAGCTGGGGTTGGAATTCCCCTCTGTAGCATGAGGTGTCCCCTTGGTACCACTGAAAAAGAAGTCCTCTCCCTCCTCATTTTCATCATCATCTTCATCCCTCAATTTTACCTGATGGTATTCGCTGGGCTGCGTAGGATCACCCATTGTGAAATCTTGCTCAGCTCAGCTGCTGGGCATGCAAAGATTCCATTTTTTGATTTTGCAGCAATTTTTTCAGCAGACATAGCATAGGGATGGTTACGCTGGTAATAGCCTGATCACCGCTCACAAGCTTGGTGCAGTACTCAAAGTTATTAAGCACCTCACAAATATCAGCGATCCACACCCACTCGACAGTTGTTATGTCTTGGCTGAGTCTCATTGTGATGGGCATGTTTAAGCTGGTATTCAGAAAGTGCCCTCTGCTGCTCAATTACCCTTGCCAACATATGATATGTTGAGTTCCACCATGTTGGCATGTTGCAAATGAGTCTGTGGTTTGGCAAATTAAATTGCTTTTTAAGCGCTACAAGACCGGCAACAGCGGTTGAGGAGTGGCGGAAGTGGGCGCAAATACGGAGCATGTTCTCAAGTAGGTACGGCAAGTCAGGGTATGTTTTATAAATTTCTGCACCACTAGGTTCAGCACGTGAGCCATGCATGGCACCTGTACCAGCTTCCCGAGCTTTAAAGCCGCCACCAGGTTACGCCCATTTTCGTAGACAACCAGACCTGGTTGGACTTGCAGTGGGGAGGGCCACTGATCGGTCTGTTTTATTCCTTGCCACAGCTCTGCTGCAGTGTGTCGTGTTTCATCTAAGCAGATCAGCTTCAGCAGAGCATTTTGCCGCTTTGCCGATGCGCTGCAGCACAGCTCAGAACTTGGGAGTGATGTGGAGGGTAATTCAGCATAGGATGATGAGGCGAAGGATGAGGAAGAGGGGAGACTGGATGTATATGATGAGGCGGAAACCCTGATTGAGGTTGGGCCCGCTATTCGTGGCAGGGGTAGGATATGTGTTGATGATCCAGTTTGAGACTTTGTCCCACCCTCCACCAGGTTGATCCAGTGTGCTGTGACAGAGATGTATCGCCCCTGGCCACAAGTACTTGTCCATGTGTCTGTTGTAAGATGGACCTTACCGGTTATGGCATTGGTGAGAGCCCGCTTTAGATTGTTTAAGACGTGCTGGTGTAACGCGGGGACGGCACACCGGGAAAAATAGTGCCGGCAGAGAACCGAGTATCATGGGGCAGCCACAGCCAAAAGATCACGGAAATACTGTGTCCCCACAAGCCTCAACGGCAACATCTCCACGGCTAGCAATTTGGCAATGTGCGTGTTCAGCATTTGTGCTTGTGGGTGTGTGGCTTGATATTTACGAGTCCTTTCATACATCTGGGGCACTGACAATTGGACGTTTTCCTGGGACAAACAAGTGGATGAGCTTGTTGTGGCCTGTGTCTATGCAACCACAGCTTGTGAGTAAGAGGTATGATGATCACCTGCTTCCTGCCCAGCAGATTGGAAAGGACGTATCACAGGCGACATGGCAGTGGTTTGACCCGCAGTCGCAAACACTGATTTGGTACCCTGTTGTTCAGCCCACCAACTAGGGTGATTGGCTGCCATGTGTTTCCGCATACTGTTGGTGCTTTGGTTGCCTTTGCCCTGGCCTCTGCTCAGCTTCCCATGTCAGATGCTACAGATGACAACATTTGGTTCAGAAGGACTATCGGAAAAAAATTTCCAGACAGCGACTGAATGCACCCTTGCCTTGACTTGGGGCACAGAGGGATTGCTCTTGGCAACAGTTGACACAGTTCGCATTCTGCTCAAACCAGTAGCCCTTGGTCCCTTTGTTGATGCTACATATCCACCTTCATCCTCTGTGATGCTGTGCTGGCTATGCATGCCAACGGCCCAGGTCGGATCAGTGGTCTCATCATCGACCACCTCCTCCTTCCGTGTTGATATTGGCAAATGGCCAGATGGCAACTGTATGTCATCACCATCAGCCTCCACCTCTTCACCCGGTATATCACATGGATGAAAGTGGCTTTCTTCTGGACGTGGGGTTTCAAATATTTGACCATCTTCAACAGACGATACCCCCTCACGTTCCTCTTCAATGTCGCGTGGTGAGAGGCCAGAGGCAATGCAAGGAAATGGATCAAAAAGATTCTTGGAGTGACCAAGATTGGGGTCAAATTTTTCCTGTGACTCCTGACCGGGTGATGAACTAGGAACAGGTTGAGAATAGGATGACCCAGCGTTATCTGTATGGACAGTAGACTGTTTTGTCATGGACGATTGGGTGCTGCTAGAACATTTCGTTGAGGTCTTATCAGCCATCCAAGACAGTATCTGCTCTTGTTCTTCTGACTTCCAGGCCTGTTTATGTTCCAGACAGGGAAATTTTGCCAGGAACCTAAATGCATCAACTTTCTTCAATCTCCCAGACTCTGTGCCTTGCTGGGCAACAACGACCCCACGTCCACGTTCGTGTCCCTTCACAACAGCCTTTTTAGGAATTTTGGATTTTTCTGCCATAGTTGCAGATGTTTAGATGCAGATATTGGGGAACAAGGAGCAGTTAGTGCTTTGTGGAAAGTAGCACTACAGCCTAGTACTGCTTTGTGTTTTACAAACAGCACCGCAGCAGCAGAAAAAAATTGACCTGAGGTTTAAGGTGAGATTACGCACCCCAGTAACCACACAAGACAGCGGTGCTGCCACTAAAAAATTGCCCTGAGGTTTAAAGCAAGAATACGCAGCCCAGACACCACATAAGACAGCGGTGCTGGCTGCGTGTCAGTTGTGCATTACCGTGCATACTATTCGCTGTGATTATGTGAACACAGCACCGCAACAGCACAAAAAACTGCCCAGTTTTAGCTGCGGTGTACAGTACTATTCAAATGAATGGTAAAAAAAAACCGCTGTGTAGACGTTGCGGAAAAATCCGCACGGATTTGCTGCGGTTTTGAAACCGCAGAAAGAAGTGACATGTCAATTCTTTCTGCAGAATCCGCAGCGGGTTCCTATCTCCACCATTGTGGAGATGGTGAATCCGCAGGACCAAACCGCAGGCAAAACTGCAGATAATCCGCAGGTCTTTTGACCTGCGGTTTATCTGCGTTTTTTGCAAAATCCGTGCGGATTAATCCGCAGCGGATTCCGCAGCGTCTGCACACACCCTAACACTAAGCAGATTTAGAAGTGCTGAATTTGACTTTTGGCTCTGCAATGCCTGTGTATGGTTGTAGTTACCATCGGATTGGTGCTCCTGGCATCTATGGAAAGGAATGACTCTTACGTTGGCTAAAGACCGCTGTCGGTGTGTTGAACACACATTAGGTTAAAGCGCCCCATACATTTTAGAGAACTGACAACCAAACGATGGTCCATCCAATCGTTTGGCTGACAACTCTACTCAATTGAGTCTCCCATACACAGAATTGTTCAACTAGTGTTCCTGTGTTCTCTGCGAGAACACTGCCAGACATATCTAGTGGTGGCTTATCACTTAGAGAACAAAAGGATCAATAGTCGATGAGACATACTGGATCCTTCTCTTCTGACATCATCTGTCAGGGAAAAGTCGAGGTCTCCATACACATGTAGGGAAGTGGACTGACCTATGGACCTGACTGAAGCAGGAAAGTGAATGTCAGATGTGCAGTAAATATACTTGAAGTGAACTGGTGTATACAAATGCAAGCTTGTGTCCCTGTTGGAGGAAAAGTTGCAAAATCTCGAAGAGAGGTTAGCTACGTTGAAGATCATTAAGGAAGGTGAAGAGTTCTTGGACAGAGCAGAATTATCTCTTCATGTTACAGAAAGAGAAGAAATTCGAAGTGCACCTGAAGAAACAGAGGAATGGAGACATGTGACCCAGAGAAGCAGGAGGATCAGGAGGCAGTCAGCACCCATACTGCTCAGAAACCAGTACCAGGCTCTCACGCAGGAGAACGATGAAGAAATACATCAGGATAAGACTTTGCCAACAAACAGCAACCTTGTACGCCTTCAGAGTCCTCCTGGATGGAGAAAGAAAAATGTTGTGAAGAAGAAACGGAGAGTGGTGGTCATGGGGGATTCCCTGTTGAGAGGAACAGAGGCCGCTATCTGCAGACCGGATATAACTTCAAGAGAAATGTGCTGTCTTCCAGGTGCAAAAATTAAAGATGTGTCTGACAGAATATCAGGACTCTTCAGACCTACAGATGACTACCCATTCCTGCTACTACATGTGGGGACAAATGACACCGCAAGAAACGACCTGGAAACCATCTGCAGAGACTTTGAAGACTTAGGCAAGAAAGTGAAAGAACTGGGAGCGCAGGTGGTCTTCTCTTCCATCCTCCCAGTGGATGGCCATGGAACAACGAGGTGGAATAAGATTCTGCAGGTGAACAACTGGCTACGTCGATGGTGCCGTCAGCAACGATTTGGATTTCTGGATCACGGAGTGAACTACTTATACGATGGACTACTTGCTAGAGATGGGGTGCACCTTACGAAGACTGGAAAGCATGTATTTGGATGTCGCCTTGCTACACTTGTAAGGAGAGCTTTAAACTAGAACAACGTGGGAAGGGAAGCAAAAGACCAGAAAAAGCCATACACCTGACAAATGCTATTGAGAACTCTGCTGTTAGAAGTGGAAAGGAAGAACAAAGACGAAAGAATCTAATTAATAAAAATATTGGAGAAAGAGAAACCAATCACAAACTAAAATGTTTCTATACTAATGCACAAAGCATGGGCAACAAACAAGGAGAATTGGAACTACTAACACAGGAAAAGAAATATGATGTCATTGGAATCACTGAAACTTGGTGGGACAATACACATGATTGGAATACAAGACTAGAAGGATACAACTTATTTGCAAGAAACAGACTTGATAAACGAGGAGGGGGTGTCGCATTGTATGTTAGAAACGCGTATATCTGCACAGAGATTGAAGCTTCAGAGACTGGGAGTTCTGTGGAAACTGTTTGGGTAAGAATACAAGGACAGAACAATGGAAAGGACACCATTGTAGGCATTTACTACAGGCCGCCTGTGCAAGCTGAAGATATGGATGAACTCTTTATGCATCAAATGGCCAAGTTCTCCAAAAAACATGACATAGTTGTCATGGGAGATTTCAACTATCCAGACATTTGTTGGGAATCTCTCTCATCCAAAACTAACAGGTCAAGGAAATTCTTATCCTCTCTTGCTGACAACTTTATCTTCCAAAAGGTAGGGGAGAAAACAAGGGGAACTGCTACCTTGGATCTAATCCTTATAAACAGGGAGGAAATGGTTGAGGAGGTAAAAGTGGCTGGGACCCTAGGAGGTAGCGACCATGCTATTTTAGAATTTTGGATAACTAGAGGCGGAAGACCTGTGAAGACTCAGACATCAAGGTTAGATTTCAGAAAGGCAGATTTTAAGGGATTCAGAAAGAGAATTGGAGGGATCCAATGGCTGGATATCCTTACAGACAAAAATGTCCAGGAAGGATGGGAAATCTTGAAAAATGAAATTCTCAAAGCACAGTTGTTAACAATTCCGAAAAGAGGGAAGAATAGGAAGCATTTAAGGAAACCAGGATGGATGAACACAGAACTTAAGCACATGCTAAAAAGGAAGAAAAAAATGTTTATAAAATGGAAAGAGGGAGGCATATCTAAAGAAGAATATAATGCTGTCTGCAGAACCTGCAGGGCACAAATCAGATTAGCTAAAGCTGAAAATGAATTGAGGCTTGCAAGAGATGTCAAAAGCAATAATAAAGGATTTTGGGGATATGTCAAAAGTAAAAGAAAAGTCAAAGATGCTATAGGATTTTTACAGGATGAAAATGATGAAATGGTAAGACAGGATGTTGAGAAGGCTGAACTTTTAAATTCCTATTTTGCATCTGTTTTCACTCAGAAAGGAAATGTAACATCAACTGTTATTCACTGTCCTGTTAAGGGAATAGAAGAATCCAGGATATCTATAAACAGAAAGATAGTGAGGAAACACTTAGCTAACCTAAATGAATTCAAGTCTCCAGGTCCAGATGAATTACACCCCAGAGTACTGAAGGAGATAGCAGAAGAAATTTTTGAACCCCTCTCCATAATCTTTGAAAATTCTTGGAGAACAGGAGAAGTGCCAGAAGACTGGAGAAGAGCAAATGTTGTTCCTATCTTCAAAAAGGGGAAGAAGGTGGACCCAGGCAACTATAGGCCGGTGAGTCTGACTTCTATACCAGGAAAGATCTTTGAACAAATTATTAAACAACATGTATGTCAATACCTGGATAAGAATGAAGTGATTAAACAGAGTCAGCATGGGTTTGTAACTAATAAGTCATGTCAGACTAACTTAATTTCCTTCTATGACGGTATCACTGATTGGGTGGATCAAGGAAATGCTGTAGATATAGTATATCTTCACTTCAGCAAAGCATTTGACAAAGTCTCTCATACAATCCTTATTGAAAAAATGACTAAGTATGGAATGGACAAGGCAACTGTTAGGTGGATTCATAACTGGCTTAGTGATCGGACCCAAAGAGTGGTCGTAAATGGCTGCACATCCAGTTGGAAGAATGTCTCAAGTGGGTTACCACAGGGCTCTGTCCTGGGCCCTGTATTGTTCAACATCTTTATCAGCGATTTAGATGAAGGAATTGAGGGTAAACTGATTAAATTTGCTGATGACACAAAGCTAGGAGGGATAGCTAATACTAGAGAAGAGAGAGATAGGATTCAAAAAGATTTAAATAAACTGGAGAAGTGGGCAGCAACTAACAGAATGGTTTTTAACAGGGAGAAATGCAAAGTACTACATCTGGGCATTAAAAATGAAAAAAGCATATATAGAATGGGAGGAATAGGGCTAAGTGACAGCACATGTGAAAAAGACTTGGGTATACTAATAGATCACAGACTGAATATGAGTCAACAGTGTGATGCAGCAGCAAAAAAGGCAAATGCAATTCTAGGATGTATTAACAGAAGCATACAGTCTAGATCACGTGAAGTCATTATTTCCCTCTACTCTTCTTTGGTCAGACCTCATCTGGAATATTGTGTCCAGTTTTGGGCACCACATTTTAAAAAAGACATCAACAAACTGGAGCAAGTTCAGAGAAGAGCAACCAGAATGGTGACTGGTCTGCAAACCCTGTCTAATGAGGAAAGGTTGCAGGATTTGGGAATGTTTAGTTTGCAAAAGAGAAGACTGAGAGGAGACTTAATAGCTGTCTACAAATATCTAAAGGGCTGTCACATTGTAGAAGGATCAACTTTATTCTCATTTGCACAAGGAAAGACTAGAAGCAATGGGATGAAACTGAATGGGAGGAGACACAGATTAGATATTAGAAAAAATTTTTTGACAGTTAGAGTGATCAATGAGTGGAATAGGCTGCCACGAGAAGTGGTGAGTTCTCCTTCAATGGAAGTCTTCAAACAGAGGCTGGACAGACATCTGACTGGGATGATTTAGCGAATCCTGCTTTGAGCAGGGGGTTGGACCAGATGGCCCAGGAGGTCCCTTCCAACTCTACGATTCTATGATTCTATGATTCTATATGGGGAAACAGCTGGAATTAGGAAGAGATGGTGAAGTACTGGGTTTGCCCACTAGGGGGAGACAAAGAACAGCAGGAAAAGGAGACAGTCCAGTACTAAGGTTTGGCCACTAGAGGGAGACCGAAGAAAGCAGGGAAAGGACTTAACAGCAGCTAATGCTAGTGAAACTGCAAAGTCATGGTGGGCGGAGTTACAGGGGCTAGAAAGGGGAATTCCCAGAGAGGGGAATAAAAAGGAAGAGAGAGAGCCCCAGGAGAGCCAGTCCAGGAGGAGGAGTTCAGCGGAGGGGCAGACTGAAGGAAAAAGACACTGAAAAGGGAAAAGCTCTGGAAGGGACTGGAAGGAGAGACAGTCAGGGGGGTGGACCTGAGAGGAGACCTGCAGGACAGAGGAAGCCCATGGGTACCAGATGGATGGACTCGGACAGGCGAAGCGCTGTGGTGGTAGGCCTAGGGCAGCTATAGCGATAGAACTGCGAGGGACGTCATTTGAGGAGAGAGAAGAAGGTGCAAGGTACCCGGGCCTGTGTGTACGGAAGCTGTTGTGCTGCTGCAGTCATCGGGAGGATGGCCAATAAAGAGGACCTGTTGAACGTACACCGGTTTCTGTCTCCGGTCTGTTCGCGGCGAAAAAGGGACCACCCCCCAGTTGCCGCACGTACCTACACACACTAGACATAGGTGGGTTTCACCGATGCAAGTTCAATATGTATGGCCATAATATTTATATCTACCAGTCCTACTCAGCGCTAGAAGCCCCAGTTCCTTACATGTCTCTTTTAGCAAATTGCTTAATATCAACTCTGAAGCATCTTTTCCTATAACATTGTGTTGTGTCATTCCACCCTTAGGCTATATTCACATTTGCATTTGGAAACTATGTTTGTATCAATTTTAAAAACAGACAAATTGAATTAATGTAAAAAAACAGATCAATTGCATAACTGGTGCAAACAGAATCACTCTGGCCCCATTGATTAGTTTGGGTCTGGGTACCATTTTGTGTCAGTTTTCAGAATGAGATTTTTCTTCCGATCTAAAGCTGGACATACAGCTCTGGCAAAAATTAAGAGACCACCACATCAAAACCCTGTCATGGGCAGCCCATTCTCCTGACCTGAACCCCATTGAAAACCTCTGGAATGTAATCAAGAGGATGATGGATAGTCACAAGCCATCAAAGAAGAACTGCTAAAATTTTTGCATCAGAAGCAGTGTGAAATACTTGTGGCAAGCATGCCAAGATGCATGAAAGCGGTTTTTATAAATCACGGTTATTCCACAAAATATTGATTTCAGAACTCTTCCTGAGTTAAAACATTAGTATTGTTGTGTCTAAATTATTATGAATTTATTTCATTTGCATAATTTGAGGTCTGAAAGCACTGGGGTTTTTTTTTTTTAATTTTGACCATTTTTCTTTGTCAGAAAAAAAATACAAAATGTATTGCTTGGAAATTCGGAGACATGTTGTCAGAAGTTTATAGACTAAAAGAACAATTTACATTTTACTCAAAAGTATACCTATAAAGAGAAAAATCAGACAAACTGAACATTTGGAAGTGGTCTCTTAATTTTTGAAAGAGCTGTTTATCGAATACTAGACAAACCCAATAATGAACAATTCTGTCCCTCTGCTTCCAGTTTTATCTGTTATGCAATGGTTCCATTATTGCAATTTATTCAGTTTGTCTGTTCCTAGAAACGTAACAGAAAGATGTATTGTCCAAATGCAAAATTCCTTAAAGAATTGATCCCCACAATCGGCACGAATTGGTTATACAACCCTCCCCCAAGTTGTAATATTCATTTGTCAATTTATAAGAAACTTACGAGGAGGAATAAAAGGAACAATTAGATGTAATAAGTTCAATTATTGACATTGTTTTCCAAAGTTTTATTCTTTTTCAAAACAATTTTAGTGGGGAAGGGAAAGTTGAAAGAAATACAAAACATTAGCCAAAACAAAACAAAACCAGACAACAACATCAAGTCGCAGCGCGGCATAAATTGACCCAACAAACGTATGTTCATAAGGTCGTGCTATGTTGAAATCAAGTGCAAGCACAAACAAAAATGTAAGGGGCATCTATTGCAGTCAAAGCAATAGCAGAAATGTATGTAATAGAAAAAACGGTATATCACAAATCAAACTGAGGGGCCACTTTGTTAAACAAAAATCCTACCAAACTCATACTAACGGGTAGAATTTGTTGAAGTGATCGTTGTGAAGAGCGAATTGTAGCTCATGTGATCTATGATGATTGATCAGTTTAATTATGTCATTAGAACTAGGCAAAAAATTGGATTTCCAGTGATATGCTATGGTGTTCTTCGTGACGAGACATATATGATTGAAAATAGGTCTCAGAGAATTATCTATTTCGTCCAAATTTAATGAAAGCAGGGCCATGCAGGGTGTGAGGTTAAGAGGCTTTCCAATTATTTTATTGATTATAGATGAAGAGATTTGAGACCATAAAAATGTTGTCATTAGGCATCCCCAAAAGACATGCAGAATGTCCCCTTTTTGGCCGCATCCTCTCCAACAAAGTGGGGAGTTTGAGGAACCTATGTGAGCCAATCTGTTAGGACTGTATTACCATCTGGAGATAGTTTTATAGTGGGTCTCCTGTAGTGGGATGGACATTACAGACTGGTAAACTGAAGATAGAGCGTCCTCCCAACTTTCAGCAGAGAATGAAGAGTTGAGATCCTTCTCCCAACTCAACATTGAGGGATTTTTAAATAATAATGTGTCGCTATTAAAATTATCATATATGAAGCTGTGGCTCCAAAAGATCTGATGTTCATGATTGTTCAATAACTTTACAGATGCTTCAGAGAAATTGAATTTTAGGTCCAAAAAGGATTGTATGGTGTCTTTAAGAATTTGGTACTCTAGGAAAGAGGATGAGGAAATATTATATTTTCTCTTGAGAAAAAGAAAACTCAAAAATTTGTTTTCGTGGAAGATGTCTCTTAGAAAATATTGGAATCTGCCCAGATAGGAGACAAGGTACAGTTGACGAGATTTGCTATGAAGGTAAGAGGGAGTTTTTTTTGGATTTTAATTTGCTGAATTTTTAGTCTTGTTTTTGAGAACTTATTCCAGGCTGTAGCAATGGCCTGGAAGATTGGGTGAGCATTCATGTTGGGGAGGTTATTGGTAATGGCTTTGATAAGTATAGCTTTGGGGTGTACATTGTTATTCAGAGTAGTTTCCAAATCAAGCCAGGCTGGGCTGTCAGAATCATTTAGCCAGTGAGCACTCTGTTTGATTAAAAGCGTGTTATGGTGAGCTGTGATATTTGGTATGCAAATGCCTCCGTGTATTTTCTTTTTATATAACATTCTTGTTGCAATTCTTGGCTTCTTATGGCCCCATATAAAGGAATTTATCTGTGATTGCATGTTGGTAAGGTGAATAGAGAATATTGGGAGAGGAAGACATCTAAGTATGTGAAGAAGTTTAGGTATAGTGAACATTTTCATTGTCAGAACCTTCCCCCACCAAGTTAAGTGTTTGGTTTTATAGGTGGCATTATCTTTATTAATGATTTCAGTCATTTTATTAAGATTAGATTTGACCATCTGTGTGACATTATTGGAGATGAGTATACCTAGGTAGGGAAGAGTTTTATTGGTCCAATTAAGAGAATTAACTGTTTTGATATGAGACCGATTCTTCATTAACATTAATCGGGAGAATATATGATTTTTGGTGGTTAATTTTAAAGTTAGATATGGCCGAGAATTGGTCAATTTCAAGGATAGTTTCAGGGATGGAGATGCAGGGGTCCGTAAGAGTAAGGAATAAGTCATAGGCATAGAGGCTAATTTTATATTGGCGGTTTTGCGTGTCTATACCTTTGATAGAAGGATGGTTTCTAATTCGTTCTGCTAGGGGCTCCATGGCAAGATTGAAAAGGAGAGGAGAAAGGGGGCAACCTTGCCTAGTGCCGTTTTTTATGAGGAATGCATCAGATGCATGGTTATTACAAACTACTCTGGCTTTGAGGGATGAGTAAAGCGCCATTATGGAGGTTACTAGTGAATCATTGAATCCAAATTTAGTTAGGGTTTCTCGAAGGAAGGGCCAGCGTAATCTATCGAACGCTTTTTCTGTGTCGAGCGATATTAGAGTCATGGGATGTTTGGTAGCATTAGCCCATTTTATGGAATTTATCAGTCTCCTTGTGGCATCCGCTGGTTGCCTTCCTTTGATAAAACCTGCATGATCATTGTGAATAAGCCTAGGGAGAATGGAGCTAAGTCTGTTTGCTAGAATTTTAGAATATAATTTAACACCAGTGTTAAGGAGGGATATGGGTCTAAAATTCTCTATAGCCTCTGGATCTCCTTTGTTTTTAGGTAGAACTGAGATGGAAGCTTCCAACATCTCAGAGGGAAATTGACCTGTATTGGAAGCTTGGTTAAAAGCCAAGGTAAGGTGGGGTGAAAAGATAGTGTTGAAAGTTTTATAATACGTATTGGTGAACCCATCGTGGCCTGGAGATTTGTGGAGGTCGAGCTTGTTGATGGCATCCTCAATTACTGATTTGTCTATTGGGGCGGATAAGAACGAGAGGTCATTTTCAGAAAGAAGGGGGAGGTTAATAGTTGAGAAGTAATTGGCAATTTCTACTGTATTCTGAGGCGAAGATGTGGGGTTGGTATTTATGTTGTAGAGATTGGCATAAAATTTTGTGAATTCATTTGAAATCTCTTGAGGATGAGAAATTTTGGAGTTTCCTACAAGAGATTTGATTCTGTTTATTTATTTTAATTTTGTTGGCCATGTATTTTGTGGGCTTGTTTAGAGAGGTATAGTAATTGAATTTGGATGATCTCACTGCGGCTTCCTAGGGGGCCTGAATTAGATTCCTAAGGTTAATTCTGAGTTTTGATAGGTCCGATTGATGTTGTGGTGATGGCGAGGGCGAACCAATTATAACGTTCTCTATTTTCCAAATTGATTTTTGGATATTGGAAATTTTTAGGTTATTTTCCTTTTTGTTCTTAGAGGAAATCTCTATTAGAATACCCCTTACCACCGCCTTGTGGGCGCACCAATTTATTAATGGAATGGTGTCTTCTGGCTTGTTCTCATTAAAATAGTTGTTGATAGCATTTTGTAAGGTAACTTTATGAATGGGGTTGTTGACAATGTTGGCGTTACATCTCCAAAGTTTGGCATTTCTTAGCGGAGGACCTAGAAAAATTTTACCAATAACCGGTGCATGGTCGGACAATGTTCTGTGGCCAATAGAGACATCTTCAAATCTGGTAAGAGAAAAAACATCAGAAACGATGAGGTTGATTCGCGACGCGGATTGGTGGGTATCGGAGAAATGTGAAAATTCTACTGAAGAAGAATTTATGCATCTGTAAGTATCGAACAACTCATTTTTATCAAGCCAAGTGTTTAGATTCTCAGTAATGGGTCTGGATAGTGAGGATGAATCTATCGTGCTGTCTGGGGTGAGGTTAAAATCGCCCAAGAGAAACAAATCTCCTCTCCTCACAGATGATACCTTTTTCATCAGCTTATTAAGAAACTTATGTTGGCCTCGATTGGATGCGTACAAATTGACTAGTGTGCAGACCTGATTGTTCAATTTGCAAACTAATATGTGGAACATACCCTCCTCGTCACCATGTTCCTCTAAGGCCTCGAAGAGGATAGATCCACTAATCAGAGTTATAACTCCTGCTTTCTTGCTAGAATTGCAAGACTCATAAATATGAGTATACTTGCTGTGTTGAAAGTATGGGTGGTTATCCCTAAGGAACTTCGACTCTTGAATGCATGCAATGTCAACCAGTGCATTTATCAACTCTCTCCAAAAAGTGAGAGTAAGTCTTTTCTTAGGGCTGTTTAAGCCTCTGACATTGTAAGATAAAAATTTAAAACTCATATCTGAGGAACAACAGGAACGAACCACTGATATGAGGAGGGAGTTGGTAAGTGATTTAGGTTGGAAGCTAACAAAGCAACTAGATCAATTAATGAAAAGAAATAACTATCAAATTTTATTTCAACTTTTGCTTCAAACTAGATATAACGGAACAATTTAAACTGTGAAACTGGTCAAGTAGTTCAAAGCAAAGAAACTACCTCTATAATATCGGGGGTAAGTCCGTGAACTGGAATAGGAGGGTAATCCTCCATTACAAGAGACTACAGGCCTGAGTACCTGTGGAAGAAAAGGTTAATAAGCAGGCAGGCTATGCATAATTAAATCAGTTATTATGCCTGGGATGACTGTTGCTAATTGAATCCAAGAAATCGGCTCCTTCCTCTGTAGTGAAGAAGGGGGTTGTTCTCCCTCTATAGTTTACCAGCAGTTTGACGGGAAAACCCCATTTATAGGGTTTGTCGTTGTCCTGAAGGGCTGCAGTTATATTGTGAAAGGACCAACGTAATTCCAGCTTCTCCTTGGATAAATCCAGGAAAACTTTGAGATCTTTGTATGGGTCAGCGAAGGATTCGTTGATCTTGAGATAATTTAGGATCCTTTCCTTAGTCTGATAGAAATGGACTCTGAGAATTGTGTCTCTTGGAAGTTCCTGATAAATTTTTGGCGGGCGAGGAAGCCTGTGTGCTCTGTCTATTATCAAGTTCAATTCAGATACGTCAGGGATGGTTAGCTTGAAAATTTCTTGGATATGACTTATAAGATTTTCTTGGAGGATGCTTTCGGGGATCCCCCGGATTTTAATGTTATTCCTCCGTCCCCTATCCTCTAAGTCGGCTATTTTGACTCTCAGTTTTTGTACTTCGGCTGATAAGTACTGAATGTCGATTGAGGATTCCTTCGACTTTCGTTCAAGTTTACACAATCTTTCTTCATTATTGGCTAGTTGCCTGTGTATGGTCTCACAATATTTTTTAAAGTTATTGTCCATTTTTTGGCTTAATAGCTCGAAACTTTTGTTCATAGATTTAAACAGTTTACTGAGCATGTCTTGGTTGGGGTCTTGAGGGCTAGCAGATTGCTGAGATGGTGGGTGGTCAGATCCTCGATCCAGAGCAGATTTTCCAGGTCTAAATTTGGTTTTAGCGGGAGTTGGATTAGGTGATGTGTTGCTTGACACTCCTTCGGAGTCCGAGATCTCCTCTTGATTTGAGGAAGATTCGGCCCATGCTCCTGGAGTTCTCCTTTTTTTGCTGTAGGAGGTATCCATAGTTTCCGCTGAATAATATGTTGATATCCATTCGAATTAGGGGTATTGAATTGAGAAGACAGATTTGTTCTTCTAGTTTGACCTGAAGTAGGAGGAATGTCCCTTGTAGGAGACCTGGATCTCAATGGGCTTGAGGTATTATCTTGTGGTCTAGTTTGATGCCTGTTCCAGGAGGAAATTTCCATCTTTCGTTGATTTTGTGACTTGGGAAGAGATGGGGTAGAGAGTTTACCTATGGACATGGAATTGCTCATAATGGTAATAAAATTTCGTTGAGATGGAGAAGCAGAAATAGAAAAGATTTGCGGCGTCACGGTAGCGATCTCAAATGGAGCATCACAGAAGTTGTAATGAGGTAAAGACTCCGCGAGGAATTTTGGTGCGATGCCGAAGGATTGCGATGTGAAAGGAAGACTTAGTAAAGTCCTGTTTAAGGACGCCTGGTTCCACTGCGTCTCGTTAGGGAGCTTGCGAACAGAGACGGGGTCTAGTGGAGACCAGATAAGGACACTTGGATCTCCGGCAGTAAGAGAAATCACAGGGGGGGATCACAGAACCTCACAAAGGTAGGTCGCAGCTGCGTCCCGATTCACTGATATCTACAAAAGGAGGTCATAGCTGCGTCCCGATTATGGAGCTTGCAGAAGGTCACAGCTGTGACTCGATTCTTTGTGGCAAAAGAGGGCCTCTCTGCTTACCAATCAGTCCTGTTCTGTGTCCGTGGTCCTGGCGTGTCTATGAGATGTTGATGGTGTGTGGTCTGGACCAGGAGGGCCTGTATTTTCAGCTCCGGTCGCAGTTACGATGAGGCCGGCAGCCCTGGAAATGAAATCGGCCGCTACCAGCTACTTTAGCCCCCAGCTTTGCGGCCTAGCAGCCGTTTTAGGCCTCGATCTTCTGTAGTGCCCCTAAAGGTCTGAAGTCGATTTTTACTGGGCCTAAAGTGATCTCTTGGGTGTCAGAAGTATGTTATGCACAGATTTAGTGCTGAATGGCCTGTTTTATCTGCTGTGGAAGTCAGTTTAGGGAGGTATACTCTCCAGAGCTCAAAAACCTGCATCCACCTCATGTGGGATCTAGGCCACACCCCCAATTATTGATATTGATAATGAAACCATGTATTTACTTAAATAAACATGTCGGCGGGATGACAGGTTCACAATTATAACTCACATGGAAGTCAGAAATCCCTATGCTAGTTTTAGGATTTAAGTCAACAATTACTGCGGCATTAGCCTTGTCTGTAATATTAATCCATGTACAATGTATTTAAGAAATGCACATAAGCCTCTGATGAGTTTAATTAGGTCTAAAGGCTATAATTTATATTACTTCCATGTGCGCAATAGGCTTTGGATAACACGTAACTTTATAGATGATATGAAACTTATAGATGAAAAATACCAGAGATGAGCAAATCTGTTTGAGACTAAATGAATGCACCTCAACTCTTACAAATTGTTTGATTTCTCCAGCAGTAAATTATTTTGCAGTTCACTTCGACAATGATGCAAATTGGTGTAAAAAAATGAATACTCATCTCACCGCTGGTGTGTCCCACCTCAGCAGTATGTCTGGTGTGCTGCTCCTCTTCTCGCAATCTTCACTTGGCGACAGTTTACCGGCACCAGGTAGAACTCCGATGTCATGATACAGGTCTTGACATCTCACAGCACTTCATGACATCATGGTGCACATCATCCGAGTTGCTGACTAAACCTCTGGTGATCCTCTTCATGATATCATGACAATGTGGCAGCTACAGCCTATTCAGAACTGGAAGCCCTGCGCTGAGAGAAGATCTCGGAGGAAGATGCAAAAAGAAGCGCAGAACACCAGACATCAGATACTGTCTTAATAATGTGATTAACTATGGAGGAAGTTTTCCATTGTCATCCACTTCTAGGTTTGCCAGCTGTTCCATAACCATCTTTTTCTTTAATATAAGTGACAGTGGACTCTGAGAGCAGTGGAGTTCCATAGCTCTTCTTTGTGTCTTTTGCCTTACTTCACTCTCAGAATAATAAGCCTCCTGCCATCTGTTGTTAAATTTGGCTTTAGCTTTGCCATGTTTTAACTGAAAAACACAACCGAAAAGAAAATAAACATTTTAGGCAAAATTTGACTACTCATGAAAAAATATGCAAAACATTTGGCCCAGCAAATGTTAAAAACTAACACATAAAGGGATAAAACAAAACAATGCCAAACACAATTTTCATCCTTATAGCTTACAACCATTTGCTTCCTATTTACTAAAATCACCAGGAAAATGGTGTCACAACAATCAGACAGAAGTAATCACACTTTTAAATGAAATGCAAAACTTTTGGTCGCCGCTGTATATAGGTTTATCCCTATACTTTGTTCACCTTCATCTGCTTTCCTCTCTATTTATAGCCTTACCTACTCTACTTGAAATCATTGATGCTTACTCCCTTCTCCACAATATGACCCTGCATTGTACATTGTACTGCCTTCTGCCATCTCCAGCAGTAAGATAAGCGACGGGAGAACAGAGAGAGCTGTCAGAACTAGGAGCAGCTCTGACAGATTTGTAACATTTTTGATGATCATTCAGTTAGATTAAGGATGTGCAGACACTCTGCAGCACTAAAGTGCTAGAATATTAAAAATGGAGACTATGCAGAAAGTTTATTAGTTTTCCATTTAGGAAACAGATGAACAAAACTAAAAAAGGAAGTAATACTGCCATTTTAGGGAATCTGTCACCCCCTGGGACGCTTTTATGCTATTACTATGGACATACAAGTAAAAGAATGATTAAGCCCGTCTTAGGCTACTTTCACACATCAGGTTTTCGACGTCAGGCGCGTTCCGGCGTCGTGCCGGAGCGCCGGATCCGCAAATGTTTAGTAAAACCGGATGTGACGGATCCGGTTTTCTGCCGGATCCGTCTTGCGCTTGACAGCCAAAACCGGATCCGTCTCATCCGGTTCATCCGGTTTTCGATCCGTTTTTCGACGGATTATGCCGGATCCGGTTTTTAAAATCGCCCCTTGTGGCCTTCCGAAAGGGATTGGCTACTGAAAAACTGTATATAGCGTGTTCCTACAGCCCTTCTTTGACAGGTTGTAAAGGAGAAAGTGCAGGTTGGAGAGAAGAGCAAGTTACTGGCGAAGATGGATGTTGTGATTGGAAATATTTTGAAGAATTTGGCGGATTTTACAGCGGAGGCGAATCGTTTGAGGGTGATTGTTCTGGAGAAGGAGAGAGCGAGACAGCAGCAGCGCATCAGGCATCGTCGACGACGTTTGTGGATCCACCCGATCACAGCCAAGAGAATGACGCGTGGGGTCTATTCTACACTCTGCATGGACCTTAGACGAAACCCGGATAAATTTTTTGGATATGTTCGGATGAAAATGGAGAATTTTGATTACTTGGTGGAGCGCCTTGCACACCTCATAAGAAAATCGGACACCTATTGCCGCTTCTCTGTTTCACCCACAGAGCATCTGATGGTGACTTTAAGGTAAGCCACATTTATTGGATATGCTCGCATCAGAGCACACTTTCACTGCAATCTTGTTGGTGGTAGTTTGCAGCTCCAAGTGTTATAGCTGACTTTTGGTATGTAATGCTGTGATTTTAAACTAATTGATTGTTTTTTAATTCCCCACAGATTTCTTGCAACTGGAGAATCCCTTTCGTAACTGCATTTCCAGTACAGACTCGGGATTTCCACCATATCTGGAATAGTGAAGTACACATGCCGTGCACTGTGGGACTCCTTAGCTGAAGAGTTTTTACCAGAGCCCACAACAGAGAGGTGGATTGAAATTTCAGAAAAGTTTCAACAGATATGTCAGTTTCCGAACTGCTTGGGCGCTGTGGACGGGAAACATATCCGCATTGTAAAGCCAGCCGGATCGGGATCGGAATATTTCAATTACAAGAAATATTTTTCAATTGTCCTCATGGCCATCGCTGACAAGGAATACAAATTTATTGCTGTTGATATTGGGGCCTATGGCCACTCCAATGACTCTCAAGTTTTCAAACTGTCTGCCATGGGGCGTAAACTGTACGGAAACACCTTCCAGTTCCCACCCCCTAGACCGCTGCCGCAAACATCTGGTCCACCTATGCCATTTGTCTGTGTAGGGAATGAAGCCTTCCAGCTGTCAGAACACCTTTTGAAACCATACGGTAGCAGAGGATTGTCAAGAACAAAACGCATTTTTAATTACCGCCTCACAAGAGCAAGAAGAATGGTTGAATGTACCTTTGGTATTCTGACAGCCAAATGGCGGGTCCTATTGACTGCAATCAACCTCAAGACAGAAACTGTGGACGAGGTGATCAAAGCTTGCGTGGTACTCCACAATTTTGTTATCTGCAAGGAACCCATCTCCATTGAGGACACCTCTGAAGAAACCACCTTGCAAGATTACCATGACATTACCACTAGAAGTTCTGTGACGGTTTCAGTAATGAGGGACAATTTTGCACTGTACTTTATGTCACCTAAAGGCAGAGTACACTGGCAGGATGACAGAGTGTGAAAGATTTGTGCCCTTAACCAAACTTGTGTACCTTCTGTACCAACAGTATATACCTTTGCCAACCAAAGTTGGCTATCTTGTCATGGTCTTACTATTTTTACCTTTAGGACACAGGTGTGTACCTGGTTGTGTTTTATGCAAAGTATTTCACCTTTTAACAAAAGTTGTGTACATTGTTAGGAAATCACCAACAATAAACACAACTTTTTAGTTGAAATACTTTGCTTCAAACACAACCAGGAACACAACTGTGGCAAAAAGCTAAAATTTACCCACAGTTATATACCTGGTTTTGAATACCTTTTTACCTTTGAAATACCCTGTATTTAACCTTTTTTTTAAACATATTTCGCCGCAGAAAGAAATGACAGACAACCATCGTGAAACGATAATTTAACTTTTATTTAAAATATTTTTTTTTTTTGTAAAATGTTTTTAAAGTGCAAAAAACTTTTTTAATAAAGGTTTTAAACCCAATGGGGATTTTTATTAAAAAACACACATTACAAATCTGTGTAGTGTGGGGTGGAAATACTGCAGGAGGGGCTGCGGGACACTTTGACACTGGGAGTGTGGAGAGAGGACTGGGATCGTGGTGGGGAAGGAACAGTTAGAGGTGAAGGTGTGGAAAAAGCTACAGAATGGGTGGACATGTGGGAGGCAGAAGAGGTGGTGGGCGGTGGAGTGGAGGGTTGGGCAGGGACTGTAGGAGCAGATGATGTTGATGGCAAGTTGTATGGGGAAGGAGTTTGGTACGGGGAAGGAGTTTGGTACGGGGCAGGTTGCTGGAAGTGGGGAGATGTCTGGTACTGGGGAGGTTGTTGGTAATGGGGAGGTTGCTGGTACTGGGGAGGTTGCTGGTACTGGGGAGGTTGCTGGTACTGGGGAGGTGGCTGGTATGTAATAGGAGGGGGAGGATGGAAAATGGCTGGAGGGGGTGCAGGTGGAGGAACTACTGGGGTGGGAGGAGGAGGTTGGGAGGTAACGTGCTGGAGAGCACCGTGGCATGAATGCATTACATGCATCTGCTGGGTAGGAGAGAGCGTTGCCATGCGCTCCACAACAGACCTGAAAAAGGTGTGGTTTGGCGAAGATCTTGCTTCTGAATGCATGGTTTGCAGAAGTGTCTTCACCTCCAGAATGCTGGAGTTGATCTGCTGAAAGCCTGCGGAGATTTGTTCTGACAAGACTTTTAGACAGTTCTGGAAAGATGCATTCAGATGCAAGAACTCTGGCGCATAAGTCTTTTCCTGACCCCTCTGCCGCTGCCGCCCAGTACCCGCAGGTGTACTAGAGGTGGCAGGGGCAGAAGGGTGGGGTAAAGGGAAAGCGATCTCCTCACCAGCAGCTTCATGTAATGTAGGCGGCCACGATGCTCCTGTGTTGGTGGATGGGACAGATGGGTCGAATGTGTGGGAAGGCTGGGAAGGTGCAGATGTACCGGGGCGGTTGAAGTGTCCCTCGGTGCCGGTCTCCTCAGGGATCGCCTCAGAAGGGTCCAATCGTGCAGGCTCCCGAGTACTGCTCACCGTGCTGTGGAATACAGAGAAAAAAAAACAATTAAAATAGTGACAAGTAGAGTTGAGCGATACCGTCCGATACTTCAAAGTATCGGATCGGAATGGATCGGCCGATCTTAAAAAAAAGTATCGGTATCGCCGATTCCGATACCGGAAGTCCCATTCAAGTCTATGGGACTTCCGGTATCGGAATAAGAAAAATCCTGTTTTTCCCTTGTACAGCCTCTCTGGGGTCTGTACGGGCCTTTCGGGGGGCTGTGCCGGCCTGCCAGGGGGTCTGTACAGGCTCCGGGGGGCTGTGCCGGCCTGCCGGGGGGCTGTGCCGGCCTGCCGGGGGGCTGTGCAGGCTCCGGGGGGCTGTGCCGGCCTGCCGGGGGGCTGTGCCGGCCTGCCGGGGGGCTGTGCAGGCTTCGGGGGTCTGTGCAGGCATCGTCCGATGGGACTACAAGTCCCATCGGGCGATGCCTGCTACCATGACAGTGATTGACACATTAGCCAATGATGGGACAGTAGTAGTCCCATCATCCGGCTAATGTGTTGAATGTAAAAAAAAAAAAAAAAAAATTACATGCTACATACATACAACATGCATACTACATACATGCTACATTCATACTACATACTACATACATGTTACATTCATACTACATATATACTACATGCAACATACATACTACATATATACTACATGCATGCAACATGCATACTACATATATATTACATGCAACATACATACTACATATATACTACATGCAACATACTACATATATACTACATGCATGCAACATGCATACTACATATATACTACATGCTACATACTACATATATACTACATACATACTGCATGCTACATACATACTACATGCTACATACATACCACATACATACTACATACATACTACATGCTACATATATACTACATATATACTACATGCTACATACATACTACATATATGCTACATACATACTACATACATACTACATGCTACATACATACTACATATATACTACATACATACTACATACATACTACATGCATGCTACATACATACTACATGCTACATACATACCACATACATACTACATACATACTACATGCTACATACATACTACATATATACTACATGCATGCTACATACATACTGCATGCTACATGCATGCTACATACATACTACATACATACTACATGCTACATACATACCACATATATACTACATACATACTACATACAATACATTCATACAATACATACATAGACATACAGTACATATAACATAGAGTAACATACTTACCAATACTTGTCACATTGTTCCCCGAAGCCATTGTCTTTTACGGAATAAATATTAACATAACAAACCACAAAAATACTCACCCACGATCCGAAGCAGTCCACAAGTGTGTCCCACGACGATCTTGGGTAGAGAACTGCAGCATCAGCTGTTGCTGCCGTTCTCTACGGGCTGCAGGAATCCAATGACGGAAGGTAGGTATCCTTCCGCACTGTATTCCTCCGCCACTTAAAAAAAAAAAGTCCCTAGTCTCACTTTATGCCATTGCTGCGTGGGAAATTCCCACACAGCAATGGCATAAAGTGAGACTAGGGACTTTTTTTTTTTTAAGTGGCGGAGGAATACAGTGCGGAAGGATACCTACCTTCCGTCATTGGATTCCTGCAACCCGTAGAGAACGGCAGCAACAGCTGATGCTGCAGTTCTCTACCCAAGATCGACGTGGGACACACTCGTGGACTGCTTCGGATCGTGGGTGAGTATTTTTGTGGTTTGTTATGTTAATATTTATTCCATAAAAGACAATGGCTTCGGGGAACAATGTGACAAGTATTGGTAAGTACGTTACTCTATGTTATATGTACTGTATGTCTATGTATGTATTGTATGAATGTATTATATGTAGTATGTATGTAGTATATATGTGGTATGTATGTAGCATGTAGTATGTATGTAGTATGTATGTAGCATGCATGTAGCATGCAGTATGTATGTAGCATGCATGTAGTATATATGTAGTATGTATGTAGCATATAGTATGTATGTAGTATGTATGTGGTATGTATGTAGCATGTAGTATGTATGTAGCATGCATGTAGTATGTATGTAGTATGTATGTAGTATATATGTAGTATGTATGTAGCATGTAGTATGTATGTAGCATGCATGTAGTATATATGTAGTATGTATGTAGCATGTAGTATGTATGTAGCATGCATGTAGTATATATGTAGTATGTATGTAGCATGTAGTATGTATGTAGCATGCATGTAGTATATATGTAGTATGTATGTAGCATGTAGTATGTATGTAGCATGCATGTAGTATGTATGTAGTATGTATGTGGTATGTATGTAGCATGTAGTATGTATGTAGCATGCATGTAGTATGTATGTAGTATTTTTTTTTTTTTTTTTTTTAACATTTAACACATTAGCCGGATGATGGGACTACTACTGTCCCATCATTGGCTAATGTGTCAATCACTGTCATGGTAGCAGGCATCGCCAGATGGGACTTGTAGTCCCATCGGACGATGCTTGCACAGACCCCCGGACATCAGCACAGCCCCCCGGCAGGCCGGCACAGCCCCCCGGCAGGCCGGTACAGACCCCCACAGGGTGCACAGACCACCGGCAGGCCGGCACAGCCCCCCGGCAGGCCGGTACAGACCCCCACAGGGTGCACAGACCACCGGCAGGCCGGCACAGCCCCCCGGCAGGCCGGTACAGACCCCGGGCAGTCCACACAGCCCCCCGGCAGGCCGGCAGAGACCCCCGGAAGGCCCGAAATGACGGCGCATCATGATGCGCACACACCGCGCATCATGATGACGTCAGGCTGTCAATCAACTTTGAACTTCCGATTCCGATGCCGACTTCCGATATTGAAAAAATATCGGAAGTCGGTATCGGAATTCCGATACAGCAAGTATCGGCCGATACCCGATACTTGCGGTATCGGAATACTCAACACTAGTGACAAGGCATGGCCCTGGCTGAAAAAAAATTGTTACATCTAAACATTTTTTTTAACATGTGGTGTGTAATATTTACCTTCTGGTGACCATTGTATCCTGGAGGAACGACAGGGCTCGTGCGTACTTGTACTTGCTCCTGCGTCCTCCAGAGGCCCGCATCTCTTTATTGAACTCCTTCTTGAAACGATCCCTCACAGACCGCCACCGCTTCATAATTCTGTCCCCTGAAACGAGAAAGGACAAAGTGGTTAGTATACAACATCAGTGTTTCCCAAACTCCAGTCCTCATGGTCCCCAGGGGTCATGTTTTCAGGATTTCCATAGTAAATAGAAATCCTGAACACATGATCCGTGGGGACCACGAGGACTGGAGTTCGGGAAACACTGGTTTACATCAAGCAACCGGTACTGTATATACTTACGCTCTTTAATCTGGGCACGAGCATCGAGGTCCTCCCAGCGGGCCACAAGGAGCGAACAGATTTCCTCCCAGAGTCGTCGGGTAACGATCAGGTCAGCATGGCGGCGGTCAGCCATATTCCATAGCGGCTCCCTTTCTCTGACGAGATCGATGAGGTGGTCCACATCTGTTCCTCCATCCTCACCGTCTGAGTCGGGATCACGCTGTGAAGGCTGTTAAAGTAAAAGAGAAAATAGCAAAATTAGTCACCACACTTAAGACATGAAATAAAAAGTGTACCAAAATTTCACTTAAATATTATACTTACACGCTGGCGACCGCCGCGTTGCTGTCGCCGACGACCCTGGGAGGCACTGCGAGGACCTCTTGGCCGAGCACCAGATTGGAAGACTAGAGAAGAAAAGAAAAAAATTTATGTGTTTGGATGTTGGCATTTGTTTGCTGTGTGTGGTCTGCAGAACATTGTTTTCTATGTGTTGTGTGTAGTGTGATGTTGTGTTTCTGTGTTTGATGCAAAAAACTTACCAATTGTGAGCCCACTCCAGGTGTCTGTCCACCCCTTCCTTCTTCTTCTGGGAGCTCCTCTTCAGCTTGTGATTCCTGTTTTGAAATAAAAGGCAATGAATAGACATATATTACAGAGATGATGGATTTTGGAAATAAAAACTTACCGTCAAACGCTGACGATGCGAGGGAGGGCTCCCAGAAGAAGATGTGCTGTCCTCTTGCTGGCCAGACTCCATGGCTGTGGGTGGTGCTGTTGCTGCTGCCAGTGCTGCCAGTGCTGCCACTGCTGCTGCTGCATCTCTTGGGCGGCTGTTGAATAAAGAGAAACAAAGGGCCAATGAATATCTTGATATTCCATGGCCCTAGTTTTGAGGAATGGGGGATTTGATAATTACCTTCTCTCATCTGCTGCTGAACTCCCCTCCCGTTGTTCAGCATGCTGCTCCATTTGGGGTGGTGGTGGTGGTGCTGATGGTGCTGCAGTGGTCTCCTGCCTTCTCCTGCGCCTGGTTGCTGTCTTGGGTGGCATGTTGGGTGTGGCTGAGGGTCCCACTGTCATGCTTTTATATATGTGTCTTGTGGGCAGAGCTACTGAGCATGCTCAGACCCAAAAAAACGGATCCGGCCACCGGATCCAGCTTTCGCCGGATCCGGCGCATTGCGGTGCTCATAGGCTTTCATTGTGTGAAAAAGCCAGACACGCCGGATCCGGCGTGTCCAGCTTTTTCGCCGGAGACAAAAAACGTTACAGTAGCCGTTTTTTCCAGACGCCGGATTGCGACACATTGTCGGATCCGGCGAAAACCGGATGAAACGCATGGCCATCCGGCACGATCCAGCGCTAATGCAAGTCAATGGGGTGGAAACCGGATCCGGCATTGCATTTCGCCGGATCCAGTTTTTGTCAAAAGTGCCGGATCGCACCTGACGGCGAAAACCTGATGTGTGAAAGAGGCCTTATCTGTCTGCCTCATAGTTGTTGTCTGGATGTTAAGAAATACACTTATGATGTTTTATGTTAATGATTTATTCCGGAGAGTGCGGTGCATGGAAGAAATCCCTGCCTCCTCTCTTTATTACAATACTACCACCTTCCAATACAGGTCACGCTCCCATGTGATGTGCAGTTATGGTGCCATAATCCCACGCATGCGCAATGCACTCGCATGGTTATGAGTGCCATATCCACCCTTCCAATGGCAGTGTCTTCATCCTGCTTCTGTGCAGGCGCCGCAATCTGTTACCTGTATGCCCATAATAATAGCTTAAAAGCATCCCAGGGGTGACAGATTCTCTTTAAATAAGGAAGGAGGATAAAAAAAATGGGAAGGATATTGAATACCAAGCTAGCTGCCAAGCTACATTTTTCCATGCCTCAGCCACTGAGACCAATTACTTGCATGTGACATACAATGGTTTTACCTTTCGATTCAAATTCTATGAATTTAAATTAATAAAAATTAAATTTTAACTGAATTTGTGTGAGGCACCAGGATTCTCCCTCTGCACAGGGTAGAATACAAGCCTTGTCTGCCTCTGCAGTCTCCCATTCTGCTTCAGCCACAGTGGGAGTTGATCAGCAAAGATTGTGGTCCCAGCATCTGCTCAGACTCATGCTGTTCGCTTGGTTACTGCTGGCTCTCCATCCAAAGCTATAGTAACTAGCAATAGGCAGCGGCAAACAGACGTTCCAGAGGCTAAGTCCAGAAATCACCCTACTGAGCATGCTCATGAGGTGGCGACCTCTCATTGGTTGTTGATTGTCAGTTTCTCGGGTTAAGTGGAAGGTCCAGAATGGTCCACGAGCAAGGTCCTGTCTGACTGGACTTGAACAGGAACATATAAAAAGTTCCCAGGAGCGCTAAGATCATATGTGTTTGGTGTGTTGGTGGATACGCTACCATCCTGTGTACACGCGTGCTGCTGCTAGGATGGAGTTTGTGTGTTTTGGCAGGCAGTGTAGGGGGGAACTTCAGCTTGACTCAGCATCTGACCCAGGCGTCCCAAGTCGCATGTGCAGTTGCACAGCCGAGTGACAGAGCGAGTACAACAACCAGCCTAGTCTTCCCTGGGGGGTAGTTATAGGGACCCCACCTAGCGTCATTACCACTATACTCCTGTGACATCCAACAGGTATTAGTCAGGAGTGCTTCCTCTTCTTATATCGCTCTGTGAAGTAACAGAGTCAGGTGTTTTGCACTCTGTTCACATTGAATGACATTTAACTCGTTGTGTTTACGGTGCTTGCTCACAGCTTCGCTCCTCCATTGTTCAATAGCTCCGGTTTCCCATCACCGCATTGTGGACCCCAGGTTGCGATCGCACTTTACCATCTTTTATATTCAGTGTGATCCGCTAACCCTAACAACTTGAATTAGTAAAAATTGCAAGTGATCGAACCTCTGCATTCTACTAATATATATATATATATATATAATTCATCAATTCAATGCATGTATGAAACTCCCAATATTAGAGCAATATGGTAAGAAAGATAATGCTTAAAATGAAATAATTCACAGAAAAAATGTGTCAAGTGGAGATAAAGTGCTACAAATACAGATTTACAGATGTAACAGTTGTTAAATTAACTTAAAGGGGTTTTCCATTTTAAGCAATGTGGTCCCCAATGGATTGCATACTTGCATAACAACAAACTCAGATAGTACTCACTCATGACTTTGCTCAGTGTCAACTCTGTTCTGTTTTGTCTGCAGCGTTGACATCATTTTGACAGCACACATCGGATGCTGCATCCAATCTCTGACTTCTGCTTATGTAGATAGAACAAGACACGAAGGTCAGTGATTGGCTTCAGTGGTGATGTGAGCTGAAATAGTGACTTTTTTGTGGCCTAAAAAGACAGGAGCAGTGACGGAAAGTCACTGCTGGATTGGAGGGAGGTTAAGTACTATGAGTTTTTTATTTGTTTTAAGTATTCATTGGCAGACCACTTTGTGCCATGACATTTTTGTTGCTATTTGAAAAACTGTTCTATCGTGCTTCTATTAATAAAGTTGTGTGTCACCTGTCAAGTTAATGATTGGTACATCTGTACAGTATGTGCAAAAAAGGAAGCTGAAGGCTGTAAGAAGACATGGCGTATTCTAAATGGGGAACCCTCTTATAAATTTTGTCAAATGCCGTGTTTGTGGGGAATAAGGATCCCCCAGTTTGTCACAGCCGCAATAAGGAGGTTCACAGTGTCAACCAGTCCAAAGCTACAAAGGACAAGAAAATTCCGACTGATCCATCCTGGAAATTCATGTCAATCGCTTTTCCTTCTCTTGCTTGTATGGAGTTAAAAGAGTATGTAGAGCGTAGAATTAAAAAAGAGAAAAATATCTCTATGTAAGTGCAAAGCCAAGAGCAGCAGATATGAAAAAAAAGTCCAAAGTTTCTTTGGTGCAATAAATAATAAATCAGCCCGTTGTGCTTTAAGTACTTCAATTGCCGAAGGTGGATTTCTTTAAAACATACAGTCACCCACAAGTATTACACTGATGTTGTGCTGGAAATAAATCACTTAGTGAGGCATAGTGTAACCAATTCCCATCTATGAAGAAGGTGAGGAGCAAAAACATAGCAAAGATATTCAAGACTGGCGAGGTAGCTTGGATCCATCCAGGCAAATCAATAATAATAACCAATGATGTAGAGTACAATCATTTTGAATTTCTATTCATACATTACATCCAGATGGGTACATGGACCCCAAGTGTTGTGTAGCAAGCACATGGGCAGTGAGGACTTGGCACACTCGGGGATCTGTGGAGCAGCAGGATGGATGATGTGTTACCCAGCAGGAAAGGAAGCAGGTAAAGCATAAAGGTCTAGAAAATCAATCACAGGACACAGGGTTGGGTGTCAATAGTAACTGTTCTGTAAAATAATGCTATTAACCTGCAGATATGGGGTTAATGTACAGGCTAGTAACGTTCTGACACTGTGGGGAGCTGGCACTGACAGCCCCTATACTGGGAGGAAATTAACTTTATTCCACACAGCAACATTTCGGTTTCAGTCACGGGGTGGCGCCAGCAGTGTTTCGGTCACCACTATATGTATAGCTGTAACCATGACTGACAGTAGGATAAGCATTGGACACATCAATCAGTCAATGTGGGGTCTTGGATACAGCCTCTGCCTTCTATACATAGAACGGGACTGAAACTGTGCCAGCTCCATGACTGAAAGCCGAACGCTACCAGGGGGAATTAAGTTCATTTCCTCCAGGCAGCGTGGGTCTCGTTATTTTACATGACAGGTTCCCTTTAACCCCTTCACCCCCAAGGGTGGTTTGCACGTTCATGACCGGGCCAATTTTTACAATTCTGACCACTGTACCTTTATGAGGTCATAACTCTGGAACGCTTCTATGTATCCCGGTGATTCTGACATTGTTTTCTCGTGACATATTGTACTTCATGTTAGTGGTAAAATTTCATTCAAATAACTTGCGTTTATGTGTGAAAAAAATGGAAATTTGGCAAATATTTTGAACATTTCGCAATTTTCCAACTTTGAATTTTTATGCCCTTAAATCACAGAGATACGGCACACAAAAAACTTGATAACTAACATTTCCCACATGTTTACTTTACATCAGCACAATTTTGGAACCAAAATTTTTTTTTGTTAGGAAGTTATAAGGGTTAAAAGTTGACCAGCGATTTCTCATTTTTACAACACCATTTTATTTTTAGGACCACATCACATTTGAAGCCACTTTGAGGGGTCTATATGATAGAAAATACCCAAAAGTGACACCATTCTAAAAACTGCACCCCTTAAGGTGCTCAAAACCACATTCAAGAAGTTTATTAACCCTTTAGGTGCGTCACAGGAATTTTTTTGAATATTTAAAAAAAAATGAACATCTAACTTTTTTTCACAAAAAAAATACTTCAGGTTCAATTTTTTTTATTTTACCAAGGGTAACAGGAGAAATTGGACTGCAAAAGTTATTGTGCAATTTGTCCTGAGTACGCTGATACCTGATTTGTGGGGGGAACGACTGTTTCGACGCATGGCAGAGCTCAGAATGGAAGGAGCGCCATTTGACTTTTTCAATGCAAAATTGGCTGGAATTCAGATCGGACGCCATGTCACGTTTGGAGAGTCCCTGATGTACCTAAACAGTGGAAACCCCCTACAAGTGACCCCATTTTGGAAACTAGACCCCCCAAGGAACTTATCTAGATATGTGGTGAGAACTTTGAACCCACAAGGGCTTTACAGAAGTTTATAATGTACAGCGGTACAATTAAAAAATCATATTTTTTCCACAAAAATGATCTTTTCACCCCAATTTTTATTTTCCCAAGGGTAACAGGACCCTAAAAGTTATTGTGCAATTTGTCCTGAGTATGCTGATACCCCACATGTGGGGGTAAACCACTATTTGGGCACATGGCAGAGCTCGGAAGGGAAGCATCGACATTTGACGTTTTTGGCTGGAATTGAGATCGGACATCATGTCGCGATTGGAAAACCCCTGATGTACCAAAACAGTGGAAACCCCCCACAAATGACACCATTTTGGAAACTAGACCCCCTAAGGAACTTATCTAGATGTGTGGTGACAACTTTGAACCCCCAAGGGCTTCACAGAAGTTTATAACATAAAGCCGTACAATTAAAAAATCATATTTTTTACACAAAAATGATCTTTTCACCCTCAATTCTTATTTTTCCAAGGGTAACAGCACCCTAAAAGTTATTGTGCAATTTGTCCTGAGTACGCTGATACCCCACATGTGGGAGAAAACTACTGTATGGACACACGTCGGGGCTCGGAAGGGAAGCAGTGCCATTTTGGAATGCAGACTTTGATGGAATGGTCTGCGGGTGTCATGTGCGTTTGGAGGGCCCCTGATGTACCTAAACTATTGAAACTCCCAACAGGTGACCCCATTTTGGACACTAGACCCCCGCACGGAACTTATCTAGATGTGTGGTGAGCACTTTGAGCCCCCAAGTGCTTCACAGAAGTTTATAACGCTCGGACGTGAAAATAAAAAAATCATTTTTTTCCACAAAAATGATATTTTTGCCCCCAATTTTTTATTTTCCTAAGGGTAACAGGAGAAATTGGACCCCAAAAATTGTTTTGCAATTTGTCCTGAGTAGGCTGATACCCTACATGTGGGGGTAAAACACTGGGCGCATGGCAGAGCTTGGAAGGGAAGGAGCACCATATGACTTTTTCAACTCAGAATTGGCTGGAATTGAGATCAGACGCAATGTTGCATTTGGAGGGCCCCTGATGTGCCCAAACAGTGGAAACCCACAATTCTAACTCCAACCCGAACCCCAACACACCCCTAACCCTAATCTCAGCCCTAACCCAAGCCCTAACCCTAGCCCTAACCCTAACCCTAACCCTAGCCCTAACCCTAACCCTAACCCTAGCCCTAACCCTAGCCCTAATGGAAAAATGGAAATAAATACATTTTTTTAATTCTATTATTTTTCCCTAACTAAGGGGGTGATAACGGGGGGTTTGATTTACTATTTATGGCGGTTTTTATTTTTGGCAGCTGTCGCACGCTAAAAGACGCTTTTTATTATAAAAATAGTTTTTGCATCACCACATATTGAGAGCTATAATTTTTCCGTATTTTGACCCACCGAGTCATGTGAGGTCTTATTTTTTGCGGGACGAGTTGACGTTTTTATTGGTACCATTTTCGGGCATGTGACATTTTTTGATCGCTTTTAATTCCGATTTTTGGGACGCAGAATGAACAAAAACCAGCGTTTCATGAATTTCTTTTGGGGGAGTGTGTTTACACCGTTCCGCGTGCGGTAAAATTGATAAAGCGGTTTTATTCTTCGGGTCAGTACGGTTACAGCAATACCTCATTTAGGTCTTTTTTATGTTTTGTCGGTTTTATGCAATGAAAACTATTTTATATAAAAAATAATTATTTTTGCATCGCTTTATTCTTCGAGCTATAACTTTTTTATTTTTTCGCTGATGATGCTGTTTGATGGCTCGTTTTTTGCGGGACAAGATGACGTTTTCAGCGGTACCATGGATATTTATATGCGTCTTTTTGATCGCGCGTTATTACACTTTTTGTTTGGCAGTATGATAATAAATCATTATTTTTTGCTTCGTTTTTTATTTTTATTTTTTAAGGGGTTCACTAAAGGGGTTAACTAATGGGACAGTTTTATAGGGCAGGTCGTTACGGACGCGGCGATACCTAATATGTGTACTTTTATTGTTTTGGTTTTCTTTTATTTTCAAAAAATGAATTTATTGGGGAATATTTTTTTTTTTTTTACTAATTTATTTGGCGATTTTTTTAAAATTATTTTTACACTTTTTTTAATTTTTTTTTTACTTTATTACATAGTCCCAGGTGGGACATCACTGTCCTGTGACAGATCGCTGATCTGTCACATCACAGATCACTGTCACAGATCAGCAATCTGTCACAGGCAGTGCACAAGGCTTCCTCATGCCTGCGCTCTGCAGGCACTGAGGAAGCCAGCTTCCTCCAGGCCCCCGAAGGCCCCTGTCGCCATCTTGGATCCGGGGGCCTGGAGGAAAGGAGTCCCCCGCAGCAGCGCTGCACATTGCGCTGCCGTGGGGGGCTCAGGGAAGCACGGAGGGAGCCCCCTCCCTGCCGATGCTTCCCTTTAACCCCGGTACACCGCAATCATGTTTGATCGCGGTGTGCAAGGGGTTAACGTGTCGGGGGTGGTCCGTGACCGCCCCTGACACATAGTGCCGGGTGTCAGCTGTGATAATCAGCTGACACCCGGCCGCGATCAGCGGCGCTCACCACGTGGGCGCCGCTGATCGCGCTAGACGTACTATCCCGTCCATGGGCATAGGGGCCCGGGTCCCATGGATGGGATAGTACGTCTGATGTCAGGAAGGGGTTAATAGGGAGATGATGTCACTAATAGTAATAATAATAAATTTTATTTCTATAGTGCCGACATATTCCGCAGCACTTTACATTTCAGAGAGGAATTTTTACAGACAATAGACATTACAGCATAACAATAATCGATTATAACAAATACCAAGAGGAAAGAGGGCCCTGCTCGCAAGCTTACAGTCTATGAGGAAAGAGGTAGACACGAAAGGTGGGTGGTAAGAGTTGCCCTGATTGTATGGACCAGCGTGTGTGTAACAGTACAAACACAGAGGGCTAATGGATGCATAAAGCATGTGGGAACATGATGAGGGGAATCTGGTTATGGTAAAACTTTTGGCTGTGCCGCACAGGGATAGATTAGGTTAATGTGTTGAGGCGATAGTCCAGTCTGAATAAATGCGCTTTCAGGGCACGCTTCAAAATTGTGAGGATTGGGGACTAATCATATTGACCTGGGAAGTGCATTCCAAAGAATTGGCGCAGCACGTGTAAAGTCTTGGAGACGGGAGTGGGAGGTTCTGACTATTGAGGATGCTAACCTCAAGTCATCAGCATAATGGAGGGCGCGGGTAGGGAGGTATACTGAAACAAGGGAGGAGATGTAGGGTGGTCCTGAGCCATGGAGGGCTTTGTGGGTGAGGGTAATAAGTTTATACTGAATTCTTGAGTGGATGGGTAGCCAGTGTAATGACTGGCACAAGGTAGAGGCATCGGTGTAACGATTGGTGAGAAATATGATCCTGGCTGCAGCATTCAAGACAGATTGGAGAGGGGAGCGTTTGGTAAGAGGGAGACCGATTAGAAGAGAGTTACAATAGTCGAGACGAGAATGAATAAGAGAAACAGTCAGAGTTTTTGCAGAGTCAAAAGTAAGAAAAGGTCGAATTCTAGAAATGTTTTTGAGGTGCAGATGACAAGAGCGAGCCAGTGATCGAATGTGGGGGGCAAAGGAAAGTTCGGAATCAAGTATGACCCCAAGACAGCGGGCCTGTTGCTGGGGAGTAATAGTGGAACCACACACAGAAATGGCAATGTCGCGTATAGGTACATTAGTAGAGGGAGGAAATACCAGGAGTTCAGTCTTTGACAGGTTCAGTTTCAGATATAGTGAGGACATGATGTTAGACACAGCGTTTAGACAATCGCTGGTATTTTCTAGAAAGGCTGGCGTGATGTCAGGAGAAGAAGCGTATAATTGGGTGTCATCAGCATAGAGATGGTACTGGAAACCAAATCTACTGATTGCTTGACCAAAAGGGGCAGTGTACAAGGAGAAGAGGAGGGGGCCTAGAACCAATCCTTGAGGAACCCCAACAGTAAGGGGAAGGTGAGAGGAGGAGGAACCGGCAAAAGATACAGTAAAGGAGCGGTCAGAGAGATAGGAGAACCATGAGAGAACGGTGTCCTTGAGGCCAATGGAACGGAGCATAGCGAGGAGGAGCTGATGATCCACAGTGTCGAATGCTGCAGAAAGATCCAAGAGAATTAGCATGGAGTAATGACCATTTGATTTAGCTGTTAGTAGATCATTAGAGACTTTAGTGAGGGCAGTTTCAGTAGAGTGTAGAGAGCGGAAACCGGATTGGAGAGGGTCGAGAAGAGAGTTATCAAAGAGATAGCAGATAAGATGAGAGTGGACCAAGCGTTCCAGGAGTTTAGAGATGAAGGGAAGATTACAGACAGGTCTATAGTTAGTGGCATAGTTTTGGTCGAGGGATGGTTTTTTAAGTAGTGGATGTATGATGGATGGCATGCTTAAATGAGGAGAGAAAGATATCAGACGAGAGAGAGAGAGGTTAAATATTTTAGTTAGGTGAGGGGTGACAGCAGGGGAAAGGGACTGGAGGAGATATGACGGAAATGGGTCACTGGTGCAAGTGGTTGGGCGAGAAGATGCAAGGAGCCTGCTTACTTCGTCTTTTGTGACTGGTTCAAAATCAGAGAGTGAGCTAGATGCAGTGGGGGAGGGAGGACAGTGCATGGTATGAGGTGATTGGGAGATCATTTCCTGTCGAATCTGGTCAATTTTTTCTTTGAAGTAATTGATCGTCAGCTCGGAGCTCCATGTTTGGGGCCTGTACTCTTGGGTTGAGTAGAGAATGAAAAGTGTCAAAGAGACGTTTCGGGTTATTGGACAGTGAGGTGATGAGGGTGTTGAAATAGGCTTGTTTGGAGAGGTGAAGAGTAGTGTTGTATGTTCTAAGCATAAACTTAAAATGGATGAAATCTTCGTGTAGATTGAATTTTCTCCACAGACGTTCGGCGCACCTGGAGCACCGCTGCAGGAAGCGTGTTTGCACCGTGTGCCAGGGTTGTCGCCATCTGCGTTGTGGTGTTCTATTTACAGGGGGTGCAAATTCATCCAGGGCACTTTGAAGTGTTTCATTGTAATGCTTCAATGCAGAATCAGGACATGAGAGGGAGGAGATAGGGGCCAATGAAGACTGCAAGTTCTTCATAAGTTTCTGGGTGTTAATGGCATGTATGTTTCTATAAGTATGGACAGTGGGGGTGACCTGAGCAGCCTGGCAGTTCTTAATAGAGAATGAAAGAAGATTGTGGTCAGAGAGCGGGAGAGGGGAGTTTGCAAAATCATCCACTGCACAAAGCCGAGAGAAGACCAAGTCGAGGGAGTTTCCGTCTTCATGCGTTGGAGAATTAGTAAGCTGCAAAAGTCACTGATGTCACTGATTGACATCGGCAACTTGTAAAATCCGACATGGAGTACAACAGAGGGCAGCAGACTCAAGAGAAGGGTGTGAAGCCTGAGATACCCGGGGAAAGTGTGTAATGCCATGCACCAAATCCAGTTAGAACTATCTATTTTTGGACTAAAAGGCAAAGCTGATGAAATGGCCAAAAATGACGGTGGAAAGTATAGCTGATATAACCTGTTCTTTAAATTTACAGTTCTTGGAGCAGCAATCTTTCCTGTTCTGATCATTGTCAGTTTATATTACTTGAATGTGCTACAATAAATTTCTCACACGGAGCATATTACAGACTCATAACACATTTATATAAATCATACACAGTTCTTGAAGCCTTTTTACAGCTTACATACTGCTAGACATTGACACTTTTTTCTAAAATGTGTTGAGATTTGTAGTGTTTTCTCAAATGGTATAGAGGCATTGGCCATAATTTACAGCATTTGATATACTCAGTTGCTGGGTTCCCTTGGATGGTGGGTCTAATAGGCACATTTCACTTTCGAGCATGCATCTTGTTTAAAAGGTTCTTCATTTTATTCATATAAGAAAAGAGTAAATCATAATATTATAGGTTGGAAAGTGTACATGCCACTGATGGCAGCAGAACCCAGGTTTTATTTTCTGTCCTTGGAATAATGCGAAAGTAATCAGACTATTTATTCTAATCTGCTGTTTCTTAAAAGTATTTCAGATATGGTGATTAACTATGACAGGATGTGAGTGCCAGCCCTTTGCATTGTTTGTTGTGGTTGCCACCAAGGAGCAGACAGCTGGTTGGACTATACTCATATAATAGTGAAATAATTCTAATTTGCACATTTTGCAGAAAATGTATTCTATTTGAATTATATGTCCTGTCATGGCTCAGGACGGGATTTCCTTCTCCGTCCTGGGTTTGTTGGGGTTAACTCTGCATGGCCTCCCTTTGGTTTGGGGAGGGCTATTTGTACTTGCTCTGGTGCTAGGCTTGTTGTCAGTGATACTTCCATTCTCGGCTGAGCAGCTGACCTGGTTTATCCCATATGGGAGTTAGCTCCACCTCCAGCCACTCCCCCGGTGGTCAAGTGTCTCGAGTCCTGCTCTCTTGCAGCTCGCACTTAGCGTGCGGCTGCACGCTCTGACTCTAGACTACTTCTCCCTCCTTACTCCCTCTGGTATTCATCACACTATCACTGACCTAAAATCTTTCCCTCACGTGGGGCAGTAAAGTTTTCTCATGTTAATTATGGATCCTCTTCGTGCTCTTTCAGAGCAGGTTACTAATTTGACCCAGATGATGCAAAAGTTATCTTTAGAGCAGAGGGCTTTAGCACAGTCCCATCAGCAGGTTCAGCAGTAGGTTGCAGATGCCGTTCGGGGTGCTCCTCTCTCTGGGGCTCAGGGTGGGGGAACTACTGATGTTTCGTTATTTTCTTCTGAACCTCCAGTTAAGTTGCCTGATACCTTCTCTGGCTATATGAAAAAGTTTTGGGCCCTTAAAGAGGGATGTAAGTTACTGTTTTCTCTGCGATTCCATTCTTCAGGAGATGAGAGTCAAAGGGTGGGGGTTATTATCTCTTTATTAAGGGAGGCTCCACAGGCTTGGGCTTTCTCTCTTTCCCCTATGTCTCCTGAAAGAATGTCTGTGGATCAGTTCTTTGAGGCCCTTGGGAAAATCTATGATGAACTTGATCGCGTGCAACTTGCTGAGGACATGATTATGAGTCTATCCCAGGGAAAGCACTTAGCTGAGTGTTTTTGTTCTGCGTTTAGGTGGTGGGCTGTTGCAGTATATTGGAATGATTTGGCTCTCAGGGGATTGTTCCACCGAGGTCTGTCTGAACATCTTAAGGATTCTTTGGCTTTACATCCTCCTCCGGACTCCCTCTAGGAAGCTATGACACAGGCTGTCTGCATGGACCGTAGACTCCATGCTAGGGGAGTGATGCAACAGGAAACCCCCTTGTACCCCATTAAAGTTGAATCCTCGTCACCTGGAACCCATGGAGGTGGGAGCTGTTTCTTTTAAAGAAAAGGAAAGGAAACAACGCAAGGAAAACAAACTTTGTTTCTATGTGGGGTCCGGAACACTGGAGAAAGGACTGCCTTTCTTGCCCTCCATCCTTGAAGGTGTCGGGAAACGTCAAGGTCTGGCCAACGGTCAAGGAGGTTGCCCATACCTTCAGGTACACTTTTCCTCAATTTTGAAAATTCTTCTCCAGGTGGAACTGGGGGTGGATGATGGTCTATTCCCTACTATGATGTTTGTGGATTGTAGTTCAACCATTAATTTGATTGACTCCAACTTGGTAACCAATTGTAAGATAAGGACAGCTAGCCTTGACACTCAGTTGAACATTGAGGCCATTGACTTCACTCTGCTCACCAAGTGGGGTATCACTTATGTTTCTGATGTGTTGTTGCTCAAGGTGGGCCCTGTACATGTAGAACATATAACTTGGTTTGGACAATTTACCTGCAGAGTTAGTCCTGGGTTTTCCCTGGTTTCAAAGTCACAATCCTGTCAGCAATTGGGAAACCAGAGAAATTGTCCAATGGAGGTCAAGTGTAACCAATGTTGTAATTCTGTGTCTATTTTGTCTGTTGGTCCGGAGGGTATTCTGGAATACATAAAGGATTTTGAAGACGTGTTCTCTGAAAGCGAGGCTAAGGTTTTGCCACGACATAGGCCTTTTTATTGTGCCATTGATTTAATTCCAGGTGCTAAGTTGTCCAAGGCCCGTTTATTTAACCTTTCTGGTCCTGAGCGGATTGCCAAGAAGGAGTATATTTCTGAGAGCCTTCATAAAGGACATATCCTCCCATCTGTTTTTCCTGTGGCAGCCGGATTTTTCTTTGTTAAAAAAAAGATGGTGGTTTGCACCCTTGCGTAGACTTTCGGGAACTCAATAAGATCATGGTGAGAAACTCGTACCCGATCACTCTCAACTCGATCTGTGTAACCAGTTGTGCAGGGCAAAATGGTTTCCTAAATTGGATTTACAGGGAGCCTATAACTTGATCAAGGTTCGAGGGGGACAAGTGGAAGACGGCGATTCTCAAGTCCGAAGGTCTTTTTAAGAATCTAGTTGTGCTTTTTGGCTTGACAAATGCTCCAGACATTTTTCAAAATTTTATAAATTTTGTGTTTTCTGACCTCATTGGTCGCTTTGTGATTATATATCTTGATGATATCTTGATATAGTCCTCGGCCAGACAGGCCCATTGTGGCCATTTGCATACCGTTCTCCAGAGACTCAGGAAGAATCAAATTTTTGCTAAATTGGAAAAATGCTTGTTCTTTGTGCAAGAATTGTTGTCTTTGGGGTTTATTGTGTCTGGGGAGGGTTTTCGCATGGATCACAAGAAGGTTCAGGCTATCATCGATTGGGTTCAGCCTCGAGTTTTGAAAGTTTTACTGCGCTTCTTGGGATTCGTAAATTATTACCAGAAATTTATCAGGAGATTTTCACAGGTGGTTAAACCTCTCACGGATCTTACACTTAAGGGTGCAGATGTAAAAAATGTGGTCAACATTGGCAGTGGAATCTTTTTTGGCATTAAAGAAATGTTTTATGTCCGCACCAGTGCTGGTGCAACCGGATCCATTCAGACCATTTATTGTGGAGGTTGATGCTTCTGAGGTGGGGGTGGGGGCAGTGTTGTCACAGGGTCCCGCTACCCTGAGCAATCGGAGACCATGAGCATTCTTTTCCAAGAAGTTCTCTCCAGCCAAGAATATTTATGATGTTGGCAATAGAGAGCTTCTTGTGGTTAAGTTGGCTTTTGAGGAGTGGAGGCACTTTTGGAGGGTGCGGCTCATCCCATTACCGTGATTACTGATCATAAAAATTTAGCTTACTTTGAGTCCACCAAAAGATTGACTCCTAGACATGCCCGATGGTCACTTTTTTTCCTGGTTTCAGTTTTCCATTACGCTTTGTCCCACATCTAAAAATGTCAAGTCCAATTCATTGTCCTGGAGTTTGGATCCGGTGTCCCCTCCCGAACCTCCATCCTCCATTCTCCAACCTGGTTGTGGCTGATATCTCATCTGAGTAAGAGTAAGAGATCTTGGAGACCCAGTGTCTTGCTCCCAGGTCTAAACCAGTTGGTAAATTGTTTGTCCCTGTAGAATTTCGCCAAAGTCTGTTTTGAGTGGACCTTCCAGGTTCTTAGCCACTTGTGGGTCCATGGCTAGGGTTTTTTGGTGGCCCTCACTGGTTGCTGATGTCAGAAAGTTTGTGTCTGTATGTGGAGTTTGTGCTCATACTAATAGCTCTTATAGCTGGCCGGCCTGGGAATTGGTACCTTTGCCAGTTCCTGAAAGATCATGGACTCACCTGTCCATGGATTTTATCACCAATCTCGCTCCATCCATAGGTAATACTGTTGTGTGGGTGGTGGACAGATTCTCTAAGCAAGCCCATTTTGTTCCCTTGTCTGCATTGCCCTCTGCAGAGAAACCTGTCCAGACTGTTTGTGCAACATGTGGTGTGTCTGCATGGTGTGCCATTGAATGTGGTGTCTGACAGGGGTGTTCAATTCATAAATAAGTTCTGGAGGGTGTTTTGTAAAAAATTACACTACCGTTCAAAAGTTTGGGGTCACCCAGATAATTTTGTGTTTTCCATGAAAACTCATACTTTTATTAATCAAGTGAGTTGCCAAATGAATTTAAAATCTAATCCAGACATTGACAAGGTTCGAAAAAAGATTTTTATTTGAAATAATAATTTTCTCCTTCAAACTTTGTTTTCATCAAAGAATGCTCCCTTTGCAGCAATTACAGCATTGCAGGCCTTTGGCATTCTAGCAGTTAATTTGCTGAGGTAATCTGGAGAAATTTCATCCCATACTTCCAGAAGCCCCTCCCACAAGTTGGTTTGGCTTGATGGCCACTTTTTGCGTACCATACGGTCAAGGTGCTCCCACAACAATCGGGTTGAGATCTGGTGACTGCACTGGCCACTCCATTACAGATAGAATACCAGCTGCCTGCTTCTTCCCTAAATAGTTCTTGCATAATTTGGAGGTGTCCTGTTGTAGGATGAAATTGGCTCCAATCAAGCACTGGCCACAGGCTGTGGTATGGCATTGCAAAATGGAGTTACAGCCTTCCTTATTCAAAATTCCTTTTACCTTGTACAAATCTTCCACTTTACCACCACCAAAGCAACCCAAGACCATCACATTACCTCCCCAATGCTTGACAGAAAGCGTCAGGCACTCTTTCAGCATCCTTTCAGTTGTTCTGCGTCTCACAAATGTTCTTCTGTCTGATCCAAAAACCTCAAACTTGGATTTGTCTGTCCATAACTCTTTTTACCAATATTCCTCTGTCCAATGTCTGTCTTCTTTTGCCCATGTTAATCTTTTCCTTTTATTAACCAGTCTCAGATATGGCTTTTTCTTTGCCTTTCTGCCCTGAAGGCCAGCATTCCAGAGTCACCTCTTCACTGTAGACGTTGACACTGGCATTTTGCATGTACTATTTAATGAAGCTGTCAGTTGACGACCTGTGAGGCATCAATTTCTCAAACTACAGACTCTAATGTACTTGTCTTGTTGCTCAGTTGTGCAGTGGGGCCTCCTACTTCTCTTTCTACTCTGGTTAGAGCCTGTTTGTCCTCTTCTCTGAAGGGAATTGTTCACATCGTTGTAGGAAATCTTCAGTTTCTTGGCAATTTCTCGCTTGGATTTGCCTTCATTTCTAAGAACAAGAATAGACTGTCGAGTTTCACATGAAAGTTCTTTTATTCTGGCCATTTTGAGAGTTTAATGGAACCAACAAATGTAATGATCCAGATTCTCAACTAGCTCAAAGGAAGGTCAGGTTTATAGTTTCTCTAATCGGCCAAACTGTTTTCAGCTGTGCTAACATACTTGCACAAGGGTTTTCAAGGTTATTCTAACCATCCATTAGCCTTCTTACACAGTTAGCAAACACAAAGTATCATAAGAACACTGGAGTGATGGTTGCTGGAAATGGGCCTCTATACACCTTTGAAGATATTGCATTGCAAACCAGACATTTGCAGCTAGAATAGTCATTTACCACATTAACAATGTATAGAGTATATTTCTGAATCATTTATTGTTAGCTTCATTGGAAAAAATTGTGCTTTTCTTTCAAAAATAAGGAAATTTCCAAGTGACCCTAAACTTTTGAACAGTAGTGTAGGTGTTACTCTGTCCTTTTCATCTGCATATCACCCGGCGTCGAATGGTCAAATTGAACGTACAAATCAGTCTTTGGAAGAAATTCTGTGGTGTCTATCCTTTACCAGACAGGATGATTGGTGTGATGCTTTGCCTCTGACTGACTCTGTTTTAACAACCGGGTTAGTCAGACCACTGATATTTTGCCCTTTCTTGCTAATTATGGGTTTAATCCACATTTTGGGGGGTTTTCTCATTTGGATTCTGGCTGTCCTGGGGCTGAGGGGGCTGTGCAGCGTTTAAAGGAGTTGTGGACGTAGGTCCGTCAAAATATTACCAAAGCTCAGAAAAGGTAAAAGCTTTTTGTGGATAAGAAGTGAGTGTCAGGCCCAACATTTTGGGCGGGGGAGAAGGTGTGGTTGTCCGCTTGAAACATTAAGCTTAGGGTTCAATCGGCTAAATTGGGTCCTAAGTTTATCAGTCCATATGAAATCATCGAGATTATCCAGTCACCTTTAGGTTACGTCTCCCAGCCTCCTTTAAGATTTCCAATGTTTTTCATAAATCTCTTCTGAAGCCTCTGGGAGCAGTTGATGAGGATTCATTGTCAGATGCTCCTCCGGTCTTGGTGGATGGTAACATGGAGTACGAGGTGGAAAGCATTGTGGATTCTCAGTCGGTGCGTGGTGCCTTGCAGTATCTTTTGCACTGGAAGGGGTATGGTCCGGATGATCGGTTGTGGGTACTGACTCATTCCATACATGCTGATCATCTGGTCCGGGCATTTCATGTCAAGCATCCTGGGAAGCCTAGGGGTCCGGTGGCCCCATGTTAAGAGGGGGGTAATGTCATGGCTCAGGATGGAATTTCCTTCTCCGTTCTGGGTTTTTTGGGGTTAACTCTGCATAGCCTCCCTTTGGTTTGAGGAGGGTTATTTGTACTCGCTCTGGTGCTGGGCTCTTTGTCAGTGATACTTCCGTTCTGGGCTGAGCAACTGACCTAGTGACTCTGGTGTATACTGTTTGTTCCTCTGTGTGCTTGTTCTGTGCATGATTCAACTTGTCCCACATTCTGTGTCTGCTTGGTGATTCTGTACTGCTGTTATTTCTCTGGTTCTGACCCTTGGCTAAGTTCTCTGACTTCCCTCCTATCTACGCCCATGGTTACCGCATTCCTGTCTGGTTTTTGACTCCGGCTTGTATTGCACAATCCTTCTGTCTCATCCCTAGGCTCTTGCGTTACCCTCCAGTTACTGATCTCGGCTTGTCTGACCTTGCTCCTGGCTCCGCCGGCTCCCGCCTTCATTCTCTATCCTGTATGGGAGTTAGCTCCACCTCCGGCCACTCCCCAGGGGTCACGTATCTCAGGTCCTGTTCTCGTGCAGCTCGCACTTAGCTTGCGGCTGCAAACTCTGACTCTAGACTGCTGCTCTCTCCTTACTCCCCCTGGTGTTCGTCACATGTCCCTTATTATGCTCTGTGCACTAATGTATTGAATTTACGTCATGAGAAAATTGGAGCCCTTAATAGAATGTGCAGAAAGGTAAGGGTGGGCACATCAGTATTAATTAGCACAGTAGAATAAGGGCTTAATTCATCCAGATTAACATGAATAGCGACTATTCATGAATCAGAGCATCAGACGAGTGACATGCACCTCTGTGTGCGCCTCTCCAGAAATCCTACTCCAGTTCCTGCTAGAGTAGAATTTGTGGTAGAGAAAACTCTGACACTTGGCAGGAATTTGATGAGTGGCTCTCTTCAAGCCCCCATCCCATCCCAGTTCTGCCCACTTTTTTGTAGCTGACCAAAAAATGGTGTGAGAAAACCAAAAGTTGCTAAATTTTTTTACAGCCTTGGCTTGCACTAAAATTATGTGACTTTTCAAAGCTTTTTAAGTTAAAATATTGATTGAATCGAGGCCTAAAATTTAATACAATTTGTCACTCAAATTATATGCTATGTATTTAACTCTCATGACAAGTCCTTATACATTCATTTAAGAAAAATGTTATAACAGCGTCTATTTCCACACGTCCCTATCAATGACAGGCACGTAGCATGGAGGGGGTGGCATGCTGGTTAATTTAAGTAAATGACTTACAGTAAATGGTTCTCCATATTTTCTGTCTAAAACTTTGTCATTACAACTTGATTGAACTATAATTTTCGAGAGAAAATAAGCAAGAAGCAAAGGTCACAAAAATCCATTAAGTCCAATTACAGGAACAGGATTTTTCTTTGTGATATTTAGGATCTTAAGAATGATGGAGCTCATTCTGCATGTTAACAATAAAATGATTGCAATCATCAAATTTATGATCCGGGGCCAAATTCCCCCCCGTGTACGAGAGAAGTGAAAGTTTCAGTCATTTTGTTTCATAATTTTTTTGCAGTACAATGATTAGCAGCCTGTAATGTTCCTCCTGGGCTGAGGAATGCAATTAGGTGTTCTGCTTCAAAGCATTTGATTCACTGCGCAGGTAATATATTCTATAAGACCAATATTGTTAGGAAGAAATGTTTTGATATATGAAGAAAAAAAGGAAAACCATAAAATAAATTACATTAGTTCCTTATCACTGCATTATATATTTTATGTACATAAATTATAGTATCCATAGTTAAATACTTTTCACTATGTCCACAATCTATATATTCGATTTCGTACCTGCCCATATCCCATGTTAATCAACCCTGAATCAAAAAAGTGTATACAGTATATTTATCCATCTGTATACTGTATATATATATATATATATATATATATATATATATATACAGTGGGGCAAAAAAGTATTTAGTCAGTCAGCAATAGTGCAAGTTCCACCACTTAAAAAGATGAGAGGCGTCTGTAATTTACATCATAGGTAGACCTCAACTATGGGAGACAAACTGAGAAAAAAAAATCCAGAAAATCACATTGTCTGTTTTTTTTTTTTTCATTTTATTTGCATATTATGGTGGAAAATAAGTATTTGGTCAGAAACAAGCAAACAAGATTTCTGGCTCTCACAGACCTGTAACTTCTTCTTTAAGAGTCTCCTCTTTCCTCCACTCATTACCTGTAGTAATGGCACCTGTTTAAACTTGTTATCAGTATAAAAAGACACCTGTGCACACCCTCAGTCTGACTCCAAATTCCACTATGGTGAAGACCAAAGAGCTGTCAAAGGACACCAGAAACAAAATTGTAGCCCTGCACCAGACTGGGAAGACTGAATCTGCAATAGCCAACCAGCTTGGAGTGAAGAAATCAACTGTGGGAGCAATAATTAGAAAATGGAAGAGATACAAGACCACTGATAATCTCCCTCGATCTGGTGCTCCACGCAAAATCCCACCCCGTGGGGTCAGAATGATCACAAGAACGGTGAGCAACAATCCCAGAACCACGCGGGGGGACCTAGTGAATGAACTGCAGAGAGCTGGGACCAATGTAACAAGGCCTACCATAAGTAACACACTACGCCACCATGGACTCAGATCCTGCAGTGCCAGACGTGTCCCACTGCTTAAGCCTGTACATGTCCGGGCCCGTCTGAAGTTTGCTAGAGAGCATTTGGATGATCCAGAGGAGTTTTGGGAGAATGTCCTATGGTCTGATGAAACCAAACTGGAACTGTTTGGTAGAAACACAACTTGTCATGTTTGGAGGAAAAAGAATACTGAGTTGCATCCATCAAACACCATACCTACTGTAAAGCATGGTGGTGGAAACATCATGCTTTGGGGCTGTTTCTCTGCAAAGGGGCCAGGACGACTGATCCGGGTACATGAAAGAATGAATGGGGCCATGTATCGTGAGATTTTGAGTGCAAACCTCCTTCCATCAGCAAGGGCATTGAAGATGAAACGTGGCTGGGTCTTTCAACATGACAATGATCCAAAGCACACCGCCAGGGCAACAAAGGAGTGGCTTCGTAAGAAGCATTTCAAGGTCCTGGAGTGGCCTAGCCAGTCTCCAGATCTCAACCCTATAGAAAACCTTTGGAGGGAGTTGAGAGTCCGTGTTGCCAAGCGAAAAGCCAAAAACATCACTGCTCTAGAGGAGATCTGCATGGAGGAATGGGCCAAAAAACCAACAACAGTGTGTGGCAACCTTGTGAAGACTTACAGAAAACGTTTGACCTCTGTCATTGCCAACAAAGGATATATCACAAAGTATTGAGATGAAATTTTGTTTCTGACCAAATACTTATTTTCCACCATAATATGCAAATAAAATGAAAAAAAACAGACAATGTGATTTTCTGGATTTTTTTTTCTCAGTTTGTCTCCCATAGTTGAGGTCTACCTATGATGTAAATTACAGACGCCTATCATCTTTTTAAGTGGTGGAATTTGCACTATTGCTGACTGACTAAATACTTTTTTGCCCCACTGTATACTGTATATATATACAGTTTATAAAATAATAATAGTAATAATCTTCATTTTTATATAGCGCTAACATATTCCACCGTACTTTACAGTTTGCACACATCGCTGTCCCCGATGGGGCTCACAATCTACATTCCCCATCAGTATGTCTTTTGAATATGGGAGGAAATCGGATAACCCGGAGGAGAACATGGGGAGAACATACAAATTCCTTGCAGATGTTGTCCTTGGTGGGATTCGAACCGGGACTCCAGCACTGCAAGGCTCCACTGAGCCATTATATATGTGTGCACCCATCTATCTATCTACCTATCTATAGTATCTTGCAAACGTGAGTCCCTCCTTGCATTTTTGTAAATATTTTATTATATTTTTTTCATGGGACAGCACAGAAGATCTGACACTTTGATACACAATGTACAGTAGTCAGTGTACAGCTTTGTATAACAGTGTAAATTTGGCGCCCACTAAACTCAACACACAGCCATTAATGTCTAAACCACTGACAACAAAAGGGAGTATACCCCCAAGTGAAAATTGCTAAAATATACCCAAAATGTCAATATTTTGTGCGCCCACCATTATTTTCCAGCACTGCCTTAACTACTTTACATTGCATCAAAGTGTCATATCGTCAATGTTGTCCCATGAAAAAGATGTAAGAAAATAGTTACAAAAATGTAAAGAGTGTACTCACTTTTGTGAGATACTGTAGGTAGATAGAAACAAATAGAGTGGAAGCATCACTCAAATAAAAATAAGTGAAAAAATGGACTTTCACATCATCTGTGTGCATAAAATCCACTTTTCCCCTTATTTCCGTTGAAGTGCTGTTTCCACTCTATTTTTTCTATGTTTGGTGGCTTCTCTGCTGGTTTCTTGAGGAAGTATTGCACCCACAGCATTAGGACTGTGCTGCTATTTTTCCTTTTATACCTTTTTTTGCCTTCCTCTGGATCAACATGTTAGGGCAGGTTAGGATAGGATATGGGTTGAACTAGATGGACTTAATTTTTTCCTTCAACCTTAATAACTATGTTACTATAAATACAGGCTCAGACTAACCCACAGAGCAACAGTTAAATTCCCCAATGTGCCCATGTTCATGAATGGGCCCCTGACCTCCCTATATGAGCCATAGTTGGCACAATAGACTTGATTGTACAGACAAATACATAATCTCTTCATTCATTTATCAAACTGCCTAATGTATTATTATGTAGAAGCAGGCTCAATTTTAGTGTGCCACAGCACTGCAAACCAGGCGGTGGCCCTATGCCAGAGCATCCTCACACCCGTGCCTTGCATGGCTAACGTCCTCAACCTGCTGGTACAGCAGTTTCTCTGCCATTATCCCGGCATAGATGTGCTGCTGTAGAAAGCTTGGTTGCTGTGTGCTCACTTCTGCCGATTGCTCCCCGCAGGTCATCGACATGCATGGCTACAGAGGTTTTTTGGCCTACCAGTTAACTGTGCGATGTTCCAACAAGGTGGAATTCCACTCTGTATATGTTCCAGCAACTGTTGCAACAGTGATGAGCATTGGTGCAGTATATCCTTTTGCATAGCTTGGGCCAAAGCAGTACATGGTGCAAATCACACTTGCGGAGTGGGCACAAATGAAGGACCTCTACACTCATCGGCACAGTTTTGAAATGGCTACTAAGATAGCTAGCATTGATGATGCTGTCATCAGCATCACTATTCCGGTCATCTACATGCAGAGCACACTTTGAATAGTCTGCGTGAAGAGGTGGTGGTCCCAGAGGAAGAGGTGGAATCAGAGGAAGGTGCGAAAGGAATAACAATATCTCAAATTTATGGACTGTCGTGCCATGGGAGGGTGGATTACAGTGATTGAGGGGAGCTCATTGTACCTTACAAACTATTTTGCACCCGCATTGATCTTGCATTATTGCAGTCTGTGACACTTTTGTCATGGCTTCTGTGCCTGCTGCTGCGGCTATTGCTGCTGATGTTACAAACAATTGTATTAAATGTGGAGACTTGAAGTTGGGTGTCCATCTGCTGGGTTGCCTGTAGTGGAAGGTGTGTCAGAGGCCTATTGTAAAAATTTTTACTCTGTGAAAAATGATGCCACTCTAGTGGTGTGTGACAATATTTTTTTTTTAAATGTTAGGACTCCATTCGGTGGGTTTTCTGTAGTAGAAGGTGTGCCAGAGGCCTATTATACTGTTTCGACTCTGTGGAAATTGATGCCACTTTAGTGGTGTGTGACACTAATTTATTGAAATGTGGAGACTCTAAGTTGAGCCTCCATTTGGTGGGTTGCCTGTAGTGGAAGGTGTGTCAGAGGCCTATTATACTATTTTTACTGTGTGGAAATTGCTTCCTCTTTAGTGGTGGGTGACAATAATTTTTTCAAATGTGGAGACTCCACATTTGCCTGTGTAAGTAGAACTCCCAGACCGGCAGGCTTGATCTTACTTTCACTCAACTACCTGTGTTACTTTCCTTACACTTTTCTACCAATGACTCTGTATGAAACTTATATTTGTGCTATCGGAGTGTGGCTGGAAAAAAAAATTGGAGGTGTTGCCTGAGGTATCAGAGCTTCCAGCAAAAAAAAAAAGCTTACACCGCTCCCTTAACCACCAGGTCCTCATGGAAAATTCAGTTCAAAGCTGTAAATGCTGGCCCTGACCCTGATACCTCATGCATGGCCCATGGCTGAATGCTTTTGTGCCATTATAGTAGGTTCTAGTGTGGGTCAATTTATCAGTCAACAACCTGTTTTACTTTCCTTACATTTTTCTACTAATAGAACTGTATGAAACTGATGTTTTTGCCATCTGAGTGTGGCTGTGAAAGAAGGCTACCAATGTTCCCTTAACCACCAAGTCCTCATTGAAACTTCAATTCCAAGCTGTAAATGTTGGCCCAGACCTTGATACCTCATGCATGGCCCATGGCTGACTGCTGCTGTACCATTTGCAAATTTCTACTTTGGGTAAATTGATGCCACTTTTCATGATGTCTGTCCTTAATTTTAGCTGTTTGGGAATCTTTTTGTCACCTTTTATGGTGTTGTGTGAACGTTTGGTTTGGCCTCCCATTGAATTTAATGGTATTCGGGTAAGTTCGTCGAACTGATTGGCAAATGGAACTGAACCTTAAAAGGTTCGCTCATCTTTATCTAAGAGATTACTTTGTAATGCGAATTCCATTATGGCACTCAACGATTGAATGTGTAAAAGATGTCATTTCAAACACATTAATGAAAAAGGGCATACATGTGCTGTTGATTTGTATTCCTTGTCTTATTTATATGCTGCAAATGAAGGAACATTTAGACACATTCAATCCGTGAGTGCCGCAATCGAATTCCTTTTAAAAAGTTATGACTTTCAAAAGATTTGCTTACTTCTATAAAAAATCAATTAAGCTAACTTTTTTTCCACAAGCAAAAGATGAATCCTGCCAAAATTAGAATCAATAAATGGATTAACTTAACTGGTATTTTGGGTGAGCTAATCCTTAGATTATTGAATCATTGGGTACCACATCTCAATCAAATAATTTTGTGAAATATTTCCAAAAATGAAAATTAATCTATCCAACCTGCTTAATTCCCATATATTTTTCATTGAAATTTTTTTTCCTGTCTTACAGATAAAAGTAAAGAAGCAAACCGAGCGCCATGTTCAACTGCATTCATTTTGCACCCAGAGAGAAAAAGTAACACTGTCAAGACAAATGAAAAGGTTTGTCATCTGGCAATTCAGAATAGGAAAAAAATATATATTTGTCAGTCAAAGGCAAATAGTGATTTTCTTTTGTAACATTATTTTTTAGTAACTCTACATTTTTGTGTTATTTCTCACTAGAAATTATTTTAAAACATTAATAAAAAAAATTAATTAAAATGTCAGTATTTGACATATTAAAACTTTAATTAAATACATTAAAGGATGGTAAATTTAATTAGTAATAGGTTTTTGAATTTTATAATAGGCTTTACTTGTTGGTTTATGCTCTTCATTAAACTTTTTCATATATCGGATTCAAGGACAATGTTTTGAAGATGTCAGGTGAAGAAGATTGTGTGGCTAAAATCAACAAGCCTGTGGCATCAACACCAGTTCCTGGATCTCCATGGTAAGCTCCAAAGAACAAATGTTTTCCAAAATTTATGATTTTCTGGATATATTCTTGCTTACTTTTACATTTTGGATTTACAGGGCAAACTTGGCTAAGGTCTCAGGTGGCATAAAATATAATTTGTTTAATTTGTTACCCATGTGGTTATAACTTTGCTTTACTGCGTTCACACAAATTAAGTGGAAGACATTTATTAATGCCAATGTACTTTACTTCATTTCTTGATAAAATTCTCATTGTTACAAAATACATACACCTCTTAAAGTGATTGCCATGGTTTTTCACAAACGGCTGCAGTCACTGTGTGTGACTGCAGACTTGTGAATCCTCACATGGCAAACAGTACGCTCTTTAAGGATTCTCCAGTGCCGACATGGAAAACGAGTGGTCAACAGACTGCAAGTACGCGATATACATACTTCCAATCACATTCCAACTAGATATATTCAGTGTCGTAAAAATACAAAAGAATTGCGCAAGGCCGTGCACATCTAGTCTGAATGTGCCCAGCAGTATGCATATCACATGCTTAGTCACATGGCCGCTCTACCTTGATGCAAGGACTGAAGAGTCTTCACAAAGTGTGCAATGTTTGTGAGTCACATAGAGTGACTGCAGATTTCCGTGATAAACCTGAACAACCCATTAAATAAATCTGGGGCATTGCTTGACGTATGTGCACCAGAAAATCAAATCTAGACGTGCACTAGAATTTAAACTACTTTCCGCTGTAAATTGCAGGAAATTTGTTGGGCAATTTGTTTCCACAAAATCACACTTACTAGAAAAGTGGTATAAGCTAGGGTGAAAGCTTAAAAAATTGCATATTACTGCGTACATATGACACGCGTCATAATTTACAACTTTTTTTATTGCAAAAAGGTCATATTTACAAGGATAAATGTTTCCCAATAACATTTATTTATTGTGGCTGGGCTTACCCATCATGTATTTGTCATGTTGTTCATGCAGATATTTTGATTTTATTGACATGTAAAGTAATAAGTTGAGTTTCACTAAAAATTGTCAATTTTTTATTAATTTTGTATATTATGCACATGGTAATTATGTACTCACGGACAAAGCATGAGGCTTGGGTATTCAAAAGGTCTGAGTTCAGATACCAAGAGGGCTCGTCATATATATACAGTATAAAGGGGTAAGGCAAAGGCCTAGTCAGGTCACAGTCCGAGGTCATAATTCTGGGAAGGAAGGGGATCAAGAGAAAAGGGAAAGGCAACTAGATGGTCAAAAACAAGGTCCAAATTCGGACAACAAAGATCAAATACCGGAATGCAGAGAATAGAGCAAGCACACACCATTTGAGCTAAGTTACTACTGACACTAATTGGAGACAGAGAGCCAGCTAAATAACAAGGTAATCACTCGAATAGCAGGCACATGGAGGAAGCACACCCCAGCCCTGATTGGATGACTGAGCTGTCCATCACCATACTGACTGCTTCGCATGCCCATGCCCAGGATTGGACTGTCACTTACTGCTTCCAGACATACTGATAGATGGAATCATGACAGTAACTTTAGGTTTTCTTTATCTATTTGTGAGCTGGAACACATTTTTATTTTGCTGCAGTTATTAGCAATAGGTGTTTAAGTAATAAAATTGTACAAAATTTTGGCACAAATTTCTGGCAACAAAAAAAAACAACAAATAGCTGATGTACAGTTAAACAATAGTGTCAAAACATGTAACAAATATATCCTCCAGCATGAGTCATTGTGATAAATTTGGCATGTGTCAAGACTGGCTAAGTTTCATTGATTAAAAATTAGACCATTTTGATAAATCTGCCCCATTATGTAGAAAACTGTTGTTTTAAAGTCCAGAAAACAAAATGTATGTGACAAATTGACAGTTCAACATGCAGTGTTAGACCAAAAAAAAACTTCAAAAAGTTGTGTGGAAGGTAGTTTTAACCCTTAATTGACCATAGGTATTTTTGGTTTTGCATTTTCATTTTTTGCTCCCCTTCTTCCCAGAGCCATAACTTTTTTATTTTTTGGTCAAAATGGCCATGTGAGGACTTGTTTTTTTGCGGGATGAGTTGTTCTTTTAAATGATACCATTGGTTTTAACATATCATGTACTGAAAACAGGAAAAAAACTTCCAAATGCTGTGGGGTTTATTTACCATGTTCACTAAATGCTAAAACTGACCTGCCATTATGATTCTCCTGGTAATTACGAGTTCATAGACACCAAACATGTCTAGGTTCTTTTTTATTTAAGTGGTGAGAAAAAATTCCAAAGTATGTTAAAAAATGTAAGAAAATTGCGCCATTTTCCGATACCCAAAGAGTCTCCATTTTTCGTGATCTTGGGTTGGGTGAGGGCTTATTTTTTGCATGCCTAACTGACATTTTTAATGATACCATTTTGGTGCAGATTGGATCTTTTAATCATCCGTTATTGCATTTTAATGCAATGTTCCAGCAACCAAAAAAAACATAATTCTGGGGTTTTGACTTTTTTTCTCATTACGCCGTTTAGTGATCTGGTTAATTATATTATTATATTGATAGATCTGGTGATTCTGAAAGTGGAAATACCAAATATGTGTGTCTTTGATTTTTTTTATAGTTTTATTTTGAATGGGGAAAAAGGGGGGTGATTGGAACTTTTATATTTTTTTATTTTTGTAATATTTTTGAAAAAAATTTTTTAACTTTTGCCATGGTTCACTAGCCTCCATGGGAGACTAGAAGCTGCCATAATCCAATCGGCTCTGCTACATACAGGTGAGGATCAGATCCCTGTATGTAGCAGAATTGCTCATTTGCTATGAGCCCCGACCACCGGACAGAGCTCGTAGCAATCCAGCAGTGACAACCATGGAGGTCTGATAGAGACCTCTGGTTGTCTTGCCAATCCATCGGTGACCCGTAATCATGTGATGGGCAGGATATCTGGTGCGCTTGCTGGAAGCATGTGTTAAATGTCGCTGTCAGAGATTGACAGCCTCATTTAACTAGTTAACAGCCACAGGTGGATTGCTGTTCAAAACAGCTGACATGTGCAGGAAAAGATGTGGGCTCAGTGCCAGAGCACACATCAAAGGGAGGGAGTCCAACATCGGCATACCATTATGCCCGATGTCAGAAAGGGGTTAAACAGATATCCATTTGAAGTTTCCTTTCATTCGACTTATGGGGAATGAATAATAATTGGATTTTTTTCTAGAAAGTACAGGGGTAACAATTATAATATCTTATATATTATATCTTCAACTGGAAAAACGTAAAGACCCTGATTCCTCAAGGCACTTTAGCCAGAATTTATGTGTAAATTGCTTTGAAAAGTCACAATTTTTTGTGTAATGCAGTATTACCCAAAAATGTTGCAACTTTTGTAGTTTTCACTCCAGTTTCTTCCAGCTGTGCCCAAATGGTCAAAGCTAGGGTGAGACAGTAGAGCGGCAGGGGCAGCACACTACATATAATACAATGATGAGCGGTGGTGTTCTTTATGACAGAAATTTTACTCCAGTTAGGAACTAGAGTAAGATTTGTGTTGCAGGGCACAAAGATGTACCTCACTCATCAGACACTATTGATTTATTAAGAAGAGGGCACTTCTTAATGATTCAGTATCGTCTGACTCTCATATGCCCCCGCATAATGACCTGTGAGAAAATTGTCAATATTGATGAATTGGGCCATAGTGTCTTTGTAGACAGTGCTGATTTACATTTTTTTATAATATGGCATTATTAAATGTCTCCTCAGGTTTTTTCTTATAACAGTTGAAAAACTTGGAATTACTGATTTTTTAATCAATTTTCTGGGAAATGAATTAGTCGATACAAGATTGATCCATAAAATATGAAGCAGAACTCTATAATATGACGTTATATACCGTAGAGCCGTACATAATATATATAAATTTGCCAAAATAGTTTCTATATAAGGCAGTGCTGAAAATATATCCATGTTTATCAACCATTTATAAAAAAAATCAATATTTTTTGTCAACTTGGAAACTACTAAAGCAATTTTACGACACTTCTGACAATAAAGTTGGATTTGCATTTAAATTTAATGTGCCTTTGAATTTTGTAGCCAAATTTATGCGCGAGTGAAAAACTGCTCTGCGGAGACATCATAAAAATTTGTTGTACAGCTGTGATAATAAATGTTTCTCCGACAAGAATCATAAGTAACATCTCTCAAAGCTACCTGATTTTGCCAAGTTATTTATTTTGTAAAAAGAAATCATTGCTATTGATAACTATGTTACGCTCAAGCGAGATTTGCTTAGTTTATAGTTTGCCTGGAAACCAGTGATCTTGTTCTAGGCCTGATCTGTACAGTAAATGAATATTTCATTATGAAGGAGCCTCCAACATGATTGTAGCTCTGAGCTCACAAGGGCTGTATGGCTGAAATAGATCTGTCCACAGATAAGTACAAGGCTATACTCCAGCCATGTTCTAAGATCTTCTACTCTATGTCTTTGACTTTCAATAAAATATTACGGGCAGATTTTTCTTTTTTTTATAAGAAAGTTATTATTTGCATATATCCCTCGGGAAGCTTAGCCTTCTGTCCCATTCTCCCTAAGGACAGTCAATCTTTCAGTTTGACTAAAAAGAACATAAATGTATTTATTTTTTAGATGGAATTTTTAATAGAATTATTTTGATGAAGTTATTTATTATATATTTTACTTACTTATATAGCGCCAGTAAGCCACAGCACTTTACAGACATTATCAGAGCTGTCCCTGATGGGGCTCACAATCTTGATTCCCAGTACGTCTTGGATTGTTGGAGGAAACCGGACTACACAGAGGAAACCCATCCAAACATGGGGAGAACATACAAATTCCTTGCAGATGTTATTCTTGGTGGGATTTGAACCAACAGTGCTAACAACTGAGCCAACGTGCCGTACACAAAATATCAATGTCAATAGGATGATTCCGCAGTGGGCCATGATCGGATTAACCTCGGAGAACATGTACTTTTAGAAGTAGCAACTGTCATGGTCCAGTCCGGAGTTTATCTTCTGCTGCCTTCACTCCAGACTGGTCATGCGGGGTGAATCTCCTCAGCCTCGTTCTGGAGCTAGCTGGGCTATTAAAGTCTCTCACAGCCTGCTGACCAGTGTTAGTGATAGCTCAAGCTTCCAGTTTAGAGCCTCTGACCCTTGTATCTTGGTGATCCTCCTGCCTTTGACTGATATTCACATGTATGACCCGGACTGATATCTGACCCCATCTCTTGGTATTCGTCTCTGCTGTTACATTCCCTCTCTGGCATCTGACCCCCCGACTTGTACCCCGACCACGTATTTCGTCTCACGTTTTGGACCCGGTGCTCATGTTCTGGCTTTCTGACTCTCGGCTTGGTATTTTGACTATGTGTATTGCTACTCCTTCTGGCACGTCTGCTCCTGCTAGTTTCTGACTCGGTTCATCTGAATATTCTCTTTCGTTACCTGTGGCACCTGTGCTGTAGCTCAGGGTTGCTGCTCTTAGTGTGTAACCTCTCTTCCCTCACAAGCTCCGTCTAGTGGAGGTTTCACTACATTATCACTAACCTATACATTTAAATGGGATTTTGCACTTTTTTTTTCTCTTTGGTCATGGATCTGCTGCATAACTTGGCAGATCAAGTGTCCAGTTTGACGCAGATGGCGCAGGACTTTTCTGTGAATCATCAGTCCCTTGTCATGTCTCATACCCCCTTACAGAAAGAACTGACTGAGACTATTAAGACCATGCAGGGAAACACCTCTCATATTGTTTGTCCACCAGGTGACTCTGTAGATGTTATTTTGCACTCTCCTGAACCCTCATTTAAACTTCCTGACACATTTTCTGGCAAAAAAGATAAATTTCACATATTCAAGGAGAGTTGTAAATTATGGTTTTCTCTTAGACCCCGATCGTCGGGAAGAGACTCAGCGGGTGGGGATTATCTCCTTACTTAGGGAGGGTCCCCAATCCTGGGCTTTCTCGTTGCCTCCTACTGCCCCTGAATGGATGTCGGTAGATAGGTTCTTTGAGGCCCTAGGACTTATCTATGACGAACCGGACCGTTTTAGGGTGGCAGAGGACACTATTATGGGTCTGGGGCAAGGGAAGCACTCAGCCGAATGGTACAGCTCCAAATTCCGTCGATGGTCCACTGAGGTGTCCTGGGACGACTCTGCACTGAGATGTCTGTTCAGGAAAGGACTGTCAGATTGCTTGAAGGACGCTCTGGCTCTCCATCCACCTCCCAGCTCATTGGAGGAGGCAATGACTCAGGCAATCCGTATGGATCGGAGACTGCGGGAGAGAGGTGTTACTCAGCGAGGGTTTCCATTTTTCCCTGCTAACCCTGATGTTTTGCTTCCATCTGAACCTATGGAGGTGGGAGCCACCAACACCCAGGAGAAGGAGAGAAACGGCGATGTGATGAAAAGTTGTGTTTTTACTGCGGAGATCCCGGATATTGGAAAAAAGACTGCCCCTCCTGTTCTCCGACTAACAAGCGACTGAGTCAGGGTGATAATCGTGGAGTCACCCAGACTCTCAGGTACATTTTTCTTCATTTTCAAAGATACTGCTAAAGGTGGAACCTGGTGTTGAGAACGGCTTTTTCCATTCGTCGGCTTTTGTAGACTGTGGGTCATCCCTGAACCTGATTGACTCTAAGCTGGTGGTTCGCTGTTGATTAGGGTCAGTTAGGTTGGGGACTCCCTTCAAAATTGTGGCTATTGACTCTACACCTCTCACTAAGGATGGTCTCCATTTCATTTCTAAAGAATTCACCCTCAGGGTGGGGCCCTACACCAGGAGCGCATGTCATGCTTTGCTTTGGATAACCTCCCTGCTGGCCTGGTGTTAGGGTTTCCCTCGTTGCCACGGCATAACCCGGTTATTGACTGGGGGTCCCAGGATATTGTTAAATGGGGACCTGGTTGTTCTGAAAATTGTCTTGCTACTGTGTCTATGTCATCAGTCAGTCTGGAGGGTATTCCGGATTACCTGAAGGATTTTGAGGATGTGCTCTCCGAAAAGGAGGCTGAGGTTCTACCACCACGCCACCCATTCGATTGTGCCATGGATCTTGTTCCCGGTGCCAAATTGCCCAAAGCCCAGCTGTACAATCTCTCCGGCCCTGAGCGGTCTGCTATGAAGGAGTATATCTCTGAGAGCCTCCGTAAAGGGCATATATGGCCATATGTCTCTCCCATGGCAGCGAGGTTCTTTTTTGTAAAAAAAAAAAAGGATGGTGGTTTACGCCCATGCCTTGATTTTCGAGAACTGAATAAAATAACCATAAGAAACACGTATCCTCTCCCACTGATACCTGATTTGTACAATCAATTGTCGGGGGCCAGATGGTTCTCTAAGTTGGACCTCAGGGGAGCGTACAATCTCATTCATGTGAGGGAGGGGGATGAATGGAAAACTGAGTTTCTCACCTCTGAGGGTCTGTTTGAAAATTTGGTTATGCCCTTCAGTTTGACTAACACACCAGCGGTATTCCATAATTTCATTAACCATGTTTTTTCTGATTTTATTGGACACTTTGTAGTTGTTTATCTTGATGACATACTCATTTATTCTTCTGATAGACAAAGTCATATGGGTCATCTTCATGAGGTTCTCCAGAGGCTCAGGGAGAACTCACTCTTTGACAAATTGGAGAAATGTTCAGTTTTTACTCAAGAATTGTCTTTTCTAGGGGTCATCCTGTCCGCTGAGGGGTTTCGCATGGAACCTAGGAAGGTACAGGCCATTGTGGATTGGGTGCAACCCAGAGATCTCAAGGGTCTTCGGCGATTTCTGGATTTTGCCAATTATTATAGAAAATTCATCAAGGGGTTCTCTCAAGTGGTCAAACCCCTCACTGATCTCACCCAAAAGGGGGCGGATCTCAAAAACTGGTCAGCTCCAGCTGTGGCGACGTTTTCTTTGTTAAAAGAACGTTTCATGACTGCTCCGGTACTGGTTCAACCTGACTTGTCTAAACCATTCATCATAGAAGTGGATGCCTCTGAGGTGGGAGAGGGGGCTGTGTTGTCCTAGGGGCCCACCACATTAACTAACTTAAGACCCTGTGCCTTCTTTTCTAAAAAATTTTCCTCTGCTGAAAGAAATTATGATGTGGGTAACCGAGAGTTGTTGGCCATTAAATTGGCTTTTGAAGAATGGAGGCATTTTTTGGAGGGGGCTGTCCATCGTATCACTGTCATTACAGATCACAAGAACCTGTCTTACATCGAATCCGCCAAACGTCTGACTCCGAGACAGGCAAGGTGGTCACTTTTTTTTTCCCGATTTCAGTATTCCATCACTTTCAGACCAGGTTCCAAGAATGTGAAGGCGGATGCCTTGTCTCGCAGCCTAGATCCGGTATCGCCTCCTGAGCCTCCTTCCTCCATTCTTCAGCTCGGGGTGGTGGTGGCTGTGGTGTCCTCGAAATTGGAGAAGGAGATTCGTGAGGCCCAATCTCTTGCTCCTCCGTCCATACCTGAAAATAAGCTCTTTGTGCCTGTCCAATATCGGTTAAGGGTGCTTCGGGAGTTCCACGAATCAGCTCTGAGTGGGCATCCTGGAATTTCGGTCACTCGTAAAGCCATCACTAGGCTGTTCTGGTGGCCCTCGTTGACTTCTGACGTCACTGGTTTTGTGTCCTCCTGTGAAATTTGTGCCCGCGCTAAAGCCTCCCACAACCGGCCGGGGAATTGGTGCCACTGCCAATTCCGGATAGACCGTGGACTCACCTGACCATGGATTTCATCACCGATCTCCCACCCTCTAATGGCAAAACCATGATCTGGGTAGTTGTGGATAGGTTCAGTAAACAAGCACATTTTTTACCCTTAACGGGCCTTCCTAATGCTGAGACTCTATCTAAGCTATTCATTGAGCATGTGATTCAGTTGCATGTTGTGCCTGTCAGTGATAGAGGGGTGCAATTCGTGGCAAAATTCTGGAGAGCTTTTTGTAAAAGGCTGGGCATCAGTCTGACCTTTTCATCGGCCTACCATCCCGAGACCAATGGTCAGACTGAAAGGACCAATCAGTCTTTGGAGCAGATCCTGCAGTGTCTTGTCACATCCAGACAGGATGATTGGTGCTCTGTGATACCTATAGCGGAATTCGCCTTCAATAATCGTGTCAATCAGTCTACTAGTACTTCTTTCTTCTGCAACTATGGGTTTCACCCTCATTTTAGTGAATTGTCCAGACTAGATTCGGAGTATCCAGGGGCTGATTCGGCCTTTTTGTGGTTGGAGGAGGTTTGGAGGGAGGTTCAGAGAAACGTTGGGGAGGCTCAGGGCAAATATAAATTTTTTGCGGATAAACGACGCTCGGTGGGGCCGACTTATCAGGTGGGGGATAAGGTAAGGTTATCCACCAAAAACATAAGGCTGAGAATTCCCTCTGCTAAGTTGGGTCCCAAGTTTATTGGTCCATATGAGATTTTAGAGGTGATTAATCCTGTGGCCTTTCGCCTGCGTTTGCCTCCGTCATTATGGATACCTTATGTGTTCCATAAGGCATTTCTGAAGCCATCGGTGCTTTCCTCTGATGAGTCTCCCTCGCACCCGCCGCCTGTTATGGTAGATGGTCAGACCAAGTACGAGGTGGAACAGGTGGTGGGTTCTCGCATGCTCCGTCGTTCACTTCGGTACTTGGCCCATTGGAAAGGATATGGTCCTGAGGATCGGTCATGGGTGCCAGCGCGTTCGGTCCATGCGGATCGGTTGGTCTGGGCCTTTCATGCTCGTCATCAAGGGAAGCCTGGGGGTCCAGTGGCCCTCCATTGAGAGGGGGGTACTGTCATGGTCCAGTCCAGAGTTTATCTTCTGCTGTCTTCACTCCAGACTGGTCATGCGGGGGTGAATCTCCTCAGCCTCGTTCTGGAGCTAGCTGGGCTATTTAAGTCTCTCACAGCCTGCTGACCAGTGTTAGTGATAGCTCAAGCTTCCAGTTTAGAGCCTCTGACCCTTGTACCTTGGTGATTCTCCTGCCTTTGACTGATATTCATGTGTATGACCCGGACTGATATCTGACCCCGTCTCTTGGTATTCGTCTCTGCTGTTACGTTCCCTCTCTGGCATCTGACCCGCCGGCTTGTACCCCGACCACGTATTTCGTCTCACGTTTTTGACCCCGTGCTCATGTTCTGACTTTCTGACTCTCTGCTTGGTATTTTGACTACGTGTATTGCTGCTCCTTCTGGTACATCTGCTCCTGCTAGTTTCTGACTCGGTTCGTCTGACTATTCTCTCTCGTTACCTGCGGCACCTGTGCTGCAGCTCAGGGTTGCTGTTCTTAGTGTGTAACTTCTCTTCCGTCACCAGCTCCCCCTGGTGGAGGTTTCACTACAGCAACCACAACCACAATGAATCGAGGGGTCCATTCAAACCTCTGTTTATGAGAAGTCAAAAATGTGCTGTATGATTTATCCATTACAGTAAAATATTTTGGCTATTATTGAGAAAATCTTTCTTTTTATACCTTTTCTGTCTCTTTGGTAGGTAAAGAGTGTGCTGTCTGATTTGGAACAAGCTTTTTATTTCTTCCAGTCACAAGTATAGACACAGTACAATATTTCTAAAGAATTGGATTGGGTTTTTTTGGGGTCATCATCATGAAGCTCTTGACCAATAAGCTGTTTCTATCTGTCATGCTATTAAGGCTATGTTCATACATTATGTTTTTGCTGCATTTTCTAATGCAAATGAAAAGCTGCATTTTACAGTACAAGCAAAAGCAATGAAATTTCAGAAATCTCATGCACACGCTTTTTCTTTTTTCCCTGACTGAATTGGAGATCTGCTGCGTTTTTGAAAACTATCAATTCTTTTAGCATTTTTGCAGCATTTTTTTCACCAATAAAAAGCAATTAGTAAGTGCAAAAAAAGCAGCAAAAATGCTGCAATCATTTTTTGAAGTGTTTCTGGTTTTTGTGATTTTCCCAAGACTACATCAAAATGTCTTGGATTCCTTACTAGCGATGGGCAAACCCGTTGGTGTTCAGGTCCAGCAGGTTCGGCCGAACAGTTTAAAAACATTTTGGTTGGGTACCACAGTGGTACCCGGACCCCATTCATATGAATGGGGGACCAGGTCACCCGTTGTTTGCCACGCTGTCATCTGCATGACAGTGCGGCAAACACTGGCTCTGATCGGCAGTAAGATCATTACCGTTGGTCATAGAGCTACTGTTCCCACACTGTCAGATGATAGCGTGAGCCAACAACTGTGACTGAAAACAGCGAGAGCAGGTGGCTCTGATCAGAGTATTCATCAGCCGGCGCCTGTATTATAAATAAATAAATACATTCAAAAATGACATTTAGTTTCTTCCATTTTTGATAATCAGAGCACTCAAAAATGACTGCTGGGGGCTGCAACTCTCAGCTGTCAGCTTTACCATGACTGGTTAACAAAAACAGAGGAGTCCCCACGCTTTTTAAAAAAATGTTTAAATTAATAATTTAAAAAAATGGCATGGAGTCCACCTCATTTCTAACAATAAGCAAAGCATTCTCAGGCTGGTAATTGGCCATAGATATATCCATCCCCCCAGCCTTAAAAATAGCTGCCTACAGCCACCCCATTAAGAGCACATCTATTAGATTAGATATGCCAATTCTGGCACTTTGCATGGCTCTTTTCACTTGCTTTCGTGCGATAGTAAGTGGGGTAATGGTTGTGGACTAGATGTCAGCTGCTTTATGGAAACTTACTTCAAGCCACAGGTTAGTAATTGAAAGGTGTTCATGAGATGCCCCTATTAATATCCTCATAGTTAGATTGTAAAATAGACACAGCCAGAATGAAATCATTTATTTGAAAGAAAGACACAGAATCCTTTATTCGAAATAAAAATTAAAAAGCACAGTTGCACTCACCTTATGCCTATTCCATTGAAGCCCTTGTCACTTTTAAAAAAACAAAAAAAAATTGATTTCTTCATCAGTTATCAGTGCAGAGGGAGACTATGGTTTGAATTTTACATTTTTTTAATATTTTTTTTTTTTAAATCATCCATGGATCTGCAGCAGGCACACAACCTCGGATCTGGTCAGCATATATTGACATCATATCTGATCATTTTTACCGGATAAGATCCTATCTTTTTTCTTCAGCTGTTTATATCTTCTTGTGGAGAGTGACATACCAGACCTGGCATGTAACTTTAGTTCACGACTGCAATTCATCCATGAATCCAACGTTTTTGTTTAGAATAGTCACTATTTTTCAGATACAACATTTTTTTCCACTAAAAAATTTGTTCAGGCTACTTTCACACTTGCGTTTTTTGCGGTGCGTTTTTTGCGCACACAAACGTATGAAAAAAACGCATCATGCATTTGTGTGCGTTTTTTGCAGATTTTGGTGTGTTTTTTTAAAAAACGCATGCTTTTTTTGCGTATACGTGCACATTACAATGCGCACGTATGCGCACCCATAGACTATAATGGGTGTTTTGCTGTAAAAAAAAAAAAAACGCATTGCCTGCGCATGCGTTTTTTGGGGTCAAGTCAGATGCACAAAAAATGCAATAGGATGCATTTTGTGCGCCGGAGCGCACACTACAAAAAAACGCATGCGCATACAAACGCGTACAAACGCATGTGTATGCGCACCCATGTAAAAGATAGGGGGAAAAACGCATGCTTTTTTTGCGCTAAAAAAACAGCGCAAAAAAAGCAAGTGTGAAACCAGCCTGAGAATTGCAATTCTAAAAAAATTCAAATTGCTCTGAAAATACATGTATAACACTCTTAACGAGAGATTGAGAATCTAGAGCTGGAATCCCATGCTGCTGTACAAATTGCCGAGATCTCTGATAGTCCGGGTATGGTAATCCACTAGATAAACTGGGATAGACCATGTGACGACATAATTGCAGGGCATTATGTGAAAGATTGTGCGGCAACGCAAAATGCAATTCGAATCTCAAAATTGTTTGAATTGGCGTTACACTGCAAATTTCAGGAAATTCAACTTCTAGTCAATCCTCTGCATATCCATCTGCTAGTCTCTAGCCAGAACCCCAACAATCATACATTTAACACCTGTCCAGGATAGGTGATCGATGTTGCTTGTGGGGCAACCCCCCTGAGTGTCAGTACAAATCCAGGATGGTCCAAATATTGCCCAGAGCTAGAGATGAATAAATAAATTTTTTACATATCAAATTTTTGTTGACTTTTTAGGAATTTTTACAACACAGAGATTTTAAACAATTTACTTTGCAATACCAAAACCACCATTTTATACACTGCAGAAGATTTCAATAGTCAAAGGATAACATGACATCAGGTGAGATTCCTCATATTGACTTGCAGCTATCTGATTACATGTTAAAAACACACGTGACATGCACAAATGTGAACACGTCGATCAGACAATGCTCACACCACCCACTAACTGAGATACAACAAGAAAATACAGTATGACAGATTTGCAAAAATACTCTGCAATAAAAAATGGCAGTAATCAGCAAGTGCCGGATAACAAATACAGAGTATTTAGTCGATACTTTTTTTGAGCAAAAAAATGTACACCAAGCTGCTCCACCACATTAAGGTAACCCCTATTGAAGCAGTCCCTAACTAATGTATTAAAAACCTGAACATGTGAACAGTGTCTAATATGAACAGGATTCAGACAGGCCGCTCCCAAGTATGGGCTTGTGGTCTGAGACAGCTCTTATATGCACGTCACACAAGAGAGGGGTGGGGTCTCCCAAACCATGCTAAGCAAGGGAAAAAAACGGATTAAAAACACACATGTGACATGCACAAATGTGAACACGTCGATCAGACAATGCTCACACCACCCACTAACTGAGATACAACAAGAAAACACAGTATGACAGATTTGCAAAAATACTCTGCAATAAAAAATGGCAGTAATCAGCAAGTGCTGGATGACAAATACAGGGTATTTAGTCGATACGTTCTTTTGCGCCAAAAAAATGTACACCAAGCTGCTCCACCACATCAAGGTAACCCCTATTGAAGCAGTCCCTATCTAATGTATTAAAAACCTGAACATGTGAACAGTGTCTAATATGAACAGGATATTATAGCACAGACAATGAAGATGGACTATCATAGCCTGTGTAAAATTAGAAGCAGGGAATGAAACAGCCATTTTGTGATGATTCAGGATAGTGATAGAACTTTACAGCTCACAGTTTAGACATAGAAATAAAGAGAGATATGAAATTATAAAACACTGAAGAAACTGTACAGATAATGTGTGTAACAGAACTGAAGTGTCACGTGATCCTATTCAAGTATCTCACAATTAAGCGAGAGAGATACAAATGAAAAGTCTCAAGAACCTTTATTACATGCAAACTGAAAGGTCCATAAAGCAATCTACCACACAGAGGATAAAATAGTACAGGAACATGGACACAGTCCAATAATGGGATAAATGCCCCAGGAGATGAGAGTTGAATCCTCTGCCTAGAGATTGAAATAAAACTGCAGCTCCAGATACATCTCTATATAGGGCTCCTCCAGCGGTATCTTCCAGGGTAATCCAGGTTTCTCCAAATCACTCTGGGGTTTCTGGGCACCACATTTTAAAGAAGACTTCAACAAACTGCAGCAAGTTCAGAGAAGAGCGACCAGAATGGTGACCGGTCTGCAAACCCTGTCTTATGAGGAAAGGTTTCAGGATTTGGGAATGTTTAGCTTCCTCAAAAGAAGACTGAGAGGAGACTTGATAGCTGTATATAAATATGTCAAGGGCTGTCACATTGCAGAAGGATCATCTTTATTTTCATTTGCACAAGGAAAGACTAGAAGCAATGGGATGAAACGGAATTGGAGGAGACACAGATTAGATATTAGAAAAAACTTTTTGACAGTGAGAGTGATCAAAGAGTGAAACAGGCTGCCACAAGAGGTGGTGATTTCTTCAATGGAAGTCTTCAAACAGAGGCTGGACAGACATCTGTCTGGGATGATTTAGTGAATCCTGCTTTGAGCAGGGGGTTGGACCAGATGACCCAGGAGGTCCATTACAACTCTACCTTTCTATGATTCTATCAATATCCAACAAAGGATCTATCTTATCTACATGTCCTCCTCAAGCCCCCTCCTTATATCAAGGAGTAGGCAGACAGGTTGGAAGTGTTTCAGGCCACCAGACCTGGGAAAAGGTTCCTCAGAGATCAAGACACTACAGGGGATGATTTACGGCATTTAGAGAGCAGAGGGGTCATGAATGGACACTCCAAAAATCTCAACAGGAATTCATCAAGTGGCATGGACACATTCAGGCTGCAGATGATAACTGAGCTAATTTAATTATTGTACCTTTTGTAAGATAATTAAGACTAGACAAGAGGGGAATACACAGATTGATACAGAGCAACAAGACAACACTCATAAAATTAGTAAAAATATGAACATAGACAGAATGATACCACACACACCAAATCACACCAGCACAAACAGTGAAAAAGATTATGGCTTCATGAAAAGAGAATTGTGTCAAACACATTTTTAAGTGAGAATTGGAAGCTGTGAAGTACTTTCAATTAGTCATTAATTATCAACAAATTGAATTTCCTAGAATAATTTGAAAAATCTGGCAAATTGGAATTTCAAGAGATTTACTCATCTCAACTCAACCTAGAAACTCTTTTGCTTAGTTCCTGTCTATAGAACTAAGCTTCAAACAAATATCGAGCATTGCTTGGGACAATTCCAGATTCCTGACAGTATCTCAGTGAATGTGTGTTTTTGGAATGACTCAGTTATCTGAACAATGCCGATAATCAATAATTTGAGGCCCTTAGAAAAAAAAATACCTGACAGCTATCAATTCTTATATAGGAACACTCATCTTTTCCACCGGCGTACAAAGACATAAGAGGGCCCTGTGCAAGAATTGCATATAGGCTCTTTGCAGTCCAATAGTACATCATATGGTATAATTCCACCTGCTTTGGTGGTGGAAATGGTCCCCTTTACCCCTTGGGCACCTGTGTAACTGGACTGGTTGCATAAATGATACAGTATGTCCGCCCTTGGTCTCTACCGAGTGTTCTTGTGTTTTCTGAGAGCTGCTGCTAGAATCCTCTGGTGGCAGCCGTAGAGAGCAAAAGGATCTGCTTGGTGGAAATCCATCATGCCAGATCCTTCTCTCCTCGGCCATCAAGAGATAGTTTGAAGAATGCTGCACACATAAGACCATTAGCTGATTCCTCCAATATCGATGGGCTCAGCAAACGTTACGCCAATATTTATGGGGGTGTTTACCTACATGGCCACCTTCACAGATGTGTGACAGCGTAGCCTCCACTGTGAGCTCAGATATTGCAAAATGTCAATTACGCTTGATCCAATAAGTCTCATGTGAGCTCGCTGTACCTTGTCACTTCTTGTTACCTTGTAAGTACGCTTCTGCTTGAATATAATATGTTAGCACACATCTCCTAAGTAAGTTCAACTCTGCTTTTTGGCAGCGATTCAGTTGAAGGCATAATTTCCATCCAAAGTTCTCTATCGCATTGAGCCTGGAAATCATGTAAATATGTTGTACTGGAGGAATACTCTGTTGATGTACTCTCACAGAATGGCATTATTGGTGCTAACCTGAAATCTGCATAATTTACAATGCATCTTAATTGCTTTCTGCTCTGTTTAGTAACACAATTCACATGCCCAGCTGCTTACTGGCACATAACCATATATTTACTCCATCAGGTGCTCAGTCTGTAGGCTGTTTAAGCATCACCGATGCAGGTGGAACAAATTGGTGCTTCAGCTTTACAAGAGATTGTGAATGCAATCTACCCTCATCTCATTCATCTACATCTAGACATTCTTTGTGGCTTGTTTACCTGATATATTCAGTGAAATGAAAAGATACTATATTATTCTAGGCAGAATATTCCGCATTGTTAGTCATTAAATCTTAAAGGTATTTTTCAGAAGATGCAGGGAGCCAAACCCCAACCATAAACCAAGCCTTCTCCTACAGAGGTGCATCCTCCAATTCCTCAAATATACATATACACAAAATTAAATTAAAGGAATCCTGTTATTACCTTTGAATTACCCTTGCACTACCTGAACCACAGGCAGCAGGAATCAAAGCAAGCATACTTTGAAAAGCCGACTGAGGACTATATGCCTTGGCTGACTAGTCCAGCTGGATTCTCCTCACCCTGTTTTAGCTGATTGACAGAACCCTCCCTGTCACCCCTAGGGAGAGACCGGTAAAAAAACTAAAGGAAGTTGGGCAGAAGCCAGCTGGGACATCATCAGACAAGGCAACTGAGGCATATAGTCTCCGGTTAGCTTTTCAAAGTATGACACGGGGTCATGTGTCACAACAACAGCACGAGAGCCTCGGGAGTGCAAGCGCCAACACTATGGGAATGGTGCCAGCATGGGAGGTTAGTATAAGCTTTTTTATTTTTACGGAGCCAAGTGTAGGAAATGAGATATTGTCCAAATAGTGGACAGCTTCTTTACTCCTTTGCCTCCATAGCCAATATTTGTATTTACATTTTGCGTTTTTCCCACCTCTTCTTCCAAGAACCATAACTTTTTCTTTATTTGTGGACATTACTGCATGAAGGCTTAGTTTTTTTCTGGTTTGAGTTGTAGTTTTGAATAACACCAACCATTTTACCATAAATTGTACTAAAAAATGGGAAAAAAAACCGATGGTGGATGAAATGGTGAAAATAACACAATTTTGTAATTGTGGGTTTAGCTTCTACATGTATTTATTGTAAATTATTTTCCAGGTCAGATCAATTATGGAAATACCAAATTTGTACAGATCTTTTTTTTTTTTATTTAAATGCTAAAAAAAAATATTTTTTGCCATTTTCTGAGACTAATAAAATGTTTATTTTTCCATTGATGGAGCTATGCAAGGTGTTTTTTTGTGTGGTGAGCTAATGGTTTTATTGATACCAATTTGGGGTACATATGACATTTTGATAATATTTACTGAATTTTTGCGGGGAGCAGTGATTATCCATTTTCTTTTTTACCATTTGAGGTAACTAATTTTATGAATTTATAGACCTGACTTTAATGGATGCTGCAATATCAAATATGTTTATTTTTATATTTTTGATATTTATTTATTTTTGAAAGGGAATGTTTTGATTGTTTTAGTTTTGAAAAACTTTTTTTTTTACCCTGTAGTTTCCTGATCAATTATGTTAAATACTGCAATACTCCCTTATTTCAGGTTCCAATAAAAATTGTCATTTCCAGGTGTACTAAGGCTGGTTTCACATTTGCATCTGTTTGCGCAGCGTTTCATCCGCAGCAATCTGTATGCATCATGTTTCCCTATCTTTAGCATGGTGTACGCAGGGGCATGCGTTTGCATCAGTTCGCATGCATCAGCGTACACTTGCGCTGTTTTTCGGTATGCGGCGGGGTCCGGTGAACGCATCATGTTGGATTTTTGGAAGCAGCAAAATCCGCATGCTGATGAGTGCGTCAAATAAACATATTACTGTCTATGGGAATGCATGCATACGCAAGGACATGAGTACGCATGCGTTCGAAACGCATGTGTTTTTCACATAATCATGTCCAGGAAATGAGACACGCACATTGAATGTGGATTGTGTCAAGGAAATTCTCCAAACGCATGCTCTGAAAAAGCGCAAACGCAGGCAAAAAACACATGCAAGTGCAGCGTTTTTTTGCCATCAAGCGTAAGCTGATGCAGATAAAAAACACGGCGTAAACATGCGTTTGTATGCATTTTGACATGCGTTTGTGCATGTAGATGATACGCTGCGCACACAAGCGCTAATGTGAACCTAGCCTAAGATAGCAGAAGGGTATTAGCATATTTACCCATTGGTGCACCCCTATCTCATTTAAGCCGGTGCCCATGCTCTATTTAAATGCAGCTGTCAGGGAAAATAACCAAAGTTGCAAATTTAATTCAAGTTTTTAGAGATTAAGCAGTTAGCATTTATAAAGTTCTATGTTATTTGTATTCTTTTTCTATTCCTAGGTGTGTAGTATGGACAGGAGATGACAAGGTATTTTTTTTCAACCCTACAATTCAACTATCAGTTTGGGACAAGCCAATTGACTTAAAGAACAGAGTGGATATAAATCGCATCATTGAGGACCCACCACATAAGCGCAAATTGGAATCTCCCTCAAGTAACTAAGCGCTGTGATTATTTCATTCTATTTCATTAATTATAATTATAGATGATTATTTGCTCTTTCACTGTCTTTGTCTTTTTCATGTGGTCCAGACAGTCATGAAAACTTCTCAAAGGAGCACTCCCATCAAAGTTTTTATCCTCTTGATATACTGCAATCATCATATTATATAGCACTGTTTAAATACAATTGTTCAATTTGCCTTTCTACAAGGCTAATTCTTCTCTTTTCTGTGCTCTATGTAGAAGCAGGCAGTTTCTTTTCCCTGCATGAGTCATCCTCCTCTTCAACTCCTGACCTGGCTGCTCCCTCCTCCCCACTGCAAGGAACTTTAGCAGTGATGATTCATGCATGGAGAATGGACCTCCTGAATCTACATAGAGCTTAGAAGGATTCAGCTAGTCAGTTTTTAATCATGTAATGTAATAGACCTAATGCAAAAGAGAAGAATTAGGTGAGTAGAAAAGCAAAATGAGCAATTGTATGTGCACAGTGCTGTATGATGACTGCATGACTAATGACAGATGACTAATATGATGACTGCAATATATTAAGAGGTTAAAAACTTTGATGGGAATGCTTCTTTAATTAAATTACAATTAGTATTTGCAGTACAGACAAAGCAAACTTCTTCATTTCCAGGAACACCCCCAACCTAGACTCTCCTTCCTACTCATACCCTTAATTGTCTGCCTGATTCTGCCCCTGCTGTTATGTGATACCATAATTGCTGTACTTCAGAAATACTAGTGTAATTTTAATGCCCATTTTGGGTCTGATAAACAGTGTCCCATGTGTACCCTTTAAAGGATAAAATCTTCTAATGCACTAATGCACCCTTATAGAATCATAGAATTATAGAATATTACAGTTGGAAGAGACCTCTATGGTCATCATGTCCAACCCCCTACTCAATGCAGGATTCACTAAGCCATCTTAGGCAGATGTATGTCCAGCCTCTGTTTGAAGACTTCCCTTGAAGGAGAACTCACCACCTCTCGTGGCAGCCTGTTTCACTCATTGATCAGCCTCACTGTCAAAAAGTTTTTTGAAAAATCTAATCTGTATCTTCACCCTTTCAGTTTCATTCCATTGCTCCTCAGGTCCAGGTACAAATGAGAATAAGGATGATCCCTCTACGCGGTGACATCCCCAGATATTTGTACACAGCTATTAAGTCTCCTCTTAGGGTACCGTTACACTTAGCGATGCACCAGCGATCCCGACAACAATACGGATCGCTGGTGCATCGCTAAGTGGTCACTAGTGAGCTGCCAAACAGGCAGATCTCACCAGCGACATAGCAGCGGTCGGGGGTCGCTACTTACCTGTCAGACGCGGCGATCCTGATGTCCTCCCGCCCGCGTCCACGCGTTGCTCGTCGGCACCACAGGAAGCCCAGCAGGAAGCTGATGACGAGAAATGGGCTAGGACCTTCTCACGCGATCAGCGATAACCAGCAGGGGTGCCGGTCAGAGGTAAGTATCACATGTAGCGAAATCGCTAGCAATATCGCTGCTACGTCACAAAACCAGTGACGTTACAGCGATATTGCTAGGGATATCGCTATGTGTAACGGGGGCTTTAGCCTTCTGATTTTCAAGCTAAACATTTCCAGATCCTTTTACTGTTCCTCATAGGACGAATTGAATAGGAGCGTATAACTGGTCTCTAGGAGCCAGAACTCTTAATAGTTGGTGGGGGATCATAAACTTATTTCCCACACCCAAATGCAAATAAATTTATATAATTTATACTATGTGATTTTCTGGATTTTATTTTTGATATTCTATCTCTCAATTTTAAAATTAACCTACCCTTAAAATTATAGACTGTTCATGTCTTTGTCAGTGGGCAAACTTACAAAATCAGCAAGGGATCAAATGATTATTTCTCCCACTGTATACTGTATATAGACTCACCACTCCCAGTCCCCAGCAATCCCACCAGTTGTGCCTCTTCCTCTTACCATCCAATTACATTGTGGTGATGTCATTGCGCTGCCTGCACCATAATGCTGACATCAAATTTTTCTGTAGGGTAAATGCTTAAAGTGACTTGAAGCCCACAATGCATAGCGGTAGACAACCAAAGAGCTGGTGACTCCAGGCTGTACCCCAGGTTTTATCTGCATCAGATTTTTGTGAAAGCCAATATAGTTAAGAGTTGTGCTTGCCCAGGGATCTGTGAAGTGGCCCTCAAAGTACTTCCTCTTCCCTGTAGTTATGTTACTGTGCACATCTTCCTTAGTCATGTTGCAAGGCTTATTAAAGGGTTGAACATTGATTTGTAGGGCATTTAGTAACCTGTAATAGCTGGCAGTAGAAAGACAGTATTCTTTCTCCTGAATGATTGCTAGTTTCCATTCATTCTTTACAAGATAACACAGCATGGACTGCCAAATGCTCAACTCCAGCTGGTGGCCTCCTAAAGGAGAAACAATATCCCCCTGTGTACTGCATCAATGGCCGCTCACTCGGCCAACCAATACGTTTCTCTATACTTCCAAGGGGAAAGAACCTAGAAAAATGATAGTACCTACTCCTTTTAGAGAAGACACTGATTTGGCTAATATTCATGACATCAATAACAGTCATCATACAAAGTTCAATAAAGGATCATACAGTGACTTAGAGATATCAAAGACCACTAAATGACACTAAAGAGACAGCTTTTTCCTTTTAGCATCTTTTCATTGCATATTTATTACCTGAATAATATTTTATGAAAATGCTTAAAGGCTGTAATTAATTGATCCAGATTTTTTTAAAAAAATGAATGCAATATTTAGGACCACCACTACACCGGACATTTTTTCATTATGTCAACCTCCCCTGAAAATGTGCATTCATTGTATGTGATTTGTTAGTTCTATCCGGTAGAGATACAAATGAAGTACATGAATGGGCCAGGTACGACATAGTGGGAGCTTATGATATTTTAGCTTCTCCTTTGTGCATAACAGAGGGGAATCCCAAGTGCTAAAAATGAACTATGGTGTCCTTTATCTTAGTAAAGCATTTCCCTCAAAAAAAAACCACAAGCGCTTCAGTCCGGCCAACGATCTGATAGGAAAGGAAGCACTCTGCCAGAAGTCTAAATCAATTTGAGCACATGGATCTGCTCCAACATCTCAGAAAGAAAAATAGCAAAGTAGTCCTAAAAGCTAAATATTAGTTCATCAGGTATTTTATGTTCAGCTCAGAGATTGGGAATTAGTCCATTGTTTTGATGCGAAGACATTTGGCTTTCGGGACTGAATATAAAATTCTCATTATAGGAGTGTTTGGGGTATTTAAGCATTTTGATTACTGTGGTTTTAAAGCAACTTTTCTTCTGGTCTCCACCAGCTGGCAAAAAAGATGGACTTGTCGCAGAAGATGATAGCGATGAACACAGCTCCAAAATTAAGAGGAATAAGTAAGTACACTATATGTGACAATGACAACAAGACTTGACATGTCCTCTGTGTGCCGAAAATGCACTGTAGATGCTGAGTGCACTAATGTAGAGAATTTACCATCATACTTGCAAATGTTTTATTGCTTTTTTTTTTTTTAATTTTGTGCCAAAATTGCTTTAAATCATTGTGTGCACCAAAATTGTTTATGCTGTGTTTTAGAAAAGTTGGAAAAATAGAAGTGGTGACATTTGGAGGAGGCATGTTCTCCATGTTTCTGTCAAATATATTAAGTTACATGTTGACAACTCAGTAAGATGAGCTGTCAACACATAATCATTTTGACCCTTAATCTTTGCATACCCCCATTCTGGTGAAGTCCCGGATATACCCTTTTAAGTAATTAGTTGTAATCTATGGGGAAATCTGGCGGCAAGTGTTTAATTTCCCTGCAGTGCCACAAAAGGGCAAATAAAACATTCCCATTGAGCGGTTTGTATAATGTGTCTTTAAGATACTTTATACAGTCATATGTAAAAGTTTGGGCACCCCTATTAATGTTAACCTTTTTTCTTTATAACAATTTTGGTTTTTGCAACAGGTATTTCAGTTTCATATATCTAATAACTGATGGACTCAGTTATATTTCTGGATTCAAATGAGGTTTATTGTACTAACAGAAAATGTGCAATCTGCATTTAAACAAAATTTGACCGGTGCAAAAGTATGGGCACCTTTATCATTTTCTTGATTTGAACACTCCTAACTACTTTTTACTGACTTCCTGAAGCACTAAATTGGTTTTGTAACCTCATTGAGCTTTGAACTTCATAGCCAGGTGTATCAAATCATGAGAAAAGGTATTTAAAGTGGCCACTTGCAAGTAGTTCTCCTATTTGATTCTCCTATGAAGAGTGGCATCATGGGCTCCTCAAAACAACTCTCAAATGATCTGAAAACAAAGATTATTCAACATAGCTTTTCAGGGGAAGGATACAAAAAGTTGTCTCAGAGATTTAACCAGTCAGTTTCCACTGTGAGGAACATAGTAAGGAAATGGAAGAACACAGGTACAGTTCTTGTTAAGCCCAGAAGTGGCAGGCCAAGAAAAATATCAGAAAGGCAGAGAAGAAGAATGGTGAGAACAGTCAAGGACAATCCACAGACCACCTCCAAAGACCTTCAGCATCATCTTGCTGCAGATGGTGTCACTGTGCATCGGTCAACAATACAGCGCACTTTGCACAAGGAGAAGCTGTATGGGAGAGTGATGCGAAAGAAGCCGTTTGTGCAAGCACGCCACAAACAGAGTCACCTGAGGTATGCAAAAGCACATTTGGACAAGCCAGTTACATTTTGGAAGAAGGTCCTGTGAACTGATGAAACAAAGATTGAGTTGTTTGGTCATACAAAAAGGCGTTATGCATGCGCTGTATTGTTGACCGATGCACAGTGACACCATCTGCAGCAAGATGATGCTGCAGGTCTTTGGAGGTGGTCTGTGGATTGTCCTTGACTGTTCTCACCATTCTTCTTCTCTGCCTTTCTGATATTTTTCTTGGCCTGCCACTTCTGGGCTTAACAAGAACTGTACCTGTGTTCTTCCATTTCCTTACTATGTTCCTCACAGTGGAAACTGACTGGTTAAATCTCTGAGACAACTTTTTGTATCCTTCCCCTGAAAAGCTATGTTGAATAATCTTTGTTTTCAGATCATTTGAGAGTTGTTTTGAGGAGCCCATGATGCCACTCTTCATAGGAGAATCAAATAGGAGAACTACTTGCAAGTGGCCACTTTAAATACCTTTTCTCATGATTTGATACACCTGGCTATGGAGTTCAAAGCTCAATGAGGTTACAAAACCAATTTAGTTCTTCAGGAAGTCAGTAAAAAGTAGTTAGGAGTGTTCAAATCAAGAAAATGATAAGGGTGCCCATACTTTTGCACCGGTCAAATTTTGTTTAAATGCAGATTGCACATTTTCTGTTAGTACAATAAACCTCATTTGAATCCAGAAATATAACTGAGTCCACCAGTTATTAGATATATGAAACTGAAATACCTGTTGCAAAAACCAAAATTGTTATAAAGAAAAAAGGTTAACATTAATAGGGGTGCCCAAACTTTTACATATGACTGTAATAATGGAGGCTGTACCTTAACCAAAGACCCCTTCCCACAACTATTAAATAGCTTGTCCAGCAGATAAAAAAGCAATATTCACCCATTCCGATCACTTTTAAGTCTGACGCCAAGAAAATCGCATGACAAAGCCTTCTTATCCAATCACAGGCTGCATCGGTGACACACTTTAGTCAGTAATTGGATATTATTATTATTATTTATTTATATAGCACCATTGATTGCATGGTGCTGAACATAAGAAGGAGTTACATACAAGTAAACAAACTAACAATGACAGACTGATACAGAGGGGGGAGGACCCTGCCCTTTCGGGCTAATATTCTACAGTTCAGTGGGGAAGGAGAGAGTTGGTTGGTGGGTTGCAGCAGCTCCAGTGTTGGTGAAGCGGTAGCTCCAGTAGTGGTGAGGAGGGAGCGGGGATCATTGCAGGCTGTAGGCTTTCTTGAAGACATGGGTTTTCAGGTTCCATCTGAAGGATCTGAATGTGGATGATAGTCAGACATGTTGGGGCAAAGAATTCCAGAGGATGGGGATATTCGAGAGAAGTCTTGGAGGCAGTTGGGTGAGGAGCAAATAAGTGTGGAGGAGAGAAGGAGGTCTTGGGAGGACTGGAGATTACATGAGGGAAGATATCAGGAGATTAGTTCAGAGATATATGTTGGAGACAGGTTGTAGATGGCCTTGTAGCTCAGTGTTAGTAATTTGAACTGGATACACTGAGAGAATGGGAACCAGTGAGGAGATTTGCAGAGGGTAGAAGCGGAGGAGTATATTTTCTGCCATTTCCATAGTGTAAATATGGTACCTGGAAGTCAGCAATGACAGAATAATAAGCATCAGGGATTGAGAGCACGGGAACGGAGGAGGAGGTCAACCATAACTTTTTTTTAATCCAATTTCAATCCTTTAAAAAAACCTTTTTTCTCAATGGCATTCCCTTTAACTCGGAATTCAGGATGTTTAAAATAAATTGTTTTTTATCAAGAAAATCCCTTTATAAAAAATGTTTGCATAATAAAAATTGAAGAAAGTCTTGGACACCAAGCCATGTCAGATCATTAAGCTGTAACTTGTCTACAGTTTTTTTTAGCTTTGTCATTTATCATTCAAGTTGAAGCAAATAATTAATCTCTTAGGCACTAAAGCAAGCAACTGTGTGACACTGATGTTTTAATGGACTTCTTAATTAGACGTTGTGAACAAATAAATTGAGACTTAATTTTTTTAAGCGGTGCAGAGCAGGCGGAGAAACCACGATCCGCACTCGGGACCAATGTTCTAATGACAAGATAATGCATTTTGTAGGGTCCATCTGAAGATTAACAAGTGTATGTGAAATACCAAGGTGACATTTTACTTTTCAGCAATTTAGAAATATTTTTTTAATAAACTTGTATGTCAAGTACAAAAGTCAAACATTGATTACCAAGAGAAGGAGGACACCCTAAGAAACACGAAGATCTCAGCAAAGGTGTGACATGCATTGCTTAAGAATATATAAAACTTTTTATTTTTATGTAATATTTTTGACAGCATTGCCTAACAGTAATTCAGTTAAAATTAACATAATTTTATACTTAAAAAGTCCCTGTACTTTTAGATAACTTGCTCTCATTTTATGGATAATGTAATATTATTAATAATAATAATAATAATAATAAATATACAAGCTGCAAATCATTTTATTGAAAGGTTGTTTCCTTTCCCCTAAAAAATCAGAAAATTACCTGTTTAAATTGTACATTATAATTTTTTTCCATATCACAATCTTTATTCAAATATTAGTTAGCAGTCTTGGAATTTTCACACTTTCTGTGGGACTTTTTTAGCTTTTGCCTTACTGTTATTGCATTTGTACATTAGCAGCACTAAACAGACTCTGAGCTTATTGTTTGTATTGAAACTTTCAATGAGTGGGTGCAAAATTCATTGGGAAGGGAAGGGGATCACGATCAGGTGTGACATTGTCTATTCTGGTGGCTCCTGTGTTCAGCTGTATATGAAGGTGTCATTATTTATAATCCTGTCTTTGAAGCTAAGAAAATGGCTGAAAACTTCTCCTGAAAGGACAGGAAGTATAACACTGGAAGTGCTCTGGGCGGGACGGAGCACTTCAATTGCCTTGCTCCATCTCTATCCTCAGTTGAACTCTGTCCTCTAGGGGTGAGAGCAATGACAAAATGCAAAAGTGACCAAAATAACAGTCAAAAAGGATGTGAACAGAGAAATGGTCTATGGTCACCCCCTGCAGAACCATTCCTTTATAGGGGTTGTCTTGCTAATTGCTTATCATTTCTACCTGTTGTCTGTTCCATTTTCACAACAGCAGGAGAAATGGATTCACAATCAGTGTTGCTTCATAACTGGACTGGCTGATTTCACAGAAGTGTGATTGACTTAGAGTTTTATAATGTTGTTTAAGTTATCCCTTTATATTTTTGAACAGTATACAATAGACCCAATTCATCATTTATATTTTATTGAAGTGACTTTTTTATCTTGTGGTATTTGCTGAGTTTTTTGCCCTAAATTCTTCAAAATGGCACACACAGTCCATGAATTTGGCACAAAATAAAAAATGCTCTTTTATTTTGGACTTTAACTAGTTTTTCTAATGTTTCAACACCAAAAATAAAGTTGCACATCTTTAAAAAAGTCCCAAAAAAGCACTTTTTGAGGCCAGTAAAGACTCCCCCATTTGAGTTTCATTTCATTGCCATTTTGCATGTAAAACATGGTGGTATAAAAATCTAATGCTTTCACAGATGTGAGTTTTCTTGAAGTCTAAACAATCCTTTGAGCCTTACAGTCTGGACTCAAGATCTTTTTACTTTTATTGACAGATAAGTTTGCAACTGATATATTAAGCGCCTAAAGGGCCTGTCACACTAAGCGATATCTCTAGCAATATCTCTATAACTTGTGACGTTATAGCGATATTGCTAGCGATATCGCTGTGTGTGATACTTACTTATGACCCGCTCCCCCGCTGCTTACCGCTGATCGCGCGAGAACAGGCTGGACTGTTTCTTGTCGTCAGCTTTCTGCTGGGCTTCCTGTGGAGAGACGAGCGACGAGCGTGGAGCCGGGCGGGAGGACGCAGGATCGCCTAGTGTGACAGGTAAGTAGCGACCCACGTCCCCAGCGATGTCGCTGGTGAGATCTGCCTGTGTGGCAGCTCACTAGCAACCACTTAGCGATGCACCAGCGATCCTGACCGCGTCATATCGCTGGTCGGGATCACTGGTGCATCGCTAAGTGTGACGAGTACCTTTAGAGATTACCAGTTTTAGGTTTTATAAAACTTTCATCTGTGAGCTAGGTGAGGTGAAAAAAAAAGATATTTCACCGCCTGGATATGATCAAGAATTTTCCTGTGCTGGCAAGAAGAGATTTTAAAATTGACCAATTTATCACAAATGTTTGGCTTAAAGCGAACCTGTCATTTCAGGTGATCTTTCAGAATATGCCATGATGTGCACAATTTTTGACCATTATGACTTCCTGCCTACATTTTTCATCCTTTTTTCCCTCTGCAGGCTCTTCTTCAAATTTTCAGTACTTTTTCTTAGTTAATGGGTGAAGACTACAGATGAGTGAATCTGACAATATTCTAATTCATCAGCTCTGCTCAACTTTTCCCAGGAAATTCTCACCTACATTTCACGAGTCTTTCCAAGCAGCTCTGCTCCAATCTGGTCATTTTTTCGGTCCAGTTATTGATGCAGTCTACTTTGGTCCATCTTTGGCTTCTTCCAGCTGGGGTCTTCTGATGTCTTTGTCATCTCCTACACTGACTAGGCCATGACATTGCAATGTGGACAGGCACATGTCATGTCATTGAGTGGAGTAGTCAGCGTAGTAGACACCAAAGATGTCTGGCATCAGAAGACACCAGAGATGGCCCAGTGAAGATCACATTATCGACTGGACAGAAGAGGACAGATTAGGCCCCCATGAGTAGTTTTTATTTATTTTTTTAACATCTTCATCCCTTTTGAAACCAGCAAAAAAGTGGCCGGTTGACATCTGGTGAATGTGAATTTTTTGTGAAATTTGAGTTTAATTAAATTTTCCTCATCTCTACTGGAAACCAGCTCCTCTGATGCTTCCTATATGCAGCACATAGAGACATATTGAGAACCTACACTTTAGTCTATATGTATCACGTATGCAGGAGTAGCAGCATTATCGATGACATTATGGAGCAGTACTTAGCTGTGTAGCAGTGAATTCTTCTCCTCTCTCCATGAACTTCAGTAGGCGACTGTAATATGATCATTCAGTGAGCAAACAATCCATCTTGTCATAACTAAGTCTGATTCTAACAGTTTTCAGATTGAATGCGTTTTGGAGCCAAAGGAAAAGTGGCTCATAAGTGGAAAATGAAGCAAGTTTCTCTGATAAGTTTATTTTATTCACTTCTGCTATTGATTTATCTAAAGTTTGTTGAAACAACAGTGACTGTTTAAAGCTCACTATAATTGAGTAATATTTATTTTCTGTTTCTGCACTTGCATATTGCACCACATGTAAGCAGCCAATCTGTTCCGTTTAACTTTCATGGGAATTCCAGCCTAACAATTGTAAATAATAACATAAAAAGCAGAATTATTGATTTGCCAATTTTTATGGACATAAATTTCCCAGTAAGGCGTTCTAGTGACAGCTGCACTTGATAAATGGGCTTATGGTTGAATAAAGCTTGTTTTCTGAATCAGAGCACAGTACATCATATACTGTATCATTCTTTTGTGGCTGCAAATCCATGAATAATATATGGAAAGTGAAGCTGAAGTAATTCCTCATTTCTATTCAAGAAAAGTGAGCAGGGGAGCTAAGCCGGACCTCTGGAGCCCACTAAAGCTTCAACCTTTTATGGATTACATAAAAATACTGCTCCACCTCATAATGCTTTGCCAACTCTTAAAGTGCCACATACAGTCTAGTAAAAGGATTTCACTTGGCCAGTTGATACAAAACATTATAATCAATAAAAGAACATCACTTTCTAAAGAAGGCCAACAAAATAATCTTTGATGTGCCACATACTGATAGTCAAAGTGTGTTTGATTTAGAGGAGGTCCTTTATTGTTTAAAAGGGTTATCTTTCCCATTTATGATTGGGGATAAAGAACGATACCAAAGGTGGGTTCAAATTTTTAGCACAAGCTTTCCAACTTTGCATGCAGGATCTATGTCATATAGTTTGTCCTGGTATTTTAGTCTTTCACTAATAATTTAATAATCCAATTTCCAAGTCAAAATGCTTAACATAAGTATCAAATGGCTGGGCATGAGGCTTGAAGGCTCTCCTTGTACCTTTTAGCACTTGATTTAGTTGAATAGAAATAAATCCCAAGGAACTGGGTCGAAATTCAGCTTTTTCTAATTCACCTGAATGTGCTGTTGTTTTAGCAACTGGTTATCGAGAACTGGAGAGAACCATCAACATCCCAACTCTGTGTAATACCCAAGTAATGGCCAACATCTCAAACATGGGTGGAGGTTGTGCCATAGCGGGAAGAAATCAGACTTTAATTCTACTTCTCGACAAGTCTTCAAAACTTTATAAAGTAGTACGAGCTGTGGGGAAAACACACACAATAGAGTAACTCTATTTAAAGGGAACCTGTCAGCAGTTTTGGCAGATATGAGATATGGCCATCACCTTTCAGGGCTTATCTACAGCATTCTATAATGCTGTAGATAAGCCCCTGATCCAACCTGCAAAAAAAGAAAAATAAGTTTTATTATACTCACCTGCAGGGCGGTCTGGTCTGATTGGTGTTGCAGCTCCTGGTCTGGCGCCTCCCATCTTCTTGCGATGCCGCCCTCCTGCTTGCTTCATGGCTCCCTGGCATTGCGTTTCTGCGCAGGCATGCTTATCCGCTCTATTGAGGGCAGAGGAAAGTACTGCAGTGCGCACACGCTGGGCCTCTCTGACCATTCCTATTTGCCTATTTTCCCCAAAGTCAATATTTTATCTGATTTGCTAGCTGCTTAGTACACAGTGGGCAGTCCGGTGCACCTTCCCTTGGTCATACTATTCTGCCTACTCAGCTCTTCTGCTCTGATTGATTGACAAAGCCGGCTTCAGTTAGGCCAATCCTGTCTGTTCGGAAATCCTGCACTTTCACAAACAGCTCCAGTATAGGCGGATGGACAGAACAAGCTTTATCCTTCGGTATGTCATCTTCTTGTTCTGTACATACATCGATAATGAGCCTGTCAGCACATGTGCCAGATTTCATGGCTGATTACGCACGACCAACTGAAGAGTGCACACAAGCTTTTGAAGAGAAGAACAGAGGTGCTAATTGACCAGGATGAACCTTGTGTCACTTGAGTAAAGTGAGATTACAGCATACTCCGATTTGCAATGTAATAAAAGTTTGATTTTCAAACGTAACATAGAAAATAATGGTCAAATATGCATATTTTCAAACAATATTGTATTAGAACATGATTAGTGTAGTATTAAGGCAAATAATGAGAATCTCAATGAGAAATCAGATAGGGACAATAATTCTTAGCCCAAGAAATTGATAATCTCTGGGAAAGAAAAATGGGTAGCCCTAATGGGACAAACAATTTATATTTATGTATCCAATTGACCTTATCCTAAAATAAAGTGTATAAATAATGTATGATAAATGTAAGCTAACGCTATGATCAAGTATTCTTTTTCCTTCTTTTCTTAAAGGACAGATGATTCCCATGCCATTGAACAAGGGAAAGAGGATGATGAAAAATCAACAGCCTTAAAATTATTGCCCCCTTTGGAAGAACGGATGACATGCTTTAGGAACATGCTTCTTGAGAGAGGGGTAGGGGCACCCGTATAGCTAATTGATTTAGTTAATTTATAATTGGATCAGCTTACATCATTGGTGACCATATAAACCTGTTGCTTCTAGGAGGCCAAATATTGTGAAATTTTTCATTACTTTAGGTTAAAAAACATTTAAAGCCATTTGACAGTGTGGGAACCGCAGATCTCTGACCGGCAGTAATTATTTTACCGCCGATCAGAGGCAGTGTTTACCTTGCTGTCATGCACATTATAGCATGGCAAACAGCTGGTGTTTGGGGTGCCAAGTCAGAACAGTAAAACAACTTCATGTTGAAGTCCATGTTTGGGGTCTGTGCCTGAACAGTAGGTGTTCGGTACGGACCCCAAACTTTACTGTTCGGGTTCGCCTATCTCTACTAATGAGATCTGTACTGGGAATTAGCAAAAGGCAATGACTGCTACTGATTAAGAAAATAGACTAGTGGAGAAATTCACATTAGAAGAGCTGTGTTGGCACACTTAGTCCCTAACAGTCAAAATGGCAAACCCCCATTCAGGCTGCTCATCTCTTAATATCGTATAAATAAGGAATGCTATAAAAGTATCTAAGACACACCAAGATTTTCCAAATTGATCGCACAACATGCCCTCTTCCCAAACCCCCTCTTTGTCCCTTTGAAGTTCACAATTTCTTTCCTGTAGACATATTTTGTAGTGTAGTGTATCAGAGCTGTATCTGTAACTTTTCCTTATGCAAAAATTTTACAGGACACTAGCTTTTACTAAAGAGACCAGCTTGATATAGAGTATAATCAGCAATGCTCCATAGAAAGAAAAAACAAATCAGTTTTTGTGCTTCAGAAAGAGAGTTATATATCTAGTTCCTCTAGAGGTAACTAGCCTAAAAGTCAGCCTTTAATGTGTCTGGCAACAAAATCTGGGATTTTAGCATGAGATACCCATCTACATGGAGCTGTTGAGCTGTTTCTGGGTAATCTGGGTATTTGCTTCTCATCAGTGCAAAGAAGAGTTTGGTCAATTGATTGAGATACTTTTGAAGCAATTTGGCCACGTTTGAAAGACACCTTGTTCAGCCAGCCAGACCAAGAACTGCTGAAGGGCATATACCTTGTAGATGGTGTCTGGATTGGTTAATATCTCTGGTTATGCTGGAAGACTTATTGAGAGGGCTTGACACTGACTTATAGGGTGGCTACTTCAATTATATGGAAATAGCGAGAGTTTTCTTCTATGTGTTTGTGCTGTCAAAATCATGGAAGAGCAGATGAGAAAAGAGGCTGGAACATTATACATTGTTTTATCAAAACCAATTAAAATAATTTTCATATTTTTATATAACGATGTGCTATATAGACTCATTTCATCCTCAATATTTACATGTCCTCGATAACAGTCGATGAGTCCTCCAGTTCTTATAGCAGAATTATTTAATTAGCTGATTCTCAAGTCCATTAAAGTGTCAGCAGACTAAAGCAAGACGGAATGAGAAAAATGTTTATAATGGAACAAACTGTTTTGAATTCTCCGCAGGTGTCTGCATTCTCCACATGGGAAAAGGAGCTGCATAAAATCGTGTTTGATCCTCGGTATCTCTTGCTAAACTCTGAAGAGCGAAAACAGGCAAGTTTTGTGTACTAAATAAACAGCCGCCGTGTGACATCTCATGAAAAGTATTACTTTACTTGAAAACGCTTGCAGTTGTGTACAAAAAACAACAGGGGACACCATAAAAAGACAAATATCTAGACACAGGAGACTTTTTAAAAATATATTCTAATTGGAAAAATTGTCATTTGTTGCATCATCTATCAGGATGAATTAATATTTACAATAATTGTGTGACAACCGGCAATTCCCTATAACATTCAACCCAAAATGCCATAGTATGTACAGTGGATATAACCAATCAACACACCACTGTTCCAAAGCCAGGCTTTTGAGAAGTTAAAAAAAAATCATACCATGAATAATTTCACAAGTATTTCCACTTTAAATGTCACGCATAATCTGTACAATTCCATTAAATAACAAACTGAAATCATTTTGAGGGAGAAATAAAAATAACAAAGCTAAAGTAATCTGGTCGTATAAGAGGTAATACCCTCGGTTATTGGGTATGTGTATGTTTTCCAATTAGCCAATCCCATTTACAGTCATGTTCCACTGTAGTCAGTGCACAGCCTTCATCATTCGCAGTGGTTCTGATTAACTCCATATAAAGTTTTGCTGTTGTTCTAATAGTATTTTCTTGAAATTTTCTTAGTTGTGTTTTACAGAAAAAGCCATGGTTCATAACTAGCTTTCACCACAGCAAAGGGATCTCATTCTTAAGTTATCAGTGAGGAGAAAGGTGCAAATTTTTTTACATGGCATTAGATACACCATGGAACACTGTGGAGATGGTCAGCAAGAGGTGGCTTAAATTTAGCAGAACATTAACATCACCTAGGCCTTTTTTGTCCCTCAAAATTTGATGAAAAGACAAGAAAATTTGTCTTGAAAGCTGGCAAGAGACCTACAGAAACATTAAAAGAGCTGCAGGAATTTCTTGCATGTACTGGTTGTGTACTGCATATGACAATAATCTCCTGTTTTCATCATATGTCTGGCTTGTGGGGTGGAGTGGCTATATGGAAGTCTTTTCTTTCAAAGTAAAATTCCAAGCCCAGTTATGTATTACTAAAACTTACATTGTCTGCCAAAAACATGTGGGAAATCAATGTTAAGGTTTAATGAGGCCAAGGTTCAACTTTTTGACCAAATTTCCAAGAGTCGTGTTCAGCAAAAGTCAACATTGTGCAAACCAGAACAACATACCCACGGTGAAGCATGGTGGAAGCAGCATCATGTTTTTGGGCTGTTTTTCAGCAGCTGGAACTGAGGCTTTAGTCAAGGTGAACAGAATTATGAACTTTTCGAAATATCAGTCAATTTGGCAAAAAAATCCTTCCAGCCTTTGATACAAAGCTAAAGATGAAGAAAAATGACAAGTATGACAAAGACTTTAAGAATACCTTTAAATCTTTGGCAGAAGAAAATCAAAGATTTGGAATGGACCAATCGGAGCCCAGATCTGAATCAAATTGAAAGAGGGTCATACAGAGAAGATGCCCTTGTAATCTGACTGATTTGAAACTACTGCAAGGAAGAGTGGATGATTACCAATTCCAGATGTGCCATGCCATTAGAATCCTACTCAAAAGACTAAACTATGTCATAAATTCTAAGTGTATTTCAGCAAAATATTAGTTTAAGGTTGTGCATTTTTACACAGCCACCTTATATTAGTTCTATATTTTTATTTTTCTGCCCAAAAAGATTTCAGTTTATTTTTCAAATGACTTGTACAGATTATGAGTGACATTAAAGGTGTAAAAAATTCTGAAATAATTATTCTTGGTACAATTTCTTAACATGACAAAACCTGGCATACTAACAGGGGTGTGTGATTAGTTAATAGAATCAGAAACAAAGTGGCAACAAATATGACTAGACTTCTTGATGTCATCAAGATTACAGATTGTGTTTTATGTTCTATTTTTGATTTCTTAATGTATGGTCTTTTTACAGGTTTGAGATTGACATCAAAAAGTGAGACTTTATATGTAGGAGAGCAAAAATCTTTCTACATATGTAGCATCTGCCAACATGAAAGTGCACGTGCGGCGCCCAATACTATTTTGTAAAAACATGCCTCTTTAGTTTATTTTTTAAGATGATTTACAAATAACTATTAAGATCTTATTGATGATACATCTGTGTATGCAGTGATAGCAGCAAAGATTGTAACGTAATTGTAAGTGGACATGTAGATATTCTGGAATAAATAGAGGTTGGGTCTTCAGAATCATTTTTCCTGATGTGCAATAGGAACCTAACACAACAAAGTTACTATGCCCCAGGGTCTTTGCTACTCAAGTTAAAATGTAGATATGATTCATTTTCCCTAACTAAGTTCGTTTTGGCCAGATTTGTTCAATTTGGCCAGAATATTCGATTTGATTTAATCCAAATAAAAGAAAATTGTTCTGAAATGAAAGAGGCCTAATTGGCATAAAAAATCTAATTTTGTTCTCTTCAGACCCTAAAATGCCCATGAAATGCCCATCATTGACGTCAATGACATGTGGCAACCCCCATGACACAGGGTTAATGACATACATTGCCTGCCACAAGACCAAGTGATGCTAATCATTGTTCTTACTCATAAGGAAGCACCAGAAGAACCAAAAACATGGGCTGAAGGACCAGTGAGTGGCTGTGAATGGTTAGGGCCTGGGAGAGATGAACAAAATGTATTTTATCCCCTTCCCAGCTTTCAAAATAAGACAGCAAAATAGAGGCCAACTGGATGTTATTTTGCTGTAGTCTTATGAATCGAATAACAAAACTTTTAGATTTGCCAGAAGCTTCAATTTGGGAAAAATTCAAAATGAATGAAAATTTGATTCATTACAAGGTAGTTCACTTACTGTATCTCCAGTGAAACATACATGTCTAAATAAATGAACTCCAGGTAGGTCTCACTTATACTGGCAGAATAATCCAGTGCACTACTCTGTCAACCATGCACACTTGGTGCAACCCTCCTCAAGGTTGTAACAATACAGAGAAATCAAGGAACCAGGGCCCCAATCATCCTCCTTTAGGAACTATCAGTACAGAAAAATCACAACTTTTCGACCATGCAAGGCCTTTATCAAGCCATAAAAGAGATATTCAAATAGCTCTTTTTTTACGGCTTGATAAATGCCCTGTACGGATGAAACATTGTGATTTTTCTGTGCTAATAAAGTTACCAAAGGAGGACGATTGGGGCCCTGGTTTCTGGATTTCTCTTCAGCTTGGTCTCACATCGAGTTTACTAATACATGTACATGCTGTATAATCTATGCATTTCAAGATTAAATAATCAAGAGTCGTGTATTTGTATAGTAGGAGAAGCTTTGGTGAGAATCTTAAAAGGATGATGTAGAAAAAAAAATCCTCATATATTGCCCCGATATAACATATAAATGGCTTCACTTTTAGGTGTTCGATCAGTTTGTAAAAACTCGAATTAAAGAAGAATATAAAGAAAAGAGAAGTAAATTAATGCTCGCCAAAGAAGAATTTAAAAAGCTTCTAGAAGAATCTAAACTGTCTCCAAGGTATTACTGGCAACTCTAAAAAGTCAATTGTACATGATTTAATAGTGTTTGTCATTATGCATTGCTCTACTAAATTCAGATTTACAATTAAATGAGCATTATATAATATATGGTATGAAAGAAGTAGACAATAATATATTACTTGCTGCACTCGCTATAATAGATCACCTCTCGCTGTGGATAACACAGTATATTTGTGCATTATATGCACAGACCATTGACCATTGATTTAATTCGACCTGACTCTTTTCTTTTGTGGGGCTGCCGAAGGAATACTTTATAAAGTTTGGAGTATCCAATTTTTTTTTGAAGATCGCAATAAAGAGGTATTCTCATCTAAGAGTAGATATGCCATGAATGTCTAAAAGGGAACCTGTCACTTGAAAAAGTGCTATTTACCTGCATAAATTGGGTTAATCTGAAGGTTAATAGTGTTCTGAACCTGCCTGGTGCCGTCACCGAGAGGCTCACTGCCAGGAGAAAAAGAACTTTATTCCGCCTGGCAAGGAGGATGGTGCTGATGCGGGTTCAGTCACTGCTCAGTGTATAGAGAGGGAAGACTGTAACCTCACTCCCGGCACTAACTGACAGTTGGCGCTAATGTTGAGCAGCTGTCAGTCAGTGTTGTGGGCAAGGTTACAGCCACCGCTCTCTATACGCAGAGGAGTGACTTAACCCCAAATGTTGATGGAAGGATTAGAGTTAATTTTCTCCCAGCAGCAGGGCACTCAGTTTGTTTTTAAATTACATATTGATTCCATATCTCCAGAATAATATTGTTTTTTCACTTGACACGCTCCCTTTAAGTCCAACCTTTGGGATCAGCATTTGTCTTGAGAAAGGGACGCTGTCCTGTGTTGCATGGAATAGAGAAGTGGCTAATCTTTACCTTGGGTGAAAAAGCCTATTTATATCCATAATTTAACACACATTGATTTTTTTTATCTTGTTTGGGCCTGTGTTCAGTCATAAAACACATATTGAGGAAATAAATAAAAAAAAATGGAATTAAGCAAAACTCCAATTGGATGGCATCAGTTTTAGCAGGTTGCAAACTAGACAATGGATTATGACTCCTGTGAGGGACGAGGGAGACTCCATTTTGGAGTTATGAATTCAGGTTCCATAGGTTATCCAAAGATCTCTCTCCACTCCCAAATGGTGGCCCCACCCTTGGTAGAAATACACAGTTCCCAAAAGAGCAGAACATTTGCCAAATGGCAAGTGTATTAGAGGCCAAGTGTTAAAGGAGGCAAGGAGGAGCAGAGCTAGGACCCCCTGCTGTCTTTTGTGCAAGACTCATAGACTGTAAGCTTGCGAGCAGGGCCCTCATTCCTCTTGGTATTTTGTTATAATCTACTGTATGTGATTATTGTTATGCTGTAATGTCTATTGTCTGTACAAATCCCCTCTGAAATGTAAAGTGCTGCGGAATATGTCGGCGCTATAGAAATAAAATTTATTATTATTATTAAGACTGCTTACTTCAAGGGAGAACGCAAGACTCTTTGGTACTGACATCTAGAGATGGATTATGAATGTACCATGCATCTCAGGGTTAAGTCCAATGTATCACTAGAACCCTGAGAGCCCCCTGCACACACCCCTGCATCTCATATTGCTCTAGCTAACCCGGATGCTGAGCTATTGAGACTGGTTCCCCAGAACCACTTAGCCGACCCAAGTTTGGACTCTGTATCGGTCCAGCCCCAACGAGCCTGTTGAGATGTTATGACCTATCCTAGATATTGGGAATTATTTCGGCCAGGAGATCAAGGGAGGAGAATTCAGTCCAACCCAGAGGAGCGGTGGTAAATATTGGAGGGGGTGCGCAATGGGTTAAAAGCTAGCTATACACTTTTAGCCCCGTCTTTGTTCTGCCATGGAAGCCACGTCACTTTGCGTGTGGAGACAGACCAGGAACTAAGGAAGTACCTGTGGTGTTGAGCGCTTCCCTCGGACCCACCTGCTATAAGACACGGTAACTTGATGCATACATCTAACTGCTATCTCAACCCATACCCTAATTTTTATCTACACCTCTGACTTTAATATCTGAAATATCTTTATGTATTTGGAGTATCTAGCGTGCCTTTTGGCAATTAAAATGTCAATTAATTTTGGGCTTCTCTTTCATCTCGAAACTAGATTTCCCATATCAGTGAGCCCGGCTAGTACTTATACACTACCTGGGGTTGGTATAAGCTTGTTGTTAAAGAACTGGGCTTATATCTAACGAGGAACTGGTGGCAGCATACAATTCTGGTGATATTGGGGGATCCTGGCAGTGATGGATCGGAGGTTTACATATATGTTCCCAGCGTGTGACTGATGATGGCAGGTTGATATCCGTATGTCGGGTGTTTTCCTTACAACTCCCATTTTCTAAAAGCCCTTAGGGTGAAAATCCAAGAAGACAAGTGAAACCACCAAACAGCGATGAACAGTCTGGTTTCTTTTGGTGAGCTGGAACATTTGCCTCTGCTCAACAAAAAAAGTCAGCTCTTTTGGATCTTAAATGGATTCCTATTAAATGTGTGTTCACAAGACGGTGAGCATAATATTAATGATAAAATCACCATAGTCAGGAGCATCCGTAGCAGGTATTAGTTGCAACTGGAAGCCAAACGCAATGTACCCACAGAGAGAGCAATAGAAACTGCAAGTGGCTCAATGGGGTGCCGGCTCCCATTATTTACAGAAGGGCGCCAACGTTTTGTGCCAGATTTTTTGACAGTATATTATTGCCAGCCTGAATATATTTTGGCATGGCATGGAGGTATTGTTTGAATCATAATTACATCTAAGCAAAAGGGGGTGGCCCTACCTTACCTATTGCCCAGAGTGTGATTTTCTGTAAATGGTTAAATTATTTAAAAGGGCTATGTAAGGTTTTTTAATTAGAAGCACACCGCTTCTCTGACTCCCAGCTTCCTGCTTGCCAGGAAGAGGTATGCGCCTAAAGACTAATGGTTCAAAACAGCATTTTCAGTCTCCTGATGGTCTTAAATGTGTTCTTTCATTTGTGACTAGGCAAAGCGTTTTTTTCTGTGCAGCTTTGGAGAAGCACAGCGTCACTGGAGCTGGCCAGATCCAGCGATCATCCAGACTTCAGAATGGTGACTGCAAACTCTAAAGGCTCATACTCACTTGTGACAGACTCGCACGATTCTTGTGCGAGTCTCTTGCGTGAAAACCTGGCACTGCCACCGGTTCTGGGACCAGAGCGTGCCGCTACATGTATTTCTATGCAGCCACACACTCCAATCTGAATGCTGGCGGCAGTGCCAAGTTTTCATGCGAGAGACACGAGAATCGTGTGAGTCTCTCATAAGTGTGTATGAGCCCTAAAGCAAAGGGCTTTGAAGCACGCGCTCCTCGCTTAAGAAACCGACAACCTAAAACACGATGCAGAGGTTGCCAGATACATTGGCAAAGAGCAGTATATTATAAAACTAAATGTTCCTGCGCTCTTGAGAACAGAGAGGATTTTACTATGGAATAAACTGTAAAGTAGTTTTTTTACAAGCATTTTGAAATTTTTACACATTTATGAAGGTGAAACAAGCTCTTTAGAGCAGTTTAAAGCAACTTACTTTAACTATTTTAAGTTTTCATTATGGCAGTTCATTAAATTGTAAAGTGTCATGAAGTGAACATTACACAATTTAAAGATTGAACATTTCTCTAATTATTGTAATTACATTTTAAAAAGTAACTAAACTTTTTTATTTAATTATCCTACAGGAATTGCAAGTTTTTGAATTTTTATAATATACGTCATTATTTTAACTCACGTCTCTACCACACACGATGGTATGGTGCCCTTACAACGCCCAGTTCACCCTCCTATTTAAGCTCTTTGCTATTGAAGCTTAGCAAGATTCACACACTATTGAAAAAGTTTATGTACGGGAATTTCTCCTGTTTGAGTGTAAATGAGCACCAATCGATTTGCATATATTTGATAGGCACTCAATGTTATACTGAAATCAGTTTCAGATTTCTGTTTTCTGCTGTTAGCAAGTTAAAGGGGATGACCACCACTCAGACTACTGCCAGAACTCGGTAATATAGTCCTCAGTGGTGCAGCCACCCTGTGTCAGGTTAATGATCTTTGCCTCTGCGACATGGATTCTGTGAGGTTCATTGTGCAGGGTGGGACCTGACACCCATAATGTGGTGGTGCACCATCTTGATGAGCATTCCTACATAAACAATTTCCTGGAAAGTGGATTGGTTGTCGTGGGCCAGTTGAATAGCCACCAAGGTCTCCCAATCTGACCCCCTTAGACTTTTATCTTTGGAGTCATCTGAAGGCAATTGTCTATGCTGTGAAGATATGAGATGTGCAGGATCTGAAACAACAGATACTGGAAGAATGTGCTAACATTTCTTCTGTGGTGTTGCCATCAGTGTGTCAAGAGTTGGAGAAGAGGATTGCATTGACAATCCAACACAATGGGCAGCACTTTGAACACATTTTATAAGTGGTCATAAACTTGTAAATAACTCTTGAAAGAATAAAGTTACATTAAATCCAAGCACACAATTATTTTTCTTGTGAAATTCTCAATAATTTTGATGTGTCACATGACCCTTTTCCCATTGAAAAAAATAAAGTTGGATCCAAAATGGCCAACTTCAAAATAACCGCCATGGTCATCACTCATCTTGAAAAGTTTTCTCCCTCCCATATATTAATGTGCCACAAACAGGAAGTTGTATCCATATAAATAGCCCACCCTGTAGATTAACCCCAAGATGTCAAAAAAAGCATCAACAGATAACCGTTCAGAGGCTTGGGGTAAGAAAATGCTCAAGCCTAAGGATTCTCTCCCAGTAAGGACATGATTATTCCCACCCACTGGAACTCATTCCCCTGTGACTGGAGTCTCAGGGTAAAAAATAGCCTACAGCTCTCCCTAAACACCCTAAACTGTTTTTTCTTCCCTGAAAATTTATCAGGAAAGGCCAATACTGGTTTAGGAAAAAACAAACTGCACATGAGAGGATACTGATGCTACAGCCACTGCCGACATTGGAGGGCTATGGGAAGTTTACATCCAACTAATTATCTCACCCTGCAACTGACATTGCAATGATTCAAGACTCTGGTATTCCTTGGCCAGATCCTGAATCATCTGTGTCACCTCGTCACAAAGCGTGTGAACAAGATCCATATTGGAGAAAAAGATAAAAGTATAGGCCAACTGTAATGTGAGGCTAGTCACTACTCATGTACAAGGCATGAGGCTGGGTAGTTAAGAGGTCCAAGGTCAAAAGCCAGGAGCCTATGTCATAGACAGATGGGTGAGACAAAGGCATAATCAGGTAACAGTCCGAAGTCAAAATTCAAAGAACATAACAGATCGAAACAAAAGGGCTAGGCAAACAGATGGTCAAGATAAATCCACAGTCGACCAGCAAAGATCAGAAGACTAAGAACACAGAACAAACACACCTCTTGAACAAAGCTACAATAGTCAGTAATCTAAGGTAGAGAGTTGTCTAAATGACCAGATATATACTATTAAGGAGACACATGGATGAAGCCCTGTCACACCCTGGTCCTGATTGGATGCCTAAACTGGCACTCAAGACACGGACAGCTCAGCACGCCCTAGCATTCGATTGGTTGGCTGAGCTGTCAATCATCATACTGACTGCTTAGCATGCCTCTGTCCTAGATTGGAAGAAAAAAATATTATTCACTGCATCCAGACACACTGATGGGAGGACTCGTGATAGCTCTAGATTACTACTGATATAGCATCACTTATATATATATGGATTATCAACACTTAAGACTAGACATGAGCAAATATTTTCAGATCCCTCCTTATTTGGCTTGCTAATAGCACATACCAAATAGCTGCTGCGGGAACCCAGATACCTGGTTCGCTCCCAATAATCATGTGTCCAGCGCCACAGTTGCATGAGTCACGGCTGTGTGACAGTCACAACTTACAGACTCTCCATGCTTGCGTTATGACAGTCACACAGCCGTGACACATGCAGCTGCAGCACCGGACACCTTATTATCTGGAGCGATCCAGGTATCCAGGTTCCCGCTGCAGCTATTTGGTAAGTTTGATTAGGGAGCCGAACAAGGAGGGATCCGATAATATTTGATCATGTGTACCTAAGACATGCATCAGTCCTCAGAAAGAAAGAGGTAGAGCACTAGACTTTTTTACTGCCTAGCATCACTCCCCATGATGTTCTGGTCAGGAAACTGAAGCAAAGCTCCATTCAATTAACTATTTTTGAAAGTAACCAAATAAAGGGACCTCAAAAAGTTTGTTTTCAGAATCAGCCCAGATGATAAAAGCCAGACCTCCATCGATCATAACATTGTGACATATATTAAGAGTATGCAATATTATAACAGAATAATTTTTACATATTTCTCTTACAATTTGTATTTTTCTTTTCTTTTTAACTAATGATAACTTGGTAAAAAAACATATTACTCAAACAATGTATTTTTCTTATTCTTATTTTTAATAACATTTTATATTGTTCTCATTAGGACCACTTTTAAGGAATTTGCAGAGAAATATGGAAGAGACCAACGCTTTCGTGTTGTCCAGAAAAAGAAAGACCAAGAACATTTTTTCAACCAGTTTATCAATTTGCTTAAAAAAAGGGACAAAGAAAACAGAATGAGATTACGAAAAATGAGATAAAACTAAACAAAAATCCCACAAGTGTGCAATAAGCATTTTCCCCCTATGCTGTAACTGCTGCAAGAAGACGGGAAAGTTTCCTCTATAAATTATCAAATAGAAGAAATCCATTAAGGAGATTATGTCCTGAAGCTTGGTGTATAAAGAATATCTCCGAAGAAAAAAAAATCAAAACACAAAATAAAAAGTTCTCATAGAAATAATGTTTCATATTGAAGCTATTTTTTTACAATGTTCAGTTTAATGTGTTTCAATTTTCCATTATAATCTGAAGTTGCTTCAATTATGCAAATTATCAGTTAGATGCACAATGTACAAGAGCTAAATTAAGTGATAATAAAAGCTAATTCTATTAAATGTTGGAACAAAACCACTTTTCCATTCTTGTTGAAAGCACAGTCCCCCTAAAACAGTAATAATTGTGTATCCGAAAAAACAATGCTTTATCCATGACCTTATTCCATTGTCTGAGTGGTTATAAACTATGGTTAAAAATATTTGTGAAGTGTGAGCAATCCCAAATTATGTTGTTGTCTAAAAAAAAATAATAATTTTTATTGGCTTCGATGGACACAAATGCTATAAGAAGCTTGTTCATAGAAGTCACCGCAACTGCGTTATTTTTTTTAAAGCCATCTGATGTATAGTTTTGTTCTTTTTATTGTATGCTGTCAGTATGCATGGGAGTTTTCTCATCAAATTTGGATACATAAATATTTTAATTTTTTTTTATTAATAAATATTTTAAGAATGGTCATCTTCATGTTGTCTTAAGGTTTATTACATTCGTTCTGAAACATCTCTAAATGGTCACCATTGTTTCCATAAAACTCAGATGGCTCTTTTCTGTTGTTGAGCGATACCTTCCGATATCGGAAAATATCGGATCGGATTGGATCGGACCGATACCCCAAAAATATCAGATATCGCCGATTCCGATACCGTAAACCAATGCAAGTCAATGGGACACAAATATCGGAATGAAAATAAACCCTTTCTTTCCTTGTAGGTTAATTCTACATGAAGGAAAACAACTTAGAATAATGTAGAATGTATTGGGGGAGGTGGAGGAGACATTAAAGGCATAGAGGTTTAGCCCAATCAAATGGAATAGCAGGAAATAATTTTTTTTAAGACGTTCGGAGTTACAAAGATATTGACTATGTTAAGCTTTTTAACTTCTTCCACACTTTCTCCTTCATCATCCTCAGCAGCAGCATATTTTTCATCAACTTCTTCTTCACCTTATTCATCTTCTTCTTCTTCACCTTCTATCTATTATTCTTTTTTTTTACATTCTTCATATTCTTCTTATTCAACTATTATTCTTCTTCATATTCTAATTCTTCATATTCTCCTTCTTCATCATATTCTTATTTGTGACAGGCATTCCTGTAGTTGTTATCTATAAAAGTTTGAAGATTACACCTTCCGTTCTGCCTGTCACAAAAGATTTACAACAGGATTTGTCCGCGTTCAGTTTGGCCTGCAGCAGCAGGCATTTTCCAGGGGCACCACGAGGAGGAACGGACTCACCCCCATACACTGCTTAGTCTTCTTCTGCTTATAATTTACATAATATCTTTTGCTCTGATTTTTAGCCTTATGCTTAATGTTCTTCTGCTTTTTGTTCTGCAGCTTCTTGTTCTTCTGCTTCTTGGTCTTCTGTCTCTTGTTGTTCTGTAACTTGGTGGTTGTCTTCTTGTTCTTTGTCCTCTTGGTCATCTTCTTCAGGGTCATCTTCTTGGTCTTCTTCGGAGTGGTCTTCAGGGTCGTCGTCTTCAGGGTCATCGTCTTCGGGGTCGTCCTCTTCTTCGGGATGGTCTTCAGGGTCGTTGTCTTTAGGGTCGTCATCAGGGAGATCCAGAATGATTACCAAAAACCATTTCAAAAAGCTTGAATGTGGAAATGTAGCAGAAGGTACAAGAAGGCTGAGGAACTGCTGAGAACCAGCTGACGGTACTGGAACCTGGATGGGTAGCCGAAGGTACAAGAGCCAATGGAACTAGTGAGGACCAGCTGATGGTACTGGAACCCGGTTACTAAGCAGGTGGTACCTGTGCCAGAAAGCACTAGCAAATACAGCAGGCGTTAGTGGAACTCGGATACCGAGAAGGAGGCACCTAAGCCAAAGGCTCTGCCTGGAAGCAGCTGATGTTACTGGAACTCAGGGGGACATTCAAGATTGACTTCCAAAGAACCAGCTAATGGTACTGGAACTCAGATAGGCAGCAGAAGGTACAAATGAAAAAAAAAGTTGCAAGGCTGCGAGCCGGCCGGAGTTACCGAAACCCACAGTCCTACAGTGGGAGCTTGTCTTATTGGCACTGTGGAACCAGCCTTCATTGCCAGATCCCGCAGCCCACATAGAAAGCACCAAAACTGCAGGCACCATAGAGTCGGCTAACCCGACCGCAACACGACAGGACAATGTATTGGAGGCAAAGTGACGTTGACACTACCTGGAAACAGCTGGCGTGCTGGAACCAGGCTGGGCAGGAGGGAGTACCCATGCCAAAGACACTTCTGAGCAGCAACTGGCAGTGTTGGAGCCCAGGGTAAATACTAGAAACAGAGAGGAGGCAGAGGCATAATTGGAGCAAGTTTAAAATCTGTAGTAGTGTGAATGTGGACAGAGCAGGCAAAATTGCCGGACACGCAGCAGGGGATCAGCTGGTGTTACTGAACCCCAATAACACTGGAGCATGTGTTGACTGTGCAGACGGCACTTCTCAGCAGCAACTAGCGGTGTTGAAGCCCAGTTATTACAGGAGAAACAGAGTGTAGCCAGAGGCCTAATTGGAGCAAGTTTAATATCTGTAGTAGTGTGAGTGTGGTTGGAGCAGGAGAATTTGCCGGACACACAGCAGGGGATCAGCTGACGTTACTGAACCCCAATAACACAAGAGCAAGTGTTGACTCTGCAGACGGCACTTCTGAGCAGCAACTAGCGGTGTTGGAGCCCAGGGATTACAGGAGAAACAGAGTGTAGCCAGAGGCCTAATTGGAGCAAGTTTAATATCTGTAGCAGTGTGAGTGTGGTCGGAGCAGGAGAAATTGCCGGACACACAGCAGGGGATCAGCTGACGCTACTGAACCCCAATAACACAGGACCAAGTGTTGGCTGTGCAGACGGCACTTCTGAGCAGCAACTTGCGGTGTTGGAGCCAAGGGATTGCAGGAGAAACAGGTGGTAGAAACATGAACACAACAGGAGACCTGGATACTGTTGCCAACCAATTATTTAATCTGGAAGAGGACTGGCAAATTCCTGCGAGATCCAGGCCTTGTTCATTTTCAGAAAAGTAAGCCGGTCAATGTTGTCGGAGGATAGTCGCATGCGACGGTCTGTTAGTACACCACCTGCGGCACTAAAGACGCGTTCCGATAATACACTAGCAGCAGGGCAAGCCAGCACCTCCAATGCATACTGGCTAAGCTCTGGCCATGTATCCAGCTTAGAGACCCAAAACTTGAAGAGGGAAGAGCCGTGTGGGAGAACACTGAGAGGGCAAGACATGTAGTCTGTCACCATCTGACAGAAACGTTGCCTCCTGCTGACTGGAGCCATATGTAATGGTGTAGACATTTGTGGCGGGGACACAAAACTTTGCCACATTTGGGCCATACTGGTCTTGCCTTGTGCTGAGGCGCTGCTTCTGCTCCCTCTTTGTGCAGAGCTTCCTCCACTGCCTCGACGCACTGAGCTGCTTTGTAAAGCAATAGCAGCACTGCTCTCGGGTGGAATGGAGAACATGATGGAATGCACCAGTGTGTCTTGGTACTCCCGCATTTTACGCTCCCGATTCAACAGTGTTATGAGGCTTTGTAATTTGTCCCGGTAGCGAGGATCTAGGAGGGTGTACACCAAATAATCAGCCATGTTGAGAATGTGGGCAATGCGGCGGTCGTTTCTCAGGCACTGAAGCATGAAATCAACCATGTGCTGCAGACTGCCAACTGGCCAAGAAATGCTGTCCCCTGCTTGAGGCATCATCTCTGCCTGCTCTGCATCACCCCACCCTCGCTCTAAATACTGACTACTAGAGCATTGTGTACCTCCCTCCTCTGGACAGATGTCTTCCTCCTCCATTTACTCCTCATCCTTCTCACAAAGTGTCCCCTGCCTAGGCCTTTGTGAGGAACCACATTGCGCAGACTGTCCAGAAGCAGATGGCATTTGTGACTCCTCATCCTCCACCTCTTCCACAACCTCCTCCCTTAGTGCTTGCAGTGTTTTTTCAAGCAGGCAGATAAGGGGGATAGTCATGCTGACTAGTGCATCATCTGCACTCGCCATCCCCGCGTGGAATCATCGAAGGCATGCAAAACGTGGCAGATGTCCTTAATAGAGGCCCACTCAGTGGTGGTGAAGTGTGAATGGCGCGCAGTGTGACTTGTTTGCGCCTGATGCAGCTGGTACTCCATTACTGCTGCCTGCTGCTCACACAACCTCTCCAACATATGTAACATTGAATTCCACCTGGTGGATAGGTCACATATTATGCGATGTTCCGGAAGGCGGAATCGGTGCTGCAGAGCTGCAATGCGTGATCTTGCCATGCTGGAACGCCGCAAGTGAGCGCACTCTATGCGGACCTTGTGCAGCAGTGCATCAAAATCCGGATAGTCCCTCAAAAAACTTTGCACGACCAAGTTGAGCACATGTGCCAGACATGCTATGTGAGTGAGGTTGCCTAGGCCCAGAGCTGACACCAGATTTCGGCCATTGTCACACACTACCATGCCTGGCTGGAGATTCGCTGGCACAAACCACACGTCGCTCTCCTGCTTGATGGCATTCCAGAGCTCCTGCGCTGTGTGGCTTCGATTCCCCACGGCTGTGCTCATATCGGTTGTAACAGTTAAGCGTTCACGGGTCCATGTGGAGGTAGACTGTGATGGCTCCTGCAGCGCTGATTCAGAGGAACTGGAGTATGCGGAGGAGTCAATGTGCACAGACTGGATTCCTGCAATCCTTGGAGTTATCAGAACATGTACAGCGCCACTCTCAAGAACTCTACCCGGCTCCACAACATTTACCCAATGGGCAGTGAGGGAAAGATATCATCCCTGTCCATAGTTACTGGTCCACGCATCGGTGGTCAGGTGGACCTTGCTACTGACGGCGTTTAGTAGCGCATGTTTAATTTTTCCCTCCACATGCTTTTGCAGGGCAGGGACGGCTTGCCTGCTGAAATAAAAGCGGCTGGGCACGTTGTATTGTGGGACTGCCAATGCCATGAAGTTACGGAATGTGTCAGTCTCCACCAGCCTGAATGAGAGCACTTCAAGGGACAGTAGTTTTGCAATGCCAGCATTCAGAGCCTGTGCTCGAGGGTGGTTTGCCGAGTATGGGCACCTTTTCTCCCATGCCTGTGCTACCGATGGCTGTAGACTGGCCTGGGAGTGTGAGGATGACAGGGAACGTGGTGCTGTGGGTGGAATGACACTGTGTCTCTGTACAACAGTGCCAGAGGTTCTTCCATGGCGATCCTGTGAGGAAGCCGAACCAGCTGTGTGTGAGCTGGAGGAAGAGGCTACAACACGAGCTGAAGAGCTGGTAGGTGGCGCTGTAGGTTGGCCGAGGTCTTCAGTGTGTCTTTGTAACTCCACCACGTGCTTGGTCCGCACATGTTTCCACATATTTGTGGTATTGAGGTTGCTGACAATTTTCCCTCTTTTCACTTTCTGATTACACAGCTTGCATTTGACAAAGCAAATGTCATCTGCAACTGTGTCAAAAAAGGACCAGGCACTGCAAGTCTTGCGAGCGCCCGTTTTTGGTTTTGGAAGAGGCATGCTCCTAATGGGTGCCGAAGTGGAGGCTACAGGCAACCGAGTCTGCCCCCTCCCTCTCCCTCCATTTTTGGCCGTTTGGGGAATCTCTTCCTCAGAGCTGCTCCCACCACCTTCCTGTACCTCACGCCATGATGGGTCAAGGACCTCATCATCTACACTACCCTCTTCAAACGACTGCTTCTCCTGGGTAGTCTCGACAGCACAGTATGCACCAGAAAGTGGCACTTGAGTCTCATCATCAGATGAGTACTGAGGTGTGCTGACCATAGGCACTGGCCCACCCGCCTCTTCAGATTCAGAGAGACAAATCTGTTGCGCATCACTGCATACTACCTCTTCTTCAAATTCTCGAATGCTGCTTGGCTGGCCCCCTCTTTCCAAGCCAACAGATTCAGAGAACAGAAGTAGAGATGGCTCCTGTCCAGGGCTCTCTGACTGCCTGGGCAATTTGGCAGGTGGTGAAGAGACACATGGGTGCTCTTCAGTGCTCTACACCTGAGAGGATCTGGAACTAATTGAAGTCGATGCATTAGCTGCCATCCATCTGACAACAGCTTCAATTTGCTCATCCCGCAGCAGTGAGGTACGGCGAGCTCCTACAAAGCTGCGCATTAAGGATGTTCCCTCGGAAAACTGGGGGATGCTGAGTCACTGGTGCCCGCAGCAGGCACAGAATCCCCATGTCCTCTCCCTGCAGAAACTCCATGCCCACGACCACGTGCCTTACTCCCTTCCTTCTTCATCTTGGTAGACTGATAAAGATAGGCAGATAAGTACTAAGGGCTTAGTGTGCTTATTCCTGAACAGCTGCTAACAGGTTTAAGAAACACTAATTTTATAAAGTGTGGACTAGACTTTAATATGAGCTAATGTGGCCTACACAATGGTAAAGTGGAGTGTTTGGTGAACTTTATTAACTTTTTTTTTTCACAAAAAGACACTGGATGTGCCCAAAGATGTAAAACCAATAGTATCACAAACTTTTTGTAGCTATTACAATGCAGGAAGGTAACCTACAATGCAATAGATGAGGCTACAAAAAATAGGCTAATACTAATCTGGCTGGGGCTGCAGGGCACAAGCCAGCAGAAAGGCTCCTCTATCTACTCCTATATAGTGTTTGCAAATATTATAGCTGGATACGGATGGAACCACACTAATAGGAGAAATCTGGAAAAATGAGCAGCAGTAATGCAAAAAAGGACAATGTATGAGGCAGTGACGCACGCTGAGCAGACTACAACCGGAGGTGGCTGCAGAACACACTACAGCGTGAGCAGCAACTCACACACAGAGACCTCGCAGACAGCCGTGATCAGTGCTGCAAGGCAAAAGAAAGCTTCTCACACAGCAGTTGCTAAAGTAGCCTGGGTAAAGCACAATAAAGCAAAGCTAGCTCAAACTGTCCCTCAGAGTCAGAACAGCAGCTGCCTGTCCCTAACTGAATTCACAGCAGAGTGAACCCAAAATGGCAGCGGCGGCTTTTATACTGCATCATGACATCATTTCAGCAGCCAATCACAGCCATGCCATTAGTTAACAAGCCTACATGCCTAACAGGATGTGCCCACACTTCTTAGAATTCCTCATTGGCTGAATAAAATCAAACTGTCTCATTGCATTATGGGAACTTCCGATTCCGGTATTCGATATTCTAAAAGTATCGGAACTCAGTATCGGAACTCCGATACCGCGAATATCGGCTGATACCCGATATTGCAGTATCGGAATGCTCCACACTACTCTTTTCATAAACTCTTTAGAGGGACAATACAGTGACTAACAAGATTGCAAAATACTTTAAAGAAAATTATGTTTTCAGGCAGAAAATGATGTCTATCTAACTTTGTGTCTGCTACCTGTTGTAAAGAGTAATCCATCTCTAGCAGCAGAGTCAACGAAACAGATTTCAGTCAAAGCAAGGGTGTTTTTCGTCTCTGTCCGCCTGCTTTTCTATTTTTCAAACTGTATACAGGTATAATAGAAAGGGGGGTTTTCGTTCAGGGTAAGAAAACGATAACACACTTAAAGGCACGGTATAAATATAGGAAGGGACGTTCCAGTACTTATAGTGTTGGTAGAATGCTTTTGAAGACTAATTACTCACTGAAAGGGATGCATCGCAAGTAGTTGGACAGTAACTGCATATATCTGGAAAAGGAAAACTACTCATCTTTTAAGATTGTGTAACACAGCAACCAAGGTGCATATATATTAGAATGCCTCAGGCTAAAAGCTATCCATAGATTAACCTGAGAGTTGAGCGAAACGGGTCGGTCAAATTCAAAAGTCGCCGACTTTCGCTAAAGTCGGGTTTTGCCGACCGAAACCTGACCATAGCGTGAGGTCGGCCATGCGGTCGCCGACCCGAGCGCCAAGACAACTTTTTGTATCCTTCCCCTGAAAAGCTATGTTGAATAATCTTTGTTTTCAGATCATTTGAGAGTTGTTTTGAGGAGCCCATGATGCCACTCTTCATAGGAGAATCAAATAGGAGAACTACTTGCAAGTGGCCACTTTAAATACCTTTTCTCATGATTTGATACACCTGGCTATGAAGTTCAAAGCTCAATGAGGTTACAAAACCAATTTAGTGCTTCAGGAAGTCAGTAAAAAGTAGTTAGGAGTGTTCAAATCAAGAAAATGATAAGGGTGCACCGGTGAAATTTTGTTTAAATGCAGATTGCACATTTTCTGTTAGTACAATAAACCTCATTTGAATCCAGAAATATGACTGAGTCCATCAGTTATTAGATATATGAAACTGAAATAGCTGTTGCAAAAACCAAAATTGTTATAAAGAAAAAAGGTTAACATTAATAGGGGTGCCCAAACTTTAGCATATGACTGTAGGTGTGTTTACTGTCCTCCACTCCCTGCCGACTTTGCTTCCCCATTGACTTGCATTGGGTTTCGTGTTTCAGTCAGACCTTCGACTTTTCATGATAGTCGGCCGATTTCGTTCAACTCGACTTTTGAGAAAGTCGGGTTTCATGAAACCCGACTTGACCATAAAAAAGGCAAAGTCGCTCATCTCTAGTCATACACTTTCTAATAAAAGGTGGAATTTCTCTTTAAAGGAATCTGTCAGCAGCGTTTGCTATGTAATCTAAGGGCAATATCAGGTCAGGGCTGAGACACTGAAATCAGCAATGTGTCATTTATTAGGCTGTGTGCTGTTGTTTACTTACAATGAAGGTTTTATCACTAGTAGATTATCATTGCTCTGACCACACTGCACATGAGCCTTGGTTCGGCCACGCCTCCTCCTTTAATATGCAGTTCACTGTCAATATACAATGTACACAGAAAACAGTAGTGTGGGTGGGGGCAGCTCTTGAGCACTGCTACAGGCTGCATCTAAAAACTGTGCTTGTGTCATAACTGTTGCACGCACTAAGCTAAGTTATGCATCATTGTTATCAGGATCTCTTTTCCTACATAATACTGCTGTTCGATGAGGTAGCAAAAACCAGATGACAGATTCCCTTTAAAGATTAGGACTAGAGATAAGTGAATCATTTGCCAGCAAATCAAATTTGTTTGGAATTTCCAAAGAATTTAAAATTCACCAGATTTCCCAATTTACAGAATTGTATGCTCCCGAATCCAGCAGAGCAAAGGCCAGTTGGATGCTAATTTATTGAATATTTTAGGGCCAGCAAGGCATTAAAGACATTAAAATTTTATACCTGTTTATGCCCATCAGTCACCTTTCCTGTGTAGCTCCCAGCCCAGTCTTCCACTCATGTTCCTTGATCTTGAATTGTAGTTGGGAATATCTTCCAGCGCTGAGTTGGCCTGACATGGTTTTGGCCGCGTTAGGTCAAGACTGCACTGGAAGACATTCCAAATGCATTCCAAGATTTGGGGGAAAATTTGGAAGACTTGTCGAGTACATGTGTCAGCAGGAAAGGTGAAGAGTAGGTGGGCCTAAATCAGGTGACAATTATATCTTATTGTTTTTTTTAACCCTTATTAGAATTTTTTTATTCCTAAACATATCCAGTTTGATAACTTGTTTGAGTGAATCTGCCCAAAATCAATTTTGAAAGAGTCACTCATCTCTATTCAGGATTGTTTCTATTGCAAAAATGGCCATAACGTGGCCATAGAAACACAAATAAATAATGTGTGCTTGCTTGCTGACATGATATTAGTTCTAAAAAAATTCATAAAATTCTAAAACCAAACTTTAACTGTACAATATTTTATCCTTATTTTATATTCTTATTACATAAAGACTGGAGATATGTTTACATATTGTGTAAAATGTATATATCAAACTGATACAAATAAATCAAAGTTGGGTCAATGCCTGTGTCTCGTGTTGAAATACATATATCCTTACTTTACATACACAGTGACCAGGGGCGTAACAATCCTGCAACCCTCTGTGACCGTGACTGGGTCTTATGTGGGAGGGATGCCCGCCAACACCAGCACCTATTTCAGCTAGATGAGCGCCCTCAGATGCACATTCAGCTGAAATGTATTGCGGTTCAAAGCCCGCCGGTTCCATGCATTGCAATACACACCACCGGTCTATCAGAGGTTGGCAGGTGACTTCAGCTTGCACGTCACGGGTGCCGCACGGCAGTGACATCTTGTGCTGCCTGTGCCAGCACTCCAAAGTCAACTCCTGGCTTCTGCACTATCTATACAAGAAGATGCACCACATTTTGGAAGCGGGAGAAGGTAAGTATAATTGTTTATATTTAAGACATGATGAAGAAGTAGAAGGGATATTATTGCTGGAAGGGACCCAGGAAGGGGGACATTATACTAGGAAGAGGCTCAGGATGGGCAACATTGTAATAGGATGGGACCCAGGAAGGAGGATTATTACAGGAAGGGGCCAGAAGATGGACAATATTAATAGAAGGGGCCCATGATTGGGGACATTATACAAGGAAGAGGCTCAGGATGGGGGACATTGTAATAGGATGGGACCCAGGATGGAGGGGCGCATTATTACAGGATAGGGCCTATGATTGGGGGACATTATACCAGGAAAAGGCCAAAGATGGAGGACTTTATACTACGAAGGGGCTCAGGATGGAGGACTTTAGACCAGGAAGGGGTCCAGGATGGGGCCATTGTTATAGGATAGTGACAGGGGACACTAATTCAGGAAGAGGACAGGAGTGAGATATTATTTCCTGACAGATCCAGAATGGGGAACCTTATTACTGGAAAGAACCAGGATGGGGGACATTATTACATGAGTGATACAGGATATTATATGGGGGCGGTTGCACATGTTTTTATTGGTCTTGGAATGATACAAGGGCCCCTACATTTAACCAACATGCAGGTGGGGGCCAAGGTCCAAATTTTGCACTGGGACACATAGAACTCATGCTACACTACTAACAGTGATATGATTGCTGCCAAAGACAACCAATTAGCGGTAATTAGAGTTGAGAGACTTTTGGTTTTTTAGGGTCGCGTTTCGTTTCGTGAAACCCGACTTTTCCAAAAGTCGGGTCGAGCAAGATCGTCCGATTATAGGGAAAAGTCGGGGTCGTCCCGAAACACGAAACCCAATGTAAGTCAATGGGGAATAAAAGTCGGCAGTGAGAGGAGGACAGGAAACACAACAACAGTGCACATTTGAATGCCAAAAGCATCAATTCTTCTTACTTAAGCTTGTCAACCTTAATTAACTTCATAATACAAGTTACGCACTGAAAAATGGGGGTTATTTGGCTACAGACTGTGGGGGGGGAGGGCTGGCTCCAGGTTTTCATGTGCCCTGGGCGAAAGAGCGCCCCTTTAACACATACCACAACTCATCATGCTCCGATACAGCAGAGAAATAGCGGTATAGTACAATGAAAAATACCTCACTTTTTACATCTCATGACGAGGCCCATCTATTTCTCCATACAGAATCATTGGTCCCATATAATGTTTGAAACAGTATATGATGAGCTCCACATAATGCTACAGTATATGTTGGTCCCCATGGATGAAGCTCTACTGTCTTATGGGCCCAAATAATGCTACAAACATAATGGGCCCCATTTCTAATGCTCTAGTGTATAATGGGCCCTGTAAATGCTGCTCCAGTGTCTGATGTCCACCTTTGGAATGTTCCAGTGTATGGTGGGCCCCATCTATCATTCTCAGACAGTGTTAGGCCCAGTATGGATTGCACGTGATTGCACAAAGGTTAGAAAGGGTACCGTATCCCCAGATAACATGTATGGATAGCGTACACATTCAAAATACATGTCTCAGGAGGCAGGCTCAGACGGTGTTAGGCCCAGTATGGATTGCACGTGATTGCACAAAGGTTAGAAAGGGTACCGTTTCCCCAGATAACATGTATGGATAGCGTACACATTCAAAATATATGTCTCAGGAGGCAGGCTCAGACGGTGTTAGGCCCAGTATGGATTGCACGTGATTGCACAAAGGTTAGAAAGGGTACCGTTTCCCCAGATAACATGTATGGATAGCGTACACATTCAAAATATATGTCTCAGGAGGCAGGCTCAGACGGTGTCAGGCACAGTATGGATTTGACGGCCCAGATTACACAGCGGAGGAGCAGGGAGAGGTAAAGATTGCAAATGCTGGGGTCCTGCCCAAGCAAGGGGGGCCCACTCGTGGGCGTCGGTACTGGCACTGGGCCCCTCATAGTACAGCGGTGTGTCTGACGGCGGGTGTGCACCACCACCGTCAGAGACACTTGATTGCACTATGAGGGACCCTGTGCCAGTGCCCGCGCCCAAGAGTCGGCCTACCCACCTGTCCAGGGCAATGGCACTCGCACGGTGTCGTGCGCTAGGTGGTGACCCCGGCCATGGGGGGGAGGCAGCACAGTTAGGGAGTTTTAGAAAGTGGCATATGTTGATGTTGGACATTCAGCTGATGCAAAAGGCAAAATAGGTGAAGTCCCAGGAAGAGGTGGACCAAAGCAAGCCATTTTTCTGTCACCCTATGTGTCATCAGGGGAAGGTGGGACAAAATCCTTGGAAACCCATGCGTGGATCATTTTAATGAAGGTTAGATCATCCACATTTTGGGTTGACAGACGGGTCCTTTTTTCTGTCAGGATTGATCCAGCTGCACTGAACACTCTTTCCGATAGCACACTTGCAGCTGGGCAAGTGAGCTCCTGTAAGGCATATTGGGCCAATTCAGGCCAGGTGTCCAGTTTAGCGGCCCAATAGTCAAAGGGGAATGACCTGTGTGGGAGAACATCGATATGGGAGGAAAAGTAGTTTGTAACCATAGTTGACAACTGCTGTCTCCTGTCACTTTCCATCGATGCAGTATTACCAGTTGTGTGAGCAGTATTTGAAAAATCAGTCCACAACATTGTCATGAAACCCCTGTCTCCAACGCCACTTCTGCTGTGTGCACCACGAACACCTCTGCCAAGCTGTCCCCGGCCCGTACGGCTCGTGTGAGAACCATCACCGCTGCTGTGTGCTGGGAATGCCTCAAGCAACCGATTTACCAGAGTTGCTTGTTTATTAGCCAATATTAGGTCAAGGTTCTCCTGTGGCATGATGTTTTGTAATTTGCCTTTATAGCGTGGATCCAGGATGCTGGCCAACCAGTAGTCGTCATCGTTCATCATTTTGGCAATGTGGGGGTCCCTTTTTAGGATCCGCAAGGCATAATCTGACATGTGGGCCAATGTTCCCGGTGTCAATGATGCACTGCGAGTGCTGGGTGGAGGAGCACTTTCTGGCAAATCCACATCCCTCCAGTCACGCACAAACCCTGTACCAGACCTTGCCACGCCAACATTTTCACTTGCCCCACGAGATGCATCCTCCTCCCCTAAGTAATCATCCCCATCATCATCCTCCTCCTCCTCTTCTTCCTCCACCTCGTCCAGGAGAGGTCCCTGAGCAGACAATGGCTGAATGTCATCAAGGATTCCCTCCTCCTCTTCCTCCTCATCAACATTGGCTGCAGACGCCTGCTCCTTAAGGTGCGTCAAAGTTTGCATGAGCAGACGCATAAGTGGGATGCTCATGCTTAGGATGGCGTCGTCTGCGCTTACCAGCCGTGTGCATTCCTCAAAACACTGAAGGACTTTAAAGAGGTCTTTCAGCTTCGACCACTGCACACCTGTCAACTCCATGTCTGCTCTCAAAGTGCCTGGCCGTGTATCCTCCCACAAATGCATTATGGCCTGCCTCTGCTCGCACAGCCGCTCCACCATGTGCAGGGTGGAGTTCCACCTTGTTGCAATGTCGATAATGAGGCGGTGGTTGGGAAGGTGGAGCAATCACTGCATCTTCTGCATACGAACGGAGTGTACAGGCAACCGGCGGATGTGCGCGCACAGTCTTCGCACCTTCTGGAGCAGGGCTGTTAACTCCGGATAATTTTTGAGGAAGCACTGCACCACCAGGTTCAAGGTGTGAGCCAAGCAAGGTATGTGGCTGAGTTTTGAAAGGGCTATGGCTGCCACAAAATTACGGCCGTTATCACTAACTACCTTGCCTGCCTCAAGATGTACACTGCCCAGCCATGACTCAGTTTGTCGCTTCAAGTACTCGGCCAGCACCTCGGCGGTGTGTCTGTCGCCCAAACACATCATCTGCAACACAGCCTGCTGACGCTTTCCACTAGCTGCTCGATAGGGGGACACATCGTGTGCAACAGTGGCAGCTGCAGATGGAGTGCTCGTACGACTGCGCTCTGTGGACGAGCTTTCGCTTCTGGAGGAGGAGGAGGAGGAGGAGGGTCGAACGCCTATAGCCAACTGTTTCCTATACCGTGGGCTAGGCAGCACTGTCCCACCACCGCTGTCCCCTGTGGACCCTGCATCCACCACATTAACCCAGTGCGCAGTGATGGACACGTAACGGCCCTGGCCATGCCGACTGGACCATGCATCAGTTGTGAGGTGCACCTTTCCGCTCACTGACTGCTTGAGTGCATGGACAATGCGGTCTTTCACATGATGGTGGAGGGCTGGGATGGCTTTGCGAGAGAAGAAGTGGCGACTGGGTAGGTCATAGCGTGGTACTGCATAGGCCATGAGTTCGCGGAAAGCTGTGCTTTCCACCAACCGAAAGGGCATCATCTCAACCAGGGGAAGAGTCTTGAGGAGATCATTTGCATATTCCCAGTGCCTTCTGGGATAAGTGAAGAGTCTCCGCGAGCTCAACGATCACTGGGTTTTGGCCGTTGCAGCTGAAAAGAGGAAATCGGAGAAACCAGGGGAAGAGTCTTGAGGAGATCATTTGCATATTCCCAGTGCCTTCTGGGATAAGTGAAGAGTCTCCGCAAGCTCAACGATCACTGGGTTTTGGCCGTTGCAGCTGAAAAGAGGAAATCGGAGAAACCGAAACCGAGAAACCGAAACCTGTCGGCGCGCGAATTTTGGCTCATCTTTCATCTTTTTAAGAAATCTCAAGATGGAAGAGGCCAGGAGCCATTTGGTGAGCTGCATTTCTTGCTACATGTTCACAGATTTACCAGTGGAAAAGCCAAACTTCACATGCCACAAATGCAAGCTTGTGACCCTTTTGGAGGAAAAGTTGCAAAATCTCGAAGAGAGGTTAGCTACGTTAAAGATCATTAAGGAAGGTGAAGAGTTCTTGGACAGAGCAGAATTATCTCTTCATGTTACAGAAAGAGAAGAAATTCGAAGTGCACCTGAAGAAACAGAGGAATGGAGACATGTGACCCAGAGAAGCAGGAGGATCAGGAGGCAGTCAGCACCCATACTGCTCAGAAACCAGTACCAGGCTCTCACGCAGGAAAACGATGAAGAAATACATCAGGATAAGACTTTGCCAACAAACAGCAACCTTGTACGCCTTCAGAGTCCTCCTGGATGGAGAAAGAAAAATGTTGTGAAGAAGAAACGGAGAGTGGTGGTCATGGGGGATTCCCTGTTGAGAGGAACAGAGGCCGCTATCTGCAGACCGGATATAACTTCAAGAGAAATGTGCTGTCTTCCAGGTGCAAAAATTAAAGATGTGTCTGACAGGATATCAGGACTCTTCAGACCTACAGATGACTACCCATTCCTGCTACTACATGTGGGGACAAATGACACCGCAAGAAACGACCTGGAAACCATCTGCAGAGACTTTGAAGACTTAGGCAAGAAAGTGAAAGAACTGGGAGCGCAGGTGGTCTTCTCTTCCATCCTCCCAGTGGATGGCCATGGAACAAGGAGGTGGAATAAGATTCTGCAGGTGAACAACTGGCTACGTCGATGGTGCCGTCAGCAACGATTTGGATTTCTGGATCACGGAGTGAACTACTTATACGATGGACTACTTGCTAGAGATGGGGTGCACCTTACGAAGACTGGAAAGCATGTATTTGGAAGTCGCCTTGCTACACTTGTAAGGAGAGCTTTAAACTAGAACAACATGGGAAGGGAAGCAAAAGACCAGAAAAAGCCATACACCTGACAAATGCTACTGAGAACTCTGCTATTAGAAGTGGAAAAGAAGAACAAAGACGAAAGAATCTAATTAAAAAAAATATTGGAGAAAGAGAAACCAATCACAAACTAAAATGTTTCTATACTAATGCACAAAGCATGGGCAACAAACAAGGAGAATTGGAACTACTAACACAGGAAAAGAAATATGATGTCATTGGAATCACTGAAACTTGGTGGGACAATACACATGATTGGAATACAAGACTAGAAGGATACAACTTATTTGCAAGAAACAGACTTGATAAACGAGGAGGGGGTGTCGCATTGTATGTTAGAAATGCGTATATCTGCACAGAGATTGAAGCTTCAGAGACTGGGAGTTCTGTGGAAACTGTTTGGGTAAGAATACAAGGACAGAACAATGGAAAGGACACCATTGTAGGCATTTACTACAGGCCGCCTGTGCAAGCTGAAGATATGGATGAACTCTTTATGCATCAAATGGCCAAGTTCTCCAAAAAATATGACATAGTTGTCATGGGAGATTTCAACTATCCAGACATTTGTTGGGAATCTCTCTCAGGCAAAACTAACAGGTCAAGGAAATTCTTATCCTCTCTTGCTGACAACTTTATCTTCCAAAAGGTAAAGGAGAAAACAAGGGGAACTGCTACCTTGGATCTAATCCTTATAAACAGGGAGGAAATGGTTGAGGAGGTAAAAGTGGCTGGGACCCTAGGAGGTAGCGACCATGCTATTTTAGAATTTTGGATAACTAGAGGCGGAAGACCTGTGAAGACTCAGACGTCAAGGTTAGATTTCAGAAAGGCAGATTTTAAGGGATTCAGAAAGAGAATTGGAGGGATCCAATGGCTGGATATCCTTAAAGACAAAAATGTCCAGGAAGGATGGGAAATCTTGAAAAATGAAATTCTCAAAGCACAGTTGTTAACAATTCCGAAAAGAGGGAAGAATAGGAAGCATTTAAGGAAACCAGGATGGATGAACACAGAACTTAAGCACATGCTAAAAAGGAAGCAAAAAATGTTTATAAAATGGAAAGAAGGAGGCATATCTAAAGAAGAATATAATGCTGTCTGCAGAACCTGCAAGGCACAAATCAGATTATCTAAAGCTGAAAATGAATTGAGGCTTGCAAGAGATGTCAAAAGCAATAATAAAGGATTTTGGGGATATGTCAAAAGTAAAAGAAAAGTCAAAGATGCTATAGGATTTTTACAGGATGAAAATGATGAAATGGTAAGACAGGATGTTGAGAAGGCTGAACTTTTAAATTCCTATTTTGCATCTGTTTTCTCTCAGAAAGGAAATGTAACATCAACTGTTATTCACTGTCCTATTAAGGGAATAGAAGAATCCAGGATATCTATAAACAGAAAGATAGTGAGGAAACACTTAGCTAACCTAAATGTATTCAAGTCTCCAGGTCCAGATGAATTACACCCCAGAGTACTGAAGGAGATAGCAGAAGAAATTTTTGAACCCCTCTCCATAATCTTTGAAAATTCTTGGAGAACAGGAGAAGTCCCAGAAGACTGGAGAAGAGCAAATGTTGTTCCTATCTTCAAAAAGGGGAAGAAGGTGGACCCAGGCAACTATAGGCCGGTGAGTCTGACTTCTATACCAGGAAAGATCTTTGAACAAATTATTAAACAACATGTATGTCAATACCTGGATAAGAATGAAGTGATTAAACAGAGTCAGCATGGGTTTGTAACTAATAAGTCATGTCAGACTAATTTAATTTCCTTCTATGATGGTATTACTGATTGGGTGGATCAAGGAAATGCTGTAGATATAGTATATCTTGACTTCAGCAAAGCATTTGACAAAGTCTCTCATACAATCCTTATTGAAAAAATGACTAAGTATGGAATGGACAAGGCAACTGTTAGGTGGATTCATAACTGGCTTAGTGATCGGACCCAAAGAGTGGTCGTAAATGGCTGCACATCCAGTTGGAAGAATGTCTCAAGTGGGGTACCACAGGGCTCTGTCCTGGGCCCTGTATTGTTCAACATCTTTATCAACGATTTAGATGAAGGAATTGAGGGTAAACTGATTAAATTTGCTGATGACACAAAGCTAGGAGGGATAGCTAATACTAGAGAAGAGAGAGAGAGGATTCAAAAAGATTTAAATAAACTGGAGAAGTGGGCAGCAACTAACAGAATGGTTTTTAACAGGGAGAAATGCAAAGTACTACATCTGGGCAATAAAAATGAAAAAAAGCATATATAGAATGGGAGGAATAGGGCTAAGTGACAGCACATGTGAAAAAGACTTGGGTATACTAATAGATCACAGACTGAATATGAGTCAACAGTGTGATGCAGCAGCAAAAAAGGCAAATGCAATTCTAGGATGTATTAACAGAAGCATACAGTCTAGATCACGTGAAGTAATTATTTCCCTCTACTCCTCTTTGGTCAGACCTCATCTGGAATATTGTGTCCAATTTTGGGCACCACATTTTAAAAAAGACATCAACAAACTGGAGCAAGTTCAGAAAAGAGCGACCAGAATGGTGACCGGTCTGCAAACCCTGTCTTATGAGGAAAGGTTGCAGGATTTGGGAATGTTTAGTTTGCAAAAGAGAAGACTGAGAGGAGACTTAATAGCTGTCTACAAATATCTAAAGGGCTGTCACATTGTAGAAGGATCAACTTTATTCTCATTTGCACAAGGAAAGACTAGAAGCAATGGGATGAAGCTGAATGGGAGGAGACACAGATTAGATATTAGAAAAAACTTTTTGACAGTTAGAGTGATCAATGAGTGGAACAGGCTGCCACGAGAAGTGGTGAGTTCTCCTTCAATGGAAGTCTTCAAACAGAGGCTGGACAGACATCTAACTGGGATGATTTAGCGAATCCTGCTTTGAGCAGGGGGTTGGACCAGATGGCCCAGGAGGTCCCTTCCAACTCTACGATTCTATGATTCTATGATTCAAACGAGATTAGTTTGGCAATGTGGGCGTTCAAACCCAGTGTACGCGGATGAGAGACTGAGTACTTTCTTGACCTACTCATAGTGTCTGGGAGGGTGAGCTGGACTTGAGAGCTGCATATGGTCGAAGTAGCGGTGGACAGGGCGGACTGAGAGAGGGTTGATGATGGTGATGGAGTTGGTGTTCTTTCTGATGGCATAGAATCAGTCTTTCGTTGATATAACAGTGGGATTCCCTGACTGCTGTGGCCTTGCAACGACACCTCAACATTTGCTGCTGTGCTAACCGGTGGGCTTACAGTGGGGGAAACAATGTAGCGTTGCTGACTACCTTCGTTGTGATCAGTTGCACATGTGGCACTTGAGGTTTGGTGTTGTGTCCACGCTTGCAAGTGCATGCTGGTTAAATGTCTAAGCATGCAACTGGTATTCAAATTTTTCAGATTTTTCCCTCGGCTAAAGGTCTTTGCGCACTTCTTACAGATAACCTTGGCCTGATCATGAGGATTTTGGTCAAAAAAGTGCCACACTGCACTCTTCCTACTTTGGCAGACATTTTGCGGCCTAGCACGCTGTGATCTTTTGACCCTCTGGACAAGCTGTCCAGCAACTCTTTTGATGTTTGGAACCTGTCTTTGGAGTGCTCCAGGCCTGCCAGATAACAGCTGTTGCGATGTCGATGTCTGCTGTGGATGCTCCTCATCTGAGCTATTGGAAGCAGCACCCTCTTCCCCCAATGGATGCCAATCTGGGTCAACAACTGGGTCATCCATCACCTCCTCTTCTATGTCATGTGCACCTTCCTCTGTGTCACCGTGTATGGTGGTATAGTGTGCGGGAAGGGGCACCTGAGTCTCATCAGGGTCAGAATCTGGCTCTGAACACTGCGAGGACAATGTAGTGCTCTGAGTGAATGTACCAGCAGAATCATCCATCAGCGGCTGTGCATCAGTGCACTCCATGTCAGATTCATCTTGGCCTGGGTAATTCACCATTTCACTTGATAATCCAGGCATGGTATGTGAAAACAGCTCCATGGAGTAATCAGTAGTATGGCCTGTGTCATCCTTCAATCTTGGTTGGGGTGAAGGACACAAGGAAAGGTGTGGTTCATGAACATGAGCCTCCAATGACAACTCAGGGCTTTTACTTTTTACAACTGAAGAAGAGGAGGCGATAGAGCTGGAGGCTGAGTCAGCAATGTAAGACAAAACTTTTTCCTGATGCTCTGGCTTTAAAAGCGGTTTGCCAACTCCTAGAAAACTAAGCGTTCGAGGCCTTATGTAGCCAGACGATGACGCAGGCTCAACACCTCCTGCATTCGGTCCTATTTTGCTCTTGCCACTACCATCAGATCCACCACCAACACCATCATTACCAGCTGCCAACCCCCGCCCAATTCCATGGCTTCTTCCACCAGCCTTCCTCATTTTTGGTAGAAATGTAGACAAAATCCAACAAACTATATAGTAATGTAAAACAAGGTACAAGGTGTCTATAGGACAGGGGAGATTTTGAATTTCTGCAGACACTTGTGGACAGTTTTGGATTGTGTGAAGGCCCACTGATATCTGAGCGCTATGTCACAGGCTCGATGGCACAGCTGTGACAAAAGTGACGAGAGGATAAGGGAGATTTTGAATTTCTGCAGACACTTGTGGACAGTTTTGGATTGTGTGAGGCCCACTGATATCTGAGCGCTATGTCACAGGCTCGATGGCTCAGCTGTGACAAAAGTGACGAGAGGATAAGGGAGATTTTGAATTTCTGCAGACACTTGTGGACAGTTTTGGATTGTGTGAGGCCCACTGATATCTGAGCGCTATGTCACAGGCTCGATGGCACAGCTGTGACAAAAGTGACGAGAGGATAAGGGAGATTTTGAACTTCTGCAGACACTTGTGGACAGTTTTGTATTGTGTGAGGCCCACTGATATCTGAGCGCTATGTGACAGGCTCGATGGCACAGCTGTGACAAAAGTGACGAGAGTATAAGGGAGATTTTGAATTTCTGCAGACACTTGTGGACAGTTTTGTATTGTGTGAGGCCCACTGATATCTGAGCGCTATGTCACAGGCTCGATGGCACAGCGGTGACAAAAGTGACGAGAGTATAAGGGAGATTTTGAATTTCTGCAGACACTTGTGGACAGTTTTGTATTGTGTGAGGCCCACTGATATCTGAGCGCTATGTCACAGGCTCGATGGCACAGCTGTGACAAAAGTGACGAGAGGATAAGGGAGATTTTGAATTTCTGCAGACACTTGTGGACAGTTTTGTATTGTGTGAGGCCCACTGATATCTGAGCGCTATGTCACAGGCTCGATGGCACAGCTGTGACAAAAGTGACGAGAGGATAAGGGAGATTTTGTATTTCTGCAGACACTTGTGGACAGTTTTGGATTGTGTGAGGCCCACTGATATCTGAGCGCTATGTCACAGGCTCGATGGCACAGCTGTGACAAAAGTGACGAGAGGATAAGGGAGATTTTGAATTTCTGCAGACACTTGTGGACAGTTTTGGATTGTGTGAGGCCCACTGATATCTGAGCGCTATGTCACAGGCTCGATGGCACAGCTGTGACAAAAGTGACGAGAGGATAAGGGAGATTTTGAATTTCTGCAGACACTTGTGGACAGTTTTGGATTGTGTGAGGCCCACTGATATCTGAGCGCTATGTCACAGGCTCGATGGCACAGCTGTGACAAAAGTGACGAGAGGATAAGGGAGATTTTGAATTTCTGCAGACACTTGTGGACAGTTTTGGATTGTGTGAGGCCCACTGATATCTGAGCGCTATGTCACAGGCTCGATGGCACAGCTGTGACAAAAGTGATGAGAGGATAAGGGAGATTTTGAATTTCTGCAGACACTTGTGGACAGTTTTGTATTGTGTGAGGCCCACTGATATCTGAGCGCCATGTCACAGGCTCGATGGCACAGCTGTGACAAAAGTGACGAGAGGATAAGGGAGATTTTGAATTTCTGCAGACACTTGTGGACAGTTTTGGATTGTGTAAGGCACACTGATATCTGAGCGCTATGTCACAGGCTCGATGGCACAGCTGTGACAAAAGTGACGAGAGGATAAGGGAGATTTTGAATTTCTGCAGACACTTGTGGACAGTTTTGGATTGTGTGAGGCCCACTGATATCTGAGCGCTATGTCACAGGCTCGATGGCACAGCTGTGACAAAAGTGACGAGAGGATAAGGGAGATTTTGAATTTCTGCAGACACTTGTGGACAGTTTTGGATTGTGTGAGGCCCACTGATATCTGAGCGCTATGTGACAGGCTCGATGGCACATCTGTGACAAAAGTGACGAGAGGATAAGGGAGATTTTGAATTTCTGCAGACACTTGTGGACAGTTTTGGATTGTGTGAGGCCCACTGATATCTGAGCGCTATGTCACAGGCTCGATGGCACAGCTGTGACAAAAGGGACTAGAGGATAAGGGAGATTGGATTGCTTTTAAAAAAGCAGTTTGCGGAGCAGTGGGTAAACAGCAAGGCCAGCCTGTCAGGAAGCCTTAAAAGGCAGCCCAACAACCAACACCACTGATACACCACAATATAGCCTCCCCTTGCACTGCACACACAGTGACTGGTGTGTTGTGCAGGCCAAATTGCTAGCAGCAGAAGCAGTTTTTTTTCTTCTCAGGACAAAAAAAAAAATTGGGACTGCTTTTAAAAAAGCAGTTTGCGGAGCAGTGGATAAACAGCAATGCAGGAATGTCAGGAAGCCTTAGAAGGCAGCCCAACAACCAACACCACTGATACACCACTATATAGCCTCCCCTTGCACTGCACACACAGTGACTGATGTGTTGTGCAGGCCAAATCGCTAGCAGCAGAAGCAGTTTTTTTGTCTTCTTCCCTGCCTAACCCTCTCCCTACAGAATCAGCAGCAACCTCTCCCTATACTGAGATCGGCAGAAGTAAGATGGCGGTCGGCGTGCACGCCCTTTTATACCCCCTGTGATGCCCACCAAAGCAAGCCAATCACTTGCATGCCCTTCTGAAAGATGGTGGTGACCCCTTCCTATGTCATCACGTTGCCCACAGTGTCCGTGGATCCTGATTGGCTGAAAAAGAGCGCAAAACAAACTTTTGAAACGCGACTTTGGCGCGTAAGTCGCCGACCTCGTGGCCGACCTCATCCTAGGGTCGGGTTTCGTTTCATGAAACCCGACTTTGCCAAAAGTCGGTGACTTTTGAAATTTTTCGACCCGTTTCGCTCAACTCTAGCGGTAATTAAAAGACATCTTGAAAAACCCTATTTTGGCTGTGCTATTAGGTTCAACTCATTTGCTTTATTCCAGCCTTTGTTATGTTCTACAACTCATCAAAGCTGATAAAAAACTGATGAGTACTGATTGTCTTTGGCATAAGTGTGAGTCCTGTAAAAATGAAATTTAGAGTTTTATGTTATTTTTTTTTTCACTTAAGTAAAACTGCTATAGCCGTGGATCTAAACCTGACAGAGAAGAGTGACGTTTTGACACAGCTGATCTTATTCTGTAAAAATGAGCTTATTGGGGTTTTGCAGGGCTAGAATATATTTAGAATAGGACATAAATTGAAATGCTAATTTTAGATTGTGTAGTCCGACATTGGAGCCCCCACTAATCAGTTCATTGGAGGTCCTGTGGGGAGGAGGACCTCCATATAGTGATTGGGCCGGAACCAAGGGGACCGCCACCAGAGTTATTGAAGGAATCACATCAGGAGGATTACAAAGGGAGACATGCGACTGAGGTTGTCAGGGCAACAGGGGGCGGGGCTAGGGTAAAAGGAGCAGGGGACGTGCTGAAGTGGCAGTTGGGAAGAGAGAGAGTGAAGGCAGGACACAGGGTGACTTGCAGGGGCACCGAGAGGAGCCTGCGAGGAAAAAGCTGGACATTTACCGACAAGAGAGACACGAGAGACTGTTCCCAGAGACTGCTCCCCGCTCCCGTTCTGAGAGAAGCATCTCCGCTACCCCCCGCCTTGGCGAGAGAGGAACTTTACCTCAGGTTGTGGCCGTGAGTACCCGTAACCAGGCCACAGAGGCCTGGGCACTTCCCCCCAGCCTTCCCCCTTCACGCCGACCCGGCCGTTACCGGCCTGAAGATACGCCACCTCGTCACAGGTGAGATAAAAGGCTCGCTACCCTGGCTTTGGGAGAGACTCCTTGATAAAGGACGGCTACAGGTCATCTGGGGAACTGCGTCATCACCGCGCGCCACCTCCATCATTTCCTTCAGGGCCTGTTGAACCCCAACGGCAGCGCTTTCTTCAGGGCCTGTTGCGCCCCAGCGGCAGCGCTTTCTTCAGGGCCTGTTGCACCCCAACAGCATCACTTTCTTCAGGGCCTGTTGTGCCCCAGCGCCAGCATTTCCTTCAGGGCCTGTTGCACCCCAGCGGCAGCGCTTTCTTCAGGGCCTGTTGCTCCCCAGTGGAAGCGTTGCCTTCAGGGCCTGTTGCGCCCCAGCGGCAGCGCTTTCTTCAGGGCCTGTTTCACCCCAACAACCTCGCTTTCTTCAGGGCCTGTTGCGCCCCAACGGCATCGCTTTCTTCAGGGCCTGTTGCGCCCCAACGGCATCGCTTTCTTTAGGGCCTGTTGCGCCCCAACGGTATTGCTTTCTTCAGGGCCTGTTGCGCCCTACCGTCATCACTTTCTTCAGGGCCTGTTGTGCCCCATTCCTTCCTGGGGAAGCGAGACTTCGGGACAGCTGCCTCAGCGACCTCAACGCAGCCACGCTCACGAAACCAGCAGTCCCTGGAAGGCTAAGTGGCTTTAGAATTTGAATAAGATTGTTGAGTCCCTGCGTGGACTGTTTGTTTGGTTCGCAATTGTATGTTTGTTCAAACAAGCCCAGTGGCTAAAGCTAGATAAAAGTTATTTTGCAAACCATCAGTCGTCTAGTGTCTCGTCATTGCATCCTGCGAACCTGCTCAACCCTACACTTGGCGTAGTCGGCAGGATGCAGTCTCCGAGCATAGACGGTGGTGGCGCAGGTCAGGGGGAAGCTGTAGACTCTGTAAATAATGAGGGCCCCCGTACTAGCATTTCATTGGGGGCCATGCTGAACAACCTGCCTAGATTCTCCGGCTCCAATACTATGCTATGGAGCTGGACAGAGCGAATGCGGGGGCCCTTTCGGATGCACCCAATGACCCCTGACCTGGAAGCTGAAGTGGCACTCATGGCCCTAGACGGGGAGGTGCGGAGGTCAGTGATGTTGAAACCTCCGGGGCACCGCAACACTTTTGAAAAGGTGTTGCAGATAGTGGAACAGACCCACGGGGATCCCACTAATGTGGGAGAGTTAAGGACCCGTCTGTTTTGCTGGATGCAGGCAGAGGGGGAGACGATTACTCAGTATATGAATGTACTCCAAGAATTGCATACGTCTATTGAAAGAAAAGACGGGGTAGGGGTAGGACCTGTTGACGTTACCCTACGTGACCTACTGGTGACTGGACTGCGAGATCCACTGATAAAGCAGGCATTACGGGAACAGATCAGAATGAATCCCCAAATAGACTTTTCAGAAGTGGGAAGTCAGGCACGGGTTTGGGAGCAAGAGCAGGGGATGGCGGTCCCCGTGGGGAAGGTCCGAGGTGTGGAGGCCTCCTCGAACACAGTTGAGGAACCTCAGTGGGTGGAGGAGATGAAGCGAGAATTGAAAAATATTAAGAGCGAGTTGGCTGAAGTAAAGAGAAGAACCGAACCGGAGACTGGACGACCCAGTGTTAATCCCGGTCCCTGGGGGTCACGTTCTCCGCGGGGTGGTCAATCTATACCGGCCCGGTGTTATGAGTGTGGAGAACCAGGCCACTTCGCCCGAGAGTGTCCGTGGCGTGGGAGATACCCACCCCGGCGGCCATTAAACTAAAGGGCTCCGGGATGGGGGGAAGCCGCTTGGAGCCGAAAACCACAACTAGGGGTGGTGGAAGTCCCGAAGATTTGGTAGCAAAGTGTCCGGTAGTTTGGGCAGAAGTAGAGGGCCGGGCCGTCCGGTTCCTGGTGGACACGGGGTCACAAGTATCCACTATGCCCGCAGCGTACTTTCAACAAAACTTTCCGGAGGCAGCAAGGCCTCAGTGGGGGCCCATGATTAGACTAGTAGCCACCAACCAACTGCCGGTCCCAGTTGCCGGGGTAGTGTGGGTGCAGGTGACGTTGTGCGGTAAACCCCTCGGCCGCAGAGGGGTGGTGCTGACTCAAGGAGAAGCTGATCAACGACACCCCATCACCCTAGGCATGAATATTTTAAAAGAGTTTGGTAACCTGTTGCTTAATGATCCCACACAAAGGACACTGAAGCAGTCGGGTTCTCGCACAGCTCAGGGACAGGTATTCCAGCAGCTGGTGCGAGGTGCGCGGGTGCATCGGGACTGCCAGGAGGGTGAGGCTCTGGGCAAGGTCATCGCGTCAGCGGCACCCCTGCTTGTGCTGCCTCCTGGACAGACAGTGGTGGCCCTGCCAATTCGGGCCCCGATACCTTTGGAGGGCGTAGAGGTGCAGGTGGAGCCGTGTCACTCAGAGCACTTACCTCCTGGCATACTGATGGCCCGTTCCCTCGCTACGGTGCGAAAAGGAACCGTCCTGGTCCGCTGCGTTAACCTTGAAGACCGAGATACCATTCTGAAAGCACGGACTATACTGGTCAAACTAGTAAAGCCTTTAGAAGAAGTGCTGCCCGCTCCTGCGGTTCAATTACGAGTACACCCCGAGGATCCTTGGGAGGTAACATTACGAACCTTACAGGCCCACGAAGTCTCGACACAAGAGAAGGGCCGAAATATTTTGGAGCAAATGCGGGCCGAGCTTTCTGGACTAACTGCGGCCCAACTTTCACAAGTAAAAGCATTGCTGGGACAGTACCATGAAGTATTTGCTAGCCATGAGGACGACTTTGGGTGTACCACCGCCATCACTCATGAGATCCCCACAGCAGGAGTGGCCCCTATCCGAGAACGATATCGACAGATCCCGCCACAACTCTATCAAGAGGTGAAAACTTTGCTGGCTCAGATGCTGCAAAAAGGGGTGATACGGGAAAGTCAAAGCCCTTGGGCGGCCCCCATCGTGTTGGTCCAGAAGAAAGATGGTACACTACGATTCTGTGTGGATTATCGTAAATTGAATGCTTGCACTATTAAAGACTCATACCCACTGCCCCGCATAGAAGAATCTCTGTCTGCATTGGGCAAAGCAACATATTTTTCGACCCTGGACTTGGCCAGTGGGTACTGGCAGGTGCCCATGTCAGAAGAGGACAGAGCTAAGACGGCGTTCATAATGCCCATGGGACTGTTTGAGTTTAATCGTATGCCATTCGGGCTGGCCAACGCCCCCGGGACCTTTCAGCGATTGATGGAGCGATGTCTAGGGGATCTCAATTTTGAGGCCACGTTGATCTACCTGGACGACATCATTGTCTATGCCGCCTCCTTCGAGGACCACCTGAAGCGGTTGGGACAGGTACTCAGCCGGCTGCAAAAGTACGGGTTGAAGGTGAAGCCTCAGAAATGCCACCTATTTCATTCTCAGATTGAGTATCTGGGTCATGTCGTTTCGGCAGAGGGTGTGAGGCCATCCCGGGAGAACGTTGCTGCTATCCGGGAATGGCCTACCCCCGAGACGGTGAAAGACGTGCGGACTTTTCTGGGGTTAGCTGGATATTACCGTCGTTTCGTAAAGAATTTTGCATGTCGAGCTCGAGCCCTGCATGACCTGCTGAAGGGGGCTCCCGCTGGGGCCAATGGGCGAAAAATCCAGTGGCAACACCCTCAGGAAGAGGCCTTCTGAGATCTCAAGGCTGCACTCTCGGATGCCCCAGTGTTGGCTTATGCGGATTTCTCTCAGCCGTTCATCCTGCACACTGACGGGAGTCTTCATGGGCTAGGGGCTGTGTTGTCACAGGTTCAGGATGGCTGGGAGAGGGTGATCGCATATGGAAGCCGTTCACTCCATGACTCCGAGCGTAGCCCTGACAATTACAGCTCTTTTAAGCTCGAGCTCCTCGCAGTGGTGTGGGCTATGACGGAGAGATTCGCAGAGTACCTAGCGGGCTCCGAGGTGGTAGTGCGAACTGACAACAACCCACTGGCTCATTTGGAAAATGCCAAGTTGGGGGCTTTGGAGCAGCGATGGGTGGCCCGAATGGCGAAGTACAATTACAAGATTATTTACAAAAGAGGGGCCGAGAATGTTCATGCAGTTGCTCTCTCCAGGATTCGACATACAACTCCCGGACAGAATCGAGACAAAGAATTAGAAGGAGAGGAAATACCGTTCACTCTTACCGCTGCCATGCTCACCAATGTTGGTGCAAAAGTATCTTCCCCAGAGGCCCACAGGGGCATCATGTAACAATCTCGGGATAAGTGGATACAACAGCAACAAGAAGATGAAGAAGTTGGACTTCTCCGGACATGGGTCGCCGCTGGTCAATTACCCACTGATACTCAACGACAAACTTTGACCCAAGACCTGTCGCTGATTCTGCGACAATGGGAGAGACTGATTATCCGAAAGGGACTACTGTACCGTAAAATCACTTCGCAAACAACCTCAACGACTGTTTGTCAGGTGGTTACGCCCGGAGCGCAACTACATGAACTGGCTCTAGAGGCTCACAAAAAAGGGGCCCACTTTGGAGTCAAAAAGACTTTGCAATGGTTACAACAGAAAGTTTATCACCCACGCTTGTCGGCTGTTGTGGACGAAGTTTGCCATACCTGCCGCTTATGTGAATTGGCCAAACCGCCTGCTCAGAGGGCCGCAACATAGACGATTGTGACTTCAGCACCCTTTGAGCTCCTGACGGTGGATTATCTGCACATTGGTCCCGCATTCCAGGGATACGAACACTGCCTCGTCATGGTGGATCATTTCACCAAGTTCGCTGTGGTCACCCCTACTCGAGACCAGACCGCGGAGTCAGCCGCCTCCGCAATTTGCAGAAACTTTATACAAGTGTACGGCTGTCCTCAACGTATACATTCCGACCAGGGAGCATTTTTTTGGGGAAAGTTATGGAGGAACTACATCATCTTTATGGGATTGATAAATCCCGGACCACACCATATCACCCGCAAGGGAATGGGGCTTGTGAGCGATTTAATTGGACATTGATTCAAATGTTACGCACTCTGGAGAGTGACAAGAAAGCTCGTTGGCCTGAATATGTTTCTAAATTAGTATGGGTTTATAATAATCGGGTACATCGAGTTACGGGCTATACTCCTTATTTCCTGCTGTTCGGATGAGAGGGTAAAGAGATCACGGAGGTAGAGTTGGACCCCGAAGAGCCTCGGCCCTGGACTGGAGTGTCATCTTGGGTCCGAAATCATCACCACAGGCTGCAAACTCTTCACCGAATTGTACATACCAAACTTCAAGACTGGGAACACCCAGGGAAGAATACAACCTCCCCTCCCCATCTCAAAAGCGGGGACCGTCTGCTTGTACTAGATCAACGCCCCCAGAATAAACTGGAGTCACGTTGGGAAGAAAGTCCTTATCGGGTACTACGCCGTATCCATCCAGAAGGACCTGTGTATGAAATACGGCCCGAGCAGGATGAAACACTGCCCACCCGTATTGTGCATCGTAATATGTTACGCCCGTGTATTTCTACCGACCCGAAGCAACTGGAACCTGTCCCGAAGACATCCGAACCGGAGTCCATATGCTGGGACTCGGACGACAAGGATTTCCCTCCAGTTCCCAAGGGCCCTTCACCCAATAATGAGCCAGTTGACACAATTAACCCACCGGCATCATGCAGCCCACCGACGTCCACCACCCCAGAAGATTCCACCCCAGTCGAACTTAGACGCTCCGAGCGGTCAACAGCCGGCAAACCCCCCGAACGGTATGAACAAGACCAGTTCGTATGGCAACGAATATTGACACCTTTACAGGCCAATCTCAATAGACTAACTCCCTCGCCCGAGGACTGGCGAGCTTACAGGGTGGAGGAATGTGGGGAGGAGGACCCCCATATAGTGATTGGGCCGGAACCAAGGGGACCGCCATCAGAGTTATTGAAGGAATCACATCAGGAGGATTACAAAGGGAGACATGCGACTGAGGTTGTCAGGGCAACAGAGGGCGGGGCTAGGGTAAAAGGAGCAGGGGACGCGCTGAAGTGGCAGTTGGGAAGAGAGAGAGTGAAGGCAGGACGCAGGGTGACTTGCAGGGGCACCGAGAGGAGCCTGCGAGGAAAAAGCTGGACATTTACCGACAAGAGAGACGTGAGAGACTGTTCCCAGAGACTGCTCCCCGCTCCCGTTCTGAGAGAAGCATCCCTGCTACCCCCCACCCCGCCTTTACCTCAGGTTGTGGCCGTGAGTACCCGTAACCAGGCCACAGAGGCCTGGGCACTTCCCCCCAGCCTTCCCCCTTCACGCCGACCCGGCCGTTACCGGCCTGAAGATACGCCACCTCGTCACAGGCGAGATAAAAGGCTCGCTACCCTGGCTTTGGGAGAGACTCCTTGATAAAGGACGGCTACAGGTCATCTGGGGAACTGCGTCATCACCGCGCGCCACCTCCATCATTTCCTTCAGGGCCTGTTGCACCCCAATGGCAACGCTTTCTTCAGGGCCTGTTGCGCCCCAGCGGCAGCGCTTTCTTCAGGGCCTGTTGCGCCCCAACAGCATCGCTTTCTTCAGGGCCTGTTGCGCCCCAGCGGCAGTGTTTCCTTCAGGGCCTGTTGCGCCCCAGCGGCAGCGCTTTCTTCAGGGCCTGTTGCGCCCCAGCGGCAGCGTTTCCTTCAGGGCCTGTTGCGCCCCAGCGGCAGCGCTTTCTTCAGGGCCTGTTGCGCCCCAACGGCCTCGCTTTTTTCAGGGCATGTTGCGCCCCAACGGCATCACTTTCTTTAGGGCCTGTTGCACCCCAACGGTATTGCTTTCTTCAGGGCCTGTTGCGCCCCACCGTCATCACTTTGTTCAGGGCCTGTTGAGCCCCATTCCTTCCTGGGGAAGCGAGACTTCAGGACAGCTGCCTCAGCGACCTCAACGCAGCCACGCTCATGAAACCAGCAGTCCCTGAAAGGCTAAGTGGCTTTAGAATTTGAATAAGATTGTTGAGTCCCTGCGTGGACTGTTTGTTTGGTTCGCAATTGTATGTTTGTTCAAACAAGCCCAGTGGCTAAAGCTAGATAAAAGTTATTTTGCAAGCCATCAGTCGTCTAGTGTCTCGTCACTGCATCCTGCGAACCTGCTCAACCCTACAGTCCCAGACATTGATCTTAAAGGGATATCTGGGACTTAAAAAATTCTGCATAAGCACTAGCAGGCAGATAACTCCTGCCTACTTGCCTCTTGTGCCCAGCGCTGTTCTCGACGGGCACAGAGCAGTCACAGACTTCTGCTGACATGTCAACATAGTGGCAGTTTCTCTCCCTGTTGACAGGGCCGGACTATTGGTGTCATACTGATTGACAGCCGGCTCGCCGCTCCCTAATTAGGGGACGCTAGCTGTCAATTTGCATGAAGCCAGAAGTCCCACCGTTTCAACATGAAGAGAAACTGCTGCTCTGTTGACAGGGAGCAGCTGAATCTCTGGCAGGAGCGGTCAATGACCGGCGCTGGGTACGACTATATGCCTCTTTGTGCATAGGCACATTTTTTATTTTTTTAAGTCCTGGATATCCCCTTTAAATGGGACTGCACTGCAATAGCAGGTACAATTACTGCTAAAGAACATCTATCAAATCTATCCTAAAGATAAGATATCAATATTCTAGTATTGAAAAACCCCTTTAATACAAGATAAAAAGAGTGTTGCTTACACAAAAGATAATTAATAAGCAATTTTTTTGTATAAAAGGTCACCTTCCCAAATAATTCTCATTTTTTATATTTTAGATTGTTTATTTTCTTTATTTTAATACAATTAAAAATCAGCTATGCGGTAGTTATCTTTCAAGTGAATTGTCAGTTTTAATTAACCATAATATCAATATAATGCTATTTTTTTTTTTATACACTTAGCTCTAAATCCCTTGCATTGGCATTAACTCAACAACTTTAAATTCTGGGTGACTAAATTTAGCAAACATAACTCCTAAGGGTACGTGCACACGCTGCGGAATCCGCTTCGGATTAATCCGCACGGATTTTGCAAAAACCGCAGATAATCCGCAGGGCCAAAGACCTGCGGATTATCTGCGGTTTTGCCTGCGGTTTGGTTCTGCGGATTCACTATCTCCACAATGGTGGAGATAGGAACCCGCAGCGGTTTCCGCAGAAAGAATTGACATGCAATTCTTTCTGCGGATTCAAAACCGCAGCAAATCCGCGCGGTTTTTTCCGCAGCGTCGGCACAGCGTTTTTTTTTTTCCCATTCAAATGAATGGTACTGTACACCGCAGCTAAAACTGCTGCGTGTCCGCAGCGGCCAAAACCGCTGCGGACACGCAGCGGAATCCGCAGCGTGTGCACACAGCCTAAGTCTAGGCAAGGGATATGTTTTTCGCTTTTTAAATAAAAAAAATATGCATTTACTTTAATATCTACTTAATTTACTTTTGTTGGTTTTCGCCTCAGTATTTCACTGGCTGTAACTTTCTTTTGGGGGGGGGTTATTATTATTATTAATATTATTATTATTATATATTTATATAGCACCATTGATTCCATGGTGCTGTATATGAGAAGGGGTTGCACACAAATTACAGATATCACTTTCAGTAAGCAAACTAACAATCACAGACTGATGCGGAGGGGAGAGGACCCTGCCTTTCGGGCTTACATTCTACAGGATGGTGGGGAAGGAGACAGTATGTTAGGGGGTTGCAGCAGCTCCGGTGTTGGTGAGACAGTAGCTCCGGTAGTGGTGAGGAGGCAGCGGGGATCATTGCAGGCTGTAGGCTTTCCTGAAGAGATGGGTTTTCAGGTTCCGTCTGAAGGATCCGAATGTGGTTGATAGTCGGACGTGTTGGGGCACAGAATTCCAGAGTATGGGTGAAATTCGGGAGAAGTCTTGGAGGCGATTAGGTGAGGAGCGAATAAGTGTGGAGAAGAGAAGGAGGTCTTGAGAGGACCGGAGATTACGTGAGGGAAGATATCGGGAGATTAGTTCAGAGATATATGAAAGAGATAGGTTAATGATGGCTTTGTAGGTCAGTATTAATAATCTGAACTGTATATGCTGAGGCAAAGTGAGCCAGTGAAGAGATTTGTAGAGGGGAGAAGTGGAGGAATAGTGAGGAGAGAGATGAATGAGTCGGGCAGCAGAGTTAAGGATGGACTGGAGAGGTGCGAGGGTGTTAGCAGGGAGGCCACAGAAAAGGATGTTGCAGTAATCGAGGCGGGAGATCATGAGGGCATGCACAAGCATTTTAGTAGATTGAGGATTAAGGAAAGGTTGGATTCTGGAGATATTTTTGAGCTGGATGCGACAGGAGGTGGAAAGAGCTTGGATATGCGGTTTGAAGGACAAGGCAGAGTCAAGGGTTATTCCGAGGCAGCGGACTTCCGGTATGGGGGAAAGTGTGATGTCATTAATTGTGATAGATTGATCAGGTAAGGAAGATCTGTGAGATGGAGGGAATGTGATCAGTTCAGATTTGTCCACATTGAGTTTGAGGAAGCGAGAGGAGAAGGAGGAGGATATGGCTGATAGACACTCCGGGATTCTGGACAGCAGAGAGGTGACGTCTGGGCCAGAGAGGTAGATCTGAGTGTCATCAGCATAAAGGTGGTACTGAAATCCATGGGACTTTATGAGTTATCACAGGCAAAATGTATAGAATGAGAAGAGTAGGGGTCCTAGAACAGAGCTCTAGGGGACTCCAACAGAGAGAGGGTGGGATGAGGAGGTAGTGTGGGAGTGGGAGATGCTGAATGTGTGGTTGGAAAAGTAAGAGGAGATCCAGAATAGGGCGAGGTCTTTGATGCCAAAGGAGGAGAGGATCTGTAGTAGGAGGCAGTGGTCAACTGTGTCGAAAGCAGAGGACAGGTCTAGAGGGGGGAGTATAGAGTATTGTCCGTTAGTTTTGGCTGTAAATAGGGGTTTATGCTTACATTGGCAAACACAGGTCTCATTCAGCTGTAAACTTATATTTATTAGTTGCTTCTGTTTTGGGTTATTGTTTTAATTTGTATTTATTCATATTTTTTGAGACAGGTAAAAAAAAATAATATTTCCATCTTTTCATTTCTTTTAAATAGTTATATGTTTTCTCCCTACACATATAAATATACAACCCAGACAGCGGTAAGTGCACTTGTAATTTTCTTTCTTCTGATCACTAAAGCCTCCTTACTCTACTGATACAATGTACTATGGATATTGACATTGCTTATGGGTGACAACAACAGACGCCATTGAAGAATTATTAAGAGTAAAACTTTACTGCAGATTAAACCTAAAAGCTTTTCAGAATGTGTCTTGACTCTTGGGAGTTCATTTTGACACATTTTCATGAAAATTAGAATTTCGATTTTTTTTTTTTAAGATTCGTGGTTCCATTAGCATAAGAGAATAAGCCGGGTATGTTGCAAATCTTTGCTATAAAATTATATGATACATACTTTAAAACCAATTTACCCAGCACAGTAAATTACTTTCTAAGTAGACTATGTAGACTTTTAATATGCCATTTGCTATACCACGTGGATAAACATATTTGTTCTTGATCGTAAAATGTGCAAATTGTTCCAAAAATTACAAGTTTAAGAGAGTTTTGAGAGAGAACAACTGAAAAGTTTTTGAAAAAAAAAAACACATCCCAGTGGTTGGATGCATCTCATCGATGCAAATACTTACGCCTCCCAAAAAATGAGAAAAGTATTCAAGGAGTGATACCTTTATTGGCTAACCAGAGAAATTATATTTGTAAGCTTTCAGAGCCCCTTCATCCGACTATGTAATATAGCCTGATGAAGGGGCCTTTTGAGCTCTGAAAGCTTGCAAATATAATTTCTCTAGTTAGCCAATAACTCCTTGAATACTTTTCTCATTTTTTTGGGACATAAGTATTTACATCGATTTTTCTGGCTAACACGGTACCACAATTTTATTTTGTATTGTACATCGTATGTAACTCATCGAATGACACCTGGCGTATTAAAGCATAACCTTTAACTCTATGTGAAAATTTAACCGCTAAAAAAATGTATTGTCACTCACCCTAATGCACTTCTTGTGTCTCTTAGGGATGTGCGAACGTGCTCGGTGATACTCGGTTATCACTCAAGTATCACAGTGTTCGGATGTGCTCGTTACTCGGCGAGTAATGGACGGTGATCAACGCCAAACTCCAATCCCCACCCCGCATCTTTGGCACCTGGTACACAGCCAACAAGCATGCAATGATTGCCTGTGAATCACTGTAATGCCGTAGACATCTTGGTTGTGGCATTACTGTGATTGGCTGACCGTCTGACATCATCAGCGGGTATAAAAGGACAGGCGACACCCATCTCTGCTAACTGGCACCTGTGCACAGCTCTGTGACACTTCGTACTGGAAGGAGAGAGTGCTTGGCTAGGCCTGTGTGTGCACACTATAACGAATCAGAGGCCCGTAGTGTTGATACTGGTGCTGAAGCTGAACCATCATACTAACAGCCCTTCTAAGGGCTATTCATATGCACCACATAAAATCTGCATTTAGCCTAAGGAGGGAGAGAGAGTCCAAGGATCAGGGTGAGTGACAGAATCCAGTCTGTAGACAGGGATTAGTCCTGTGCAGTCTGTTGGCAAATATATAGCTACAGCTCTTTTAGTGGGGCTTGCGGCTTCTTGAAAAAATTGAATATATTTTGATCCATCCAATGTTACATGATTTGAGTTCCTTTTCTGTGTTATATATAACACACTCAAAAATTGTTGAAACATTTTTCTGAGCTACATTTCTCAGCCATATGCTATTCTGTGTTCTAGGGTACATTTTTGTGATATATAACACTAAAAAAAAGTTTAAAAAATGTTCTGGTTTACATTACTCAGCCATTCAGTGTTGCATGTTCTTGGGTACATTTCATTGGTATACAACCCTCAAAAAACTCGTTCAAAGTTTTATCCTTATTTTGTTGATTGCCCAAAGATTATTCCGTAGTCTCCTTTGTATGTAACTCTCAAAAAAACATGTTCAAAATGTATCTTTATTATATTACATAGTAACATAGTTATTAAGGTTGAAGGAAGACTTTAAGTCCATCTAGTTCAACCCATATCCTGTCCTAACCTGCCGTAACATGTTGATCCAGAGGAAGGCAAAAAAAACCCATGTGGCAAACAGTAAGCTTCACATTGGGGAAAAAAATTCCTTCCCGACTCCACATACGGCAATCAGACTAGCTCCCTGGATCAATGCAATATTAAGGAAACTAGTGTATATACCCTGTAATGTTATACTTTTCAAGAAAGGCATCCAGTCCATTCTTAAATTTTAGTAGAGAATCACTCATTACAACATCATATGGCAGAGAGTTCCATAGTCTCACTGCTCTTACAGTAAAGAATCCGCGTCTGTGAGTATGCTTAAACCTTCTTTCCTCCAGACGTAGAGGATGCCCCCTTGTCCCCATCACAGGTCTAAAAGTAAAAAGATCATTAGAAAGGTCTTGGTATTGTCCCCGCATATATTTATACATTGTAATAAGATCACCCCTAAGCCTTCGATTCTCCAAACTAAATAACCCCAAGTGTAATAACCTGTCTTGGTATTGCAGACCCCCTAGTTCCCTAAAAACCTTGGTCGCTCTTCTCTGCACCCGCTCCAGTTCAGCTATGTCTTTCTTATACACCGGAGACCAGAACTGTACACAGTATTCTAAGTGTGGTCGCACTAGTGACTTATATAGAGGTAAAATTATGTTCTCCTCCTGAGCATCTATGCTTCTTTGAATGCATCCCATTATTTTATTTGCCTTTGCAGCAGCTGCCTGACACTGGCCACAAAATGTGAGTTTGTCGTCCACCCATACACCTAGGTCTTTTTCAGTGACAGTTTTACCCAGTGTTTTACAATTAAGCACATAATTATACATCTTATTTGTTCTACCCAAGTGCATGACCTTACATTTATCCCCATTAAAGCTCATTTGCCATTTATCAGCCCAAGCTTCTAGTTTACATAAATCCTCCTGTAATATAAAATTGTCCTCCTCTGTATTGATTACCCCGAAGAGTTTAGTGTCATCTGCAAATATTGAAATTCTACTCTCTATGCCCCCTACAAGGTCATTAATAAATACGTTAAAAAGAAGCGGGCCCAAAACTGACCCCTGTGGTACCCCACTGCTAACCGTGACTCAATCTGAGTGTGCTCCATTAATAACCACCCTTTGTTTCCTATCCCTGAGCCAGCTCTTAACCCACCTACACATATTTTCCCCTATCCCCATTGCTCTCATTTTATGTATCAACCTTTTGTGTGGCACCGTATCAAAAGCTTTTGAAAAGTCCATATACACCACGTCCACTGCATTCCCTTCATCCAGTCCAGAACTTACCTCTTCATAAAAGCTTATCAGATTAGTCTGACAGGAATGGTCCCTTGTAAACCCATGTTGATATTGGGTCATGAGGTTATTCTTCTCCAGATACTCCAGTATAGTATCTCTTAGAAAACCCTCCAGGATTTTAACCACAGTTGAGGTTAAACTTACTGGCCTATAATTTCCGAGTTCAGTTTTTGTCCCCTTTTTGAATATTGGCACCACATATGCTATACGCCAGTCCTGTGGTACAGACCCTGTTATTATGGAATCTTTAAAGATTAAAAATAATGGTCTATCTATGACTGTGCTTAATTCCTGCAGTACTCGGGGGTGTATCCCATCCGGGCCCGGGGATTTGTCAATTTTAGTGATTTTTAGACGCCGCCGTACTTCCTGCTGGGTTAAGCAGGTGACATTTAATGGAGAATTTTTATCCCTGATCATGTTACCCGTCATGGGATTTTATTATATTTATTATTATATTTATTATATTGCTCACCCATATGGTATTACATCTTCTGGGGTATAGTTCATTGCTATATAAACTTCAAAAAACTTGTTCAAAATGTAATGGTATTATATTGCTCATCCATAAACTTTTACATATCTATGGGTAGATTTTAGTGGTTTATAACCCTCTAAAAGCTTATTGAAAATTTATTGCTATTAGATTGCTCAACCATAAAATAATCCATGGTCTGGAGTACATTTCGTTGGAATAAAAGCCTCAAAAAACTTGTTCAAAATTTTATCGGGATTGCATTTCTCATCCATTGACTATTCCGTGGTCTGGAGTAAATTTTGTTGGTATATAACCTTCCAAAAACATCTTCAAAAATTTAAGCTGCGCACACATTGCAGATATGGTGCATTTTTGACTCGTTTTTTCCGCTCGTATTTGTGACAAAACCTGAAGAAAAACCTGATGACAGCAAAGTAAATGAGATATTGACGTGTCATGCATATGTTGAGTATTTTTCGGTTTGGTGCAAGAAATAATCCGCAGCATGTCAATTCTGCATGTTTTTTCTCTGCATTTTTTACCACTGACCACTCAAATCAAAAACACGGCACGAGATTTTCCAGCTGCATTTTTCCTGCCAAAAGATGCTGAAATGGTGTCGAAATTTTACTCAACATGTGCACATACCCCATTATTATATTGCTCACAAAACTTATTTAAAACATTATTATTATATTGCGCACCCATGGACTATTCTGTGGTGGGAGTGCATTTTGTTGGTATATAACCCTTTAATTCAAAATTTATCGGTATTATATTGCTCATCCATAGGGTATTACTCCTTCTTAAGCACAGTTCGTTGCTATATAACCCTCAAAAAATGTGTTTAAAATTTTAGGTTGTGTGCACACATTACAGATTTGGTCCGTTTTTCTCATGTGTTTTTCAGCGTGGATTTGTGGCAAAAACCTGAAGCAAAACCCGATGACAGCAAAGGGAGTGAGAAACCTAAAGAGTAGAGTTGAGCGACTTTTGGTTTTTTATGGTCGAGTTTCGTTTCGTGAAACCCGACTTTTCCAAAAGTCGGGTCGAGCAAGATCGGCCGATTATAGGGAAAAGTCGGGGTCGTCCCGAAACACGAAACCCAATGTAAGTCAATGGGGAATAAAAGTCGGCAGTGAGAGGAGGACAGGAAACACACCTACAGTGCTCATTTGAATGCCAAAAGCATCAATTCATCTTACTTAAGCTGGTCAACCTTAATTAACTTCATAATACAAGTTACGCACTGAAAAATGGGGGTTATTTGGCTAAAGTTGTGGGGGGGTAGGGCTGGCTCCAGGTTTTCATGTGCTCTGGGCGAAAGAGCGCCCCTTTAACACATACCACAACTCATCATGCTCTGATACGGCAGAGAAATAGCGGTATAGTACAATGAAAAATACTTCACTTTTTACATCTCATGACGAGGCCCATCTATTTCTCCATACAGAATGATTGGTCCCATATAATGTTTGAAACAGTATATGATGAGCTCCACATAATGCTACAGTATATGTTGGTCCCCATGGATGAAGCTCCACTGTCTTATGGGCCCAAATAATGCTCCAAACATAATGGGCCCCATTTCTAATGCTCTAGTGTATAATGGGCCCTGTAAATGCTGCTCCAGTGTCTGATGTCCACCTTTGGAATGTTCCAGTGTATGGTGGGCCCCATCTATCATTCTCCAGAGTATAGTGCTCCCCAAAAATTGCTGTCCCAACATTGAAAACAATCAAATAAGTCTCCTCGCTAGGGAATCCCTGTACTAGTCTGGACTCCTCGTCGTCCCCATCTTCCATCTCACGGCACAGTATTTCAACCTTGCAAGTGCTGTGATCCTGAGCAAGCAGGGGGGGCCCACTCGTTGGCGACGGCACTGGCACAGGGTCCCTGATAGTACGGTGGTGTGTCTGATGGCGGGTGGGCAGAACCTGCACTTTCATCTGCAGCTTCCTCTTTGTCACCGTGTAAGATGGAACTGTATATGGGAAGGGTAACCTGAGTTTCATCAGGGTCAGATTCAGGCCGGGTAGCGTGCGAGGGGAATGTAGTGGTCTGGGTCAATGTACCAGCAGATTCATCGAGCAGTGGCTAGGCATCAGTGCACTTGTGTCGCCCCCAGGAGTACGGTCGCCACAGTGGCATTACCTTCCTCCTAGGGAGTGTGATGTCATGCTTGGGAGCAACGAAGGATCTCTCTAGCAGGTTAACTGATTGGGCGGCATTATTCCCACGAGTCATGACCCTCCAAACAGCGTTCATGAAGGCAAAGTGTTTGTTTTACGTGGGCAGTATGGTTGCAAAGCTGAACCTTAAAGGAATGTCCAGAAGGGCACCACCAGGAGTGGAGCCTACGGCGTAATTTGACTCAACACGGGCAACCTCAACCATGCCAGCTACAGAACAGATGCACACATTGCAAGCTTAATTCCGTTAATGAACGAGACTCCGTCATGCCCCGCGGTTCGAGTCCGGCTTACTAGAGGGACACATGAGGCTCTGGCACATGAGATTGGCCAATAACTGGTGTGTCATGCCCTTACATGTCCGTGGCTGCATGTGCGCTACACTGAAAAGGCCAGCGTTTGTCGCTTACAGGTGCAGATAACCCGCTGAACAACGTTTGTGATGGGGATCACTGATTACAATTATTACTCGCGAACGATGATTTCCCAGTAAGTGCAGGTCAACCGCAGTTCCGGAATTAGGCCTAACCGTCATTCCTGAAAAAAATGAAAAACTTACGTGTGCAAACCACAGGTGCTGTAGCTTGCTTAACAGCTCGACAGCCGTTCTCACGCCCAGTATGGGTTACACGTGATTGCACAAAGGTGAGAAAGGGTACTGTATCCCCGGATAACATGTATGGATAGCGTACACATTCAAAAGATATGTCTATACATCAGGAGGCAGGCTCAGACGGTGTAAGGCCCAGTATGGCTTGCAAGTGATTGCAAAAAGGTGAGAAAGGGTACCGTATCCCCGGATAACATGTATGGATAGCGTACACATTCAAAAGATATGTCTATACATCAGGAGGCAGGCTCAGACGGTGTAAGGCCCAGTATGGCTTGCAAGTGATTGCACAAAGGTGAGAAAGGGTACCGTATCCCCGGATAACATGTATGGATAGCGTACACATTCAAAAGATATGTCTATACATCAGGAGGCAGGCTCAGATGGTGTAAGGCCCAGTATGTCTTGCAAGTGATTGCACAAAGGTGAGAAAGGGTACCGTATCCCAGGATAACATGTATGGATAGCGTACACATTCAAAAGATATGTCTATACATCAGGAGGCAGGCTCAGACGGTGTCAGGCACAGTATGGCTTGCAAGTGATTGCACAAAGGTGAGAAAGGGTACCGTATCCCCGGATAACATGTATGGATAGCGTACACATTCAAAAGATATGTCTATACATCAGGAGGCAGGCTCAGATGGTGTAAGGCCCAGTATGGCTTGCAAGTGATTGCACAAAGGTGAGAAAGGGTACCGTATCCCCGGATAACATGTATGGATAGCGTACACATTCAAAAGATATGTCTATACTTCAGGAGGCAGGCTCAGACAGTGTCAGGCACAGTATGGCTTGCAAGTGATTGCACAAAGGTGAGAAAGGGTACCGTATCCCCGGATAACATGTATGGATAGCGTACACATTCAAAAGATATCTCTATACATCAGGAGGCAGGCTCAGACGGTGTCAGGCACAGTATGGATTTGACGGCCCAGACTACACAGCGGAGGAGCAGGGAGAGGTAAAGATTGCAAATGCTGGGGTCCTGCCCAAGCAAGGGGGGCCCACTCGTGGGCGTCGGTACTGGCACTGGGCCCCTCATAGCACGGCGGTGTGTCTGACGGCGGGTGTGCACCACCAACGTCAGAGACACTTGATTGCACTATGAGGGACCCTGTGCCAGTGCCCGCGCCCAAGAGTCGGCCTACCCACCTGTCCAGGGCAACGGCACTCGCACGGTGTCGTGCGCTAGGTGGTGACCCCGGCCATGGGGGGGGGAGGCAGCACAGTTAGGGAGTTTTAGAAAGTGGCATATGTTGATGTTGGACATTCAGCTGATGCAAAAGGCAAAATAGGTCAAGTCCCAGTAAGAGGTGGACCAAAGCAAGCCATTTTTCTGTCACCCTATGTGACATCAGGGGAAGGTGGGACAAAATCCTTGGAAACCCATGCATGGTTCATTTTAATGAAGGTTAGATCATCCACATTTTGGGCTGACAGACGGGTCCTTTTTTCTGTCAGGATTGATCCAGCTGCACTGAAGACTCTTTCCGATAGCACACTTGCAGCTGGGCAAGCGAGCTCCTGTAAGGCATATTGTGCCAATTCAGGTCAGGTGTCCAGTTTAGCAGCCCAATAGTCAAAGGGGAATGACCTGTGTGGGAGAACATCGATATGGGAGGAAAAGTAGTTTGTAACCATAGTTGACAACTGCTGTCTCCTGTCACTTTCCATCGATGCTGTATTACCAGTTGTGTGAGCGGTACTTGAAAAATCAGTCCACAACATTGTCATGAAACCCCTGTCTCCAACGCCACTTCTGCTGTGTGCACCATGAACACCTCTGCCAAGCTGCCCCCGGCCCGTACGGCTCGTGTGAGAACCATCACCGCTGCTGTGTGCTGGGAATGCCTCAAGCAACCGATTTACCAGAGTTGCTTGTTTATTAGCCAATATTAGGTCAAGGTTCTCCTGTGGCATGATGTTTTGCAATTTGCCTTTATAGCGTGGATCCAGGATGCTGGCCAACCAGTAGTCGTCATCGTTCATCATTTTGGCAATGCGGGGGTCCCTTTTTAGGATCCGCAAGGCATAATCTGACATGTGGGCCAATGTTCCCGGTGTCAATGATGCACTGCGAGTGCTGGTTGGAGGAGCACTTTCTTGCAAATCCACATCCCTCCAGTCACGCACAAACCCTGTACCAGACCTTGCCACGCCAACATTTTCACTTGCCCCACAAGATGCATCCTCCTCCCCTAAGTAATCATCCCCATCATCATCCTCCTCCTCCTCTTCTTCCTCCAACTCATCCAGGAGAGGTCCCTGAGCAGACAATGGCTGAATGTCATCAAGGATTCCCTCCACCTCTTCCTCCTCGTCAACACTGGCTGCAGACGCCTCCTCCTTAAGGTGCGTCAAAGTTTGCATGAGCAGACGCATAAGTGGGATGCTCATGCTTAGGATGGCGTCGTCTGCGCTTACCAGCCGTGTGCATTCCTCAAAACACTGAAGGACTTTACAGAGGTCTTTCAGCTTCGACCACTGCACACCTGTCAACTCCATGTCTGCTCTCAAAGTGCCTGGCCGTGTATCCTCCCACAAATGCATTATGGCCTGCCTCTGCTCGCACAGCCGCTCCACCATGTGCAGGGTGGAGTTCCACCTTGTTGCAATGTCGATAATGAGGCGGTGGTTGGGAAGGTGGAGCAATCGCTGCAGCTTCTGCATACGAACGGAGTGTACAGGCGACCGGCAGATGTGCGCGCACAGTCTTCGCTAGAGTTGAGCGATACCGTCCGATACTTCAAAGTATCGTATCGGATGGTATCGGTCGATCTTTAAAAAAAGTATCGGTATCGCCGATTCCGATACCGGAAGTCCCATTCAAGTCTATGGGACTTCCGGTATCGGTATAAGAAAAACCCTTTCCTGCCCTTGTACAGCCTCTCTGGGGTCTGTACGGGCCTTTCGGGGGGCTGTGCCGGCCTGCCAGGGGGTCTGTGCAGGCTCCGGTGGTCTGTGCCGGCCTGCCGGGGGGCTGTGCAGGCTCCGGTGGGCTGTGCCGGCCTGCCGGGGGGCTGTGCCGGCCTGCCGGGGGGCTGTGCAGGCTCCGGGGGGGCTGTGCCGGCCTGCCGGGGGGCTGTGCAGGCTCCGGGGGGCTGTGCCGTCCTGCCGGGGGGCTGTGCCGGCCTGCCGGTGGTCTGTGCAGGCTTCGGGGGTCTGTGCAGGCATCGTCCGATGGGACTACAAGTCCCATCGGGCGATGCCTGCTACCATGACAGTGATTGACACATTAGCCAATGATGGGACAGTAATAGTCCCATCATCCGGCTAATGTGTTGAATGTAAAAAAAAAAAAAAACAATTACATGCTACATACATACAACATGCATACTACATACATGCTACATTCATACTACATACTACATACATGCTACATTCATACTACATAAATACTACATGCAACATACATACTACATATATACTACATACATACTACATATATACTGCATGCTACATACATACTACATGCTACATACATACCACATACATACTACATACATACTACATACATACTACATGCATGCTACATGCTACATACATAACACATATATACTACATGCATGCTACATACATACTACATGCTACATACATACCACATGCATGCTACATACATACTACATGCTACATACTACATATATACTACATGCATGCTACATACATACTACATGCTACATACTACATATATACTACATGCATGCTACATACATACTACATGCTACATACATACTACATATATACTACATGCATACTACATGCTACATACATACTACATGCATACTACATGCTACATACATACTACATACATACTACATGCTACATACATACCACATATATACTACATACATACAATACATTCATACAATACATACATAGACATATAGTACATATAACATAGAGTAACATACTTACCAATACTTGTCACATTGTTCCCCGAAGCCATTGTCTTTTCCGGAATAAATATTAACATAACAAACCACAAAAATACTCACCCACGATCCGAAGCAGTCCACGAATGTGTCCCACGACGATCTTGGGTAGAGAACTGCAGCATCAGCTGATGCTGCCGTTCTCTACGGGCTGCAGGAATCCAATGACGGAAGGTAGGTATCCTTCCGCACTGTATTCCTCCGCCACTTAAAAAAAAAAAAGTCCCTAGTCTCACTTTATGCCATTGCTGTGTGGGAATTTCCCACGCAGCAATGGCATAAAGTGAGACTAGGGACTTTTTTTTTTTTAAGTGGCGGAGGAATACAGTGCGGAAGGATACCTACCTTCCGTCATTGGACTCCTGCAGCCCGTAGAGAACGGCAGCATCATCTGATGCTGCAGTTCTCTACCCAAGATCGTCGTGGGACACACTCGTGGACTGCTTCGGATCGTGGGTGAGTATTTTTGTGGTTTGTTATGTTAATATTTATTCGGGAAAAGACAATGGCTTCGGGGAACAATGTGACAAGTATTGGTAAGTATGTTACTCTATGTTATATGTACTGTATGTCTATGTATGTATTGTATGAATGCATTGTATGTATGTAGTATATATGTGGTATGTATGTGGTATGTATGTAGCATGTAGTATGTATGTAGTATGTATGTAGCATGCATGTAGCATGCAGTATGTATGTAGCATGCATGTAGTATATATGTAGTATGTATGTAGCATGCATGTAGTATATATGTAGTATGTATGTAGTATGTATGTGGTATGTATGTAGCATGTAGTATGTATGTAGCATGCATGTAATATATATGTAGTATGTATGTAGCATGTATGTAGTATGTATGTGGTATGTATGTAGCATGTAGTATGTATGTAGCATGCATGTAGTATATATGTAGTATGTATGTAGCATGTAGTATGTATGTAGTATGTATGTAGTATGTATGTGGTATGTATGTAGCATGTAGTATGCATGTAGTATGTATGTAGCATGCATGTAGTATGTATGTAGTATGTATGTAGTATGTATGTAGTATATATGTAGTATGTATGTGGTATGTATGTAGCATGTAGTATGTATGTAGCATGCATGTAGTATATATGTAGTATGTATGTAGTATGTATGTGGTATGTATGTGGCATGTAGTATGTATGTAGCATGCATGTAGTATGTATGTAGCATGCATGTAGTATGTATGTAGCATGCATGTAGCATGTATGTAGTATGTATGTAGTATGTATGTAGCATGCAGTATGTATGTAGCATGTATGTAGCATGTATGTAGTATGTATGTAGTATATATGTAGTATGTATGTAGCATGTAGTATGTATGTAGCATGCATGTAGTATGTATGTAGTATTTTTTTTTTTTTATTATTTTTTAACATTTAACACATTAGCCGGATGATGGGACTACTACTGTCCCATCATTGGCTAATGTGTCAATCACTGTCATGGTAGCAGGCATCGCCAGATGCGACTTGTAGTCCCATCGGACGATGCTTGCACAGACCCCCGGACATCAGCACAGCCCCCCGGCAGGCCGGCACAGCCCCCCGGCAGGCCGGTACAGACCCCCACAGGGTGCACAGACCACTGGCAGGCCGGCACAGCCCCCCGGCAGGCCGGTACAGACCCCCACAGGGTGCACAGACCACCGGCAGGCCGGCACAGCCCCCCGGCAGGCCGGTACAGACCCCGGGCAGTCCACACAGCCCCCCGGCAGGCCGGCACAGCCCCCCGGCAGGCCGGCAGAGACCCCCGGAAGGCCCGAAATGACGGCGCATCATGATGCGCACACACCGCGCATCATGATGACATCAGGCTGTCAATCAACTTTGAACTTCCGATTCCGATGCCGAATTCCGATATTGAAAAAATATCGGAAGTCGGTATCGGAATTCCGATACAGCAAGTATCGGCCGATACCCGATACTTGCGGTATCGGAATGCTCAACACTAGTCTTCGCACCTTATGGAGCAGGGCTGTTAACTCCGGATAATTTTTGAGGAAGCACTGCACCACCACGTTCAAGGTGTGAGCCAAGCAAGGTATGTGGCTGAGTTTTGAAAGGGCTATGGCTGCCGCAAAATTACGGCCGTTATCACTAACTACCTTGCCTGCCTCAAGATGTACACTGCCCAGCCATGACTCAGTTTGTCGCTTCAAGTACTCGGCCAGCACCTCGGCGGTGTGTCTGTCGCCCAAACACATCATCTGCAACACAGCCTGCTGACACTTTCCACTAGCTGCTCGATAGGGGGACACCTCGTGTGCAACAGTGGCAGCTGCAGATGGAGTGCTCGTACGACTGCGCTCTGTGGACGAGCTTTCGCTTCTGGAGGAGGAGGAGGAGGAGGGTGGAACGCCTACAGCCAACTGTTTCCTATACCGTGGGCTAGGCAGCACTGTTCCACCACCGCTGTCCCCTGTGGACCCTAGCATCCACCACATTAGCCCAGTGCACAGTGATGGACACGTAATGGCCCTGGCCATGCCGACTGGACCATGCATCAGTTGTGAGGTGCACCTTTCCACTCACTGACTGCTTGAGTGCATGGACAATGCGGTCTTTCACATGATGGTGGAGGGCTGGGATGGCTTTGCAAGAGAAGAAGTGGCGACTGGGTAGGTCATAGCGTGGTACTGCATAGGCCATGAGTTCGCGGAAAGCTGCGCTTTCCACCAACCGATAGGGCATCATCTCAAACGAGATTAGTTTGGCAATGTGGGCGTTCAAACCCAGTGTACGCGGAAGAGAGACTGAGTACTTTCTTGACCTACTCATAGTGTCTGGGAGGGTGAGCTGGACTTGAGAGCTGCATATGGTGGAAGTAGCGGTGGATAGGGTGGACTGAGAGAGGGTTGATGATGGTGATGGAGTTGGTGTTCTTTCTGATGGCCTAGATTCAGTATTTCGTTGATATAACAGTGGGATTCCCTGACTGCTGGGGCCTTGCAACGACACCTCAACATTTGCTTCTATGCTAACCGGTGGGCTTACAGTGGGGGAAACAATGTAGCGTTGCTGACTACCTTCTTTGTGATCAGTTGCACATGTCTCACTTGAGGTTTGGTGTTGTGTCCATGCTTGCAAGTGCATGCTGGTTAAATGTCTAAGCATGCAACTGGTATTCAAATTTTTCAGATTTTTCCCTCGTCTAAAGGTCTTTGCGCACTTCTTACAGATAACCTTGGCCTGATCATGAGGATTTTGTTCAAAAAAGTGCCACACTGCACTCTTCCTACTTTGGCAGACATTTTGCGGTCTAGCACGCTGTGATGTTTTGACCCTCTGGACAAGCTGTCCAGCAACTCTTTTGATTTTTGGAACCTGTCTCTGGAGTGCTCCGGGCCTGCCAGATAACAGCTGTTGCGATGTTGATGTCTGCTGTGAATGCTCCTCATCTGAGCTATTGGAAGCAGCACCATCTTCCCCCAATGGATGCCAATCTGGGTCAACAACTGGGTCATCCATCACCTCCTCTTCAATGTCATGTGCACCTTCCTCTGTGTCACCGTGTATGGTGGTATAGTGTGCGGGAAGGGGCAACTGAGTCTTATCAGGGTCAGAATCTGGTTCTGTACACTGCGAGGACAATGTAGTGCTCTGAGTGAATGTACCAGCAGAATCATCTATCAGCGGCTGTGCATCAGTGCACTCCATGTCAGATTCATCTTGGCCTGGGTAATTCACCATTTCACTTGATAATCCAGGCATGGTATGTGAAAACAGCTCCATGGAGTAATCAGTAGTATGGCCTGCGTCATCCTTCAATCTTGGTTGTGGTGAAGGACACAAGGAAAGGTGTGGTTCATGAACATGAGCCTCCAATGACGACTCAGTGCTTTTACTTTTTACAACTTCAGAAGAGGAGGCGATAGAGCTGGAGGCTGAGTCAGCAATGTAAGACAAAACTTTTTCCTGATGCTCTGGCGTTAAAAGCGGTTTGCCAACTCCTAGGAAACTAAGCCTTCGAAGCCTTATGGAGCCAGACGATGACGCAGGCTCAACACCTCCTGCATTCGGTCCTATTTTGCTTTTGCCACTACCATCAGATCCACCACCAACACCATCATTACCAGCTGCCAACCCCCGCCCAATTCCACGGCCTCTTCCACCAGCCTTCCTCATTTTTGGTAGAAATGTAGACAAAATCCTACAAACTATATAGTAATGTAAAACAAGGTACAAGGTGTCTATAGGACAGGGGAGATTTAGATTTTCTGCAGACACTTGTGGACACTGGACACTTGGATTGTGTAAGGCCCACTGAATATCACAGTGCTATGTCACAGGCTCGATGGCACAGGTGTGAAAAAAGTGACTACAGGATAAGGGAGATTTTGAATTTCTGCAGACACTTGTGGACACTGGACACTTGGATTGTGTGAGGCCCACTGAATATCACAGCGCTATGTCACAGGCTCGATGGCACAGGTGTGAAAAAAGTGACTACAGGATAAGGGAGATTTTGAATTTCTGGGAGATTTTGAATTTCTGCAGACACTTGTGGACACTGGACACTTGGATTGTGTGAGGCCCACTGAATATTACAGCGCTATGTCACAGGCTCGATGGCACAGGTGTGAAAAAAGTGACTACAGGATAAGGGAGATTTTGAATTTCTGGGAGATTTTGAATTTCTGCAGACACTTGTGGACACTGGACATTTGGATTGTGTGAGGCCCACTGAATATCACAGTGCTATGTCACAGGCTCGATGGCACAGGTGTGAAAAAAGTGACTACAGGATAAGGGAGATTTTGAATTTCTGCAGACACTTGTGGACACTGGACACTTGGATTGTGTGAGGCCCACTGAATATCACAGTGCTATGTCACAGGCTCGATGGCACAGGTGTGAAAAAAGTGACTACAGGATAAGGGAGATTTTGAATTTCTGCAGACACTTGTGGACACTGGACACTTGGATTGTGTGAGGCCCACTGAATATCACAGTGCTATGTCACAGGCTCGATGGCACAAGTGTGAAAAAAGTGACTACAGGATAAGGGAGATTTTGAATTTCTGGGAGATTTTGAATTTCTGCAGACACTTGTGGACACTGGACACTTGGATTGTGTGAGACCTACTGAATATCACAGCGCTATGTCACAGGTTCGATGGCACAGGTGTGAAAAAAGTGATTACAGGATAAGGGAGATTTTAAATTTCTGCAGACACTTGTGGACACTGGACACTTGGATTGTGTGAGGCCCACTGAATATCACAGCGCTATGTCACAGGCTCGATGGCACAGGTGTGAAAAAAGTGACTACAGGATAAGGGAGATTTTGAATTTCTGCAGACACTTGTGGACACTGGACACTTTTGGATTGTGTGAGGCCCAATGAATATCAGAGCGCTATGTCACAGGCTCGATGCAGCAGGTGTGAAAAAAGTGACTACAGGATAAGGGAGATTTTGAATTTCTGCAGACACTGGACACTTTTGGATTGTGTGAGGCCCAATGAATATCAGAGCGCTATGTCACAGGCTCGATGCAGCAGGTGTGAAAAAAGTGACTACAGGATAAGGGAGATTTTGAATTTCTGCAGACACTTGTGGACACTGGACACTTTTGGATTGTGTGAGGCCCACTGAATATCAGAGCGCTATGTCACAGGCTCGATGGCACAGGTGTGAAAAAAGTGAATTGCAGAATTGGGCAGAATAGGAATCTCCCTAGAGTGTAGGTCTGTAAGAACGGAACAAGTCCTCCACTTATCCTTCCACAGTGACACACAGATAGCTTCACTGTGGCTGTGATAACAGCCGTTACACGGTACTGTGTGAGGAGCGTACACCGCTGTATGGTGTGAATAAATGCACGCTCAGTACCTTAGCAGGACAAAAAAAAATTGGGATTGCTTTTAAAAAAGCAGTTTGCAGAGCAGTGGGGAAACAGCAATGCAGCTGTCAGGAAGCCTTAGAAGGCAGCCTAACAACCAACACCGCTGATCCACCACAATATAGCCTCCCCTTGCACTGCACACACAGTGACTGGTGTGTAGCACAGGCAAAATCGCTAGCAGCAGAAGCAGTTTTTTTGTCTTCTTCCCTGCCTAACGCTCTCCCTACAGAATCAGCAACCTCTCCCTATGCTAAGATCGGCAGAAGTAAGATGGCGGTCAGCGTGCATGCCCTTTTATAACCCCTGTGATGCCCACCAAAGCAAGCCAATCACTTGCATGCCCTTCTGAAAGATGGTGGCGACCCCTGCCTATGTCATCACGTTGCCCACAGTGTCCGTGGATCCTGATTGGCTGAAAAAGAGCGCTAAACAAACTTTTGAAACGGGACTTTGGCACGTAAGTCGCCGACCTCGTGGCTGACCTCATCCTAGGGTCGGGTTTCGTTTCATGAAACCCGACTTTGCCAAAAGTCGGCGACTTTTGAAATTGTTCGACCCGTTTCGCTCAACTCTACTAAAGAGTCATGTCCATGTTAAGTATTTTTGACTTGCAGGTTTGGTGTAGAAAATGATCTGCAGCAGGTCAATCCTCTGTGCATTTGTGCCCAGTGTTTTTCACTATTGACTTCGCTAAAATCAATCAAAAATGCACCAAAAACACAGCAAAAGCACACCAAAAACGTGTGTTTTTGCAAATGTGTTTTTCCTGCCAAGAGATACATAAGTGGTGCAGAAATTTTACTCCACATGTGCACATACCCTTATTATTATATTGTTCACCTATAAATTATTCCATGGTCTGGAGTTCATTTCCTTAATATATAACCCTCAAAAGTACATAGTCTTTATGAGTCTAGCAGACCAATACATTACAATTTGAAAAGAATGTGTATAAGGCCGGGGTCACATATGCGAGAAACTCGCCAGCACTCGGGACCGGAGTGTGCAGTTGCATGTATTTCTATGCAGCTGACTGCTCCGGTCCCAAGTGCCGGCGGCAGTGCCGGGTATTAAGAAGAGAGACTCTTGCCAGTTTCTTGTGAGTCTGACCCCGGCCTAAGGCCCTCCTTTATGTCTAATACAGGGTATATCTGAGTCTCTAATTTTTGGCAGTTCTTGATTTTTTCATAAATTAAATTGATTTTTTTATTTTTTATTTAAAAAATCAATTTTGGTTTACTTACATTATATATAATTTTAAATCCTTTTAAAATTTTTGCCTTACATACAAGTCTCTCGCAAGTGAGTATGAGCCTTAAAAGTTTGACGCCATTGTTCTCAGCAGCAATCTGGGGTTCAGAGAGACGCTTCCCCATGCTATTGTCCTTCCTTTCCGCACTTTTCTCATCCATTTGAACATTTTCACTGCCCCCCAGACCTCTTTGTAGGGTCTGCCAGAAAAAAAGCTTGGTTTTCCCACTGAATCTAATTATAATCGTTATTCGAAACGCACATCTGTGCACTAGGAATTGATCAGTTTGAGCAGTGAGCACGCGAGTATTTTAGTGCTCGCTCATCTCTAGTGTCTCCCTAATAAGAGATAGTAAAAATTTTAGTATTCATCTACTCTACCCCTAGTAACACCTACCCTTAGTTTAAATTGAAACCCCTCAACTAGCAAACATTGTAGTGCTCATATACTCATATGGAGGTACAGGATGAAAATTGTGGCAGTGGTGCTCGGGCACTGTCAAGGAGGAATGGTGGACCAAGAATGGAGAATCATATTTATTTTAAAAAAATAGATCTGCGCTCTTCGGAGCTGGATCAATTTATTCCACAGGTATAATTCACAAAGTGAACACCCATACCTTATATAGGGGTAGATGGTGGCATTTGCAACAAATTAAAATGCAACAAAAAATATATATATATAATATATATATACATATATATATATATATATATAAATATATACACTCACTGGCCACTTTATTAGGTACACCTGTCCAACTGTGTGTTAAGACTTAATTTCTAATCAGCCAATCACATGGCGGCAACTCAGTGCATTTAGGCATGTAGACATGGTCAAGACAATCTCCTGCAGTTCAAACCGAGCATCAGTATGGGGAAGAAAGGTGATTTGAGTGCCTTTGAACGTGGCATGATTGTTGGTGCCAGAAGGGCTGGTCTGAGTATTTCAGAAACTGCTGATCTACTGGGATTTTCACGCACAACCATCTCTAGGGTTTACAGAGAATGGTCCGAAAAAGAAAAAAAATCCAGTGAGCGGCAGTTCTGTGGCCGGAAATGCCATGTTGATGCCAGAGGTCAGAGGAGAATGGGCAGACTGGTTCGAGCTGATAGAAAGGCAACAGTGACTCAAATTGCCACCCGTTACAACCAAGGTAGGCAGAAGAGCATCTCTGAACGCACAGTGCGTCGAACTTTGAGGCAGATGGGCTACAGCAGCAGAAGACCACACTGGGTACCACTCCTCTCAGCTAAGAACAGGAAACTGAGGCTACAATTTGCACAAGCTCATCGAAATTGGACAGTAGAAGATTGGAAAAACGTTGCCTGGTCTGATGAGTCTCGATTTCTGCTGCGACATTCGGATGGTAGGGTCAGAATTTGGCATAAACAACATGAAAGCATGGATCCATCCTGCCTTGTATCAACGGTTCAGGCTGGTGGTGGTGGTGTCATGGTGTGGGGAATTTTTTCTGGGCACTCTTTGGGCCCCTTGGTACCAATTGAGCATCGTTGCAACGCCACAGCCTACCTGAGTATTGTTGCTGACCATGTCCATCCCTTTATGACCACAATGTACCCAACATCTGATGGCTACTTTCAGCAGGATAATGCGCCATGTCATAAAGTTCGAATCATCTCAGATTGGTTTCTTGAACATGACAATGAGTTTACTGTACTCAAATGGCCTCCTCAGTCACCAGATCTCAATCCAATAGAGCATCTTTGGGATGTGGTGGAACGGGAGATTCGCATCAGGGATGTGCAGCCGACAAATCTGCGCCAACTGTGTGATGCCATCATGTCAATATGGTCCAAAATCTCTGAGGAATGCTTCCAGCACCTTGTTGAATCTCTGCCACGAAGAATTGAGGCAGTTCTGAAGGCAAAAGGGGGTCCAACCCGTTACTAGCATGGTGTACCTAATAAAGTGGCCAGTGAGTGTATATATATACACACAGTATAAACACATGGTAAGAGGTTAAATGTAAAGAATAAAGAAATAAATACACAGAGGGAAAAAAAGTATTTAGTCAGTCAGCAATTGTGCAAGTTCTCCAACTTAAAAAGATGAGAGAGGAGATCTCAGCACCAAGATCTCGGGAGATGAGATCTCAGCGCTGAAATATCATCTCCGGAGATCTTGGTGCCGAGATCTCCATCTGCACATGTGCCGCCTCCAGGTGGCCATTTTTCAGGAGTCCATCACACATGAAACCATGGAAGAACCGCCGGGAGATCTGACCTTTCACAAAATGTTGGCAGAGCTCGCCGCAGCATTAGGGACACAGTGCAGCACCGCCACCAGGGACACAGTGCAGCAGTGGCACCGGACACCTGCAGCGTGCCGCACATCGGAACACCCCCTCATCCCAGCCTGCAGCAATGCTCCACTATTGCCTCCTCCAGCAGCGACCATGAGACCCCGCTTCACCGCAGCCACCACCCCCGGTAAGCAATAAGATGCATGGATTATAAGAAGCACCACCATTTTATTAAAAAAGTTTTTTTCTAATTTTTCTCCTCAAAATTTGGGGTGCGTATTCTAATCCGGAGCATCTTATAATCCGAAAAATACGATAAGTATTTGGTTAACTAAAGACTTGCAAGATTTCTGGCTCTCACAGACCTGTAACTTCTTCTTTAAGAGGCTCCTCTGTCCTCCACTCATTACCTGTAGTAATGACACCTGTTTGAACTTGTTATCAGTATAAAAGACACCTGTCCACAACCTCAAACAGTCACACTCCAAACTCCACTATGGTGAAGACCAAAGAGCTGTCGAAGGACACCAGAAACAAAACTGTAGGCCTGCACCAGGCTGGTAAGACTGAATCTGCAATAGGCAAGCAGCTAGGTGTGATGAAATCAACTGTGTGAGTAATAATAAGAAAATGGAAGACATACAAGACCACTGATAATCTCCCTTGATCTGGGGCTCCACGTAAGGTCTCACCCCGTGGGGTCAAAATGATCACAAGAACGGTGAGCAAAAATCCCAGAACCACACAGGGGGACCTAGTGAATGACCTGCATAAAGCTGGCACCACCGTAGCAAAGGCTACCATAAGTAACACACTACACCACCAGGGACACAGATCCTGCAGTGCCAGACATGTCCTCCTGCTTAAGCCAGTACATGTACGGGCCCATCTGAGGTTTGATAGAGAGCATTTGAGTTATCCTGAAGAGTATTGGGAGAATGTCTTATGGTCTGATGAAGCAAAAGTTGAACTGTTTGGTAGAAACAAAACTCGTTGTGTTTGGTGGAAACAGAATGCTGAGTTGCATCCAAAGAACACCATACCTACTGTGAAGCATCGGGGGTGTCAACATAATGTTTTAGGGCTGTTTCTCTCCAAAAGGACCAGGAAGACTGATCCATGTACATGAAAGAATGAATGGGGCCATGTATCGTGAGATTTTAAGTGCAGACCTCCTTCCATCAGTAAGGGTATTGAAGATGAAACGTGGATGAGTCTTTTAGCATGATAATGATCCCAAGCACACCACTAGGGCAACGAAGAAGTGGCTTTATAAGAAACAAATGAAGGCCCAGGAATGGCTTAGCCAGTCTCCAGATCTCAACACCATAGAAAACCTTTGGAGGGATTTGAAAGTCCATGTTGCCCAGCGACAAGCCCAAAGCATCACTGCTCTAGAGGAGATATGCATGGAGGAGTGGGCCAACATACCACCAACAGCGTGTGCCAACCTTGTGAAGACTTACAGAAAACGTTTGACTTCTGTCATTGCCAACAAAGGATATATAACAAAATATTGAGATGAACTTTTGTTAATGACCAAATACTTATATTCCACCATAATTTGCAAACTAAATCTTGCCAGTTCAGACAAGGTGATTTTCTGGATTTGTTTTCTCATTTTGATTCTCATAGTTGTGGTCTACCTATGATGTCAATTACCGGCCTCTCTCATCTTATTAAGTGGGAGAACTTGCACAATTGGTAGCTGACTAAATACTTTTTTCCTGACTGTAGTTCCTTATTAGAGATAAAAAAATGGGATAAAAAGGTGGATTAACTCCACGCTGCTTGAAAGATAGAAGTCCAAATGGATATTCAGATGAAAAAGTGGCTTTATTCAATGCGTTTCGCAGTATTATGACTCCTTCATCAGGAAACCACAAAAATATATACCCTTTTACTTTCCTTCCAGCTTTTTATTGATTCATCCTTATTAGAGATGCGAGAGCCCGTACGGTAAAGTTTGGGGTTCTTACCGGAATTCTAAACAGAAGTCCATGTTACTGTTCGGGTTCACCAGCCAATCAAAGTGTGCTGAAAGACTGCAGCACTTCCAATAGAAATGCTTTATGGGTGTGGGCACTTCCAACCCCATCACAGACATGCCAAGTATTGGCAATGCTGCAACTGACCGGCGCACCACCTGACCCAGCCTGTATAACCATGTTAAAAAAAGAAATAAATAATTAAAAAAACAATGTGCAGTCCCCCGTATTTTTTATAACCAACCAAGGGAAAGCAATGACATCACTGCTCATTATTTTTGCTCTCACACTGACCTCATGAGACCCGGTGCCTGTGAACTGAGGTAAACTTAATGACGTCACCTCAGTTCACAGCCGCCGTTTCTTGCGGAGTGCATTGTCAGACCCAACGACTTTTGTTCCAGTCTGTGAAGCTTTGTTCCCTGAACAGTGCTCCATACACTTGACCATGGAGAAAGGAATTGTCGTGGGACCTTGATGTGGACAAGGGTGAACTAGTGTATGTTTTTATTTTTTGTTTTACTAAATGAGTGAAATAAGGGAAATTGTGGAGGTTTTTTTTTTCAAATAGAGGACTGTTGTGTGTGTGCTTAATTCTTTTGACTACTGGGTTAGTAATAGGTTTGTCTGACAGAGGCCCCTCCATTACTAACCCCTGGGTATGATGTCAGTGTCAGCTGCTCGAATGCCAACAGACCAGGGCAATTGTGAAGATCCAAGGTTAAGGCCAGAATTGGTACATCTAATAGATGTGCCATTTCTGGGATGGCTGAGGATTGGTCTTATGAGGCAGGGAAGGCGCCTATATCATGGACCTCCCAGTCTACGAATATCAGCCTACAGCTGCCTGCTTTGCCTTAACTGGCTATTAAAAAAAGGGGTAGACCCCACATAATTTTTATGTCCCCCATTTCTTATAACCAGCAAAGGCAAAGCAGACAACTGTTGGCTGATATTAATAGGCTGGGAAGGTTCATGGTTATCTTGCCCTTCCCAGACTTAAAAAATACCAGCTCACAGCTGTTTACTGGATTTTAATAATAGGGGGAAATCATGCAATATGAAAAAAATATTTAATAGGTTAAATAAGGCTAAAACACACTTTCACATCACATGAAAGGCACTAAAGGTTGTTAGTTTATTGTATGTAGGGGGCGTGTAACTTTAAATATCTACAGGATATCTATTCTATCTATCTATCTATCTATCTATCTATCTATCTATCTATCTCTCTATCTATCTATCCTTCACTTTCCTATCTACATCTCTTTGCAGAATAATTGTCTTTCTGCTACCCCCATTTTGCTTCCTTTTGCAGCTCCCTACCCCTTACTACCCCCGTTTTACAGCACCAATGTTCAGGTCTCCATTGGCTTCCATGGGGTTCGGGATGAAGTTCGGGTACCTAAACCAAACTTTGGGCTAAAGTTTAGCCGAACCTGAACTTCCACAGGTCCGCTAATCCCTATTCCCTACGCAACCATATTTTAATACAGATACAGATTCAAGTAATGAGTTTCTTTCCTAGAACTATTTCCAAGTTAAACATTAATTACATGTGAATATATGTCGTTATCATGTGCGTGCATATTTTAAAGAGAAATCAAGTTGCATTTTAATTGGTTACAAATGCCGCACCCTACCACTATATAAGGGATGGGTCATCACTTAGTGTATTATACCTGAAGAAGACGTGGGTTAGACTCTGAAATGTGTTTTTATAGTTTTTTTAAATAAATCTGATCTTCCATACTTGGCACAATATTCTTTCCGCACCTTGACTTTTCTTCCCATCCTCTGAGTGTTAGTTCAGCGGCCGGAGAAGCAGCCTTTTATCATTTGGTTCTGTACCTGCATGAGAGTTGTGCCGTACACAACTCATCCAGGTGAGCCACATACCTCCTGCCATCCTGTTGATCACTCTGCGGTATTACATAGGGAGTGTTCACTCTCTCTCTTGTTTCTTTATATCTGCTCATATGGGTTAGACATATATTTTCAGACTTTCAACCTTTTGCTATGTTAATGCCCAATAAAGCAAAGTACAATTCTCTGCTATTTCCGGCAGCACCATAAATGATTTGGTCTAGTGGACCAAGCAATTGCATGAGCATGATCACAAGATTTCAGCACCATTGTGAAATTCAGATAAAAAAAACTACAGTTCTTTTTATTTTTTCCTTACAACCTAATGGCAGTAAAGGAAAAAGAACAGCACTTGTTTATCCTTACTTAGCCATTCATATTCCATAAGAACAAAAAAAACCATAAAAACATAGTGATTAGGGATGAGCGATATTGCCCGATATCGTATCGGAATTCCGATTTCCGATATTGAAAAAATATCGGATATCGGAATTTCCGATTTCCGATATCAATGCAAGTCAATGGGAGAAAAAAATCGGAATTACAAAATGACCACTACAGTGCTATATAATGGATAAAATGGAGGGGAAACACCTCAGGATAATGGGGAAGGAGTTTGCAGAGGCAGAGGAGCAAAAAAATCGCTAGAAAAATGCACAGAGCAAAAGCTGTAGCAGGAAAACATCTTAACTGCAGTGTTTTTTCATTGGGTTAGGATTAGTTGGGGTAGGGTTAGGGTTTATGGTTAGTAGGGTAAAGGTTAGGGTAAGGGTTAGGGGTTAGGGATAGTTAGGGTTAGTGATTTTACATTATTAAATTAAAACTGCCGGTGGTGGTGTCAATATGCCCTTTGACTGACATGTGTCCGCGTTCAGCTCACCTTGCTTTGCAGGGAGTTTCCAGGAGCACCACGTGTAGGAACGGATACACTCCCATGCTTAGTCTTCTTCTGCTGATTATATTACTGTTATTCAGTAATTCTGCATATTGATATTCTGCTTTTGGTTCATGTACATGTGCTCCTACTGCTTCCTAAACCTCTGTCTATGGTTATCCTGCTATTGGCTGGTCGCAGAATTTCCCAAACCCAGAGGAAATACGCAGAAGTAACAGTAGGCACAGGAACTTGAGAGAACCAGCTGGTGAGTCTGGAACCCATATAGGCAGCAGAAATCAGCATAAGAGCCAATGGAACTAACGGGCACCAGCTGACATTACCGGAGGCCGATAACTAAGCAGGAGGTAACCTGTGCCAGAATGCACTACCAAGGACCAGCAGACGTTACTGGAACTCGGATACCACAAAGGAGGGACCTAAGCCATTGACTCTACCGAGAACCAGCTGACGTTACTGGAACCCAGATAAGCAGCAGAAGGTAAAAGTGCCAGTGGCTGTACTGGGCAACAGCTGACATTACTGTAGCCCGGATACCACAATGTACTAGTGACATAAGCCAAAAGCACTGCCGAGAAGCCCAAAAAAACCACACAAAGATGCAAGTTCAAGAGCAAAAAGACAGGAGTCCGGGGACATCTCCATCTGTCTTCTTGTCTTGGGTCTTCTGCATCTGTCTTCCTGTCTTGGGTCTTCTGCATTTGTCTTCCTGTCTTGGGTCTTCTACCGGAGTAATGTCTTCTCGGCAGAAGATGCAAGAGCCACATTTGCCCCCGCAACCTGGACACAGTCTTCTTTACTCCGCAGTCGCAGCAGGGGAGGAGGAGGGCCTACTGGCACAGTCGAGACCAGCCTTGAGCGCCAGGTCCCAGAGTCCACGTAGGGGGCTCCTACACTGCCGACACCACGGATAACAGCAAACTGAGCCGGAATGATGTACGGTGGGGGCGTGGAACAGTGCGGAAGACACAACCGTGTAACGGCGAGCGTTGTCGAAACACGGTTTGGAGCAGGAGGTACCCGTACCCTTGGACACTCCCGAGAACCAGCTAGTGATGCTGGAACTCGGTTGACCCCTCTGGGGAGGCACCTGTGTCCGCACTTCACTGCCAGGAAACAGCCGGCGTGGCTGGATCCTGCCTCTTGTGCTTCTGCCTATAGGTGTTTGGCATCTGTCGTCCTTTTTTTCCACTTTGGTCTAATGAGGTACAGCTGGCATTACTGTTGCCCAGAAACACAGCATGCTGTGAAAGTGGCAGTCACGGAAATGGGCACTAGCTGGTGGTACTAGAGCCCAGAAACACGGCATGCTGTGAAATCAGCAGTCACGGAAATGGGAACTTGCTGGCGGTACTAGAGCCCAGAAACACGGCATGCTGTGAAATCAGCAGTCACGGAAATGGGCACTAGCTGGCGGTACTAGAGCCCATGGAAAACAGTATGAGGTGAAAGAGTCAGTCACAGAACCAGGAGCTAGATGTTGGTAGTAGAGGCCAGGGCACTGGCATAACAGATGATGCTGTGTGCAACATAGGCACATGACAGATCATGTATACTGCTACCAACCATGCATGTAACCTGTCTACTTTGGCCCAGGGCAGCAAAAGTCACCAGAATTCTAGGCCTGGTTCATTTTTAGGAATGTAAGCCGGTCCACATTTGCAGCGGATAGTCTGGTACATTGGTCTGTTAGTACATTGCCAGCTGCACTAAAGATATGTTCAGAAATCACACTGGCACCAGGACAAGCCAGGACCTCCAAGGCATACTGGCTAAGGTCGGGCCATGTATCCAACTTAGAGACCCAAAACTTGAAGGGGGAAGATCCATCCTGAAGCACACTGACAGGGGTGGAGAGGTATTGTGCCACCATGTCACGGTAACGTTGCCTCCTAGTGCGTTGCACTGTCTGTGCTGATGGTGCCCGAACTGTTTGTGGTTCAGAAACCGTTGGAACAGGTTGGGTATACTGAACCTGTCAGTAGCAGATGTACTGCTTCTGCTACCGGCTTCTGAACGGATTCCGCTGGGCCCAGGATGCACTGAGGTGCCTGCTAGTGCACGCGCATCACTGCTATGCGGTGGAAAAGAGTACATGAGTGAATTAACCAGTGCATCTTGGTACTCCTGCATTTTACGCGCCCGGTTCAACGGTGTAATTAGGCTTTGAAGGCTGTCCCGGTAACATGGATCTAAGAGGGTGGCCATCCAGTAGTCATTTGTGTGGAGAATACGAGCCACGCGTGGGTCGTTTCTCAGACACTGCAGCATGAAGTCACTCATGTGCTGAAGACTGCCAACTGGCCATGCATCGCTGTCACCAGCTGGAATGTGCTCTGGCTGCTCTGCATCACCCCATCCACGCTCTATCTGGTGACTACTAGTAGAGCGCTGTGTACTTTCCTCCTCTGGCTCATCCTCATAGTCCTCCTCATCCTCCTCGCTTGCTGTATCCTGCCTGGACCTTTGTGAGGCACCCACAGAGCTTTGTACCAACCGGGCCGATGAAGATTGCCTGGTTGGTCCAAGTGTCTCATCATACTCCTCCTCCAGAGAAACCTCATCCCTTAGTCCTTTAAGTGATGATTCTATAAGGCATATAAGGGAAATAGTCAGGCTGAGTAGGACAGCATCCGTGCTCACCATCAGAGTGGAGTCCTCAAAGCACTTCAAAATGGTGCATATGCCCTTCATGGATGCCCACTCTGTGGTTATAAAGTGGGAGGGCTGAGATGTGTGTCGCCTACATTGCGCCTGCTGCAGCTGCAACTCCATAATTGCAGGTTGCTGCTCACACAACCTCCGCAGCATATGCAAAGTCGAATTCCACCTGGTGGGGAGGTCAACAATGATGCGGTGCTCGGGCAGGCCCAATCTGCGCTGCATGGTTGAAAGGCACGATGCAGCCATGCTTGAACGCCGCAAATGAGAGCACTCGCATCTGACTTTGTACAGCAGCTCCTCAAGGTCAGGATAGTTCCTAAGGAAACTCTGCACCACCAAGTTTAGGACATGGGCAAGGCATGGAATGTGAGTCAGACCACCTAGGCCCAGAGCCGCGACCAGGTTTCGGCCGTTGTCACACACCACCATACCTGGCTGGAGGTTGAGCGGCGCAAGCCACACGTCGCTCTGCTCCTTGAGCGTGTTCCACAGCTCGGTTGCGGTGTGGCTAACATCACCCAGATAAACCAATTTCAACATGGCCTGATGATGTTTGGCCGATGCAGTGCTGAAATCGGTTGTTGTGGTACGTCTGGGTGCAGGTGAGTCTGACGAGGAGTATGAGGAGGAGTCAATTTGTACGGAGGAGAGGCCTGCAATCCGTGGAGTTGGCAGGACCCGCGCACTTGCACTGTCTACTTCAGTTCCAGGCTCAACTACATTTACCCAATGGGCGGTGATGGAAATGTAGCGTCCCTGGCCATGCTGACTGGTCCACGCGTCGGTGGGCAGGTGGACCTTGCTACTAACTGCATTTTGTAGCGCATGCTTAATTTTACGCTCCACATGCTGTTGCAGAGCGGGGACGGCATGCCTGCTGAAGTAGAAGTGGCTGGGAACGCTGTATTGTGGGATTGCAAACCCTAACATATCGATAAAGGCTGGCTTGCTCACCAGCCAGAATGGTAGCATTTCCACTGCAAGCAGTTTGGCAATGCAAGAATTCATGCCCTGTGCTCGTGGGTGGTTTGCCGAGTACGGGCGCCTTTTCTCCCACACCTGTGTGACAGATGGCTGCACACTGGATTGGGAGTGTGAGGATGCCAGCGATTGGGATGCTGATGCTGACGAAGTACAGACAGTGTGCCGCCGCACAACATTGCCTGCAGATGCACCCTGGCATTCTGGCGAGGAAGCGGGAGCAGCTGTTTGCGAGCTGGAGTAAGAGGTGGCCGCTGTGGCTGAAGAGGTGGAAGGTTGGGAACCAGCTGCAGGTGGCGAATCATCTTGGGTGTGATGCTGCCACTCCACAGGGTGCCTCTTCCTGACATGCGTCAACATATTGGTGGCATTAAGGTTGCTGACGTTCTTCCCTCTCCGCACAGTTTGTCGACAAAGCTTGCATCTGACTACTGTAACGTCATATGCAACTTGGTCGAAAAAGGCCCATGCACCACAACTCTTGGGCGCACCCCTTGTGTTCTTTAAAAGAGCCCTGCTCCTAACGGGTGCTGAAGTTGAGGGAGCCGACAACCAATTTTTCCCTCTTCCTCTCCCACGTGGACGGCCATGCTGCGCCACACCTGCAAGCTCTTCCTCTGAGCTATCCCCACTTGCTTGCTGCTCCTCAGCATGCCATGATGGGTCAAGGATCTCGTCATCCAGTACACTTTCGTCAGCAGAAACTGGCAGCTGAGTTTCATCATCATCTGCTGACTTTGGTCTGGTCACTGTGGGCACTGGCCCACCTTCCACTTCTTCCTCAGACGCACACAGTGGTTGCGCATCTGTGCACACTACCTCTTCTTCAGCTGCAGGAGTGCTGTCTGGATGGCACACAGATTCCAAGCCAACAGATTCTGAGAAGAGGATTAAGGTTGGCTCCTGGCCCTCTGCATGTCTGGGTAATTAGTGGGTGGTGAAGAAGCAGATGGGTGCTGCTCTTCATTGGCCTGACCCGATGTGGTGGAGAGGTCCTGGGAGGATGCTGTGCTCATTGAGGTGGATTCCTCAGCTGCCATCCAACCAACAACGGTTTCAACTTGATCCTCTCTTATCAGCCTATGGCCCTGCGCTCCTAACAAGCTGCGAATAAATGACTGCTGCCGGGTGAAAGTAGGTGCTGAGAGACTTGGGCCTGCTGCTTGCTCTGGATGTGCACCATGTCTAGCTGCTGATGCACCTCTTCCACGGTCACCACGGGGACGTCCCTTACTCCCTGCCTTCTTCATTTCTATCGATGGATTCAGAATGGCAAGAAAGTAATTAATAGGAATTAGTGTGCTTATTCCTGTAGGACTACAAACAGGTATAAGAAACACTAATGGCACTGTATGATGATGGTGTGTCTGCTACACTTTATTTGAATCTAGTGTGGCCTACACAAAGAGTAAGGTGTGTTTGTGGTATTGGTGTACATGTTTTGGTCGGATGTCACAGCGCAGTAAAAGACACTGCTGTGATACCAAAAAAAAAGGATTCTCCGGGACTGGGCCCGGTGCTGTGTGGCACCAGCCACAGAGGTTGCTTGGGTCCCTCACAGCACAATCCCTATATAGTGTTTAACTTTTAGGAAAAAATAGGGGAAGGGGATTTAAGGGATGAAAAGAAAAGGCAGTGAGACACATACCACACAGTGCTGCAGCAAGAGGAGCTGCAGCAGCTGCAGTGAATGTGCTCTGCACTGTCTCACTAAGCACCTCACTGAGAGCCTGCACAGCACAAAAAATGAAACTGAGCGGGGTCAGTGAGGAAAAAGACTGCTTCTGTAACACACAGGGGCCGCTACAGTCGCTGAAAAACAATTTGTATCGCTATAAGATCCGAGATCTCTCCCTATCTCCAACAGCAACCTATCCCTATCTGCTTTCACAGTAGAGTGAGGCTAAAATGGCAGGCGCAGCCTTTTATACTGCCTGATCACACCATTCAGCCAGCCAATCGCAGCGCAGCCCCTAGCTAGCAAGTTTGGACGCCTCCTACCAAGTTTAGGGGAGTTACACAATGTTGTCAGCAATTCTTCAGCTCCTGATTGGCTCCATGGAGCGCTCAGAGGCTGAAGGATTATGGGATTTCCGATTTCCGATATGAAAAAAATATCGGAATCGGAAATCGGAATTCCGATATTGTAAATATTGGGCCGATTTCCGATATTTCAATATCGGAAAGCTCATCCCTAATAGTGATGCTTTGCAGCCCAAACTTAAACTTTTACAAGCGTACAACACAAAGAATCACTTAACCTTCTAGACACATAATAGTAACATCACATCACCTTGGCAACGAAACAATAACTAGGAAATAATGGACCGGCTTAGGATACAATACAATGAATGGGAAAGCAAAGTTACAAAATATAATGTAACTGTATAATGATTTGTTGAGCTCACAATGTACGTAAGTCATCCTTCAGAGAATCTGTAAAATGAACGAGGTCTAATTCTCAGAAATGACTTGTTATGTTGCCAAGGTAAAATAACAATATGATCACTTGCCAGTTGCCAGGTAAGTTATTTAAAGGATTTCACTTTCGCTAAATTGAATAATATATACATTTAAAAATTAAGGTGAATAGGGTCTTGCTTTGCTTGCTGATTATGGAAGAGACCAAAAAGATTGAGAATGAATGAATTGTCCATGAAGCGCACTGTCACTCCATATTGCTCCATTCAAATGCTGAACTGGTGCTCCTTTGAAGTCTCAGTAGTCGGAAACCCACTGATCAAGATGTTATTACTAGTGTTGAGCATTCCGATACTGCAAATATCGGGTATCGGCCGATATTCTCTGTATCGGAATTCCGATACCGAGTACCGATATTTTTTCAATATCAGATATCGGAATCGGAAGTTCCCATAATGCAAAGAGCCACTGCTGTGGCTCTGATTGGCTGCCAAAATGACGTCATCATGATGCGCGGTCTGTGCGCATCATGATGCGCCGTCAGTTCGGGCCTTCCGGGGGGTCTGTGCCGACTGCCCGGGGGTCTGTACCGGCCTGCCGGGGGTCTGTGCCGACTGCCCGGGGGTCTGTGCGGACTGCTGGGGGGCTGTGCCGGCCTGCTGGTGGTCTGTACCGACTGTCCGGGGGTCTGTGTAGGCTGCGGGGGTCTGTACCGGCCTGCCGGGGGGCTGTGCCGGCCTGCCGGTGGTCTGTACCGACTGTCCGGGGGTCTGAGCGGACTGCCGGGGGTCTGTGCAGGCTGCGGGGGTCTGTACCGGCCTGCCGGGGGGCTGTGCCGGCCTGCCGGTGGTCTGTGCCGACTGTCCGGGGGTCTGTGCAGGCTGCGGGGGTCTGTGCAGGCATCGTCCGATGGGACTACAAGTCCCATCGGGCGATGCCTGCTACCATGACGGTGATTGACACATTAGCCAATAATGGGACAGTAGTAGTCCCATCATCCGGCTAATGAGTTGAATGTAAAAAAAAAAAATACATACTACATACATGCTACATGCTACATACATACTACATACATGCTACATACATACTACATGCATGCAACATACATACATACTACATATATACCACATGCATGCAACATGAAAACTACATATATACCACATATATACTACATGCATGCAACATACATATATACTACATATAAACTACATGCAACATACATACTACATATATACTACATGCATGCAAAATACATACATACTACATATATACTACATACATGCAACATGCATACTACATATATACCACATATATACTACATGCATGCAACATACATACAACATATATACTACATGCATGCAACATGCATACTACATATATACTACATGCATGCAACATACATATCTACTACATGCAACATGCATACTACATATATACTACATGCATGCAACATACATGCATACTACACATATACCACATGCATGCAACATGCATACTACATATATACCACATATATACTACATGCACGCAACATACATACAACATATATACTACATGCATGCAACATACATACAACATATATACTGCATGCATGCAACATGCGTACTACATATATACTACATGCATGCAACATAAATACATACTACATATATACCACATGCATGCAACATGCAAACTACATATATACCACATATATACTTCATGCATACTACATATATACCACATGCATGCAACATACATATATACAACATATATACTACATGCAACATACATACTACATATATACTACATGCATGCAACCTACATACAACATATATACCACATGCATGCAACATGCATACTACATATATACCACATATACTACATACATGCAACATACATACATACAACATATATACAACATGCATGCAACATGCGTACTACATATATACTACATGCATGCAACATAAATACATACTACATATATACCGCATGCAACATGCAAACTACATATATACTTCATGCATACTACATATATACCACATGCATGCAACATACATATATACAACATATATACTACATGCAACATACATACTACATATATACTACATGCATGCAACCTACATACAACATATATACTACATGCATGCAACATGCATACTGCATATATACTACATGCATGCAACATACATATATACAACATGCATACTATATATATACTACATGCATGCAACATATATACTACATGCATGCAACATACATACATACAACATATATACTACATGCATGAAACATGCATACTACATATATACTACATGCATGCAACATACATATATACTACATGCAACATGCATACTACATATATACTACATGCATGCAACATACATACTACATATATACCACATGCATGCAACATGCATACTACATATATACTACATATATACTACATGCATGCAACATACATATATACTACATGCATGCAACATACATACATACTACATATATACCACATGCATGCAACATGCATGCTACATATATACTACATATATACTACATGCATGCAACATACATATATACTACATGCATGCAACATACATACATACATACTACATATATACCACATGCATGCAACATGCATACTACATATATACTACATGCATGCAACATACATACATACTACATATATACCACATGCATGCAACATGAAAACTACATATATACCACATATATACTACATGCATGCAACATACATATATACTACATATAAACTACATGCAACATACATACTACATATATACTACATGCATGCAAAATACATACATACTACATATATACTACATACATGCAACATGCATACTACATATATACCACATATATACTACATGCATGCAACATACATACAACATATATACTACATGCATGCAACATGCATACTACATATATACTACATGCATGCAACATACATGCATACTACACATATACCACATGCATGCAACATGCATACTACATATATACCACATATATACTACATGCACGCAACATACATACAACATATATACTACATGCATGCAACATACATACAACATATATACTGCATGCATGCAACATGCGTACTACATATATACTACATGCATGCAACATAAATACATACTACATATATACCACATGCATGCAACATGCAAACTACATATATACCACATATATACTTCATGCATACTACATATATACCACATGCATGCAACATACATATATACAACATATATACTACATGCAACATACATACTACATATATACTACATGCATGCAACCTACATACAACATATATACCACATGCATGCAACATGCATACTACATATATACCACATATACTACATGCATGCAACATACATACAACATATATACAACATGCATGCAACATGCGTACTACATATATACTACATGCATGCAACATAAATACATACTACATATATACCACATGCATGCAACATGCAAACTACATATATACTTCATGCATACTACATATATACCACATGCATGCAACATACATATATACAACATATATACTACATGCAACATACATACTACATATATACTACATGCATGCAACCTACATACAACATATATACTACATGCATGCAACATGCATACTGCATATATACTACATGCATGCAACATACATATATACAACATGTATACTATATATCTACTACATGCATGCAACATATATACTACATGCATGCAACATACATACATACAACATATATACTACATGCATGAAACATGCATACTACATATATACTACATGCATGCAACATACATATATACTACATGCAACATGCATACTACATATATACTACATGCATGCAACATACATACATACTACATATATACCACATGCATGCAACATGCATACTACATATATACTACATATATACTACATGCATGCAACATACATATATACTACATGCATGCAACATACATACATACTACATATATACCACATGCATGCAACATGCATGCTACATATATACTACATATATACTACATGCATGCAACATACATATATACTACATGCATGCAACATACATACATACATACTACATATATACCACATGCATGCAACATGCATACTACATATATACTACATATATACTACATGCATGCAACATACATATATACTACATACAATACATTAATACAATGCATACATATAGACATACAGTACATATAACATAGAGTACATACTCACCATCACTTGTCACTTTGATCCCCGAAGCCACTATCATCTATGGAGTAAATATTAAAATAACAAACCACCAATATACTTACCCCTGATCTGCAGAAGTCCAAGAGTGTCCCACGACGATCTTGCGTGGAGAACAGCAGCATCAGCTGATGCTACCGTTCTCTACGGGCTCCAGGAAACCAGTGTCGGGAGGTAGGTATCCTTCCACACTGTATTCCTCCGCCACTGTAAAAAAAAACGTCCCTAGTCTCACTTTATGGCAAAAGCTGCATGGGAAATTTCTCACACAGCAATGCCATAAAATGAGACTAGGGACTTTTTTTTTACAGTGGCGGAGGAATACAGGGCAGAAGGATACCTACCTCCTGACACTGGTTTCCTGGAGCCCGTAGAAAACGGTAGCATCAGCTGATGCTGCTGTTCTCCACGCAAGATCGTCGTGGGATACTCTTGGACTTCTGCGGATCAGGGGTAAGTATATTGGTGGTTTGTTATTTTAATATTTATTCCATAGATGACAATGGCTTCGGGGATCAAAGTGACAAGTGATGGTGAGTATGTACTCTATGTTATATGTACTGTATGTCTATATGTATGCATTGTATGAATGTATTGTATGTAGTATATATGTATGTTGCATGCATGTAGTATATATGTGGTATATATGTAGTATGTATGTTGCATGCATGTTGTATATATGTTGTATATATGTAGTATGCATGTTGCATGCATGTAGTATATATGTAGTATATATGTATGTTGCATGCATGTAGTATATATGTGGTATATATGTAGTATGCATGTTACATGCATGTGGTATATATGTATGTATGTATGTATGTTGCATGAATGTGGTATATATGTTGTATATATGTAGTATGCATGTTGCATGCATGTAGTATATATGTAGTATATATGTATGTTGCATGCATGTAGTATATATGTGGTATATATGTAGTATGCATGTTGCATGCATGTGGTATATATGTAGTACGTATGTATGTTGCATGCATGTTGTATGCAGTATATATGTAGTATATATGTATGTTGCATGCATGTAGTATATATGTGGTATATATGTAGTATGCATGTTGCATGCATGTAGTATATATGTTGTATATAAGTATGTTGCATGCATGTGGTATATATGTAGTATATATGTAGTATGTATGTTGCATGCATGTAGTATATATGTAGTATGTATGTTGCATGTAGTATATATGTATGTTACATGCATGTAGTATATATGTAGTATGTATGTTGCATGTAGTATATATGTTATATATATGCATGTTGCATGCATGTAGTATATATATTGTATGTATGTTGCATGCATGTAGTATATATGTAGTATGCATGTTGCATGTAGTATATATGTAGTATGCATGTTGCATGCATGTGGTATACATGTAGTATGTATGTATGTTCCATGCATGTAGTATATATGAAGTATGTATGTTGCATGTAGTATATATGTATGTTGCATGCATGTAGTATATATGTGGTATATATGTAGTATGCATGTTGCATGCATGTAGTATATATGTAGTATATATGTATGTTGCATGCATGTAGTATATATGTGGTATATATGTAGTATGCATGTTGCATGCATGTGGTATATATGTAGTATCTATGTATGTTGCATGCATGTGGTATATATGTAGTATGCATGTAGTATATATGTTGTATATATGTAGTATGCATGTTGCATGCATGTAGTATATATGTATGCTGCATGCATGTAGTATATGTGGTATATATGTAGTATGCATGTTGCATGCTTGTGGTATATATGTAGTATGTATGTTGCATGCATGTAATTTATATGTAGTATGCATGTTGCATGTAGTATATATGTATTATATGTATGCTGCATGCATGTAGTATATATGTGGTATATATGTAGTATGCATGTGGCATGCATGTAGTATATATGTAGTATGTATGTTGCATGTAGTATATATGTTGTATATATGCATGTTGCATGCATGTAGTATATATTTTGTATTTATGTTGCATGCATGTAGTATATATGTAGTATGCATGTTGCATGTAGTATGCATGTATGTTGCATGCATGTAGTATATATGTAGTATATATGTAGTATGTTTGTTGCATGCATGTAGTATATATGTAGTATGTATGTTGCATGTAGTATATATGTTGTATATATGCATGTTGCATGCATGTAGTATATATTTTGTATTTATGTTGCATGCATGTAGTATATATGTAGTATGTATGTTGCATGTAGTATATATGTTGTATATATGCATGTTGCATGCATGTAGTATATATTTTGTATTTATGTTGCATGCATGTAGTATATATGTAGTATGCATGTTGCATGTAGTATATATGTAGTATGCATGTATGTTGCATGCATGTAGTATATATGTAGTATATATGTAGTATGTATGTTGCATGTAGTATATATGTTGTATATATGTATGTTGCATGCATGTGGTATATATGTAGTATATATGTAGTATGTTTGTTGCATGCATGTAGTATATATGTAGTATGTATGTTGCATGTAGTATATATGTTGTATATATGCATGTTGCATGCATGTAGTATATATTTTGTATTTATGTTGCATGCATGTAGTATATATGTAGTATGCATGTTGCATGTAGTATATATGTAGTATGCATGTATGTTGCATGCATGTAGTATATATGTAGTATGTATGTAGTATGTATGTAGCATGTAGTATATATGTAGTATGTATTTTTTTTTTTGTACATACAACACATTAGCCGGATGATGGGACTACTACTGTCCCATCATTAGCTAATGTGTCAATCACCGTCATGGTAGCAGGCATCGCCCGATTCAACTTGTAGTCCCATCGGACGATCCTGCACAGACCCCCGCAGCCTGCACAGACCCCCGGACAGTCGGTACAGACCACCGGCAGGCCGGTACAGCCCCCCGGCAGGCCAGTACAGACCCCTGCAGCCTGCACAGACCCCCGGACAGTCGGTACAGACCACCGACAGGCCAGCACAGCTCCCCACAGCCTGCACAGACCCCCGGACAGTCGGTACAGACCACCGGCAGGCTGGCACAGCCCCCCGGCAGGCCGGCACAGACCACCGGAAGGTCCGTACACCCCCCCAAGAGGCTGTACAAGGATAGAAAAGGGTTTTTCTTATTCCGATACCGGAAGTCCCATAGACTTGAATGAGACTTCCGGTATCGGAATCGGCGATACCCGATACTTTTTTCATATCAAGCCGATACCATCCGATCCGATATTTTAGGGTATCGGATGGTATCGCTCAACACTAGTTATTACTAAAGATGAGTGAATCATTTCAAGCTCAAATTCCCCAGCTTCAATCATTTATTTATTTTTAAATGTATTTAGCAGCTAATCGATTTGAGGGTGTTGACATTGCTGATGTCATAGTTCTCCTTACTGACAAATTTGGTAGCCTCTTAGAGGGGTTCAGTTGATGACATTTGTCAGATAGGACGTTCTAATTTTCAAAACCTAGAGGGTGTGCTTTGCCATGTAAAAATATTTCACATTCTCAGACACTCTCCTGGCCATTGTCACCATCTTCTTCAAGTGTGTATCAAGAAATTTTGATCTATTAAATTCAGAATGTGTGCCATGGAGTAAGCAGGAATTACTTTGCCAAAATCTAGTCTACCCACAGAGGCCCTGACATTGTCGATTGCAAATCATTCAGCATGAGATTTTCCACTTGATGTAGAGGAGCTTCTCATCTGCTTTATGGCTTTTGTTGACCATGCTCACAAGTTTTCATACAGCTTTGCAGTGCTTGACCTTACAAGTGTGGATGATGTTCTTTAGCTGTTGTAGATGCACCTTCAAACTCAATGCCAAGGCAAGAAAGCAGCCTGCATACTCCTGCATATTAGAGTGTCGAGTAGGCACTAGTGATGAGCCAGTTTGCTCAGATAAGGTGTTATCTGAGCACACTCGTTTCCTAGACGAGTATTTTCGACATGCTCGAACAAATGCTCAAGTTGCCGCAGCTGCCTGTCTTGTGGATGTTCGACAGCTGCAACACATGCAAGGATTGCCTAATTAACAGAAAATTCCTGCATGTGTTGCGACTGTCGAACAGCCGTGAGACATGCAGCCACAGAAGCTCGAGCATGCCAAAAATACTTGTTTAGGACACAAGCGTGCTCGGATATCACCTTATCCGAGCACGGTCGCTCATCACTAGTAGGCACCTCTTTCTGTGAAAAATAATGGTGGCTGAGTATCTTCCAGTGAGGCTAAGTGAATTCCATCATTTCTTGAAAGTCAGAGTCCACTAAATGCCACTACTCCACCACCAGCAACTTGATCAGGTCAAAGATAGTTGACAAACAGTTGGATGGCTGAAAGCATACACTTAATTCCTTGCCACACCATCAGGGATGTATATCTCATGGTGCAATGGAGAAGCATGAGGAGTAGTTGGAGTACAACAATTAGTATTTTTTCCTATTACTTTGCTTTTTCATGACATGTACATCGTATGTCGTTTCCTTGACTTTGATGTGGGCTAGCACACCGAGCCCGCATCTTTCTGGTAGGTGATGACTCACTTAATCATCCATCATGTACTTTAATAGCCACGAATGAGGGTGGAGGGGTCCAACGTCCATGGCTGTTAAACTGTTAAATCCTGCTATAAATCTCTGACAGCAGAGTCGGCAGAGACACGTGCCATTCCACGCTCCTGTCATCGCACACCATGACACGATTAAGGGGTGCTGATTTGTTGTCATAACAGCTAGTGGTATGCGGAATATCCCTATGTCTGTCATTATGCCCTATGAAAACGAACCTGTGGCCAGCGTTATAGCAGATCATGATTTTCTCTATACATGGAAGTACTTATGCACTGCCATGTATAGCACAAGATAGCTTCAAAAACCCTAAGAGAAATATCAAATACCACAAAAAGTGAATTGTAAACAAAAAACTAAAAATTCAAATCACCCCCTTTTGCCCCATGTGACAGTCACTGACAAATTACTAGAGGGGAGATATGTGTCACTGAGGTTGTTAGATTTAGTGATATGAAACTAGGAAAATTCTCCAGCACACTAAGTTCTGAGAGGGGTTAATCGGCCATGTTAAGAGCTTGGTTTAGCTGAAGAGTGGGTGGGAGGCTGTTCTTTGGTCACCATATTTCCATCCCTAGTATGGAGTCCAGAAAGTAAATTCATAGCTTTCTGGCTCATTCAGCAAGAGGTGTACCTGGAGATGAGAGCTCCAGAGCTGTATTTTTGTGATAAGGAAAGCTGATTTTTTTATATTTTTTCCTGAGCGGGCGGATCACCGCAGCAACATAGACAGTATCAAATGTTATGATTTGTTTTTTCGTTAGGCAAGAAAGGATGTGTTTATTTTGCTGACTCTGCACTGGTTTATGCAGTACTTTTAATAAATCAGTGGAAGATTTAAAGAGATAGCGTTCTACCTCTATGAGCAGTTGAGTGAGCCGATCTACCAAAAAATAAAACAACTACAACAATAAAAAATACACATATTTGGTATTACTGCATTCATAAAAGTCAGATCTATGAAAATATAAAGTAAATTAATTTGATTGGTAAACAGCATATCAAGAAAAAAATCAAAGCACCAAAATTATAATTTTATGACCGCTGCAATAAGAGGCGATCATAAACATTGTATCTACCCCAAAAATGGTATCAGTAAAAACATCAGATCAGGGTGCAAAAAATATGGTGACAAAAGCAACTTTTTTAATACAAATTTCCCAATTTTTTTTAGTACTTAAAAAAAATGATACATGTCTGGTATCTGCATACTCATATTGACCTGGAAAATCATAATGGCAGATCAATTTTGCCTTATACCACTGCAGCCTTGCAGCGCTGGGGTCCTGGGTTCAATCCCACCAAGGACAACATCTGCAAGGAGTTTGTATGTTCTCCCCATGTTTGCGTGGGTTTCCTCCGGGTTCTCCGGTTTCCTCCCACATTCCAAATACATTCTAATAGGGAATGTACAGTAGGTTGTGAGTCCCATTGGGGACAGTGTCAATAATGTTGTAAAGAGCTGTGGAATTACTGGCACTATATCAATGAGTAAAATAATTAAATAAAAAATGAATAGTGGTCATGATAAATAAAAAACCCAAAAATTATTTGTTGAATTGCACTCTTTTTGCAATTTCAACACACTTGGAATTTTTTTTTTCCAATTTTCTAGTACACTATGTGGTAGCATGAATGTTGTCATTCAAAAATACAACTTGTCCCGCAAAAAACAAATCCTCATATTGCTATATTTATGGAATACTTAAAATTATGGCTCATGAAAGAAGGGGAGGAAAAAAAGAGAACGAAAAATGGAAAATCGGCATGGTTTTTTGGGCTAAAAATCATTTTTTGCATTTGGGCTTCATTACAAAATTTACACGGTTTTATAGGCCATGTCTTTCCTTCCACAGTAATGTGGTCTGTGGCCATAAATAAGCCAAGTGGCGCTCAGAAAAAGACAAAAAGTTACAGATGTCAGAAGTAGCTCACTGACAAATTCTCCGCTAGAGGTTGGCCGCTTTCTATAGTGAAGTGAAGATGTCCTTACAAACTGACAAGCACTTCTGTCTATGCAATGGTTGTTGGTAAAGGAGCATGTGACCTGATCAGTTTATCAGCCTCATTTAATAGGAAAGTAGCATTAGAATGTGAGGTGTTTTACAAATTTGTAATGAAACCCAATAGCAAAATTTGTTTTTAGTCCAAAATACATGCATTTGTGTAAAAAAAAAAAATCTGTCCAACTTGCTTTTCCCAAAGGAGCAGGTAATGTCACTTCAAATGTTAATGAAGTGCAGCAGTTACTAATCTATTGAAGTCTCAACCTTCATGGCTTATTTTCCTCTTGTAGAGCCTAACAGTGAAAAAGATTCTCCAGTCTGCAACGTGGAAAATAACTCACTCCGACCAGTGAGATGCCCACACTTAGGACTCGCCACAACCAAAGCTTTCACATGCTGTTGATCCTCCTCCACCAACAGCAATTGCGGCATCACCTTCTTCCAAACTGATCGTAGTAGGAAGAGATTTGCCGCAGGAGCGTCTTTTAACGGTTCATCAGCTTCACCATTATCAACCACCTCCATTTCTGGCGATACCAAACTCTTTTTCTGATGACATCCTTTCTGGTTTTCAGGTTTTGTCCATCACAGAATCTTCATCATTATCAATAAAAGTACACATATTTAGTATCGCCGCATCCGTAACGACCTGCCCTATAAAACTGTCCCACTAGTTAACCCATTTAGTAAACCCCTTAAAAAAATCACAAGGCTAAAAAGCAATGCTTTATCAACATACTGCCAAACAAAAAGTGGAATAACACGAGATCAAAAGACGGATATCTATAAACATGGTACCCCTGAAAACGTCATCTTGTCCCGCAAAAAAGGAGCTGCCATGCAGCATCATCAGCGAAAAAATCAAAAAGTTATAGCTTGCAGAATAAAGCGATGCAAAAATAATTATTTTTTATATAGAATGGTTTTTATTCTATAAAAGCTCCAAAACGTAACAAAATGATATAAATGAGGTATCGCTGTATTCGTTCTGACCCGAAAAGTAAAACTGATTTATCAATTTTATCACATGTGGAATGGAACAAATGCCCACCCAAAAGAAATTCATGAATTGCTGTTTTTTGTTCATTCTTCCTCCCAAAAATCGTAATAAAAAGCGATCAAAAAATGTCATGTGCCCAATCTGTCACCTCATTTTTGACCTATGAGATGCAGCCACCGCCATCAGGGGCTTATCAACAGCATTCTGTAATGCTGTAGATAAGCCCCCGATGTAACCTGAAAGAAAAGAAAAACAATTTAGATTATACTCACCACAGGGTCCGGTCCGGTCCGATGGGTGTCGCAGTCCGGTACATTGCCTCCCAACTTCTAGTGATGATGTCCTCCTCCTTACTTCTGCCGTGGCTCCTGCGCAGGCATACTTAATCTGCCCTGCTGACGGCATAGCAGAATACTGCAGTGGGCAGGCGCCCGGAAAGGTCAGAGAGGTCTGGTGCCTGCGCACTTCAGTACTTTACCTTCAACAGGGCAGATAAAGTACATCAGCGCAGGAGCTGCGGCAGAAGTAAGGAGGAGGACGTCATCTCTAGAAGATGGGAGGCGCCAGACCGGACCGTGAGACCCATCAGACCGGACCCTGGGCTGAGTATAATCTAACTCATTTTTCTTATCTTTCAGGTTACATCGGGGGCTTATCTGCAGCAGTACAGAATGCTGTAGATAAGCCCCTGATGGCGGTGGCCGCATCTCATAGGCCAAAAATGAAGTGACAGATTCCCTTTAATATGCAAACCACCCTTGGGGGTAAAGGGGTTAAAAGAGATAATTTTTGGACCATTAGTTTTATTTACTAAAAACTACACAAAAAACTGTCAGTGTGCCGTTTTATTAAATGAGCTGTTGGTTACTACTGGTTAGCTTCCATTTCTTTGGCGACACTGACATTACTAATGCTGTATTTGCATTACAGATACTGAAACAGGCTGCATTCTGCTCTGTGAGATCTCAGTGTTATACGTAACTTTTCAGGACAACTTTAATACCTTCTGTTTGTGGCTAATGTATTCGCCACAAATAACATTTTGCGGAAAAATTTGACCGGCTAAGGCAAATTTCAAAGCATTGGATCACCTTTTATAAATAGTCAGGTAAATAATTTTACATTCATGTAAGCACTTTGTGACATAATGGAATCACATTACAATGTGTCGATTAGTACAGTCTACTGTGTAAAAAAAAGTTAAAACTATATGTATCAAGAAACGGCATACGCAACCTCTGGAGTCTGCGTAATTTGTATAGATCTGTCGTCAAGGACCTAACGAGCCACAAAAACATATACATGAAGAGATGGGAGTCCGATTTAGGTGCTGATATCCCTCTCGAGAATTGGAACGATGCCATCAAATTCACTTACATTTCCAACATATCAATGGGTCTTCACGAGGGTTATTTTAAACTGTTAAATAGGTGGTACTATACCCCGACAAGGTTATCACATTTTAACACAGAATTATCTTCCTTGTGCTGGAGAGGCTGTGGACATTAAGGGAACCTCTACCATATATTTTGGGGTTGTTCAAAGATCAAAACCTCTGGTTCCAGGTCACACAGCACATTAACCTCATTGCTATTGCTAAGGACTTCACAATTACGCCTGAAAGAGCACTTCTTTCATTAGACATGGAACAATTTGATGATTCGGTAAGACACATTATCATCCACATCCTCTTAGTGACTAAGACCATGTTAGCACAATGGTGGTAGAAAGTAGAGGTTCCTAAGTTTTCGGACACACTTGATAAAATAGGCCAACATAGTGATTTAGAAATTTGCGATTAACAACAATCACATCCACAAATATACAAAAAAAATGGAAGATTTGGAACAACAAATTCCATATCAAATACACCTATTAAGAGGTATTATATTTTGAGGCCTAAACATGGCCTTTGTAGTACCGGGATGTCGTATCTCCTTCCAAGAATGTTACCCCATAATAAGGATTGTCGATATTCTTTTCCTTTTTTGTTATTTGCTATATGCTATTTAATGCCTATTTGTGGGTTCTCTAGTTTTAAATTTTTTCCGTACCTGTACAAGGTTCTTTATTTCCCATTCCCTTTCCTCCCTTCCTACCTTCCTTCCCTTACCCTGTTTAATGACTGAAAACCAATAAAATTATTTGAAAAGAAACGGCATACGCTTACCGGTAAATAAATGTCTTGGATCGTAATCCTTGTTTAAATTTATTTTCTCTATATCGCGACCTTCTTTTTGCTTAGTGTTTTACTTTGCACTTCAGAAAAGTCTCTAAATTCAGTTCAGCCATATGTTCGTATGTAATGTGACAAGGAAATAACACTTCATATTGCACATTGGCGTCTGCTGTGAAGAGGAAGAAATATACAGTGTGCTTGGCCTTGGCAATATGTCGTATTGCACATTTTAGAAATTCTTTCCGCATCTTTCTCATTCCTGAGCTGTCAGCCTTGCCTGTCTATAATTCGCTTCCAGCCAGATCTGGTTTATTAAAATACCAATGTTCATTTAACAAATGGCAGAAAGAGAATTTTTAAGGTTTAATAAAATATGTTGTATTCAATCTATATATTACAGTACAATTATTTTATAAATTCTGAGATGTTTTCTGGGGCAAAGCTTATTGTAAATGCTCCCAAATGAAGTCTTACAATTCTATAACAATACAGTATCTTCTGACACCAAAGAAAACAATCTAAATGATTTTCTGAAAACCTTAAATTATTATTTTTGCAGCATAAGATTTGTAAAAAAGTGAAATAAGTTGTAAGTAGATTAAAGAAGAAAAATATGTAAGTATTGCGCACATGTAGTTCACAATCCCTATAATTTACTCATTTCTTTATCATGCTCACACTTCATAGTTTCTTGGGATGACTTCCTAAGCTACGATTTTATTGTATCATGAATCGGATAGTGAATGACAATTTTTTTTTATTAAATCTAAAAAAAATTCCTTTTGAATATTTCTGTTTAAATCAGATGTTTTTGGGCAGGGTACTATATGGCAGCATATGTTAAAGCTTTTCACAATTTTATGCTTGAACAGAATCTGTGTGAATTAGGGTTTTTTTTGTCATACCTACCCAGAATTCAATTTTATCCAAGATAGAGGATAACTTACTGATTGCTGAGGGTCCACCACTAGTTCCGCAGCAGATCCAAAAACGAAGCAATCTTGAATGATGGGAAGGTGCATATGCTCAATCCTTGCTCTCCTCATTGTCTATTAGCCTTCTTGAAATGTGCCGTACTCGATTTTCTCTTTTCTTCTTTTTCTCTGCTTTTTTTTATTAAAGGCCTATCCTAAGTATGAGTCATTATAGGTCATCAATATAACATTAATTTCACATTAGCAACAGGCTTAAGGAGGTTTTTTGGGCATGTTGATTATTAAAATATCGTATTGTCTTTAAGAAATTAATAAACTTCATTATTTACTTGCTTTTAAATTCTGTTCTGTTCCTGAGTTATTATATGTGATCCTTTGACTTCTAGTTCCTTACTACAGTTGTGCTAAAATGTTTTCATACCCCAGAAGAATTTTTGCTTTCTTGACCTTTTTTCAGAGAATATGAATGATAATGCCAAAACTTTTTCTCCTCTCATGGTTATTGGTTGGGTGAAGCCATTTATTGTCAAACTACTGTGTTTTTGTTTTTAAATCATAATGACAACCCAAAACATTCAAATGACCCTTATCAAAAATTTACATACCCCTTTTCTTAATACAGTGTATTCCTTCCTCTAACAATAATGACAGCTTGAAGTCTTTTGTGGAACTTGTAGATGAGGTTCGTTATTTTTTCAGATGGTAAAGCTGCCCACCATTTTTGGCAAAAGCCTCCAGTTTCTGTAAATTCCTGTGCTGTCTAGCATGAACTGCGTGCTTGAGATCTCCCCAGAGTGGCTTAAAGAGGTCAGGAGACTGAGATGGCCACTCCAGAACCTTCTCTTTGTTCTGCTGTAGCCAATGACAGATTGACTTGGCCTTGTGTTTTGGATCATTGTCATGTTGGAACATCCAAATAGTTCTCATGCGCAGCTTCCAGGCTGATGATTGCAAATTTGCCTCCAGTATTTGCTGATAAAGTGCTGCATTCATCTTTCCTTCAACTTTGACCAGGTTTCCTGTGCCTTTGTAGCTCACACATCCCAAAACATCAGCAATCCATGTCCATGTCTTACAGTAGGAATGGTGTTCCTTTCATCATAGGCCTTGTTGACCTCTCTCCAAATGTAACGATTATGGTTGTGGCCAAAATGTTAAATTTTGATCTCATCATGCCAAATTACCTTGTTTCAGAAGTTTTGAGGCTTGTCTCTGTGTTGTTTGGTGTATTGTAGGCGAAATACTTTGTGGCATTTGCGCAGTAATGGCATTCTTTTGGCGACTCGACGATGCAGCCCATTTTTCTTTAAGTGCCTCCTTATTGTGCATCTTGAAACAGCCACACCGCCAGTTTTCAAAGAGTCCAGTAGTTCAGCTGATGTTATTTGTGGATTTTTCTTTGCATCCTTAACAATTTTCCTGGCAGTTGTGGACAACATTTTTGTTGTTTTTACAGAGCCGCTGATTTTCCTCTTGTTAATCACAATTTGAACGCTGTTGACTGGCATTATCAATTCCTTGGATATCTTTTTTTTACCCCTTTCCTGTTTTATACAGTTCAACTATCTTTTCCTGTATATCCATTGACAATTCTTTTCCTTTCCCCATGACTCACAATCCAAAAACGTCAGTGGCTGGAGGAAAGATGCAAGAGTCTGTCTGGATCCTAGAAACTTACTCAGCCTTTATGCACACACTGATTACAAGCAAACAGGTCACAGGTGAGGATGTTACCTTTAGTAGCCAGTCAAACCAATTTTTGTCAACTTCTGTGCATATTATCAGGCCAGAATTACCAGGGTATGTGATCTTTTGATCAGGGTAATTTGGATGTTTTGGGTTGTCATTATGATTTAAAAAGAGAAAACACAGTAGTTTGACAATAAATGGCTTCACCCAACCACTAACCATGAGTGGTGAAAAAGTTTTGGTGTTATCATTCATATTCTCTGAAAAAAGGCCAAGAAAATAAAAATTCTGCCAGGGTATGTAAACTTTTGAGAGCAACTGTATGTGCTGCATTCTGGTCAAAGCACAGATTACCTAGGTTTCCCGTTTGAAATGTGAACAGAATATAGCTTGTCGGTCTAGCACAGCCCTACAAGCAGGAGGCTGGAGTCAGCAAGCAGGAGGAAGGAGTCAGCCAGCAGCACCTAGACCTGCTCAGCCAGCAGCACTGAATAGTGAGATCACTGGTGTGTGACTAGTAAAGCCCTGCAAGCACCACGCAGGACTCAGCCATCAGCACTCAGAGCAGTGCGTTCTAACCTGTTATGTTGCTGGAGATTCTCATCCTGTGATTTACTGGTAATGAGTGCAGGAAGAAAGGGAGAGTAAAGACTCCACAGAGAGCCACAGGAGGCTTAGCAGCTAGTGACATTGGCCAGTGGGGATGATGCTAGGTGTTCTATTAAACAGTGGTTACATTACACAGATTACATTAAAATACATGAACCCGTTATATGATCCATTGCTCCTATACAATTAGCCTTTATAGTGCCAGTGTCAGCAGCCGTAACATTATTGACTGAAGAAAAGTCAAGACAATGCATACTAGGAGTGTTAGGGAGTAGACATTAGATGAGCAATTTATCTATTGTTGAGCCAGTATAAGAGTCTCAGGATGGTGCTTTGCATGTGAGCTCACTGGGCACTGTGTGTGGGAGTGTATGAGCTGTGTGCAACTCTTTTTACACCTACAGCTACTGTTGTAGGAGTGTGTGAGCTGTGGACAACTCTGTCAGAGGAGCCAGAGTGCACTGCCTTTTGGGAAATGTAGTGTCGGTGCACAGAAAGAGACCTGGAAAGAAGTAAAAAGGAGATAACATTGGGACTGGGAACTCATTACAGTATCACCCAGATTATTTTTTCCTTTTTATATATTTTTTGTGTGCCTGGTAAACCCCTTTATGGAAAACATTTTAAGACATGCAGATCAAATAACTCATGAATGAATCCTATGTCTAAATCTACTCTTAGCTTTCTGCAAATTTAATTAAAGGACGCAAAACAAAGAACCAAGGAGTATTTATATCCTATTCAAAATATTTTAATTTAACATAATTAAAATTGAGCAAATTAAACGCATTGATCTTTATCTATGCTCCTGACGAAGATCGCGCAAAATGTGCTTTGGGGCAGTGGGAACAACACACATACTGGTTTTCAATTCATGTAAGTGTAACTCTCTACTGACTATTTACTCTTCTGCTTTTCAGCTTTGAATAAAAATGGAAAATTATATCCTAGTTTACTGATGCTATATGATTAGGCTAGGCATGTGCAATCTTTGAACACGTGAATGTTTTCACCATGTACCATATTTTACGCACCCCAAATTATGAGAAAAAAAGGAAAAAATATTTTTTCTTAATAAAATGGTGGTGCCTCTCATAATCAATGTGTCTTATTGCTTACTGGGGTGGTGGCAGCGGTGAAGCAGGGTCCCAGGGTGGAGGAGGCAAGAGTGGCATGTTGCTGCAGTCTGGGATGAGGGGGTGTTGCAATGTGCGCCGATGTGTGAGAAAATGGCTGTGGTGCTCTGTAGTGCGGGGGACTCCACCGACATTTTGTGAGAGCCCGAAGGCCCCCCAAATCCATTACTGTGATGAGATGGCCTCCGGGGTGGCGGAGGGGGTGGCACATGCTCAGACTGAGATCTCAGCAATGAGATCTTGAATGCCGAGATCTCATCTCCCAAGATCTCGTGGCGAGATCTTGTTGCCGAGTTCTCAATCTGAGTATGCACCGCCGCCCCGGCCGCCATTTTCCCTTAGGCCACCGTATCGCAGTAATGGATGTGCAAGGGCCTCCGGGAAAATGGCCTCTGGGGCGGCGCATGCTCAAATTGAGATCTCGGCAACGAGATCTCGGGTGCCGAGATCTCGTCTCCTGAGATCTCATTGCTGAGATCTCAATCTGAGCATGCGGTTATTTTTCCGGAGGCCACCACATTGCAGTAGTGGATATGACATTTCACAAAATGCTGACGGAGCCCTGCCTGCACCACAGAGCACCGCAACCATTTTCACCCGAAGCGGCGCACATCAGAACTTCCCTCATCCCAGTCTGTGTCCAACACTGTAGCAAGCATCGCCATATGTAATAGGCACTGAAATAGCCTACAGACTGCTCAGCATTCAGAAGTCATGGGTCCAGAAGGTGGAAGTGCTCACCTCCCACTCACCTAGTAGACTATGGGCTTAATAGAAAGTTTACGAGCCAGTAAAAGCTCATGCAAGAGTTGGGTTCTTCTGCCTGATGAGCATTATACTTTTGAACAATATGTTATCCAATCGGGTATGAAGACCAAGACCCTTAGTACTCTGAAAGGCATTTTAAGGCCTGTATCATAAAAAAGAAAACATGAAAACATGAAAAAGTGCAAAAACACCTAAATACAATATGGTGTCATGCTATTAAAAGCCTCAATAAACAAATTCACATCTTTACTGATGGATAGCTAGAAATTGGCACATATACCATAAATGGTGAAATCATGTTTTTTTTCACAAATATGGTCATTTGGGTCCACAGATTATATAACATCTGTGGGCCAATGTAGATGACAGTTTTAGCCCTAACCAAGAATACCTTCATGAAATGTACACCATTGGGTATGGGATGGTGAATGGCAGATATGGCGTGATGTACACAGAGCGTTAACAATTTTATGAGGCTCAGATATTTTAAGACTGGATTTGCTAATAACATGTCCTTTATGGATATTGATTATTGAAACAACTTATTGCCTAGTTCACATTTTGTACATGCAATGACTTTCCAAAAATGATACTTAAGAATATACCCTCTTTTCCCAGTATCAGAAAAGCATTAAAGCAGAGGCATTGAACCCATAAGTAATTTCTTTTATAGTCTAGGACTGACATAAAACGTGTAATTGGAATATTACAGCTGTATTTGATAGCTACACTGTACGGACATTATAATGTTTATTGGACTGCTATCACGTTTTCATGTGCTCATTATGCCATTAAGTTTTCCAAAGTTAAACGTTTTCAGTCCGCCTTAATTATTTAAGGGAACGAAATGTAAATGGCTCATTTATATTTAAGATTTGTGATTTGTCAGTCATGTAAACATCTTGGCAAAGTCACTTAAAGTCACAAAAGTCTCCATGCGGCCATAGACTTTGTCTCTCAAGCTAAAGGATAATGAAGAGGCTGGTGATGGAGAGACAACAATGGCCACTGTGCCCTTGAGATAATGAGTCTCTTGTGGGGTTTCTTCTTAGAAGCCTTATACTAAGCGAGAATAATGTACTACGAGGGAAGACAGCGGAGACTAGTGGATAAAGAAACTCCCCTTGTTCCATTCCGCACTAATAGGTACCTGGCCCGGGAAGAGCATAATGCTCATATACAGGACATTACAACCTTTCCCATAAAACATCATCATCAACGCTCAAGAAGTAAACATGTGTCATCTCCAGAATGTTACCAGGACTCTGCTTTCTGGATAATGAAAAATTACTTATGCTTTTTAGAGAAACAAGAAAACGCTTTTAATTTGTGCTTAAAGATTGTGTTACACGATCAATGTGTTAACTCTCAGCCTCTACAAAGAAAATTGCAGGCAGATTTTAGCATTTTTTTCATTGACTGGTCCCATGTTATGATAAGGGATGACAGAGATCCTCAATATCCAAGGCTGTGGCATGTACTTGTAGGACAGTAATGAGATGAAGGCACCACTCCAGAGGGTTTTTTAATTGCAGCACTGGAGTGGTGCTTCTAGTCTAAGGTCCTGAGCCTAGTCTTATATTTACCCACCGTTACCCTCATCTTCAATCTGGACAGCTCTGATCAGTCTCCAGTAGTTTGTGAACTGCCAGATCACTCCAAGTGTTTGCTGGAGGAAGAAGAAGTTCACTTTTCAATGCAAGTCTATGGCCTTGAGGAAGAACGCTGTTTGTGTTCGAAACGTGTTGCCATATGGTTTACTGTCCCCCCGCCATGTGCCAAGGAATTTTTGGAATTTTAAACTGCCTTTAATAAAGGATTTTCATATTTTTATGGATTGTTACTAGTGTTGAGCAGTACCTTCCAAAATCGGGAAATATCAGATCGGATTGGATCGGACCGATACCCCCAAAATATCGGATATCGCCGATTCCGATACCGGAAACCAATGCAAGTCAATGGGACACAAATATCGGAATGAAAATAAACCCTTACTTTCCTTGTAGGTTAATTCTACATGAAGGAAAACGACAAAGAATAATGTAGAATGTATTGGGGGAGGTGAAGGAGACATTAAAGGCATAGAGGTTTAGCCCAATCACTACTTCCATGCTCTTCACCTTCTTTTTTACTTCTCCCACACTTTCTCCTTCATCATCCTCTTCAGGGTCATCTTCTTGGTCTTCTTTGGGGTGGTCTTCAGGGTCGTCGTCTCCAGGGTCATCGTTTTCGGGGTGGTCGTCTTCTTCGGGGTGGTCTTCAGGGTCATCGTCTCCAGGGTCGTCGTTTTCGGGGTCGTCGTCTCCTTCGGGGTGGTCTTCAGGGCCGTCGTCTTTAGGGTCACCATCAGGGAGATCCAGAGTGATTACCAAAAACCATTTCAAAAAGCTTGAACTTGGAAATGTAGCAGAAGGTACAAGAAGGCTGAGGAACTGCTGAGAACCAGTTGATGGTACTGGAACCTGGATGGGTAGCCGAAGGTACAAGAGCCAATGGAACTACCGAGGACCAGCTGATGGTACTGGAACCTGGTTACTAAGCAGGAGGTACCTGTGCCAAAAAGCACTACCAAGGACCAGCAGACGTTGGTGGAACTCGGATACCGAGAAGGAGGCACCTAAGCCAAAGGTTCTTCCTGGAACCAGCTGACGTTACTGGAACCAAGGGGGACATATTCAAGATTGACTTTCAAAAGAACCAGTTAATGGTACTGGAACTCAGATAGGCAGCAGAAGGTGCACATGAAAAAAAAAGTTGCAAGGCCGCGAGCCGGCTGGAGTTACCGAAACCCACAGTCCTACAGGGGGTGCTTGTCCTATTGGCACTACGGAACCAGCCTTCATTGCCAGATCTCGCAACCCACATAGGAAGCACCTAAACTCCAGGCACCATAGAGTCGGCTAACTCGACCGCAACACGACAGGACAACGTATTGGAGGCAAAGTGACGTTGACACTACCCGGAAACAGCTGGCGTGCTGGTACCAGGCTGGGCAGGAGGGAGTACCCGTGCCAAAGACACTTCTGAGCAGCAACTGGCTGTGTTCGAGCCCAGGGATTACAGGAGAAACAGAGTGTAGCCAGAGGCCTAATTGGAGCAAGTTTAAAATCTGTAATAGTATGAGTGTGGTCGGAGCAGGAGAAATTGCCAGACACACAGTAGGGGATCAGCTGACGTTACTGTACCCCAATAACACTGGAGCATGTGTTGACTGTGCAGACGGCACTTCTGAGCAGCAACTGGTGGTGTTGGAGCCCAGGGATTACAGGAGAAACAAGGTGGAGGCAGAGGCGTAATTGGAGCAAGTTTAAAATCTGTAGTAGTGTGAATGTGGACAGAGCAGGTGAAATTGCCGGACACACAGCAGGGGATTAGCTGATGTTACTGAACCCCAATAACACAGGAGCAAGTGTTGACTGTGCAGAGGGCACATCTGAGCAGCAACTGGCGGTGTTGGAGCCCAGGGTAAATAATAGAAACAGAGTGGATACAGAGGTCTAATTGGAGCAAGTTTAATATCTGTAGTAGTGTGAATGTGGACAGAGCAGGAGAAATTGCCAGACACACAGCAGGGGATCAGCTGACGTTACTGAACCCCAATAACACTGGAGCATGTGTTGACTGTGCAGACGGCACTTATGAGCAGCAACTGGCGGTGTTGGAGCCCAGGGATTACAGTTCAGGTGGTAGAAACATGAACACAACAGGAGACCTGGATACTGTTGCCAACCAATTATTTAATCTGGAAGAGGACTGGCAAATTCCTGTGAGATTCAGGCCTTGTTCATTTTCAGAAATGTAAGCCGGTCAATGTTATCGGAGGATAGTCGCGTTCCGATAATACACTAGCAGCAGGGCAAGCCAGCACCTCCAATGCATACTGGCTAAGCTCTGGCCATGTATCCAGCTTAGAGACCCAAAACTTGAAGGGGAATAGCCATGTGGGAGAACACTGAGAGGGCAAGACATGTAGTTTGTCACCATGTGACGGAAACGTTGCCTCCTGCTGACTGGAGCCGTCTGTGATGCCGTAGACATTTGTGGCGGGGACACAAAACTTTGTCACATTTGGGCCATACTGGTTTTGCCTTGTGCTGAGGCGTTGCTTCTGCTCCCTCTTTGTGCAGAGCTTTCTCCACTGCCTCGACGCACTGAGCTGCTTTGTAAAGCACTAGCAGCACTGCTCTCGGGTGGACTGGAGAACATGATGGAATGCACCAGTGTGTCTTGGTACTCCCGCATTTTACGCTCCCGGTTCAACGGTGTTATGAGGCTTTGTAAGTCGTCCTGGTAGCGAGGATCTAGGAGGATGTACACCCAATAATCAGCCGTGTTGAGAATGTGGGCGATGCGGCGGTCGTTTCTTAGGCACTGCAGTATGAAATCAACCATGTGCTGCAGACTGCCAACTGGCCAAGAAACGCTGTCCCCTGCTTGAGGCGTCATCTCTGCCTGCTCTGCATCACCCCACCCTCGCTTTACATACTGACTACTAGAGCATTGTGTTCCTCCCTCCTCTGGACAGATGTCTTCCTCCTCCATTGAATCCTCCTAATCCTCCTCACAAAGTGTCCCCTGCCTAGGCCTTTGTGAGGAACCACGTTGCGCAGACTGTCCAGAAGCAGATGGCATTTGAGACTCCTCATCCTCCACCTCTTCCACAACCTCCTCCCTTTGTGCTTGCAGTGTTTTTTCAAGCAGGCAGATAAGGGGGATAGTCATGCTGACTAGTGCATCATCTGCACTCGCCATCCCCGCGTGGAATCATCAAAGGCATGCAAAACATGGCAGATGTCCTTCATAGAGGCCCACTCAGTAGTGGTGAAGTGTGAACGGCGCGCAGTGCGACTTGTCTGCGCCTGTTGCAGCTGGTACTCCATTACTGCTGCCTGCTGCTCACACAACATCTCCAACATATGTAACGTTGAATTCCACCTGTTGGGTAGGTCACATATGATGAGATGTTCCGGAAGGCGGAATCGGCGATGCAGCGCTGCAATGCGTGATCTTGCCATGCTGGAACGCTACAAATGAGTGCACTCTATGCGAACCTTGTGCAGCAGTGCATCAAGATCCGGATAGTCCCTCAAAAAACTCTGCACGACCAAGTTGAGCACATGTACCAGACATGGGATGTGAGTGAGGTTGCCTAGGCCCAGAACTGCCACCAGATTTCGGACATTGTCACACACTACCATGCCTGGCTGGTGATTCGCTGGCACAAACCACACGTCGCTCTCCTGCTTGATGGCATTCCAGAGCTCCTGCGCTGTGTGGTTTCTATTCCCCAAAGTAATTAATTTCAATACGGCCTGTTGACATTTGGCCACGGCTGTGCTCATATCGGTCATAAAAGGTAAGCGTTCACGGGTCCATGTGGAGGTGGACTGTGACGGCTCCTGCAGCGCTGATTCAGAGGAACTGGAGTATGAGGAGGAGTCAATGTGTACAGACTAGATTCTTGCAATCCTTGGAGTTGGCAGAACACGAACAGCGCCACTCTGAAGATCTGTACCCGTCTCCACAACATTTACCCAATGGGCAGTGAGGGAAAGATATCGTCCCTGTCCATGGTTACTGGTCCACGCATTGGTGGTCTGGTTGACCTTGCTTCTGACGGCGTTAGTAGCGCATGTTTAATTTTACCCTCCACATGCTTTTGCAGGGCAGGGACGGCTTGCCTGCTGAAGTAAAAGTGGCTGGGCACGTTGTATTGCTGTACTGCCAATGCCATGAAGTTACGGAAGGTGTCAGTCTCCACCAGCCTGAATGAGAGCATTTCAAGGGACAGTAGTTTTGCAATGCCGGCATTCAGGGCCTGTGCTCGAGGGTGGTTTGCTGAGTATGGGCACCTTTTCTCTCATGCCTGTGCTACCGATGGCTGTAGACTGGCCTGGGAGTGTAAGGATGACAGGGAACGTGGTGCTGTGGGTGGAATGACACTGTATCTCTGTACAACAGTGCCAGAGGTTCTTCCATGGCGATCCTGTGAGGAAGCCGAACCAGCTGTGTGTGAGCTGGAGGAAGAGGCTACAACACGAGCTGAAGAGGTGGTAGGTGGCGCTGTAGGTTGGCCGAGGTCTTCAGTGTGTCTTTGTAACTCCACCACGTGCTTTGTCCGCACATGCTTCCACATATTTGTGGTATTGAGGCTGCTGACAATTTTCCCTCTTTTCACTTTCTGATTACACAGCTTGCATTTGACAAAGCAAATGTCATCTGCAACTGTGTCAAAAAAGGACCAGGCACTGCAAGTCTTGGGAGTGCCCGTTTTGGGTTTTGGAAGAGGCATGCTCCTAATGGGTGCCGAAGTGGAGGTTACCGGCAACCGAGTCTGCTCCCTCCCTCTCCCTCCTTTTTTGGTTGTTCGGGGAATCTCTTCCTCAGAGCTGCTCCCACCACCTTCCTGTACCTCACGCCATGATGGGTCAAGGACCTCATCATCTACACTACCCTCTTCAAATGACTGCTTCTCCTGGGTAGTCTCGACAGCACAGTACGCACCAGAAAGTGGCACCTGAGTCTCATCATCAGATGCGTACTGAGGTGTGCTGACCATAGGCACTGGCCCACCCGCCTCTTCAGATTCAGAGAGACAAAGATGTTGCGCATCACTGCATACTACCTCTTCTTCAAATTCTCGAATGCTGCTTGGCTGGCCCCCTCTTTCCAAGCCAACAGATTCAGAAAACAGAAGTAGAGATGGCTCCTGTCCAGGGCTCTCTGACTGCCTGGGCAATTTGGCAGGTGGTGAAGAGACAGATGGGTGCTCTTCAGTGCTCTGGACCTGAGAGGATCTGGAACTAATTGAGTTTGATGCGTTAGCTGCCATCCATCCGACAATGGCTTCAATTTGTTCGTCCCGCAGCAGTAGGGTACAGCGAGCTCCTACAAAGCTGCGCATAAAGGACTGTTCTCTGGGAAAACTGGGGGATGCTGAGTCACTGGTGCCTGCAGCTGGCACAGAATCCACACGTTCTCTCCCTGCAGAAACTCCACGACCACGTGCCTTAATCCCTGACTTCTTCATCTTGGTAGACTGATAAAGATAGGCAGAAAATTGCTAACGGCTTAGTGTGCTTATTCCTGAACAGCTGCTAACAGGTATAAGAAACACTAATTTTATGAAGTGTGGACTAGACTTTAATATGAGCTAATGTGGCCTACAAAACTATAAAGTGGAATGTTTGGTGAACTTTATTAACTTTTTTTTTCACAAAAAAGACACTGGATGTGCCCAAAGATGTAAAACCAATAGTATCACAAACTTTTTGTAGCTATTACAATGCAGGAAGGTAACCTACAATGCAATAGATGAGGCTCCAAAATATAGGCTAATGCTAATCTGGCTGGGGCTGCAGGGCACAAGCCAGGAGAAAGGCTCCTCTATCTACTCCTATAGAGTGTTTGCAAATATTCTAGCTGGATACGGATGGAACCACACTAATAGGAGAAATCTGGAAAAATGAGCAGCACTAATGCAAAAAAGGACAATGTATGAGGCTGTGACACACGCTGAGTGGACTACAACCGGAGGTGGCTGGCTGCGGAACACACTACTGCGTGAGCTGCACTCACACACAGAGACCTCGCAGACAGCCGTGAACAACGCTGCAAGGCAAAAGAAAGCTACAGCAGTTGATAAAGTAGCCTGGGTAAAGCACTATATAGCAAATCGCTAGGTCACACTTTCCCTCAGAACAGCAGCGTCCTATCCCTAACTGAATTCACAGCAGAGTGAACCAAAAATGGCAGCGGCGGCTTTTATAGTGCATCATAACATCATTTCAGCAGCCAATCACAGTCATGCCAGAAGTTACATGCCTAACATGCTCTAACAGGATGTGCCCACACTTCTTAGGATCCTCATTGGCTGAATAAAATCAAACTGGCTCATTGCATTATGGGAACTTCCGATTCCGGTATTCGATATAAAAGTATCGGAACTCAGTATCGGAATTCCGATACCGCGAATATCGGCCGATACCCGATATTGCAGTATCAGAATGCTCAACACTAATTGTTACCAGAAGTCAGAATTTTTTCTACTTGTTTCCACGTTTTGGTCAGAACGTCATTCTATGGATACTGGACTACATAACGCAGGATGTTGTGAGCTGGTTCCAATTTTCCTTTTCACAAGTCTGTGAGAGTCTCAATATGGCTTTCATAGACTGGTTTTGAGCACTTGTAACCGTAACATATGACCTCCGCCAGTGTGAAGTTGCGGTCACAAGACGGTACCGTGGGACCATAGAGGCATCACCAGAAGGTGAGTAAGTATAAGACTATTGTCAGGGTCCTTATAATAGAAAAAGTAATCCAGCACTGAAAAACAAAAACACCAAAAAAAACAAACCACTGGAATGGTGCTTTAACATTTTCCATTTAGGTATTATGGTGCTTATGACTGCAGACTGTAACATCCGAGCATCGCTTGCAAAAATGTCACCCATGCTAAAGAGATATGGCAAAGAGTAGCCATGGTATAATTACTACTGTAGCCTTATACAATGTATGTGGAAGATTTTAGAAGGTCAGTAAAATGATACTATATATATATATATATATATATATATATTGTGAGATGGTGACCGGCATTGTCGTGAATGTCCGGTATGTGTCGCAGAGGAGGATGTCCTCTGCGCTGTAAGCCTGAAATGTTGCTCCGGGACCTGTAGTTCCTCAAACCTTTTGTAGCTTATAAGGGGCTGGTCTTACAGGGTTAGCTGGAGAGCTGGGCGGGTCTGGCTAACCACACACCTCCTATCCAGGGGTGTGTCTCATAGGATATAGTGAGACTGTTGTTTGGTCACATGGTCTCTGTGTTGGAAGGTCCTTCAAGTGGACAGGCTTTCCTGAATAGCACATGGTGAGTCCATATATCTGTAGAGCCTGTGACAGCTAACTGCATTGGGGAAGCTACTGACCTTCTGAGGGTCTGGAACTGTCGGGTTTGACCTGCTGAGCAAGTCATCGTCCAGGACAGTGATCATAGTAAGGCAGCTTCCCTGGAAGCCAGGACAGACAAGGAGTCAGCGTGTGGAGCAAAGCTCCTGGAAGGTAACCTCAGACAAGGGGTTTTAAGAAAGGCAGAGAGGTGTATCTGCTACATGAACAGACTGGTGCATTACTGTATTTGTGGATGTAATGAAACAGACTGTACTCTATCCAGTTTATGCTGTATTTAAATAAACTGGAGGGTCTGTTTAAGTGAGAAACCATTCCTTTGTGCCTTAATCCCATTGCCAAGCGAGAGTCCCCCAGCACATACTGTACAATGAGTGCTATCTTGCAATATATTTATAATATATATATATATATATATATATTTGGCATATAAAAAGGATCCCAGGGGCAATACTGGGGAGCAGAAGAGGCTGAGCCGAGTGTCAGTGCTCTGTGCTCCAATCCTCTTACATCAGAGAATCAACGCCCAGGTGCCGGCGTCCTCGGGAATCGCACTGTGCTTGCATGGTGCGTTTCTTTTTTAGTCCAATCTCGATCTGATATGAGCTGAAAAAACCCCACAAATGAACACTCAATTATAGAATAACATTGGTTCGAAAGCAATCTGATTTTTTATCGGATTGCATTTGTCTGATTTAATCGCAAGTGTGAGCCAGGCTAAGTTCAGATGTCCAGCAATCATACCTTAGAACTGATCCAGAAACAATCCACTGTCCGGCTAAAAATAAATTAATTTCAACTGAATTTGTTTTTTGTTTTTTTTACATTGAAGTGTAAGGAAAACGGATCCATTAATTAGCCGTTTTTATTTCATTTGAAAAGGATCCATTTTTGGCATACTGGATCAATTTCAAATGGAAGAAAATGGATGGCTATTTAGTGGTTCAGTTTTTCATAGACTTCAATATTAAGACACTGGATCCAGTTGAAATCAGTTCTTTTTAGCCGGACAAAAAAGGTGTAGCTGCGTAATTTTTTTGTCAATGAATTGCTACTGGATCTGTTCAACAGATGATTACTGAACATGTGAATTCACCTTATTTTCCATTCTCAGCTTTATTGGAAAGAGACCAGCCCCTACTATACTATGATATACAGCCCAGGTATCTTTTAAAGCAGTTATCACAACTTCTTAGTCTATGTCCCCACGATCCAGAAGTAGTAGTGCTTTAAACACAGCCTATGTTCACTGCATCCAAAGTGCTGCCTTCCATAGAATGCAGGTAAATCCACATGTGTTCACTGAACCGTGCAGATTTATTGCGTTCAATACATTTCTATTGATCACTTTTCTGTGGCAAAGACTAGATTCTCTGCAGAAGAAATTTACATGCCGTTATCTTCTAAGAAGCGTGACATGTCAGTGCCCGCGGGTGATCCGCAGGCGCAGATGCACGCATAGTGGGCATAGGATTTCTAGAAATCCCTTCCATTATGCGGTAATATCTGTCCTCTGCATAAATACGCAGCATCAAACCAGCAGCAATTCCTGATCACGTACCCTTGCATGGGTACAATTGCAAAGTGCGTTTAAAAACAAGAAACTTTGCAATTTAAATCCTATTTAAAATTGTCTCCATTCTCAGTAACAGAGAGATTTTTAATTAAATAGCTTATTGCTCATTTCCTAAGTTATCGGCCACCTCTGCAGTCCATAAGAGATGGCCAGTTTCCTAGACAAATTACAGTTGTTTGCTATATAGTTTGCAACAGATGCTCTGAAGCTCGTCAGTTCAAAGGATACCTACTGTGTACATGCGCTCCTTCCAAGCTACATAACTAAAGCTGCATCTGCTTGCAGCATGGGAGAGTGCATAGTTCGGCCCAAGGGCAGCACACTGCCACAGTTCCACTCCTCTGTCTCTGGGATGCAGTAACTGACAGCTCGGCCATCCATTCTGGTACATTGGGGTGCTGAGCTGTCAGTGTGTTGATTGACAGCTCAACTATCCAATCTGTGACTGGGAGGCGTTGGTTGTCGCCAAGTGTTCAATATCCTGAGTGAATGCCATGCTACTTAACTGAGCTGCTTCTCCTGTACATTCAGCTAGTGAGGTTTGTGCTCACTGTGCCTTGAGTTCTGTATGCTTGATCATTTGCTGCCTATCCTTGGACTTCTTTCTGGTCATCCGACTGTTTAACCTATCCTGTTGTGATCCGTTATCCTCCTGTATTCTGACCTTAGAACGTTACCTGACTACGCTTTTGTCTCTTCCTTCTGTTTATGATGTACCCTCCTGGCTTCTGACCTTGGACTCCTTAATCACTCTGACTCACTGCTTGGCCATGAAAAGTGACTAGCGTCATACGCGCCACCTACCCCGATAAGCAGGAAGACGAGGGGCAGAAGTCCAGTAAATTCCTAAAAGATTAACCAACGACTTTAAGTAAAGCACAGCTGTCCAGGGGCAGAATTACCATTGGTGCAACCCAACTTGTAAAGCTGCACAGGGGCACAATAAATAATGGGGACCATTTCTACATATTTATTAATGATCTGGTAGAAGATTTGCACAGTAAAATATCGATATTTGCAAATGAAACTGTGAGGAGACTGCAGGCACCTAGGATCCAGTAGCGGACTGTACACAGACCAAGGGTGAAAAGAGTTTATTATACAGTAGAAACTCCACTCGGGGAGAAAACGGAGGGATAATATTCCCTAATACAGCAAAATGCTAATGGGGATAACTTAAGGAACAGGGACAAGTAAAGACGACAATACAATAAAATATAACTTATCACTCAGGCGTCAGTCACGGTTGAACTTCTGTCTGTGACTGGTGCTGTCTAGATTGCGTCGCAGTGGGGGTCTGTCACAATCCTGAGGTAAATGATGTAGTATCATTTGACGTTGGCGGTGTCCTCTCGTGGTCCTGACGATGGCGGCAAATTCTTGGGATCCTGATGCGGGTCTTGGGTCCAGCAGTGAGGTGATGAAGAGGGAAATGTCCTTATCAGCGGTGAGTGTCCCAACACTATGGAGATTTGCAGCACTGCCCAAACACAGTTTAAAATGGGCACCCCGTTTCGCTTTGCCGAATCGACACACACCTAAGTCCCGTTCACAGACCTTGTCTCTCACGGTCAGTACTGTCAGCGGGGGTGGCTGTGGCAGCGTTGTCAGCTGTGTAAGCGGTCTCAGCAAGGGCAGTGATGTCGGCTGTGACAGCTGTGTCTGAGCGGTACTCAGTCGACGGTTTCCTGTCAAAGCGCTCTGCCATCCCAGGCTCTGCTCTGTTCTGCCCAGACGCCTCTCAGCTGATTTTTTCTCACAGGCACCCTGTGCGCCCAAAGTTCCCACCTAAACTTTCTGGTCACTCGCACGCTGCAGCTCTGTTCACTTAGCCACGCCCTCTTTTCTCAAACACAGAGTACGGTCTGGAGTCTCAAGTTTTCTACCCCGCAATATAGGTGACAACCCTGACAGCTCCCTTCATGGAGGAGACATGCCTAGTTAGTTCATTCCCCTTACAGTACAAAACTATGCAAAGCAGTCAATACAAAAAAAGATATTATTCCGCTACAGATGGATTTGGATAAGTTGGAAACTTGGGCCGAAAGGTGGCAGATACGGTTTAACATTGATAAATGTAAGGTTATACACATGGGAAGAAGGACTCAATATCACCATTACACACTGAACGGTAAACCACTGGGTAAATCTGACATGGAGAAGGACTTGGGGATCCTAGTTAACTATAAACTTACCTGGAGCAGCCAGTGCCAGTGCCAGGTAGCGGCTGCCAAGGAAAACAGGATCAAGAGGTCTGGACACACATGATGAGAGCATTATACTGCCTCTGTATAAATCCCTGGTTAGACTGCACATGGAGTACTGTGTACAGTTTTGGGCACCGGTGCTCAGGAAAGATATAATGTAACTAGAGCGAGTACAAAGGAGGGCAACAAAATTAATAAAGGGGATGGGGGAACTACAATACCCAGAGAGATTAGAAAAATTAGGATTATTTATTCTAGAAAAAAGAGGACTGAGGGACGATCTAATAACCATGTACAGGTATATAAGGGGACAATACAAATATCTCTCCCAGGATCTGTTTATATCAAGGAAGGTGACGGTCACAAGGGGGCACTCTCTGCGTCTGAAAGAGAGAAGGTTTTTCCACCAACATAGAAGAGGATCCTTTACTGTTAGGGCAGTGAGAATCTGTAATTCCTTGCCTGAGGAGGTCGTGATGGCGAACTCAGTCGAGGGGTTCAAGAGAGGCCTAGATGTCTTCCTGGAGCGTAACAATATTGTATCTTACAGTTATTAGATTCTTTAGAAGGACGTTGATCTGGGGATTTATTCTGACGGAATATAGGCTGAACTGGATGGACAAAAACTATGTTACTATGTTACCTTCAAATCAGGTGGAATTGTGCATTATGATGAAATACTGGGCTGAAAAGGGCACATATATTGTTCCTGCACAGGGGACCTCTTCTGTGTCCGCCACTGTAGTTGTCAAATGTCAAAAAATTTGCTACTCTACCCTGAAAAATTTAGCAACCCCTTAGTTTTTGTGACTGTTGGAATTAGATGGCTTATTGTTTTATTTACAAAAAAAACTCATGAAAAACTTACCAATTTTGCTTCATTATGATAGATTTGTATGAAGATTGTTATTCTAAAGACACTGTAAAAAAATACTGATTAATAAGGGAATGCAAACTTTTAGGTATCGGACTCCTCCTACTGTTAGTCCAACTAATAATGATATTTTGCATTTTATACTGAGCCGCCATGAAAGTTCTCACAAAAATATCTTATGATCATACCGTACTGTATGTCATTCGGTTTCCACCATCTACAGATGTGTACACCTTCTCCATCAATTTTAGATGTACTTGTGTTGGGGAGATGGTTGAATGGTCTATTAGTATGTCTGTTTTGCTCACTTACTTTTCTCCTTCTGGCCATCAGACTTTCCTCTTTGTCTACTCATGTTTCTAGAGACTAAAGGCTCATTCACACATCAGTTTCAGATGTACGAGTGATATCCTTTTTTTTTTTTTACAAATGCAATGGTATCTATAACAGTTTATGGGACTTTTCACACGTCAGATTTTATTTTTTGGTGGACGAAATAGTCCATGCAAAAAGACATGATATTGGTCTGAGTGTCGGATCAAAATTGGAATGCAAGTCTATGGATCTGTGAAAATATCTGACAGCATTCAGAAGCCATCCGTGTGCAGTCCTTTTTCCGCTGACCTGTGGAGAAACTTTTTTTTTTCTGATCAGTGAAAAAAGCTGATGAAAATCTGACCAAACTCTAATGAAGTCACTGATCAAAGTGAGTCTATGTTTTCAAGTATGTAAAATAAAAATAATGTCTGAATGAAGCCAAACTGATCTGGCATTCCCCACTGACACCCAACATTCCAATCTTAGGCCTCATTCACACATCAGTGAAAAAAATTGTACAGTGTTATCAGTGTTTTGGATCCAAGTGTCATCAGACTGTCATCTAAGAGTCATCCAAGTGTCAGAGTGTCATCAAAGGGTCATCTGATTGTCATCAAAGTGTCATCCAAGTATCATCAGAGTGTCATCAAAGTGTCCTCCAAGAGTCATCAATGGGTCATCAAAGTGTCATCCAAGTATACTGAGAGTGTCATGAAAGTGTCATCCAAGTGTCATCCAAGTATCATCAGAGTGTCATCAAAGTGTCAGTTTTTCTCATGGTCACCAGTGTTTTTCATGGCTTGATAAAGACCAAATCAAATTACAAAGATTCTCCTATACTTTACAATGTTAAACATTTACTGCACACTAATGCCATCCAAGGGGGAGAGCCACAAGTCAACCCTCAATTTCTTGGAATATTTATTTTGCTTTTTTTTTTTATTTTTTTTTTTTTTTTTGCTCAAAATAAATGATGACCCTCTATGAGGGCAAAAAAAATCCAACAATTTTAATCTCTCAAAAAATTGATATTCAACAGGCTGCAATTTACATCAAAACCACTGAGAGTCATACAAATTTTATATACCTCGATTAACTGGACATTTTTTCCTGCAAATGCCTAAGAATATTCCCAAAATGCTCACTATGAGGTCAGGATAGCACAAGCCCTAACCCTTGTGTTGATTACGAAGCGTACCATAAAACACCTGCATTACCCTATTTGTTTGCATGATGCATAATCCAATCTGCTTATGACAGATTTCGCTTGGGTAAATGAAAACCACCGGCATGTAAAAATTCCAAGGTGTGATATAAAGAAATCCGCTATGGATCTGAGTATTCATATTTCACTTTCAGATGTCGCAAAATAGTACGAACGTTGCACATAATCTCAGTCTAACTGTAATTCATATCCTAAGTGGCTCATATATCTCATCCATTATATCACCAAGTGCTGCAGAAACGTCCTGAAATACAGCGCGAGATAAATGGGTATTTTAATGATATGCGAGTAAAATCTTCACCAAACAGAAAGTTTTGTGTAAAACTAGCTGTAGCATCAGGATTAGTGATGGGCAAACCCGAATGGTATAGTTCAGGGTCCGTACAGGCAATTGACAAGTTATCAATTTAACTATTTATCAAGGTAACAATTGTGGGTAATACACAGCCATCACCTGCCGGGCATGGGGCGGCCACCCTCCGTAAGCCCGCTCCATGAACTCGCCTACAATATGTGCGGTATATATACAAAAGATGTTGTGAAGGGGTTAAAGTAGCTCACAATGAATTACAATTTACATCATGTACGCACCATTCTCATCCTCAGTAGATACTCGGCTATATGTTTTGCAAGCCTACATCTGAATTGATCTCATTTTTATAATCCGCAGGTGTAGTTGATTTTCCAGTGAAATGAAGTCAAGTACTTATCAATCCTGATGTGTGTATACGGTACTATCACACCGTACTATGCATACTCATCATGACAGCGCTAGGGATGATCGAATAGCTTCGGATTAGAGCTTATCCGAATAGCTGCATCGGGAATCTGGATACTAGGAGTGCTCCCGATGACCAGATGTTCAGCGCAGCAGCTGCATGTGTCGCAGCTGTGTGAGAGTCACAACAAACAGGCTTTCCATGCGTGTGTTGTGACTGTCACACAGCCGTGACACATGCAGCTGCGGCACCGAACCGCTGATCATCGGGAGTGCTCCAGGTTACCGAGGCAGCTATTTGGTAAGTGCTATAGCTGTTTGGATAAGCTCTTATCCAAACCTATTCGATCAACCCTACAGTTGTGGCCAAAAGTATTGACACTCCTGCAATTCTGTCAGATAATACTCAGTTTCTTCCTGAAAATGATTGCAAGCACAAATTCTTTGGTATTATTATCTTCATTTAATTTATCTTAAATGAAAAAACACAAAAAGAATTGTCCTAAAGCCAAATTGGATGTAATTCCACACCAAACATAAAAAAGAGGGTGGAAAAAAGTATTGGCACTGTTCAAAAAATCCTGTGATGCTTCTCTAATTTGCGTAATTAACAGCACCTGTAACTTACCTGTGGCACCTAACAGGTGTTGGCAATAACTAAATCACACTTGCAGACAGGTGACATGGATTAAAGTTGACTCAACCTCTGTCCTGTGTCCTTGTGTGTACCACATTGAGCATGGAGAAAAGAAAAAAGACCAAAGAACTGTCTGAGGACTTGAGAAACCAAATTGTGAGGAACCATGAACAATCTCAAGGCTACAAGTCCATCTCCAAAGACCTGAATGTCCCTGTGTCTACTGTGCGCAGTGTCATCAAGAAGTTTAAAGCCCATGGCACTGTGGCTAATCTCCATAGTTGTGGACAGAAAAGAAAAATTGACAAGAGATTTCAACGCAAGATTGTGCAGATGTTGGATAAAGAACCTCGACTAACATCCAAACAAGTTCAAGCTGCCCTGCAGTCCGAGGGTACAACAGTGTCAACCCGTACTATCCGTTGGCATCTGAATGAAAAGGGACTGTATGGTAGGAGACCCAGGAAGACCCCACTTCTTACCCCGAGACTCCGAGACATAAAAAAGCAAGGCGGAAGTTTGCCAAAACTTACCTGAAAAAGCCTAAAACATTTTGGAAGAATGTTCTCTGGTCAGATGAGACAAAAGTAGATCTTTTTGGGCAAAGGCATCAACATAGAGTTTACAGGAGAAAAAAAGAGGCATTCAAAGAAAAGAACATGGTCCCTACAGTCAAACATGGCGGAGGTTCCCTGATGTTTTGGGGTTGCTTTGCTGTCTCTGGCACTGGACTGCTTGACCGTGTGCATGGCGGTATGAAGTCTGAAGACTATCAACAAATTTTGCAGCATAATATAGGGCCCAGTGTAAGAAAGCTGGGTCTCCCTCAGAGGTCATGGGTCTTCCAGCAGCACAATGACCCAAAACACACTTCAAAAAGCACTAGAAAATAGTTTGAGAGAAAGCAGTGGAGACTTCTAAGGTGGCCAGCAATGAGTGCAGACCTGAATCCCATAGAACACCTGTGGAGAGATCTAAAAATGGCAGTTTGGAGAAGGCACCCTTCAAATATCAGGGACCTGGAGCAGTTTGCCAAAGAAGAATGGTCTAAAATTCCAGCAGAGCATTGCAAGAAACTCATTGTTGGTTACCGGAAGCGGTTGGTCGCAGTTATTTTGGCGAAAGGTTGTGCAACCAAGTATTAGGCTGAGGGTGCCAATACTTTTGTCTGGCCCATTTTTGGAGTTTTGTGTGAAATGATCAATGTTTTGCTTTTTGCTTCATTCTCTTTTGTGTTTTTTTCATTTAAGACAAATTAAATGAAGATAATAATACCAAAGAATTTGTGTTTGCAATCATTTTCAGGAAGAAACTGAGTATTATCTGACAGAATTGCAGGGGTGTCAATACTTTTGGCCACAACTGTAGCCCTCAGCAATGTTTCAAGTCAATACCAAAGTGGAAAATAGACCAGTTCTTATTCCTGTTTAAGCAATAGCTATTTACATGTCCATTTTTGGATCAAAATTCGAGATGAGCCATGAAAGTCCGAGTTCACGTCAAATTTCTTCAAATTCTCAGTTTCACATGAATTCAAACATTTTGAGATTTGATTTAGGATTCACAAAACTTGCCCTGCACTATTTTCTACACTGCTGAGGTGTCAGAAAGTAATCTAATGTAATTTTGCAATGTTACACGGGCATCCCCTAATGCCCTGCACTATGACATCTAGCAGATTACCACACCTTGTACAGTGGCTGTCAGTACTGGGCCATCACAGATCAACTGTTCTCGGTGGAGCACAGTTTGCATGGCAGAGTCATTATCCATCTCAAGAGTTAATGGGTAAGTCTCTCTCTCCTACAGAGTATAAGCTCTTATGGTCATCAGGGTCCTCTCTGTCCTGTAGAGTGTAAGCTCTTATGGTCATCAGGGTCCTCTCTGTCCTGTAGAGCGTAAGCTCTTATGGTCATCAGGGTCCTCTCTGTCCTGTAGAGCGTAAGCTCTTATGATCATCAGGGTCCTCTCTCTCCTGTAGATCATAAGCTCTTATGGTCATCAGGGTCCTCTCTCTCCTGTAGAGTGTAAGCTCTTATGGTCATCACGGTCCTCTCTGTCCTGTAGAGCGTAAGCTCTTATGATCATCAGGGTCCTCTCTCTCCTGTAGAGTGTAAACTCTTATAGATATCAGGGTCCTCTATGTCCTGTAGGGTGTAAACTCTTATGGATATCAGGGTCCTGTCTGTCCTGTAGAGTGTAGCAGTAGAAAATCTGGAGAGATAAAAAGGGCAAATAGAGTCTTAACTGGTGAAAAGCATGGGGTGCACCGGGGAGAGGAACACTCACTTTGTTTTGTTGCAACTAAGCAACATTTGAAAAGCATGGATCAGCTGCTGCAGGACACGGGTCCAAAGAACTTTTTAGAATCATAGAATAGTAGAGTTGGAAGGGACCTCCTGGGCCATCTGGTCCAACCCCCTGCTCAAAGCAGGATTCGCTAAATCATCCCAGTCAGATGTCTGTCCAGCCTCTGTTTGAAGACTTCTATTGAAGGAGAACTCACCACTTCTCGTGGCAGCTTGTTCCACTCATTCATCACTCTAACTGTCAAAAAGTTTTTTCTAATACCTAATCTGTGTCTCCTCCCATTCAGTTTCATCCCATTGCTTCTAGTCTTTCCTTGTGCAAATGAGAATAAAGTTGATCCTTCTACAATGTGACAGCCCTTTAGATATTTGTAGACAGCTATTAAGTCTCCTCTCAGTCTTCTCTTTTGCAAACTAAACAATCCCAAATCCTGCAACCTTTCCTCATAAGACAGGGTTTGCAGACCGGTCACCATTCTGGTTGCTCTTTTCTGAACTTGCTCCAGTTTGTTGATGTCTTTTTTAAAATGTGGTGCCCAAAACTGGACACAATATTCCAGATGAGGTCTGACCAAAGAGGAGTAGAGGGAAATAATGACTTCACGAGATCTAGACTGTATGCTTCTGTTAATACATCCTAGAATTGCATTTGCCTTTTTTGCTGCTGCATCACACTGTTGACTCATATTCAGTCTGTGATCTATTAGTATACCCAAGTCTTTTTCACATGTGCTGTTGCTTAGGCCTATTCTTCCCATTCTGTATATGCTTTTTTCATTTTTATTGCCCAGATGTAGTACTTTGCATTTTTCCCTGTTAAAAACCATTCTGTTAGTTGCTGCCCACTTCTCCAGTTTATTTATATCTTTTTGAATCCTCTCTCTCTCTTCTCTAGTATTAGCTATCCCTCCTAGCTTTGTGTCATCAGAAAATTTAATCAGTTTACCCTCAATTCCTTCATCTAAATTGTTGATAAAGATGTTGAACAATACAGGGCCCAGGATAGAGCCCTGTGGTACCCCACTTGAGACATTCTTCCAACTGGATGTGCAGCCATTTACGACCACTCTTTGGGTCCGATCACTAAGTCAGTTATGAATCCACCTAAAAGTTGCCTTGTCCATTCCATACTTAGTCATTTTTTCAGTAAGGATTGTATGAGATACTTTGTCAAATGCTTTGCTGAAGTCAAGATATACTATATCTACAGCATTTCCTTGATCCACCCAATCAGTGATTCCGTCATAGAAGGAAATTAAGTTAGTCTGACATGACTTATTAGTTACAAACCCATGCTGACTCTGTTTAATCACTTCATTCTTATCCAGGTACTGACATACTTGTTGTTTAATAATTTGTTCAAAGATCTTTCCTGGTATAGAAGTCAGACTCACCGGCCTATAGTTGCCTGGGTCCACCTTCTTCCCCTTTTTGAAGATAGGAACAACATTTGCTCTTCTCCAGTCTTCTATGACTTCTCCTGTTCTCCAAGAATTTTCAAAGATTATGGAGAGGGGTTCAAAAATTTCTTCTGCTATCTCCTTCAGTACTCTGGGGTGTAATTCATCTGGACCTGGAGACTTGAATTCATTTAGGTTAGCTAAGTGTTTCCTCACTATCTTTCTGTTTATAGATATCCTGGATTCATCTATTCCCTTAATAGGACAGTGAAGAACAGTTGATGTTACATTTTCTTTCTGAGAGAAAACAGATGCAAAATAGGAATTTAAAAGTTCGGCCTTCTCAACATCCTGTCTTACCATTTCATCATTTTCATCCTGTAAAAATCCTGTAGCATCTTTGACCTTTCTTTTACTTTTGACATATCCCCAAAATCCTTTATTATTGCTTTTGACATCTCTTGCAAGCCTCAATTCATTGTCAGCTTTAGTTAATCTGATTTGTGCCCTTCAGGTTCTGCAGACAGCATTATATTCTTCTTTAGATATGCCTCCCTCTTTCCATTTTATAAACATTTTTTTCTTCCTTTTTAGCATGTGCCTAAGTTCTGTGTTCATCCATCCTGGCTTCCTTAAATGCTTCCTATTCTTCCCTCTTTTCGGAATTGTTAACTGCCTTTCTGAAATCTAACCTTGACGTCTGAGTCTTCACAGGTCTTCCTCCTCTAGTTATCCAAAATTCTAAAATAGCATGGTCGCTACCTCCTAGCCACTTTTACCTCCTGAACCATTTCCTCCCTGTTTATAAGGATTAGATCCAAGGTAGCAGTTCCCCTTGTTTTCTCCCCTACCTTTTGGAAGATAAAGTTGTCAGCAAGAGAGGATAAGAATTTCCTTGACCTGTTAGTTTTGCCTGAGAGAGATTCCCAACAAATGTCTGGATAGTTGAAATCTCCCATGACAACTATGTCATATTTTTTGGAGAACTTGGCCATTTGATGCATAAAGAGTTCATCCATATCTTCAGCTTGCACAGGCTGCCTGTAGTAAATGCCTACAATAGTGTCCTTTCCATTGTTCTGTCCTTGTATTCTTACCCAAACAGTTTCCACAGAACTCCCAGTCTCTGAAGCTTCAATCTCTGTGCAGATATACGCGTTTCTAACATACAATGCGACACCTCCTCCTCGTTTATCAAGTCTGTTTCTTGCAAATAAGTTGTATCCTTCTAGTCTTGCATTCCAATCATGTGTATTGTCCCACCAAGTTTCAGTGATTCCAATGACATCATATTTATTTATTTTCCTGTGTTAGTAGTTCCAATTCTCCTTGTTTGTTGCCCATGCTTTGTGCATTAGTATAGAAACATTTTAGGTTGTGATTGGTTTCTCTTTCTCCAATATTTTTATTAGATTCTTTTGTTTTTGTTCTTCCTTTCCACTTCTAATAGCAGAGTTCTCAATAGCATTTGTCAGGTGTATGGCTTTTTCTGGTCTTTTGCTTCTCTTCCCATGTTGTTCTAGTTTAAAGCTCTCCTTACAAGTGTAGCAAGGCGACTTCCAAATACATGTTTTCCAGTCTTCGTAAGGTGCACCCCATCTCTAGCAAGTAGTCCATCGTAAAGGTAATTCACTCCGTGATCCATAAATCCAAATCGTTGCTGACGGCACCATCGACGTAGCCAGTTGTTCACCTGCAGAATCTTATTCCACCTCCTTGTTCCTTGGCCATCCACTGGGAGGATGGAAGAGAAGACCACTTGCGCTCCCAGTTCTTTCACTTTCTTGCCTAAGTCTTCAAAGTCTCTGCAGATGGTTTCCAGGTCGTTTCTTGCGGTGTCATTTGTCCCCACATGTAGTAGCAGGAATGGGTAGTCATCTGTAGGTCTGAAGAGTCCTGATATCCTGTCAGACACATCTTTAATTTTTGCACCTGGAAGACAGCACATTTTTCTTGAAGTTACATCCGGTCTGCAGATACCTGCCTCTGTTCCTCTCAACAGGGAATCCCCCATGACCACCACTCTCCGTTTCTTCTTCAGAACATTTTTCTTTCTCCATCCAGGAATACTCTGAAGGCGTACAAGGTTGCTGTTTGTGGGCAAAGTCTTATCCTGATGTATTGCTTCATCGTTTTCCTGCGTGAGAGCCTGTTACTGGTTCCTGAGAAATATGGGTGCTGACTGCCTCCTGATCCTCCTGCTTCTCTGGGTCACATGTCTCCATTCCTCTGTTTCTTCAGGTGCACTTCAAATTTCTTCTCTTTCTGTAACATGAAGAGATAATTCTGCTCTGTCTAAGAACTCTTCACCTTCCTTAATGATCTTCAACGTAGCTATCCTCTCTTCTAGATTTTGCAACTTTTCCTCGAACAGGGACACAAGCTTGCATTTGTGGCATGTGAAGTTTGGCTCTTCCACTGGTAAGTCTGTGAACATGTAGCAAGAAATGCAGCTCACCAAATGGCTCCTGGCCTCTTTCACATTGATATTTCTTAAAAACGATGAAAGATGAGCCAAAATTCACGCGCCTATCTGCGCGCGGTTTTCCGATTTCCTCTTTTCAGCTGCAACGGCCAAAACCCAGTGATTGTTGAGCTCACGGAGACTCTTCACTTATCCCAGAAGGCACTGGGAATAGGCAAATGATCTCAAGACTCTTCCCCTGGTTTTGTAAAGTTTGTCCTGAGGAAGAGGTCCTGCATGTCCTCGAAACGCATTGACTATTAACCTGTTTTGAAATAAAGCTTTGAAGAATATCGTCTGCCATCCATCTTTGCCAACAGTGCAGATTTGGAAACATACACCCGGTTCCACCTGTAGAGTGTAAGCTCTTATGGTCAGCAGAGTTCTCTCTCTCATGTAGAGTGCAAGCTCTTATGGTCCACAAGGTCCTCTCTCTCTCTCCTTTAGAGTGTAAGCTCTTATGGTCAGCGAGGTCCTCTCTTTCTCTCCTGCAGAGTGGTGTTCTCTCTCTCCTGTAGAGCGTAAGCTTTTATGGTCATCAGGGTCCTGTCTGTCCTGTAGAGTGTAAGCTCTTTTGGTCAGTGGATTCCTCTCTACCCTGTAGAGTATAAGCTCTTATGGTCACTGGGGTCCTCTCTTTCTCCTGTAGAGTGTAAGCTCTTTTGGTCAGTGGGGTCCTCTCTCTCTCCTGTAGAGTGTAAGCTCTTATGGTCATCAGGGTCCTCTCTGTCCTGTAGAGTGTAAGCTCTTATGGTCAGCAGAATTCACTCTCTTTCTCCTCTCCACAAGTGTGTTTTCTGAGCATTTACAAGCTTTCCAGAATTGTGATTCGTGCAAATTTATTCACAAATTTTTTTAAAGATTCAGCCAATTCAAATTTTAAAAGATCTGTTCATCGCTAATGAAAATGGATGAAAATATATTATTATTATTTTCAATCTATTAATGGGTTACTATTTTGTTTGATATCTTTATCTAAAAAACATCTACACAATTTGTGGTGAAAGAAAATTCCTGAAGGTGAGATGATCATAAAAGTGACAATGGCTGGTAATGCACATCCTGTACATCAATGAGCTTGCACAGAATTAGAAAATATAGCGCTGAAAATGTAAGAAGTTAAATGTGTCTGTGTTGCAAATTCTGCCAACAAGTCAAGGCTTGTTAAGTGTAATCCTCATAGTGGTTCTGGCCAGATGGCAAACACAGGAAAAGTGAAGAACTCCAAGCCTAGAGAATGGCACCTGTGAGCTATCTCTTGTATGGTCTGCATGACTGGATCTTCCACTATATGGTCACTGTATAATAGTGATATTGGTTCTGGGTCTTTGAAAAAGGGCTCATTCAGACATCCGTGCAAATCGGTCCGATCTCAGAATGCAATGCACAGTCTGGCTGTGAGTCTCCTGACTAGAGCATGACAGCTTCATGTATTTCTATGCTCGGGTCAGGGGATCTGCAGACAGTCCGTGCTTTGTGGTCCAAGATCAGAGCGCTTTGTATGGACATCTGCATAACCCATGATGGATTATTACTTTAATCTGGACAATTCTTTTAAGAACAAACCATCTTTTGCACCAAAAATTGCACGTCTATGCTTCTCACACTTTTTTTTAGGACCCTGTAAAATGCAGGATAGAAAGCAAAGTGGAGGAGAAGTGACCATTGGAACAAGGAGTGCGTTATGTCATGTGAAGTTTGAGAAACATTGTGCTGACCATTCTATAAAGTATTCTCTGAAATCACTTCTTCCAATAGTTTAACGATATAATACCAGAGGACTCAGGTAAAAGTCGCTTCTGGAGATTTATTCCTATCTAGAGAAAAGAACATTTTAGCCAACCCCGCTGAGCAAGTAAATGATATTGACTGATTTGAATAATTCATGCTACGTATGAAATGAGTTATTTCCGTGCCCGAAACGGTGCACACGTGTTTTGCAGGCAGCTGAATGGGAAATAAAGGGATGATAAAACCTGCTATATTTTACCGTCATTCATTAACAGGAGCCACGAGAATCTTTCATGTGGCATATACACATAATGAGAAACTGGGTCTGAGCAGAAAAAGTAAAGTAATATAAGGGTGTGACCGCCCTGTTTCTGAGTTGGAAAATCCATCCTGTCTGGCCTATACTATTACTGGTGGTTCAGTCCCTCTGTCCTTGTTCACATTTACGTCACTTGACAAGTGGAAAGGTTTTAAATACAAGAGTTAGGACTGTCCCACAAGGGTTGCCGTGACGTGGCGGGATGGCTTCTACATTATTTTGATCAAAATTATGTTAACTAAATACCCTTATTATTACTATTATTATTACCTTCATGCAATTTTTGCAATATATTTTTTACTTTTTTATTCCAGGATATTTGTGTTTTGTTTTTGATATACACATAATGGAAGTAATGTAAGAAGTAGCGCTCAGATTAAAAGGGAAGAGAGTAAACATTTATTTAGGTGCCGATAAGTCCATAAAAATCTATGCTGATGCTGCCATCACCGTGCCGTACAGGAGAGAGCAAGAGAAGGAGCAGCCTCGATGATTGACTGGTAATATATTATTTTGGTCCTATGGGTCTTTATTCAAGCATAGAGGAACACAATTAACCAATATGGCATCATCAATGCAAAAGGGAGCAAAGTCACGAGTCAGGCATTAACAAAAACCTTTCATGAAGTCACTTTTGGAAGATCTACCGTAATTCTTTTCTAGTCTGTTTCTGGAATTTTTGGCATGGTGATGCAACATTACATTCCCCGCTCCATAATACACTTGGATAAATTTGCTGCTTGTTTGATCTTTGCTTTGACGGTTTAGTAATGTGTGATCAATGGAGTTCAACTTCATTTCCGTTAAGACAAAGAGATTAAAGGTGCTGAATTTTCTTTTCCTTTTTTATTAAATGGTCACTGACTTTTCAAATAAATGTTGCATTAATCTATGCAATATATCTTGTTAAAAAACTTGGTTCACTTATGAGCCACTTTTTCTCCTTCCACACCACCTGAAGTCACCATCCACTTTGTAAAGCAGCAGAAATCTATATTTTTCTAATTAAAACAGACAGGTCACTCAATGACATATCCTAAAAGAGATTCCATTAAACTTTATGAGGGCGGGAATGCAGGAGCATTTAGAAAAGTGAGACACAATCAGATCCCTGTGCAGCTACATGCTCTTTATTTACTCTTAGTGCTGGATTTACATCTACACTGCTCATTGCTATTTTACAATGTCCTCCATGATGCTGCTGCTTCAGTCTCTATGTTACACAAAGAAGAGCAGGAATCCCTCATCTCTGTGTGTACTGTGTACAGCAGTTAGACTATACTAAGGATGAGCGAGTATACTCCTTAGGATTCGGTACCCAGCAAGTAATGAGGTACTCGCGGTACTCGAATCCTAGCGAGTAAATTTCACTACTCACCTCAAAGTATTCGGATCTCCCGCCTGGCATGTGTTAGCCAATCACAGTAAAGCTGCCGCCTTCTTTGTAGTGGCATTACTGCTATTGGCTGGTTGCACAGCATCACTCTATCGCTGGAGCCCCTGGAGAGTGGTCACATGAGCTGATGCAGCTGCTCTCCACAGGAGATCGACGTGGGACCCTTGTTATTAATGGGATTATGGCGGAAAGGTGAGTATAGGTTGCTTTATTATTTTAATTTTTTTACAGGTGATTAATGGCTTCGGGGAATTAGGTGTGTGCGGTGAGTACGTACTCTATGTTATGTGTTGTATGTTGTGCATGTACTGCATGTTATATGTTATATGTTCTGTATATCTTTTTTTTTCTACATTCACCACATTAGCTGGATGATGGGAATACTACTTTCCCATGATCCGCTAATGCTGTCACAGTAGCGGACATCGGACGATGCCTGCACAACCCGCACAGGCCCCGCACACACACACAGCCCCATAGACCCCCACACACATTCTCCACACACACATAGTATCCGCCCACACACATTCTCTGCCCATTACTCGCATTTCCCATAGACTTACATAGGACTCGCTACTCATTACGAGTACCCGAGTATTAGGAGCTACTCGTAATGAGTACAGCGAGTCCGAGTATTTCACTACTCGCTCATCCCTAGTCTATACCTTCTGGCTCAGAGAGAGCTAAAAATTAAGGTTTGCAGATTTGAAAACTAGTAAAAAGTAAGGAAGCAAAGTCACATAACGGCATTAAATAGTGTTTTTCCTAAGGTAATCACAGCTATATTTTCATTTGGCAAGACAAAAACACTCAGATGCACTAAGACTATATGTCTTTATAAAAAAAAACCTTTTACTCTTAAAGGGAATCTGTCACCTCATTTTTACCCTATGTCGGTCCGGCGCCTCTTCTAGCGATGACATCCTTCTCCTTACTTCTGCTGTGGCTCCTGTGCAGCCGTACTTTATCTGCCCTATTAAGTGCAGAGTAAAGTACTGAAGCGCACAGGCGCCGGACTTCTCTGACCTTTCCCGGTGCCTGCGCACTGCAGTACTCTGCTCTGCCCTCAACAGGGCAGAGAATTACACAAGCACTGAAGCTATGACAGAAGCAAGGAGGAGGACGTCATCGCTAGAAGATGGGAGGCACCAACCCGAACCGCGACACCCATCGGACCAGACTGCCCCCCCCGGGTGAGCATAATATATAACTCGTTTTTCTTATCTTTCAGGTTACATTGGGGGCTTATCTACAGCATTAAAGAATGCTGTAGATAAGCCCCTGGTGGCGGTGGCCGCAGCTCATATCGGAAAAATGAGGTGACAGATTCCCTTTAAGGTAATACATATGTCATTCACTTCTTTTTTTTTTTTATTTTTTCATCTCTTTGTGTAAATTACTTTTCTTGCAGATTGCTGTTATCACACTTATATATCTGTCTTACTTGCAGCCGTGCATTACATTTGTCATATTCCCTATGGTATGCATCTGAATAAGGAACGCTAGATATAAAGTGACAGATCGTCATACGAGGCTTGGTATTTTCTACCAGCAGGTGTTATTTTAGCCTGATCCTGAGAAACCTTTCCATCTTTTTTTACTTCTAGAACAGGCTGCGCATATGTCAGTATAATGCCTGAAATATTACCAAAATATTCAAGGTTATATAATTATAAAAAAACAAGCAAAATAGTAAAATAAGTGGAGTAAAATACTAATAATTTTCTCACTTACACCTATAAGGGCTGATAATGGTAACAGATCTATTATCATTCACTTATTTTTTTTTTTAGTGGAGCTGAGCAGCAGTTGCAGATACAGCTCACTGTTTCTGGAGGAAAACAGCCATGTTAATCCAATTGTGGACAACCCCTTGAAGTTAGACGTGCTTCTTTGCCAATATACAATTGAATTAGTGAATAACTGTTACAAAGTGTCCTGGATACAGGCTTTGCTATCCTCACATTAGTATTCTGGAGTTCTGTGTGCCTGCAGCCTCGACTAGGACCTCTGCTACCTGATCCCTTCTCCTGTAAGCCTGTAATCTTAAGGACTTCTGTCACCTGTTCCAGATCTCCTGTTTGCCAGCGGTCTCCAGGATTTCTGCTACCTGTTCCCAGTCTCCTGTCCACCTGTGGTCTCCAGGACCTCTGCTACCTGTTCCTGGTTTCCTGTTTGCCTGTGGTCTCCAGGACGTCTGCTACCTGCTTTCCGATTTTCTGTCTGTCCATGGCCTCCAGTACTTCTACTTGTTGCAAGCATGCCTCACCTGCCTGCTGCACCAATGCTTGTGGCACATGTGCAAACTCAAACCTTGGAGGATCCACCTTCCAAGGTGAGCCTAACAATAACCTTCTTGGTCCTGTTAGTGCCCTAAAAATAAAATCCTTATACTCACCTTCCGCTCACCTTTCTGGCCCCTCCGCTCCTCACTATCACCCATACGGTCCTTGTCACATCTTCTTATCGCTGCCACTAGCACTGAAATCTGTGAGTGTTCTACTCAAGTATGCAAAAGGTCCAAATGACTTGATGACAGGAGATGCACATTGACCTTGCATGCACACACAGAACCCTCCCAATAATTTCAGCACAGGTGGCAGTGATGAAACAATGTAGCAAGGACACGACAGGTGACAATGAAGAGCAAGGTGGCCATAGAAGTGAGTGATGATGTGAGTAAAATGATCTTTTTTCATCTATTAACATTTTGATGTCCCAAATTCTCCAAATCCATGTGGAAGTGAATTACAAAAAATCTGAATTGTGGCAAATTCAGATTTTTGTTAAATTTTAGTAGCATTCAATTCTATTCTATTTGAATACATTCACTTATATGTAATGGTAAGCTTTCATTTAGTTCTGTGCTGTCAGACATTCTATCTGTACAATCTATTTAATTTTAATTTTTGATGGCTTTCTGTCATGATCTGCTTAGTTCATGGGATTAGGTAGTTCAGAGGTTAATCTTGACGGCCTCACTCTGAGCTTCTGGGAGGCTTTTTATAGCCTTATTGTGGACTCATTCCTCGTCGCTTATACTCGGATCCTTGGCCGAGTGTTTGTGACCCTGGTGTGCTTTGTGACTGTGATACTTTATGCTTGTTTGGTTTTGACCCAGTTCTGTCCCTGTTACGAGTTCTGCCTGTTCCTTTTGTACTGTGTTATGAATGGGTCAACGAGGCGGAACAACAAAAAGCTAAGTCCCAGAAAACCAGAGAGGTTGGTCACTATGCAGATTGCAGATCCCTGATCTTAACCACACAACTAATAGTAGCAGTGGAGCGTTCCTACGTTGTTCCTAGACGCCTCATCACCGCCGGAGGACTACATAAACCTAAAGAAAGAAAAGGGAAAACTAACTGCCCCAGAGCATACCCCAAAGGAAAAGACAGCCCCCACACATGTATTGATGGTGAAGCAAGATGAAAACACATATACAGGCAGGAAAATAGGCTGAGCAAATGATGGGGCCCGACTAACTAGAAAGGACAGGAAAGGAAAGCCACTGTCTGCATTCTGCCAAAAAACCCTACCAAAAATAATGTCCAACACGTCTGATAGCAAAATTAACCCTGAAGTCACTAGACTTCTCCCACTATATCAGCACTCTGAAATATTCTGAAACAGAGCAAAAAGAGGCCAATCTAACAAGGGACAAAAAGGCAAATTGGCAAATACAGATAAATAGGAATGTAAGTTCAGCATAGCCCCAGCAGGGGCAAGCTGACCACACAAGAAACTGAATTGACCAACAAGCGCAAGTGTGAACATTAGCAAAAAACAAACTTAACTTAAGAAGACTGGAAGAGAGCTGAAGCCCAAGACCTGAGAAGCAGACTGAATCACCAGCAGCAGGATAGGGCATCGGCTGTCTTTTATCCAGTCTGATACTCCAGAGATCCAATCATTATCCTTCTCATCAGGTGGCAGATAACTACCACTTAAACCAACCTCACTACCTCCTGTCACCACCAGAGGGAGAACGGAAGGAGAACTCTCAACTGGAGGAGCAGAAAATGAGCTCATAACAGTACCCCCACTTGAGGAGAGGTCACCGAACCCTCATCCATGCCACCAGGCCGATCAGGATGGGCCCGGTGAAAAGCACAAACCAATTTATTGGCATGAATATCAGAGGCAGAGACCCAAGAATTATCCTCCTGGCCATAACCCTTCCATTTGACCAAATACTGGAGTCTCCATCTAACCAAACGAGAATCCAATATTTTCTCTACCTCATATTCCACATTGCCTTTAACCAATACAGGGTCAGGAGGTGCCGCCACAGGAACTACTGGCTCAACAAACCTCTTCAACAGTGACTTATGAAATACGTTATGGATTTTGAACGTAACTGGAAGAGCCAATCGAAAAGAAACAGGATTAAGAATCTCCAAAATCTTATAAGGTCCAGTAAATCTGGGCTTAAATTTTGGAGAGGCAACCTTCATAGGAATATTCTTAGATGACAACCAAACCATATCACCCACTTTAAACCGGGGACCAATGGTCCTATGCCGGTTGGAAAAACACTGGGCCTTTTCCTGAGAGAGTGACAACTTATCCACCACTTGGTCCCAAATCTGCTGCATTCTCACAACCACAGTGTCCACACCTGGGCAGGACGAAGATTCCACTTGCCCTGAAGAGAATCGAGGCTGAAACCCAAAATTACAGAAAAAGGGTGACATCAAAGTGGCAGAAATAGCTCTATTGTTCAGCGCAAATTCGGCCAATGGGAAAAAATGAGACCCAATCATCTTGATCAGCAGATATAAAACATCTTAAATAAGACTCCAGGGTCTGGTTTGTTCTCTCAGTCTGCCCATTGGTCTGGGGATGAAACAAGGAGGAGAAGGATAGCTGAATTCCCAGATTGGAACAAAAGGCTTTCCAGAATATGGAAGCAAACTGGACCCCTCTATCGGACACAATGTTCTCAGGAATCCCGTGTAACCGAACCACCTGTTGTAAAAACAAGGGTTGCAACTCAGCGGAAGATGGCAACTTTGGGAGTGGTACAAGATGGACCATCTTTGAAAATCTATCACAAATCACCCAGATAACAGTCATTCTCTGAGAGACAGGAAGATCAGAAATAAAATCCATTGAGATATGGGTCCATGGCCTCTTGGGCACCGGCAGGGGCATCAGCAACCCACTAGAATGAGAACAGGGTTTAGACCGAGAACAAGTCCCACAGGACTGTACAAAATTCCTGACATCACGAGATAAGGCAGGCCACCAAAACGACTAACTCACCAAATCTCTGGTACCAAAAATACCCGGATGACCAGCCAATGTGGAGCAATGGACTTCAGACATCACTCTCTTTCTCCACTGGTCAGGAACATACAATCTTCCCATAGGGCAACGCTCAGGTTTATCCTCCTGAAATTCCTCCAGGGCGCATCTCAAATCGGGCGAAATGGCAGAAAGAACTACCCCCTCACCTAGGATAGTAGTAGGCTCGGTCACATTAAGAGAATAGCAAAGAAACTCCTAGAAAGGGCGCCTGCCTTAACATTCTTAGTGCCCGGAAGAAAAGAGACCACAAAATTAAAACGTGTGAAAAGCAAGGCCCATCTAGCCTGTCTAGGATGCAAGCATTTGGCCGACTCCAGATAAATCAGATTCTTGTGATCGGTGAGGACCACAAATTGATGTCTAGCTACCTCCAACCAATGTCTCCTCTCCTCAAATGCCCATTTCATGGCCAACAATTCCCGATTCCCCACGTCATAGTTGCATTCAGATGGGGAAAACTTTCGAGAAAAGAAGGCACAGGGATTCATCTTAGAAGTCACAGGGTCCTTTTGGGACAAAACAACTCCTGCACCAATCTCAGAAGCATCTACCTCCACTTGAAATGGAAGTAAGACATCAGGTTGCCGTAAAACTGGAGCTGAAGTAAATCTCCGCTTAAGCTCCTGAAATGCTGAGACAGCCTCAGGAGACCAATTTAGCACATCAGCTCCCTTCCTATCAGTCAGTGGTTTGACAATACTAGAAAAATTATCTATAAATTTACGATAGAAATTAGAAAAACCCAAAAACTTCTGGAGAGCCTTCAAAGAAGTAGGCTGAACCCAATCATAAATGGCCTGTACCTTGGCCGGGTCCATTTCAATAGTCGATGGAGACAAGATAAATCCGAAAAATGAAATCCTCTGTACACCAAAGAGGCACTTCGATCCCTTAACAAACAGGGAATTCTCCCTCAAAATCCGGAACACAGTCCGGACATGTTCCACATGGGAATTCCAATCACTAGAAAAGATCAAAATATCATCCAGATAGATGATCAAAAACTTATCCGCAAAGTGTCGGAAAATATCATTCATAAAGGACTGGAAGACACAAGGGGCATTAGAGAGCCCAAAAGGCATCACCAGGTACTCAAAATGTCCCTCCGGAGTATTAAACGCCATCTTCCATTCATCCCCGTGCTTGATGCGAATAAGGTTATATGCCCCCCTGAGGTCAAGCTTAGTAAACCAGCAGGCACTCTTAACTCTGGAGAATAAATCAGACATCAGAGGTAACGGGTACTGATATTTAACTGTCATCTTGTTAAGGGAACGATAATCAATACACGGTCTTAATGAACCATCTTTCTTGGCCACAAAAATAAACCCAGCACCTAAAGGTGACAAGGAAGGTCTAATATGACCCTTCTCCAACGACTCCTTAATATAGGATCGCATAGCATCATGTTCGGGTACAGATAAGATGAAAAGCCGACCCTTGGGAAATTTACAACCAGGCATCAAGTCAATTGCACAGTCATAACTCCTATGAGGAGGCAAAGACGCATACTTACTCTCACTAAATACATCAGAGAAATCAGCCAGATAATCAGGAACATCATGAGACTGAGGAGAGGTGGAGAAAACAGGAGCGTCCCTAAGAACACACTGACAACCCCAACTCACCACAGAGACAGATTTCCAATCCAAAACTGTGTTATGAGTTTGCAACCAGGGAAACCCCAGAACAATAGTATCATGCAAATTATGCAGCACCAAAAAGTTACAATTTTCTTGGTGGTCGGGGGCAAATCGCATTATCACCTGGGTCCAAAACTGAGGTTTATTCTCTGCAAAAGGAGTGGCATCAATACCCCTCAAAGGAATAGGCGTCTGCAGAGGCGTCATGGACAAACCACAATGTTTAGCAAAGTCCAAATCCATCAGATGCAGAGCTGCTCCTGAATCCACAAAAGCCTTAGTGGAAAATGTGGACAAGGAGCAGATCAGAGTAATTGCCAAAAGGAACTTAGGTTGTATACTGCCCACAGCAAATGTGTGTGCAAAACGTTTCTCTCGTTTAGGGCAGACAGAAATAGTATGAGAGGCATCTCCACAGAAAAAACACAGCTTATTACGCCTTCTAAACTCACGATGTTGCGCCCTAGGCAAAACCCCATCACATTGCATAGGTTCAGACATTTGTTCAAAAGGTGGCAGCGCCTCCCGTGTAGTTTTACGTTCACGTAAACGCTGATCAACTTGAATGGCTAATGACATAGAGCCATCCAGACCAGAAGGAACAGGAAATCCCACTATAACATCTTTTACGGTCTCTGACAAACCTTTCCGAAAGAGAGCCGCCAATGCATGTAGTAAGGACTGCCCACTTTCGGAATTTTTGACAGTACAACTCTTCAGGATCCTGACCCTGGTCTAATGCCAACAGGGTTCTCTCAGCTTGATCAACAGCATTAGGTTCATCATACAACAACCCCAAGGCTTGAAAAAATGCATTCACATTAGTCAAAATAGGATTTTCAGGTGTCAGAGAAAAAGCCCAATCCTGGGGATCGCAGCGCAGCAAGGAGATGACAATTTTAACCTGCTGCACAGAGCTCCCCGATGAATTAGGCTTCAAGGCAAGAAATAATTTACAATTATTCTTAAAATTCAGAAATTTAGACCGATCCCCAGAAAACACATCAGGAGTAGGAATCTTAGGTTCAGCAGCATGTGACTGAATGAGGTAGGTGGAAATTCCCTGCACTTCAGCAGCAAGTTGCTCCACATGATCAGACAATTGCTTAATCTCCATTAGAAAAAAAATCCTCCTTTGGCCCCAGAAAAAAAAGAGGAAAAAATATACCAAAAAAAAAAATTCTGACACTTTTTTTTTTCTTTTCCTTTAAATAATCTTTCCCTGCTTTTGAGTACCCTAGAATCTGCGGTATGGCTGGTGATTCTGTTATGAATGGGTCACCGAGGAGGAACAACAAAAAGCTAAGTCCCAGAAAACCAGAGACGTTGGTCACTATGCAGATTGCAGTTCCCTGATCTTAACCACACAACTAATAATAGCAGTGGAGCGTTCCTACGTTGTTCCTAGACGCCTCATCACCGCCGGAGGACTACATAAACCTAAAGAAAGAAAAGGGAAAACTAACTGCCCCAGAGCAGACCCAAAAGGAAAAGACAGCCCCCACACATGTATTGACGGTGAAGCAAGATGAAAATACATACACAGGCAGAAAAATAGGCTGAGCAAATGATGGGGCATGACTAACTAGAAAGGACAGGAAAGGAAAGCCACTGTTTGCAATCTGCCAAAAAACCCTACCAAAATTAATGTCCAACACGTCTGATAGCAAAGTTAACCCTGAAGTCACTAGACTTCTCCCACTATATCAGCACTCTGAAATATTCTGAAACAGAGCAAAAAGAGGCCAATCTAACAAGGGACAAAAAGGCAAATTGACACATACAGATAAATAGGAGTGGAAGTTCAACATAGCCCCAGCAGGGGCAAGCTGACCACACAAGAAACTGAATTGACCAACAAGCGCAAGTGTGAACATTAGCAAAAAACAAACTTAACTTAAGAAGACTGGAAGAGAGCTGAAGCCCAAGACCTGAGAAGCAGACTGAATCACCAGCAGCAGGATAGGGCGTCGGCTGTCTTATATCCAGTCTGATACTCCAGAGATCCAATCATTATCCTTCTCATCAGATGGCAGATCACTACCACTTAAACCAACCTCACTACCTCCTGTCACCACCAGAGGGAGAACGGAAGGAGAACTCTCAACTGGAGGAGCAGAAAATGAGCTCATAACAGTACTGCTCTGCTATTCCCATGTATGACTCTTTTGCCTTGGACCTGACTACTCTCTGACTGCCTCCCTTGTACTGCGTTGCTATCTCTGTGTATGACGCATTGCTTACATTCTGACTATTCTCTGCTTGCTCCTCTGGTACCACTCTGCCCTCTCTGTGTATGACCCCCCGCTTGTCTGACCTGAGTTCCCCTAATCTTCACTCCAGGATTCCTGTAATAGAATTCTACAGTCATCTACTGCAGCAGGACGCTAAGCCACACCCACTGTGGTCACATGATCGTAGGTCCTGGTACTCTACACTACCTTTAGTGTCGCAGGTCCTGTGCTCAGAATTTTCCCTGCAGTTTCAGACCCTGGGCCCTTCCGTAGTCTGGGTGAGTGACCCTACTCAGCCGCGGCAGTCCGCTGGCGCTGACAGGATCCTGATACTTTCTCTCCCTATATCTCTTTATATCTATGCCTAAGCTGTGAGTATTGACGTCTCACTATTCAGATTCACCACATAATTGCTGCAGCATTCTCTGCTTCTGCTTATACAGTCCATGACGTTCCTCGAGATTGGCTGATAAGATAGCTGCAAGACATTATGGAGAAGCCCATCCAACCATGTCTCGAGGTTAATAGCATTTTTGCTGGTGATTAGTGTTGAGTGATACCATCCGATATCGTGAAATATCAGATCGGATTGGATCGGACCGATACACAAAAAGTATCGGGTATCGCCGATTCCGATACCGGAAATCAATGCAAGTCAATGGGACAGAAATATCGGAATTAAAAAAACCCCTATCTTTCCTTGTAGGTTAATTCTACATGAAGAAAAACAACTAAGAATAATTTAGAATGTATTGGGGGAGGTGGAGGACACATTAAAGGCATAGAGGTTTAGCCCAATCAAATGGAATAGCAAGAATAATTTTTTTTTTAAAAAGACGTAAGGAGTTACAAAGATATTGACTATGTTAACCTTTTTTATATTTTATCAGATATGTATGTTTCACTACTTCCATGCTCTTCACCTTCTTTTTTACTTCTCCCACACTTTCTCCTTCATGATCCTCAGCAGCAGCATCTTTTTCATCAACTTCTTCTTCACCTTATTCATCTTCTTCTTCACCTTCTTCCTATTATTCTTTTTTTTACATTCTTCATATTCTTCTTATTCAATTATTATTCTTCTTCATATTCTACTTCTTCATCTTCTTCCTATTCTTCTTCATCATATTCTTATTTGTGACAGGCATTCCTGTAGTTGTTATCTATAAAAGTTTGAAGATTAGACCTTCCGTTCTGCCTGTCACAAAAGATTTACAACAGGATTTGTCCGTGTTGTTTGGCCTGCAGCAGCAGGCATTTTCCAGGGGCACCATGAGGAGGAACGGACTCGCCCCCATACACTGCTTAGTCTTCTTCTGCTTATAATTTAGATAATATCTTTTGCTCTGATTTTTAGCCTTATGCTTAATGTTCTTCTGCTTTTTGTTCTTCTGCTTCTTGGTCTTCTGTCTCTTGTTGCTCTGTATGTTGGTGGTTGTCTTCTTGTTCTTTGTCCTCTTGGTCATTTTCTTCAGGGTCATATTCTTGGTCTTCTTCGGGGTGGTCTTCAGGGTCATCATCTTCGGGGTCGTCATCTTGTTCGGGGTGGTCTTCAGGGTCGTCGTCTCCAGGGTCGTCGTCTTCTTCAGGGTGGTCTTCAGGGTTGTCGTCTTTAGGGTCGTCGTCAGGGAGATCCAGAGTGATTACCAAAACCATTTCAAAAAGCTTGAACTTGGAAATGTAGCAGAAGGTACAGAAGGCTGAGGAACTGCCGAGAACCAGCTGACGGTACTGGAACCCGGATGGGTGGCAGAAGGAACAAGAGCCAATGGCACTACCGAGGACCAGCTGACGGTGCTGGAACCCGGAGGGGCAGCAGAAGAAACAAGAGCCAATGGCACTACCGAGGACCAGCTGACGGTGGTGGAACCTGGTTACTAAGCAGGAGGTACCTGTGCTAGAAAGCACTACCAAGGACCAGCAGACGTTGCTGGAACTCGGATACCAAGAAGGAGGCACCTAAGCCAAAGGCACTGCCGAGAATGAGCTGATGGCGCTGGAACCCAGATGGGTAGCAGAAGCTGCAAGAGCCAATGGAACTAGCGAGGACCAGCTGACGGTACTGGAACCCAGATGGGTAACAGTAGGAACAAGAGCCAATGGCACTACCGAGGACCAGCTGATGGTGCTGGAACCTGGTTACTAAGCAGGAGGTACCTGTGCTAGAAAGCACTACCAAGGACCAGCAGAAGTTGCTGGAACTCGGATACCGAGAAGGAGGCACCTAAGCCAAAGGCCCTGCCGAGAACCAGCTGACGGTACTGGAACCTGGTTACTAAGCAGGAGGTACCTGTGCTAGAAAGCACTACCAAGGACCAGCAGACGTTGCTGGAACTCGGATACCAAGAAGGAGGCACCTAAGCCAAAGGCACTGCCGAGAATGAGCTGATGGTGCTGGAACCCAGATGGGTAGCAGAAGCTGCAAGAGCCAATGGAACTAGCGAGGACCAGCTGACGGTACTGGAACCCGGATGGGTAACAGTAGGAACAAGAGCCAATGGCACTACCGAGGACCAGCTGACGGTGCTGGAACCTGGTTACTAAGCAGGAGGTACCTGTGCTAGAAAGCACTACCAAGGACCAGCAGACGTTGCTGGAACTCGGATACCGAGAAGGAGGCACCTAAGCCAAAGGCCCTGCCGAGAACCAGCTGACGGTACTGGAACCTGGTTACTAAGCAGGAGGTACCTGTGCTAGAAAGCACTACCAAGGACCAGCAGACGTTGCTGGAACTCGGATACCGAGAAGGAGGCACCTAAGCCAAAGGCCCTGCCGAGAACCAGCTGACGGTACTGGAACCCGGAGGGGTAGCAGAATGTACCCCTGAAAAACAACGTTGCAAGGCCGTGAGCCGGTCGCAGTTACTGAAACCCTCAGTCCTATAGGGGGTGCTTGTCCTATTGGCACTACGGAACCTGCCTTTGTTGCCAGATTCCGCAGCCCACATAGGAAGCCCATAAACTGCAGGCACCATAGACTCGGCTAACCCGACCGCAACACGACAGGACAACGTATTGGTGGCAAAGTGACGTTGACACTACCTGGATACAGCACGCATGTTGGAACCAGGCTGGGTAGGAGGGAGTACCCGTGCCAAAGACAATGCCGAGAACCAGCTGACGGTGCTGGAACCCAGGGAAAATACTACAGAGTGGAGACAGAGGACTAATTGGAGCAAGTTTAAAATCTGTAGTTGTGTGAGTGTGGACAGAGCAGGAGAAATTGCCGGACTCACAGCTGGGGATCAGATGACATTTCTGAACACCAATAACACTGCAGCGTATGTTAACTGTGCAGACGGCACTTCTGAGCAGCAACTGGTGATGTTGGAGCCCAGGGTCAATCAGGGTATAGGCTGAGGCCTAATTTCATCAAGTTTAATATCTGTTGTAGACTACTACTGATTTTAAACGTGCTCCAATTAGGCCTCTGGCTCCACTCCGTCTCTAGTAGTGGGAATGTGGACAGAGCAGGAGACATTGCCGGACACACATCAGGGGATCAGCTGACGTTACTGAACCCCAGTAACACAGCAACAAGTGTTGGTTGTGCAGACGGCACTTCTGAGCAGGAAACTGGCGGTGTTGGAGGCCAGGGTAAATACTAGAGACAGAGTGGAGCCAGAGGCCTAATTGGAGCACGTTTTATATCTGATGCAGTTTGAATGTGGAGGCAGCAGGAGATTTTGCCGGACACACAGCAGGGGAGCAGCTGGCGTTACTGAACCCCACTAACACAGGAGCTAGTGTTTATCTCTGTGCAGACGGCACTTCTGAGCAACAACTGGTGGTGTTAGAGCCCAGGGTCAATCATGGAGAAGGCTGAGGCCTACTTGGAGCAAGTGTAAAATCTGATGTAGTTTGACTGTGGAGGCAGCAGGAGATATTGCCGGACACACAGCAGGGGAGCAGCTGGCGTTACTGAACCCCACTAACACAGGAGCTAGTGTTTTTCTCTGTGCAGAGGGCACTTCTGAGCAACAACTGGGGGTGTTGGAGCCCAGGAATTACAGTTCAGGTGGTAGAAACATGAACACAATAGGAGACCTGGATACTGTTGCCAACCAATTATTTATTCTGGAAGAGAACTGGCAAATTCCGACGAGATCCAGGCCTTGTTCATTTTCAGAAAAGTAAGCCGGTCAACGTTATCGGAGGATAGTCACGTGTGACGGTCTGTTAGTACACCACCTGCAGCACTAAAGACGCGTTCCGATAATACACTAGTAGCAGGGCAAGCCAGCACCTCCAATGCATACTGGCTAAGCTCTGGCCATGTATCCAGCTTAGAGACCCAAAACTTGAAGGGGAAAGAGCCATCTGGGAGTACACTGAGAGGGCAAGACATGTAGTCTGTCACCATCTGAAGGAAACGTTGCCTACTGCTGAATGGAGCCGTCTGTGATGGTGTAGACATTTGTGGCGGGCACACAAAACTTTGCCACATTTGGGCCATACTGGTCTTGCCTTGTGCTGAGGCGCTGCCTATGCTCCCTCTTTGGGCAGCGCTTCCTCCACTGCCTCGACGCACAGAGCTGCTTTGTAAAGCACTAGCAGCACTGCTCTCGGGTAGAATGGAGAACATGATGGAATGCACCAGTGTGTCTTGGTACTCCCGCATTTTACGCTCCTGGTTCAACGGTGTTATGAAGTTTTGTAAGTTGTCCCAGTGGAGAGGATCTAGGAGGGTGTACACCAAATAATCAGCCGTTTTGAGAATGTGGGCAATGCGGCGGTCGTTTCTCTGGCACTGCAGCATGAAATCAACCATGTGCTGCAGACTCCCAGCTGCCAAAGAAACGCTGTCCCCTGCTTGAGGCGTCATCTCTGCTTGCTCTGCATCACCCCACCCTCGCTGTACATACTGACTACTAGACCATTGTGTACCTCCCTCCTCTGGAGAGATGTCTTCCTCCTCCTTTGACTCCTCCTCATCCTCCTCACAAAGTGTCCCCTGACTAGGCCTTTGTGAGGAACCACGTTGTGCAGACTGTCCAGAAGCAGATGGCATTTGTGACTCCTCATCCTCCACTTCTTCCAAAACCTCCTCCCTTAGTGCTTGCAGCGTTTTTTTCAAGTAGGCAGATAAGGGGGACAGTCATGCTGACTAGTGCATCATCTGCACTCACCATCCGCGTGGAATCATCGAAGGCACGTAAAATGTGGCAGATGTCCTTCATAGAGGCCCACTCAGTGGTGCTGAAGTGTGACCGGAGCACAGTGCAACTTGTTTGTGCCTGATGCAGCTGGTACTCCATTACTGCTGCCTGCTGCTCACACAACCGCTCCAACATATGTAACGTTGAATTCCACCTGGTGGGTAGGTCATACAGTATATGATGCGATGTTCCGGAAGGCGGAATCAGCGCTGCAGAGCTGCAATGCGCGATCTTGCCATGCTGGAATGCCGCAAGCGAGCGCACTCTATGCGGACCTTGTGCAGCAGTGCATCAAGATCCAGATAGTCCCTCAGAAAGCTCTGCATGACCAAGTAGAGCACATGTGCCAGACATAGGATGTGAGTGAGGTTGCCTATGCCCAGAGCTGCCACCATATTTCGGCCATTGTCACACACTACCAAGCCTGGCTGGAGATTCGGTGGAACAAACCACACGTCGCTCTCCTGCTTGATGGTATTCCAGAGCTCCTGTGCTGTGTTGCTTTGATTCCCCAATTAAATTAATTTCAGTACGGCCTGTTGACGTTTGGCCACGGCTGTGCTCATATCGGTCGTAACAGGCTCCTGCAGCGCTGATTCAGAGGAACTGGAGTATGAGGAGGAGTCAATTTGTACAGACTGGATTCCTGCAATCCTTGGAGTTGGCAGAACACATACAGATCCACTCTCAAGATCTGTATCCGGCTCCACAACATTGACCCAATGGGCAGTGAGGGAAAGGTATCGTCCCTGTCCATGGTTACTGGACAATGCATCGGTGGAAAGGTGGACCTTGCTACTGACAGCGTTTAGTAGCGCATGTTTAATTTTTCCCTCCACATGCTTTTGCAGGGCAGGGACGGCTTGCCTGCTGAAATAAAAGTGGCTGGGCACGGTGTATTGTGGGACTGCCAATGCCATGAAGTTACAGAAGGTGTCTGTCTCCTCCAGCCTGAATGAGAGCATTTCAAGGGCCAGTAGTTTTGCAATGCCAGCATTCAGAGCCTGAATGGTGTGCCGAGTATGGCCGCCTTTTCTCCCATGCCTGTGCTACCGATGGCTGTAGAGTGGGCTGGGAGTGTGAGGATGACAGGGAACGTGGTGCTGTGGGTGGAATTTCACTGGGTCTCTGGACAACAGTGCCAGAGGTTCTTCCATGGCGATCCTGTGAGGAAGCCGAACCAGCTGTGTGTGAGCTGGAGGAAGAGGCTACAACACGAACTGAAGAGGTGGTAGGTGGTGCTGTAGGTTGGCCTACATCTTCAGTGTGTCTTTGTAATTCCACCACGTGCTTGGTCCGCACATGTTTCCACATATTTGTGGTATTCAGGTTGCTGACACTTTTCCCTCTTTGACTTTATGATTACACAGCTTGCATTTGACAAAGCAAATGTCATCTGCAACTGTGTCAAAAAAGGACCACACACTGCAAGTTCTGGGAACGCCCATTTTGGCATATTGGCAGTTATAACATGGATGAATGTGACACGCATCTCTATTCTCTTCATACAGGTAACCAGCTTTTCCAATCTCTGCTCTGAATCCACTCCTGTGTCTCCATTCAATGTCAGCAAGCAGTTAATCCTGAATGCTATCTCTGTGTTTTCAACTCTGCAAGCTTATATCTGGTATATAGTTTTTTTTCAACTTACTCTGCTTGTCCCCTTATGTTGTGAGGTCAAGAAACTTTTCAAAGTGCTTTATGATCCATGTAGTGCTGGACATGTGTTTATTTGACCACAACATTTTATTGGGTCCTGGTGTCTCAATTTAGTGTGATTGATTAACGAGAAGAGAGCCAACAAAAAAGAAAAAAAAAAAACTTAGCCTTAACCTCCTATATATTCAGACCTAGCTAGGGGGAGCATTTATGCAGGGGGCATTTATGCACATGTAATCGAAGTACTATTGGCAGTTATAACATGGCAGTTAGACAGTGCAGGAGACAGGTAAGACATTTATATACATCTACTCCCTGTACATTTGGAGTACAACAAATATATACCATATGCATTTGTGTAATTTTAATCCTGGCCGCTGCATTCACACACATCCACCGCCCTGGCATTAACTCTCTACACTCCATCCATATCGGCCCCTCGCTTCTTTCCTCTCCTATGTATAGCACTCACGCTCTTTTCACGTTGTTAAATTGCACAGATGCAGTCAGTCCCACCATTCAACATCAGAGACGCTCTCACAAATCACTTAACCATCTGCTCACTCTTTCTATCCTCCTTCTCCTAGTCGCAGGAGACATTGCTCCCAACCCTGGTCCCCCATGTTATAGAAAGTCAAATCCCCCAACTGCTACACTTAGAAACCCCTCTAATCTGATTAATATTCCCTGCCTGCCATCTGTCTCTCTTAATTGTGCACTTTGGAATTCTCGCTCAGTGTGTAACAAACTCTCCTTCATCCATGACTTCTTCCTTTCTAATTCTCTTAACCTCCTGGCACTTACTGAAACCTGGATCCAGCAGTCAGACACTACCGCTGCTGCTGCTCTTTCATACGGGGGGCTACACTTCTCTCATACCCCAAGATCAGACAATAGAGCAGGTGGAGGCGTTGGTCTGCTCCTATCATCAAAATGTACCTTTCAGGTTATCCCTCATGTACCCTCACTTGTCTTCCCTTCTTTTGAGGTCCATGCCGTCAGACTCTACACCCCCTCTCCATGCGAGTGGCGGTGGTGTATCGTCCTCCCGGCCCCTCCCATCAGTTCCTGGATCATTTTGCCACTTGGCTTCCACATTTTCTCTCCTGTGACATCCCTACCCTCATCATGGGAGATTTCAACATCCCCATTGCTCTTCCCCTCTCACCATCTGCTACTCACCTTTTATCTCTAACCTCCTCATTTGGCCTTTCGCAGCTTACTAATTCTCCAACGCATGAAGACGGAAACTCCCTTGACTTGGTCTTCTCTCGGCTTTGTGCAGTGGATGATTTTGCAAACTCCCCTCTCCCGCTCTCTGACCACAATCTTCTTTCATTCTCTATCAAGAACTGCCAGGCTGCTCAGGTCACCCCCACTGTCCATATTTATAGAAACATACAGGCCATTAACACCCAGAAACTTATGAAGAATTTGCAGTCTTCATTGGCCCCTATCTCCTCCCTCTCATGTCCTGATTCTGCATTGAAGCATTACAATGAAACACTTCAAAGTGCCCTGGATGAATTTGCACCCCCTATAAATAGAACACCACAACGCAGACGGCGACAACCCTGGCACACGGTGCAAACACGTTTCCTGCAGCGGTGCTCCAGGTGCGCCGAACGTCTGTGGAGAAAATCCAATCTACACGAAGATTTCATACATTTTAAGTTTATGCTTAGAACATACAACACTGCCCTTCACCTCTCCAAACAAACCTATTTCACCACCCTCATCACCTCACTGTCAAATAACCCAAAACGTCTCTTTGACACTATTCATTCTCTTCTCAATCCAAGACTACAGGCCCCAACCACAGAGCTCAGAGCTGACAATCTGGCCAATTACTTCAAAGAAAAAATTGACCAGACTCGACAGGAAATTATCTCCCAATCACCTCATACCATGCACTGTCCTCCCTCCCCCACTGCATCTAGCTCACTCTCTGATTTTGAACCAGTCACAGAAGAAGAAGTAAGCAGGCTCCTTGCATCTTCTCGCCCAACTACTTGCACCAGTGACCCATTTCCGTCACATCTCCTCCAGTCCCTTTCCCCTGCTGTCACCCCTCACCTAACTAAAATATTTAACCTCTCTCTCTCTTCTGGTATTTTTCCCTCCTCATTTAAGCATGCCATCATACATCCACTACTTAAAAAACCATCCCTCGACCAAAACTGTGCCGCTAACTATAGACCTGTCTCTAATCTTCCCTTCATCTCTAAACTCCTGGAACGCCTGGTCCACTCCCATCTTATCCGCTATCTCTCAGAAAACTCTGTTCTCGACCCTCTCCAATCCGGTTTCCGCTCTTTAAACTCCACTGAAACTGCCCTCACTAAAGTCTCTAATGATCTGCTAACAGCTAAATCAAATGGTCAATACTCCATGCTTATTCTCTTGGAGCTCTCTGCAGCATTCGACACTGTGCATCATCAGCTCCTCCTCACTATGCTCCGTTCCATTGGCCTCAAGGACACCGTTCTCTCCTGGTTCTCCTCCTATCTCTCTGACCGCTCCTTTACTGTATCTTTTGCCGGTTCCTCCTCCTCTCACCTTCCCCTTACTGTTGGGGTCCCCCAAGGATCGGTTCTAGGCCCCCTCCTCTTCTCCTTGTACACTGCCCCTATTGGTCAAACAATCAGTAGATTTGGGTTCCAGTACCATCTCTATGCTGATGACACCCAATTATACGCTTCTTCTCCTGACATCACGCCAGCCTTTCTAGAAAATACCAGCGATTGTTTAAACGCTGTGTCTAACATCATGTCCTCACTATATCTGAAACTGAACCTGTCAAAAACTGAACTCCTGGTGTTTCCTCCCTCTACTAATGTACCTATACCCGACATTGCTATTTCTGTGGGTGGCTCCACTATTACTCCCCAGCAACAGGCCCGCTGTCTTGGGGTCATACTTGATTCTGAGCTTTCCTTTGCCCCCCACATTCGATCACTGGCTCGCTCTTGTCATCTGCACCTCAAAAACATTTCTAGAATTCGACCTTTTCTTACTTTGGACTCTGCAAAAACTCTTACTGTTTCTCTTATTCATTCTCGTCTCGACTATTGTAACTCTCTTCTAATCGGTCTCCCTCTTACCAAACTCTCCCCTCTCCAATCTGTCTTGAATGCTGCAGCCAGGATCATATTCCTCACCAATCGTTACACCGATGCCTCTACCTTGTGCCAGTCATTACACTGGCTACCCATCCACTCCAGAATTCAGTATAAACTTATTACCCTCACCCACAAAGCCCTCCATAGCTCAGCACCACCCTACATCTCCTCCCTTGTTTCAGTATACCACCCTACCCGCGCCCTCCATTCTGCTGATGACCTGGGGTTAGTATCCTCAATAGTCAGAACCTCCCACTCCCGTATCCAAGACTTTACACGTGCCGCGCCAATTCTTTGGAATGCACTTCCCAGGTCAATACGATTAGTCCCCCAATCCCCACAGTTTTAAGCGTGCCCTGAAAACGCATTTATTCAGACTGGCCTATCGCCTCAACACATTAACCTAATCTATCCCTGTGTGGCACAGCAAAAAGTTTTACCACAACCAGATTTCCCGCATCATGATCCCACATGCTTTATGCATCCATCAGCCCTCTGTGTCTGTACTGTTACACACTTAACATTATGGCTGGTCCATTCAATCAGGGCAACTGTTACCACCCACCTTTCGTGTCTACCTCTTTCCTCATAGACTGTAAGCTTGCGAGCAGGGCCCTCATTCCTCTTGGTATTTGATATAATCTACTGTATGTGATTATTGTTATGCTGTAATGTCTATTGTCTGTACAAATCCCCTCTGAAATGTAAAGTGCTGCGGAATATGTTGGCGCTATAGAAATAAAATTTTATTATTATTATTATTATTATTTTGGGTTTTGGAAGAGGAATGCTGCTAATGGGTGCCGAAGTGGAGGCTACAGGCAACCAAGTCTGCCCCCTCCATCTCCCTCCTGTTTTGGCCGTTCGGGGAATCTCTTCCTCAGAGCTGCTCCCACCACCTTCCTGTTCCTCACGCCATGATGGGTCAAGGACCTCATCATCTACACTCCCCTCTTCAAACACCTGCTTCTCCTGGGTAGTCTCGCCAGCACAGTATGCACCAGAAAGTGGCACCTGAGTCTCATCATCTGATGCGTACTGAGGTTTGCTGACCATAGGCACTGGCCCACCCGCCTCTTCAGATTCAGAGGGACAAAGCAGTTGCGCATCACTGCATACTCCCTCTTCTTCACATTCTAGAATGCTGCTTGGCTGGCCCCCTGTTTCCAAGCCAAGAGATTCAGAGAACAGAAGTAGAGATGGCTCCTGTCCAGGGCTCTCTGACTGCCTGGGCAATTTGGCAGGTGGTGAAGAGACAGATGGTTGCTCTTCAGTGCTCTGGCCCTGAGAGGATGTGGAAGTCGTTGAAGTTGATGCGTTAGCTGCCATCCATCCGACAACGGCTTCAGTTTGTTCGTCCCGCAGCAGTGGGGTACAGCGAGCTCCTACAAAGCTGCACATAAAGGACTGTTGCCTGGTAAAACTGGGGGATGCTGAGTCACTGGTGCCCGCAGCAGGCATAGAATCCCCACGTCCTCTCCCTGCATAATCCCCACGTCCTCTCCCTGCAGAATCCCCACGTCCTCTCCCTGCTGAAACTCCACGCCCACGTGCTTTACTCCCTGCCTTCTTCATCTTGGTAGACTGATAAAGATAGGCAGAAAAGTACAAAAGGGGGGCTTAGTGTGCTTATTCCTGAACAGCTGCTAACAGGTATAAGAAACAATAATTTTATAAAGTATGTGGACTACACTTTAATATGAGCTAATGTGGCCTACACAAATGTCAAGTGGAGTGTTTGGTGAACTTAATTTATGTGTTTTTTTTTCAAAAAAACAAAAAGGATATGACCAAAGATGTGAAAGCGATAGTATCACAAACTTTTTGGAGCTATTACAATGCAGGAAGGTACCTACGATGCAATAGATGAGGCTCCAAAAAATAGGCTAATACTAATCTGGCTGTGGCTGCAGGGCACAAGCCAGCAAAAAGGCTCCTCTATCTACTCCTATACAGTGTTTGCAACCAACCAATGTAGATGGATACGGATGGAAGCACACTAATAGGAGAAAAAAATCAGGAAAAATGAGCTGCAATAAAACAAAAAAAGGACTATGTATGAGGCAGTGACGCACGCTGAGCGGACTACCACCAGAGGTGGCTGCAGAACACACTACAACATGAGCTGCACTCACACACAGAGACCTCACAGACAGCCATGAACAGTGCAGAGAACTGGGCACTGGCACTGAAAGGCTGCAGATAGGCTCCGCTGTCTACTCCTATAGTGTGTGCAACCAATGTAGATGGATACGGATGGATGCACACTAATAGGAGAATTAATGAAAAATGAGCCGCAATAAAACAAAAATATGTGTGAGGCAGTGACGCATGCTGAGCGGCCTACAACCAGAGGTGCCTGCAGGACACACTACAGCGTGAGCTGCACTCACACAGACCTTGCAGACAGCTGTGAACAGCGCAGCAAGGCAAATGAAAGCTACAGTGATTGATAATGTAGCCTGGGTAAAGCACAATATTATTCAGCAAATCGCTATCTCTAACTATCCCTCAGAGTCTTGAACAGCAGCCTGTCCCTAACTGAATTCACAGCAGAGTGAACCCTAAATGGCGGCGGCGGTGGCTTTTGTAGTGTATCATGACATCATTTCAGCAGCCAATCACAGCCATGCCTTTAGTTAACATGCCTACATGCCTAATAGGATGTGCCCACACTTCTGAGAATTCCTCATTGGCTGAATCAAATGAAACTGGCTCATAGCATTATGGGAACTTCCGATTCCAGTATTCGATATGCTAAAAGTATCGGCGCTCAGTATCGGAATTCCGATACCGCAAATATCGGCCGATACCCGATATTTGCGGTATCGGAATGCTCAACATTACTGGTGAAAGGTCCCCTTAAAAAAATCTTCCACACTGGCCACTAGACATCATATTATGTTCACACTTCCTTTTCTATTCAGCTGCCAAATGAAAATAGGCAGCAATATACTGGCTTTGACTCATTTACATAAGATATATTTACATAAGTCTTTGTGGAGGGGAAGGAAGTGAGCTGTGACATCACCTATTGTGAAAGGTGGATCTTGTGTTGTCTACTGTAATTTTGGACCACTCATCTTTGCAGAATTGTTGTAATTTAGCCACATTGGAGGGTTTCCAAGAATAAACCATCTTTTTAAAGTCATGCCACAGCATCTCAATCAGATTAAGGTCAGGACTTTGACTACGCCTCTTCAAAGTCTTAATTTTGTTTTTGTTAAGACATTAAGAGATGGACTTACTGGCGTGCTTTGAATCATTGTCCTGCTGCATAGCTAAAATGCGCTTCAACTAGAGGTCATGAACAGATGGCCGGACATTCTCCTTCAGGTTTTTTGGTAGACAGTGGAATTGATGGTTCTAGTTATCACAGCAAATCTTCCAGGTCCTGAAGCAGCAAACAGCCCAAGACCAACACACAACTATCACCACACTATACTGTTGGTATAATGTTCTTTTGCTGAAATTCACCTTCTCAAAAGTACAACCTTTCTCTCATCAGTTCACAGAGTATTCCCCCAAAAGTCTTGGAGATCATCAAAATGTTTAATGGCAAAACTGAGATCAGTCTTTATGTTCTTATTGCTAAGCACTGGTTTTCGTCTTGGAACCCTGCCATAGTGGCCATTGTTAACAAGTCTCTTTCTTATGTTGGAGTCATGAGCACTGACCTTAGCTGAGGCAATTGAGGCCTCCAGGTCTTTGGATGCTGTCATGGAGTCTTTTGTGACCTCTTGAATGAGTTATCACTGTGCTCTTGTGGTAATTTTGGTCAGCCAGCCACTTGTGAGAAGGTTTACCACTGTTCCATGTTTTCACCATATGTGGATAATGGCTCTTACTGTAATTCGCTGGAGCCCCAAAGCTTTAGAAATAGCTTTATAACCTTTTCCAGACTGATAGATCTCAATTACTTTGTTTCTCATTTGTTTGAATTTTTTTGGATTGTAGCATGATGTCTAGCTTTTGATTTACTTCAATTTGTCAGGCAGGTTCTATTTACATGATTTCTTGATTGACAACAGGTGTGGCAGTAATCAGGCTTGGGTGTTGCTAGGAAATTTGAACTCAGCTTCTGAAAGATGTGGTAAGATATGATAAACTTCAGTTAATTTATGTTTTTTTGGGGGGCAATCACTTTTTCAAACAGAGCCCTTTGGGTTTGGATTTATTTTTCCCTTAATAATAAAGACTTTCATTTAAAAACTGCATTTTGTGTTTGCTTGTGTTATCTTTGTCTAAAATTTTAATTTATTTGATGATCTGAAACATATAAGTGTTACAAACAAGGAAAATTATAGGAAATCAGGAAGGGGGCAAACACTTTTTCACACAACTGTATATGCATATATGTACACAGGACAGAGCCAATGCTTACTTAATTATATAAATATTAAAGTATAGATACAACCGTTTGCTCCTATAACCAATTTCATAGAGAAGACCCAAATGGATATGCTGCGTACAATTATAAATAATTCAGTTTATATGGTAAATATAAGTATTTCCCACAGGCAATCAAAATATACATATATTAAAAATTTAGTCTCTACATATATAATAAGCTCACCCACCAACACCCAACACTGATTTCATGAATGCTTTGTCATGGGTCTTATCATGAAGCATTGTAATTAACATGCAGCTTCTCATCATAATATTCCGCTGGATTTTAATGTCTCCCTCAACATGTAATGAAGATAATTTATTCTGTATCCTGTAACTTCTTATTGTATTGTTTGTAAAAAAAAAATCCCTCTAAAAGGACTTTACTGAATAAAAAAGATATTACAGTTTGTGTAGGAGTCTGAATAGAAACAAGTCTTTTCACAACCTACAGTAAGTACTCACTTCTTCAGAAATCTAACAGTATCTCAAGCAATCTTCTGCTGACATACAGTACAATGACAGCCACAAAGTCTCAATTCACGTTATTTTTTATGCAAGTAAAGCAATCCTTGTACTGATAAGATAGTGACCGTGTAATCTGTCCCTCCATGAGTTATGCATTGTCTAGTGCATAGAACCATTCTTCAGACATATTTGGAAAGCCCATACCTGGCAAGATCGAGAAAGCTGGGTCATGATTTCTACAGATTTTGTCCTTTTTTTTTACTTATGCTTTCTTACAAAGAGCAAATAACAGATTTTATGAATTTTTACGAGTTGACTCATTGCTCCATTTCTCCATTGTCATTGATGGGTCAGACTTGAGGTGTGGCCTAATACTGAACATTGAAGATCTCCAGAACTGCCATTTTCAGACAAATATTCTGTAGAAACATTGCAAGTTTGATAGTGATGAGCAACTTGGATAAAGACAAATCTGATTTGGCTTGGTTTATTTTTGCCCCAAAAATTTGGATTCACCCAATTCCAAAATTGAACTGTCCCTTTTCGGCTTTGGTATCTTCTGATCTTCATGACAAACGATATCCTCTTCCAAGTTTTTCTTCTCTATGCACCAGTTCTTCTTATGCTAACTAGACAACATTGGCACAGGGTGAAAAAAGACAAGGAGGAGAATGTCGCCTGCCTTGAAGTTCAAAAGACACTGGAGCCAAAGGAAATCAACAGAACATTGGGTGCGCTGCTGTGGTGCTTTTTGGTTTTTAACCTCTATTTTTGTTATAGTCTTGGCTCTGAAGATAACTCAGAACACAATAAGACACATTTGAATCACACAAATAAATTCATAGTGAATTGAATTTCTTGCCAAAATTGAAGTGGACTGCTGAATTAGAATTTCAACGGATTCACTGATTCTTAACATCTGACCAAAGGTTAACTGGTTTGCTTTCTTACCATGATAAGCTAACCATTTACTTGAGACAATTGTCATTGTCAACAAAACTAGTATTACCATGTTGACTAACCCATGAGTGTGTTCACTTGGTTTAGATAAGCAGACATGTGTTTCCAATAGGGGAAGATCATTTTAGTAGTGACTTATCTACCATGAATGTAGTGTTCTCTCTGTGCCTTGCGTTTTCTTTGTTGATCTTTCATTACCTGACCTTGGATCGCATTCTGACCAGCCTTCTGTCAGAAGGAGATAGTTAAATGGAGCCCCAATAGTTATAAGAAATGTCTAAAAACTGTAGAAATATGCTCTGCTGGTCTGAAGGGTCGGCCGGGTCCCTGAAGCACTTCAGAGATGTGTTTTTGGAAAAAGAGACGGAGATACTATCACCCCATTGTCCTTATGATTGTGCTATTGATCTTATTCCTAACACCAAATTGCCTAAAACTCACCTTTAGGCTATGTGCACACATCCGAAATTCCCTCAGAAATTTCCGCTGGCATTCCGGAATTCCATGCTGTGGGAAATACATGAGAAATATGCCTTTTTAATTCCCACATATTTCCCGCAGAAAAGCTAGCGTTTTGCAAGCGTAATTAGCTTGCAGAATGCTAGCGTTTTCCAAGCGATCTGTAGCATTGCTTGGAAAACTGATTGACAGGTTGGTCACACTTGTCAAACATAGTGTTTGACTAATGTGACCAACTTTTTACTATTGAGGCTGCCTATGCAGCATCAGTCGTAAAAAAATTGTAATGTGTAAAATAATAAAAAATCGTGATCTTCTCACCTTCCGGCGTCCCACACAGCATTCCCGCTCCTCGCGATGCTCCCGGCAAGTCCCGTTCCCAGGGATGCCTTGCGACAATGACATACGTTATCGCGAGACCGCAACGTCATTAAAGGTCACATGTAGTAAGCGGAACACTGCATTCCTGTGCTTGCGGATTTTCCCGCGATTCCGCACAAAGAATGAACATGCTGCATATTTTTCCGTGATGCAATTCCGCCGAGAAAAAAGATGCAGCATTAGCACCGCATGTGCGGAATGACATAGGATTGCATGGGATGCTTTTTTTGCATTTTTGCAGCAAAATCGCGCGTTTAGAAATGCCGCGAAAACGCAAAAAAAATGCTATGTGTGAACAAAGCCTAACCATTTTTATATGCCTGAATGCATGAAAGAGTATGTTAACAAAATTATGAAAGAGTGATAACCGTCCTTTCTATTCCTGTGTAGCTGCTGGATTTTCCTTTGTAAGGAAGAAAGATGCGATTTCTGTCCTTGCCTCAACTTCCGATAACTAAACAAAATCATGGTTAAAAATACTTACCCACTTCCACTCATCCCCAACCTATATTTCTATATTTAGATGCCCCTTGACTTGATTGGATGGCTTTTGCAGTCATTGATCAAAAATGTTAATTACCTTAAGTTTATAACGTTTACAGCAATATTGGTGTTTATATATTCATTAGTCGCAGTGTATATGTACAGTGGGGGAAAAAAGTATTTAGTCAGCCACCAATTGTGCAAGTTCTCCCACTTAAAAAGATGAGAGAGGCCTGTAATTGACATCATAGGTAGACCACAACTATGAGAGTCAAAATGAGAAAACAAATCCAGAAAATCACCTTGTCTGATTTGGCAAGTGAACAAAATGTTTATATAAATAAAATCACATAAATGATTTTTTTTATTTATATATAGCAATTTTTTCACTTGCACTGTGGAAAAATTCATGGACACTAATAATTTGCAGTTTTGTAAAGTTATTTTAGTATTTGTTACATCGCTTGCCATACGTAACACCTAATTGTTAAGTGAATTAAGAACATCTGTGTTATACTTTGGAAAAGAATATGTAAAATGACTGCATGTTATTTGACCACTAGTCATGAGTAAGACTGCTTAGTGCAGTCGAAAAGCGTCGACTGCGTCATGTCGACCATGAAAATTTTCTTTTGTATGCATTATATTTTCTTTTGAAAAAGAAAAAGAAAAATTCTGAACTGTTAAGCCGGACTCCAATTTTTTCTATTATCCTTGATGTGAGGCCAGGGCGAGGCCGGTGACTGAGCCCCAGGTGGATGAGCATAGAGCAATTGGGTGAGCTGGAATCAAGTTTTTTTATTTTAAAAATACACATTGCTTAAAATAAACAATCTAGTGAAGCTATGACTTTTTTATATTTTAATTTTCGTAAAGTTTAAAGAGCATATACTGTATGTCCAGCACATCCTAAAGTATTAAAATTAAGGCATAAGCTCGAATAAATTATTTCAAACCTTATTATAAACAAAGCTCAGTACAACAATAACAGTATAAATAAAATAGTCTGACAGTGAAATAATAATTGATTCGACAAGTGTTAATTAAGGAGAATACAACATACTGTATAAGCCATAACAGCTTAAAACAATAAATTAAGTCTATGGATAAACAATAATAATACCAAGAAATGGTCTAAATACATATGGTAATATTCAATGAAAGTTAATAAAGATTGGAAATATCATTATCTCTTTAATAGTAAAAGATGATAATACAGCCATGGATTTTCAAAGTAAAAACAACATACTTATCGGTTCAAAGAAATGTATGTAATAATGTCTACAGTTTGTATTGTGAAATCTGGTGACAAATCGGCTTTAATTAATAAAGGGAAAATGTTATTTCCAATATTTATGAACTTTTATTAAATATTAGGCAATCTATTTGCATCATTATTGTTTTTCTATAGACTTCATTCATTGTTTTAAGCTGATACCTTCATGTTTAGAATACAAACACATGAGCCATGCACAAAGTGAACAAGTCGGTAGGACAGTGTTCACACCACCCAAAGACTGAAACACAGAAAAAACACAGTATAGCGAACGTGTAAAAATACTCTGTTGTAAAAAATATATACAGTATATAACAGTAAACAGCAAGTGCTAGTAAAAAGATCCTGCTCATATAGGTACTAGAGTTGAGCGAAACGGGTCTGTCAATTTAAAAAATCGCCGACTTTCGCCAAAGTCGGGTTTCATGAAACGAAACCCGACCATAGCTTGAGGTCGGCCAAGATGTCGGTGACCCGAGTGCCAAAGTCGCGTTTCAAATGATGCTTCCAGCGCATTTTTTCAGCCAGTGATGGAGGACGCACACTGTGGGCAACGCGATGACATAGGCAGCGGCCACCACCATCTTAGAGAAGGGCGTTGAAGTGTTTGGCTGGCTTTGTGTGGCGTCGCAGTGGGTATAAAAGGCTGTGACCGCCGACCGCATCTTACTTCTGCCAATCTTAGCATAGGGAGAGGTTGCTGCTGCTGATTCTGAATAGGGAGAGCGTTAGGCAGGGTAGAAGAAAAATAAACTGCTTCTGCTGATAGCGCTTTTCACTGTACAGTTAGTGTGCAGTGAAAGGGGAGGATTTTTGCTTTTGTGCAGCAGCACTGGTGGTGTTTAGGCTGCATTGTAAGGCTACCTGCTAGCTGCATTGCTGTGTGCACACTAGTGTTCAAACTGCTTTTTTCAAAGCACTCCAACTTTTATTATTTTGTCCTGGTGAGTTACTGAGCATTCATTTTTTCACAGACTGTATAGCGGAGTACGCTCCTCACACACTACCGTGTACCGGCTGGTATCACGGACAAAAAGAAGACATATGGGTGTGACTCTGGAAGAAAAAGCCGAGGAGTTTGTCCGTTTTTCCAGACCTACACCTTAGAGTGCTGTCCGCTTTTCAAACAGTTTCGTATATCTGCTGTTTGTCTACGGTGAAAACTAGACAGAGACAGCGTGTGTGAGTCCCTATAAAAAAAGACGGAGATTGACAATTTTCCATACAGACACCGTATAGCGGTGTACGATCCTCACACACTACCGTGTACCGGCTGGTATCACGGACAAATACTGTAGAAGCTATCTGTGTGTTACTCTGGAAAAAAAAGCCGAGGAGTTTGTCTGTTTTTCCAGACCTACACCTTAGAGTGCTGTCTGATTTTCAAACAGTTTCGTATATCTTCTGTCTGATTACAGTGAAAACTAGACAGAGACAGCGTGTGTCACTCCCTATAGAAATAGATGGAGACTGACAATTTTCCATACAGACACTGTATAGCGGTGTATGCTCCTCACACACTACAGTGTACCGGCTGATATCACGGACAAATAGAAGCTATCTGTGTGTTACTCTGGAAAAAAAAGCCGAGAAGTTTTTCCGTTTTTCCAGATCTACACCTTAGAGTGCTGTCTGCTTTCCAAACAGTTTTGTATATCTGCTGCTTAACTATGGTGAAAACTAGACAGAGACAGCGTGTGTCAGTTCCTATACAAATAGATGGAGATTGACAATTTTCCATACAGACACCGTATAGCGGTGTAAGATCCTCACACTCTACCGTGTACCGGCTGGTATCACGGACAAATAGCAGTTATTTGTGTGTTAGTCTGGAAAAAAAAGACGAGGAGTTTTTCCGTTTTTCCACACCTACACCTTAAGGTGCTGTCCGCTTTTCAAACAGTTTCATATATCTGCTGTTTGATTACGGTGAAAACTAGACAGAGACAGCGTGTGTCACTCCTTATAGAAATAGACGGAGATTGACAATTTTCCATACAGACACCGTATAGAGCTGTCTGATTCTCAAACAGTATTATATATCTGCCTTTCGCATTACAGTAACATCTATACAGAGTCAGCGTATGTGTGTGAGACACTCCATAAATACATATACGGAGATTGTTAATTACACAAAAAACGTATACAGCTGTACACTTCTGATACAGTTCCCTATATCTGCTTGTTGGATTATGTTCCAATACATACTGTGAGAGCATCTGTGACTAACAAAATATATACGTAGATTTAATTTTTTTCATACACCTTACACAGCTGGACGCTCCTCATGTAGCACCATCTCTCTGCTGGTGTTTTTGGTACATTTTTCCAAACATGAGGAAGTTTGGTGGAAGAGTCCGCGGACGTGGGCAGGGGGGCGCAGCTGGTACTGATGGTGGTGGTGCATAGGCTGGTTCTGGCAAAAGCACAATAGCAGCTAAGGCAGGAAATGTTGAGCCTGCGTCATCGTCTCGCCCAAGAAGGCCTGTAAGGTTGCCTTTTCTTGGAGTAGGAAAACCGCTTTTGAAGCCGAAGCATCAGGAACAGGTTTTGGCGTACATTGCCGAAACAGCCACCAGCTCTATTGCCTCCTCTTCTGATCGCTTGAAACCTGCAAGCATGGAGTCGTCGGTGCAGGGTTCTGGTCAGGAAAAACACCTTACCTTGTGTCCTTCACCCCTACCGAAAGTTATGGATGCAGCAGCCCACACTTCAGATTACTCCATGGAGCTCTTTCCACATACCATGCCTGGGTTATCCAGTCAAATCCAGAATTCCCCAGTCCAAGATGAATCTGACATGGAGTGCACTGATGCACAGCCACTGATAGATGATTCTGCTGGTACATCGACCCAGAGCACTACATTGCCCTCGCAGTCTAGTGAGCCAGAATCTGGCCCTGATGAAACTCAGGTACCCCTTCCCGCATACTATACCACCATACACGGTGACACAGAGGAAGGTAAAGAGGAAGGTGCAGGTGACTTTGAAGAGGAGGTGATGGATGACCCAGTTCTTGACCCGGATTGGCATCCATTGGGGGAGGAGGGTGGTGCTGGCAATAGTTCAGATAAGGAGAAGGATCCACAGCAGGCATTGACATTGCACTAACGGAAATTTGGCAGGCCCGTAGCTGTCCAAAAACGTGGACCAAAACCTAAAAGAGTTGCAGGACAGCTTGGCCAGACGGTCAACTTAGCACAGCGTGCAAGGCCAGAAAATGTATACCATAGTAGGAAGAGTGCAGTGTGGCACTTTTTTGTCCAAAATCCTACTGATGAGGCAAAGGTTACCTGTGAGAAGTGCGGAAGGACCTTTAGCCGAGGTAAACAACTCAGAAATTTGAATACCAGTTCAATGCTTAGATATTTTTGTCTAAGAATCTGCTGATCTTATTCTTTAATGCTGTCATCAGATCTGTGATTTGTTCCTCTCTGATAGTCTGGTATGGGGGAGCCACTGCGCATGACAAACTCCGCTTACAAAGGACTTTCAGAACAGCAGAGAGAATTATAGGTTCCCCCCTGCCTAAAATCCAGGATCTTTATGATAAGAGTATTCGATCCCACGCATTGAAAATTTCATCCGATCCCTCTCACCCGGGACACTCCTCATTCCAACTACTCCCTTCAGGACGTCGCTTCAGAGTCCCCAAATGCAGCACCAACCGCCATATGAACAGCTTCTATCCACTCTCTGTTCAACAATTAAATCGTCATGTGTAGACTATATACTGTATCTGTCTTGTTAGATGTTACTTGTTGTATCTGTTGTTATATATTATGTTGCCTCTTTGCCACAAAGAATTCCTTGTATATATGTAATATGTACTTGGCGATAATAAATTTGATTTGATTGATTTGATTTGATTGATTTGATATTTAATCAACATGCACTTGCAAGCGTGGACGGACTACAAAACCTCAGGTAGCACATGTGCACCTGCTCCGACTGAAGGTAGCCAGCAACGCTCCATCACTTCCCCCACTGTAAGACCACCGCTACCATTAAGCACAAAACCAGCACTAAATGTGGAGGTGCCGTCTCAAGGCCAAAGCACTCAGGGAATCACAATGGTTTTGCAACACAACACTGAATCTAGGCCATCAACACCAATACCATCACCAACCCCCTTCACTCCTTCCGGTCCACCGCTGCTTCCCCCATATGCAGCTCTCCAGTCCAGCTTACCCTACCAGACACACTGAGTAGGACAAGAAAGTATTCATAAACTCTCATCCATGTACACTTTGTTTGAACGCTTACATTGCCAAACTAATCTCATTAGAGATGATGCCCTACCGTTTGGTTGAAAGCGAAGCTTTCTGCGACCTCATGGCCTACGCTGTCCCAGGCTATGACCTTCCCAGTCGGCACTTCTTTTCTCAGAAAGCCATCCGTGCCCTCCACCGGCATGTGAAAGACCGCATTGTCCATGCACTAAAACAGTCAGTGAGTGGAAAGGTGCATCTCACAACAGATGCATGGACCAGTAGGCATGGCCAGGGCCGTTACATGTCCATCACTGCGCACTGGGTTAATGTGGATACAGGCTCCACTGGGGAGAGCGGCGGTGGAACAGTGCTGCCTAGCCCACTGTATAGGAAACAGTTGACTGTAAGCTTTCGATCCTCCCCCTCCTCCTCCATCAGCGAAAGCTCATCCACAGAGCACAGTCACACGAGCACTCCATCCGCAGCTGGCAGTGTTGCACACAAGTTATCCCACCATCGAGCAGCTAGTGGTAAGCGTCAGCAGGCTGTGTTAAAATGATGTCTTTGGGCGACAACAGACACACCGCAGAGGTACTAGTCGACTACTTGCAGCGACAAACATGGCTGGGCAGTCTACATCTTGAGGCAGGCAAGGTAGTCAGTGATAACGGCCGTAATTTTGTGGCAGCCATAGCCCGTGCAAAACTCACACACATACCTTGCCTGGCTCACACTTTGAACCTGGTGGTGCAGTGCTTCCTTAATAATTATCCGGAGTTAACATCCATCCCTGCTCCATAAGGTGCGAAGACTGTGCTCGCTCATCCGTCGCTCGGCCGTACACTCCAGTCGTATGCAGAAGCTGCAGTGATTGCTCCACCTCCCCAAACACCGCCTAACCATAGACGTTGCAACAAGGTGGAACTCCACCCTGCACATGGTTGAGAGGCTGTGCGAACAAAGGAAGGCTTGTGGGAGGATACACGGGCAGGCAGTTTGAGGGAAGACATGGAATTGTCGGGTGTGCAGTGGTCAAAGCTGAAAGACCTCTGTAAAGTCCTTCAGTGTTTTAAGGAATGCACATGGCTGGTAAGTGCAGACGACACCATCATAAGCATGAGCATCCCACTTATGCATCTGCTCATGCAAAGTTTGATGCACATTAAGGATCACTCATCTGCAGAGGAGGAGGAGTGTTAAGGGGAAAATATATGGCATATGAATATATACAAGAATCAAAAATTATACCACTATATGGACGCTTTGCTGAATATTGGGATCATGTTGCTTTAAGATACTCCTGATTTTCTGAGAATTGTTTCTGTATTGTATAACCCACCTAGGCTTCATGTAATACTGGGTGGACTGGGTGGACTAGGGTGGATCGGGCTAGAAGACGATAATTATGTACATAATGATTATGTAGCGATATGGGAACATATGAGATCATATGAGATCAATACTAATTTACTATTTGGGGTAAACAGTAATTTGGAAATGCACCCATGATGTAACACAATGAGATAGCGCAATTTCTGTTATAAAAATGGTATACCTTGGATTAAAGACAGAGAAGAATCATATTGACATGATACACCTTGTCTTGTGTATTCTTTTCTCCGTGCACGTAAAATCTCTGCCAGAGATCCAATTCGGCCACAGACAATTAAGACGGGCCACACCCTAGTGTGGCAGAATCCATAGAAATTAACAGTTGGCGCTCAAACAGTGGGGCTCAGGACGATACCAGACGATCACAGCCGCAACAAAATCTCCCCCAGGACGGATGTCTTTCCAGCAGGACGAGGCTGCAGCTCGAGACCAGGTGAGAAAATATATCATCTTACCTACCCTTCTGTATTCACGTCTGGCTGGGAGGAGATAGTTGGCTGTCTTCTCTGAACCCTTAAACTGACCACGTTTGAATGTCCTGAGCCTACGGACCCGGTCAGATATATAATTCCTTAATTGTCTGTGTGTATTGTCCGGTCTAACCAAGTCAGAAGGTGTGTCTAGAATCTGTCTAGTATCTGTTAAAAACTATTTCATACTGCACTAGGGCTACTAGAAACATACAGAGCAGAGTACAAAGGGGGTGTTTCCACTGGGTTATCACCCTGGCTCCGATCTTAGACGGTCGAAGAAGTTATAGGGGTGTATATATATATATATATATATATATATATATATATATATACACATATAGGTGCTCACGTCCGGCCATACGCCCACGGTATAAACTGGGCCCGGTGACGTGAATGACACGGCATATATATATTTTTAAGGAAAGAGGTGATTACTATTTTTCCCCCTCTGCTGAAATATCAACCACCTATCTAGAGGTGATTACCACTATTTACTACACCTAAAGTGACAAAAAGCCCAGCCCTAGTTGCCTTGGTAACAAAGGAACAGTAAAAGGGATAAGGAATACATTGATTATTGTATTGCTATTCATAATAGCACCTGCACCGCACAAACCACCTCCGTATTCTCCAGAGGGGTGGACATGTGCAGTCTGCCAAAATCAGAACCCAGATTTGAGGGACACATGTGCCATTTGTGGGGCACCACGCCCACGCAAATCTACCTCCTCCTCTGTGCTAACACTCTGACAGAAGCTCAGACAGAGTCCATCTCGTTACGACAAGTCCTAGCACCAAAAACCCACCCTGGTCACGATTTCCTTAATTGTCTGCCTTATCTGCTTTGCCTCTCTGCTTTGCTGTTTTGGCTGTTTGCATACGTGATTGTTACCTCAGCCAGCCTGAAAAGGAAAAAATATAGATAGGGAGATGTACTGAGCAAATTCACTGTCACTCTGGTTCCGGTCCTGCTCTCGGCTTGACCGATGATCGCAGAAGTCTGAACTGTGTCTCTCCCAGTGGGCAAGTGGGAGTAGGGGCTTGATTACTCTGAGTGATTTTCCAAACTCTAAGTGGTTGGTGACTTCTTGCGGGGTTCCCACCGGACATCACCTGGCTAAGGTGATGGTGTTTTAGCTGCAGCATAGGTTCATAAGTTATACGGGTGGAAGGGTAATTATACTAATTACAATTACCGTGTTGATGTGACAGTGATTGCTCTCTCCCTGAATAGTATGGTTTGCCCAGGTGTAGATTTTTCACCTCTACAAATCAGGCTGGCATATGGATAGGTAAATTGTGAATTGTTTTGGTGTCAAGGATTCACAGTATTTGATGTCAGTACCAGTTTTAAATTCATTGTCTTTTGTCTTTTGTAGTGTGTATGATTTGCCGGCAGGAGGCGTACTAGCATGTGGTTAAAATTTTTTGAATGCATTCTATGTGTGTATACATATATATATATATATATGTTATGAAATTAGAGAATTGGTTAAACTAGTTTTGTTCTGCATACTATAATTATAAGGTTAGTTGTTAAAATTTGTTCAGGTAGAAAGAGAATTGCTTGAATGGTAATTGCTTTGATTTGTACAGATATCTCTGTGAGATCCGAGGTCTATTGTTACTTTTTAGTTATTGTTTTACTAAGGTCACTACATTTCTCTGTGAGATGGTTTTCCTTGAAATGTTTTAAAACGAAAGTTTTGAGGAAACAGAAATTTTAACAATTTATCAGGTATTTTTATACTACGCAGTTTCTGGATACACAAGATTTGTAAAATACTCTGGTGTTAGTTGTTGGTTAATTCCCTATATTACTGTGTTCAAGATAGCTAGACATCACTATGTTCATTGAAGACCCCTTTACTTGGACATAAGGAGTACATACAGCTTTTACAGTCACATATCCAACTGTTTATAACCCCGTGAGAATTTGTTTCAAGACGCACACATACATATGTTTTTCAGATATACTCAGAATTCAGATGATAGAATGGGTGGGAGCAGTCAGTCAATATCTATAAGACAGATATGACCCATAGTGGAGTGAGGAAGAAAATGTACGTTAAGAAACCCTCCGATCACGAGGGGAGGAGCAATAGATAAGTAGGGATGGAAGAATGTGTTAATGAGTGGAGAGCAGCGTCCCAGCCTCAGGTATTATGAGGTGTTACAGGACCCTGAAGCATTTTATAAGATGGCAGAGGAAGTTAGGAAAAAAGGCATGAGGAGAGGAATATAACAAGATTGCTGAATTTTGTGCAAAACAAATATTTACACAGGAAGATGTGTCAGTTGCAACATCATTTATACTTCTATATACATTCCCGATGACTGGACATGTGCCAGTTGTCAAACACAGAATGCAGAATATCGTGAAACTTGTTCTGACTGTCAGATGACCAACCCAAAGAGCCGTACCTTCTTTCCAACTATTTATACAGACGGCACGTCTTATGCTACATCCTGTCCAGTATCCCTTATAGTTTTATAAATTAATGTCGTTTATAGTGTTGAGCATTCCGATACCGCAAGTATCGGGTATCGGCCGATACTTGCTGTATCGGAATTCCGATACCGACTTCCGATATTTTTTCAATATCGGAAGTCGGCATCGGAATCGGAAGTTCAAAGTTGATTGACAGCTTGACGTCATCATGATGTGCGGTGTGTGCGCATCATGATGCGCCGTCATTTTGGGCCTTCCGGGGGTCTCTGCCGGCCTGCCGGGGGGCTGTGCCGGCCTGCCGGGGGGCTGTGTGGACTGCCCGGGGTCTGTACCGGCCTGCCGGGGGGCTGTGCCGGCCTGCCGGTGGTCTGTGCACCCTGTGGGGGTCTGTGCCGGCCTGCCGGGGGGCTGTGCCGGCCTGCCGGGGGGCTGTGTGGACTGCCCGGGGTCTGTACCGGCCTGCCGGGGGGCTGTGCCGGCCTGCCGGTGGTCTGTGCACCCTGTGGGGGTCTGTGCCGGCCTGCCGGGGGGCTGTGCTGATGTCCGGGGGTCTGTGCAAGCATCGTCCGATGGGACTACAAGTCCCATCTGGCGATGCCTGCTACCATGACAGTGATTGACACATTAGCCAATGATGGGACAGTAGTAGTCCCATCATCCGGCTAATGTGTTAAATGTTAAAAAAAAAAAAAAAAATACTACATACATACTACATGCATTCTACATACATACTACATGTTACATACATACTACATACATACCACATATATACTACATACGTACTACATACATACTACATACATAACACATATATACTACATACATACTACATACATACTACATACATACTACATATATACTACATGCATGCTACATACATACTACATACATACTACATGCTACATATATACTACATACATACTACATACATACTACATGCATGCTACATACATACTACATATATACTACATGCATGCTACATACATACTACATGCTACATACATACTACATATATACTACATGCATGCTACATACATACTACATGCTACATACATACTACATATATACTACATGCATGCTACATACATACTGCATGCTACATACATACTACATACATACTACATGCATGCTACATACATACTACATGCTACATACATACTACATACATACTACATACATACTACATACATACCACATATATACTACATACATACTACATACATACTACATACATAACACATATATACTACATACATACTACATACATACTACATACATACTACATATATACTACATATATACTACATGCATGCTACATACATACTACATACATACTACATGCTACATATATACTACATACATACTACATACATACTACATGCATGCTACATACATACTACATGCTACATACATACTACATATATACTACATGCATGCTACATACATACTGCATGCTACATGCATGCTACATACATACTACATACATACTACATGCTACATACATACCACATATATACTACATACATACTACATACAATACATTCATACAATACATACATAGACATACAGTACATATAACATAGAGTAACATACTTACCAATACTTGTCACATTGTTCCCCGAAGCCATTGTCTTTTACGGAATAAATATTAACATAACAAACCACAAAAATACTCACCCACGATCCGAAGCAGTCCACGAGTGTGTCCCACGATGATCTTGGGTAGAGAACTGCAGCATCAGCTGTTGCTGCCGTTCTCTACGGGCTGCAGGAATCCAATGACGGAAGGTAGGTATCCTTCCGCACTGTATTCCTTCGCCACTTAAAAAAAAAAAAAAGTCCCTAGTCTCACTTTATGCCATTGCTGTGTGGGAAATTCCCACGCAGCAATGGCATAAAGTGAGACTAGGGACTTTTTTTTTTTTTAAGTGGCGGAGGAATACAGTGCGGAAGGATACCTACCTTCCGTCATTGGATTCCTGCAGCCCGTAGAGAACGGCAGCAACAGCTGATGCTGCAGTTCTCTACCCAAGATCGTCGTGGGACACACTCGTGGACTGCTTCGGATCGTGGGTGAGTATTTTTGTGGTTTGTTATGTTAATATTTATTCCGTAAAAGACAATGGCTTCGGGGAACAATGTGACAAGTATTGGTAAGTATGTTACTCTATGTTATATGTACTGTATGTCTATGTATGTATTGTATGAATGTATTGTATGTAGTATGTATGTAGTATATATGTGGTATGTACGTAGCATGTAGTATGTATGTAGTATGTATGTAGCATGCATGTAGCATGCAGTATGTATGTAGCATGCATGTAGTATGTATGTAGCATGTAGTATGTATGTAGTATGTATGTAGTATGTATGTGGTATGTATGTAGCATGTAGCATGCATGTAGTATGTATGTAGTATATATGTGGTATGTATGTAGCATGTAGTATGTATGTAACATGCATGTAGTATATATGTAGTATGTATGTAGCATATATGTAGAATGTATGTAGCATGTAGTATGTATGTAGTATGTATGTAGTATGTATGTAGCATGTAGTATGTATGTAGCATGCATGTAGTATATATGTAGTATGTATGTAGCATGTAGTATGTATGTAGTATGTATGTAGTATGTATGTGGTATGTATGTAGCATGTAGCATGCATGTAGTATGTATGTAGTATATATGTGGTATGTATGTAGCATGTAGTATGTATGTAGCATGCATGTAGTATATATGTAGCATATATGTAGTATGTATGTAGCATGTAGTATGTATGTAGTATGTATGTAGTATGTATGTAGCATGTAGTATGTATGTAGCATGCATGTAGTATATATGTAGTATGTATGTAGCATGCAGTATGTATGTAGCATGCATGTAGTATATATGTAGTATGTATGTAGCATATATGTAGTATGTATGTAGTATGTATGTAGCATGCATGTAGTATATATGTAGTATGTATGTAGCATATATGTAGTATGTATGTAGCATGTAGTATATATGTAGTATGCATGTTGCATGCATGTAGTATATATGTAGTATGCATGTTGCATGCATGTAGTATATATGTAGTATGTATGTTGCATGTAGTATATATGTAGTATGTATGTTGCATGTAGTATATATGTAGTATGAATGTAGCATGTATGTAGTATGTAGTATGAATGTAGCATGTATGTAGTATGCATGTTGTATGTATGTAGCATGTAATTTTTTTTTTTTTTGTACATTCAACACATTAGCCGGATGATGGGACTACTACTGTCCCATCATTGGCTAATGTGTCAATCACTGTCATGGTAGCAGGCATCACCCGATGGGACTTGTAGTCCCATCGGACGATGCCTGCACAGACCCCTGAAGCCTGCACAGCCCACCGGAGCCTGCACAGCCCCCCTGGCAGGACGGCACAGCCCACCGGAGCCTGCACAGCCCCCGGCAGGCCGGCACAGCCCACCGGAGCCTGCACAGACCCCCTGGCAGGCCGGCACAGCCCCCCGAAAGGCCCGTACAGACCCCAGAGAGGCTGTACAAGGGAAAAACAGGATTTTTCTTATTCCGATACCGGAAGTCCCATAGACTTGAATGGGACTTCCGGTATCGGAATCGGCGATACCGATACTTTTTTTTAATATCGGCCGATCCATTCCGATCCGATACTTTGAAGTATCGGACGGTATCGCTCAACTCTAGTCGTTTATGAAAAGAATAATGAAGAAAAAGATGAATATGACATGGAGGTATATAATTAAACAGAACAGGAGGAGACAGGAAATAAATAGCTCAGACTGATAATCTACAGTATTTATCGTTATATGGTGGGAGGACATAATTATCATCATCATCTTTTAAGCCTCAAAGCTCATACTTTTGTACACAATCTACTCCACGCAAGGACTCCAGGAGATACCAGGAGACAGATACCCTAGTAAGCAGCTTGCCAGACCCCCATTCTCCAGGATGTCATGCAGGGAAAAGGAGAACCTGTGGATAATTTCTTCCACCAATGTAACAAAAAGTTTCTGTATCTCAGATTTGAAATGCAAATTAGTTCCCAGTTGGAAGAAGCTTGACACCCACCAACATCGAGCTCCAGATTTTAATAGGGTATTGGCATACTGATTCCACAACCCATGAAAGTACGTATACTCTTACAGCCCCCCCCCACAAAAATACAATAGAGAAACAACATCTCTCACCCAGACAGAGGTTGAGGATACTCCTCTCAAATTTCTGGTGGGTCCCGATGCAATCAGAAGAGTAATCAGGGATATTGATCTACTTGCTGAAGAAGTATGTAGTCTTTTCTTTTTTACAGGTCACATCTGTAGATCATGTGGGCATTGAACTAATGGCACTGATTCCAGACTCAATATTGGCAGGCTGAAAATCCAGTTTGTAAAGGTGTGGCCGTAGCCAGTAGCTTTGCTGCCAAGGAAATTGCAATATTCACCCTCCATTTCATAATTTGTAATTATTTTTATCAAGTTATAGATGATACATGACTTGTGTGCTGTCAATGAAGTTATAGTACTGAACACATCTATGGTGCCAAACCCACACACTATGTTTTTTTTATCAATTCTATTTATTTTTCTATGGTTTACGGTGATTGACCTGGCCAATGCTTTCTTCAGTTTATTTCTACATGCTGCAAGCCAGTACCTGTTTGTTTTTACATATGGTGCCAGCAATATATTTGGACTATGATGCCTCAAGGGGCACAGTATAGCCTCTCTATGTTCACCCGAGCCATGACCATGGTCCTGGAGCCCAGGAAGAAGACACATTCCATTGTTATTTTTTACAATATATGTATATGGCTGACCTCTTCCCCTGACTGTAGACAGCCAAACCAATACTGCTCTTCTACACATGCAACCTTTTTATAATTATTTCAAGACTTTCCAAGAAGGCATCAATGGGTTTTATATACTAAATTGCAATCACATTTTCACAGCTCTAAGGCTATACTAAACTGTTTTGTCTGTTTGTCATGAAGAAGCCTGACCATGTAAATGGAGTCCTAACACAGCTTCACGAAGGAAGACAATGCCCTCCTGGCTACTACTCTCCAAGACTTGACCAAGTGGCTCGCGGAGTCCCAACCTGCATGAGAACCGTGTTTGCAACCCACCTTTGCTGGACAAAGCTTCTGATATTTTTATGGGTCACCTCACCAGTTGAAGATCCTGGCCCAAAGCACCTGTCTGCAATGCCCTACTCTGCTCCCGGACAACGTCACCAACTCCAGATGTGCTGTCCAGCTACTCTTCTACCTCTGCCAAAGGGGGGAGGAAGATGGAGGATGAAAACCACATCTCTGACATATTAGTGGAAGAGGTAGTCGACTCTGAAATGGCTGAACGCGATTGTCTTGCTGTCATGAGGCAAGAGAACACCTGGAAGATCCTGACCTGACGCTCTTTCTGGATAGACCAAGGTATGCAGACCAAGAAGGCAGTTTGCACACTGGTATAGCAGTAGCTACAGAAGATACATGCTGGCAGCAAAACCACTGCCTACACCCAAAGGCAGGACCACAGGCCTTGACAGAAGCATATGAGAGGTCCACTAAACATGAAGCTGTCAAGATCAATCTGGAGGGAAAGAGGCTTCATCACGGCTAACGGAACGCCGGTCAGACACCACAAAGCCATACAAGAATTATTGGAGTCCTTGTAGATGCCAGGAAGAGTTGCGATGGTAAAAGTAAAAGCACACACACTGGAGACACTTCAAGGGAAGCAGTGGGCAACAGACTAGCTGAAGTAGCAGCGAAAGAAGCAGCAGTAATACCGGTTGACAAGGAAACAGAGAAAAAGGGATAACCCTGGAAAAAGATGTTCTGACACTCCAGAAACAAGTATCCAAGGAAGAAAAGAAGAAATGGACCTAAGATGAAGTTATACAGGATGAAATATGCCTAAGGATGAACAAGGAAAATTTAAGGCCTCGAACAAAACTCTACATACTTGATGCTATACAGGAAACAGGGGAGTCATAGCATAAGAGTTTAGTCTTTCCCTTGGGTCACACACATGCACAAATACACACGCATAATAGCAGGTCCAAAAAACTCAGCCCTATAAGATCCTACTTGTAAATATTCACAGTTTAGGATTATATTTTGTTCTTTATAATTGCCTATATGTAGACTAAGTTTAAAAACATGTGACTAAAATGCATTTTCGAGTCTTTTCATCCATCCCAGATCCTGAGGACATAAGAGCCCACCAGATCCTGCCCGGTGACTGAGTCATCATCACCAAGAGGTTCAACAGACGTACCCTTGAACCTAGAGATGACAGCCTGTTCCAAGTCCTGTCAACTATCGCAGCAGTCCATGGGTCCATGCTTCCCACTGCAAGGAGATGCTGGATCCTGAGTCCAGTAGCGGCTGCCACTCTTCATCCATCTGGCACTTATCCTTTTCCTAGCTCAAGGGGTAGTCAGTCACCAAGGGGTAGTCACTCATGAGAAGGGTATACTGACTTTCTGGTATAATGTCTCCACCCCAAGAGTAACATATCAATTTGACTACTGTCTCACAATAAGAATGTCTAGGCCCTGCAGCGAAGGGACAAATGTGTAATAAGCCTATTAAGCCGCATGACCCTGTCCAAAGCCCATTTTAAGGGTCAGAGTGACCTTCCAGATTCAATACTCCCTGTCACTGCCGCTCACTGCCCCAAGGAGGGATGCATAGTTCTGTACCTTACTATTGAGAACCCCTCAGAGAATGAGCAAGGATTATATGTACTAGGCTCAAGTACTAAACTTGGGAGGGAAAATGGTGACAAAAAAGGTAAATTTTGGCTAAGAAGCATAGATACCAGTGGGGGAACACAGGGAGCACCTGACAAATTCAAAGTCGAGAGCGAGACAATAGTTGTGTTTAAACCCATCATCCCCGTAAATAAGAATGCAAAGCGGATAAACTATTTATACAATAATCAACAACGGTTTATAAAATACACTGGGGATGCCATAAAGGCAATTATTGACCCATTAAGTTTACAATAGTTACTTTATGTCCTTTGGTCATATTTTCCTTAATTCTATGCTGCATAGCTCCATGCCTTAAGAAAATGATGATAAAAACTATGGAAACCATGCATGCCGATTTTGAAGATCCCCTGTATGAAAGATGTCCCAATGAAACCATGCAAGCACCACCTCCGGAATATGCCTGCCTGAAGCAAACCAACGAGGGAAAGTCCAGGATCTGACTTCCTCCTGTGCAAAGTCCGTTAGGAAGGGGTCCATCTACTAGAGATGGGTCGTCTCGTATATACGGTGAAGAATAGTTAGCTAGGTTCCAGCATTGTTGAGATAGGTAGGCCGGGAGGACAGATCGATAGGTTCAACGAGATTAGGATTTTGATTTTGCATATTTCCAAAGGAGGGACTGTTAAGGGGAAAATATATGGCATATGAATATATGCAAGAATCAAAAATTATACCACTATATGGACGCTTTGCTGAATATTGGGATCATGTTGCTTTAAGATACTTCTGATTTTCTGAGAATTGTTTCTGTATTGTAAAACCCACCTAGGCTTCATGTAATACTGGGTGGACTTGGGTGGATCGGGCTAGAAGACGATAATTATGTACATAATGATTATGTAGCGATATGGGAACATATGAGATCATATGAGATCAATACTAATTTACTATTTGGGGTAAACAGTAATTTGGAAATGCACCCATGATGTAACACAATGAGATAGCGCAATTTCTGTTATAAAAATGGTATACCTTGGATTAAAGATAGAGAAGAATCATATTGACATGATACACCTTGTCTTGTGTATTCTTTTCTCCGTGCACGTAAAATCTCTGCCAGAGATCCAATTCGGCCACAGACAATTAAGACGGGCCACACCCTAGTGTGGCAGAATCCATAGAAATTAACATCTACTAGAGATGGGTCGTCTCATATATACGGTGAAGATTAGTTAGTTAGGTTCCAGCATTGTTGAGATAGGTAGGCCGGGAGGACAGATCGATAGGTTCGACGAGATTAGGATTTTGATTTTGCATATTTCCAAAGGAGGGACTGTTAAGGGGAAAATTTATGGCTTATGAATATATACAAGAATCAAAACTGTACCACTATATAGACGCTTTGCTGAATATTGGGATCATATTTAAGATACTCCTGATGACAGTCACCCATTGTCTGGTCAGGGAACTGTCCTGGACGAGGTGGAGGAAGAAGAGGAAGAGGAGGAGGATGAGGATGAGGGGATGATTATTTTGGGCAGGAGGATGCTTCTCAGGGGGCAAGAGAAAATGTTGGCATTCCAAGGTCAGGTATAGTGTTTGTTCGTGACTGTAGAGATGTGGATTTGCCAGAAAGTGCTCCTCCACCCACCACTGGCACTGCATCATTGACACCTGGAACATTGGCCCACATGTGCGATTATGCCTTGCGGATCCTTAAAAGGGACCCCTGCATTTCCAAAATGATGAGAGGTGACGACTACTTGCTGGCCAGCATCCTCGATCCATGCTACAAAGGCAAATTACACAACATCATGCCACAGGAGAACCTAGAGATAATATTGGCTAACAAACAAGCAACCCTGGTAAACAGGTTGTTTGAGACTTTCCCAGCACACAGCTGTGGTGCTATTTCTCCCACGAGCCATAGTGGGCAGAATGGAAGAGGTGTTCGTGGTGCACACAGCCGAAGTGGCGTTGGAGACAGGGGTTTAATGACCATGTTGAGGAATGATTTCTCAAGTACCGCTCACACGACTGTTAATACTGCATCGATTAAAAGTGACAGGAGACAGCAGTTGTCAACTATGTTTACAAACTACTTCTCCTCCCATATCGATGTTCTCCCTCACAAGTCATTCCCCTTTGACTATTGGGCCTCTAAACTGGACGCCTGGCCTGAATTGGCACAATATGCCTTACAGGAGCTCGCTTGCCCTGCTGCTAGTGTGTTATCTGAAAGAGTCTTCAGTGCTGCTGGATCAATCCTGACAGAAAAAAGGACCCGTCTGTCTACCCAAAATGTTGACGATCTAACCTTCATTAAAATGAACCATGCATGGGTTGCAAAGGATTTTGCCCCACCTTCCCCTGATGACACATAGGTTCCCAGAAAACTGCCTCGCTTTTGTCCTCCTCTTCCTCGGACTTGCCCAATTCCGCCCTTTGCAGCAGCTGAATGTCTAGCCAACACATCAACATATGCCATTTTTTAAACCTCCCTAAGTGGGCTGCCCCCTCCAATGGCTGGGGTCAATACCTGGCGCACCCGGGCAAGTGCCGTTGCTCTGAACAGGTGGATGGGCATACAGATGGCCGACAGCACTGGCACAGGGCCCCTCATAGTACAATACAGTGTCTCTGATGGTGGGGGGGGCCCACTCACCGTCAGACACACCAGCGTACTATGAGGGGCCCTGTGCCAGTACCGTCGACCACGAGTGTGCCCCCCTTGCTTGGTCATGGCCATAGCACTTGGAAGTTGCAATACTTACCTCTCCCTGCTCCACCGCTGTGTAATCTGGGCAGTTAAATTCTTCACAGGGACGGCTACTAGAAATTTGGTGTGTTGATCGATGATGGTTAAGATGTAGCTATGCCTTGTCCTGCTGGCCTCTACCTTCAGATGATCAATGGCTAACATTTGTAATGGACGTCAACTTACAAGCGGATGCAGTGGTGCTTTATGATCACCTTTCACAGTTGTGATAGTCACAGACGTGTGACATTCCTGCCACCATTTTTCAATGTCTCCTCTCATGCCAATCCAATAGAATCACCTACGGCCTGTGGCTTCTGTCTTTTGTACTCCAAAATGACCAGACACATCATGATAGGCAGTGAGGACCATGAGTACATCTCTCCCTGTGATCACAGTTTGATGGAGAAGAGTAATGGTGATGTGATCCACGCTACTGCGATAAAGCAATCCTTTCTTCACAAAGAACCGTTTTTGCTGTCTCCACAGACACAGTAATTGAGGGTCTGCATCACCTCTGCAACATCTACCGGGAGGTTTTCCCGCGATGAGTAATTCCCAAATTTCTGATAACACTGGAATTTCTGTCTTTACTTGTGTCCATGTAGTTTACAGTAGCAGAGAGTCTGGACTGGCTTACTGAGATTGAAATATATACGAAGATTTAAAAGTGCCACAACACTGTATACTGTTGTACGCTTCGACTACCTTTCCCTTTTTCAATTAGATGAGGGTTTTTGTGTAAAATTTTGGAGTTGTAGGTGTTAATTTAAAGGGTTAATTCGTTGTAAAAAATTGCGGGGACTCCCTGTAGCCTCAGTGACGTCAGCGGAATTCCCCGCAATTTTGTACAACGAATTAACCCCTTAAATTAACACCTACAACTCCAAAATTTTACACAAAAACCCTCATCTAATTACTAGTGATAGACATAAAAAAAACATGAAATGAATTGGTTAACTACATGTAAACCATGTGTCATTTCATGTCGGGTAGGGGAATGAATTTACAGAAGCCGGTAAATGTCACAGTGGCTATTCTGCTATGAAGAACTGCATGAATTATATATATATTTATATATATATATATATATATTGTATTATATGTGTCAATATCTATTCTTTCATTTCTTTATTTAACCTGTCAGTGTGATTTTACTGTATTGCTAAATGAATTGCCGGCTTTTTGTAAAGGACACCGGGTACGATTTTATCGCAACTCACATAACTGGTCCGTTTGTAATCAGATTTTTTATCGCCCCCATAGACTTGCATTGGCGAGTCCGATCCGAAAATCGGTGACAATCGCAGCATGCTGCGATTGTCTCGGTCCGAGGAAACGTTCAGAAAAAAAAAAAATCGGATGATGGGAGCTGCCCCATAGAATAACATTGGGACGAATGCAATGCGATTTTTTATCGCATTGCATTCGTCCGATTTAATCGCTAGTGTGACTCCGGCCTAAGGGTTTTTTTTTATTTTACACAGTGGACTACAGCATTTTTAGAAAGGGATGTCCAAGTAAGGTCCCTTCCAATTCTAAGAGGTCCTTCCAACTCGAACATTCTATGGCTTTAGGAATTATCATAAATGAAACCAATTGTATACAAAATGATCTGTCAAGCACAAAATGAATAAAATCCTACAAAATAATTGGGCAATAAAGACAAAAAATAAAAATAATTTTGAAAATTAGTTTTATTGAATTATAATAGTTTTATTGAATTAACTCTTGGTATTCTGTTGTAGCACTTTATTCACTTATTTATCTGCACCACAGCACTTTTTTTTTATCACTGTGGATCATATTTTGCACTCCGTCACTTTGTGACTGTAATTTACGTTTTGCTTTTTCTTTGCCATTTTGCACTAAAAAAATTTTTTTAATACCAACACTATTTATTTCATTATGGCTACTGTGACTTTTTTTTACTGTGTTATTTTCTCCATTATATGAATTTTTTTATATATTTTTTTTTCAAAAGTGCTCCATTCTGATTCAGCTGTATATTTCTTATTTTACTTTCTATTATAATTAAATAAAACTAATTGTTAAAATTATTTTTATTTTTTGTCTTTATTGCACATTTTTTTGCAGGATTTTATGATTCTATGAAGTAGTGCACATCCCGTTAATAAACCTTAAATGGTCATCAACAACACAGTATAAAAAGTTTGAGCTTGAAATGGGATATGAAATTCTCAGATACAGTACAGACCAAAAGTTTTGACACACCTTCTCATTTAAAGAGTTTTCTTTATTTTTATGACCATGAAAATTGTAGATTCACTCTGAAGGCATCAAAACTATGAATTAACACATGTGGAATTATAAAATTAACAAAAAAGTGTGAACCAACTGAAAATATGTCATATTCTAGGTTCTACAAAGTAGCCACCTTTTGCTTTGATTACTGCTTTGCACACTCTTGGCATTCTGTTGATGAGCTTCAAGAGGTTGTCACCAGAAATGGTTTTCACTTCACAGGTGTGCCCTGTCAGATTTAATAAGTGGGATTTCTTGCCTTATAAATGGGGTTGGGACCATCAGTTGTGTTGTGCAGAAGTCTGGTGGATACACAGCTGATAGTCCTACTGAATAGACTGTTAGAATTTGTATTATGGTAAGAAAAAAGCAGCTAAGAAAAGAAGAAAGAGTGGCCATCATTAATTTCAGAAATGAAGGTCAGTCAGTCCGAAAAATTGGGAAAACTTTGAAATAGAGTTGAGCGACTTTGGTCGGATCGGGTTTCATGAAACTAAATTTGTTTCAGATGAAACTGGACTGACTAGGGCAAAAAAAGTCGGAGTTTCGTCCGAAACCCGATCCTAATGCAAGTCAATGGGAAATAAAAGTCGGCATTGAGCAGATGACATTCATCCAATCAATGCTGACTTTTAATCCCCATTGACTTGCATTGGGGTCAGGTTTCGGACGAAACTACGACTTTTTTTGCCCTAGTCGGTCCAGTTTCATCTGAAACAAATTTTGTTTCATGAAACCCGATCTGACCAAAGTCGCTCAACTCTACTTTGAAAGTGTCCAAGTGCAGTGGCAAAAACCATCAAGCGCTACAAAGAAACTGGCTCACATGAGGACCGCCCCAGGAAAGGAAAACCAAGAGTCACCTCTGCTGCGGAGGATAATTTCATCCGAGTCACCAGCCTCAGAAATCACAGGTTAACAGCAGCTCAGATTAGAGACCAGGTCAATGCCACACAGAGTTCTAGCAGCAGACACATCTCTACAACTACTGTTAAGAGGAGACTTTGTGCAGCAGGCCTTCATGGCAAAATAGCTGCTAGGAAACCACTGCTAAGGACAGGCAACAAGCAGAAGAGACTTGTTTGGGCTGAAGAACACAAGGAATGGACACTAGACCAGTGGAAATCTGTGCTTTGGTCTGATGAGTCCAAATTTGAGATCTTTAGTTCCAACCTCAGTGTCTTTGTGCGACTCAGAAAAGGTGAACGGATGGACTCAACATGCCTGGTTCCCACCGTGAAGCATGGAGGAGGAGGTGTGATGGTGTGGGGGTGCTTTGCTGGTTACACTGTTGGGGATTTATTCAAAATTGAAGGCATACTGAACCAGCATCTTGCAGCTGTTGGACCATCATTTATTTTTCAACAGGACAATGACCCCAAATACACCTCCAGGCGTGTAAGGGCTATTTGACCAAAAAGGAGATTAATGGGGTGCTACGCCAGATGACCTGGCCTCCACAGTCACCAGACCTGAACCCAATCGAGATGGTTTGGGGTGAGCTGGACCGCAGAGTGAAGGCAAAAGGGCCATCAAGTGCTAAGCATCTCTGGGAACTCCTTCAAGACTATTGGAAGACCATTTCTGGTGACTACCTCTTGAAGCTCATCAAGAGAATGCCAAGAGTGTGCAAAGCAGTAATCAAAGCATAAGGTGGCTACTTTGAAGAACCTGGAATATAAGACATATTTTCAGTTGTTTCACACTTTATTGTTAATTATATAATTCCACATGTGTTAATTCATAGTTTTGATGCCTTCAGAGTGAATCTACAATTTTCATAGTCATGAAAATAAAGAAAACTCTTTGAATGAGATGTGTCCAAACTTTTGGTCTGTACTGTATGTATTTTAAAAAGGCAATCAATTGATATGAATTCTGTTGAGATAAACTAAATTTGGTGTTAAATCAATAGCTAGACTTATTGAGACTTGGCTTCATTAATTTTATAATATGAACATGTCCTGATGTCTTGTATTACAGGTAGGAAGGTTATCCGTTGAGTAATGGAGGGAATAACATCATCTGTATTTAGTCCTATCCTATCAGAACGTATTAGTTCTGCCAAAGGCTACATAACCATGACAAAGGTCTAAAGTGAAAGGAGACATCACTGTCTAGTTCCATTAGTTATATTATCCCCTTTTCTCTCTGGTAATTTTTCACATTGACGCATCCATCTTTCCTTCCCTTTCTTCTAAGAGTTATGACTTTTTTATTTTTCTGCTGTTAAAAAGTGGTACACTGGACTCTACTGCCCCGATGGAAGAAATAAATACATCCTTTTGCCATCCATTTGGTGAAATGTCCTATACCGTAGACATAGACAGCATCTCCGTTGAGAGTATTCTTGACCAATCTGCCAAATGTACACAGCAGTAAGCAAGACATGGATAAAATAAATATCTTCTGTAAAGATGATATTCAGCAAATACAGAACATAAACTAATAAGATAAAGTAGGGGTGGTGAACCTCAGGCCTGTGGGAAGTTTCTGGCCCTTGATGACCTTTTATCTGGCTCCCGGGCAGATTCCCGGGGACTGCAGTGCTTGGCCAGCAGCTGTGTTTTGATGGCTGCCGGTCCATGCATTTTTTTCTTGCTTTGTGAGCACACGGGTGCAGTGATCACTACTGAACGCTGAGGCGCTTGCAAAGAAAGATTACATCCTTACACCAGTGCTGGCATGAAGACGTACTTTGTGGGCTGCGTTAGAGCGCAATTTGCACGGCCCCCTGAAAGATGGTATAAATATCTAAAAAAAAGATGTCCAACCCCCGAGGTTAAGTGAAAAAGAAAACATTTCTGAGAAAAGCAATATATGGAATCTGTAGAAGAAAATTTCCTCTGTTTTATTGTTCTGCCCTGCTCATTTTCATCTTTTATCAAGCATTGAAAAACTATTACAAAATAAATTGTTTCAATGTTTTACAAGCTGAAGTATAAAATAAAACAGACTTTCCATACTTGTCAAGGAAAATGGCACTGGTGCCTGAGGTTCTGTAAAGATGACCTGCTGGACAATGAAGCAGCATTAACTCATCTCATAAACCTAATCCTGCATGTTGAGTAGATGAGTCTTAAGGGCCCATTACACATAGCGATATCGCTAGCAATATCGCTAAATCATCACTGGTTTTGTGACGCAGCAGCGATATTGCTAGCGATATCGCTATGTGTGATACTTACCTCCGACCGGCTCCCCTGCTGATTATCGCTGATCGCGCGAAAACATCCTGGACCATTTCTCGTCGGCCACTTCCTGCTGTGGCGACGAGCGACGCATGGACGCGGGCGGGAGGACGTCAGGATCGCCTCATCTGACAGGTAAGTAGTGACCCCCGACCGCTGCTGTGTCGCTGGTGAGATCCGCCTGTTTGGCAGCTCACTAGCGACCACTTAGCGATGCACCAGCGATCCTGACCGGGTCATATCGTGCTCGGGATCGCTGGTGCATCGCTAAGTGTAACGGTAACCTTAGTGTTTCAGAAATTTATGGTTGAGTGATTCTCAGGATCATGTATAAAATACTAGTGATGTTCAGGAAATGTCAATAAACATCTATGATCTTATTGGAGTAGCAGCAACCAAGCTATTTGAAATGTGGCTCCAACAGCAAGTTCAGTATAGGAAAAGTATACGAATTGGCAACACACATAGGGATGTGACACTATAGGAATAAAACACACAGTGATGTCACAGTACAGATATACAGCACACAGTTATATCATGGTATAGGAAAAATAAACAGAGTGATGTCACAGTACAGGGATAATACACACGGTGATGTCACAGTACAGGGATAAAAAACACAATGATGTCACAGTACAAGGATAATAAACACAGATATGTCAAAGTAAAGAAATAAAAAACACAGGGATGCCACAGTACAGGGATAATAAACACAGTGATGTCACAGTACAGAGATAAAAAACAGAGTGATGTCACAGTACAGGGATAATAAACACAGTGATGTCACAGTACAGGGATAATACACACGGTGATGTCACAGTACAGGGATAAAAAACACAATGATGTCACAGTACAAGGATAATAAAAACAGATATGCCAAAGTAAAGAAATAATAAACACAAGGATGCCACAGTACAGGGATAATAAACACAGTGATGTCACAGTACAGAGATAAAAAACACAGTGATGTCAGTACAGGGATAATAAACACAGTGATGTCACAGTACAGGGATAATAAACAAAGTGATGTCACAGTGCAGGAATAATACACGCAGTTACATCACAGTACAGAGATAATAAACACAGTGATGTCAAAGTAAAGAGATAATAAACACAGGGATACCACAGTACAGTGATAAAAACACAGTGATGTCACAGTACAGGGATAATAAACACAGTGATGTCACAGTACAGGGATAATACACAAAGTGATGTCACAGTACAGAGATAATACACACAGTGATGTCACAGTACAGAGATATAAACACTGTAATGTCACAGTACATAGATAATACACATAGTGAGGTCACAGTACAGGGTAATACACAGAAGTGATTTCACAGTATTGGAATAATAAACACAGTGATGTCATATTACAGGGATAATAAACACTGTGATGTCACAGTACAGGGATGATAAACACAGTGATGTCACAGTACAGGGATAATACACACAGTGATGTTACAGTACAGAGATAACAAACACAGTGATGTCACATTACAGGGATAATACACACAGTGATGTCACAGTACTGGGATAATACACACAGTGACATCACAGTACAGGAATAATAAGCACAGTGATGTCACAGTACAGAGATAATAAACACAGTGAGGTCAAAGTATAGGGATAATACACACAGTGATGTTAAAGTACAGAGATAGTAAACACAATGATTTCACAGTACAGGGATAATACACATAGTGAAGTCACAGTACAGTACAGAGAAAATACACACAGTGATGTCACAGTATATCATCAGGCTTCCTAAACCAACTGACAGTACCTTCAATTTCTCAATCTGTTAGACCCTTTTTCCCTTGTTTTGTCAATACCCATTTGTACCCATCACAGCCTATTGACTTTTGTCTTATCTTTCCAAATCACCTCTTTCCAATCTTTCACTGCCCACTTTTCATACTTTTTTGTAAACTCGAGTTGACGTTTCTTATGAGGATAAGAAAGTCGAGGCTTCTTCACCTTTTTGGCCCACCATTCCAGATCTGTGATCTTACTATTATTTAGTTACATAGTTATTAAGGTTGAAGGAAGACTTTAAGTCCATCTAGTTCAACCCATATCCTATCCTAACCTGCCCTAACATGTTGATCCAGAGGAATGCGAAAAAAAACCCATGTGGCAAACAGTAAGCTTCACATTGGGGAAAAAAATTCCTTCCCGACTCCACATACGGCAATCAGACTAGCTCCCTTGATCAACACAATATTAAGGAAACTAGTGTATATATCCTGTAATATTATACTTTTCAAGAAAGGCATCCAGTCCCTTCTTAAATTTTAGTAGGGAATCACACATTACAATATCATATGGCAGAGAGTTCCATAGTCTCACTGCTCTTACAGTAAAGAATCCGCGTCTGTGAGTATGCTTAAACCTTCTTTCCTCCAGACGTAGAGGGTGCCCCCTTGTCCCCGTCACAGGTCTAAGAGTAAAAAGATCATTAGAAAGGTCTTTGTACTGTCCCCCCATATATTTATACATTGTAATAAGATCACCCCTAAGCCTTATGAAGCATGCAAGTCTCCTCCACTGCTGCTTTTCACGCCAGAACCGATAGACCTTGTTGACTCCGATATTTTGCCTGGATGTGCACTTCATGGCTTTTGAATGGATGGATGGACTTAATTTCGTATTCTTCCATAATGCAGTTTGGCAATTTTCTTGGCTGAAAGATGGCTATAGATGAGTTGATACTGTTTCTCTTTCCTTGGGAAATCTTCATGGCTGCTCATCCATTTGAACCAGAGATCTTTTGTGTTAGGGAATGTGAGAACAGGTTGTAATTTATAGTATATCGAAAGTAAAACATTTTTCCACCACCAGGAGCAAAACAGTAACAATGCAGTGACATGACAAGAATCTGCATAACTAATCATATGATAGATAGTTACAAGTCAAGTTTATGTATGATATAGGCAAGATGATAGTCTATAAAATGATGCTAGTCTCAAAATCAAAGTAGTAGTGGATGGTGAGATATGGAGCCTGAAAGTCAAAAGTTGAAAACATTGTTGCCCTTTTGCTTCTCAATGTAATGCTCTACACAGAACTGAATAATGGGCCTCATATATTGCTCCATAGAGAATAGTGAGCCCCATATATTACTCTATAAAAAATTTGTATTATATCATGCGCCATACACTGTGGACCCCATATATTGCTCCATACAGAATTGGCTCCATATAATGCTCAATTTAGAATGGGCGCTATATAATGCTCCATACAGTATGGGCCCCATATACTGCTCCATGCATTAAAAAAATCAATTACTCACTTCTCGTCACTGGCCGCAGGTCCGAAATCCTTAGCGGCGTGGTCTTCTGGCTCTCTGCACTGTGACATCATCACGCCCTCCATACAGAAAAATAAGCCTCATATAGTTTTCCATGCAGAAAAATGGACTTCATATAATGCTCCATACACAACAATAGACCCCATATTATGCTCAATACAAATTAATGCACCCCATATAATGCTCCATACAGAGTATTGGCCCTCATATAATGCTTCATACAGAGTATTGGCCCTCATATAATGCTCCATACAGAATAATGGGCCCAATATAATAATCCATACAGGATAATGGGCCCCATATATTGCTCCATACAGAATGGGCCCCATATATTGCTCCATACAGAATGGTCGCCATATATTGCTCCATACAGAAGGGGCCCCATACATTGCTTCATACATTTAAAAAATGAATTACTCACTTCTCGCTGGCCGTAGGTAAGGACTCAAAATATCAAAACTTGGCACTCAAAAATGAAGGCAATTTCACAGTTCCTTTATTGTTATCGCATCCAATTCAACACATTCTTTTTGAACGTTTTCGGTCAAACAACAGACCTTCATCAAAATAAGTTTCTCATGGTTGATTTAGCTAAAAAAAGGAACTGTATGGGAAAACCCATATGCTGTAGGGTATGCTGTACTGGGTACACAACTTGTGGTACTGAATAAGTAACAAGATGTGTAAAGGTAAAGCAGACGTCTCCTGGGAAGTGGCTCAAGAGGGCGAAAAAGCACTGTGAAGAAAAAGAGGTGCATGCAAAGCCTCCTTTGTGGGACTGATATGGGATTTGATAGGCTGACAGCGTATTGAGTACTAGGTTTATTGCCCCAAACTGGCGCTGTATATGAACAGGCAAGCTAGTGATGCCTTAAATGTGGTAATGTTGCGGCTATGGATAGATTGGTGCCATATTGGTTACCGCACCTAGAGGATACTGTGGAGTATTCAGCTTGTGAGCCATGTCCAGTGATCCCACACTGATCACAGGTAAATGAACCTGCGCTATAGGAGATGGCACCAGGAGTGCAGCATAGCAGCACTTAGCCTGTGTCCAGGGAACATGAAGCTGCAGCCAGGGGAGACTGAACCAGCATCAGAGCAGTGCTTGCAAGCTCTGTATTCCTTGAGTATGAACCAGTAACCCAAACAATGAGCAGTAAACTATAAAATAAAAAAAATTCCTTCAGTTCTTGAATTAAATTGTAAAGTTGCTTGTTTTTACAAGAGTAATGCATAAACCTGCTTGCAAATAATGATATGGTGAAAATACTCATTGCCTATTAATTCTGCACACAGTGAATATCCCCCATATAATTCCCCACCACACCATCAACATGGCGTATGGATCTGATTGTTTCGTAAGTCATTTGAAAAATATAGAGGGCCAACCCTGCCAAGCTACAAAGAGGGAAATCCACCAAATACCAAACATCACACTACATGAAAAGCATAATTGTCAATTTAGTAGTAACAAAGTTTCAGCATATGCCTCCCCTTTCCAAATCTTCACTCATTATTTCCTCTTTGATACCCAAATTCATGTCTCTTATAACTTATAGAAGCAACTTTCCATCACAACTTTTCCTCTACAGTATATCTTGTCTTCTCCTGGTTTCATAGATAGAATATACCTAATCCTCATGAAACTCCATCTCTGTCACATATTTGTACAAAGGTGGGTCCAAGAGCTAATTTGAGTAAGCTCATTTTATGTAAATTTCACAGAAATGGGAAATGTGTTTTGTATTGTTTGAAGTTGTACAGTTTAGGTATAGTTATTTTTCATATAAATTTTCAAAGTAAATACACCAACATCATCAAAGCTAAGAGATGTATTTCATCCCTTAAGAACATGATCATTTATCATTGTTGTGCTTTCATTTTTTCCCCCCTTATTCTAAAAATCATAACTTTTTTATATTTTTGTCTTTAGAGCAATATGAGGGTTAGCTTTTTTGCAGGTAAATTTTTAATTTTGAATGGCACCTTTTACTTTACCAAATAATATACCTAGTAATGGGAAATAAATTCCAAATGAGTTGCAATGGTGAAAAAAATGCAATTTTGCCATTTTTTTTATTTCACTATTACTGTGTTCATTGTGTAGGAAAAAGTGGTCTCGCCACATAAGTTTGCAGGCTAGTATGATTACTGTAGTACCAAATTAATACAGGTTTTTACTTTTATATTTCTGCTTTAAAAAAACTTTTTTTTGTGTGTCACCATTTTCTGAGACCTACATCTTTTCATTTTTCCTTCAATTGAATTCTATATACAGTGGTGAAAAAAGTATTTAGTCAGCCACCAATTGTGCAAGTTTTCCCACTTAAAAAGATGAGCGAGGCCTGTAATTGACATCACAGGTAGACCACCACTATGAGAATCAAAATGAGAAAACAAATCCAGAAAATCATCTTGTCTGATTTGACAAGATTTATTTTGCAAATTATGGTGGAAAATAAGCATTTAGTCACCTAAAAAAATGTAAGATTTCTGTCTCTCACTGTCCTGTAACTTCTTCTTTAAGAGGCTCTTCTGTCCTCCACTCATTACCTGTAGTAATGGCACCTGTTTGAAATTGTTATCAGTATAAAAGACAACTGACCACAACCTCAGTCACACTCCAAACTCCATTATGGTGAAGACCAAAGAGCTGTCGAAGGACACCAGGTCAGGTCCTGTTGCTGCTCCGATTGGACCACTAGGAAGGTCCCAGAAGGCTGCAACTATAAAAGCCTTGCATGGCCGCCCAGCCATGCGCTAGTAAAGAATTATGTACTGGTGTGTGTGTGATGATGGATGAATGTTTCTGGTGACTGACTCATTATAATTTCCCTCCCTTGGTTGTGCATGTAATTGGGTTATCGGAGTAAGAGTCAGTGCCTAGTAGTGGCATTGCCTATGTGCCACAGTGCATCCACGTCTCTTCACACGTGTTAGCGCCAGAGTGTGCCATCCTGCACAAGGTACGACTGTGCCGCATGTAAAGCAGCGTCCGTCAGCGTGGCACCATGTGCAATTAGTACGCTTTCCAAAATCTAAGCTTAGGCTGGATAGTGGTGTCCACCAGAGCGGTGCTGTATGCACTTCGTGCGATTAATCTATTAGCGTAGACTCTCCTGGTGCCTCAGTTGCGGTGCTGAGCGTTAGTGGGTCTAGAGGGACTCTAGCCCTGTGTCTTTGGGGTGGAGTCCAGTGACTGCACACCCGCACTGACCTTGCCAAAGTCTGTGAGCATAACAAGCTATGGCGTTTATATTCCGTGTTAGCGAGACTCTGTGAAGCAACAGAGTCCGCCTCTGTACACACCGCGTGACTTTAACCCACGTGTGTTCATCTGTTATACCACCATATTGTATCTGCCATTACCGAGAAGCAAGTAACATCTCTGCATGGTGGACCCCGGGCTGCGAACGCACCTTATACCATCTTCATTGTTTGGTGCGTTCTGCAAGTCCTTAACATTATACTAACGCCAGGGTCTGGCTAGTAATAGCTGATGAACAGCGACTGCAATGGTACATCCAGCAGCTGGAGGGCAGGTTGGTGGCTCTCAAGCATTCAACCTCAGCTGTGGATATTACCGCGGTCGCTAGTCAGGCAGCCACAGAGGCTGCCTCCTGTGTGTCTGCTGCCATCCCTGTCCAGATTATGTCCCACCTCCCATTGCCTGAGAAGTTCTCGGGTGACAGTGCTTCTTGTAGGGGTTTCGTGAGCAAGTGCGCTATACAGCTAGAGCTGCTGGCTGCACGATTCCCCTTCTGAGCGGGCTAAGGTGGGATTTATCATTTCCCTCTTGTTGGTCAGGGCTTTGGAATGGGCCACACCGCTGTGGGAGCACGGTGATCATGTGGTACAGAGTGCCTCACAGTTCCTGGGCACTCTGAAACAGGTCTTTCTGGGACCACGGGTCACCCATGATACCGCGCTCCAGCTGCTGGCAATGACACAGGGATCGTCCTTGGTCAGCCATTATGCCATCCAATTCTGGACTCTGGCCTCTGAGCTGGAGTGGCCGGATAAGGTCCTCATTCCGGTGCTCTGGAGAGGTCTGGCTGACCATGTGAAAGACACCCTAGCCACCAGGGACGTTCCCACCACACAGGAGGAGCTTATTACCGTCTCCACCCGTATTAACCTTCGTTGCACAGAATGAGGGTTGGAGCAGTCCCAGTCTGGCCAGAGGTTTAGGTTGGCACCTACTTTCTCTAGACCTCTGGCACCTCCCGATCAGGTGTCCGAGTCCCAAGAGGCCATGGAGGTTTCTTGCGCGGGATGCAAGTCCCGGTCCGCTCGAGCACCCGTGGTCTGTTATCGCTGTCGGCAGTCTGGTCACCTTGCCAACAGGTGCACACGGCGGCCGGGAAAACACTCGCATCTAGTGGATGTTTTGGGAGGCACTGCAATGTTTTCCTTCAAGCTGTCCTTTAAGGGGACGCATGAGTTTGGCTCTTCCACTCTGGTGATGGAGGGCAATTTTATGTCATCTGCCTTTGCTCAACGGCACGCAATTCCTCTCGTTTTACTTCCTCAGACAGTCACCATCAGAGTGGTGAACGGTGTGACACTACCCTCTCAGATTACCCACCAGACCATCCCACTGATACTATCAGTTTCTCCTTCCCATCAGGAGATGTTATCTCTCCTTATCATGCCCAAGGGTATCGATCAGGTCCTCTTAGGGTTTCCCTGGTTGCGTTATCAGTCTCTTCATATTGAGTGGTCCTCGGGGAGAATCCTCGGTTGGAGTCAATCCTGTGAGGGTAGATTTCACAGGGAGTGCGTACAGGTTGCCTCTACTGAGGTCCCAGCAGATCTTTCCTCTCTCCCCAAACACTTCCAACAGTATGCAGACATGTTCTCCGAGAAAGCTGCTGAAAGTCTTCCACCGCACCACCCCTATGACTGTCCTATTGACCTCTTGCCTGGTGCTGAGCCTCCCCGGGGTTGAGTCTATCCCCTATCTCTCTCAGAGACAGAGGCCATGTCTCTATACATCAGGGAGAATCTGGCAAGAGGATCATTAAGAAGTTGGTGTCACCTGTGTGGGCGGGATTCTTCTTTGTCCAAAAGAAGAATGGAGAACTACGACACTGCATCGATTACAGGGGTCTTAATGCCATCACCATTAAGAATAAGTACCCCCTACCCCTGGTATCGGAACTGTTTGATAGGCTACGGGAAGCGAGGGTTTTTTCCAAACTGGATTTTCAGGGGGCCTATAACCTGATACACATCCGTGAGGGGGACGAATGGAAGATGGCATTTAGCACCAGGGATGGCCATTATGAATACTTGGTCATGCCCTTTGGACTCTGTAATGCTCCTGCCATCTTCCAAGACTTTGTAAACGATATCTTTCTGGATATGCTCTCCACCTCGGTGGTTGCCTATCTGGATGATATTCTCATCTACTCTCCAGATATGGACTCCCACCGGAGAGAGGTTTGCAAGGTCTTCGACCGCTTATGGACAAACTCCCTTTATGCCAAGTTGGAGAAGTGCCTGTTTGAGCAGGAGTCCTTGCTTTTCCTGGGCTATATCATCTCTGCCCAGGGTTTGGCTATGGATCCTGCCAAACTTCATGTGGTAATGGACTGGCCAGAACCCCACTCCCTCAAAGCGATGCAGCCCTTTCTGGGGTTCGTTAATTACTATTGCCAGTTCATTCCCCACTTCTCCACCTTGGTAGCTCCCTTGGTTGCCCTCATTAAGAAGGGAGCAAATCCCAAGTTGTGGTCAGAAGAGGTCTCCAAGGCCTTCTCCATCAAATCTCATTTTGCTAGTGCTCCTATCTTACATCATCCTGATGTGGATAAACCCTTCATCTTGGAGGTGGATGCCTCTTCCGTCGGTGCCGGAGCGGTCCTCTTCCAGAAGGACATTCAAGGTCGAAAGCAGCCTTGCTTCTTCTTTTCAAAGTCCGCCATTACTAAGCAGCAGGTAACATCTCTGCACGAATGCACCTTATACCATCTTCATTGTTTGGTGCATTCCGCAAGCCCTTAACAGCCTCTTTTTGCTTTTTGTTGCCTTACTTTATTTTAGTTTTTTGAGGAAATGCAAAGGCCAGAAAAAAAAGGCAATTATAGTGTTTAATTTTTTTTTCTTGACAGTGTTTATGCTTTGGGTTATTTATTTTTTTATTTAATAGGTCAGACAATGCTAAACATGTTTATTTTGTTATTTCTGTAATTTCAAATAGGGAAAAAAGGAGATAATTCTACCTCTTATATTTTTTACATTTTGTAATAATGAAATATTTTTTAAAAACTTTTTTTTCCTGATTTTCACTTTAATTTTTAGTCCTTCTAGGCTAGGAAACTTGAACGTGTAATCACTTGATTGCTTATACTCTGCACTGTAAAACAAGAGCACATAGCACAACAAAGATGGGAACGATGAGGGTGGCTTTTGCTAGACCAAGGCAACGCATCCATACCCCAAGTTTGCTTGAGTGGGTCAATAGCAACCATTTAAATGCCTAAATCAACAATTGACAGCAGCCATTGGAGAGAACTCATTTAAGTATTATTTTACCCTTAGTTACAAAGTTCTTCTTTCTTTATGGAAAAATTAAACACATAAAAAAATGTAATGTCACATTGAATAAAGTATACCTGACATGTCAGGTCACACCAGGAGATGCGGCACGAAAATGGAATATTGCAAATAAAGAGCATAAGCAAGTACAAAAAAAAAACTTTAAGTAAACCTTTAGAGAGATGAACATAATATTGTCTGCCCTCGGTATTAAATTTTAAAGTTATGGTGATAAGCCTGCAACAAGCTGTCAGATTTCGGTGTAGAGCTTTCTGAGCTGCGACTGGGTGATTTACTTAATAATTTATACTGTTTTCCTTGATCATTTCATAATGTAGTCATGCGGATTACTAATTTTGGAACAAAGTAGCATATTTCCACCGTGCACCATACTTCTGCTGCAAAGTACAATATTTCTTTCTTGATGGAATCATGAGCGAGGGAGATCAGACCATGTCTTAACCTCAGTCACTCCAGCATATTGGTTTCATAAGAACGATCACAATTAATCTGTGCAGTGTTGGGATCGCAGATTAGAGGTATCAAAATCCTAAACCGATGACCTGGCAATTCAGCAAAACAAGGAGCCATCGTGGGACGATTTGAGTCACACAATAACGAAAAGACTTTACATGACTAGCGTGCCTTTGCGTGTTAGTCAGAGGATGAGTCAGAACATCAAGTCTTATAGGAGAGAAGAAAAGTAATACATACGGCTTATAGACTAGAAGAAGAACATTACGGTATGTGCACAATGCCAAAGAAAGGGTCAATGTCAAAAACGAAAAATATTTCTGAGTGAAGTGATAAGTTACAGTAGGGTCAACTTCACGTAAGGCTCACCGGTATTTTACAGCTCTAAAAAAACTCTTTTTTCATATATTGTATATTCTCGTGCAGAGTGTTATGAATTCAACAGGAGATGTGGACCCACTGGGTGGATAATGATGTTGGGTTAGGGCTAATCCAGGATATGGAGTCTAAGGAATTATTCATAACTCACACATATCTTCCATTAGAAGCTGTGGACTTTCCCATCAGGAATCCCTAGTTTTCTACTTTAGACAGGATGTGTCAGCAGGCAAGAATCATAGTCTGACTATTATATGGGTCAAGGCAAGAGTGGAGTTTTGTTGTAAAACAGGCAAAGGCCAGAAGAGGCAGCAGACAAGAAGACGTCGTAAAAAAAACATGGCGTGTAAATACAAAATAGAACAGGAACCAACACTCTTTTTTAGTCTCAGGAACATGGGACCTTATTGTTCAGGCATTGAGCTCTTTGGAATGGATCCTAATAACATAATACATATGGGGTGTTTGACCTGTGCATGTAAAAGTGTAAAACAGACAAAGGTCGGGATAGGCAGCAGACAAGAAGACATGATCAAAATAACAAGGCTTGTTAATACAACACAGAACAGGAACCAGCAACACGATTGTAGTCTCAGGAACCTGGGACCTTATTCCTCAGGCATTGAGCTCTTTGGGATGGATCCTCAAAACACAATACATATATGGTGTGTGACCTGTGCAAGTTCAAGTGTAAAACAGGCAAAGGTCAGGATAGGCAGCAGACAAAAAGACATGATCCAAATAGCAAACCTTGTTAATACAACCAGAACTGGAACAAGGTTGTACTTTCAGGAACCAGAGACCTTATTCCTCAGGCATTGCGCACTTTGCCACTAATATCATAAAGACCATCTCAATGTCAATTTTTTTTCTCACATCCTGAAAAGAATGGTGAAATGTTTTCAGTTTAAAAACAAATAAACATGATTTTGTGATAATTTGTCCCAAGTGATTGTTTATATGCAGCTATCTAGTGCGATGTGAAATGCAAACAGGGTTTTGCTAGCGTGTCGTGATGTTATATTGAATATATTTTGTGAGAAGTTCAAATTTAATAAAAGTAAAGGTGGAGGTACTAAACAACATTTTAAAGTGCTTAATGCAAAAATTACTAAATCACTATATTCACAGTACCATGCCGAGCCACATGGTGTGCTGTCCTAAAGCCCTTTCAGTCATTAAGTGCTGACATTTATTAAAAGCTATAAGCTCAAATACTGCTGAGTTGCCCATTACCAATAAAGTCTGGTAACTAGTGTTGAGCGATACCACCCGATACTGAAAAAATATCGTATCAGAATGGATCGGCCGATCTAAAAAAAAGTATCGGGTATCGCCGATTCCGGAAGTCCCATTCAAGTCAATGGAACAGAAATATAGGAATTAAAAAAAACCCTTTCTTTCCCTGTTGGTTAATTCTACATGGAGAAAAACAACTAATAATAATGTAGAATGTATTGTGGGAGGTGTAGGAGACATTAAAGCCATAGAGGTTTAGCCCAATCAAATGGAATAGCAGGAATTTGTTTTTTTTTTAAAAGACATTCGTAGTTACAAAGATATTGACTATGTTAAAGTCTTTAATTTTTTGTCAGATATGCATGTTTCACTACTCCCATGATCTTTTCTTCTTCTTCTTCTTCTTCTTCTTCTTCTTCTTCTTCTTCTTCTTCTTCTTCTTCTTCTCAGGCATTCCTGTAGTTGTTATCTATAAAAGTTTGAAGATTACACCTTCCGTTCAGCCTGTCACAAAAGATTTACAACAGGATTTGTCCGCGTTCAGTTTGGCCTGCAGCAGCAGGCCTTTTCCAGGGGCACCATGAGGAGGAACAGACTCACCCCCATACACTGCTTAGTCTTCTTCTGCTTATAAATTTGATAATCTCATTTGCTCAGATTTTTAGTCTTATGCTTAATGTTCTTCTGCTTTTGGTTTTTATGCTTCTTGGTCTTCTGTCTCTTGTTGTTCTGCATCTTGGTGGTTGTCTTCCTGTTCTTTGTCCTCTTGGTCATCTTCTTCAGGGTCATCTTTTAGGTATTCTTCTGTGTGGTCTTCAGGGTCGTCATCTTCAGGATCATTGTCAGGGAGATCCAGAGTGAGAATCAAAAACCATTTCCACAAGCTTGAACTTTGAAAAGTAGCAGAAGTTACAAGAAGGCTGAGGAACTGGCGAGAACCAGCTGATGGTACTGGAACCCGGAGTGGCAGCAGAATGAACAAGAGCCAATGGCACAACCGTGGACCAGCTGACGGTGCTGGTACACGGTTACTAAGCAGGAGGTACCTGTGCTCCAAAGCACTACCAAGGACCAGCAGACATTGGTGGAACTCGGATACCGAGAAGGAGGCACCTAGGCCAAAGGCACTGCCGAGAACCAGCTGACGGTGCAGGAACCCAGATGGGCAGCAGAAGCTGCAAGAGCAAATGAAACTAGCGAGGACCAGCTGACTGTGCTGGAACACGGAGGGCCAGCAGAAGGTACCCATGATTAACAAAGTGTTGCGTCCGCGAGCAGGCCGCAGTTACCGAAACCCACAGTCCTACAGGGGGTGCTTTTCCTATTGGCACTATGGAACCAGCCTTTGTTACCAGAACCCGCAGTCCACATAGGAAGCACTGAAACTGCAGGCACCATAGACTCAGCTAACCCGACCGCGACACGACAGGACAACGTATCAGTGGCAAAGTGACGTTGACACTACCCGGAAACAGCAGGCGTGCTGTAACCAGGCTGGGCAGGAGGGAGTGCCCGTGCCAAAGACACTTCCGAGAACCAGCTGACGGTGCTGGAACCCGGAGGGGTAGCAGAAGCTACAAGAGTCAATGGAACTACCGAGAACCAGCTGACGGTGCTGGAACCCAGAGTGGCAGCAGAAGGAACAACAGCCAATGGCACAACCGTGGACCAGCTGACGGTGCTGGAATACGGTTACTAAGCAGGAGGTACCTGTGCTCCAAAGCACTACCAAGGACCAGCAGACGTTGCTGGAACTCGGATATCAAGAAGGAGGCACCTAGGCCAAAGGCTTTGCTGAGAGCCAGTTGACGGTGCTAGAACCCGGATGGGTAGCAGAAGCTGCAAGAGCAAATGACACTAGCGAGGACCAGCTGACGGTGCTGGAACTCGGAGGGGCAGCAGAAGGAACAAGAGCCAATGGGACAACCGTGGACCAGCTGACGGTGCTAGAACATGGTTTCTAAGCAGGAGGTACCTGTGCTAAAAAGCACTACCAAGGACCAGCAGACGTTGCTGGAACTCGGATACCATGAAGGAGGCACCTAGGCCAAAGGCTCTGCCGAGAACCAGCTGACGTTGCTGGAACCCGGATGGGTAGTAGAAGGTACCCAGGAGAAACAAAGTTGCAAGGCCGCGAGCCGGCCGCAGTTACCGAAACCCAAAGTCCTACAGGGAGTGCTTGTCCTATTGGCACTATGGAGCCAGCCTTTGTTACCAGAACCCGCAGCCCACATAGGAAGCACTGAAACTGCAGGCACCATAGACTCGGCTAACCCGACCGCAACACGACAGGACAACGTATCAGTGGCAAAGTGACGTCGACACTACCCGGAAACAGCAGGCGTGCTGTAACCAGGCTGGGCAGGAGGGAGTACCCGTGCCAAAGACACTGCCGAGAACCAGCTGACCGTGATGGAACCCGGAGGGGCAGCAAAAGGAACAAGAGCCAATGGCACAACCGTGGACCAGCTGACGGTGCTGGGACACGGTTTCTAAGCAGGAGTTACCTGTGCTAAAAAGCACTACCAATGACCAGCAGACGTTGCTGGAACTCGGATACCAAGAAGGAGGCACCTAGGCCAAAGGCTCTGCCGAGAAACAGCTGACGGTGCTGGAACCCGACTGGGCAGAAAGGAGTACCCGTGGCAAACACACTTCTGAGCAGCAACATGCAATGTTGAAGCCCAGGGGTCAATCATGCTGCAGGCTGAGGCCAACTTGGAGCGATGTTTATATTGGTTGTACACAACTACTGATTGTAACCGTGCTCCACTTTGGCCTCTGGCTCTACTATCTCTAGTATTTCCCCTGGCCTCCAACCATGCCAGTTGCTGCTCTGCAGTGTTGTCTGCACAATCCACACTTGTTCCTGAGTTACTGGGCCTCAGTCACGTAAGTTGATCCCCTGATGTGTGTCCTGCAAGGTGTCCTGCTCTGACCACATTCCCACAACTATTAATGGGAATGGGGACAGAGCAGGAGACATTGCCGGACACACATCAGGGGATCAACTGACGTGACTGAGCACCAGTAACACAGGAACAAGTGTGGATTGTGCAGACGGCAAATCAGAGCAGCGACTGGCGGGGTTGGAGGCCAGGGGAAATACTAGAGACAGTACAGCCAGAGGCCTAAGTGGACCACGGTTAAAAGTCAGTAGTAGTGTGATGTTGGAGGCAGCAGGAGACTTTGCCATCCGCACAGCAGGGGAACAGCTGGCGTTACTGAACCCCACAGACACAGGAGCGAGTGTTTCTATCTGTGCGGACGGCACTTCCAAGCTACAACTGGCTGTGTTGAAGCACAGGATCAATGCTCCGAGCAGGCTGAGGCCTACTTGGAGCAAGTGGAAAATAACATGTAGTGTGATGTTGGAGGCAGCAGGAGACTTTGCCATCCGCACAGCAGGGGAACAGCTGGCATTACTGAACCCCACTAACACAGGAGCTAGTGTGTGTTTCTCTGTTAAGACGGCACTTCTGAACACCAACTGGCATTGTTGGAGCCCAGGATGAGGCATGGAGTTGGCTGAGGCCAACTTCCAGCACGTTTTATAGAGGTTGTAGACTACTACTGATTGTAACCGTGCTCCACTTAGGCCTCTGGCTCCACTGCCTCCAACCCCGCCAGTGACAGCTCTGAAGTGGCGTCAGCACAATCCACACTTGTTCCTGTGTTACTTGGCCTCAGTCCCGTCAGTTGATCCCCCGATGTGTGTCCGGCAAGGTCTCCTGCTCTGTCCTCAATGTGACGTCCGCCTGCGGGTCTGGGCTGCAGCCAGGCAACACCCCGAGAAACACTGATACCCTTTACCCCTATACAGGGATCTGGATTTATAGCAGAGCCCAGGAGGCGCTGTCTGAATAGGAGCAGTGACCAGAGCAGGACGGTCGCCAGAAAGGTGTTCCAATACAGGACACAAACGTGGAGATATGCGAGTCTAAACCAGTCGGGCAGCAATGGTACAAAAACGGTAGACAGAAGCAGAGTCAGATTCAGGCCGAGAGTCATAAACCAGGAGAGTAGCAGAGGTACAGAATCGTTAGGCAGAAGCAGAGTCAGATTCAGGCCGAAAGTCATAAACCAGGAGAGTCGCAGAGGTACAGAATCGTTAGGCAGAAGGAGAGTCAGAAGTCCAGGCCAAAGTCAGTCAGTCATTCAGAAAGCAATTCACACAGTAACACACAGGGGAACCAAGAATATATCCGGCGGCTTGCAAGACCAGTCCCAAGGTATTTCAGGGATCAGGTCACCCCTCATAGGTTCCTGGACTGATGATGTCATCAGTACCGCCCCCAGGACCAGGCCAGATGGAGATGCAGTAACCTCTTGATGACTGACAGAGGGGTGGAGCCTGCGTCCACCAGATGACTGCGCAGGTGCCCTTACTCTGTCAGCACCATAACTCCCGGGCGAGCCATGGCACATCCTAGTGACGGCGACAGGAGCAGCAGACCCAGAATTTAACGGCGACGTGACAGACCGGCGCCTCCTAGAGGCTAAAGCCGGGACAGTAGGCTCTGAGCCTGACGTGACAGAACCACGGCCCTGTCCAGTGGCCGAGGCAGGAACAGCCGTCCCTGAGTCTGACGATAAAGTGGCGGTCCGGCGCCTCCTAGAGGCCGCGACCGGAACAGCAGGCCCTAAGTCTGGCGGAAACGTGACACTCATTCACACTACTAGTAATGGGAATGTGGACAGAGCAGGAGACCTTGCCGGACACACATCATGGGATCAACTGACGTGACTGAGGCCAAGTAACACTGGAACAAGTGTGGATTATGCAGACGCCACTTAAGAGCTGTCACTGGCGGGGTTGGAGGCCAGGGGAAACACTAGAGACAGTGGAGCCAGAGGCCTAAGTGGAGCAGGGTTAAAAATCAGTAGCAGTTTGAATGTGGATGGAGTAGGACACTTTGCCGTCCACACAGCAGGGGAGCAGCTGGCGTTACTGAACCCCAGTAACACAGGAGCTAGTGTTTTTCTCTGTGCAGATGACACATCTGAGCAACTACTGGCTGTGTTGAAGCCCAGGGATTATAGTTCAGGTGGTAGAAACATGAACACAACAGGAGACCCGGATACAGTTGCCAACCAATTATTTAGTCTGGAAGAGGACTGGCAAATTCTGGGGAGATCCAGGCCTTGTTCATTTTCAGAAAAGTAAGCCGGTCGTCGTTATCGGAAGAAAGTCGAGTGCAACGGTCTGTTAGTACACCACCTGCGGCACTAAAGGCGCGTTCCGACAATACACTGGCAGCAGGGCAAGCCAGCACCTTCAATGCATACTGGCTAAGCTCTGGCCATGTATCCAGCTTAGAGACCCAAAACTTGAAGGGGGAAGAGCCATCTGGGAGTACACTCACAGGGCAAGACATGTAGTCTGTCACCATCTGATGGAAACGTTGTCTCCTGCTGACTGGAGCCGTCAGTGATGGTGTAGACAATTGTGGCAGACACACAAAACTTTGCCACATTTGGGCCATAGTGGTCTTGCCTTGTGCTGAGGCGCTGCCTCTGCTCCCTCTTTGTGCCGAGTTTCCTCCACTGGGTCGACGCACAGAGGTGCTTTGTAAAGCACTAGCACCACTGCTGTCGGGTGGAATGGAAAACATGATGGACTGCACCAGTGTGTCTTGGTACTCTCGCAGTTTACGCTCCCGGTTCAATGTTGGTATGAGGGTTTGCAAGTTGTCCCGGTAGCGAGGATCTAGGAGGGTGTACACCCAATAATCAGCCGTGTAGAGAATGTGGGCGATGCGGCGGTCGTTTCTCAGGCACTGCAGCATGAAGTCAACCATGTGCTGCAGACTCCCAACTGCCAAAGAACCGCTGTCCCCTGCTTGAGGCGTTATCTCTGCCTGCTCTGCATCACCCCACCCTCGCTGTACATACTGACTACAGCTTTGTGTACCTCCCTCCTGTGGAGAGATGTCTTCCTCCTCCATCGACTCCTCCTCATCCTCCTCACAATGTGTCCCCTGCCTAGGCCTTTGTGAGGAAGCACGTAGCGCAGACTGTCCAGAAGCAGATGGCATTTGGGACTCCTCATCCTCCACCTCTTCCAAAACCTCATCCCTTAGTGCTTGCAGTGTTTTTTGAAGCATGCATATAAGGGGGACAGTCATGCTGACTAGTGCATCATCTGCACTCGCCATCGGCGTGGAATCATCGAAGGCACACAAAACGAAGCAGATGTCCTTCATAGAGGCCCACTCAGTGGTGCTGAAGTGTGACCGGCGCACATTGCGACTTGTTTGCGCCTGATGCAGCTGGTACTCCATGACTGCTGCCTGCTGCTCACACAACCGCTCCAACATATGTAACGTTGAATTCCACCTGGTGGGTAGGTCACATATGATGCGATGTTCCGGAAGGCGTAATCGGCGTTGCAGAGCAGCGAGGCGCGATCTTCCCGTGCTGGAACGCCACAAGTGAGCGCACTCTATGCGGACCTTGTGCAGCAGTGCATCAAGATCCGGATAGTCCCTCAGAAAGCTCTGCACGACCAAGTTGAGCACATGTGCCAGACATGGGATGTGAGTGAGGTTGCCAAGGCCAAGAGCTGCCACCAGATTTTGGCCATTGTCACACACTACCAAGCCCGGCTGGAAATTCGCTGGAAGAAACCACACGTTGCTCTCCTGCTTGATGGCATTCCAGAGCTCCTGCACTGTGTGGCTTCGATTCCCCAATGAAATTAATTTCAGTACGGCCTGTTGACGTTTGGCCATGGCTGTGCTCATATCGGTCGTAAAAGGCTCCTGCTGCGCTGTTTCAGAGGAACTGGAGTAGGAGGAGGAGTCAATGTGTACAGACTGGATTCCTGCAATCCATGGAGTTGGCAGAACACGAACAGCGCAACTCTCCAGCTCTGTACCCGGCTCCACAACATTGACCCAATGGGCAGTGAGGGAAAGGTATCGTCCCTGTCCATGGTTACTGGTCCACGCATCGGTGGTCAGGTGGACCTTGCTACTGACGGCGTTTAGTAGCGCATGTTTTATGTTTGCCTCCACATGTTTCTGCAGGGCAGGGATGGCTCGCCTGCTGAAATAAAAGCGGCTGGGCACAGTGTATTGTGGGACTGCCAATGCCATGAAGTCCCGGAAGGTGTCAGTCTCCACCAGCCTGAATGACAGCATTTCAAGGGCCAGTAGTTTGGCAATGCCAGCATTCAGAGACTGTGCTCGGGGATGGTTTGCCGGGTATGGCCGCCTTTTCTCCCATGCCTGTGCTACCGATGGCTGCCGAGTGGCCTGGGAGTGTGAGGATGACTGGGAATGTGGTGCTGTGGGTAGAATGTCACAGGGTCTCCAGACAAGAGTGCCAGAGGTTCTTCCTTGGCGATCCTGTGAGGAAGACGAACCAGCTGTGTGTGAGCTGGAGAAAGAGGCCCCAACACGAGCTGAAGAGGTGGTAGGTGGTGCTGTACGTTGGCTTACATCTTCAGTGTGTCTTTGTAACTCCACCTCGTGCTTGGTCCGCACATGTTTCCACATATTAGTGGTATTGAGGTTGCTGACATTTTTCCCTCTTTTGACTCTCTGACACAGCTTGCATTTGACAAAGCAAATGTCATCTGCAACTGTGTCAAAAAAGGATCACGCACTGCAAGTCTTTTGAGCGCCCTTTTTGCCTTTTGAAAGTGGAATGCTCCTAACGGGTGCCGAAGTGGAGGCTACAGGCAACCAAGTCTGCCCCCTCCCTCTCCCTCCGGTTTTGGCCGTTCGGGGAATCTCTTCCTCAGAGCTGCTCCCATCACCTTCCTGTTCCTCACGCCATGATGGGTCAAGGACCTCATCATCTACACTCCCCTCTTCAAACACCTGCTTCTCCTGGGTTGTCTCGCCAGCACCGTACGCAACAGAAAGTGGTAACTGAGTCTCTTCATCATCTGATGCGTACTGAGGTGTGCTGACCATAGGCGCTGGCCCACCCGCCTCTTCAGATTCAGAGGGACAAAGAAGTTGCGCATCACTGCATACTCCCTCTTCTTCACATTCTGGAATGCTGCTTGGCTGGCCCCCTCTTTCCAAACCAACAGATTCCGAGAACAGAAGTAGAGACTGTGATGGCTCCTGTCCAGGGCTCTCTGACTGCCTGGGCATTTTGGCAGGTGGTGAAGAGACAGATGGTTGCTCTTCGGTGCTCTGGCCCTGAGAGAATGTGGAAGTAATTGAAGTCGATGCGTTAGCTGCCATCCATCCGACAACGGCTTCAATTTGTTCTTCCCGCAGCAGTGGGGTACGGTGAGGTCCTACAAAGCTGCGCATAAAGGACTGTTGCCTGCTAAAACTGGGGGATGCTGACTCACTGGTGCCAACAGCAGGCACAGAATCCCCACGTCCTCTCCCTGCAGAATCCCCACGTCCTCTCCCTGCTGAAACTCCACGGCCACGGCCACGTGCCTTACTCCCTGCCTTCTTCATCTTGCTAGACTGAGAAAGATCGGCAGAAAAGTACAAAGGGGGGCCTTAGTGTGCTTATTCCTGAACAGCTGGTTACAGGTATAAGAAACACTAATTTTATGAAGTGTGTGTGTCGAATACACTTTAATAGGAGATAATGTGGCCTACACAACTTTCAAATGTAGTGTTTGGTGAACTTTGTTGCTTTTTTGGGGGGAAAAAAAAAACTAAAATGATGTGACCAAAGATTTGAAAGTCAGAGTATCACCAACTTTCTGGAGCTATTACAATGCAGGCAGGTAACCTGCAATGCAAAAGATGAGGCTCCAAAAAAATTGGGTAATACTAATCTGGCTGCAGCTGAACGGCACAAGCCAGAAAAAAGGCTCCTCTATCTACTCCTATATAGTGTTTGCAACCAACCAATGTAGATGGATATGGATGGATGCACACTAATAGGAGAAGAAAAAATGAGCTGCAATTAAAGAAATATATGTGTGAGGCAGTGACGCACGCTGAGTAGCCTACAACCAGACGTAGCTGCAGGACACACTACTCAGCGTGAGCTGCACTCACACACAGTCAGAGACCTCTCAGACAGCCGTGAACAGTGCAGCTAAGTGGGCACTAGCACTGACAGGCTGCAGAAAGGCTCCGCTGTGTACTCCTAGAGTGTTTGCAACCACCGTATATGGATACGGATGGATGCACACTAATAGGAGAAAAAATGAGCTGCAATAAAAGAAAAATGTGTGAGGCAGTGACACGCTGAGCGGCCTACAACCAGACGTAGCTGCAGGACACACTACTCAGCGTGAGCTGCACTCACACACAGTCAGAGACCTCTCAGACAGCCGTGAACAGTGCAGCTAAGTGGGCACTAGCACTGACAGGCTGCAGAAAGGCTCCGCTGTCTACTACTAGTGTTTGCAACCAACGTATATGGATACGGATGGAAGCACACTAGATAGAATTTTTTTAAAATAAGCAGCTCAAAAAGAAAAATATGTATGAGGCAGCAGTGAGGCACGCTGGGCGGCCTACAACCAGATGTGGCTGCAGGACCCACTCCACAGCGTGAGCTGCACTCACACAGCCCTTGCAGACAGCTGTGAACACTGCTGCTAGAGAAAAGCAAGCTACAGTGGTGGTTTATGTAGCCTGGGTAAAGCACAATATTGTTTTGAGAATCGCTATTTCTATCTGTCCCTCACAGTCTTCAACAGCAGCCTGTCCCTAACTGAATTCACAGCAGAGTGACCAGAAATGGCGGCGGCAGTGGCTTTTATAGTGCATCATGACATCATTTCAGCAGCCAATCACAGCCATGCCAATAGTTAACATGCCTACATGCCTAACAGGATGTGCCCACACTTCTGAGGAATCCCATTGGCTGAATCAAAGTATCGGAAGTCAGTATCGGAATTCCGATACAGCAAATATCGGCCGATACCCGATACTTGCGGTATCGGAAAGCTCAACACTACTGGTAATACTTTTAGATATTTTGAGTCAGGATTTTTTTTCCACAGCAAGTCTTTTAAAGGGAATCTGTCACCCCTTTTTTTGAATATGTGTGCAAAAATGTAAAGCGCTGTGGAATATGTTAGCGCTATATAAAAATAAAGATTATTATTATTATTATTAATATGAGCTGCTGTCACCGACATCAGGAGCTCATCTACAGCATTCTGTAATACTGTAGATAAGCCCCCGATGTAACCTGAAAGATAAGAAAAATGAGTTATATTTTACTCACCCGGGGGGGCGGTCCGGTCTTGGTCCGATGGGTGTTGCGGTCCGGTGCCTCCCTTCTTCATACGATGCCGTCCTCTTCTTTCCTTCCTGTCGTGGCTCCAGCGCAGGCGCACTGCTCTGCCCTGTTGAGGGCAGAGCAGTATACTGCAGTGTGCAGATGCCGGACCTCTCTGACCTTTCTTGGCGCCTGCGCACAGCAGTACTTTACTCTGCCCTCAATAGGGCAGATAAAGTACGCCTGCGCAGGAACCGCAGCATAAGTAAGAAGTAGGATGTCATCGCTAGAAGATGGGAGGTGCCGGACCGGACCGCGACACCCACAACTAGAGTTGAGCGACTTTAGTCGGATCGGGTTTCATGAAACAAAATTTGTTTCAGATGAAACTGGTCCGACTAGGGCAAAAAAAGTCGGAGATTCATCCGAAACCCGACCCCAATGCAAGTCAATGGGGAATTAAAGTCGGCATTGAGCGGATGACATTCATCCGCTCAATGCCGACTTTTATTCCCCATTGACTTGCATTGGGGTCGGGTTTCGGATGAATCTCCGACTTTTTTTGCCCTAGTCGGACCAGTTTCATCTGAAACAAATTTTGTTTCATGAAACCCGATCCGACTAAAGTCGCTCAACTCTACCCACAACACCTGCCCCCAGGTAAGTATAGTCTAACTTTTTTTCTTATCTTTCAGGTTACAACAGGGGCTTATCTACAGCATTACAGACTGCTGTAGATAAGCCCCTGATATCAGTGCCGGCAGCTCATATTCGAAAAAAGGAGTGACAGATTCCCTTTAACTTATTTTCATGCCATGTTCCCACTTGCATTAGTTTGATGCCAATGTGTGATGCCATGTTAATAACAAATCTCAGAAAGCAGAGAGCTCTACATTTTAATTTCCACATACTGCATACAAAAGTGACTAAAGGTTAAAAAATGTGATTACAAAAGCTTAATTCATTCTTGAAGCTTAATAAACCTTTATCATCCTGATGCAGATACCTTCAGCTTTGTTGACTTTACCAGCTTTCCTCTTATGATTACCATTCGAGAGCACTTGCCTGGTCATGACCGGTTTCACTTCATTGATAAAATCGTGGGCTGCACAATATAATTTGGAGAATTTCATACAGTGGGTACAAGATATCGCCATTCGAAAAAAATAAGTCATTTATTCATAGTCACCTAGTATGATATCTTGATACATATAGAGCCGGCAGATTTATTCAATTATTCACAACGCCAGGTTAATTGTCTGTGATCTTCAAGGGGGATAACTTTCGTCTTCCATTTTAAAATGGAAATATACAAGTGTGACTTCTTTTTTCTATTTATTGATCTGACCGAGACAGAAAAAGAAAGCGGTTATAAAGAAGATGAACCCTTTTCAGCTGTTTTTGCTGGGAAAATTAACACCTAGACAAAAAAAAGTAGTATGACGTAGTGGACATGATTGACCATGAAATGCATGGATGAGCCAGGTCATCAGGAGTGAGTGCTTGACTTAACCCATTAACAACCAGGGTATTTTTGGTTTTTCATTTTCATTTTTTGCTCCCCTTCTTCCCAGAGCCATAACTTTTTTATTTTTTGGTTAGTATGACCACGTGAGGGCTCGTTTTTTGTGGGACGAGTTGTACTTTTGAACGGCATCATTGGTTTTACCATTTCGTATACTCGAAAACGGGAAAAAAATTCCAAGTGGGGTGAAATTGCAAAAAAAGTGCAATCCCACACTTGTTTTTTGTTTGGCTTTTTTACTAGGTTCACTAAATGGTAAAACTGACCTGCCATTATGATTCTCCAGGTCATTACGAGTTCACAGACACTGAGGCTGGCTGAGGGCTTATTTTTTGCGTGCCGATCTGACGTTTTTACTGATGCTATTTTGTACAATCTTTTCATCGCCCGTTATTGCATTTTATTGCAATGTTGCAGCGACCAAAAAAAGTAATTCTGCCGTTTTGATTTTTTTCTCACTACGCAGTTTACCGATTGGATTAGTTCTTTTTATATATTGATAGATCGGGCGATTCTAAATTTGGCAATACCATATATGTGTATATTTGATTTTTTTATTGTTTTATTTTGAATGGGGCAAAAGGGGAGTGATTTGAACTTTTAAATTTTTTTATGTTTTTAATATTTTTTAAAACATTTTTTTTACTTTTTACTTGCTTCAATGGTGACTTGAAGCTGCAGTTGTCCGATTGCCTCTGTTATATAAAGCAGGACTGTAGCTCACTTGCTATGAGTGTCGACCACCAGGCAGCGCTCATAGCGATCCAGAAATGACAACCACAGGGGTCTCTTGCCAACTCCGGATTGTCATGCCAACCCATCGGCGACCCACGGTCATGTGACACGGGCGCCAATAGGAGGAGGTAAAAATGCCCTTCCTGCTCGTGCATGTTAAATGCCGCTGTCAGCATTTGACAGCGGCATTTAACATGATAACAGCAGCGGATGAATCGTGATTTAACCTGTGGCTGTTCGGGACACATGTCAGCTGATCAGATCAGGGGGAGGGGGGATCCAATGATGGCCTCTGCCCGTCATTGAACATTAAGGGGTTAAAGAGGGGAAACTTAATTTTGGCTCATGGTGGGGTGCACCTTGGCATATTAATAGGGGATTCTTTGCATGGGACAAACCTTAACATATTGTAATATATTATAATATTTACAAATACTCATTAATTCCAGTGCAGTGTAGTCTGCAAGGGGTTTGTATGTTCTCCCTATTTTTGCTTGCGTTTCTTCCGGGTTTCCTCCGATTTCTTCCCATAATCCAATGACATACTGATAGAGAATGTAGATTGTGAGCCCAAATGGGGACAGTGATGATAATGTATGTAAAGTGCTGCGCTGCTGAATATGATGGTGATATATAGTGACTAAAATAAACATAATTGGATTACTTAGATTCACCTTGAATCTTATGAAAAAACATGAAAAATAATAAATTGGTACCATATATTACAAATGGGGAACCACTGAGTCTCCTTGGGGCTCATGCACACGACTGTAAAAATCGGACTAGTGCTATCCATCATTTCTCTCCTGGTTCTCCTCCTATCTCTCTGACCGCTCCTTTACTGTATCTTTTGTCAGTTCCTCCTCCTCTCACCTTCCCCTTACTGTTGGGGTTCCTCAAGGATCAGTCCTAGGCCCCCTCCTCTTCTCTTTGTATACTGCCCCTATTGGTCAAACAATCAGTAGATTTGGTTTCCAGTACCATCTCTATGCTGATGACACCCAATTATACGCTTCTTCTCCTGACATCACGCCAGTCTTTCTAGAAAACACCGGCAATTGTCTAAACGCTGTGTCTAACATCATGTCCTCACTATATCTGAAACTGAACCTGTCAAAGACTGAACTCCTTGTGTTTCCTCCCGCTACTATTGTACCTATACCCAACATTGCCATTTCCGTGTGTGGTTCTACTATTACTCCCCAGTAAAATGTCCGCTGTCTTGGGGTGATACTTGACTCTGAGCTTTCCTTTGTCCCCCACATCCGATCACTGGCTCGCTCTAGTTATCTGCACCTCAAAAACATTTCTAGAATTCGAACTTTTCTTACTTTTGACTCTGCAAAAACTCTGACTGTTTCTCTTATTCATTCTCGTCTCGACTATTGTAACTCCCTTCTAATCGGTCTCCCTCTTACCAAACTCTCCCCTCTCCAATCTGTCTTGAATGCAGCTGCCAGGATCATATTCCTCACCAATCGTTACACCAATGCCTCTACCTTGTGCCAGTCATTACACTGGCTACCCATCCACTCCAGAATCCAGTACAAACTTATTACCCTCACCCACAAAGCCCTCCATGGCTCAGCACCACCCTACATCTCCTCCCTTGTTTCAGTATACCATCCTACCCGCACCCTCCATTTTGCTGATGACCTGAGGTTAGCATCCTCAATAATCAGAACCTCCCACTCCCGTCTTCAAGACTATACACGTGCTGCGCCAATTCTTTGGAATGCACTTTCCAGGTCAATACGATTAGTCCCCAATTACCACAATTTTAAGCATGCCCTGAAAGCGCATTTATTCAGACTGGCCTATCGCCTCAACACATTAACCTAATCTATCCCTGTGTGGCAGAGCCAAAAGTTTTTTACCATAACCAGGTTCCCCGCATCATGCTCCCACATGCTTTATGCATCCATTAGCCCTCTGCATCCGTACTGTTACACACCTAACATTATGGCTGGTCCATACAATCAGGGCTACTGTTACCACCCACCTTTCGAGTCTCCCCTTTTTTCCTCATAGATTGTAAGCTTGCTAGCAGGGCCCTCATTCCTCTTGGTATCTGTTATGATCTATGTGATTATTGTTATGCTGTAATGTATATTGTCTGTACAAGTCCCCTCTAAAATGTAAAGTGCTGCGGCATATGTCAGCGCTATAGAAATAAAATGTATTATTATTATTATTTCGGCAGAGAGCACTTGTCACCATGTTATACTATGAGGCCGTGTCCGATATTTTCCTCTGTCTGATGAGAAAATTGCGGTATGCACATTTTGGATACAAGAATGGAAAAATTCAGATGTCATCTGAGTATGGTCCAATTTTTACAGAGCCCGCATCTTTTCCCGCACACAGGGGTGCACTATCATTAGTGCACATGTGCCGCTGCACAGGGGCTCAAGAGTTAAGGTGTAAGGGGGCCATTATCATCTTAGCAAGTAGATCTTGCCATAGTCACAAAGAGGGTCCCATATACTGCTCTTGCACAGAGGCTGTCTTCCATCTGTGTCTGCCACTGCCCGCACATGATGGTTGATTTAACTGCTTAAGACCCCGGTGCCTGTTATTATTATCCTGCTTTGAAAGCTAGACTGTGGCTGGTGTTCATAGATTTATTTTAGCTGTATATAGCAGTGTTGATGCACAGCTTTGTATAGCACAAGCAATTGCATGATCACAGATTCAAGTCCCCTTAGGGGACTATTAAAACCAGTAAAAAGTGAAAAAAAAGTTTTTTAAAAATATGAAAAAAAATCACAAAAGTTCAAATCGCTCCCATTTTGCCCCACTAAAAACAAAACAATTAAAAAAAATACACATATTTGGAATTGCTGTGTTCATAAAATTCCATTGTATCAAAATATAAAATAAATTAATCCGATCAGTAAATGGCGTAATGAAAAAAAACACACCAGGATTATGTTTTTTTTGGCCACAGCAACATTGCAAAAAAAATGCAATAAGAGGCAATCAAAACATTGCATCTACTCCAAAATGGTATCAGTAAAAGCCTCAGCTCAGAACGCTAAAAAAAGTGATCACACAGTGACAAATCCTGGAAAAATGAGAATGTTATGGCGACAAAACCAACGTGTATTTTTATTGCAAATTTCCATTTTTTTAACCATATAAATTGAAAAAAACTATACATGCTTGGTATCTAACAGAAAAGTTGTAGTCAACACTTCAGGCATTATATCAGAATTCTACCCAAAATATGCCAAAACATAATACTGGACATATCACTTGGTCCAATAAATTAAATCAAATCTGTAAGAAAAAAAACAAATGAACCAAAAAAACAATATTTCTAAAAATATAATTTTATTAATGATCGAAAAAGACACATAAAGCACAAACAAGGTTTAAAAGAAGTGGGAAACCCCAAAAAGGCTCCATGACCCACAATACGGCAGTATGAGGCTGCACAAGATACCTGTCCCCAGTAATCAAATTCCTATAATGCTAAAGTGCAAAGCGAAAAAGGGAGAAAGGGGAAGTCATGAATTCCCCCAAAATAGAGGAAAAAGAGAACAAATCACAAATAGCTTATGGAAAAAGTGCAACATGATTTACCTCCTGTGGGTGATGGAGCCAGCCCCAGCGCATGTTTCGTTTCCCCTTCTTCTGGGGGTATCTGCGAACTCGCACTGACCTGGATCAGTGATGTCATCGCTCCTTGCCCAAAAAGGAGCGGCAGAGCAGCAGAGGATGGGGATGAGTAAATATTTTTCCCCATTTTTTTCCCTGACTTCCCATTGCGGAAGCTACTTTTTGACTGAAGAGGCCCTTAAACGTGTAGATCACAGGCACAAGTTGCTAAAGTGCAGAAACTATGATGTTATGGTAAATACAAGCAACACAAAGCCTTAACACCACATGGATAGAACGGCATAAAGCTACAAGCTAATAGCCGATGCTTCATTTTTTAATGGAATTTTATTTGATAACTTTTCTGATATGGACTGTAATATTTTACATAAATTTATATTATATTTTTGCTGCAGGACGACATTCTTGTAGGCTACAATGGCAAAAAATATGGGCTACATATTCAATTATAAAAGCAATATATTTTTTCAAAATGTCACAATTTGTGAACTTTCAAGGCTGCAGTTCTTTCCATTACAAAACAGAAATGGATATTCAGATCCCCAGACTTGACGTTTATTTCTCTGATGGGAGAACTTACCCATTTTGTAGGTGCCAATAATATATCCATTATCTCTATTGCATACTTTGTGCAGTTAAATGTTATTTCTTGATTGCGTTCCTACTGTAAGTATTTTACGCATTTTACTTTTACTCATAGTCTATTTTTATGAAAAGTTGAGAAAAGAGAACTCTATTATAGATGTAATGGAGATAGACAGATATCCCTCAGGCTCAATACAATCATTTATTTTTTATTCCTATTTCAGAAAAGGAATATAACTATGCAGTTTAGCAGATTGTTAAACAAATGTATTTTATATGATGTGTATTATTGGTCACTGTGTTATACAATTCATTATAGATGCATGAAATATTATCACCCATGGCAAACGTTTTCATAATACTGATGTGATGAGAAATTACAATGTAACACAATTCTGTGATAGCGCTGTAGATTTTTATGTTTCATATAGGATGATGGAAATAACTCCTGCAAGAGTGTAAGCTCTTGTGGTCGGCGTGGTCCTCTATATCCTGTAGAGTGTCAGCTCTTATGATTAGTGTCATCTCCTTTCTCTCTCCTGTAGAGTGTTGAACAGTGAGGTCTTGTATCTCTCCCATAGAGTATAAGCTCTTATGGTCAGTGATGTCCTCTCTGTCTCCTGTAGAGTGTATGCATTTATGGTCAGCGGAGTCCTCTTTCTCTCCTGTAAAATGTAAGCTCTTATGATCAGTGGGATCCTCTATGTCCTCTGGAGTGTAAGCTCTTATGGTATGTGAGGTCCTCTCTTTCTCTCACTCTGTCTGTCACTGTTGCACAATGTAAGCTCTTATGGTTAGGGGAGTCCTCTCTCTCCTGTAAAGTGTAAGCTGTGATAGTCAGCGAATTCCTCTTTCTTTTGTAGAGTGTAATCTCTCATGATCAATGAGGTCATTTCTCTCCTGTAGAGTATAATGTCTTATGATCAGTGATGTCCTCTCTGTGTCCTGTAGAGTGTATGCTTTTATGGTCAGGGGGGTCCTCTTTTTTCTCTCTCCTGCAGAATGTAAGCTGTTATGGTCAGTGAGGTCCTTCCTTTCTCTCTACTGTAAAGTATAAGCTCTTATGATCAGTGATATCTTCTCTGTTTTAGGTAGAGTGTAAGCTCATATTATCAGTGATGTCCTCTCTGTCTCCTGTAGAGTGTAAGCTCTTATGGTCAGTGGGGTCCTCTCACTCATGTAGAATGTAAACTCGAATGGTCAGAGGGGTCCTCTCTCTCTCCTGTAGAGTATAAGCTCTTATGATCAGCAGGATCCTCTCTCTCATGCAGAATGTAAACTCTTATAGTCAGTGGGGTCCTCTCTCTCTCTGCTGTAGTGTGTAAGCTCTTATGGTAAGCGGGGTCTTTTCTCTCTCCTTCACATGTATTTACCGAGCAATTACCGCCTTTCCAGTATTGAGATTCATGTACATTTATTCACCAATATTTTTGAGTGGATAATTCTTCTTTGATCAGCATGCTTCCAGCACTATAGGTGTTAGAGAAACTCTTCCCTTACTTCCAGCATGAATTGCTCCTCCTATTGTCCAATGGTTTGTTTGTCACTGTATACATTTTGGCAGACAGGATAGTCCCCTCTTTCTTTAATCCAGCTTGGTGTCGCAGCTGCTAGAGTCAGATTAAACAGTAAATTATACAAAAGAAAGACATGCAGAAGTCAGCTTTTTATATAAAGTGATTTGCAAATTGTCTATTTATTACATTAGCTATCAAATAAGATCAAGATGTCTGAAACTACAATGACTATTAATTCACCAGATAAGTGGCATAGGTCCGTGACATAGCCCAAAAGAGTTATGGATCTGCACTTATTTGTTAAGAAGACTGTACCTACAATGCGTAGGGTATTGTCATGTGCATGAGACTTTAGCATGTATGGTGGTTGTACAAACTAGCCAAAAGTGGGCTAATGATCTAATATACAGTACTCCAGCAGGTGGAGAAACAGTGCTGCAAAGTAAGAAGTAAAAATGCTTTGAAAAATAATTTCTTTTTTTTATCAGTTAACAAAAGTGAATGAACAAAAGGGAAATCTAAATTCAATATTTAGTGTGAGCGTTCTTTGTCTTCAAAAAAGCCTCAATTCTTCTCTGTCCACTTATACAAAGTTTTTGAAGGAAATCGGCAGAAAAGTTATTCCAAAAATCTTGGAGGGCTGACCACAAATCTTCTGTGGAAGTTGCTTGAACAAATGCTTCTGTCTCTTCCTGTGATCCGAGACAGACTCAATATTGAGATCCTGTCTCTGTGGGGCCGGATCATCACTTCCAGGACTCCTTGTTCTTTTTTACCCTGAAGATCGTTCTTAATGAAATACACTGGATGTTTGGGGTCGTTGTTCTGCTGCAGAATAAATTCTGAGCCAACCAGACACCTCCCTGATGGTATTACGTGATGGATAAGTATCTGCCTGGGTTTCTCAGCATTGAGGACTCCATTAATCTTGACCGTATCTCCAATTTCATTCAACAAAATTCCATCCAAAACTTGCAAATACCCTCCCCCATTCTTCACAGCTGCCTACAGACACTCATTAGTGCACCTCTTTTCAGTCTTTAGGTGAACAAACTTCCTTCTGTTCCAGCCAAATATTTCACATTGGAAATCATTGGTCCAGAGCACATGCTGCCATTTTTCCGCACCCCAGTTCCTATGTGTTCATGCATAGTTAGGAGCCACTATGGGGGTGACTGTAAGGAATCATACTGTGTGTGGGAAGCCATACCTGCTAAAAGCTTTAGCACAGTACTGTATAAGGCGGCTTTATGCACAGTAGAACTATTCCTTGATGCAATATGTTGGTGGAAAGAGGGATTAGGTATATTGGATTGGTTGTTTTCGAAGGATATCAGTGTATGTTGAGGAATAGAGTTAATCTGCAGATAAATGCGGTACAATATTGTTAGGCCGCCTTACTGAAAGTGCGGCTACCAGCGGAAAATTAAAGAAGTTGTCAACAACCTTAGCATTCATAGGTCATCAATGTCTGATCAGTGAGGGTGTGACACCAGGACCCCCATGATCAGTTACTCCCAGTGTCAGCGGAGGCCAGAGTTGCTTAGTTGCTGAGCTGCACAACTCCATTGACAGAGTAGTGACCATGGCCGGGTACTGGTCATTCACCCCCTATTGATTTAATTAGGGTGTTGGATATGCAGTATCCGGCAGTGGCCACCATACAGTTGATGGAGATATGTTTTGGAGCGCCGCACCTGAGCAGCTCTGGCCGCTGACGATACCAAAAGCAGCTGATCAACGGGGGTGCCAGGTGTCAAACTCCCACCGATCAGATATTGATGGCCTTCTCTAAGGATAGGTCATTAATGGTAAAGTCATGCACAACCTCTTTAACTTATTTCTTTCTGAGATCTATTGGTTTTTGGTCACAGAAGGATGCACATGGCGGCTACAGTCACTGCCCATAACATCCCTTACTATACTGTATTCACGCACCGGCACATTGATTGGCAGCCAGCTCATACTTACTGCTGCCGCTCGCAATGCTGTGAGCTGTGACTGTAACCAATTTGTGCACCTCCCCCAGGAATAATAAAGTTAATTTTCTTCCAGGAGCCACACTTTTAGTAAAGTGGCAGGACAGCATTAACTGCAGATTAACCCTTCATCTGCAGATTAATAGAGTATGTGGACATGACAGGATCCTATTAACTTTTTACTTTTTTTTTAAGTTTATTGCTCTTTTAATGCTATCCAAATAATTGTCAAAGGGTTTTTGGGATCAGTGATACAGTTGCTTAATTGAAAAAGCACTTGCCTAATTGATGTAGCACTTGCCATGCTTAAACTTAGTGCGTGCTGTCATCTCAGCAGTATTATGCCCAACATACCAGCTGCTCCTCAATGTGATGCTTGGTGAAAAGTAATGAGTTCCTGTTGGAAGTATTTTGCCTTTCACTTCCTCCCAGCGGTTGGCACCATTTTAATACAAGTGATCATCATACTAATAACAATACTGATGCATTTTCAGCCTAGATACCATTTGCCAGCCACATCTGTATTTGTTTGCTGCTAAAATGTACATTTTCTAAAACCCCAGGTGACCAAGAGAAAAACAACAAGATATCCCGGCAATGTGAAATTCAGTTTAACTAAAATGAGGATGTAATAGTGCTAAGTTGGTCATTTGGCACAACCTGCTGGGATATTAACATGATGTCAGTGCTTTCCAAAACTGTAGCATTGAAGGTAAACATACTGGGTCATCCTAATAGAAAGAGTTATGATCATGTGCCAACAACAAAGTCTCAAAGATGGTAAATTTAGTTCAGCTGAAATAAATTATCGACAGTTGGATCAATGCCCTAAACAGAGACGGTGAGATTCGATTGCTCCATTAATCAGAGCAAAAACAACATCTAGCTCTGAATAATAGCTTCTTAATGTTTTCTCATTCCTTTCGCCAACCTCAAGGAGGAGAATCTAGAGTTGATTGCTAGAAGTTGCACATATGATGGCAAAGACTATTAAAATGGGGGACCCTAAAAAAAGTGACGTAGGGTCCCCCTATATTTAATAACCAGCAAAGGCTATGCAGGCAGCTGCAGACTGATATTAATAGCCATGGCTACTGACCCCCCCAGGCTAAGTATACAGTTGTGAGCTGATATTAATAGCCTGGGAAGCTCTATTGGCATTACCCCATTCCCAAGCTATAAACATCGGCCCCCCCGCCATTGGCTTTCCCTCTGCTGGTTACAAAAATTGCGAGGGAGCCCACACCATTTTTTTCTGAAAAATAATCTTTTATTAATTAAATACATGTACAGTAAGCAGCACATGCTGTTTTAATTGTATTTGTCACTGACATCTCTATATCTATCTATTCTATTTGTATTTACTGTATGTAATCCATCTCTTCTTCCTTGTCAGCTCCCTGCAGTGATGGTACTGTACTTTTCTTCTATCTATTATATATATATGTACTGTATATATATATATACATATATGTACAGTATATATGTGTGTGCCACTGACACAAATATATACAGTATATACAGTATATGTATTCTATGTGTATATATCTATTCTATCTATTCTATTCAAACCTGTCAGTGTAATTTTACTGTATGCTGCACATGAATTTTACTTGCTCGCCGAATACGGCTGAGAAAATAAATGCTGATGTTTAGCTGCTCCATAGATTAACACTGGGCCGAGTGCTATGCGATGTTTTCTCACATAGCACTCACCCGTATTCTACGGTAGTGTGACAACGGCCTTCATCATCCGCTCCTGCGCTGTAAATAAATAATTTAAAAAAAAACCTGTGTGGATTCCCCTGTATTTTTGATAACTGGCCAGGCAAAACTCACAGCTGGGGGCTGCAAGCCTCAGCAGTCTTCTTCAGCAAGGCTGGTTAACAATAATAGAGGGTTCGTCATGCCGTATTTTTTAATTATTTAAATAAATAATTTCAAAAAATGGCATGAAGTCCCCCCCCATTTTTGACAATCAGCCTTGCTAAAGCAGACAACGGTCACAGAGTGACTGGCCCAGTGTGACACGACCCACCAATCAGTCGGTCACTAAATGGCAAAAAAAAACAAACATACCTGGGAAAGCTTTAACAACGGTGGGCCCTGCGATAGGGAATGGGGAAATGGACACCTCCTGCACTCTCCTGATGATGTGCCCTGCTCTTACTCCCATCCCTGTATGGGGTTTTTTCAACTCATCGCCGAGCAGGATACCTAAACCCTTACTTGCCCTGCTCCTATCCCTAAGTAGGGTATTGGCAAGTGAAGACACTGGTCCCACAGCTGCGCTAAGACAACACAAGGTAAGGTAAGACAAACACCACAGGGAAAAGGAAACACAAAAACAACACCTAGCTTTCTCTGATGCAATGCACTGCACAGCAGAGTAAGGCACCAGATAACAGCATTCAGTTGAAGCACCACTATACGAGCAACCTCCTGTCTTCAGCATGGTTGGTACCCAAAAGGACCTGTATCACTAACAGTCAGCTGTTGCATCAGGTGACCTTTTGACGGAAGGTGGGAGTGGTCGCCATCTGCATCAGCAAACTCAGAAGCAATGTAATTACACCAACGGCCACCAGGGGGAAAAACTGACATTATCCCCCGATTGCCTGAAAGGAAAAAAGTTTTAATATTAAATGCCAAATCTGCCACAGATCCAAAAATGGATCGTGACAACAACTGGGGTCTGGTATTCTAAGGCTGGTAAGGGGCCATGGATATCAGCCCGCAGCTGTCCAGAAAAGGCACATCTATTAGATGCGCCAATTCTTATGCTAAGGAAAGTGTGAAAGGGTTAACTCAACATTTTTGCAACAATGGGTCTTTTCAAGTCCTTTTCCTTAAAGGAGAGGTTTATTTTAATCTCAAATCTCTTAATGTCATAATCTAATCTCTTCTAATATACTTTAATTCAAAAGTCCCTATTGTTCTCTCACTAAGCTATGGATCTGCTTTATTTTTTTTTCACTACTCCCTGTTTGATGACACTTTGTTTGGGATACTTGATTTTACAGTGAGGGGAGCCATGGAGGGTTTAGGATCCCTGCATTCTGAATTTAGACCAAATTTTGATAGAGAATGGCGTCTTTTAGCATGCCATTAGATAAATCTTATCACTTTTTGTAAGATGTGTTATTTAGTAAAATCATCAGTCATAGACTGGTCAGGTACTGTTTAAACCTTCGTCAAGCGCAATAGGCCTGACAGACACAGCAGGGGGGACATATTATTGATGCAATCTGTGCAGCTGCACAGGAGTTCAAGAGGTATGGGGGGCCTGTTGTGAGTTCATTTTCCCCTTCACCATTGAGGTCTGATGAACTCCCTCTTCTGGTGAAGGAAGGTAGTGAGGCTGATTACCAAGCACCTGGGCAGGATGATGATGACTGGGTGACGGGAATTGCTGACTGGATATAAGGCAGCCGACGCCCTTCTGCCTTGCTGGTGATCTGTCTGAGGGATTCTAGGAGACCAGTCTGATTCCTGCTCCTCAAAAGCTAAGTTTTCTGCTCTTCTTTTTGCATTTGTGTTTTGGTTTTGTTCTGCCTTGTTTTTTCTGGAATTCTGCCATTCCCTGCTGGGGTGAGCTGAATTCCTTTTTGCTCTGTCTTCAGAAAATACCTGAGTGCTGATATAGTCTTTTTGAAGCCTAGCGTCTTCAGGGCCTTTTACCTATCAGCCTGTTGGCTCTTGTTTTGATAGGGTTTTGGCGGATCACAGACAGCAGCTTTCCTATCCTGTCCTGTTTAGTTAGCTTGGGCCCCATCATTTGCTCAGCCTATCTTTCTATTTGTGTGAGTGCTTTTTCATCTTGCTTCACCGTCATTATATGTTGGGGGCTGCCTATTGCTTTGGGGTCTGCTCTGGGGCAGTTTAGTTTTCCCTTTCTGTCTTTAGGCTTATGTAGTTCTCCGGCTGTGATCGAGGGGTCTAGGGCACCGTAGGAACCCCCCACGGCTACTGCTAGTTGTTGTTGATAGGTTCAGGGGTCTGCAATCCGATAGCTGCCAACTTCTCTGGTTTTCTGGACTTAGCTTGCATTTCTGTTTTTGCCTCCTACGGTGACTCGTTCATAACAGGGGCCCATTTTTACCTCCAAATCAGGTGCAGTTTTGCATTTTTAAGAGCTCTGGGGCTGCAAGGGACCCTTATATTGTTCTTGCACAGGGGCTCTTTTCCCTTTATATCTGCTAGTGAGATACAGTTCACAAATTTTCATTTACCCTCCTCTCCAAGGCAGCAGGGAAACCCACCCCTATCATTACCTTCCTATATTTAGGTGCTGCTTGTAACCCCCCACTCAGTTTTACCGCCATCCTTGTGGAGAGCAGGTGTGACCTCCGGGGCCTTTCAGGCTCATTCCACCTGAACAATTTCACTTTTGAAGGTTCATACTTTTTGGGGCTTTTCATCACAGTTGCCTAATTTGCTCATTTTATGAATGAATAATGAAAAGTTTGTGGATATTTGATAGAAATAAGTAGGGTTTTCTTACCAATAAGAGGGTATTCTTAGAAATAGCCTCTCAGTACGTAATCTCTGATATGATGTGAAATCATAATACGATCTTCCAGCCTTGCTTTTCTCTCTGCCAATGTTTTTTTTTCTGCTGAACTTTTAACGTCTGAATCTGAGTGACTATGAGTCCAGTAGCATCTAAGTGCTGTACAATAAAGAATTATTCCTGATTTTAATATTTAGTAATAGTTATGTCCTGAAAACTGGAAGCTATTTGGCAGCAGTTGTGAAATTTGGGCACTTTTTGTTTTACTACAATTATGGTTATTAAATTTTTTTTTGGCATCTGATTTTGTGTACTCTCTTTTACACATCCCTATGAAGGTCACTGATTACTTTTAGAGCCCAGAAATTGAGATAATTAAATATTATAGGTGGTTTTCTAACCTGCTTGCCAGAGGCACTGTGTCTGAACTCGTGGTGCCTGAGATGTGCCTGACCCAGGCTTAAAGGGGTATTACCATCTCCAAGATCCTGTCCCAATATACAGGGTGGGCCATTTATATGGATATACCTAAATAAAACGGGAATGGTTGGTGACCCAGATCGACATGCTGAATTTGCAGAATAGGCAAACTAAAAATTGGAACAGGACCCTCAGTTTAAACAGAACATTATGTTCAGTGATGATGGACTACTTGCTAGAGATGGGGTGCACCTTACGAAGACTGGAAAGCATGTATTTGGAAGTCGCCTTGCTACACTTGTAAAGAGAGCTTTAAACTAGAACAACATGGGAAGGGAAGCAAAAGACCAGAAAAACCCATACACCTGACAAATGCTATTGATAACTCTGCTATTAGAAGTGGAAAGGAAGAACACAGACAAAAGAATCTAATTAATAAAAATATTGGAGAAAGAGAAACCAATCACAAACTAAAATGTTTCTATACTAATGCACAAAGCATGGGCAACAAACAAGGAGAATTGGAACTACTAACACAGGAAAAGAAATATGATGTCATTGGAATCACTGAAACTTGGTGGGACAATACACATGATTGGAATACAAGACTAGAAGGATACAACTTATTTGCAAGAAACAGACTTGATAAACGAGGAGGGGGTGTTGCATTGTATGTTAGAAACGCGTATATCTGCACAGAGATTGAAGCTTCAGAGACTGGGAGTTCTGTGGAAACTGTTTGGGTAAGAATACAAGGACAGAACAATGGAAAGGACACCATTGTAGGCATTTACTACAGGCCGCTTGTGCAAGCTGAAGATATGGATGAACTCTTTATGCATCAAATGGCCAAGTTCTCCAAAAAATATGACATAGTTGTCATGGGAGATTTCAACTATCCAGACATTTGTTGGGAATCTCTCTCAGGCAAAACTAACAGGTCAAGGAAATTCTTATCCTCTCTTGCTGACAACTTTATCTTCCAAAAGGTAGGGGAGAAAACAAGGGGAACTGCTACCTTGGATCTAATCCTTATAAACAGGGAGGAAATGGTTGAGGAGGTAAAAGTGGCTGGAACCCTAGGAGGTAGCGACCATGCTATTTTAGAATTTTGGATAACTAGAGGCGGAAGACCTGTGAAGACTCAGACGTCAAGGTTAGATTTCAGAAAGACAGATTTTAAGGGATTCAGAAAGATAATTGGAGGGATCCAATGGCTGGATATCCTTAAAGACAAAAATGTCCAGGAAGGATGGGAAATCTTGAAAAATGAAATTCTCAAAGCACAGTTGTTAACAATTCCGAAAAGAGGGAAGAATAGGAAGCATTTAAGGAAACCAGGATGGGTGAACACAGAACTTAAGCACATGCTAAAAAGGAAGAAAAAAATGTTTATAAAATGGAAAGAGGGAGGCATATCTAAAGAAGAATATAATGCTGTCTGCAGAACCTGAAGGGCACAAATCAGATTATCTAAAGCTGAAAATGAATTGAGGCTTGCAAGAGATGTCAAAAGCAATAATAAAGGATTTTGGGGATATGTCAAAAGTAAAAGAAAAGTCAAAGATGCTATAGGATTTTTACAGGATGAAAATGATGAAATGGTAAGACAGGATGTTGAGAAGGCTGAACTTTTAAATTCCTATTTTGCATCTGTTTTCTCTCAGAAAGGAAATGTAACACCAACTGTTATTCACTGTCCTATTAAGGGAATAGAAGAATCCAGGATATCTATAAACAGAAAGATAGTGAGGAAACACTTAGCTAACTTAAATGAATTCAAGTCTCCAGGTCCAGATGAATTACACCCCAGAGTACTGAAGGAGATAGCAGAAGAAATTTTTGAACCCCTCTCCATAATCTTTGATAATTCTTGGAGAACAGGAGAAGTGCCAGAAGACTGGAGAAGAGCAAATGTTGTTCCTATCTTCAAAAAGGGGAAGAAGGTGGACCCAGGCAACTATTGTCCGGTGAGTCTGACTTCTATACCAGGAAAGATCTTCGAACAAATTATTAAACAACATGTATGTCAATACCTGGATAAGAATGAAGTGATCAAACAGAGTCAGCATGGGTTTGTAACTAATAAGTCATGTCAGACTAACTTAATTTCCTTCTATGATGGTATCACTGATTGGGTGGATCAAGGAAATGCTGTAGATATAGTATATCTTGACTTCAGCAAAGCATTTGACAAAGTCTCTCATACAATCCTTATTGAAAAAATGACTAAGTATGGAATGGACAAGGCAACTGTTAGGTGGATTCATAACTGGCTTAGTGATCGGACCCAAAGAGTGGTCGTAAATGGCTGCACATCCAGTTGGAAGAATGTCTCAAGTGGGGTACCACAGGGCTCTGTCCTGGGCCCTGTATTGTTCAACATCTTTATCAACGATTAAGCCTAGTTTCACACTTGCTTTTTTTTGCAGCGCGTTTTTCCCGCAAAAAAACGCATTGAAAAAATGCATACATAAGCATACAACTGCTGCGTTTTTTTCAAGCATTTTTATGAGCATGCATGAAAAAAACGCAGCGTTTTTATGCGTTTGTATGCGTTTTTAGTGCGTTTTTACCGCGTTTGCGTTTTTTTCCAACATTTTTAGGTGGCCCCTCACACTACCCAAACCATGACTTTACTAACCCTAACCCTGACCCTAACCCTAACCCTAACCCTGACCCTAACCCTAACCCTAACCCTGACCCTAACCCTTAACCAAATCATACTTAACCCTAACCCAAACCCTAAACCCTAACTAACCCTAACCCTAACCCTAACCCTGACCTTAACCCTAACCCTAACCCTGACCCTAACCCTTAACAAAACCATACTTAACCCTAACCCTGACCCTAACCCTAACCCTAACCCTAACCCTGACCCTAACCCTTAACCAAACCATACTTAACCCTAATCCTGACCCTAACCCTGACCCTAACCCTAACCCTAACCCTGACCCTAACCCTTAACAAAACCATACTTAACCCTAATCCTGACCCTAACCCTGACCCTAATCCTTAACAAAACCATACTTAACCCTAACCCTGACCCTAACCCTAACCCTGACCCTAACCCTAACCCTAACCCTGACCCTAACCCTTAACAAAACCATACTTAACCCTAATCCTGACCCTAACCCTGACCCTAATCCTTAACAAAACCATACTTAACCCTAATCCTGACCCTAACCCTGACCCTAACCCTAACCCTAACCCTAACCCTAACCCTGACCCTAACCCTTAACAAAACCATACTTAACCCTAATCCTGACCCTAACCCTTAACCAAACCATACTTAACCCTAACCCTGACCCAAACCCCAACCCTAACCCTGACCCTGACCATAACCCTAACCCTAAACCCCCTTAACTAACCCTAACTCTAACCCAAACCCCTAAATTCCATGGTTAAAAAAAAAACGCATATGCAAAAAAACGCATACATGAGCATGCCAGTGCGCACATATGCGCATCCATAGGCTATAATGGCCATTTTTAGCGCAAAACGTGCGCATATGTGCGCATGCGCTTTTTTGCAGGGCCAAAAAATGCAACATGCTGCGTCTGGAAAATACCAACGCACACCCCAAAAAAACGCAGCGCATGAAAATCGCATACATGCACTTACCAGCGCGCAGGTATGCGCACCCATGTTAAATATAGGGGAAAAAACGCATGCGCAGGTATGCGTTTTTTTCCAGCGCTAAAAAACGCAAATGTGAAACCAGCCTCAGATGAAGGAATTGAGGGTAAACTGATTAAATTTGCTGATGACACAAAGCTAGGAGGGATAGCTAATACTAGAGAAGAGAGAGAGAGGATTCAAAAAGATTTAAATAAACTGGAGAAGTGGGCAGCAACTAACAAAATGGTTTTTAACAGGGAGAAATGCAAAGTACTACATCTGGGCAATAAAAATGAAAAAAGCATATATAGAATGGGAGGAATAGGGCTAAGTGACAGCACATGTGAAAAAGACTTGGGTATACTAATAGATCACAGACTGAATATGAGTCAATAGTGTGATGCAGCAGCAAAAAAGGCAAATGCAATTCTAGGATGTATTAACAGAAGCATACAGTCTAGATCACGTGAAGTCATTATTTCCCTCTACTCCTCTTTGGTCAGACCTCATCTGGAATACAGTTTTGGGCACCACATTTTAAAAAAGACATCAACAAACTGGAGCAAGTTCAGAAAAGAGCGACCAGAATGGTGACCGGTCTGCAAACCCTGTCTTATGAGGAAAGGTTGCAGGATTTGGGAATGTTTAGTTTGCAAAAGAGAAGACTGAGAGGAGACTTAATAGCTGTCTACAAATATCTAAAGGACTGTCACATTGTAGAAGGATCAACTTTATTCTCATTTGCACAAGGAAAGACTAGAAGCAATGGGATGAAACTGAATGGGAGGAGACACAGATTAGATATTAGAAAAAACTTTTTGACAGTTAGAGTGATCAATGAGTGGAACAGGCTGCCTCGAGAAGTTGTGAGTTCTCCTTCAATGGAAGTCTTCAAACAGAGGCTGGACAGACATCTGACTGGGATGATTTAGCGAATCCTGCTTTGAGCAGGGGGTTGGACCAGATGGCCCAGGAGGTCCCTTCCAACTCTACGATTCTATGATTCTATGATTCTATGATTCAATGAGGTAAACTTTTTTGGGTGGGCCAATTATGTGGATGCACCTAAACAAAATGGGAATGGTGACAGTTTTCTTGCGTAGAGTGTCTTGCATTGAAATCTGCTGCAATGACCCGGGTACTGCGCTCACCAGACATCAACACAATTTCCATCCGCTCCTCACGTGTTAACATCTGCGACATGTCAATGGCTGTAAACAAAGAGAACATGTAAATAACTCATGAAAGAATAAAGTTACATTAAAACCAAGCACACCATTGTTTTTCTTGTGAAATTCTCAATAAGTTTGATGTGTCACATGACCCTCTTCCCTTTGGAAAAAATACAGTTGAATCCAAATTGGCCAACTTCAAAATGGCCATCATGGTCACCACCCATCTTGAAAGTTTCCCCCCTCCCATATACTAATGTGCCACAAACAGGAAGTTGATATCACCAACCATTCCCATTTTATTTAGGTGTATCCATATACATGGCCCACCCTGTATAGCAGGTGTAATAATAATATTATCAAATACCTCCAATTAGAAATATAGTATAGTTTTCTGATTCGCTATGTCTCTTTCCTCATATGCAGCCATTGCAGGACCTTAGTGCAGGACCTTAGGTTTCCATGGTTATGACCACTGATATAGTGACAGTTAATTAGCTAGTAGCTAATAGCCGTAACCAGGGATACCTAAGGTCTTGCAATGCCTGCCTGCACTTGAGGAAAGAGCTATAACTAATCAGAAAAACTGTACTATATTTCTAATTTGAAGTATTTGCTAATATTATTATTATTACACCGACTACATATTGGGATAGGATCTTGGAGATGGGAATATCCCTTTAAGTCACTGCAGGTAATTGGCGCATTGTGTCAGACCTATCAGTGCATGTTGAGTTGTTTTTTTACAATAACTGCAAAGCCACATGTTGATGATGACTGGTAAAGTATCAGTTCTGCAGTAGTAAGAAAATGCTGTCCATGGTCCTGAAACACATCATCGGAAAGGAAGAAGTAGGAAGGACAATGAAAAGAACAAAACAGGTTTGTATTGAATGTAGAGAGATCACTCCTCTCCCTCATCTTTTTATAGATTGAAAACTCTTGTAATCGTCTTAAACCCCCCAACTCATTAACCCCCACACTCATTAACCCCCATCCCCACACATTAACCCCCATCCCCACATTAACCCCCATCCCCACACATTAACCCCCATCCCCACATTAACCCCCATACCCACTCATTAACCCCCCACCTATTAACCCCCATCCCCACAATCTCAAATCTCTTAATGTCATAATCTAATCTCTTCTAATATACTTTAATTCAAAAGTCCCTATTTTCCCACTCATTAACCCCCCACACATTAACCCCCATCCCCACATTAACCCCATCTCCACTCATTAACCCTCACACATTAACCCCCATCTCCACTCATTAACCCCCATCTCCACTCATTAACCCCCCACTCATTAACCCCCATCCTCACATTAAGCCCCACACTTTAACCCCCATCTCCACTCATTAACCCCCACACATTAACCCCCCCACTCATTAACCCCCATCCCCACATTAACCCCCCCACTCATTAACCCCCCCACTCATTAACACCCATCCCCACATTAAACCCCATCTCCACTCATTAACCCCCCCACTCATTAACACTCCCCCATCTCCCATCTTCGGTGGTTCTTCAGCTCCACAGAGGAGCACACTTACCACCAGCGTTTGCTCTGGGCGCCGGGGAGTGACATCAGCAGCGTGATCACATGACATGATCATGCTGCTGACGTCGCTCTGACCCGGCGGTCAGAGTTTCAATTGTACTGGTATCTGTATAGACGCCAGTACAATTGCTGCCTGGGAGCCGGCGCTGCCTCCTTCTCTGTGCTGGCTGTCAGCTTGACAGCCGTCACAGAGAACAGCTGACTCACAGGATGGGGAGCGGCAGAATGCAGCCGCCGGGGGAGACACTGCGGACCGCTGCATTAGGCGGCCTGACTGCGCCCCCCTGCTGCCTGCGCCCGGGGCAACTGCCCCGGCTGCCCCCCCGGATACGCCTCTGGCCATGCATACAAGGATAGGGATGAAGGGACAATGCATACAGGGATGGTGAGTCATGCATACAAGGACAGGGATGGGGAGCTGTTGTGAGTAAATTTTCCCCTTCACTACTGAGGCCCGAGGAACTCCCTCTTCTGGTAAAGAAAGGTAGTGAGCCTGATTATCAAACACCTGAGTCTGATGATGATGACTGGCTGAGTGGAGTTACTGACTGGATATAAGGCTGCCGACGCCCTTCTGCCCTGTGGGTGATTTCTCTGTGGGATCCTTGGAGACCAGTCTGAATTCCTGCTCCTCTAAAGCTAAGTTTTCTGCTCGGCTTTTTGCATTTGTGCTTAGACTTTGTTTTGCTTTGTTTTTCTGGATTTCTGCCATTCCCTGCTGGGGTGTGCTGAATTCCTTTAGCTCTGTCTTCTGAAAATACCTGAGTGCTGATTTAGTTTTTGAAGCCTAGCTGCTTCAGGGTCTTTTTCATATCAGCTTGTTGGCTTATGTCTTTGATAGGGTTTTGGCAGATTGCAGACAGCAACCTTCCTTTCCTGTTCTGTTTAGCTAGCTTGGGCCCCATCGTTTGCTCAGCCTATCTTTCTATCTGTGTGAGTGTTTTTTCATCTTGCTTCACCATCATTATATGTTGGGGGCTGCCTTTTACTTTGGGGTCTGCTCTGGGGCAGTTTAGATTTCCTTTTCTGTCTTTAGGCTATTTAGCGCTCCGGCTGTGATCGAGGGGTCTAGGGCATCGTAGGAACCTCCCACGGCTACTGCTAGTTGTGTTGATAGGTTCAGGGGTCTGCAATCTGATAGTTGCCAACTTCTCTGGTTCTCTGGACTTAGCTAGCATTTCTGTTTTTGCCTCCTACGGTGACTCAATCATAACAGGGAGCCATGCATACAAGGATAGGGATGAGGGAATAATGCATACCTGGCTTAAACTCGAGTCAATACTTTTTCCCAGTTTTTCGAGGCCAAATCAGTTGTCTTGGCTTATACTCGGGTCGGCTTATACACGAGTATGTACGGTTGTTAATATTTTTTCATCAAAAATTGCAAAAGGCTGCACAACCATGTCAATGTGTACGTAAATACAGATGGTCTCCACCATTCAGCGTCGTTATCTAAGCATACTTTCCAGACAAGGTTTTAATTATGAGCTGTCAGATTTCTTTTCTTTGGTGGTTGGATGGCTTTTACACTCTTTGATCAAAAACACTAAGTACCTTACATTTTAAATGTTTGCAGCAATATTGGAGTTCATGTATTCAGTAATAGCAGTGTGCTGATGAATCGTGTATGTATAATGTAAAAATATGGAAATTGTGCTTTATTGGTCATAGATTAAACTATTTTGGAATTTTGCAGCACTAAGTTCTGATTTCAAGTATTGCAATTGATTCATTTTTGAAGTTTAAAAATGATAAAATAACTTTGCACCTGGAGCAACGTGGAACAACAGAGCTGAAAAAGCTAGACAGCATCTGGAGCAACATGGACCAGTGGAGAGTAGAGCTTGATATGCTGGACAGCACCTGGAGAAGCATGGAACAGCATAAATGGATATGTTGGACAGCACCTGGAGCAACATGGAACAGTAGAGCTGGATATGCTGAACAGCACCTGGAGCAACATGAAACAGTAGAGCTGGATATGCTGAACAGCACCTGGAGCAACATGAAACAGTAGAGCTTGATATGCTGGGCAGCACCTGGAGAAGCATGGCACAGCAGAAATGGATATGTTGGACAACACCTGTAGCAACATGGAGCAGTAGAGCTGAGTATGCAGGACAGCACCTTGTCGTAGATGAGATGTTCTCTCTCCGGTAGAATCGATTGGCATAGGTACCTAACATTGTTGAAGACTAAAAATCAAAGACACTCGACAGCAGGTTATCTTTCAAGAGAATTTTGTTTATTGTCATTAGCCCATTTCTTATAGGTTGCCCTGGTTATGCAGTATTTCATAATATTACACAATGATTGGCATAAATATTGGTAGAATCAATGATTAGGCAGAGACCATGATTTTTGATATGATAGATTATACTTAAGACGCCATCATGATGTCTAAAATTTTCTGAAAAATCACCGTAAATGGTTTGTCCTTGTCAGCAATAGAAATTCTGTACTTTCCCATGATTTCTGAGAAAAATTGTTTTTTGTACAGACGGAACAGAAAAATAACTCCCATCCATTCAAGGTCAACTATTGCTCAATTTTAAGAGAGCAAGGATGTTATGGAGACACAAATGATAACGATTGTAAAGGAAATAAACATAAGAACAGAAAAAAGACACATTTTAACCACTTCTTTAACAACCTGGAGACGCATGGAACATCAAAGCTGGTGGTCATCAGCTCGAGTAGCATGTAACTGCAGAGCTGCATATCATATACAGCAGCGGAAGCACCATGGAACATACAGATTTGGGTATTATGGACTGCACCTGGAGCAGCATGAAACAGCAGAGCTAGGTATGATGGATGGCACGTGGAGCAGCATGAAACAGCAGAGCTAGGTATGATGGATGGCACCTGGAGCAGCATGAAAGAGCAGAGCTAGGTATGATGGATGGCACCTGGAAAAGCATAGAACAGCATAACTGGATATCATGGATGGCACCTGGAACAGCATAGAACAGCAGAACTAGATATGATGAATGACATCTGAAGCTGTATAGAACCGCGCAGAGCTGGATATGCTGAAAGGCACCTGGAACAGCATAGAACAGCAGAGCTGGTTAGGATGAATGACACCTGGAACAGCATAGAACAACAGAACTGGATTGGATGGATGGCACCTGGAACAGTATAGAACGGCACAGCTGGATATGATGGTTGGCACTTGAAATGGCATACAACAGCAGAGCTGGATGTGATGGATGGCACCTGGAACAGCATAGAACAGCATAGTCATTTGGAACTACAAAGGAATACATAATTATTTATCCAGTGCACTTGTGAAGCCCCAAAGCACATTTCACTCAGCTTCCTCAGTGGGTGTATGTAGAATAGGGGGAGATCTAGGAATTAATATACTGTGTAATGGCCAATGGAGAGGACACAGTGTTTGTATTCACAGTAGTGGCTGATTACAGTAGATGTTTGAGCCCTGTATTATACTGTTTGTTGTAATATCCCAACTGTGTGTTACCATACCTGTGATAGTCCAAGCACTGTGCGCACTTTTAAACCACTATATTAAAACAACAATGATTACAAGAACTGTGACATGTTTACTTATGTGGTATTGTGCCATTATTAATGGTTATATATGTATTGTGGCATGGCCAAGGGTCGTATAGTCGATGGGAGGTATGTATGTGTCTCAGAGATGGCTTGGCTCTGTAATGTAAGGTACATTGGATATTAATATACCTCTAATGTATTGCAAGGACCTGTGGTGAGGTCACGGGCACGTGACCAGTCAGCTGCTGGGTTCGTGAGTGTGGCTATACCCTTATAACGTGATCTGCTCCTAAAGCACAGTGTTGTATGTGGGGAGGTCTAAGCCTCCCGTGTGTGCTGAGGCTCCAGGACTGAGCCTGAAGTTACATGCATTTGTGTTTGTTTTTGCCTAAACTAAAGGCTATTTCTTTTGTGACGTGCTGCTTTATGGGTTTATGGTGTAATAAACCCCATGAACTTTAAAGGAACCTACCTCATGATTGTCTCCCGCTGCACCTGAGCGAGTAGAATCCCTACACTATATATGTTTAGCAATTTTCTTTTCGTACATGCAAGCTATTTTAGATATTTTAGAAAATTTCTAAATAAAAAGTGACTTTATTAACTGTGGCATAGTAGTTGAAGAAGTGTCCTATCCCCTTGATCTGAGGGGTCGGATTGTATTACTAATTGAATTGGGTGCATCCCATACCAACATATAAGGCATAATGATGATACAAACATGATGATTCCACTCACTTTTGGTAACTTCTCTACTGCCCAGTAATAATCCTTACAAATCTCCTTTCTGCAATGTTATATAAAGAAAAGGTACTGCTGGACTGTTTGCCCTGGCTTTCCTCCATCACTGTACACAACAGCCTTGGCTTCAGTAATTGTTTTTTTGTCAGGCTTGATGGATTGGTGTGAGTACCTCATTTTGTATGTTGTTTTTTAACTTGGCAAAACGTTGCCAGCTCTGTGGAAAAATACCAAAACGTGTTTTATCTGAAACAAGCTAATCAGTTTTGTCTGTAAAAAATATCTTTGCCATATTTAAGTATAGTGTAAAGAAAACTCAACTATATTTGATACTCGTTCCAATATATATTATTCTTACAAAGGGGCCCCCTTTCTTCTGTGCCTGAACCTGGGAGAAAATATAGAGACAATCCTCATGGCTATTGCTTGGCTGGTTTGGTCCACGAAAAGATCCAAGGTTCCAGCAGAAGACAACCTTTTGTGGACTCATTTTGGAGCTAATTTATTTCCACCAGCATATACTGTATTTCCTATAGGATGAATCACAAGTAACTAATGATGGACAAACCCGAACAGTAACATTCGGAGTCTGTACTGAACACCTAGTGTTCGGGCAGAGACCCCGAACATGGACTTCTCCAGGAAGTCCATGTAACTGTTTGGGTCGGGCACCCAGAACTTCTGGTGTTTTCCACGCTGTTCTCTGCATGACAGTGTAAGAAGCACTGGCAGCTCTGATCAGTGGTAAAATTGTTACTGTTGAACAAAGAGCTGCAGTTCCCACGCTGTCAGAAGACATCGTGAGCCAGCAGCTGTGACCAGAGATAAAAAGGTTACTTCCAGTCACAGGTGTTGGTTGATGAGAGAACTACTCCCATCAGCCTATGCCTGCTGTCACTGATAACAGCAAGAGCAGGTTCCGCTGATGGGAGTATAATAAAAATGTTTTAAAAATTATGTTTGGTCTTTTCTATTTTTGATAACCAGCCAGGCAAAACAGAGAGCTGTGAGCTGCAAACCTCAGCTGTCAGCTTTATCATGCCTGGTTATCAAAAAAGAGTATTTCCTCACACCATTTTTTACAATTATTTTTGACTACCAGCCAAGCTAATGCAGACAGCTTGGGGGTTGGTATTCTCAGGTTGGTAAGGGATCATGGATGTCACCCCTCAGCCTAAAAATAGCAGCCTACAGCCACCCCAAAAAAGGCGCATCTATTAGATGCACCAATTATGGCACTTTGCCTGTCTCTTCCCACTTGCCCTGGCGGTGACAAGTGGGGTTGATGGGGATGGTTATGGGGCTGATGTTAGCTGTTTTATGGCCACTTACATCAAGCTCACAGGTAAGTAATGGATAAGCATCTATAAGACACCCCATTACTTACCCCATTAGAGTGTAAAAAGACACAGCCAGAATAAAGTCCTTTAATTGAAAGAAAGACACAAACTCCTTTATTTGAAATGAAAATAAAAAAGCAGTTATACTAAACTTACAATTAATCCATTGAAGCTCTTATCCCTTGTTAAAAAGAACAAAAATAATAGACAACCATATCCCTCACCTGTCCAAAGTGTAGATTAGCAATACTGTCCCACGCCATAATCCATCTCTGCAATAACTGATTTACATCCTGATCAGTGCCAAGATATGACCATCCAGACTGAAAACAGGACACAATGAGATGCTGTGAGCGCAGCTTCATCGACGATTAGTGACATCATAGAGGTAACCGTCGGTGAAAATGAATTGTGATGACCTTAATGAGATCACAACGAGCACTGTGAGAATTTTCTTGTGCTCTCAATGAAGCCACCACAGGTAATCATCCTGGCTCACAGTAAAGTACAACTGGGAACACACCTAGAGGTGATAAAATCTATGATGACACCGCTCGTCACTGAAGCTGCACTCGCAGCACCTCATTGTGTCTTGGTTTTCAGCCTCGATGGTTGCGTCATGGCACTGTTCAGGTTGAAAATAAATGAATGGGTGTCTCCCATAATTTTCATAAGAAACAGAGGGATATTAATATCATCTCACAGCTGTTTGGTTAGCCATTAATGGTTAGTTTATGAGGGACACCAGAAAAAAATGACATAGGGTTCCCCAATAATTTCAAAACAGCTAAAGGTTAAACAGACAGCTGTGGACTGATATTAATATCCAGGGAAAGGACAGTGCAAATTGGCCCTCCTCCCAGGCTAAGAACATCAGCCCTCAGCCACCCCAGATTTGGTGCATCAATAAAATGTGCCAAATCTGGAGCTCAGCCTCACTCTTCCCACTTGCCCTGTGGTGGTGACAAGTGGGGTAACATTTCTGGGGTTGATTTCACCTTTGTTTTGTCAGGTGACATCAAGCCCAGAGGTTAGTATTGGGGAGGCGTCTATAAGATGCCCCCATTAATTACTCCATATTAACTTTGGAAATAAACACACTGGATGAATAAAATCCTTTATTTGAAATAAAAACCAACACCATGTTTTACACATTTAAAATAAAAATAAAAAACAAAATTATACTCACCTTACGCCTATTCCATTGATACTCTTATCCCTTGAAAAAGACCTAAAATAATACACAACCATGATGCTCACCTTGTTGTTGTAATCAAGCAAAAATGCCTATGGTGTTGAGGGACCTATATGTATGGTCCACAGGGCAGAGAGGTAGCCAGTGCTGCTTGACCCATTGATATGTAGCGTGGCCGAGCGGTGCATTTTTGCTTGATTACATAGTAACATAGTAGCATAGTAACATAGTTATTAAGGTTGAAGGAAGACTTTAAGTCCATCTAGTTCAACCCATATCCTGTCCTAACTTGCCCTAACATGTTGATCCAGAGGAAGGCAAAAAAAACTCATGTGGCAAACAGTAAGCTTTACATTGGGGAAAAAAATTCCTTCCCGACTCCACATACCGCAATCAGACTAGCTCCCGGGATCAACGCAATATTAAGGAAACTAGTGTATATACCCTATAATATTATACTTTTCAAGAAAGGCATCCAGTCCCTTCTTAAATTTTATTAGGGAATCACTCATTACAACATCATATGGCAGAGAGTTCCATAGTCTCACTGCTCTTACAGTAAAGAATCCGCGTCTGTGATTATGCTTAAACCTTCTTTCCTCCAGATGTAGAGGATGCCCCCTTGTCCCCGTCATAGGTCTAAGAGTAAAAAGATCATTAGAAACGTCTTTGTATTGTCCCCGCATATATTTATACATTGTAATAAGATCAACCCTAAGCCTTCGATTTTCCAAACTAAATAACCCCAAGTGTATTAACCTGTCTTGGTATTGCAGACCCCCTAGTTCCCTAATAACCTTGGTCGCTCTTCTCTGTACCCACTCTAGTTCAGCTATGTCTTTCTTATACACTGGAGACCAGAACTGTACGCAGTATTCTAAGTGTGGTCGCACTAGTGACTTATATAGAGGTAAAATTATGTTCTCCTCATGAGCATCTATGCCTCTTTTAATGCATCCCATTATTTTATTTGCCTTTGTAGCAGCTGCCTGACACTGGCCACTAAATGTGAGTTTGTCATCCACCCATACACCCAGGTCTTTCGCAGTGACAGTTTTGCCCAGTGTTTTACAATTAAGCACATACTTATACATGTTGTTCGTTCTACCAAGTGCATGACCTTACATTTATCCCCATTAAAGCTCATTTGCCATTTATCAGCCCAAGCTTCTAGTTTACATAAATCCTTCTGTAATATAAAATTGTCCTCCTCTGTATTGAGTACCCTGCAGAGTTTAGTGTCATCTGCAAATATTGAAATTCTACTCTCTATGCCCTCTACAAGGTCATTAATAAATATGTTAAAAAGAAGCGGGCCCAAAACTGACCCCTGTGGTAACCCACTGCTAACCGTGACCCAGTCCGAGTGTGCTCCATTAATAACCACCCTTTGTTTCCTATCCCTGAGCCAGCTCTTAATCCACCTACACATATTTTCCCCTATCCCCATTGTTCTCATTTTATGTATCAACCTTTTGTGTGGCACCGTATCAAAAGCTTTTGAAAAGTCCATGTACACCACGTCCACTGCATTCCCTTGGTCCAGTTCTGAACTTACCTCTTCATAAAAGCTTATCAGATTAGTCTGACAGGATGGGTCCCTTGTAAACCCATGGTGATATTGGGTCATGAGGTTATTCTTCTCCAGATACTCCAGTATAGTATCTCTTAGAAAACCCTCCAGGATTTTATCCACAGTTGAGGTTAAACTTACTTACCTATAATTTCCAAGTTCAGTTCTTGTCCCCTTTTTGAATATTGGCACCACATTTGCTATATGCCAGTTCTCCCTGTTATTATGGAATCTTTAAAGATTAAAAATAATGGTCTATCTATGACTGTGCTTAATTCCTGCAGTACTCAGGAGTGTATCCCATCCGGGCCCGGGGATTTGTCAATTTTAGTGATTTTTCGATACCGCCGTACTTCCTGCTGGGTTAAGCAGGTGACATTTAATGGAGAATTTTTATCCCTGATCATGTTATTCGTCATGAGATTTTATTGTGTAAATACTGTTGAAAAAAAGTCATTTAGCATATTGGCTTTTTCCTCATCCTCATCCACCATTTCACCCAGACTATTTTTAAGGGGACCAACACTATCATTTTTTAGTTTCTTATTATTTATGCAGTTAAAGAATATTTTGGGATTATTTTTGCTTTCTCTGGCAATGAGTCTTTCTGCCTCAATCTTTGCTGTTTTGATTTGCTTTTTACAGAATTTATTTAATTTTCTGTATTTATTTAATGCCTCATCACTACCTACTTGCTTTAATTCTCTAAATGCTTTATGTTTATCTCTTATTGCTCCCATTACAGCTCTATTTAGCCATAGTGTTTTCCTCCTATTTCTAGCATGTATATTCCCATACGGTATATATTGTGCACAGGTCCTATTCAGCATGCTAATAAACGTCTCCCATTTTCTTTGTGTACAATATTTTTATGTCTCAGGATATCGTCCCAGTTAATTGCACCAAGATCATCTCTCATCCGTTGGAAACTTGCCTTCCTGAAGTTTAGTGTCCTTGTAACCCCTCTATTACACATCTTATTAAAGGATACATGAAAACTTATTAATTTGTGATCAATATTACCCAAGTGACTCCCAACCCTTACATTTGATATGCGGTCTGGCCTGTTGGTTAATATTAGGTCTAGCAGTGCCCCCCCTCTTGTTGGGTCCTGAACCAGTTGTGAAAGGTAATTTTCTCTCATAGTTGTCAAAAACCTATTACCTTTGCCGGAACTGCAGGTTTCGGTTCCCCAATGTATTTCAGGGTAGTTGAAGTCCCCCATAATAATGACTTCTCCTTGAGTCGCAGCTTCATCTATTTGCTTTCTGAGGATATTCTCTGTTGCGTCCATTATTTTTGGAGACTTATAACAAACCCCTATCACTAATTTATTACTTTTCCCCCCTCCCCTTATCTCTACCCACAGGGACTCTACATTTTCATTAGATTCATATATATTATCACGAAGGATGGGTTTTAAGGATGATTTTACATATAAACACACGCCTCCCCCTCGCTTATTTGTTCGGTAATTTCTGAACAGACTATAGCCCTGTAAATTAACAGCCCAGTCATGGCTCTCGTCCAGCTATGTCTCAGATATCCCCACCATGTCATAATTATGTTCCAACAACATTAACTCCAATTCCTCCATCTTGTTGGCGAGGCTTCTGGCATTAGTATACATGCACTTTATGTAGCTCTCTGTACCTCTATTCTTTCTTAAATTATTAACTGTTCTAACCCCACCCCCATGCCCCCCCACCCCCAATTTCATTATTTTTGCCCAGGTCTCTATCTGCACTGTCTTCCCCTCCTATTAAAGGAATACCCTCCCCCCTCCGTCCCTAGTTTAAACACTCCTCCAACCTTCTAGCCATTTGGAACATAGACCCTGGATCCTACATGGATTTCTCTCTTTTCTTGTCTATTTCTCGCCTATATAATACAACTGGATTAAGCGACTTATGATTAAGACCTCGATGGGGTCGAAACATTAAAGTTGTGTCGCAATTGCTTTCTCCCCCCAACTCTTTTCCAGTGTATTATGAGCACTGTATACTCTGTATATGCAAAATAAAAATTTGATATTCTCTGAAAGATATTGCACTAAGAGTGTGCGGTGAATTCTAATCTCATACGGCTCATACTGACAGGAGCATAATCACTCTTGCAGTGTCTAGCTCTGAGCTCTGAGCTCCCGTGAGAAATGAGAAAGTCCACCGGAGTTTATAGCTGAGCCCCAGTGAACTCACGGCACCACTGCATGAGAAATTTCCAATGCAGCAAGTGGTGCCATAATTGAGATCACCAGAGTTCATAAGGTTTGAACTCTGGTGAACTTTCTCACAGAAGCTCAGAACTAGACACAGCAGGAGTGATTGATTATGCTCCTATCAGTGTTTTCTGGCTGCCGGTGATAACGGTCGCATCACTGATGTAACCGCTATCCAAATCATTCAGATCTCAATAAGGATTATCTGCACATCGGACAGATGAGGGACATGGACAAGTTCCCCGAATCATTCAATGAACATACCCGAACCCCATTAAATTTAATGTGAGGACAAACCAAATGTATACACAACACCTTAAGGTGTGACAAAAAAGCTTCCCAAGCAGCTAAAATTAGGGGCAGACACCATGAAATGTGGCATCAATTGACCCTCAGTAGAAATTCGCTAAAGGCACAGCACTAGTCAGCCATGGCCATGCATGAGGTATCAGGATCTGAGCCAGAATTTACAACTTTGAATAGAAGTTTCAGTGGAGATCTGGTGGTTAAGGGAGCGGTGTAAGCCATGCTGGGAGCCATGATACCTCATGCAACAGCTCCAATTATTTTTCCCAGCCACACTCAGAAGGCACAAACATCTGTTTCATACAGTAGTACTGATAGAAAAGTTTAAGGATACTAGCACAGGTAGTTAAGTGAAAGTAAGTGCAGGCCTGCATGTCTGGGAGCCCTATTTCAACAGGTAACCCACCAGATTGAGATCAAACTTTGATTCTCCTATGTTATGCCCACAGGGCGTGCTGATGTATAGTGGACTCACTAAACCACTGATGGTGCAGTGGCAGCTGAATACTCAAGAGACAGGGGAATGAGCTTCATAAAACCAAGGATATTTATTAAAGAAAGTTTAAAAAAAGGGAAAAGGTGCCTGAGAGGAGAACCCTCTGGATCACGACACTGTACCACATAGTAGAGCACTGGGCAAGGTATATCCCTATACAGGGATTCCTTCATCACAACACCAGGAGGTCTAAATGCCGTGAATCCTGGACCAGAGGGACGACCCGTACAGACCAGATACAAGATATGATGGAATACTGGCTCTGTCAGTGGAGAGAATCCTGGAAACTCCGTATAATCCCAGAAAGGCTGATACATCCGGTAGTGGTATCCGGATGTTTCCATGAAGAAAGGCTTGGTCAGCCTGGAGTGGGATCAGGAGTGTCCTGAGGAATTCAGGATAGGGAACTGCCAACAGAGGATTCTATAGAGACAGAGGTATCAGTATAATGCAAAGCAACAGTCTTCAGATTGCAGAGCACTGCAGCACAGCAGAGTGTGGCCTGAGCAGGAGGCAACAATCCTACAGAATGATTGCCAGGCACATCCGCCTTTCATGCTAAGAACGCCCCAGCACAGATAGCCCTTAAAGCAAACTGGTGCCATGCTGCTTTAAGTATGTGCAGTAAGCGAGGCGTGCCTCCTCAGAGCATTTCCAGGAGACCGGCCAAGGGGATGCAGGTTCCTAGTAGAGAAAGGAGACGCTGATTGTCTGGAGCCATGGACAGGGTGAGCAGTACCAGTGGAGTTGCATGATAGGCGCCGGTCCCCCTGCACAGTGGAGACCGGACCCGCAGCAGGAACAGAACGGGTGAGGTGCATAGCACTGTGTGATGAGTGCCAATCTCCCTGAGAGACAGGGCTCACGGCACATTTCAAAAAGTAATTTTGACAGACCACAATAGTGGAATCAATTTCCACATAGTAGAAACAGTATAATAGGCATCTTCCACACCTTCTACTACAGGCAGCCCACCAGAAGGAGACCCAGCTTCTAGTATACACATTTCAAAAAAATTGTAACATTATCATCAGTAGCAACAGCAGGCACAGAAGCCAAGACAAAAGTGGCACAGACTGCAATAGTGTGAGATCAATGCACGACACTAAAAACTACACTATCACCTAGTCTTCCCAGTCTGTTACTGGGGTGCAAAAGTCAATGGAGATCCACGACTTGTTCATTTTGATGAAAGTTAGGTGGCATACACTTTCAGGGGACAGACAGATGCACTTACCTATCAGGACACCAGCAGCAGCATTGAAGACACGTTCTGAGAGCACGCTGGCTGCCGTCCATGACAAAACCTCCAAGGCTTGACAAGTAAGCTCAGGCCACTCTTCCATTTTTGAAGAACAAAATGAAAAATGGTCCAAATTCACCCTGATAGCATTGATATTGAGCTCCAGACACTCCTTCACCATCCTTTCCAGTCAATCACAACTTGTCAGACTTGCACTCTGTTCTGTTGGTGCACGGGCCTGTCTAAAAAAGGTGTGAAATGACTCACAGAAATTGCTTATGCCACTTACACTGCTGCTGCTGCTAATGTTTTTGCTATGATACCATGACGTTCCCGGGGTTGGAAGTCTAGAACTGCAATGCACACTGTGTGCCTCACTTGTTATGATTGAGTCACCGTAGGAGGCAAAAATAGAAATGCTAGCTAAGTCCAGAAAACCAGAGAAGTTGGCAGCTATCGGATTGCAGACCCCTGAACCTATCAACACAACTAGCAGTAGCCGTGGGGGGCTCCTACGATGCCCTAGGCCCCTCGATCACAGCCGGAGGACTACATAGCCTAAAGACAGAAAGGGAAATCTAAACTGCCCCAGAGCAGACCCCAAAGCAAAAGGCAGCCCCCCACATATAATGACGGTGAAGCAAGAAGAAAGAACAAAACCCAGACAGAAAGATAGACTGAGCAAAGATGGGGCCCAAGCTAGCTTAGATAGGAAAGGACAGGAAGGCTGCTGTCTGCAATCCGTGAAAAACCCTATGAAAATAAGAGCCAACAACTGACAGTAAAAAAGGCCCTGAAGATGCTAGGCTTCAAAAAGGGCTATGTCAGTACTCAGGAATATTCTGAAGACAGAGCAACAGGCAAAAGGAGATTCAGCTCACCCCAGCAGGGAATGGCAGAATCCAGAAAAGCAAGGAAAACAAAACACTAATGCAAAACGGCAAAGCAGAAATCTTAGCTTTAGATGAGCAGGAATCAGACTGGTTTCCTAGAAGTCCACAGAGAAATCACCCGCAGGCCAGAAGGGCATCAGCAGCCTTATATCCAGTCATTAACTCCACTCAGCCAGTCATCATCATCAGCCCCAGGTGTTTGACAATCAGGCTCACTACCTTTCTTCACCAGAAGAGGGAGTTCCTCGGGCCTCAGTAGTGAAGGGGAAAATTAACTCACAACACTCACTGCTGTCTTGAGTAAATCTACTCCTACGATTGTATACAAGCATGCATTACAGGGGGAGAAGCATCTGGCAAAATTTACTCTCGTACCATGGATATAACAGAGTAGCATCCCAGTAGTCAGCACTATTTCAATCCCTAAGAATACGGGAATCATGTTGTAGTGCTGGAAGAAGGCGCCCATGTATCGGGCGCTTCCATGAGGCCCAAGTCCATGGTGTGTCGGTGGAGGGGTAACACTCAAGATTGCTTCCTTCATCCCCTCCAGCCAACCACGGACAATAGAGATGGGATCATTATTTTCTTCATCTCCTAACTGTTGCACATCCATCACAACTTCCTCCTCGTCCTCAATTTGTTCCTCGGCTCCTGCATCTTCAATAGCAGTTTATCTTATACCATAAGCCCACCTTGATCGCTATAATCCATCTTTCCATGACAGCTGCCTGTGCGACGACAGTCGAGAACTTTCTCTTGGACCACCACCTCCTCACGCAGACAATTCAAATTGTGCTCCAGCAATAGTGATGCTGATGATGGCCTCATCAGCGCTAGTTATCTTAATAGCCATTTCAAAACTGTGCAGAAGGGTGCAGAATGTTAGGCGTCGGGTTCCTGCCACTGCACAGCAGGAAACCAGCGCTTTGCACTCGGCGGTCTCCCATTCGCCTTCGGCCTCAGTGGCGCCTGCTCAGCAGGCTCGTCGGTCCCGGCGCTCTGCCCAGACCAGCAGTGTAGGATCGGTTGCTGCTGCCACCTCTGGTTCCAGTTTGACAATGCAGCCTGGCTAGCAGCAAAAAACTCCAGTATCTAAGTCCCTCCATCGCTCCACTGAGCATGCTCATGGGATGATTCCCCATTGGAGATTGGGAGTCACATGCTCAGGTCCTTCTCCAATTCTGATTGGTCCATCAGGGGGATCTGGAAGGCTCTGGAAGGTCTCGGCTATAAAAGACTTGCATGGCCGCTCGGCCATGCTCTAGTATAGACTCTTGTTATTATGTGTGTGAGTGAAGATGGATGCATGAGACTGGTGACTGATTTAATATGATTCCCCTCCTTTGGATATTATGAATGTGGTTAGGGAATTAGTAGTCAGAGTCAGCGCCAGCAGTGGCTTAGTCTATGTGCCACTGAGCAACCCGCTCTCCACATGAGCATTGGCGTCACAGTGCCATTCAGCACAAGGCACCTTTGCACCACACTAGCAGCTGCGTTCCTTATAGCGGCACCATGCGCAAGTTGAGCGCTTTCCCCCGCTCTGGAGGTTAGTGGCGTCCGCCGAGGCAGTGCAGTGCACACCTGGTGCAATTAATATTTATCATTGCTATTCCAGACTCTGCAGTTGCGGTGTCGAGCACTCATGGGTCTAGAAGGACTCTTCCCAGCATCTCAGGGGCTGAGTCCTGTGACCATACACTAGTGCTCGTATAGCCAAGCTCTGTGAGCATAAACAAGCTCCGGCGTTTATGTTTAGCGGTAGTGCGGCTCTGTGAAGCAACAGAGTCCGCCCCTGTACACACTGGGTGATGTTAATCCGCATGTGTTTCTCTAGTATACCACCATATAGCATCCTCCATTACTGAGCAGCAGTTTACCACCCCTGCACGGTGGACCCCGGGCTGCGAACGCACCTTATTACCATCTTTATTATTTTGTGCGTTTCGCCAGCCCTAACACAGAGGTCCTTCATCTGTGCCCACTCCACAAGTGCTATTTTCACCACATCTGTAATGCATTGGCCCAAGCTATGCAAAATGTCATACTGCACCAGGGCCCATCACTGCTGCCACAGTCGTTGTCACATGTACAGAGTGGAATTTCACTGTGTCGGAACATCGCAAATCAAATGCAAGTTGATGACCTGCGGGATGCAATTGTCATAAGTGAGCACACAGTGACCATGCTTTCCACAGCAGCGCATCCATGATGGAATAATGGTGGAGAAATTGCTGTACCACCACGTTGAGTACATGAGCCATGCAAGGCACGTGTGTGAGGTTACCCTCTCATAGTGCCGCCACCAGGTTTGCATTGTTATCGCACACGGCCTTCCCTGGCTCCAGGTTCAGTGGTTACAGCTAGTGATCAGCGAGCATGCTTGCCACTATTCGGCACTCGCAAGAGCATCTCACTGCTTGAAATGCTCGGAGCTTGCCAAGTATTTCCGGGGTTGCTCGGCAGGAGGTTGGGTTCCCACCCTGCATGACTGGTGCTCTATCGAAAGCCAATGAACATGCAGGGATTGTCTGCCACACACTGTAATGCCGCAGCCATGTTGGTTGCTGCTGAGCTAGGAATACATTTGTTTGGTTCTTACTTAGTGTGGGTATACCATATAATATACACATATCCATTTCAACTAACAGTCCTTCTGATGATTAATCCAGCTGCGTAGATATCGGTGCTAGGCAGGCAGGCAGTGCATGTGGCATACTTCAGTGCATATAATAAAAGGGTCCATTCCATTTATATCTGCTGCTGCTGCTGCTATTACAGATATTTCTAGACATAGCCCCAGGTATCAGGGGCCAAGAATAATTTTATTTTGGATCTTAATCCTGATTATTTGCTTAAAAAGCAATCCAGACAACACCGTTTTTCTGCTCCATTTGCTTTCTGGCACTGCAGAATACAGGCAGATCCTTTCCTTATTACAGTGCTAAATATCTGTGGTTTTTCTGTCACATGGATCAGAGATAAAAAGTGCACTCAAAATTCTGCCATTTCAGGCCTCCCTGTTGTGAGTTCATTTTCCCCTTCACCATTGAGGTCTGATGAACTCCCTCTTCTGGTGAAGGAAGGTAGTGAGGCTGATTACTAAGCACCTGAGCAGAATGATGATGACTGGGTGACTGGAATTGCTGACTGGATATAAAGCAGCCGACGCCCTTCTGCTTTGCGGGTGATTTCTCTGAGGGATTCTTGGAGACCAGTCTGATTCCTGCTCCTCAAAAGCTAAGTTTTTCTGCTCTGCTTTTCGCATTTGTGTTTTGGTTTTGTTTTGCCTTGTTTTTCTGATTTCTGCCTTTCCCTGCTGGGTGAGCTGAATTCCTTTTTGCTCTGTCTTCAGAAAATACCTGAGTACTGATATAGTCTTTTTGAAGCCTAGCGTCTTCAGGGCTTTTTTCCCTATCAGTCTGTTGGCTCTTGTTTTTGAGAGGGTTTTGGTGGATTGCAGACAGCAGCTTTTCTATCCTGTCCTATATAGTTAGCTTGGGCCCCATCATTTGCTCAGCCTATCTTTCTATCTGTGTGAGTGTTTTTTCATCTTGCTTCACCGTCATTATATGTTGGGGGCTGCCTATTGCTTTGGGGTCTGCTCTGGGGCAGTTTAGATTTCCCTTTCTGTCTTTAGGCTATGTAGTTCTCCGGCTGTGATCAAGGGGTCTAGGGCTCCGTAGGAACCCCCCACGGCTACTGCTAGTTGTTGTTGTTATGTTCAGGGGTCTGCAATCCAATAGCTGCCAACTTCTCTGGTTTTCTGGACTTAGCTAGTATTTCTGTTTTTTCCTCCTATGGTGACTCATTCATAACACCTCCCTTTAAATTTTGTTGCAGTGTCCTAGTGAAGTCATTGACACCAGTTTCCTGGTAATAATAGTTACCTACAGGTCAGCTATTTAAAACTGTGTTTTGTCCGTCACATGGATCACATAAACGTGCACCCAAAATTCTGCCATTTCTGGCCTCCCTTTAAATTTTGTTGCAGTGTGATAGTGAAGTGATTGACACCAGTTTGCTGTTCAAAATAGTTACTTACAGGCAAGCTATATAAAACTGTGGTTTGTTCGTCACACAGATCACATAAATTTGCACTCAAAATTGTGCCATTTCTGGCTCCCTTTAAATATTGTTGCAGTGTGTTAGCAAAGTAATTGACACCAGTTTGCTGTTCAAAATATTCAGGATTGAGAGTCCTCAGTAGTTGATACCTTTTAATTGTTAACTGAAAAGATGGTAATACATTGCAAGCTTTCGAGACTACTGAGGTCTCTTCATCAGGCTAGACTAATACAAAATCTGAAGTCACATATTTATGCACAATACAGCCTAGAAAAAATGCAATAGATAAGACAAGTGACGTGAAGCAGAACTATCAATATGGGAGAGGGAGAAACATAAATATAAACATTGGACCAGTTCATAGATAAGGAGTCTGGATGTTTTATGGTCCTCTGATTGGGGTCTAGTTCTGTGTTGCCCCGCAAGGTTTTAAAAGGAAATTCCTTAATTGATGTAAAAAGACATAAATCCATGCGACACATTCATTCCAGCACTGAGAGTGTCAAAGTTCGTCATAAATTTGTACTCCCAAACTCGTCTCTCTCTGAGATGTGAAGTTACCTTTCAATACCAGTAATTTCATATCCATGCTGCTGTGATCAGGGATACAGAAATGTTTTGCCACAGGTAGATCCATTCTTTTTTCTCTTATTGTGTGACGATGAGCATTCATCCTTGTTCTAAGCTTTTGCCCTGTCTCCCCCACATACAGACCCCCAGTTGGACATTTAGTACAAATAATTAAGTACACCACATTAGATGTGATGCAGGTGAAAGTACCTGGGATCTTGTAGTCCTGATGTGAGTTGGGGATCTTTATCTTGTCCGTGGTCATTATAAATGGACAGGTTTTACATTTTTTCTGGTTGCAAGGAAAGGTTCCTCCAGCTGTTGGAGAGGACAGGGAGCTTCTGACAATGATGCTTCTTAAATTTGGGGGCTGCCTAAAACACAGAAGTGGGGGGTCTGGAAAAATGGATTTTAATCGGGCATCTTTTTGTAGTAAAGGTTGTAATTTCCGTGCAGCTCCCCTTAGCACCTCCAGATTTGGGTTGTAGGTGACTACTAGAGGCACTCGGTTATTTTCTTCTTTAGCTTTGTAATGTAGCAGGTGATGCCTTGACAATCTGGTGGCTCTTGTAATTTGGTTTTCAATTGTTCTTGGATGGTAACCCTGATTCAAAAAGGTCTTTTTGAGGCGACCAAGGTGTTTGTCTCTATCCATGGGGTTGGAACATATACGATTGTATCTGATGGCTTGGCTATAGATAATAGAGTTCTTTATGTGTTTTGGATGGAAACTGTCCCATTTAAGGTATGTTGGACGGTCGATTGGCTTCTGATACAGGGATGTCTCTATTTCATTGTTTTTTAGCTTAATGATGGTGTCCAAAAAATTAATCTCGGTACTGGAGTAGTTGAGTGTTAAATTGATGGTGGGATGAAATTGATTAAACTGTTCGTGGAACGTCTTTAGCTGTTGCTCAGACTCCGTCCAGATGATTAAAATATCATCAATGAAGCGGTAGTAGGCCAGGGGCCTGATGGGGCATGAGGACAAAAAATCGCTTACAATTACATAACATGTACAATTACATCAATTAAGGAATTTCCTTTTAAAACCTTGCGGGGCAACACAGAACTAGACCCCAATCAGAGGACCATAAAACATCCAGACTCCTTATCTATGAACTGGTCCAATGTTTATATTTATGTTTCTCCCTCTCCCATATTGATAGTTCTGCTTCATGTCACTTGTCTTATCTATTGCATTTTTTCTAGGCTGTATTGTGCATAAATATGTGACTTCAGATTTTGTATTAGTCTAGCCTGATGAAGAGACCTGAGTAGTCTCGAAAGCTTGCAATGTTTTACCATCTTTTCAGTTAGCCATTAAAAGGTATCAACTACTGAGGACTCTCAATCCTGAATATTTTTCTATCCACTGGCTAACACGGTACAAAGATATACATCTTTCCTGTTCAAAATAGTTACCTACTGGCCAGCTATTTAAAACTGTGGTTTTTCCATCACACGGATCACATATAAGTTCGCTCCAAATTCAGCCATTTATAGAGAATGTGGAAAATATTGTCCTACATTTAAAACTGGCAAGGCGGATGGCAAGGGACGTGGAACTAGTTGTGATAGTGATGGTGATAGTGCATGCAGAGGCCGAGGCCGATGCCGTGGGCAAGCTGAAATTGTGCCAAAACAAACACCCACATCTTCTTGCCCGACCTTCCTGTCCCAATTACTTGGGGACCACAGCACACCACTATTGAACCAATAGCAGTGTCAAAAGGTTGTTGGTTGGATAGCAAATAATGCTACTTTGTTACCACCACCACCCTGTCTTCCCCACGGCCAAGTCTCAGTAGCTATGAGTCTGGACCGCATATTCCTCACCCTGATCCTCCTTCCTCCCACTACTTATCACAAATAAATTATTTTACATTTAATATGAAAGAAAACCTCTTGCAATAGCACAGAGATGGAAGATGAGAATATACTCTCAAACCTTAATGGAAAAGTAAAATAGAGGTTAAAAAATACCAGGACATAGTTTTAAAAGCAATAACTTTTAGTGCTATTTTAACTTTATTTTTAGAAGACTATAGAGTGTTCTTTCAGGTTATTTTCACCATTGTGTATCTAACCATTGATTTAGGATAGCATTTGAGAGATTTTTATAATAAGACTATGTTGTGCACTTCACAAAATAAGTCTATAATGATGATGTTGTTCTACTGCTTTGTCGGCCAAGTTGCAGGGGTTACCTACTTTGATCCTCTCTTCTTTGGTCTTCATTGGTGGCTAGCAGTGATGGGCGAATCTGAATGGTAAGTTTGGGGTCCATACAGAACGTACAGAACACCTAGCATCTATGAATGGACCCCAAACACGGACTTCCCAGGAAGTTTGTGTTACTATTCAGTTTCGAAAGCAGGAACATCAGGTGTTTCCCAATCTGTCATTTGTTTGACAGCACGAGAAACACCGACTTTAATTGGCGGCAAATTCGTTACCGCTGATCAGAGTGCTGCAGTTCCCACGCATATGACAGCATGTGAGCCAGCAGCTTAGAAGGGTGGTAAAAAATGTACTGTCAGTCACAGGCGCTGACTGATGAGAGCAAGTGTACAATGATGGAAGTATCCATCAGCTGTCGTCTGTGCAATAAACAAATTTAAAAAAATGGGATTGGATATCTTCTATTTTTGACAGCCAGCACAGGCAAAACTGATAGCTGTAGGTTGGAGCCCCCAGCTGTCAGCTTTATCTTGGCTGGTAATCAAAAATAGAGGGGTCACCATGCCATTTTTTTAAATTAAAATAATTTAAAAAGATCTTGCAGGGTTCCCCCATTTTTGACAGACACCTGGGGACTTCTATTCTGAGACTCGTAAGGGACCATGGATATTGCCCCCCCAGCCAATATGACTATGGTTTTAATAAATGGACTTCTCTACATTACTAACCTCTTGTAGACGCCTCTCCATTACTAACCTCTGGGCTTAATGTCAGCTGACATTACAAAGTTGACATCAACCCCACAACTATTACTCCACTTGCCACCACACTAGGGCAAGTGGAAAGAGCGAGACTAAGCGCCAGACTTGGTGCATCTTAAGGATGCACTAATTCTGTGGTGGCTGAGAGCTGATGTTCTTAGCCTGGGAGGAGCCAATATCCATGGCCCTTTCCTAGGCTATTAATATTAGCCTGCAGCTGTCTGTTTAGTCTTTGATGGTTATTGATTCTAGGTGTGACCCCACATCTTTTTTGGGGGAGTCTTCCCTATTGTACCCAGTAAAGGTTAAGCAAACAGCTGTGAGCTTATTTTAATAGCATGGGAACCTTTATGGATATAGGACTATTCCCAGAATGTTAACATCTGGGGGGCAATCACTTTTCACACAGGGCCCTGTAGGGTTGGATTTATTTTTCCCTCAATAATAAAGTCCTTCACTTACAAACTGCATTTTGTGCTTGCTTGGATTACCTTTGACCAATATTTCAATTTATTGGGTGATCTGAAACATTTAAGTGTGACAAAGATGAAAAAAAACAGGAAATCAGAAAGGGGTAAACACTTTTTCATACAGCTGTATGTCTCCCATCCTTGCATAAATGTAATCTATCCCGATAATTATGTCTCCCACCCTGGGTACATCCTGGTATATATGTTTCCACCGTTCTGCCTCTGTTCTTTAGTGCATAAACAAACTAATCTATTCTACTCACCTACTCTGTGCAGCGCCCGCTTTCATAGCTGGTGAAGAAGCCAGCAGCTGAATTCAGCGAGCAAGCGATGGGCAGCGGATGACATCACTGCAAGTGACTTGTACACTGATGTCAGCTGCCAGACACTGATTGGTGTTGCAATACATTTCAATTGAATGTGTGTCTTCGGATGCACATTTTGCTGAAATATGCACTGGCATCAGTGGGCCTCCCTCCAGCATGTGCCCGGTCAATGTCTGCGACCATCATTGCTGCACCCCTGGCAATCAGCAATTTTTTGGGAGGATGTAAATTAATAAACAGACTAATATAAAATCCAGCATCACAGTAGTGGTATTCCCTGCATACTGGTGGCAATTGGTTGTATCATTTTATTGTTTCTCAAAAGGAAATAAGCAAACACATGTTAAAATCCTCTAATAGGACAAAGAAAAAAATAAAAGGTAAAATAAGGTTCCTAACATGTTAAGATATGTTTAAGAGAACAAATTTATAAATGGAAACCCTCCACCCCTCCACTATAGTTTGCAAAAAATACTAAACTTTCATGCATCTGTAGCTATAAACTATTCATAATTGTTAACCTGAACAGTAAAAATAAATAATGGAAATCTGTTCCAAAGTGAGATTTTGCATATTTTACAAAAAATGGTACCAGTAAAATTTACAGCTCATCTCTCAAACAACAAACTCTTGCACAGTATCTTCAATAAAAAATGTGAAATATCTTCATATTGCTCACTGATCCCTTATTCAAACAACATGCTCATAAAACACAAGGTAAGATACTAATCTGGCTTCTTCATGCTTACCTAGCTTTGTTGCGCTCGTGGATGCACTGTTGGCATCTTTCTATACTACCTTGTTTCCTTTAGAGCTCTGGACATGGAATTTTGGGATTCATTTCTCCACACTATGTTCTCCTGCTGACTAACCTAAATTACATTTTACAGTTTGTTACGCATCATATCGTAGAGATTTTCTGGATGTGGACAGTTGCTGTAATCATTTCCTCTAGTGTATTCCAGTGTCTTTCATTCTCATTACATCTGGGAGCAAAATCAAGACTCTTATGTGTCTATCCTGCCAAAACACGACTCTAGTATTTTTTATTTTTTATAAAGTGCTGGAGTGGTGCCACTAATCTAAGTTCCCTGTCCGTAACCCCTTTACCCCCAAGGGTGGTTTGCACGTTCATGACCGGGCCAATTTTTACAATTCTGACCACTGTCCCTTTATGAGGTAATAACTCTGGAACGCTTCCATGGATCCTGGTGATTCTGACATTGTTTTCTCGTGACATATTGTACTTAATGTTAGTGGTAAAATTTCATTCATATAACTTGCGTTTATTTGTGAAAAAAATGGAAATTTTGCGAACATTTTTAAAATTTCGCAATTTTCCAACTTTGAATTTTTATGCCCTTAAATCACAGAGATACGGCACACAAAAAACTTAATAAGTAACATTTCCCACATGTTTACTTGACATCAGCACAATTTTGTGACCAAAATTTCTTTTGTTAGGAAGTTATAAGGGTTATAAGTTGACCAGCGATTTCTCATTTTTACAACACCACTTTATTTTTAGGGACCACATCACATTTGAAGTCTCTTTGAGGGGTCTATGTGATAGAAAATACCCAAAAGTGACACCATTCTGAAAACTGCATCCCTCAAGGTGCTCAAAACCACATTCAAGAAGTTTATTAACCCTTCAGGTGCCTCCCAGGAATTTTTTGAATGTTTAAAAAAAATGCAAATTGCCTCTTCAATATTTTCCCAGAGGAGCATTGCACGGCGAATAAGCCTCCTTACTTTGACAAGCTAGAGCTGGTAAGTCACTCTCCACAAGGAGAAACCTTACCCCTTAAAAAAAATGAACATTTAACTTTTTTTCACAAAAAAATTACTTCAGGTCCAATTTTATTTAATTTACCAAGGGTAACAGGAGAAATCGGACTGCAAAAGTTATTGTGCAATTTGTCCTGAGTACGCTGATACCTGATATGTGAGAGGAACCACTCTTTCGGTGCATGGCAGAGTTCGGAAGGGAACGATGCAAAATTGGCTGGAATTCAGATCGGACGCCATGTCACGTTTGGGGAGTCCCTGATGTGCCTAAACAGTAGAAACTCCCCACAAGTGACCCCACATGATATTTTTCAATCGCTTTTTATTCTGATTCTTGGGACGCAGAATGAACAAAACCCAGCAAATCATGAATCTCATTTGTGGGGGGCGTTTACACCATTCCGCCTGTGGTAAAATTGATAAAGCGGTTTTATTCTTTGGGTCAGTAAGATTACAGCGATACCTCATTTATTTTTTTTATGTTTTGGCGCTTTTATACAATAAAAGCAATTTTATATAAAAAAATAATTATTTTTGCATCGCTTTATTCTGCGAGCTATAACTTTTTTATTTTTTCGCTGAAGATACTGTGTGGTGGCTCATTTTTTGCGGGACAAGATGACGTTTTCAGCGGTACCATGATTATTTATATACGTCTTTTTGATTGCGCATTATTGCACTTTTTGTTCTGCAGTATGATGATAAAGTATTGCTTTTTGCTTTGTTTTTTAAGGGGTTCACTAAAGGGGTTAACTAGTGGGACAGATTTATAGGGCGGGTCTTTATGGACGTGGTGATACAAAATATGTGTACTTTTATTGTTTTTTTATTTAGAAAAAAAAGAAATTATTAGGGAATATTTTTTTTATTATTTATTTAGGAATTTTTTTAAAATTATTTTTACAAGTGTTTTTTTTTACTTTATTAAATTATCCCAGGGGGGGGATATCACTGTAAAGTGTCAGATTGCTGATCTGACAGTTTGCACAGCACTCTGTCAGATCAGTGGCACTGCACAGGCTTCCCTGCAGGACCCCGAAGGCCCCCGTGGCCATATTGGATCCAGGGGCCTGAAGGAAGGAGACCCTCAGAGCAACACAGCACATCGCATCGCTTCAGGGGTCTTAGCGAAGCACGCAGGGAGCCCCCTCCCTGCGTGATTCTTCTCTGTGCCCCCAGTACCCTGCGATCATGTTTGATCACAGTGTACCAGGGGTTAATGTGCCATGTCGGTCCGTGACCGCCCCTGACACATAGTGCCGGGTGTCAGCTGTGATAATCAGCTGACACCCGGCCACGATCAGCGGCGTTCCCCCCCCCCTGGGAGTGCCGCTGATCGCTATGACGTACTATCCCGTCCATGGGAATTAAGTCCCAGGTCACATGGACGGGACAGTGTGTCCATTGGCACAAAGCGGTTAATATTATACTTACCAGCCGCCATCTTCAGTTCTTCCCAGTGCTGCTCTGGCTCTGTGCTGCCAACTTGTGAATGCTTCTGATTCACCTGAAGTCAGAGGAAATGGTCACAAGCTCTATGTAAGTCTATGAGATCCTTCTACTGGCCTCGTTTTGGCTCTCATAGACTTACATTGGGTAGAGACTTCCAGCTCGCCCAGGAAACACTGAAGCGATCCAGCTGGTCAAAACTGCAGAAGACCGATCTTAGCGGCGACAATAACAGATGACGATGGCAGCTGGTAAGTATAATACTAGGGTCAGGGAACTTAAATTTTAGGCACCACTGCAGTGCTGAAATAAATAAAGATGATGGAGTGGTGCTTTAAAGAACAAAGACCCCAACGCATCAAAAGTCTCAAATATGCATTACCCAAGGTATTCCTTTCTACAGAGTATCCATTGTGGAGAACCCCCCTATTGTTGGCCTTTAGACCTAAGCCTTAGCTTGAGTTGAGCCATAAATTTTATGCAGCAATCATGATCTTTCAGGTTTCTGCATAGTATAGTGTTTTCTATGCATTCTGCCAAAGTGCATTGTATGGAGAGATAAACCAAACATGATAAATGTGTAGCTATCCTGTAGGCTAAGGGTACATTTCTAATTTTAAAGAACAATATTTTATGGTTTTCTCAAGGTAATGTACTATAAAGGCTCAAGACCATGCAAGCACATCATTTTTTTGTGTGTGTGGCCCTTGATTCCTCACTTGGGGATGGCAAAGCTGTAGACACAAACAAGATGAAACTAAAAAAGTCTCAAGGTGTGGCAAATCAGTAAGGGTTGCAACCACTCAACGAGGGTACAAACCTAGTGGTTGCACATTGTATTGTTGCACAGGGCTTGGCAGGTTCACGACTATGAACTTGCAAAGCTTAGCAGTCATACTTCAAGATTGAGGCACAGAGATTGGTAACAATACAGTTCAGTACTTTATCTCTCATTACAGCTCCAGTGAAGTCACTTACGGGGGCGGCACTCGTCTCTTCTTTTCCTTCCTGCCAAGTATTCTTCTTACAGTGCGCACTGACAGTGCACTTTCTTGCCCGATCCTTACTTCTGATCAGAGCAAAAGAGCAAGTGCACTGTCACTGTGCATATTGCTCAATTACAAAAATCTACTGAGCATGTGTCAGAATTGACAACAGACGCATGCTCAGTAAAGCAGAGATGAGCCCTGTTCCTGAGTCAGGCGTCACCGATGAAGCTTCGTCTCAGGAAGGGGAAAAGGTTGCTGCAGTGACTGCAGGCTCATGATGATGACCCCTTTTACTATCTCAGCATGCATTGGGGATTTTCAAATGAAGTGTCATCAAAAATTTAGTAGCAAAAAAATAAAGCAGTTAGATAGTGTTGTGAGGGAATGGGATTTTTAATATAAGTTTATTAGAAAAGAGATTAGATTTTTACATTAAATAAATAGATATTTAAGATTAAAATAAATTTTAGTTCTGAATTACCCCTTTAATTTTTGAAAAGTGAAATTAATCTCTTGCATTACCTGCATACAGTTTTGGACTGTACATTGATCACAGTCTATGTGAAATTAAACAATTATTGTGAAATGTTCTAGAATTACGTGCTCGGTTATCTGTAGCTCCTATAATAATTGCTCATGAATTTCTATTTTTCCATTTTAAACAGCATTAATATAATGGAAGTGGTCATTATCCAAGTTTTGCGCAGTAGGAAAACACATGTCGCAATGATTTGAAACATTTACAATAATGTTCGATGCCTGGGGATATCAACTAAATTTATTCTAGATTAGTAAAGGTCATGCAAGAGTGAGAATCAGCGGAACAGATGTGCGTGAAATCTGGGAGATATGCATTATTTCATTGTTAGCCTATTCCACAGAGGGAAGGTCAACTCAAATCTTCTAATGGACTCTCAGCGCAAGTATATATCCTGAAATAGGGAAGCGGTAAATACATAATGTAACATATTAAATAACTATTCAACTTCAATTAGGTTAATTATTTAGTGTATAGATGCAAACTTGATTTGTTATGCCTTTTTTTGCCTCAGTTAAAAAGACAAACAAGGTACCGTAATTATCTGTTTACCCAAATGCAATATATGGTCTAGGCAAGTCTAAATTACTTTTCATTAAATCCGTAATATTTTTGCAACCCCCACTCCACTTGTATATTAGACGTGTCAGAATTGAAGAGCACTTTGCGCCAAAAACTGGTCCAAATACCTAGCAACAGATGCCTCACCCCACATTTACTGCTCATTTGACAAGGAAAATATTAATATTTGAGAGTTCTCAATGGTTAATGCCTTTTAATAGCGAACTAAAAGGATAGAAACAACTAGCAAGTTTTAGAGACTAGCTAGGACACTTAGGTTACTTGTTACTGTTGGCAAGCAAAGTGATTTAAAGGGAGCTGTGAACTTAAAGGAGTTGTGGATTTAAACTGGCAATCATGCCCCCAAATTAACAAAAGGGTCCCCTGATGTGCCCTTTTGTTAATTTGGGGCATGATTGCCAGTTTAAATCCACAACTCCTTTAAGTTCACAGCTCCCTTTAAATCACTTTGCTTGCCAACAGTAACAAGTAACCTAAGTGTCCTAAGTAGTCTCGAAAACTTGCTATTTGTTACTATCATTTTAGTTCGCTATTAAAAGGCATGAACCATTGAGAACTCTCAAATTTTAATATTTTCCTTAATATTTACCATTCAGACTTTCTAGTCCAAGTGTACAGTATGTCCAAATTAAATCCAAGTTCTAGTCCAAGTTTATGGACAGTAGAGATGAGCAGATCAGGCAAAATATGAAATTGTTTCTTTGCAGGAAATTCATTTCAGGGAGAGAAGAAATTCACTAGAAATTTAATATACCGTACATTATTGTTATGCTCTGCCCAGACCTGAGAGCATAATAAATGTTATATGTAAAAAAAATCACTATACTCACCCTCTACTCATCTCTCGACACTTCTGCTGCATGTCATTCACTGTCTAGACCTCCGCACCACCTTTCGAATCGTATCTGAGACCCAAGGTTCATTCAAGGCCGAAAATTTCATCTGTAACAAGGTTCGAGAGTATGCGCTGTGAACTCCAGGACTTACTTACTTCCCCTGCTTAGAGTAAGCACCAGGCTGGAGTTGCGACTTGACAAAGGTACAGATGACAGTGGGCATGGAGCAGCAGAGCGATTTAAAATTGTAAGCAGCCTTCAAAAGGTTAAAAATAAAAAAACATATTTACCTTACCCCTCACCATTCCAGCCTCCCAGTTGCTGGCTACATGATGTTCAATCCACCATGACTCCGTCACATCACATCTTCAACCCAGCATTCTCTGTAGGCAATGGCTTCCAGCCCAGCAGGCCTCTGAGATCACTACAGATGATATTGACCTCCTGGGCCTGCAGCCAGAGTTCACGGCCTAGTGTTTACTCTAGGCCTGGATTTTCAGCCATGAGTGAACTCCAGGGCCTGCTTGCAGCCTGACAAATGCTCCCACATGATGACTGATTTAGTCGGCCATCATGTGCCTCTCTCAGCTCCGCTCTAACCTGTTAAATGCTGATGTCAATCTCTGACAGTGGCTTTTAATGCACGCCAGCAGGGAGCGCATCATTCTACCAGTCCATCGGTGTGACTGTGATGTGATTGCAGTGGGCCGATGATTTGTTTTGACAGCCGGAGGATCTGCTAATGACCCCCATGCCTATAATTACGATCCTCCTGACAAAGTCCGCATTTAGTTGGCCTTCAGAAGAGACCATGAATTTAACAAATAAAGTAAAAAGTTTAAAAAATAATTTTTAAAAAAATATGAAAAAAATAACACAAATTACACTCCTTTTAGTCTCATCTAATATATAAAGCTCAATGTGGGTGTGTATGTATGTGTGTATGTCCGGGATTGGCATCCGCACCGTCACAGCTACAGACACAAAATTTTGCACAGTCACACGTCTGGCCCCCGAGAGCGTCATAGGCTATGTTGTGATTTGAAATTTTAACCCCACGCATTCCAATTCACCAAACAATTTTGCCCCTATCTACATAATGGGGAAAAAGTGAAAGGAAAAGTGTTGGAGGCAAATTGACAGCTGCCAGATGTGAACAAGGGGGACTTAAAGAATGAGAGCGATGGCGCCAAACAGTATATACTGTACAGTTGCTAAGGTGGGGCCCTGACATGGGATTCTCACCACACACGGGGATATGAACACACACACAAAATGCGCCACACACTACCACGTGTTTCCACACATATACCACCCTCAGCACACATTTCACCACACATACACCATCCTTGCCACATAAAAGTCGAAACACAAAAGTCGCCACTCAGAACTCGCCATGCTGTCCCAGAGCTGTTTAAAAGATGAAAAATGAGCTGTGATTGGTTGCTATCAGCAACAGTTTTCTTTGTAGACAGTTGTGGTAACTGAGGCCTATTATTCTTATCATTTCTATGGTGTTATCGTCCTTCTGTAAAGCTGGAAATAGCACAAATTATTACCGTGCCAACACAGACCACCCTCTGACACAGACTGCAGGGGGAGCCCAGTATCACACAGGATAGGATTAGATACATGGCTCAGCAGTCAGTATCACACAGGATAGGATTAGATACACAGCTCAGCAGTCAGTATCACACAGGAGAGGATTAGATACACGGCTCAGCAGTCAGTATCACACAGGATAGGATTAGATACACGGCTCAGCAGTCAGTATCACACAGGATAGGATTAGGTGCACGGTTTTTATGTGCACTATAATCATTATAATTTGTTATAACTAACCACGGTTGGTTACTATGTCCGGGCAACGCCGGGCTCTTCAGCTAGTTAGGAATAAAATAATTAAAACAAAAATACACATTTGGTATCGCTGCATTCAGAAACGTCTGATCTATCAAAATATAAAATAACTGAATCCGATCAGTAAAGGACGTAACAAAAAAAATCAAAGCACCAGAATTACTTTTTTTTGGCTGTGCAACATTGCTATTAAAAATTTAGTGAGTTGATCAAAACATCATATCTACCCTAAAATAGTATCAGAAAAAACTTCAGCTCAGTGCACAAAAAATAAGCACTGACAGTTACATATCTGGAACTACAGACCTTGGAAAATAGAGACACAAGCAAAATTAATTTTTCTTACAAAATTCCAAATTTTTCAGCACCACCTGAGAAAAACTATGCACACTTGGTATCTGCGTACTAGCACAGACTGGGAAAACCACAATGCCAGATAAGTTTTACTTTACAGTAAACATGGTAAATAAAAAAAAAACAAGTGTGATATTGCACTTTTTTTGCAATTTTAATGCACCTGGAATTTTATTTCAATTTTCCAGTGCACCACATGATAAAAAGTAATGATGTCATTTAAAAGTAGGAGTCGTCCCACAAAAACAAGCTGTCATATGGCTATGTGGATGGAAAAATGAAAAGAGTTATGGCTCTTGGAAGAAGAGGAGGAAAAAAGAAAAAGAAAACAAAAAGAATGGAAAATTGCCCAGGATGAAAGGGTTAAAATGCTAGATCCCAAACTTTAGCTGGTGACAGCCCTATAAGAACTAGTATGGCTGACAACGGTGTGTCAGACAGATACTTCTTGGCCTTTGAATTGAAGACAAGAGAAGTCTGGGGTAAAAAGTTACTGGACTCGGTTCCTAGAACTACAATTTAATTTCGAGAGCGCAAACAAAATCTATACAGTACAGAGTAATAAACTAAGTAAAGCAACGGAAAAGTTCCATCTACAGCCTCCAATATTTTACCGCCTTCTACAATGGCTTATACTTAAATCCCTGGGGGACGAGGGTAAATGTTTTATTTTTTTTGTTTTCTATGGTACAATGTGCTGAATTCATTCACAGCAGTTTTAAATCAATATAAAGAACCGACGGAGAATAACAATTAAGAATGAAATCCCTGCAAAGTAAATCTGATTTTTCCTTTTTCCTCTGTACTTTATACCTGTCACTTTTTTGCACTTTATTAAAATCCATTCCTACATCAACAAGAAATCCATGTGGATTTGAAAAACATATTAAATCCTTCACTGATTCTTTAATTGCTCCAATTATTTAAAAAAAAAAATTATAAAAATTGAATTTATTCTACAGAACTTTTATGAATGTATTATATGTTTTTTGGTCTTTTTTTTCATTTGGTAGGAGACAGAGTACTTAAAAAAAACAATATCTTCTTTGACACAGTGAGAAAGCCCCATGGTGTACAATTGGAAGAAGGATTACTGTATAATGAAATAGTCAGGTCTTTGTTACTCGCTAAAAAGAAAATCGCTCACATCAAGGAGCCAAGTTAAATTATTCTGTCTCCAACTATTTCTTTAGGACCAAAGAACAAAAACTGATCACTGTTTTGACTGTATAAGAGTTTGGATGTAGATTTGGTACTAAATTGCATGAATCAGGGGTAAAATAAAGTTCTTAACTAACCCTTAACGACCAAGCCATTTTGTAGGTTAATTACCAGGCCTTAATTTTGAAATCGGACCACTGTCACTTTATGTGCTTATATCTCTGGAGCGCTTCAACGGATCCTGATGATTCTGAGATTGTTTTTTCATGACATATTGTACTTCGTGTTAGTGCTAAAATTTCTTTGATCTGAGACCTGCGTTTATGAAAAAAACAGAAATATGGCAAAAAATTTTAAAATGTTGCAATTTTCAAACTTTTAATTTTTATGCCCTTAAATCAGAGAGATATGTCACAAAAAATGGTTAATAAATAACATTTCCAAGATGTCTACTTTACCTCAGCACAATTTTGGAACCAAAATTTTTTTGTTAGGAAGTTATAAGGGTTAAAAGTTGACCAGCGATTTCTCCTTTTTACAACAAAATTTACATAACCATTTTTTTAGGGGCCACCTCACATTTGAAGTCACTTGGAGGGGTCAATATGACAGAAAATACCGAAAAGTGACACCATTCTAAAAACTGCACCCCTCAAGGTGTTCAAAACCACATTCAAGAAGTTTATTAACCCTTTAGGTACGTCACAAGAATTGAAGCAATGTGGAAGGAAAAAATAAACATTTAACTTTTTTCCCCAAAATTTATCTTTGGACACTTTTTTTTTATTTTGTCAAGGGTTTCAGGAGAAAATGAACCACAATATTTGTTGTGCAATTTCTCCTGAGTACACCGATACCCCATGTGTGGAGGAAGACCAACCTTTAGGCGCTCAGCAGTGCTCAGAAGGGAAGGAGCATCATTTCAGATTTGGAATTTCAAATTAGCTGGAATCGAGAGCGGACGCCATGTTGTGTTTGGAGAGCCCCTGATGTACCTAAACAGTGGAAACCCCACATACATGACCCCATTTTGGAAACTAGACCCCACAAGGAACTTATCTAAATGTGTGGTGAGCACTTTGAACCCCCAAGGGCTTCACAGAAGGTTATAACGTAGAGCCGTAAAATTAAAAAATCATATTTTTTCCACAAAAATGATCTTTTCATCCTCAATTTTTATTTTCCCAAGGGTAAAAAGACCCCAATAGTTGTTGTGCAATTTGTCCTGAGTACGCTGACACCCCATATTTGGGGGTAAACCACTGTGTGGGTGCATGGCAGAGCTCAGAAGTGAAGCAGCACCATTTGACTTTTTTGGCTGGAATTGAGATCGGACACCATGTCACGTTTGGAGAGCACCTGATGTGCCTAAACAGTGGAAACCCCACACAAGAGACCCCATTTTGGAAACTAGACCCCCCCAAGGAGCTTATCTAGATGTGTGGTGAGCACTTTGAACCCCCAAGTGCTTCACAGAAGTTTATAACGTAGAGTCGTGAAAATAAAAAAATCACATTTTTTTCCACAAAAATGAACTTTTTGCCCCCAAATTTTTATATTCACAAGGAAACAGGAGAAATTAGACCCCAAAAGTTGTTGTACAATTTGTCCTGAGTACGCTGATACCCCATATGTGGGGTGGAACCACTGTTTGGGCACATGGCAGAGTTCAGAAGGGAAGGAGTGCCGTTTTGGAATGCAGACTTTGATGGAATGGTCTGCGGGCGTCATGTTGCATTTGCAGAGCCCCTGATGTGCCTAAACTGTGAAAACATGCCTAAACTGTGGAAACCCCCCACAATTGACATCATTTTGGAAACTAGACCCTCCAAAGAGCTTATCTAGATGTTTGCTGAGCACTTTGAACCCCCAAGTGCTTCACAGAAATTTATAACGTAGAGCGGTAAAATATAAAAATTCATATTTTTTTCCACAAAAATGAACTTTTTGCCCCCAAATTTTTATTTTCACAAGGGTAACAGGAGAAATTGGACCCCAAAAGTTGTTGTGCAATTTGTCCTGAATGCGCTGATACCCCATATGTGGGGGTAAACCACTGTGATCGCCTTACTGTGATCCTTGGGAGGCAGAATGCACAAATCCACAAAAGGTGAAGAATTGGTTTTATTTTTTTACGCCGTTCCTCATGCAGTATTAGTGATTAGGTGACTTTATTCCTCGGGTCGGTACGATTACATAGATACCAGATTTATATCCTTTTTTCGTGTATAGCTTCTGTCACACACCAAATGACGCTTTTTTTGGAAGAATGTTTTGTAAGAAATTTTTGCATTGCTGCATTTTGAGAGCTATAATTTTTCCATATTCCGGCTGACAGTCATGTGAGGTCTTGTTTTTTGCAGGACAAGCTGACGTTTTTATTGGTACCATTTTAAGGCACATGACATTTTTTGATCGCTTTCTATTCCGATTTTTGTGGAGGCAGAATGAACAAAAAACAGCAATTCAGGAATTTTTTTTTTTTTCATTGTTCTGCATGTGGTAAAATTAGTATGGCAGCTTTATTCTTCGGGTCACTGCGATTACAGCGATACTTTATTTATATCTTTCTTTTTGTTTTGGTGTTTTTTACACAATAAAAACTTTTATAGAAAAAATAATTGTTTTTGCATCACTTCATTCTGCGAGCTAAACTTTTTTATTTTTCCGCTGATGATGCTGTATGGTTACTCGTTTTTTGCGGGACGAGATGACGTTTTCAGCGGTACCATGTTTATTTATGTTTATTTATATCCGCCTTTTTGATCGCGTGTTATTGCACTTTTTCCTAGCGGTATAATGATACCGCTTTGAAAAAGTATAATTTGCTACTTTTTTGTTTTGCTTATTTGCAGCATTCACTGAAGGAGTTAACAAGGGTGGCGCATTTATAGGTGGGATTTTTACGGACGCGGCGAAACAAAACGTGTATTTTTTTGTTTATTTTATTTTTTTACATAAAAATGTGTATTTTTAGGGGATTTTTTTTACTATTTTTCATTATTCTTTAATAATTTTTTTTACATATTTTTTAAAAAATGTTTTGTTTTTTTTTTACCTTGTCCCTTTATGGGACTTTCACTTTCGGTATAATACAATACAATGCTCCAGCATTGTCATGTATTATGCCTTATGCTGAAAGCTGAAGAGACCATGCTGTGAGCATGGTCTCTGCAGCTTTCCATAGGTGAATGACCCGGAGGTTGTCATGACACCTTAGGGTCATCATGGCACAGGTCAGGCCCCGCGAGTACATCGTGGGGACGCCGATCTGAGGCAGAGGGAGCCCCCTACCCTCTGCCTCCCCCTCTAAATGCTGTGATCGTGCTCGATAGCAGCAGCAGCGGAGGGAGTTAACAGCCAGGGGCGGCCGATCGCTGCCCTGTTTGGTCAGTCAGATTAACTGACCAATCACAGCGCTTGGGGTGCAGGGACAGAATGCAAGGGTCCCTACACTCCTTGCCGTGCCTGTCAGCTGTCATAGACAGCTGTCGGCACTGAACTGTCACTGCATGTTTACACGCAGTGACAGTTCATAGCCATGACGTGCACAGTTCATCCTGATGCGGTAAGTTACAACCGCCCATGACGGACTGTGCGCATCAGTGGACATTAAGGGGTTAATATCATGTCTATAGTACAGATAAAAAAAATCAATTGCTGATATCTATGTGCTGTAAAAGTGATATAAATTATGAGATACAAGACAGAGTGTGGCACCACCTGGTTTTTAGAGTGTATGATATGTACATCCACCTCATTGTCTGAATGTTGCGGGAAACACGTGCTTATAAGGCATCATACACACACGTCAGTATTTAGTCAGTATTTTGCATCAGTGTCTGTAAGCCAGAAGTGAAACTTACAGAGAAAAACTTTAATTAAAAGATTGACACCTGTCCTGTGTTTTGGAGACACTCCTGTTTTTGGCCTACAAATACTGATGAAATACAGATCAAAAATACATTTCCTTCTTTCGCCCTCTAAGTACATTTATACCTGTATGTTACTTATGCATCTATCTATGTGAAGACAGACAGACAGATAGATAGACATACAAAAATGTAGCCAGCATTCCCAATGTAGAAAATTAGAAAAATGTAATAGCCCATAGGGAAAGCAACGTTTTGGACCTTTCTCAATCATCAAGCAATGCATCATTGACATACAATATGCATAGTTTATAAAGAATACAAAAGATTAATGATATACATAGTAGTGCACATATTGCATGTTTCCATTCATATATACAGTACATAAATCCATATTGGACAATATGTATACGGTAATTTAAAAATCCATGCAAATTTTATAATGGAAGCATTAGAGGAGAACCTTATCTATGCTTCCTACCACTTTGCACATGTGTTGAAGTGTTGGAGGTACATAGATGATGTCCTCCTTCAGAACGGTTCAGTAACTGAGCTACTGGAATTAAGGAAATTCTTAATTTGGATGATGACATTACATTTACCTTGGTATATTCAGATAAATAAGTTCAGTTTCTAGATGTATTAATGTCACAGAATGCAAGAGTACTTTCTGCCACACTTTATATGAAATCAACTGATAGAAATAATCTTCTTAAATATAAGAGTCAGCACCCTAGAAAGTTGGAAGAGAGAAATTATCCAAAAAAAGATTGATGCACCTTTAAATATTTTGGCATATGCACAGTAACACTGCTTGAGAAAAGGTTCTCAATTGGACCGAAATGTTGCTGTCACTATGATCTATTAAGTTGTTCTAATTTTCTATTTTGGAAGTGCTGCTTTCAATTTTGCATGTATATTGGAAGATTAATTCATGCTTGGGAGGCTCTTCACCCTTGCTCCCTTTTTCTTTGCTGATGATGACTTGAATTTTTCTAGATAGATAGATACTTAGATAGATAGACAGATTATTTTTTATGTTTCTAGCATTAAAAATGCCTTCTCGTGTATACAAATAAGTAATTAGATGCATAGAAGTTCAAAATTTGAAAGCATAACAAGGCTTTGAAAATGGCTCAGTATCCAGAGCTGAAACATGACATAGAAAGCTAAAAATAATATCCAAAAATGGCAGCACTTCTTCTATATAGATAAATAGATGGATTGATAGATAGATAGATAGATAATAGATAGATAGACATATAGATAGATCGATCGATCGATAGATAATCTGTTATCCATCTAGGGATCTATCTATCTATAAAGTCTCCATTCATGTATTGCTCTCTCTTTATGTAATTACAATAAAATGACAAGTATACTGTAATTTGCAGGATATTCAGGAATTGCTTTATGCATTTTTTGCCTTTAGTGTGACTATAGTTTATCGTTACAGTGTATTATTTTTTCAGAATGATGTAGCAGACTTCTTATGTAGACACTATCTGCTTTCTATAAGCTGTAAAGCCCCTTGTTCTCTGCCTGTGGCTAGAACTGGGTTGAGCGCACTGTCACTGCTGTCTGCTCTCCATTAGGCATCATGTAGTTCTACAACGCCGGTCACCGAGTTACTGAATCCATTCATGGATTTCCCTTTGACTCCATAGTAATGCTTAAACTAAGTAATGTAGAAGTGAGTTGGACATTTGCCCTGTAGCCAACAGTTCTCAGTGATGTATTCTGCTTGACTGACAGCTTCTTACTACACAATAAGATATAAGGATTTTGTCAAGGTCATGACCGAGTCTCACAAGTTGGATTAACGTACTGGATCTAACACAAGGAGTAGAGATGGATCTCACACAGGCAAATATTACAGTTAATGTGTCATTTTACTTTGTAAAAAATAGGTGAGGAACAAGGAACCATGAGGCTTCATAAAAAATGTTTATTTGGGTCACACTGTACCACAACCAACTTCTACAGCAGTGAGGACAAGCTTATGATTTTTTATGTCAGATTGATTCTATGTTTTTTTTTTCAATTTTTCTTTGATGTAAATCCAAAGTTTAATTTCCCTATTTGAATCCTTTTTCTATTTTTCATGTTGATCCCAGTACATCACTAATGAGTAGATGGTTTCTGTCTAAGGACATACAGACCACACATATGGAGTACAGAGGACACACATCTGAAGTGGTCGCAATGACCCTCTGCCGCTTGAGAATACAAATGTATTATAAATGGCACCTGGGTACCTGGTGGGTGTGTTGCAGATTTTGCCTCTGCCATACCAACCATTTGTTATGGAGCCCCTTGGATCTCCTTTGCCTGTGGGTGTAAGAACTTGTGTAGGACACATGGAGAACTGGATTGCTAGAATATGAATACATGGTGGCGAAACATTGGCCCAAAGTTAAAGAATAAAAAGCATGAAATGGGGAATAAGCACGAGATCCATCTATTCAGCATGTTGTAAATTAATGCAAAAATATGTCTGAAAAAGTAGAACACAGACCTAGGGGACCTGAGCATCATTCAGGTGGAGAGGTAAGTGGGGTAAGTGATCAGTAAGGTGAGCATATTTCATTATTTTACATCATGCTGGAGAGTCCTTGAAAAACAGTTTCAAGGTGACACAACCATTTTAAATGGAAGGTTACTTAATATACGTATGAACAGTGAAAAACTTAACAAATCTGATCTTTGCTAAGGATAGGGCTCCATTCATTACTGCCTTAGTACCTTTTTGTTGTCTTGTTCTTGGTTTTATTCTCTTGTTTTTTATTTGCATCTTTATATATATATATATATATATATATATATGTTCATCTGTTTGTTTTTTATGTTCACCACAATGGGCAGGGATTGGATGTGTCTGATTCATTAATTACAAGTTTTTAAAAAGATACATGCTGTATTTTTGTCATGAATCTATCAAAATCCCCACCTCCTGGAGTGATTTTATATACGCTAAATATGCCCCTACATCAAGCTACTCTCTAGTTAAGTAGCAAACCCCTGTTGACAGAGTTCCTTTAATGGTCTCATACACATTAAAGTGAGTTAAACTCTCCAATTTAGGCAAAACTAGAGCAGTATCAAATTTGTATTGGGGCTGTGAGGCAGTGAGGGGAATGATATCCGAGGGCCAATATGTGTCCCCAGGATGCCTATAGATACATATTAAAACCCGCTGGAGTGCATTGTGATTTCAGCAAAACATCTGTGATTACAAGGCAGAGTAAAAGTGAGTGTGGATTTGATCAAAGTAGTTGACCAAGTCATATTTTAGGAGAACACCACATGGGCTTTTATTTTTGGAGGGATTTGCAGGTTTGGTAGTGGGGCAAATCCCTCCCTCCACTTTTGGGAGTGACTTTATATCCATGATTCCCATTTAAACTCTCAGTTTTGTTTTGGGTGGGTCTGTTTTTGTTTTGCAATCTGCAGTGCAGGAGGCTCTTTGCAACCCAGGTCTGTGTGAAGCTAACACAGACCCAGGGATGTCATAGCAGCTGGCGCAGCCAAGAGACATGGCGGGGCAATGGGTTTGGACACGGACTCTTTTGAGGACCTGGCTGTGAACTGGAGTATATCGCTTAGCTGTTTTTGTGAGTTTTCTGGAATAAAGACACTTAATGTTGAACTTTCTGGAGTCTCTGCATAATTGTTGCACTGTGTGAACAATGGTGCACTACAGGACCCAATGTATTTTCCCTAAAGCCCCCGTCACACACAGCGAGATCGCTAGCGAGATCGCTGCTGAGTCACAAGTTTTGTGACGCAACAGCGATCTCACCAGCGATATCGCTGTGTGTGACAGGTATCAGCGACCGGCCCCCTGCCGGGTATCGCTGATCGTTCTGGAAAGCCCTGGACATTTTTTGATCGTTGGTCTCCCGCTGGCCAGCACGCATCACTGCGTGTGGCAGGCGGGAGTCCAGCGATCAGCTGGAGCTGGTATCCAAGGTAAACCACGGGTTTCTAAGCGCTGTGCGGCGCTTAGAAACCGGCTGTGTACCTTAGATACCAGCGCGCTGGTGCAAGGAGCTGGTAATAAAGGTAAACAGCGGGTTTCTAAGCACTGCGCGGCGTTTAGAAACCCGCTGTTTACCTGGGTTACCAGCTCCCTGCACCAGCGCACTGGTATCTAAGGTTCACAGCGGGTTTCTAAGAGACGCCATTGCTTGTACCTGCGTCGTCGCTGGTCCTCATCGCTGGTGAGATCTGCCAATTTGGAAGCTCACCAGCGATCATGTAGTAACACACCAGCGATCCTGACAAGGACATATCGTTGTCGGGATCGCTGGTGGGTCACTATGTGTGACAGGGGCCTTACAAATGATGCTGTTGGATTAAATGGTGTCAAATATCGATGCCAATCCTTTTGTTGTCCTTTCTTTCCTACAAGGTGGGCCATTTATATGGATACATAGATGCACCTAAATAAAATGGGAATGGTTGGTGATATCAACTTCCTGTTTGTGGCACATTAGTATATGGAAGGGGGAAACTTTTCAGGATGTGTGGTGACCATGGTGGCCATTTTGAAGTCTGACATTTTGGCTCCAATTTCATGTGACATCAAACTTATTGAGAATTTCACAAGAAAAACAACGGTGTGCTTGGTTTTAATGTAACTTTCTTCATGAGTTATTTACAAGTTTATGACCACTCATAAAATGTGTTCACAGTGCTGCCCTTTGTGTTGGATTGGCAATGCAACCTGTTATGAATGGGTCACCGAGGAGGATAGCAGGACCAGGTTAAGCCACGAGAAAACCAGAGAGGTTGGTAACTAAGCGGATGCAGACCCCTGATCCTATCCACACAACTAGCAGTAGCCGTGGAGCATACCTACGATGCCCTAGAGGCCTCAACACAGCCGGAGAACTAACTCAGCCTAAAGCAAGAAAGGTGAAATCTAAACTGCCCCGGAGCAGACCCCAAAGGAACAGACAGCCCCCAAACATATATTGTCGGTGAGACAAGATGAAAACACAAACGCAGGCAGAAAAATAGACTGAGCAAATGATGGGGTCCAAACTGACTAGACAGGACAGGAAAGGAAAGACACTGTCTGCAATCACGCAAAAACCCTGAAAAATCCAACACGTCTGATGCACAAAAAACACTGAAGTCACACAACTTCGCCCCCACTATATCAGCACTCTGGTATATACTGAAAGCAAAACAAAAAGAGACCAATATAACAGGGGACAGAACAAACTGACACAAGCAGTAACATAAGGGTGGTGATCCAGCACAGCCCCAGCAAGAGCAAGCTGACCCGCACAAAGCAGAGATAGACAAAACCAGATCACATGCAAAAAGATTAGCAAATGAACCACTTAGCTGAACCATGCAGGAACAGAGCAGGAGACATCAGACCTCAGAAGGTACAGGAAGAAAATAACCAGCATTGATTGAAGAAAGCCAGCCGTCTTAAATACACCAGTCAGAAACCCCAGATCTCCAATCGTCATCATCATTATCAGGTGGCAAGCCTCTGTCAATCTGACTAGCTCCACTACCTTCAGTAGCCACCAGAGGGAGCCCAAAAAGATAATTCACAACAGTACACCCCCCTTGAGGAGGGGTCACGAACCCTCATCCACGCCACCAGGCCGGTCAGGATGGACCCGATGAAAAGCACGAACCAATCTTTCGGCATGAATTTCAGAAGCAGAGACCCAAGAATTATCCTCCTGGCCATAACCCTTCCACATGACCAAGTACTGGAGTCTCCGTCTAGCCAAACGAGAATCCAATATCTTCTCTACCTCATACTCCAAATTACCTTTAATCAATACAGGGTCAGGAGGCGCCGCCATGGGAACTACTGGCTCCACAAACCTCTTCAACAAAGATTTATGAAAAACATTATGAATCTTAAATATAACTGGAAGAGCCAAATGGAAAGAAACGGGGTTAAGGATTTCCAAAATCTTATAAGGTCCAATAAATCTTGGCTTGAATTTTGGAGACGCAACCTTCATAAGAATATTTTTTGAAGACAACCAAACCATATCACCCACTTTAAACCAGGGACCAATGGTCCTGTGCCGGTTGGAAAACCATTGGGCCTTTTCCTGAGAGTGGGACAAATTATCCACTACTTGGTCCCAAATCTACTGCATTCTCTCTACCACAAAATCCACACTTGGGCAGGCCGAAGATTCCACCTGCCCTGAAGAAAATAGAGGAGGAAACCCAAAGTTACAGAAAAAAGGCGACATCAAAGTGGCAGAACTAGCCCTATTGTATACCGTGAATTCGGACAAGGGCAAAAATGAGACCCAGTCATCCTGATCAGCAGATATAAAACAGGATTCCAAAGTCTGGTTTGTTCTCTGTCTGCCCATTGGTCTGAGGATGAAATGCAGAGGAAAAGGATAACTGAATTCCCAGTTTGGAACAAAAAGCTCTCCAAAATCTGGAAACAAACTGGACTCCTCTGTCCGACACAATGTTCTCAGAAATCCCGTGCAAATGAACCACCTGTTGTAAAAACAAGGGCACCAACTCAGAAGAAGATGGCAACTTTGGGAGTGGTACAAGATGGACCATTTTAGAAAATCTATCACAGATCACCCAGATAACAGTCATTCTCTGAGAGACAGGAAGATCAGAAATAAAATCCACTGAGATATGGGTCCATGACCTCCTGGGCACCGGCAGGGGCATCAGCAAACCACTAGAACGAGAACAGGGCTTGGACCAAGAACAAGTCCCACAGGACTGCACAAAATTCCTGACATTACGAGATAAGGCAGGCCACCAAAAAGACCGACTCACCAAATCTCTGGTACCAAAAATACCTGGATGACCAGCCAACGTGGAGCAATGAATTTCAGCCATTACTCTTTTCCTCCACTGGTCAGGGACATACAATTTTCCCATAGGGCAACTTTCAGGTTTGTGCTCCTGAAATTCCTCCAGGGCACGTCTCAAATCAGGTGAGATGGCGGAAAGAACTACACCCTCATTTAGAATGGTAGTAGGCTCTGTCACATCAAGAGAATCCGCAAAGAAACTCCTAGAAACCAGATCACATGCAAAAAGATTAGCAAATGAACCACTTAGCTGAACCATGCAGGAACAGAGCAGGAGACATCAGACATCAGACCTCAGAAGATACAGGAAGAAAATCACCAGCAGGGATTGAAGGAAGTCAGCTGTCTTAAATACACCAGTCAGAAACCCCAGATCTCCAATTGTCATCATCATTATCAGATGGCAAGCCTCTGTCAATCTGACCAGCTCCACTACCTCCAGTAACCACCAGAGGGAGCCCAGAAAGAGAACTCGCAATACCTCTGTCAATCTGACCAGCTCCACTACCTTCATTAACCACCAGAGGGAGCCCAGAGAGAGAATTCACAACAGCAACCCTCTTCTCCCACTCTTGACACACTGATAGCAACACCGCAGAAGAAATGCTAGCACAGGCTTCCAGTATCTGTTGTTTCAGATGCTGCACATCTTGTATCTTCACAGCATAGACAATTTCCTTCAGGTGACCCCAAAGATAAGATAAAAGTCTAAGGGGGTCAGATCGGGAGACCTTGGTGGCCATTCAACTGGCCCACGATGACCAATCCACTTTCCAGGAAAATGATCATGTAGGAATGCTTCGACCAAATTGATGGTATGGTGTGGTATATGGGGTACAAAGATAGTGGGGCCATTCTTCATCAATGGAAACCTCAATGCCACTGGATATTTGAAATTCCTACATGATGATGTGTTGCCCTTTTTATGCACTGAAGATGGCACACTCCCTGAGTTTTTCCAGCCAGATGGTGCACCACCACATTATAGGTGTCAGGTCCAAGCATTCCTACAAGGAATCTGACCCCCTTAGACTAGCATTTCTTCTGCGGTGTTGCTATCAGTTTGTCAAGAGGGTTGCATTGACAATCCAACATGACCCTCTTCCCACTGGAAAAAATAACGTTGGATCCAAAATGGCCGACTTCAAAATGGTCACTATGGTCACCACCCATCTTGAAAAGTTTCCCCCCTCCCATATACTAATGTGCCACAAACAGGAAGTTGTTATCACCAACTATTCCCGTTTTATTTAGATGTATCCATATAAATGCCCCACCCTGTATATTGAAAACATGAACACTTGGCTGAGCCTTGAAAGTTATGTGACAACCAAACAAGTATTTATCTGTCTAGCCTATATGGCTAGCTTTTCCTCTATATACACTCTATTATACATAACTAGAGTCTTATCTGCGCACAGCCAGCAGTACAAGCTTATTAGCTCATTAGTGACATTTTTACAGACGTATTAATCACTGACATCCTTATATTGATGAGTTTCAGAACTTCTGTCCTAAATGCGCACATGTCTGATATAGACATGCAAAGGAATTGCTCCTACTGGTTAAATTAATAGCAATACAGGCAAGACACTCTTTGTGTAATTACTCTTCATTAGCGCACAGGGGAATGCAGAAAATGTGTTATTGATAGGACACTGAATTTTTCCACTGGTTACAAAACAAAGCAAATTGCATTTAAATTGCACTTATAATAATTATTATTTTTTTTGTCTATTGGTTCACATAAGATAAAATGTCAGTAATTTGACTTTCGTCTGATAATGTCAACATTGACAAATGTGCTGTATTGTGCTGGACACTAGGTCAGAAACGCAGCTGACCTCATCATTAATGGAGTATACGACAGCCACATGCTTATGCTTTGGAGGGAATATGTTCAGCAGCAGATGGCGCTGTGTTAACTTTTATAATTTGTTTATGTGCATTTAGATCCTCTAGATTCTACTATATGACCTCTCAGTTTTGTTTGGTTTAGCTCATTTGCTGTAATCCCTCATGTTGTGATGATGAACATAATGGTTGCTGCATTTTTCTAAGTAAAACAATTCTTCCAAAATGTGCTGATGATTCTGCTACAAATTAAAGAAGCACTCCCATCAAAGTTTTCATACTTTTAATATATTGCAATCATCATATTATATGTCACTGTGTGTTTACAATTGCTAATTTTTCTTTTTCACCCAGTTAATTCTTCTCTTTTCCATCAGGTCTATGACATCACGTGACTAAGAACTGGCTAGCTGAATCCTTCTAAGTTCTATGTAGAAACAGAAGTTTCTTTTCCGTGTATGAGCCATCATTAGAAATACAATTCTATTCACTGCAAAATCCCTGACAGCCCAGGTTCACCTCTTCTTCAACTCCTGACCCAGCTGCTTTGCCCCTCCCCCTGGGATTTTGTAATGATGTAGAATTGTAGTTCTAATGATGACTCATTCAGGCAAAAGAGACCTCCTGTTTCTAAATAGAGCTTAGAAGGATTCATCTAGTCAGTTTTTAATCACGTGATGTCAAAGACCTAATAAAAAAGAGAAGAATTAAACGATGTAGAAGGGAAAAATGAGCAGTTGTAAGTACACAATGCTGTATAATATGATGACTGTAATATATTAAGAGCATACAAATTTTAAAGGGAGTGTTTCTTTAAAATCTGCAATGACTATAGTCAGTGGAGTTCACTGAATGCCAATAGTAATGTCAACATCCAGCATTTTTTACCTTTACATTTTGAATGTATAAAAAACAGATGTGACTCAAAAAGTTGAGCCTCAAAGGCCAAAGGTATCCTACTCATAACCCTTCAGTTATACCTAACTTTTTAGGAACAATTGACATGACACCCCCCAGCATATGATAAAAGTGTATGACATTGAAACGGGGGAAAATAAAAATGAAAACATCTAAAAAACAATAAGACTTAGGCATGCGCGATACCAGCCTCAACCTCGGCCCCGCGGCCGGTCAGGAGGCGAGAAACTGTAGCGCGGACGCAAAAGCGTAAACCAAAATTCAGGAGATGCTCGTCTTCTTGCGTCGTCGACGGGATCGCGCGCTGCGAACGGCGTGCAGAAATTGCATACCACTAAGGTCATACTGTTGAGGATAACTTATATATTTAAATATTATAAGAAAAAAATTATCTCTGCACCCCCACACCTCTGACTGAGGATGTAATGTCTCCCGCCATCCTTCTTTTCTCCTTGCCGCTGTCGAGATGGTTCTTTTCGCTTACTGCATCCTGCTGTGTGACATCTAAGACTGTGCGCAGCTGCTGGATCATTCACTATGGAGGACAGTCTGTGTGCCTAAGGGTAGAGGCTACTAATACAGACTGACTACAGAGGAGACTGTTTGTAGTCAGGATCCAATAAATAATGGCAGGATTCTGCACACCTGCAGCAAATAGACTAAGGAATGAAGCAGGACCAATGAGACAAATAAGTAATTAAGGAAGCTTCTCTGGTGTGCAGGAGGCATGTTATAACACAGAAGGGCATGGGTTTCTTCATGTACCATTTTATGGGAAAGATTCAGCATAACTTGTATTTTACTTATTCCAATCCCTCTTCTTTCTGTCCTTGGCAGTGAATGGCTGATTGTGCTTGCAGAGATCACTGTATGATCACTAGATAGGACCGCCCACTGGACTAGACTACTAAGTGTGAAAAAGAGGAGGGATAAAGGGAAACCTGTCATGTCACCAAACCCTTTTAATCTGTAGAAATGGTTTTTTTCTGCAGGTTCCAATCATTCCAGTCCTGTCCGACCATATCACTGAAAGTGCGGCTACCAGGAAAAAATGATTTTTTTCCTCCCGGGTGGCGATGGCTTTAAGTCAGAGAGGCGTGTGTGGAGTGATTACAGTTACCGCTCAGTACACAGTGTGCGAGGCCCGACACTTTGATTGACAGCTCACACTACACAGATGCTGGAGGAAAAAAAAGTAAACTTTCTCCCCGTAGCAACATTTTTAGCGCATCCGCCAAACATCAATGTAACTATATTAACCTATAGAATAGTCTTATATCTGCCAGTTAATAGCATTTAGTGACCTGACAGGTAAATTTCACAGTGCTGCGTCCATGTAGTTAATAGCTGCTGGCTTTGTCTTGCGTAGTTGAATTTGTCATATAAAAATGAATTAATGATCCATTGAATAAATGCACAAAACTGAAATTCTATCTTACCGGCTCACCCATCACTAATCAAGTGTTTGTACTAGGTAAAATAGAGAAACTACTTCTCACCACGTCTCATACATTAAATAGAATTAACCAAGCCACTAAGCCCAGCGGGCAGATAATTGATTTTATGTAACCCAGAGACTTAAAATGAAGGGTTTAGCGCAGTATAATTTTGATTATATGCAAGACAAATCCTGACCATATTAGACTCATGATGACTGGGTGTGTGTGCATTATCAATGATCACTGAAGGTTGGAGAAGAATACACATAGTGATATGTTTGACAGCTAAGTGGGCTTTGTTGTTCTAAAAATGTGTCCAAATGGTAAAATCCCCTTTAAAAATTTAAAAAAACTACTTAAGCTGCGTTTAATAATCTATCTACTTAAAGTGAACCTGAAAACTGATGAATGCTGCTCAATCTACGGGAAGCATCTACCAGCCTGTATGATATCAGCCTGGTGTGCTTCACTCCGAAATCCTCCGAATATTCTCCCATGCGATTTGGTCCTTGGCAGCTTGTTCCCGTCTGCTCTCCTGCAGTGACAGGTCACTTCCTATACAAGCTGTGACGCTAGTCACAACCCACGGCTAGGCAGTGAAAAAGCGCAATCAGACGTTTTGGGGTCAATACCAAATGATCACGTAGTAAACCAAGGCAGTCGCCAGCCAGGGTCAGGATGCCAGAGAAACAGCGGATAAGCAAAGGGCAATAACAAATGGGCAGCCTGAACACGGTCCAAAGGTCAGCCGCAGAAAAAGATTAGAGCTTACAGCACAGGGTACAGGCGAACACGCCAGAGGGCACCAGCTTAGAACAAGCTATTGACTGGCAATGATCTGGGCCAGACAGCTCACCTAAATAACAGGGTAATTATCAAGAATATGGAGCACCTGTTGATGTCTCTGCACCTTCCAGTCAGATAGGTCAGCCGAGCTGTCAATCAAAACACCGACAGCTCAGCACACCCCAGCACAGGATAGGATGCCAGAGCTGTCCATCACAGAGTCCCAGACACTGAGCAGAGGAATCATGACACAAGCATTCAGGAGAGCTATCTGTCACTCAAGTGGGTGGAGAGAAGCTGCCAGGGACAGACCTGCCCAACTAATTTCCTGTGCTGCTTGGCACCAAGCGGCTTCTCCCCAAACTAATCTCCTGAACTGTTTGGTCCTCGGGGGCTTCTCCTCACCTGCTGTCCTGGAGTGATAGGTCTATCTCTATGCAAGCATGCATGGAGAGACCTGTCACACCAACTGGCTGGAAGGAGAGGCCGGGGACCCACCTTTCCAACTAATCTCCTGTGTGGCTCGATCCCATGTGGCTTTTAATGTGTTTTTCATTGAATTTACATGGTATTTCCGAATCAAATTTACATGGACAAAATCATACAGCCACTGGCATGTATCAGATGTCAGGTTTCCTTTAATCTTGACAGTAGCGTTTTGGAGGAATGCCCTGTGGAGGAGCCAAATTATAGGTGAATTCAGTGCTGATAGGAAAACAATTTATCTCCTGTTTTTGAGCGTTCTTCCATTATTAAGATATTGATGGATTATAGTAAGGGTAGGTCATCTGTCACGATCCATTTATGGATCTGTGTCAGTTTGGGCTGCTCACATTTAAACTTTTTTTCCTTTCTGGCCATCGACGGTTAATGTCAGTTTTTCCCCCCGGTGGCCGCTGGTGCTACTACATGTTTTGTTAGTCTGATTCTGCCGGTGGTTAACCACTCCCACCTTCCTTTAAAAGGTCACCAGGTGCTGCAGCTCACTGTTGGTGATACATTTCCCTTTGACACCAACCGTGGTGAAGACTGGAGATACCTGGTGCAGTGGTGGTTCAGCTTATCAGGAGCAGTGGTGGTTCTGCTGAAAGCTGAGTTCAGGAGCTGTATGGTACATTGCAGCACATATAGCTAAGTTTTGTTTTTTAGTTAATTTAACCCCGAGGTGTCTGCTTTATCTTTCCATTGGTTTTTGGTGCAGTTCACTTTTTCCCTGTCTCACCTCCTGGGGAGGGGGTTGAGGGTTTAGCTCAGGGCTAAACAGCAGATAGGGACAGGTCAGTGACTTGGGCCTCACTACCATCAAGTGTACCCCCAAGTTAAGGAAAGTCAGGGCACCCCCTTAGCCTTAGGTGCAGTTCAGGGGCCCAGGTTCCTTGTCCCCTGTTTTCCCACTACTTGCCCCGTGACATCATCAATATCACATTGAAGGGAGTCTGACACGCAGCACCTCACCAATCAGCTGTTTGCAGTTCTGTCAGCAGTTGGAGGTAAATACCTTCTACACTGTTTAGCAGCAGATTTTTAGTATTCAGGCGTTTATACTAAACTCACTTCAAGATCTGAAATGTTAAACCTGTCATTAACCCCATTCTGACAGTGGACTCACTGTCATGTCTAATTGTGGGTCCCCTTCTTTAATAAAGAGAACAGATTAACAGATTATATCTATTCAAAAAGAAAACCAAGAAAAGTCCCTTAAATAGTTTTTTAACGATTGCGGCAATTAAGGCAAACAAAGCTGGTTACACTCCAAATATAAATCTCACAATATATCTCACAATCACACAATATCGTAGCCTAATGGGCAGATGAAGAACTTAGATTAGAAGGTTCAGCACATGAGTGGGTTTACTTCTTGGTGTTCCAAAATGCCAAACAGGTTACTTTTTTATTTGTCCCAGATGAAGCAAAAGTTGGTGAAACTCATGTCGGGCTTGGCCAGATGTACATTGTTAAAGCTGATTTGAATTAATTTCTTGAAAGTAGAATAAATCTCTTGTGGAAAGAGGTCATGATAGCGTTATTCAGCCATCATATGTTGAACACGCCTATCAGCTCCCCGTTACCCAGTGGAAGGATTTCAATTGGTTGATATGGCAACTGGGGTCTGCTGAAGACCCTTATGCCTGTCATTAATGTACTCCTGTGAAAATAATTATTGCATTTCTTTGCACAATTTCAAAGCCTTGGAATTTTTTTTTGGTTTTCTAGTACTTTTAATGGTGAAATGAATGGTATTTTTCAAAGCTACAACTAACCCTGCAAAAAAATCAAGCTATGTAGATGGAAAACATAAAAAGTTTTGGCTCTTGGAAGAAGGAAAACAAAATCATCATGACTGGAATAGGTTGATGGGCTATTCATCAGGACCATGATCGCAAAATATGCTATAAAGAAATGTTAATTTGGGAGATTGAAATTATTCTTATGCTTTTGACTAATGTTCACTTGGGCATTCAATGCTAAAGATACCTAAAAATGTGTTCACCTTTACCTTTGCTTGTTATTTGGTTCCAGACTACATATTCTCCCAAAACCAAGTCAATACACTATCACAACATGCTAGCAAAACCCTTAATAATGCTGCAACTCATATTACAATCCCATTGTGGCCACATACAGACATATAATATAAACATCTCCCGACAGAGTGTAACAAAATCATATTTTTTTATCGCAAATTGGTCACTTTTCCCTATACATTTTGAGATAAGTTGAGCTAAAAGCAAAGGTAAGAAAGGACATAATGGTATTGTATGTAGCCCAAATAGCTAAATCTATCTATTCTTGCAATTTGCATGAGGAAAATATTAGAGCCCTATGTCTGATCCAATAGATATATTGGCTACATCTATGCAGTTACATTATTCAGTAATGCTACATTTTGGACATCATACCAGGACTTGCATACCTCGACACAGCCAAAGGTGTTAACCCTATAGTCCAAAAGTTGCCCTACAATCTACAGGAGAGGTGGCTCACACGTGGCTTCACGCACAAATACAAACACAGTGCTTCATTCCCTCCATTCTCCATTTTTGTAGACTTTATACACGAACAAGCGGCAATCAGAAATGATCCCAGCTTTGACTCTACAATGTCATATGCCGCACCACCACCAGCTGCAAACCCACGCAGAACATCTGTGGCAGTGCACAAGACTAATGTTTCTTCTCAAAGTTCCAATTACAGGTCTGCTGGCTGCTCTCAATCAGAGACAAAGGTACGAGAACCTGACAAGCAGTGCCCACTTTATCAGAAGCCTCATCCTCTCCTGAAATGCAGAGCCTTCAGAGGAAAATCTATGCCGGATCGCAGAAGCTTCCTGAAAGAGAACGGTATCTGCTACAAGTGTTGCTCATCCACCACTCATCTCGCCAAGGATTGTAAGGTCAGTGTAAAATGCACAGAATGTGGTACCACGGATCATAACACTGCACTACACCCTGGCCCAGCTCCATAGAGTGCACAAAACACACCAGCTGACAGTGAGCATGGCGGGGAGGAAAAGAGCACTGATGCAGCTATGCCAGAGATCACTTCACAATGTACTGAAGTATGTAAAGGGACAATAGACAGTAGGTCTTGTTCAAAAATATGCCTCTTCAGAGTGTACCTAAAGGGTCATAGAGACAAAGCTGTAAGACTGTATGCTATCCTGGATGATCAAAGTAATCGATCCCTGGCTAGATCAACATTCTTTGACCTATTCAACGTTAAAGGACCAAGCACTCCTTACTCATTAAAGACATGTGCAGGTACTGTGACAACAGCGGGCAGGAAAGCCACTGACTACCAAATTGAGCCTTTGGATGGACAATTCTGCCTGTCACTACCTACAATCATCGAGTGTAATCAGATCCCAGACAACAGGTCTGAAATCCCTACACCAGATGTGGTAATCCATCATGCTCACTTAAAACGCATAGCACACCTCATACTGTAACTCGACCCTCAGGCACAGATAATACTGCTATTGGGAAGAGATATCCTGCAGGTTCATAAAGTGAGAAGTCATATCAATGGACTCAACAATGCTCCCTATGCCCAAAGGCTAGACCTAGAATGGGTCATAATAGGAAACGTATGCTTGGGACACATGCACGCCCCATCTTCTGTGACAAGCATGCTAACAAATACACTGGAGAAAGGATGCCCATCTCTGTTTCAACCTTGCAACAACGAGTTCCACGTTAAGGAACTACCACACAGCATCCAACTACCCAATCACTTAATAGACTTTACTCATGACAGCAGTATGATGTCAGGAAGCTATGGTGATCGGTTGGGGTGCACAGTCTTCCAGAGAACTAAGCAAGACAACCAGGTAGCAATGTCGGTAGAGGATAAGCTGTACTTAGAGGTAATGGACAAAGGGCTCGTAAAAGATGAGACCAACAGCTGGGTCGCATCTCTTCCCTTCAGAACCCACAGACCAGGTCTACCAAACAACAGAGATCAGGCATTCAAACATTTCTCCTCTCTTAAACAATCTGCAAAAGAAGCCAGAGATGACAAATCACTTCTTCTCCTTCATGTCAAAGATATTTGAGAACTGCCATGCAGAACTAGCTCCCTCTCTCAAAGTGTTATGCGGGGCTTAGGTCAAAGCAGGCTGAAATACCCGGGGCCCCTGCGGAGTCCCTCAAACTAGGGAAAACCCTGTCTGACCCTCAACCCAGGGTTTTTGCTAATGGTGCAAATGCCTAAGCCTCCAACCTTTCCTTATCTCCTGCTCAGCCCTAAGCTGAACCCTCCACCCTCCACCCAGTGAGTTGTCAAACCACCAAAGCCCACACAGTAATGACAGACAGGGAGAACTTAAACCACACCGCGCCGCAAACACACAGGACAATACTGAAATGTGAACAGGGCAAAACAAAGCACAAATATAGGAAGGCGAAAAGGTAACAACGGATCATACGCCACCAGATATGAATTTCTCTCTCCAACACCTCCTCTCCAGACCGGAACCACTTGGCATAAAACACAAGCTATAATCAGCGACGCCCACAGGCCAGCACGACTATTTAAAGACCGTGGGCGTGACCAAACATCCCACCTGATTTCCAGCTAGATTAACCCCCGATAACCTGAGTAAAATCAAGCCGGCGCCACTGAGGCTATCGTGGATGGAGATGGAACTACCGCTGCCTGCCGGACGCTGTGGTGTGAATAGCGTCCGACATGACAGTACCCCACTTTCTACGAGGGACCCCAGGGCCCTCAAGACTCATAGGACCCGGTTTGTCCGGATGACGGCGGTGAAAGGAACTGACCAGACGATCCGCATGTATGTCCGAGGCTGGTACCCAAGACCTCTCCTCCGGACCATACCCCCGCCATTGTACCAAATACTGAAGAGAACGGCGCAGTACTCGATAGTCCACCACCTTGGAGACTTCAAACTCTAAATCGCCATCCACCATGACTGGAGGTGGCATCGGCGTCGTGTCCACAGAGCCTACCACCTTTTTCAATAAAGCCCTGTGAAACACGTTGTGTATCTTGTATACCGCAGGAAGTTCCAACCGATAAGCAACCGGGTTAATGATGGCAGCAATCTTAAAAGGGCCAGTAAACCTTGGACCCAATTTCAATGATGGAATTTTGAGTTTTATGTTTTTAGTAGCTAACCACACCCAATCACCCACACATAGGTCCGGACCTGGCACGCATCTAGCGTCAGTCACACGTTTGTACCTTGCACTCATGCTCAGCAATCGCTGTTTCACACTCCTCCAGACTGATGATAGTTGAACTCCTAACCGGTCCTCCTCTGGGACGCCCCCAAAGCCCCCCTGACACAAGGTACAAAATTGAGGATGGTGCCCATAAACACAAAAGAACGGAGACTCTCCCGATGATTCTTGACTGTGATTATTTAATGCGAACTCGGCCAAGGGAAGGAACATCGATGTCAGACACAAAACATCACAAATACTGCTCCAGATTTTGGTTCATGCGCTCAGTTTGACCATTTGACTGCAGATGAAACGCCGACGAATGAGACAACTTGATCCCCAATCGTGAGCAAAAAGCTTTCCAAAACTTTGCCACAAACTGGGTCCCCCTATCAGACACTATGTCCGATGGAACTCTGTGTAGTCTGACCACCTCCTGCACAAAGACCTGAGCCAACGTCTTCGTGTTGGGCAAGGAAGGCAACGACACAAAATGCGCCATCTTCGAAAATCGATCAACCACCACCAGGATGACCGTGTTCCCCGCTGAGGCAGGCAAGTCCGTGATAAAGTCCATGGAGATTTCTGTCCATGGCCTACTAGGTATCCCCAGAGGCTGTAGAGTGCCAGCAGGGCGGGTTCTGGGCGACTTGGCCCTGGCGCACGTGATGCAAGCTGTCACGTACGAGACCACGTCCTGCCGGATTTTTGGCCACCAGAAGCGGCGCGATACCAGCTCCAAGGTGCCCCTAACCCCTGGATGACCGGCCAGGACAGAGTCGTGGTGTTCCCCCAACTCTTTAAGATGAAGATGAAGGGGTACGAATGACTTATTAGCGGGAAGTCCTGGCGGTACCTCCTCCTGGGCCTCGGCAATCTTCACCTCTACCTCAGTCGTGAGAGCCGAAACCACTACACCTTCCTGGAGGATGGAAACCGGATCTTCCCGAGGTTCTCCCCCCGGAAAACACCTGGACAAGGCATCCGCCTTGTTGTTTTTAGCCCCAGGACGGTAAGTCACCAGAAAGTTAAAAAGTGTAAAAAACAATGCCCAGCGAGCCTGCCTGGGAGATGGACGCTTGGCCGACTCCAGATAGAGCAGGTTTTTATGGTCGGTGATGACCGTGACCTGGTGGGCCGCCCCCTCCAGGAAGTGTCGCCATTCCTCAAAAGCCAATTTGATGGCCAACAACTCCCTGTTGCCGATATCATAATTCCGTTCGGCAGGCGACAGCTTCTTGGAGAAGTAGGCGCATGGACGCATATTGCTCAAGGACGAGCCCTGTGACAGTACTGCCCCCACTCCGACCTCAGACGCATCGACCTCCACCGTAAAAGGTTTAGATACGTCCGGTTGCGCCAGAATGGGGGCTGAAGCAAAACGGTTTTTCAGAAGCTCAAATGCACGCACCGCATCATCAGACCAGATAGCGAGGTTGGTACCTTTTTTCGTCATGTCCGTGAGCGGTTTGGCTATAGTAGAGAAATTCTTAATAAACTTCCTATAATAGTTGGCAAACCCAAGGAACCGCTGGAGCGCTTTTAGATTATCAGGCCGTACCCATCGCAGCACCGCTTGCACCTTCGCGGCGTCCATTTTAAACCCTGCGGCGGATACAATATATCCCAAGAAAGGCAACTCCTGAACAAAAAATACACATTTTTCAAGCTTAGCATAGAGCTTATTCTCACGGAGCAACTGTAACACCTGCCTGACATGCTCTAAATGAGTGTCCTGGTCGCTCGAATAAATGAGGATATCATCCAGGTACACAATCACAAATTTCCCCAGCACATGAGCGAATACATCATTTATGAAATGTTGGAAAACGGCAGGCGCGGTTGTCAACCAAAATGGCATAACTAGGCTTTCAAAATGACCCTCAGGGGTATTAAATGCCGTCTTCCACTCATCCCCCTGACGGACCCTTATGAGGTTATATGCCCCCCTGAGGTCAAGTTTGGAAAACCACTTCGCACCAGCCACCTGGTTGAACAAATCAGGGATCAGAGGCATCGGGTAGGGATCACGGACCGTAATCTGGTTTAACTCCCGGAAATCCAGACACGGGCGTAACCCCCCATCTTTTTTCTTAATGAAGAAAAACCCCGCTGCTACAGGTGAGGATGAAGGCCGGATGTGCCCTTTACTTAAGCTCTCCGCGATGTAGTCTTTAAGAGCTTGTCTCTCCGGACCAGAAATACTAAACATCCTCGCCTTTGGCAATTTAGCCCGGGGCTTTAACCTAATCTCACAGTCATAGGCTCGATGTGGAGGTAGTTCTGAGCAACCCCTCTCAGAGAATACGTCCGCAAAATCCAGCAATGCCTCCGGAAGGCTGGGCTTCATGGCAGACACACATGTGGCCAAGCAATTTTCCTGGCAGAAACCGCTCCACTGGACTATGTCCTGGGTTCTCCAGTCAATCACCGGGTTGTGCTTGGACAACCATGGGAAACCCAGGACCTTTTGTGCTGGGAGATTATTGAGTACCCTACATGTAACCCACTCAGAATGTAGGACCCCAATGTGGAGTTTAACCTCAGCTACAAACTCAGTAATCTCCCCCTGTGGGAGGGGAGCAGCATTAATGGTAACCACGCGAATAGGATGAGGGAGTTTTTCGATCTTAAAACCTGCCATGCGTGCAAACTCCTCATCCATGAGATTGGTGGTGGAACCGCTATCCACAAACACTGATATGGGTAGCTCTCTGCCCGCAATAATAACCCTGGCAGGGAGCATACATTGAGATACCATCATGGAGGATATGCATACGCTCAGTTGTGCCTCCTCCATACCCTCTGAGCTTACCAGTTTTCCGCCGGTGCGACTTTCTTTGGTAGCACAGGACAAGCATTTACATAATGATCTCTTTTACCACAGTAAAAACATGCTCCATGCTTCCTGAACCCAGGAACGCGACGCTGCACATGTGATACCCCAGCGATTTGCATAGGTTCCGTGGGCTCACCTGCAGCAACCACACTTGCACCCCTGCTTTCCCCCAGGGGCAGCGTCTCCTGCGTGCCTTGACGCAAACGACGATCAATACGAATAACCAAACTCATGGCAGACTCTAACGATGCAGGAGTTTCATACATCAGGAAAGCCTGTTTGACTGTTTCTGAAACCCCATGAATAAACTGACTCCGCAGCGCTGGGTCGTTCCACTGTTTGTCCACTGCCCAACGGTGAAATTCTGAACAATAGTCTTCCGCCATACGTTCCCCCTGACGGAGGGCGCAGATTTTAGATTCCGCCAAAGCCAATCTGTCGGGATCATCATAAATGAGCCCGAGTGCTGAAAAAACATTCTCAACCGAATGAAACGTAGCAGAGTCGGCTGGTAAAGAAAACGCCCATGCTTGAGGGTCCCCACTCAGTAATGATAACACCAGACCCACCCGCTGAGCCTCATTACCTGAGGAGACCGGGCGCATGCGAAAGTATGACTTGCAGGCCTCCCGAAAGATGACAAATTTGCTGCGTTCCCCAGAAAATCATTCAGGCAGCGGAATCTTTGGCTCTGCACCTGCACCAGCAGAAGCCGCTTGCACATTAGCTACAACCAGGCCCTGCTGCTGAACTGCCCCCTTCAACTCGGTGACCTGTAAGGACAGCGCCGCGAACTGGCGGTTTATAGAAGTCATGGAATCCATGGAAAAATGTTGGGCCGATTATAATGTTATGCGGGGCTTAGGTCAAAGGAGGCTGAAATACCCGGGGCCCCTGCGGAGTCCCTCAAACTAGGGAAAACCCTGTCTGACCCTCAACCCAGGGTTTTTGCTAATGGTGCAAATGCCTGAGCCTCCAACCTTTCCTTATCTCCTGCTTAGCCCTAAGCTGAACCCTCCACCCTCCACCCAGTGAGTTGTCAAACCACCAAAGCCCACACAGTAATGACAGACAGGGAGAACTTAAACCACACCGCGCCGCAAACACACAGGACAATACTGTAATGTGAACAGGGCAAAACAAAGCACAAATATAGGAAGGCGAAAAGGTAACAACGGATCATACGCCACCAGATATGAATTTCTCTCTCCAACACCTCCTCTCCAGACCGGAACCACTTGGCATAAAACAAGCTATAATCGGGGACGCCCACAGGCCAGCACGACTATTTAAAGACCGTGGGCGTGACCAAATATCCCACCTGATTTCCAGCTAGATTATCCCCCGATAACCTGAGTAAAGTCAAGCCGGCGCCACTGAGGCTATAGTGGACGGAGATGGAACTACCGCTGCCTGCCGGACGCTGTGGTGTGAATAGCGCCCGACATGACACAAAGACTCTGAAGAATGCTGGTTCTTACTCATGTTTGGAGTATACCATCCTAAGAAACCGGGCCAGATTAGACTGGTGTTCGACTCCAGTGCTAAGTTTGATGATGTCTCCCTGAATGATGTTCTACTGACGGGACCAGATCTCAATAACAAACTGCTGGGAGTACTTATGCGCTTCCGTAAGGATTCCATTGCCTTCATCGCTGACATCCAGCAAATGTTCCATTGTTTCCTTGTGAGAGAGAGAGACAGGAACTTCCTAAGATTCTTCTGGTACAGAGACAATGATCCTCCTAAAGAAGTCACAGAGTACCGCATGAGAGTGCACATCTTTGGCAATAGCCCTTCTCATGCAGTCGCCATTAGAGTTGAGCGACTTTGGTCGGATCGGGTTTCATGAAATAAAATTTGTTTCAGATGAAACTCGTCCGACTAGGGCAAAAAAAGTCGGAGTTTCGTCCGAAACCTGACCCCAATGCAAGTCAATGGGGAATAAAAGTCGGCATTGAGGGGATGAATGTCATCCGCTCAATGCCGACTTTTATTCCTCATTGATTTGCATTGCGGTCGGGTTTCGGACGAAACTCCTACTTTTTTTGCCCTAGTCGGACGAGTTTCATCTGAAACAAATTTTGTTTCATGAAACCCGATCCGACCAAAGTCGCTCAACTCTAGTCGCCATCTATGGACTCAAAAGGTCAGCTCTAGAAGGAGAAACAGAATACGGGTCAGATGTCAGACAATTCATAGAAAAAGACTTTTATGCTGATGACTGTCTGAAAGCCATGCCTTCAAATGAGACTGCCATCAGTCTTCTCAAGAGAGCCCAAGAGATGCTTGCTTTGCTCTAACCTCAGGCTTCACAAAATAGCCTCAAACAGCCAAGAACTCATGAAAGCATTCCCTTCACAAGACTTGTGTAACGATCTCAGAGACCTGGACCTGGGGTCAGACCCCACACCAATGCAACACAGCCTCGGGCTTCTCTGGAATCTACAATCAGACACTTTTACCTTTCAGGTCAGCCAGGAAGAAAAGCCTTTCACACGCAGAGGTGTCCTGTCTACCATCAACAGCCTGTACGATCCCTTAGGTTTTGCAGCTCCTGTTACTATACAAGGCAAAACAATACTAAGAGACTTAACCAAGGAGATTTCTGACTGGGATGCACCTCTGCAACCTGACAAGAGAATCCAGTGGGAAGCATGGAAGAAGTCTTTAGCAGCCCTCTCCAACCTAAATGTACCAAGGCCATACACCCATGTACCGTCTACAGAGATATAGAGCCAAAGACTGTATGTATTTGCAGATGCTTCTGTCAAAGCAATTGCTGCTGTTGCCTATCTCAAAACTGTGGACTCCAAATGTCAGAACCACATTGGATTCGTCATAGGGAAAGCCAAACTTGCTCCACAACCAGAGCACACCATACCAAGGTTAGAACTTTGTGCTGCAGTCTTAGCCGTCGAGTTAGCAGAGTTCATCGCATCCGAGATGGATATCGACCTGACACAAGCCAAGTTCTACTCAGACAGCAAAGTAGTCCTGGGATACATCCACAATGAAACCAGGCTATTCTACGTTTATGTCAACAACAGAGTTCTATGAATTAGGAGATCAGTTCATCCAAAACAGTGGCATTACGCCCCGACGGACCAAAACCCTGCAGATCATGCAACTAGAGCAGTTGATACAAGGCTCTCAGGGCCAAAACTATTGTACACTGAGGAGCGTTGTAAGAGAGGACTCAGGTGCTGAAATCCACCCTCAGGTGTCTACACTTCATACATAGACTCCAGCTACTCTTCTGGCCCAGAAAAGAGGACTATCCAGTGCACCTCCTGGAGGGTTCGACGCTAAGGATCTCTACAAGTGCCAGTGGAGGCAGGAACAAGGTCTTGCCAATGCATTCTGGGAATGGTGGCGCAAACGATACTTGTCTACCCTGCAGCCACAGAGGAAGTGGCAATCTACCAGGCCAAATCTTAGGATTACCAAAGGAGATGGACCTAAGACATTCTTCAGACCAGTGACTGAGCTGGTCCCATTGTTGCCTTCGGAGAATAAGAATGGTGACATCCGTTTGATGTCAGATGGGGAGTGTTCTGTCTCCCACATAATCAATGTCTCTTAAGTGCCTGTTCTGATAACATACAATGATTGCTGTAAGTATATAATGCTCAGTTTACCACACGTTTAATGTTTATTGTTTCCAGCTCCATCTAGTGGCCAAAAGCTATAACTGCATGATATTAGGCATTGTATTTCCTGTATTGTTTCCCTCCAATTCCTAATGTATTCTAGGTAACTTTGCAAGGTACTATGGTCTATCCCAGCCCCCTTTCTCTCTTCAGTCGGCCATTTCTTTCAAGTCTGAATATTGGAAGCACCTCATCGCTCTGTTTCTCCTTGTGTCAGCATCGGTGGTATGCAATCACCCTCTCTGTATATAATTTCTGTCTTATATTAGCTAGCTTAGTTACGCCCCCCACTCAGCTAGTAGTCCAGATTGTATACTATGTATATTGTATATTTCCATGAACCCAATAATGATTCTATGAATCTGTTTCTGTTGTAGTTTTTGAAAGGTAACTCACCAAACCCTGACTGATGCACTGGCAGGATGCAGCAAAACCCCATTGATAAAGGTTGGGGCAGCACAGGTGCATTCCACTAATAAGGACAGCCAGTAACCAATTGTGGTCTGGCTGCCCAGTGGAAAAAATGCACACAGATGAGGCTTTCTTATTAGTGTTTGTTTATATTTAGTGTTAGGGACTCACAATATCTGGGGACCCTTGACGTTGGGTTGTGAGCTTATCTGCTTTGGCCAAAATAGTAACCAATACCCCACATCTATTTATCTTTTCGCACTTTTTAGCAGGATGCAGCTAGAACCCTTTATGTTTGGCTTGGTTCTTTGTGTGATGCATGTATATATAGTGCAGAGCAGCCCGCCTGCTAATACTATGGGCGTGATCAATAGGCTGCTCAGACACTTTTGCATCACATTTATCAGTGTGACTTATGCCTTATGCAAGCCTCATCTGTGTGCATTTTTTCCACTGGGCAGCCAGACCACAATTGCTTACTGGCTGTCCTTATTAGTGGAATGCACCTGTGCTGCCCCAACCTTTATCAATGGGGTTTTGCTGCATCCTGCCAGTGCATCAGTCAGGGTTTGGTGAGTTACCTTTCAAATGATTTTTTTGGATTTTTTTCTTATTAGTGTCTGTTGTAGTTTTACCACACACATCTATACCTACGTTCAATAAACCACAGATTCAACTACAGTCTCCTTTATTGGATCCCGGTATAGCGGTTTAGCTGCTTGTTAAGCTACATGAATCCCGTTCATTTAGTGAGGACATGACATTTGCATTAAAAGGAACAAGGAAAATATATAAAGCACACAGCACAGAGATGGATATTAGACTTGTAGATTTACACTCTGTAAATGTGTATTGCTGGTTCCCGCACCCCCCGTTGGAGCCACCGACGTTACCTGGATCGGCAATTACGGTTCATCAATTAAAATGTTCTTTGTTCATAACCTTGCAATCCATCAGTGACTGACAAAGCACAAAGTGTATGTGTGCAATAAGAAAATTAATTGTCTCAATTGTTTACGCCGTTCATTGGAACTTTCACCTGCAGATTGGTAACACAAAGCGTTTCTTCATTGCATGTTTATTGATGAATAGCAGACCTGGTGTCAGAAAGAAAATAAATCTAAATGTTTATAAATTAAAGGACAGCAAAGCCTGCATAATAACATGAAGGATGTCATATATATATACAGAGAAGGTGGAGGGATGCTCTAGTATTGGGCTGGCTAATAAATCTGCATTGAAACAAATAATGATATGTATGTGTATTGTGTACTCCCTACTGAAATTAATCAAAACTGACAACAGTGTAAATGCTTTTTGTGATATTAACATATATTAACCAGAGCAATAGTCTGGAGTTCCTGGGGATAAAATGTGCATTATGGGAAAATGCAATTAAAGATAACCTATTGCACTTAAAGGGTTATTTCCAAAAAATTCAAGTTATCTCCCATCCAGTAGCGAACACAGACAGAAGAGGTCACCTCTGCAAGAACAATATATATGGGTTGATACCCGATATTTGCAGTATCGGAATGCTCAACACTACACACATACATTGCACTCTGATGAGCTTCCTTGGATTCGAAAGTAAAAGCCCTTATCTTACTGGATAGCAGTGTGATCTCAGATGTAATGACTGAAGCCCGATACCAGTCACATTGTATTGTAAGATCAATCTTCATCATTTGATTAACACAAATACCTTCCCACTACGGGGAAGTCAGTTTGCAGTTATTAAAAAAATGGCATTTAAAATCTATCTCATTTACAAGGGCTAATAAAATAAAGGGGTATATTGCAGCCTGGAGGGTTGTAGTTTGGCCTAGGCTATTTTATACCCCCGCGGTATAGTTTGGCCTGGGACAGTTTATTCCCCGGGGTATGCTCTATAGAGCCTAGGAAGAACACCAGGAGCAATCTAAAGTATGCCTATAAAAAAGGCATAGGACAAGAAACAAAGGGGGGGGGGGGGGGTCAAGCACAAAAGTGCTAACATAAATCATATAAAGAAATTGTGAAGATACGACCAAATAATGAAGTATAAAAATTCAATAGCTTATTAATTGCAAAAAAAAAATCATACATGAAAGGTGCTGCTATATAGACCAGCTGAAACCAATGCAGAGGTGCACAGAGCAAACAGACCACAGTACAGTGGTCAGGCAGCATTATAATGCATTTTACCTGCAAATTAACCCTATAGTTAACAGTGCTTGAGGGCATGACAGGTTCTCTTTAACTACACCCTTGGCTTCCGGTGTATTTTTTCACCCAGGCACGTACAAACCATTCGTGCAACCACAGAGTGGTCCAAGAGGTAAAGTGGTCACTACCACCTTCAAAGCATGCGAATTGTACATTGTGATGATTATATTGGACTACAAAGGGCCCATATAATGTCCTTGCACAGGGTCACCTTCTGTCTGTGTCCACTCCTGGTTTCTTACTTACAGCAATGCTCTGCAATAAACCAAATAAAGCCAGTATTAAACAATAGCTAATGCAAAGTCTATCCATACTGTTGAACTTTCCCCGTAGCAGACACTCGTTCTGACACTGAATCTAGGTCTTTTCCCTTTAGTCTTCTCCATTTCTCTCTCCCTGTTGTTGTGGATGACTCTGGGCCACATTCATGCTCCTCACGTGCAGCTGTCGTGCTGAGTAAAAGAATAATACTAGGCCATCATAATTGTATATGGCGCGGGCCGGAATAGCAGGACGGGTTACTTGGGTCAAGCTCAAACAATTCTTTTCATCATACTGAAGGCTTGCATCTCATGAAAGGAATGAACATTTATTCTGTGCCGTTTACTGTGATAACAGCCTGTCCCATTCAGCTTCAACAGCCTAAATGTAATGACTCGCTGACAGACAGAACGGGAACCTGATTCCCTGTGATTGGAGGTCTCAGAGGACAACAATTCGGGGCCGCGCACTCACATACAGTATATCTTATGTATAGTGGCCCTGATGTGAAACCTGTGAAAGGGGTCCTAGTTTATAAAATATCTGTGTATGATAACGCAAATTATCCGTGCCCCTTGACTCAATGTTACACCCATCAACTCCCACGTGTATATTTTTGTTGGATACCTTTATAGTTTTTACATTATTTCGCTCACAGTTAAAGGGGTGGACCAGAACTATCAGATTTATTTCTAAATGTTTATTTAACGTAATAATCTAATTGCTTTTCTAATGTACTGTTAGGGACTGGCAGAATACACCTAATTAATTAAACGTAAGGACTAGGTGCGTTCGCAGTTCGGGGTCCACCGTGCAGAGGTGTTATCTGCTGCTGGACAATAACAGACAGTGTAAGGTAAAGAATAAGCTGAACTCACGCAGTTTAAAGTCACCCGGTGTGTACTGAGGCAAACTCTGTTAACTTCACAGAGTGCCCTGAACGGCGTAAGGACCGTAACCTGTTCAGCCTCACAGACTACGGCTAGGGGAACGTTAGTGTGACCTCACAGGAAGCTGCTCCAAGACACGGGGTCAGCGCCCCTCTAGACCCACTCGCGCACGGAACCGCTACTGCAGTGTCAGGGGTATACCCTTAAGGTACGCTGTGCCCTGTTAACTGTCACAGGTAGCAGCAGACAGTTGCTTAGCGCACAGAATGTCTACAGCGCTGCACTGGTGGATGACACTAACCAGCCTCAGCTTAGAGCTGGAAAGCGCACTAACTGCGCACGGCGCCGCTCTGGCGGACGCTGCGGAAATGCGGTACCGAGGTGCCATGTGCCGAATGGCGCCCTCAGGTGCTAATACATAAATGGAGCAGAGAGCACTGTGGCGCTAGGCAGTGCCAGTACTTGGTGCTGACTTAGAACCCTAAACCCTACAAACATACGTATCAAAGGGAGGGGAAATATAATAAGTCATTCATCAGTCAGACATCCATCATCAAACACACCACTTAGCAACAAGTCTCTACAGTAGCGCATGGCCGGGCAGCCATGCAAACCTTTTATAGCTGCAGCCTTCCTGGTGGTCCAATCTGAGCAGCAACAGGACCTGATCACGTGACCTCTGACCTCCAGTGAGAGGTCGTCCCACGGGCATGCTCAGTAGGGGAAAAGCAGGACTTAGTCCCTGGAGCGTCTGCTTGCTGCTGACTCAAGGCATGATACAATAGTAGAGCCAGAAGGAGCAACCAGATACCTAGCATTTGCCTGTGCAAAGTGCTGGGACTGACGTCTCTGCTGAGCAGCCGCCTGTCTGGCTGGAGAGGAATGGGAGACTGCAGAAGGCAAGGCTCGAGTTCCCTCATGTGCAGAGGCAGGAACCCGACACCTAACATATACCTTGATTAAATATTCCTGATTTTTCCCTTACTACACTAACTGTGTTGTTTATTTTTGCACCTACTTACTGTTGATGATGCTTCATTTGAGAATCACCAGTGAATGCTGGGACACAAGCAAAAAGTTATCAGGGGCAAAGTCTGCGGTCACTGCCACAACTTCTGCCCCCCACACCCTGAAATAAAGTTTTAACAGTCAGTTTCGGAGGCTGAGCTAGTCTCTGCTCTACTGAGCATGTGTCGATTGTGAATTTCAGCATATGATCAGTAGGATCTTGTCACCGTGCAATATTCTTTTTAACCCTTTTATGACATAAGAAAAACTAAAATGGGCTTTGATTTTTGTAGAGAGCTGCCTCCAGGTTTTGCAAGTGGCCCATGTCCATGATTCACATTTAAACTTTGTTGTGTCAGTTTGTGTTTTGCTAGCAGCAGAGTAGGAATTTCTGTGCAGAACAGGCCTGTGTGAGTAGGAATACAGTCCAGAGCCAGGAAGCAAAGCCCCTGACACACATGAGTGATTCGGTGGTGCAGTCACCCACGGCAACAGAGTGTTATGGACTGTGGCGGACAATCCAGCTGCAATCCAGAGGAGACGATTGCCATTTTTGTTGTAAGTTGCAGCAATAAAGACTTTTAAGTTGGACTAACCTGGGTCGCTGCCTCTTTACTGCACTCTGTGAACACCGCTGCATTAAGTGCACACGTACCGGAACTCTCACGGAAATTACCGCAAGAATTCCGGAATTCCATTCCGCGGGAAAATCGCATTTTAAATTCCTGCGATTTTCCCGCGGAAAAACTAGCATTTTGCAAGCGTATTTAGCTTGCAAAATGCTAGCGTTTTCCAAACGATCTGTAGCATCGCTTGGAGAACTGATTGACAGGTTGGTCATGCTCGTCAAACATAGTGTTTGACGAGTGTCACCAACTTTTTACTATTGAGGCTGCCTATGCAGCATCAGTAGTAAAAGATAAAATGCAAAAAAAAATAAAAAATGGTTTTATTCTTACCCTCCGACGTCCCGCGCATCCGTTCCCAGTAATCCTTTGCGAAAATGCCCGCGATGACGTCCGTTCTCGCGGGATCGCGATGTCTCGCGGTAATTCGCGATGACGTCACGCGAATGACCTCGAGACTTCGCGATCTCGCGAGAACGGACACCATCACGGGCATTTTCGCAAAGGATTACTGGGAACGGGAGCGTGGAGAGAAGCGGGAAGGCTGCGCGGGACGTCGGAGGGTGAGAATAACAATATTTTTTATTTTTAAATTCTTTTTTTTACAGGGATATGGTACCCAAAGCCCGGAGGACAGTCTCCTCTCCTCCGGACCGTGGGTACCATCCGCAATTGTTCTGCTTACTTTCCGCATGGTGTGCACAGCCACATGCGGGAAGTAAGCGGAACAATGCATTCCTATGGGTGCGGGATCGCCGCGATTCCGCAAATTAATGAGCATGCTGCGGTTTTTACCGCAAAGCGATTCCGCCACGGTAAAAACCGCAGCATTAGCACAGCATTGAGGAATCCCATAGGAATGCATGGGATGCTTATTTTTCGCGTTTTCGCGGAAAAATCGCGCGACTAAAACCGCCGCGGAAACGCTAAAAAAAGCCACGTGTGAACTCAGCCTTACAATAGTAAATATATTAAAAAAAAAAACCTATTGTGGAATTGCACTTTTTAGCAATTTCCTTGCACTTTAAATTTTATGTGGTAAAATGAATAGTGTGATTCAAAAATACAACTCGTTTTGCAAAAAACAAGCTCTGGTATGGTTATATTTATGGAGAAATAAAAAAAAGTTATGGCTTTTAGCAGAAGGGAAATAAAACTTGAGAATGAAAAAAATACAAAACAGAAAATTGCCCAGGTGTGAAGCTGTTAACTCACAGTTACAGTTTGCGCTTTCACTAGCTATGGAGAGAAATGATGTGCAAGCAAGAAACTGCACTGTCAGTCTGCATTTTAAGGTGAGAATTCGACGAGCAGGGAAAAGAGAGCCCTAACGTCACTTTTGAGTGTGGGGCAGGGAAAAGAGAGATCTAATGTCACTTTTGAGTGTGGGGCTGTTCCTTGCTCTACCTTATCTCCTTACAATGTGCATTGACAGTGCCCTCTCTTGCTGGCTCGTCACTCCTTGTCAAAGCTGGTGAGGGAGTGCACTGTCATTGTTCATTAAAAAGAATATTGCACAGTGACAAGATCATGCTGTAAACACGTCAGAATTGACAACTCGCGCATGCCCAGTAAAGCAGGAATTAGCCAAGCTCTTGACATGCACCACCTCCTTAAGTGTCATAATGTGACCTTTATGCAGCTGCTTCATACATCATTGCATTGAGAGAAAGAAAAAATATATTATTTACTGGGGTCTTTGTATTACAGTTATGTGAAATTATATTTTCTCTCTATTGTATGAATCCCAGAAAGCTTATTTTTATGGGATTGGTCATAAAATTGATCCTTAAAGAGGACCCGTTTCTTGCCATAAATATGTCATTTTTTATCTGGTCTAAATGCTGTTGTGCTTTTGAATCTGGGGGTCTTTTTCTTTTACTCCTGAGTCTCTCTGTCTGTGAAAAATTGCAGCCTTTCCTCTATACAAATTTAGTTTTAGATATAAGAAAGAAAAGGCCAAATTTCAGGATCAAAGCGGAGCTGGAACAAATGAAAAACAACCAATTCAGGAGAACAGGGCATCTACTCCAGGTGAAAAAATGACATACAGTATATAACTATGTTCACTTGCAGCATTTTTGCTGTATTTTTTCTGCAGCCAAAACCTGCTCTCTTGCAGTAAAAAGATTGCACAGACAACTAAGAGATACACCTGGGAGAAAAGGAAGGAAAACCAAATAGAAGAGAATTAGGATTTATACACAGCAGAAACATTAAGCAACAGTCACAGATCAACACTCCAAACACCTCTACCAACAACCAACTCCTCCGCTCCACACCAGGCAGTACAAGACTAACACTGGCAATCCAGATTGTCAGAGGCAAGTGTATATAGGATAGAGGAGTGGACTATACTGCACAGCTGAGATCATTCAAGCCGGAAAGTTTCAGAGACTCTTGACAGCTGCACTGTTAACAGAAACTTGCTCCATTTAATATGAAGGAGAAGTGCTTCTAATCAGTGCAGAAGTATGTGAAATCAGACATTGCATTCTTCTGGCCCCTTTCTGTCGTGGTAAACCCATGATACAGATTGATAGATAGATAGATAGATAGATAGATAGATAATATATGGTTACATAATTAATAGATAGATGATAATAATACATAGATGATAGATAGATAGATAGATAGATAGATAGATAATGTATTTAGGTAAATATGTACAAAAGCAGCATCTTATTCATTTAACAATCTACCTAGTTCATTGTTATATAAATGGCACCCCAGTCCGACACTGAATAGATAGGAAGATAATAGATAGATAGATATTAGATGGCTAAATAGATAACAGATATAATTAACACATTCTCATTATATTTAGACTATTTCACTTAAATTTAATACAAGGAATTGAAAGAATTAATGGAAGCTCAGCCATTATGTTACTGTATGTTCCTTTATGCTTTTTCTTTTTTTCAGGGAAAGAAAGAAAAATGCTATTGAAAAATGATCCTGAAAAGCCAACAATAAAGAAAAAAGTGTCATACAATTTTCATGCCATTTTTTAAAATCCTGTAGATCAACTTAAGGAAAAAAAATCTAAAAAAAAAAAAACTAATTGCCCACAAAAAATGTCACAAATGTAAATACTTTATAGGCTGCTTCATAATTTATTATGAGCTTTAAAGGGAACCTGTCACCATAAAACTGCAGAACAAACTACTGAAACCATGTTATGTAGATCAGGGGGAGCTGAGCACACTGATATATAGTTTGGTGAGAAAAGAATAAGTATAACCGTAACCGGTCTGTTAATCATCCAAAACTCTGCATTTTCAGAATCGTCCCACCTATTAATATAAAAAAAGAATTAACCTGATCGCTAAACGGCGTAATGAGAAAAAAAGTCAAAGCACCAGAATAACTTTTTTTTGGTTACTGCAACATTGCATTAAGATGCAATAATTTGAGATCAAAAGATCATATCTACACCACAATGGTATCATTAAAAGCGTCAGCTCTGTGCGTAAAAAATATGCTCTCACCCAACCCGAGATCACGTTAAATGGAGACGCTACGGGTATCGAAAAATGGCACCATTTTTTTTAACAAAGTTTGCAATTTTTTTTCACCACTAAAATAAAAAAGAACCCAGACATGTTTGGTGTCTATGCACGCGTAATGGCCTGGAGAATCATTATGGCAGGTCAGTTTTAGCATTTAGTGAACTTGTTAAAAAATAAAACAATTGTGAGATTGCACTTTTTTGCAATTTCACCGCACTTGGAATTTTTTTTCCTGATCTCCAGTACCCGATATGATAAATCCAATGGTGTCTTTCAAAAGTACAACTTGTTCCTCAAAAAAAAAAACAAGCCCTCACACGGCCATATTGACAGGAAAGCTAAAAAGTTATGGCTCTGGGAAGTAGGGGAACAAAATACGAAAACGTAAAAACTGAAATACCTCTGGTCGTTTAGGAGGTTAATGGGTGTTCCTATCTGAGACACTTTAGTCTATTGACAGGGTGTAGAATAAATGTCCAACAGATAGGGGACTCTTTGATGGGACCCAACTGTGAACTGTCTGGAATGGAGAGATTAAGTGTCTCACTCCATTAATCTCTATGGTAGCTCCCAATATGGCAGAGAATGTTTATCTTTCCGTTCCGGTGTACTAAGGTGCCCCTTTTCTTGAGATTTCCTTGCTGCCCTGTTGCCCGCACTAGTTATGACAGATGGGACAACTCTTTTAATGTGCAATATAGTCGCATTGTTTTTGTAAAAAAAATTCAAATGAATTATACCATGGAAAACTATATGAAAAATATGCTGCAGAATCCGGTGTGTAAAACAAGCTGTAAAGCATTAATAACTGTTACAATATCATTCCATTTTAGATAATGGCTTTCACTGCTTGAAGAACGCTCTCATCTCGTAAAATCAAATGCATCTGGAAGTGGTAAAAGATGAAGCAGTGTTTACTTGCTTCAGTCTTACAAGGCAACAGGGATTCAATATGGTTTATTAAAATGATGGGATGACCCAAGCTATGCATGGAATGGGGAAAATAATGTCCTGCTGTTTATTTTACACTTTGTGACATTTCTCAATTCATTCTTTGGCGGTACATCTAATAGACTGGCGCCTCCCTGCAGTATTATAGCATGTCATAAAAGTGTCAAGTAATGAATTCATACCACTACGGAGTTCCCATCCCATAAATCTTTAATGAAGTGCCAGACCCAGGGCTGGCCTTATTGCAGTGGGTGTCATTGAAATAGGTGGTTTCTTTATTTAAATATAAAAGTTGGAAGAATAAGCGAGGGGCTCGATGGAAATAAATGTCAAGGCTGTGAGAGAAGTGTTTGCTCTAATTATTCTGCCGTAGATCACCGTGAGATTAAAATATGAAGGACAAATATTACTCCCCAAAACAGTTTACACCATGTATGATTCTCACTTATTGCATTTTGCAGAAAATAAATACCCGTTTATAAAATGTAATCTGATTTATACTGTTGGATGGTTTTGACACTTGATTTGGTCATTGTCTTGTTCTTCAGATCAATATTACAGGAGCAATTTGTTTATTTAAAACTAGATGTGGGCCCGATGCTATTGCATTGGGAGGGCAGTACGTGTGTGTGGGGTGTGACCCGCCGCTGCTTGCCCACCCACCTCTGTGCAGTCACAGCCGGCAGGAAAAATGGTGGTTTGCGGCCTGTGCTGGAGATGGGGTGTGGCTCCACCAGAGGGCTCCCCCACCCCATCTCCAGCACAAGCCGCAAGCCGCGGTCTTTCCTGCTGGCTGTAAAACACAAGCCGCGGAGACACCATCACATGTTTCTCAACGCAAGCAATGACTAGCCAGGTCTTTCCCCGGGAAGGAACTACCAAGGGAAGGGCAGTCTCCAATAAAGGAAACCACCTATGCCAAAACATGGTATCCATCCACAGACAGCTGTTTCTGGGTATTGCCCCTCATCAGTGTGGAGTAGGAAACTGGCTAGTAGGAGCAATGCCTAGTAGAAGACTGTGAAAAATGAGGATGAATGAACTCATGGAGATCAACATCCAACACTGCGGAGACACCATCACATGTTTCTCAACGCAGTGATTCTATAGCAATGCCCCTATCCCTTATGGGAAATATGCAAAAACATGCAAAACACAAGCCGCGGAGACACCATCACATGTTTCTCAACGCAAACAATGACTAGCCAGGTCTTTCCCCGGGAAGGAACAACCAAGGGAAGGGCAGTCTCCAATGAAGGAAACCACCTATGCCAAAACATGGTATCCATCCACAGACAGCTGTTTTGGGGTATTGCCCCTCATCAGTGTGGAGTAGGAAACTGGCTAGTAGGAGCAATGCCTAGTAAAAGACTGTGAAAAATGAGGATGAATGAACTCATGGAGATCAACATCCAACACTGCGGAGACACCATCACATGTTTCTCAACGCAGTGATTCTATAGCAATGCCCCCATCCCTTATGGGAAATATGCAAAAACATGCAAAACACAAGCCGCGGAGACACCATCACATGTTTCTCAACGCAAGCAATGACTAGCCAGGTCTTTCCCCGGGAAGGAACAACCAAGGGAAGGGCAGTCTCCAATGAAGGAAACCACCTATGCCAAAACATGGTATCCATCCACAGACAGCTGTTTCGGGGTATTGCCCCTCATCAGTGTGGAGTAGGAAACTGGCTAGTAGGAGCAATGCCTAGTAAAAGACTGTGAAAAATGAGGATGAATGAACTCATGGAGATCAACATCCAACACTGCGGAGACACCATCACATGTTTCTCAACGCAGTGATTCTAGAGCATGTGATGGTGTCTCCGCAGTGTTGGATGTTGATCTCCATGAGTTCATTCATCCTCATTTTTCACAGTCTTTTACTAGGCATTGCTCCTACTAGCCAGTTTCATACTCCACACTGATGAGGGGCAATACCCCGAAACAGCTGTCTTTGGATGGATACCATGTTTTGGCATAGGTGGTTTCCTTCATTGGAGACTGCCCTTCCCTTGGTTGTTCCTTCCCGGGGAAAGACCTGGCTAGTCATTGCTTGCTTTGAGAAATATGTGATGGTGTCTCCGCGGCTTGTGTTTTGCATGTTTTTGCATATTTCCCATAAGGGATGGGGGCATTGCTCTAGAATCACTGCGTTGAGAAACATGTGATGGTGTCTCCGCAGTGTTGGATGTTGATCTCCATGAGTTTATTCATCCTCATTTTCCTGCTGGCTGTGACTGCACAGAGGTGGGTGGGCAGGCAGTGGCAGGATCCAGCGTATGTAGTCGGGCGGTGGTGGGTCCTGGCTGCGATCCGGCAGTGGGTCCTGGCAGGGTCCAGCGGCGGGTCCTGGCAGGGGTCCAGCGGCAGGTCCAACGGCGGCTGCGAGGAAGTCCAGCATGGGTGTCCCGGCGGTGTCCAACTGGTGGTACTGCGGAAGGGCCTGGTACCACCAGCGGGTGCCATATTGGAATACGCATCACTTGGGTATTCCAATATGGCGGTCGGCGTATTTCCAGTGCAACGCGGTGGATTGTGAGATTCGAGGACGTCCGGACAGAAGTGGATAACAGACAATTTTAGGCAAGTATATAATAGATGCAACACAGCTGTTAATTATAACCTTCTCAAAAATATGAATAAACCAAAACTAAGTCCAGGTTATTAAAGACTTAAAATAAATTTTATTCAATTACACAGGATAGATAAAAGGAGAACCAGACAAATGGGCATAATGTAATACCATAATACATTATATCATAATATGAGGAGATAATTTTATATTAAACACATGGGCCATAGGTAAATTCAGTGATCATATAAAGTCCATAGACAATGTAAAGTGCATATAGTGAACAGACATAAATTCTGAAATAAAGTGCATAAAAAATGTAACAAGATCATAAATACCCGTGATCAATGGCTCAGTGTGCCTCCAGCTCCAACGTATGTTTCGCCTAAGGTGGCTTTCTCAAGGAGTCTGACTCCTATGGCGCTCATAGCAATCCAGCAGTAACAACCATAGAGGTCTGCTGGAGACCTCTGGTTGTCATGCCAACCAATTTGTGACCCACGATCATGTGAAGGGGGTCAACTGTTCAAAACAGCTGACATGTGCTGGAAAAGATGTGGGCTCAGCGCCATATTACGGAGTTAAAAAAATGCACAATTGTAAAAATGAATATAGTGCAACTGAAAAACAGGCTGGAAAATACACAAAAGTAGTTTAAAAAGCATAAAAGCCATGATGAATTGGACCCTGTAGGTCCATACACAACTCTGAAAGGTCTTGGGCATAATTTGATCACTTTTGAGTCTTTGGCCCCGAATCCCTGATTCATTATTTGTGTTTAATTCTAAGTCTCTTTCCTTTTTAGCCTCTTACTGTTAGTTGTCGCAGCTCTGGCAAATATTAAGAGACCATGCAACATCTTCAGTTTGTCTGTTTTTTCGCTTTATAGGTATATCTTTGAGTAAAATGTAAATAGCTCTTTTATTCTATAGGCCAGGGTTCCCCAACTCCAGTCCTCAAGGCCCACCAACAGTTCATGTTTTCAGGATTTCCTTAGTATTGCTCAGGTGATAATTGCTTCACCTGTGCAATATAAAACACATGATCTGTTGGTGGGCCTTGAGGATTGGAGTTGGGGAACCCTGCTATAGACTACTGACAACATGTCTTCAAATTTCCAAGCACTAAATTTTGTATTTATTTTCAGAAAATGAGAAATGGTCAAAATAACAAAAAAAAAATGCAATGCTTGCAGACTTCAAATAATGCTAAGAAAACAAGTTCATAATCATTTAGAAACAACAATACTAATTAACTCAGGAAGAGTTCAGAAATAAATATTTTGTGGAATAACCATAATTTTTAATCACAGCTTTCATGCGTCCTGGCATGCTTTCCACCAGTCTTTCACACTGCTTTTGGGTGACCTTATGCCACTCCTGGTACAAAAATTTAAGCAGTTCTTCTTTGTTTGCTGGCTTGTGACTATCCATCTTCCTCTTGATTACATTCCAGAGGTTTTCAATGGTCTTCAGGTCTGGAGATTGGGCTGGCCATGACAGGGATTTTATGTGGTGGTCCTTTATCCACACATTGATTGACGTAGCTGTGTGGCATGACGCATTGTCCTGCTGGAATAAACAGTCCTCAGAGTTGGGGAACATTGCCTGAGCAGAAGGAATCAACTGTTTTTCCAGGATAACCTTGTATGTGGCTTGATTCGTACGTCCTTCGCAAAGATTAACCTGCCCAATTCCAGCCTTGCTGAAGCATCCCCAGATCATCACCGATCCTCCACCAAATTTCACAGTGAGTGCAAGACACTGTGACTTACACACCTCCCCAGGTCTCTGTCTAAACATTAAACAACCAGGTGTTGGTCAAAGCTGAAAATTACACTTATCAGAGAAGATTACCTTACTCCAGTCCTCTATGGTCCAATCCTTATGGTCTTTGGCAAACTTCAGCCTTGCTATCCTTTGCTTCTCATTGATGAAAGGCTTTTTTCTAGCTTTACATGACTTGATCCCTGCCTCTAGGAGGCTGTTACGAACTGTTCTTGCTGTGTACTTCACCCCAGCTGCCATTTGCCATTCCTTTTGTAAGTCACTTGATGTCATCCTGCGGTTCCTGATTGACATTCGAATATGATGACGGTCATCCTGGTCAGTGGAGAGTCGTTTTCGCCCTCTGCTGTTCTGTAGCTTTGTTGTCCCAAATGTCTGCTGCTTGACCTTGTTGTAATGGACTGCCATCTTAGAAATTTTAAGCATGGAGGCAACATGGCGCTCACTGTATCCCACTGCTAGTAAAGCCAGAATTGAGCCCTTCTTTTCCTCACTTAAGAATTTTGTTTTCAACTCCTTTGGCATGGTTAAAAGTTATTTTTTCATTCCTATTACTTTTGGGATATTACTAGCACTTCTTTTGCCATCCAGCTTGTCCTATTGCAAAAGGATTGTGAACACCACAGCAGGGTTTTTTATACTTTCCTTCGTTAAATAAGATTTGGTTCAGGTGATCACTTAATCAGAAGCACATTAAGTAGAATGAGGTGTACTCTGGTTGGAATTCAACTGACACTGGAATGGAATGACTGTCAGACATGTAGAGTAGCTGATTTTTATAAAACTGTGCAGTGGTCTCTTAATTTTTTCCTGAGCTGTATATATTGTATATTTGCAAGCACAAATTTGTTTGTAATCATTTTTCATATATGCCATTCATGAGTTTTTCTCCCCTACTGACGTTGTGAAAAAGTCTCAGGATGGGTCGAAACGTTAAATATCCTTGTCGCATTTCTCCCTGCACCTTGAAGTCTTTTTACATGTCTGCTCTATGTCTGTGTGGCGCCCCTGAGGCTTCAGTCACCACAGAGGTACTGCACCTTCTCCTAAGGTGTAGTGCCCCACCATCCAGGTAAGGTGGGAATTCCTGACCACGCTCCACACCTGCATTCCATATACAGGATAGTTCAGTGGGGCCACCTAACAGCTTTATGCTTGGGGTTAGCAGAGCACCCCTCATGGAACCCTGCTTCGTAACACGAGATGTGCTGGGAGGCGGGTGGAGTAAGATGATACAAAAGAGTGGGAAGAGTGAAAGTTGTTGGTTAGTTGGTTAGAGGAGAGAGAAGAGAGATGATGGGTGTCTGAGGGACGTGCTGGAGCAGGTCCCAGTGATCTGGGCTGCTGGCACGAGAAAGACAAGAGAAAGAGACTGATAAGATTGATAACCTAACCTTCCATAAGAGAGAGAGAACAGATCGGAGCGAAGGAGAAGAGAAGGACGGTGGGAAGCAGGTTGAGAAAGAGAGAGAACCCTTCCAGTCCAGAGAGCGCAAAGGCCGGGGCCTGGTCCCCGAGGTTGATTGGATCTTTATGTCCGGCAAAAGACAACGGAGGAGTAGTGAGCCGCTAACGCCTTGCTCCCATCATAGACTTGGGACACAACAGCAACTGAATAAAGAGCCAGGACGCAGAGTGGAGTCCCCGAAGCAGGCTACAGCTGTCTGTCATACAAGTAAAGACTAGGAACACCTAGAGAGAGGCATTCCAAGGTAACTAAGTACTGGAGTGCTTCGCACCTAAAGGCGCATTGGAGGAGTCGTTCAGTAAGGTACATGTTGACGGAGTGTGGAAGGGAGAATCCTATCCTGCCTGGAGGTTGGCTGGAGCCCTTACCAGGAGAACACAGTACGGAGGCAGGCAGTTGTGTGAACTGCAAACAGTGAGTAAAGCTTTGGAACCGCATACTCTGGTGTCCTCCAGTTATTCCCTCACCACTACACCTGGGTACCAGCCTCCATACCATTCTGCACCTCTCCTCACCCATTGCACCTACACTGCCCTGGGACTACAGCTCCACCTGTGGGGAGCTATACCATCTCTGCTGCACCACACCATCAGTCCCAGCGGATCTGTATGCAGCGTTGGCTTACCATCTTACTTGCCAAACACCACGGGTGGCGTCACGAACTATTCATATAAACTTTAACACCATTAACATCACCGCCTTTGATATTGGGCACCCAGGGCCACGGACTGGGTCACCGCTGCTGTGACACATTCCCGCCTTGACACCGGCCCGGTACCATTTCCCCCGCTGCCCTGGGTGTGCGAGGGTGACCCATCTGCACATGTAATAAATTCCTTGCAACTTTGAAAAAAGTGTGCAGTGAATTACTCTCTAGTCTACATGTAGCAGGAGTCCTACATCCCATTCCACCATCAACTCGGAGCACTGTGTGCACGCCAATCCAAACTCTTTATATAGTGCTGGGCAACCCATCTGATCTAATAATATGGGTGTCACTAATAGGCTGAAGGCCAGACCTTGTACATCACATGTACCTGTGTGACTGGTGCCCTATACAAGCCTCGTCCATGTGCTTTTAAAATGCTAACTAACCATGCAGCAAATAGCTCCAAAGACATGCGGCTTATCGCCTCACATGCACAGGGAATAAAGGCCCTTTCTCACATAGCGAGATCACTAGCGAGATCGCTGAAACATCACCAATTTTGTGATGCAACAGCGATCTCGTAAGCAATCTCGCTACATGTGACACGCAGCAGCAACTGGGCCCCCGCTGCGATCTCGCTGATCGTGCTCGAATGGCCTGGGCCATTTTTTCATTGTTGATGTCCCTCTGTCCAGCATGCATCGCTGTGTTTGACGCCAACAAGCGATCTCGTTGGCAACGCAGAACACATGGACGCAGGCGGGAGTCGTCTGAATAGCCGCTGTGTACCAACGACCACCAAGGTCGTTGTATGGATCGCTGCTGCGTTAGTGAGTATATCTGTCTGTTTGACAGCTTACTAGCGACCATTTAGTGACGCACCAGCGATCCTGACCGGGTCGTATCATTGTCGGGAGCGCTGGTGCGTCGCTAAGTGTATCGGTACCCTAAGACACCTGAAATAGCGCCACCTCCTCCTTTTTCTTGCTTACTTAACCTGCAGAGATCATATTCTATATATGACACGTGACTGTTGCAGTCAAACAATGCTCTCCATAGTCATGTGTTGTATATCACTGAGGGCAGTCATTGGCTGTAGCGATCACATGGGGTATACAGGACATCATCAACACAGCCAATGTAAACAGAAGATAAGCGGGAAGATCTGGGATATGATGCTGGAACAGCGGGAGTAGATAAGTGAGTACACTGTGTATTGTATGTACTGTATGCATTATTTACTTTTTTGCTACATTGGTGACTGCAGGCGGATTTCACAATAACATAGAAACTCCCGTTAACGGTTTTGTGTTAAACAAACATATTAAAAACCACTTTAAATGACAATAAATGCACCCCTTTGTATCAGCATTAGCTCCTTCAAGATAAGTTTTTTGCTTCAGCCTTCCGACATCTTTAGGTCTCAAGAAAAAAAGTTCTTCATGATTCGACCAATCTGTTGTTTGTCATTAGCTTTATGGTGAGACAGATTGGAGAATGGATGCTCAAACTAAAAATTACATCAGTTTTACAATCTGTTTTTTTTTTTTACTTTGTCTTTGAAGAGTATAAAATGAACACAGCTGATTATCATGTTTCTTATCTCCATTAGTGAATGTTTTCGGGAAGAGGATATTAAGAACTTTGCATTTCGGTGACCGCTAAACCTAAAATTAAACCACTTATACACTCTGTGCTGAAATATTAGAAAAGTTATTTTTTTTATCATATCATAATTTGTAAGCAGATTTTCCAACTCCGCTGTATTAACATGAATTCTGATTAGATGAAGCAGATCAGATGATGTGTGTTTGTGGAATGAGGGAGGATGCAGCCTAAGGATAGAATGCCCTAAATCAAAGTTTGCAGAATTATTAGGCAACTTGTTTTTCTAAGGCAAAATAGGCCAAAAACAGAGATTCAACTGACTCTGAAAAGTCAGAAGAATATTTAGAAATGAGAGTCCTCAGTGGTTGATACCTTTTAATGGCTAACTGAAAAGATGGTAACAGATTGCAAGCTTTCGAGACTACGCAGGTCTCTTCATCAGGCTAAACTAATACAAAATCTGAAGAATCACATATTTATGCACAAGACAGCACATAAATAGCTCAATAGATAAGACAAGTGATGTGAAGCAGAATAGTCATTGTGGGAGAGAGATATGCATAAATATAGGAGCAGTTCATAGATAAGCAGTGTGAAGATTTTATTGCCCTCTGATTGCCGGTCTGGTTTTGTGTTGTGATGACCCCAGAAGGTCTGAAGGGCAAATTCCTTAAATGATGTAAAAAGACATAAATCCATGCAACACATTAATACCTGAACTGAATGTGTCGAAAGTTTTCATAAATTTGTACTCAGAGATTCTTCTCTCTCTCTGAAACTTGAAGTTACCTTTTAATACAAGTAATTTAATGTCCATCATGCTATGACCAGGGATACAAAAATGTTTTGCCACAGGTAGATCCATTCTTTTTTCTCTTATTGTGTGGCAATGAGAATTCATCCTTGTTCTCAGTGTTTGCCCGGTCTCACCCACATACAGATCCCAAGTAGGACATTTAGTACAAATAATTAAGTACACCACATTAGATGTGATGCAGTTGAATGTACCTGGGATCTTGTAGTCCTGATGTTAGTTGGGGATCTTTATCTTGTCCATGGTCATTATAAATGGACAGGTTTTACATTTTTTCTGGTTGCAAGGAAAGGTTCCTGCAGCTGTTGGAGAGGACAGGGAGCTTCTGACAATTATGCTTCTTAAATTTGAGGGCTGCCTAAAACACAGCAGTGGGGGGTCTGGAAATATGGATTGTAATCGGGCATCTTTTTGCAGTAAAGGTTGTAATTTCCGTTCAACTCCCCTTAGCACCTCCAGATTTGGGTTGTAGGTGACTACTAAAGGCACCCGGTTATTCTCTTCTTTAGCTTTGTAATGTAGCAGGTGATTCCTTGACATTCTGGTGGCCCTTGTAATTTGGTTTTCAATTGTTCTTGGATGGTAGCCCTGATTCAAAAAGGTTTTTCTGAGGCGACCAAGGTGTTCATCTCTATCCTTGGGGTTGGAACATATACAATTGTATCTGATGGCTTGGCTGTAGAAAATAGAGTTCTTTATGTGTTTTGGATGGAAACTGTCCCATTTAAGATATGTTGGACGGTCGATTGGCTTCTGATACAGGGATGTCTCTATTTCATTGTTTTTTAGCTTAATCTGTATGTGGGGGAGACCTGGCAAAAACTGAGAACAAGGATGAATTCTCATCGCCACACAATAAGAGAAAAAATAATGGATCTTCCTGTGGCAAAACATTTTTGTATCCCTGGTCATAGCATGATGGACATTAACCCCTTAACAACCGCCGATACGCCTTTTAACGGCGGTAATTAAGGGTACTAAAACCACAGCGCCGTTAATTCACAGCGCTGTCATTTAAGTGAATAGCACCCCCCAGTGTCGGATTTTCTCCGGGGTCTCGGCTGCCAGGGGTAGCCGAGACCCCAGAGAACATGAATTGGTCGGTTTTTACCGACCTCCGCTTTTGCGATCGCCGTTATTAACCCTATAACGGCAACCGCAAAAAAAAAAAAAGCCGCGATATTACATTTAATTTCTCTCTCCTTTGATGTGATCGCACATCAGAGGAGAGAGAAATAGGGTCCCCGATCCCCCCCCCGGTACCTCTCCGTGGCCCTCCGTCCCCTCCCGGTGGTCCCACGTCCCGCCGGCATCCTCCGATGGGCGCCGCCATCTTGAAAATGGCGGGCGCATGCGCAGTGCGCCCGCCGGGAATCTGCCGGCTCCGGCTGGCAGATTCCATTCATTATTTTGATCACTATGATAAATGATCATAGTGATCAAAATAAAAAAAATAGTACATAACCCCCCCGTTTATCACTCCCTTATATAGGCCAATATAATGAAATAAAGAAAATATTTTTTTTTTCAGCTTTCCATTAGGGTTAGGGTTAGGGTAGGGTTAGGGCTAGGGTTAGGGTTAGGGTAGGGTTAGGGCTAGGGTTAGGGTAGGGTTAGGGCTAGGGTTAGGGTTAGGGTTAGGGTTGGGCTAGGGTTAGGGTTAGGGTTAGGGTTGGGCTAGGGTTAGGGTTAGGGTTGGGCTAGGGTTAGGGTTGGGCTAGGGTTAGGGTTGGGCTAGGGTTAGGGTTGGGCTAGGGCTAGGGTTAGGGCTCGGGTCACGACTAGGGTTAGAATTAGGGTTAGGGCGAACTAGAATTAGGGTTAGAATTAGGATTAGGGATTAGGGTTGGGATTAGGGTTAGGGTTGGGATTAGGGTTAGGGGTGTGTTGGGGTTAGGGTTGGAGCAAGAATTGAGGGGTTTCCACTATTTGCCAACTTTGGGGGTCTAAAAATTGGGGTCTAAAAAAATCACTTTTGTGGAAATAAAAAAAGACTTTTTATTTTCACGGCTCTGCGTTTATAAACTTTTGTGAAGCGCTTGGGGGTTCAAAGTGCTCACCACACATCTAGATAAGTTCATTAGGGGTCTAATTTCCAAAATGGGGTCACTTGTGGGGGGTTTCCACTGTTTAGGCCCATCAGGGGCTCTGCAAGCGCAACATGATGCCCGCAAACCATTCCATCAAAGTCTGTATTCCAAAATGGCACTCCTTCCCTTCCGAGCTCTCCCATGTGCCCAAACAGTGGTTTCCCCCCACATATGGGGTATCGGCGTACTCAGGACAAATCGCATAACAACTGTGCGAGTATGATTTCTCCTGTTACCCTTGCAAAAATAAAAATTTGGGGGCAAAAAGATCATTCTTGTGGAAAAAAAATGGATTTTTTATTTTCACGGCTCTACGTTATAAACTTCTGTGAAGCACTTGAAGGTTCAAAGTGCTCACCACACATCTAGATAAGTTCCTTAATGGGTCTAGTTTCCAAAATGGGGTCACTTGTGGGGGGTTTCCACTGTTTAGGCCCATCAGGGGCTCTGCAAGCGCAACATGATGCCCGCAGACCATTCCATCAAAGTCTGCATTCCAAAATGGCACTCCTTCCCTTCCGAGCTCTCCCATGCACCCAAACAGTGGTTCCCCCCCACATATGGGGTATCGGCGTACTCAGGACAAATCGCATAACAACTGTGCGGGTATGATTTCTCCTGTTACCCTTGTAAAAATAAAAATTTGGGGGCAAAAAGATCATTTTTGTGGAAAAAAAATGGATTTTTTATTTTCATGGCTCTACGTTATAAACTTCTGTGAAGCACTTGAAGGTTCAAAGTGCTCACCACACATCTAGATAAGTTCCTTAATGGGTCTAGTTTCCAAAATGGGGTCACTTGTGGGGGGTTTCCACTGTTTAGGCCCATCAGGGGCTCTGCAAGCGCAACATGATGTCCGCAGACCATTCCATCAAAGTCTGCATTCCAAAATGGCACTCCTTCCCTTCCGAGCTCTCCCATGCGCCCAAACAGTGGTTCCCCCCCACATATGGGGTATCGGCGTACTCAGGACAAATCGCATAACAACTGTGCGGGTATGATTTCTCCTGTTACCCTTGTAAAAAATAAAAATTTGGGGGCGAAAAGATCATCTTTGTGGAAAAAAATAGATTTCTTATTTTCACGGCTCTACGTTATAAACTTCTGTGAAGCCCTTGGGGGTTCAAAGTGCTCACCACACATCTAGATAAGTTCCTTAATGGGTCTAGTTTCCAAAATGGGGTCACTGGTTGGAGGTTTCCACTGTTTAGGCACATTAAGGGCTCTCCGAACGCAACATGGCATCCGATCTCAATTCCAGCCAATTCTGCATTGAAAAAGTCAAACGGCGCTCCATCCCTTGCGAGCTCTGCCGTGTGCTGAAATAGTGGTTTACCCCCACATATAGGGTATCGGCGTATTCAGGAGAAATTGTACAACAAATTTTGTGGTTGATTTTCTCTTTTTACACTTGTGAAAATAAAAAAAATTGGTTCTGAAGTAAATTTTTTGCAAAAAAAAGTTAAATATTAATTTTTTCCTTCCACATTGCTTTAGTTCCTGTGAAGCACTTAAAGGGTTAATAAACTTCTTGAATGTGGTTTTGAGCACCTTGAGGGGTCTAGTGTTTAGAATGGTGCCACTTTTGGGTATTTTCTGTCATGTACACCCCTCAAAATGACTTTAAATATGATGTGGTCCCTAAAAAAAATGGTTTTGTAAATTTTGTTGTAAAAATGAGAAATCGCTGGTCAACTTTTAACACTTATAACTTCCTAACAAAAAAAAATTTTGCTTCCAAAATTGTGCTGATGTAAAGTATACATGTGGGAAATGTTATTTATTAAGAAATTTGTGTGACACATCTCTCTGATTTGAGGGCATAAAAATTTAAAGTTTTAAAATTGCAAAATTTTCAAAATTTTCGCCATATTTCCATTTTTTTCATAAATAAACACAAGACTTATCGAAGAAACTTTACCACTAATATGAAGTACAATATGTCATGAAAAAACAGTCTTAGAATCAGCGGGATCCATGAAAGCGTTCCAGAGTTATAACCTCATAAAGGGACAGTGGTCAGAATTGTAAAAATTGGCCTGGTCATTAAGCTGCAAACTGGCTCTGTCGCTAAGGGGTTAGATTGCTTGTATTAAAAGGTAACTCTTCTTTCTCTCTGAGACATTAAATATCTGAGTACAAATTTATGAAAACTTTCAACACATTCAGTGCAGGTATTAATGTGTCACATGGATTTATGTCTTTTTACATCATTTAAGGAATTTGCCCCTCAGACCTTCTGTGGTCATCACAACACAGAACCAGACCGGCAATCAGAGGGCAATAAAACCATCAAACTGCTTATCTATGAACTGCTCCAATATTTATGCTTATCTCTCTCCCACAATGACTATTCCGCTTCACATCACTTATCTATTGAGTTATATATGTGCTGTCTTGTGTATAAATATGTTATTCTCCAGATTTTGTATTAGTCTAGCCTGATGAAGAGAACTGCGCAGTCTCGAAAGCTTGCAATTTGCTACCATCTTTTCAGTTAGCCATTAAAAGGTATCAACCACTGAGGACTCTCAATTCTAAATATTCTTCTATCTACTGGCTAACACGGTACAAAGATATATATCTTTCCTGTCTAAAAAGTCAAAAATTCTTAAAGTCTTACAGAAGGATGCTGCAGTCTTCAAATTGCTCAGATATTTTTGTGCTCTCAGATCCTTTAAATGATTTGTTGCAAATAGTCAGCAGAGTCTCAAAAACTTTTTGTAAAAAGAAAAACACACAATAGCTACCAAAGAATTGAGAAAAATCAAAAATGAAAAGCGACCAGAAACCCATTATCCTCCAATGCGGTCATGTTCCAGAACTGCAACCTCCTCGGAGCTCCAGAAGTACAAGGTGTTGAGTGTTCAGATACATGACCGAGGTAAGGAAGGTTTAAACACAACCACCACTGAGCAAAACATAGAAATGTCAAGACTGGGGCAAGCAATATCTGAAGACAGGCTTTTCAAAGGTTTTATGGACTGATGAGATGTGAGTGACTCTTGCTGGATGAGATGGATGGACCCATGACTGGATCAGTAACTGGTACAAATCTCAACTTCTACTCAGATGCCAGAAAAGTGGGGGAGGGGTACTCCTATAGGCTGGGATTATTGAAGATGGGCTAGTTTGGATCTTTTTGGGGTTGAAGATGGAATAAAAAAATCAACTCCCAAACCTACTGCCAGTTTTTAGAATACATTTTCTTCAAGCAGTGATAAATGTCTGCATCTTTCAAGAAAAGCCTTCATTTTCCACAGGACAATGCACCAACGCAACATCGAAGTCTCCACTGCTCGGCTGCTAGTAAAGACCTTAAATATGAAAGAGTAATGACATGGCCCCTTCCTCACTTGACCTACACCCTAATGAGCACTTGTGGCCATTCTTATATGGGGATTTATGGTGAAGTAAAACAGTCACTTCGATCAGTATCTGGGAGGCTGTGGTTGGTGATGCCCAAAAAGTCGATCGTCAACAGATTAATAAACGGACAGAGTCCATGAATGGAGCTTCTGACTGTTAAGTGAATAGAAGGATGCATATTTTATGTAAATGTCAGAAATATTTGTTTGTATATTTTGAGCTGAATGGTTATTATTCTCACTGTAACAGATAAAAATAAGCAATTGAGATGGACACATTTATATTTTTTAATCCGGTTGCATATTCACAAATTAATTCTACACACATTGATATTCTTCTAAGAAAGATAAAACCTCACTTTTAGTTTCTTTTATGTTCAGGTTTATTAACCTTTTGAATTGACTGTCTGCACTGTAGTTGTTCAATAATAAAAGTAATCATCAAGAATACAATTTGCCTAATAATTGGGCACACAGTGTACAGTCTTATATGAGACTTAACCCCTAAACAAATGATACAATGGAATGAAACTGACAGGGAGAAGATACAGATTCGATATTAGAAAAAACTTTTTGACAGTGAGGATGATCATTGAGTGGAACAGGCTGCCACGAGAGGTGGTGAGTTCTTATTCAATGGAAGTTTTCAAACAAAGGCTGGTCAGACATCTGCCTGAGATGGTTTAGTGACTCCTGCATTGAGCAAGAGGTCGGACATAATGAACGTGGAGGTCCCTTCCAACTCTTAAATTCTATGATTCTATGAAACCTGTAGAATAGATTTCACTACTTTACTTTTACATTAAAAAAAACAAACATTTTATTCACTGTGGCAATTAATAGAGATGAGTGTATCAATCTGCAGAGGATCAACTTCAAGTCGAATTTCCTGACATTCATGGTTTCACACAAGTTTAAATACTTTGTAATTCACACACTGCTCAAGCATCAAAGAGCAGGTTGGTTTCGTTTTCTGCAGTTGCGGATGCTTTTCCCATAGTCTCTCTCACCACTTCCCATTGTTTCAGAGCAATCACAAGATTTCCAGTACTGTGATTCACAGCAAATTTATTCAACGTGAATGGAACTTCTAGGAGAACAATCCATTCATCTGTACTAATTTATTTTTTCATTTCGCAAAAAAATGAGAGAAAATTGCTGGGTAACGCCGGGATCTCACTACCGTGTGTGATGCGAGAAACATCATCACCCGGCGCTACCGCCGGCACTCAGGACCGGAGCTGTGGCTGCATGGATTTCTATGCAGCCGCAGCTCCAGTCACGGGTGCCGGTGGCAGCGCCGGGTGTTGATGCGAGAGACTCATGGGAGTTTCTAGCATCACGCACGGTAGTGTGATCCCGGCCTAAATCTGAGTCTTCATTTTTTTACCTAGTAGTTCATTACATTTCGTTTTTTTCCGCACGTAAATCTGAGCAGCAAATAAGCACCAAATACTCACCATGGGAGTTTACTCTTTCAACTTCACAAAGCTTTAAAAGGATAGGAAAATCCTTCTCCATTCTTGTAATGGCCAATAATAATAAAATGAGTAGAGTTAAGCGAAACGGGTCGAAAAAATTCAAAAGTCGCCGACTTTTGGCAAAGTCGGGTTTCATGAAACGAAACCCGACCCTAGGATGAGGTCGGCCACGAGGTCGGCGACTTACGCGCCAAAGTCGCGTTTCAAAAGTTTGTTTTCCGCTCTTTTTCAGCCAATCAGGATCCACGGAGACTGTGGGCAACGTGATGACATAGGCACGGGTCACCACCATCTTTCAGAAGGGCATGCAAGTGATTGGCTTGCTTTGGTGGGCGTCACAGGGGGTATAAAAGGGCGTGCACGCCGACCGCCATCTTACTTCTGCCGATCTTAGTATAGGGAGAGGTTGCTGCTGATTCTGTAGGGAGAGCGTTAGGCAGGGAAGAAGACAAAAAAACTGCTTCTGCTGCTAGCGATTTGGCCTGCACAACACACAAGTCACTGTGTGTGCAGTGCAAGGGGAGGCTATATTGTGGTGTATCAGTGGTGTTGGTTGTTGGGCTGCCTTCTAAGGCTTCCTGACACGCTGGCATTGCTGTTTACCCACTGCTCCGCAAACTGCTTTTTTAAAAGCAATCCAATCTCCCTTATCCTCTCGTCACTTTGGTCACAGGCAGCTGTGCCATCGAGCGTGTCACATAGCGCTCAGATATCAGTGGGCCGCACACAATCCACAAGTGTCCACTGTCCAAAAGTGTAAGCAGAGATTCAAAATCTCCATTATCCTCTCGTCACTTTGGTCACAGGCAGCTGTGCCATCGAGCGTGTCACATAGCGCTCAGATATCAGTGGGCCGCACACAATCCACAAGTGTCCACTGTCCAAAAGTGTACGCAGAGATTCAAAATCTCCATTATCCTCTCGTCACTTTGGTCACAGGCAGCTGTGCCATCGAGCGTGTCACATAGCGCTCAGATATCAGTGGGCCGCACACAATCCACAAGTGTCCACTGTCCAAAAGTGTACGCAGAGATTCAAAATCTCCATTATCCTCTCATCACTTTGGTCACAGGCAGCTGTGCCATCGAGCGTGTCACATAGCGCTCAGATATCAGTGGGCCGCACACAATCCACAAGTGTCCACTGTCCACAAGTGTGTGCAGAGATTCAAAATCTCCATTATCCTCTCGTCACTTTGGTCACAGGCAGCTGTGCCATCGAGCGTGTCACATAGCGCTCAGATATCAGTGGGCCGCACACAATCCACAAGTGTCCACTGTCCACAAGTGTACGCAGAGATTCAAAATCTCCATTATCCTCTCGTCACTTTGGTCACAGGCAGCTGTGCCATCGAGCGTGTCACATAGCGCTCAGATATCAGTGGGCCGCACACAATCCACAAGTGTCCACTGTCCACAAGTGTACGCAGAGATTCAAAATCTCCATTATCCTCTCGTCACTTTGGTCACAGGCAGCTGTGCCATCGAGCGTGTCACATAGCGCTCAGATATCAGTGGGCCGCACACAATCCTCAAGTGTCCAGTGTCCAAAAGTGTACGCAGAGATTCAAAATCTCCATTATCCTCTCGTCACTTTGGTCACAGGCAGCTGTGCCATCGAGCGTGTCACATAGCGCTCAGATATCAGTGGGCCGCACACAATCCACAAGTGTCCACTGTCCAAAAGTGTACGCAGAGATTCAAAATCTCCATTATCCTCTCGTCACTTTGGTCACAGGCAGCTGTGCCATCGAGCGTGTCACATAGCGCTCAGATATCAGTGGGCCGCACACAATCCACAAGTGTCCACTGTCCAAAAGTGTACGCAGAGATTCAAAATCTCCATTATCCTCTCGTCACTTTGGTCACAGGCAGCTGTGCCATCGAGCGTGTCACATAGCGCTCAGATATCAGTGGGCCGCACACAATCCACAAGTGTCCACTGTCCACAAGTGTATGCAGAGATTCAAAATCTCCATTATCCTCTCGTCACTTTGGTCACAGGCAGCTGTGCCATCGAGCGTGTCACATAGCGCTCAGATATCAGTGGGCCGCACACAATCCACAAGTGTCCACTGTCCAAAAGTGTACGCAGAGATTCAAAATCTCCATTATCCTCTCGTCACTTTGGTCACAGGCAGCTGTGCCATCGAGCGTGTCACATAGCGCTCAGATATCAGTGGGCCGCACACAATCCACAAGTGTCCAGTGTCCAAAAGTGTACGCAGAGATTCAAAATCTCCCATTATCCTCTCGTCACTTTGGTCACAGGCAGCTGTGCCATCGAGCGTGTCACATAGCGCTCAGATATCAGTGGGCCGCACACAATCCACAAGTGTCCACTGTCCAAAAGTGTACGCAGAGATTCAAAATCTCCATTATCCTCTCGTCACTTTGGTCACAGGCAGCTGTGCCATCGAGCGTGTCACATAGCGCTCAGATATCAGTGGGCCGCACACAATCCACAAGTGTCCACTGTCCAAAAGTGTGTGCAGAGATTCAAAATCTCCATTATCCTCTCGTCACTTTGGTCACAGGCAGCTGTGCCATCGAGCGTGTCACATAGCGCTCAGATATCAGTGGGCCGCACACAATCCACAAGTGTCCACTGTCCACAAGTGTACGCAGAGATTCAAAATCTCCATTATCCTCTCGTCACTTTGGTCACAGGCAGCTGTGCCATCGAGCGTGTCACATAGCGCTCAGATATCAGTGGGCCGCACACAATCCACAAGTGTCCACTGTCCAAAAGTGTACGCAGAGATTCAAAATCTCCATTATCCTCTCGTCACTTTGGTCACAGGCAGCTGTGCCATCGAGCGTGTCACATAGCGCTCAGATATCAGTGGGCCGCACACAATCCACAAGTGTCCACTGTCCACAAGTGTATGCAGAGATTCAAAATCTCCATTATCCTCTCGTCACTTTGGTCACAGGCAGCTGTGCCATCGAGCGTGTCACATAGCGCTCAGATATCAGTGGGCCGCACACAATCCACAAGTGTCCACTGTCCAAAAGTGTACGCAGAGATTCAAAATCTCCATTATCCTCTCGTCACTTTGGTCACAGGCAGCTGTGCCATCGAGCGTGTCACATAGCGCTCAGATATCAGTGGGCCGCACACAATCCACAAGTGTCCAGTGTCCAAAAGTGTACGCAGAGATTCAAAATCTCCCATTATCCTCTCGTCACTTTGGTCACAGGCAGCTGTGCCATCGAGCGTGTCACATAGCGCTCAGATATCAGTGGGCCGCACACAATCCACAAGTGTCCACTGTCCAAAAGTGTACGCAGAGATTCAAAATCTCCATTATCCTCTCGTCACTTTGGTCACAGGCAGCTGTGCCATCGAGCGTGTCACATAGCGCTCAGATATCAGTGGGCCGCACACAATCCACAAGTGTCCACTGTCCACAAGTGTATGCAGAGATTCAAAATCTCCATTATCCTCTCGTCACTTTGGTCACAGGCAGCTGTGCCATCGAGCGTGTCACATAGCGCTCAGATATCAGTGGGCCGCACACAATCCACAAGTGTCCACTGTCCAAAAGTGTACGCAGAGATTCAAAATCTCCATTATCCTCTCGTCACTTTGGTCACAGGCAGCTGTGCCATCGAGCGTGTCACATAGCGCTCAGATATCAGTGGGCCGCACACAATCCACAAGTGTCCAGTGTCCAAAAGTGTACGCAGAGATTCAAAATCTCCCATTATCCTCTCGTCACTTTGGTCACAGGCAGCTGTGCCATCGAGCGTGTCACATAGCGCTCAGATATCAGTGGGCCGCACACAATCCACAAGTGTCCACTGTCCAAAAGTGTACGCAGAGATTCAAAATCTCCATTATCCTCTCGTCACTTTGGTCACAGGCAGCTGTGCCATCGAGCGTGTCACATAGCGCTCAGATATCAGTGGGCCGCACACAATCCACAAGTGTCCACTGTCCAAAAGTGTGTGCAGAGATTCAAAATCTCCATTATCCTCTCGTCACTTTGGTCACAGGCAGCTGTGCCATCGAGCGTGTCACATAGCGCTCAGATATCAGTGGGCCGCACACAATCCACAAGTGTCCACTGTCCACAAGTGTACGCAGAGATTCAAAATCTCCATTATCCTCTCGTCACTTTGGTCACAGGCAGCTGTGCCATCGAGCGTGTCACATAGCGCTCAGATATCAGTGGGCCGCACACAATCCACAAGTGTCCACTGTCCAAAAGTGTACGCAGAGATTCAAAATCTCCATTATCCTCTCGTCACTTTGGTCACAGGCAGCTGTGCCATCGAGCGTGTCACATAGTGCTCAGATATCAGTGGGCCGCACACAATCCACAAGTGTCCACTGTCCACAAGTGTGTGCAGAAATTCTAAAACTCCCCTGTCCTATAGACACCTTGTACCTTGTTTTACATTACTATATAGTTTGTTGGATTTTGTCTACATTTCTACCAAAAATGAGGAAGGCTGGTGGAAGAGGCCGTGGAATTGGGCCGGGGTTGGCAGCTGGTAATGATGGTGTTGGTGGTGGATCTGATGGTAGTGGCAAGAGCAAAATAGGACCGAATGCAGGAGGTGCTGACCCTGCGTCATCGTCTGGCTACATAAGGCCTCGAACGCTTAGTTTTCTAGGAGTTGGCAAACCGCTTTTAAAGGCAGAGCATCAGGAAAAAGTTTTGTCTTACATTGCTGACTCAGCCTCCAGCTCTATCGCCTCCTCTTCTTCAGTTGTAAAAAGTAAAAGCACTGAGTCGTCATTGTAGGCTCATGTTCATGAACCACACCTTTCCTTGTGTCCTTCACCCCAACCAAGATTGAAGGATGACGCAGGCCATACTACTGATTACTCCATGGAGCTGTTTTCACATACCATGCCTGGATTATCAAGTGAAATGGTGAATTACCCAGGCCAAGATGAATCTGACATGGAGTGCACTGATGCACAGCCGCTGATGGATGATTCTGCTGGTACATTCACTCAGAGCACTACATTGTCCTCGCAGTGTACAGAGCCAGATTTTGACTCTGATGAGACTCAGGTGCCCCTTCCCGCACACTATACCACCATACACGGTGACACAGAGAAAGGTGCACATGACATAGAAGAGGAGGTGATGGATGACCCAGTTGTTGACCCAGATTGGCATCCATTGGGGGAAGAGGGTGCTGCTTCCAATAGCTCAGATGAGTAGCATCCACAGCAGACATCGACATCGCAACAGCTGTTATCTGGCAGGCCCGGAGCACTCCAAAGACAGGTTCCAAACATCAAAAGAGTTGCTGGACAGCTTGTCCAGAGGGTCAAAAGATCACAGCGTGCTAGGCCGCAAAATGTCTGCCAAAGTAGGAAGAGTGCAGTGTGGCAGTTTTTTGAACAAAATCCTCATGATCAGGCCAAGGTTATCTGTAAGAAGTGCGCAAAGACCTTTAGCCGAGGGAAAAATCTGAAAAATTTGAATACCAGTTGCATGCTTAGACATTTAACCAGCATGCACTTGCAAGCGTGGACACAACACCAAACCTCAAGTGCCACATGTGCAACTGATCACAACGAAGGTAGTCAGCAACGCTACATTGTTTCCCCCACTGTAAGCACACCGGTTAGCACAGCAGCAAATGTTGAGGTGTCGTTGCAAGGCCACAGCAGTCAGGGAATCCCACTGTTATATCAACGAAAGACTGATTCTAGGCCATCAGAAAGAACACCAACTCCATCACCATCATCAACCCTCTCTCAGTCCGCCCTGTCCACCGCTACTTCCACCATATGCAGCTCTCAAGTCCAGCTCACCCTCCCAGACACTATGAGTAGGTCAAGAAAGTACTCAGTCTCTCATCCGCGTACACTGGGTTTGAACGCCCACATTGCCAAACTAATCTCGTTTGAGATGATGCCCTTTCGGTTGGTGGAAAGCACAGCTTTCCGCGAACTCATGGCCTATGCAGTACCACGCTATGACCTACCCAGTCGCCACTTCTTCTCTCGCAAAGCCATCCCAGCCCTCCACCATCATGTGAAAGACCGCATTGTCCATGCACTCAAGCAGTCAGTGAGCGGAAAGGTGCACCTCACAACTGATGCATGGTCCAGTCGGCATGGCCAGGGCCGTTACGTGTCCATCACTGCGCACTGGGTTAATGTGGTGGATGCAGGGTCCACAGGGGACAGCGGTGGTGGGACAGTGCTGCCTAGCCCACGGTATAGGAAACAGTTGGCTGTAGGCATTCGACCCTCCTCCTCCTCCTCCTCCTCCAGAAGCGACAGCTCGTCCACAGAGCGCAGTCGTACGAGCACTCCATCTGCAGCTGCCACTGTTGCACACGATGTGTCCCCCTATAGAGCAGCTAGTGGAAAGCGTCAGCAGGCTGTGTTGCAGATGATGTGTTTGGGCGACAGACACACCGCCGAGGTGCTGGCCGAGTACTTGAAGCGACAAACTGAGTCATGGCTGGGCAGTGTACATCTTGAGGCAGGCAAGGTAGTTAGTGATAACGGCCGTAATTTTGTGGCAGCCATAGCCCTTTCAAAACTCAGCCACATACCTTGCTTGGCTCACACCTTGAACCTGGTGGTGCAGTGCTTCCTCAAAAATTATCCGGAGTTAACAGCCCTGCTCCAGAAGGTGCGAAGACTGTGCGCGCACATCCGCTGGTCGCCTGTACACTCCGTTCGTATGCAGAAGCTGCAGCGATTGCTCCACCTTCCCAACCACCGCCTCATTATCGACATTGCAACAAGGTGGAACTCCACCCTGCACATGGTGGAGCGGCTGTGCGAGCAGAGGCAGGCCATAATGCATTTGTGGGAGGATACACGGCCAGGCACTTTGAGAGCAGACATGGAGTTGACAGGCGTGCAGTGGTCGAAGCTGAAAGACCTTTGTAAAGTCCTTCAGTGTTTTGAGGAATGCACACGGCTGGTAAGCGCAGACGACGCCATCCTAAGCATGAGCATCCCACTTATGCGTCTGCTCATGCAAACTTTGACGCACCTTAAGGAGCAGGCGTCTGCAGCCAATGTTGATGAGGAGGAAGAGGAGGAGGGAATCCTTGATGACATTCAGCCATTGTCTGCTCAGGGACCTCTCCTGGACGAGGTGGAGGAAGAAGAGGAGGAGGAGGATGATGGGGATGATTACTTAGGGGAGGAGGATGCATCTCGTGGGGCAAGTGAAAATGTTGGCGCGGCAAGGTCTGGTACAGGGTTTGTGCGTGACTGGAGGGATGTGGATTTGCCAGAAAGTGCTCCTCCACCCAGCACTCGCAGTGCATCATTGACACCGGGAACATTGGCCCACATGTCAGATTATGCCTTGCGGATCCTAAAAAGGGACCCCCGCATTGCCAAAATGATGAACGATGACGACTACTGGTTGGCCAGCATCCTGGATCCACGCTATAAAGGCAAATTACAAAACATCATGCCACAGGAGAACCTTGACCTAATATTGGCTAATAAACAAGCAACTCTGGTAAATCGGTTGCTTGAGGCATTCCCAGCACACAGCAGCGGTGATGGTTCTCACACGAGCCGTACGGGCCGGGGGCAGCTTGGCAGAGGTGTTCGTGGTGCACACAGCAGAAGTGGCGTTGGAGACAGGGGTTTCATGACAATGTTGTGGACTGATTTTTCAAATACCGCTCACACAACTGGTAATACTGCATCGATGGAAAGTGACAGGAGACAGCAGTTGTCAACTATGGTTACAAACTACTTTTCCTCCCATATCGATGTTCTCCCACACAGGTCATTCCACTTTGACTATTGGGCCGCTAAACTGGACACCTGGCCTGAATTGGCCCAATATGCCTTACAGGAGCTCGCTTGCCCAGCTGCAAGTGTGCTATCGGAAAGAGTCTTCAGTGCAGCTGGATCAATCCTGACAGAAAAAAGGACCCGTCTGTCAACCCAAAATGTGGATGATCTAACCTTCATTAAAATGAACCACGCATGGGTTTCCAAGGATTTTGTCCCACCTTCCCCTGATGACACATAGGGTGACAGAAAAATGGCTTGCTTTGGTCCACCTCTTCCTGGTACTTCACCTATTTCGCCTTTTGCATCAGCTGAATGTCCAACATCAACATATGCCACTTTCTAAAACTCCCTAACTGTGCTGCCTCCCCCCCCATTGCCGGGGTCACCACCTAGCGCACGACACCGTGCGAGTGCCGTTGCCCTGGACAGGTGGGCAGGCCGACTCTTGGGCGCGGGCACTGGCACAGGGTCCCTCATAGTGCAATCAAGTGTCTCTGACGGTGGTGGTGCACACCCGCCGTCAGACACACCGCTGTACTATGAGGGGCCCAGTGCCAGTACCAACGCCCACGAGTGGGCCCCCCTTGCTTGGCCAGGGCCCCAGCATTTGCAATCTTTACCTCTCCCTGCTCCTCCGCTGTGTAATCTGGGCCGTCAAATCCATACTGTGCCTGACACCGTCTGAGCCTGCCTCCTGAGACATATATTTTGAATGTGTACGCTATCCATACATGTTATCCAGGGATACGGTACCCTTTCTAACCTTTGTGCAATGACGTGCAATCCATACTGGGCCTAACACCGTCTGAGCCTGCCTCATGCTGTATAGACATATATTTTGAATGTGTACGCTATCCATACATGTTATCCGGGGATACGGTACCCCTTCTAACCTTTGTGCAATGACGTGCAATCCATACTGGGCCTAACACCGTCTGAGCCTGCCTCATGCTGTATAGACATATATTTTGAATGTGTACGCTATCCATACATGTTATCCGGGGATACGGTACCCCTTCTAACCTTTGTGCAATGACGTGCAATCCATACTGGACCTAACACCGTCTGAGCCTGCCTCATGCTGTATAGACATATATTTTGAATGTGTACGCTATCCATACATGTTATCCGGGGATACGGTACCCCTTCTAACCTTTGTGCAATGACGTGCAATCCATACTGGGCCTAACACCGTCTGAGCCTGCCTCATGCTGTATAGACATATATTTTGAATGTGTTCGCTATCCATACATGTTATCCGGGGATACGGTACCCCTTCTAACCTTTGTGCAGTGACGTGCAATCCATACTGGGCCTAACACCGTCTGAGCCTGCCTCATGCTGTATAGACATATATTTTGAATGTGTACGCTATCTATACATGTTATCCGGGGATACGGTACCCTTTCTAACCTTTGTGCAATGACGTGCAATCCATACTGGGCCTAACACCGTCTGAGCCTGCCTCATGCTGTATAGACATATATTTTGAATGTGTACGCTATCCATACATGTTATCCGGGGATACGGTACCCTTTCTAACCTTTGTGCAATGACGTGCAATCCATACTGGGCCTAACACTGTCTGAGCCTGCCTCATGCTGTATAGACATATATTTTGAATGTGTACGGTATCCATACATGTTATCCGGGGATACGGTACCCCTTCTAACCTTTGTGCAATGACGTGCAATCCATACTGGGCCTAACACCGTCTGAGCCTGTCTCATGCTGTATAGACATATATTTTGCATGTGTACGCTATCCATACATGTTATCCGGGGATACGGTACCCTTTCTAACCTTTGTGCAATGACGTGCAATCCATACTGGGCCTAACACCGTCTGAGCCTGCCTCATGCTGTATAGACATATATTTTGAATGTGTACGCTATCCATACATGTTATCCGGGGATACGGTACCCCTTCTAACCTTTGTGCAATGACGTGCAATCCATACTGTGCCTAACACCGTCTGAGCCTGCCTCATGCTGTATAGACATATATTTTGAATGTGTACGCTATCCATACATGTTATCCGGGGATGCGGTACCCCTTCTAACCTTTGTGCAATGACGTGCAATCCATACTGGGCCTAACACCGTCTGAGCCTGCCTCATGCTGTATAGTCATATATTTTGAATGTGTACGCTATCCATACATGTTATCCGGGGATACGGTACCCCTTCTAACCTTTGTGCAATGACGTGCAATCCATACTGGGCCTAACACCGTCTGAGCCTGCCTCATGCTGTATAGACATATATTTTGAATGTGTACGCTATCCATACATGTTATCCGGGGATACGGTACCCCTTCTAACCTTTGTGCAATGACGTGCAATCCATACTGGGCCTAACACCATCTGAGCCTGCCTCATGCTGTATAGACATATATTTTGAATGTGTACGCTATCCATACATGTTATCCGGGGATACGGTACCCTTTCTAAACTTTGTGCAATGACGTGCAATCCATACTGGGCCTAACACCGTCTGAGCCTGCCTCATGCTGTATAGACATATATTTTGAATGTGTACGCTATCCATACATGTTTTCCAGGGATACGGTACCCTTTCTAACCTTTGTGCAATCACGTGCAATCCATACTGGGCGTGAGAACGGCTGGCGAGCTGTTAAGCAAGCTACAGCACCTGTCCAGACAAGTACAGGGATTCCCTAGCGAGGAGACTTATTTGATTGTTTTCTATGTTGGGACACCAATTTTTGGGGAGCACTATACTCTGGAGAATGATAGATTGGGCCCACCATACACTGGAACATTCCAAAGGTGGACATCAGACACTGGAGCAGCATTTACAGGGCCCATTATACACTAGAGCATTAGAAATGGGGCCCATTATGTTTGGAGCATTATTTGGGCCCATAAGACAGTGGAGCTTCATCCATGGGGACCGACATATACTGTAGCATTATGTGGAGCTCATCATATACTGTTTCAAACATTATATGGGACCAATGATTTTGTATGGAGAAATAGATGGGCCTCGTCATGAGATGTAAAAAGTGAGGTATTTTTCATTGTACTATACCGCTATTTCTCTGCCGTATCGGAGCATGATGAGTTGTGGTATGTGTTAAAGTGGCGCTCTTTCGCCCAGGGCACATGAAAACCTGCAGCCAGCCCTCCCCCCCCCACAAATTTAGCCAAATAACCCCCATTTTTCAGTGCGTAACTTGTATTATGAAGTTAATTAAGGTTGACAAGCTTAAGTAAGAAGAATTGATGCTTTTGGCATTCAAATGGGCACTGTAGGTGTGTTTCCTGTCCTCTCACTGCCGACTTTTATTCCCCATTGACTTACATTGGGTTTCGTGTTTCGGGACGACCCCGACTTTTCCCTATAATCGGACGATCTTGCTCGACCCGACTTTTGGAAAAGTCGGGTTTCACGAAACGAAAAAAAACCAAAAGTCGCTCAACTCTAAAAATGAGAAAATACACAAAGGTTCCCTGGATACTACTTGAAGTGGAAAAAATTCTTTATTTTACTGTATCCCTCAGCTGGGGAGTAGAAGGAAATAATCGGCTGTTTTCACTGACATGCCGGCAGGGGAGAATCGCGGAACAAATTGTTTTATGGCAGAACATGCAAATCTTCTGCACAATACTGTTTTACCGCTGGAATTGAGCCCTTATCTTCACACCCACACCCGTCTTCCAGGACAATTTTGTAGCTTTCCTCAGATAACCGATGTGCACTGAACATGTGTCAGCCGGAGTTATTCATCATATAACAGATTCCTTTGGACAGGTTACCTGCTTGATAGACAGAAGCAATATTCTCAGGAACAAGGCTGGCTAACGCTATGAAACCTCATAATATTGCACAGCAAGGTAAACAGCTTTTAGTTTGATTTTCCTAAAGTGTTTATGACGTATCATACGTCGTATGCAGAGTAATAAGACAAATGCAGTAGCGTAAAATGAACAGTTCCTTCTCATTTCTGCAGTCTGATCCTACAAGTGGATTTCCAGAGAAATGATGGTCTCTTTGGTGCAGAAGCACCTTTTTATTCAGATGGCGGTACAACACGAATGACGATCTCATCTCAGTACATAGGCTGGCCGTCGGCTCTCCTGACCTGAACGTGACAGCTGGATAGAAATACATGCATGCACAGTCATCCAGGAAAGACTGTTAATCACTGAACAGGACCACCCATTATACTCACATGTATTCAAACACCAAGGATTTCAATGAAAAAAAAGCTATAGTAAGGCTAGTTTCACACTAGCGTTTTTTGCCAGCAGCGCACGCCGCCGCTAAGCCCCACCCCCTCCGGTCATCTCCGCCTAGTATCGCACACGGCTGCATGCGATCTGCACACCCTATCTTTAGCATAGGGTGCGCAGACCGTGCGCTAGTAGAATTTTGCGTGCGCTGCGCCCTTTTGACGGTGCGCACCGAACGCACCATGTTGCATTTTGGCGTGCTCGGAGCACCGTCAAAAGGGCGCAGTGCACGCTAAATTCTACAAGCGCATGGTCTGTGCACCCTATGCTAAAGATAGGGTGTGCAGATCGCATGCAGCCGTGTGTGATACTAGGCGGAGATGACCGGAGGGGGCGGGCAGGGGGCAGGGCTTAGTGGCAGCGTGCACTGCTGGCAAAAATGCTAGTGTGAAACTAGCCTAACATCAGTGTATGAACACGCTCCTGCTACATTGGCAATGTTTACTTGGACAACCCATTCTTAATCCATAACTTTCCTTCTTTTAAAATGACATTTAGGCTGTGTACCCATGTTGCATTTTTTTAAGCGTTTCCGCAGCGTTTGTGCTGGCTCAGACGCTGCAGAAACGCTTAAAAAAGGCTTCACATTAAATTGCATGCGTTTTTGGCTTTTTGTACAAATGCTTGCGTTTTTAAACGCTCAGGAATCGCTTAGCGGCTAAAAACGCAGCATGCTCATTAATTTCCGCATAGCTGCGCATTTTTAGCCTTGTCCAATGTTCCCAGAAAACACACGGAAAAAAACGCATCAAAAACGCGCATCTTTTGTGCCAAAATGCGCAAGAAACGCGCAGAAATAAAATGCGCGCTTTCTGGGAAGGGGATCAGTTTCCTGAGCATTTAAAAACGCTAGCGTGGGCACATAGCCTCATACTCACCTCCAGTGCTGACACTATTCCAGCGGTGTCAGCACCATATCTCCCAGGGATTGCTTAACACTCTCCCCATCTTCTGACGTATCATATACATCGAGAGGAAGAGCGCAGCCGCCAACTTGACTTTTTTCTGGACAGTTTATCAAAAAATCATGGACACGTAATATTTTTTTACGGACACATTGGAAAACCAAAATATATCATTACGATTATAAGTTGTACATGTCTAAAGTCCATGATTCTGATATAACGACATCAGCTGCATTCAATGTAAATTGTAAAATGATGATAATTACAGTAAAAATGATCAGCTTCAAGAAAATCATGGACGCCTAAAAATTATTTTTTACGGATGAGGCAAAAAAAGTGCCTTAGCTCTCCGGACTGTTATGGATGGTTAGCAACCCTGTATGCACACATTATAGTCTATGGAGCTTATTCACGTATCTTTTTTTTATTGACATTCTGCAAAAAATATGCAAGGGTATATCTGATTTTGATATGATCAATAACACACATTCAAGTGAATAGGTCAGTGGAAAAAAAAACAGACAGCTCCTGGTTGCAATCCATGTTTCATCTGAGTGCTGTTGGTTTTTAACTGTTTAAAGCGAACCTGTCAGCAGGATGTTGCTAAGTGTCAGTTTGGTGTTGTTACATTGATTAAAGTGATACCTGGGGTGAAGAAATCTGTCTTGTGGTTCTTGTGTAATCAGTGTTAGATGCTTTCAGTTAATGAGATGCTCGTGCTCTGTTGTGGAACTGTAGGCAGAGTCTTATCATAGTGCTCTGGGCCAGAGAAACCAAGGAAAGACCTGCCCACAGGCCACCACGAAGCACAAACATGTTCCTCATCATAAAGACAGAGACATGATTCCCATCCTTCGCTAGGCAGAATCATAACCATGGTCAGCATAGTAAGTTTATTTTGTTTTATTTGTTTTATTTTATGTTACTGTATATGCTGTATATTTTTTTTATAAACACTGCCTTTTGTTTTAGATGAAATATGTAATAGTTCTGTTCCTTTTGTTCTGTATCCCACACCCTGAAGCCTGTATAAAATATGACTGGTGGTGGCAGCAAGTAGTCTAGGGATACCATTAAGTTTGCAGTGACTGTATTGGTGGTATATACATATATTCTATGCTTTGAAAACCGAGGTGTATATACCATATGCTCACTGTTAGCTTCTCGATAACCAGTCTATTAGAGGGAACAACCTGCGGCCTCCTCCGTTGATCATCAGTCAATCACACATTTGCCCGGACGATAGTGCCACAGGCTGATCGCCTCCATACTACGCCGCATTGATGCAGTTATTGATGCAAAAGGAGCACGACCAAGTATTGAGTGCATTTACTGAACATACATTTCAGTAGGCCAACATTTAGGATTTTGAAATCATTATTCAAGCTGGTGTTATAAAGTATTCTAATTTACTGAGATAATGACTTTTGGGTTTTCATTGGCTGTAAGCCATAATCATCAACATTAACAGAAATAAACACCAGAAATAGACCACTCTGTGTGTAATAACTCTATCTAATAGTGTAAAAATGAGCAAGAATCAAAAATGGAGGAATATCGGATACAGCAAATGTTGGAAAAACTCCCATAGGAAGAAAAAAGTGCACATCTGAATGAGACTAAAAAGTGGACTGGATAATCTTTGAACAAGCAACCAAATTATAATTTTCAACTTTTCCTGGAGATATGAGTGCTAATATCAGATACTTAATGTTTTGCAATTCATATAGAGTTTTTGATCTCTTGATGTAGAGTGCCCTGCAACAAAACTACGAAATCCTGGTGCACAAGCGCATCAAGCTCATAAGTGACAAAATAATTCAATGAAAAAATAGCCTGTAAATGTCATTAGCTAGATGCGCCATTTACTCATTTTTGTAAGCAGCTAACAAGTCATTTAAATTCAAAAGTGTTGTCTCAAGAAACTGTGGAGAAACGGGAAACTTGGAGCTCAGATTTAAAGCTTTTGTAGAATTGGTATCAAGAGTTTTGAAGCATGTGTAATTTGTATGATAGTTAATCATGTAGGGCTGTGATACTGCTAATGTAGATCTCATCTCATGTTGTTATCATCAATCAGAAAACAAATGGGAGTAGAATCACCACAGGGAAGATGTTGTAGTAAGAGCTTGGAAGCCGTGCTGTTAAACTTCAGATTCATAGCAAGAACTCAAGTAATGCTATTTTTTCTTCACTTACTTACAATTGTAATTCAGCAGCAATAGGTATTTGATTTAGAGCGTTATGGTCCTTCCAATGGTGTCTTTGGCTGATAAAACCTATAACTATTGGAAATCCTGTAGGAGATTTTGAATTGAGGCTCATGAGTAGAGATGAGTAGTGTTGAGCGATACCTTCTGATATCGGGAAATATCGGATCGGATTGGATCGGACCAATACCCCAGAAATATCGGATATCGCCGATTCCGATACCGGAAACCAATGCAAGTCAATGGGACACAAATATCAGAATGAAAATAAACCCTTACTTTCCTTGTAGGTTAATTCTACATTAAGGAAAACAACTAAGAATAATGTAGAATGTATTGGGGGAGGTGGAGGAGACAATAAAGGCATAGAGGTTTAGCCCAATCAAATGGAATAGCAGGAATTAATTTTTTTTAAGATGTTCGGAGTTACAAAGATATTGACTATGTTAAGCTTTTTTATATTTTGTCTGATATTTATGTTTCACTACTTCCATGCTCTTCACCTTCTTTTTTACTTCTCCCACACTTTCTCCTTCATCATCCTCAGCAGCAGCATCTTTTTCATCAACTTCTTCTTCACCTTATTCATCTTCTTCTTCACCTTCTTCCTATTACTCTTTCTTTTTTACATTCTTCATATTCAACTATTCTTCTTCTTCATATTCTACTTCATCTTCTTCATATTCTTCTTCTTCATCATATTCTTATTTGTGACAGGCATTCCTGTAGTTGTTATCTATAAAAGTTTGAAGATTACACCTTCCATTCTGCCTGTCACAAAAGATTTACAACAGGATTTGTCCGCGTTCAGTTTTGCCTGCAGCAGCAGGTATTTTCCAGGGGCACCACGAGGAGGAACGGACTCACCCCCATACACTGCTTAGTCTTCTTCTGCTTATATTTTAGATAATATCCTTTGTTCTAATTTTTAGTCTTATGCTTAATGCTCTTCCACTTTTTGCTCTTCCGCTTTTTGTTCTTCTGCTTCTTGGTCTTCTGCTTCTTGGTCTTCTGTCTCTTGTTGTTCTGTATCTTGGTTGTTGTCTTCATGTTCTTTGTCCTCTTGGTCATCTTCTTCAGGGTCATCTTTTTGGTCTTCTTCGGGGTGGTCTTCAGGGTCGTCATCTTCAGGGTCATCATCTTCGGGGTCGTCATCGTCTTCTTCGGGGTGGTCTTCAGGGTCGTCGTCTTCAGGGTCGTCGTCAGGGAGATCCAGAGTGATTACCAAAAACCATTTCAAAAAGCTTGAACTTGGAAATGTAGCAGAAGGTACAAGAAGGCTGAGGAACTGCCGAGAACCAGCTGACGGTACTAGAACCCTTATGGGTAGCAGAAGGAACAAGAGCCAATGGCACTACCGAGGACCAGCTGATGGTACTGGAACCTGGTTACTAAGCAGGAGGTACCTGTGCTAGAAAGCACTACCAAGGACCAGCAGACGTTGCTGGAACTCGGATACGGAGAAGGAGGTACCTAAGCCAAAGGCACTGCCAAGAACCAGCTGACGGTGCTGGAACCCGAAGGGGCAGCAGAAGGAACAAGAGCCAATGGCACTACCGAGGACCAGCTGATGGCACTGGAACCCGGTTACTAAGCAGGAGGTACCTGTGCTAGAAAGCACTACCAAGGACCAGCAGACGTTGCTGGAACTCGGATACCGAGAAGGAGGCATCTAAGCCAAAGGCACTGCCGAGAACCAGCTGACGGTGCTGGAACCTGGAGGGGCAGCAGAAGGAACAAGATCCAATGGCACTACCGAGGACCAGCTGATGGTGCTGGAACCCGGTTACTAAGCAGGAGGTACCTGTGCTAGAAAGCACTACCAAGGACCAGCAGACGTTGCTGGAACTCGGATACCGAGAAGGAAGCACCTAAGCCAAAGGCACTGCCGAGAACCAACTGACGGTGCTGGAACCTGGATGGGTAGCAGAAGGTACCCATGAAAAGCAAAGTTGCAAAGCCACAAGCTGGCCGGAGCTACCGAAACCCACAGTCCTACAGGGGGAGCTTTTCCTATTGGAACTATGGAATCAGCCTTCATTGCCAGATCCCGTAGCCCACATAGGAAGCACCTAAACTGCAGGCACCATAGAGTAAGCTAACCTGACCGCAACACGACAGGACAACGTATTGGAGGCAAAGTGACATTGACACTACCCGGAAACAGCTGGCGTGCTGGAACCAGGCAGGGCAGGAGGGAGTACCCGTGCCAAAAACACTGCCAAGAACCAGCTGACGGTGCTGGAACCCGGATGGGTAGCAGAAGGAACAAGAGCCAATGGATGTACTGAAGACCAGCTGATGGTGCTGGAACCCGGTTACTAAGCAGGAGGTACCTGTGCTAGAAAGCACTACCAAGGACCAGCAGACGTTGCTGGAACTCGGATACCGAGAAGGAGGCACCTAAGCCAAAGGCACTGCCGAGAACCAGCTGACGGTGCTGGAACCCGGAGGGGCAGCAGAAAGTACCCATGAAAAACAAAGTTGCAAGGCCACGAGCCGGCCGCAGTTACCAAAACCCACAGTCCAACCGGGGGTGCTTATCCTATTGGCACTATGGAACCAGCCTTTATTGCCAGATCTCGCAGCCCACATAGGAAGCACCTAAACTGCAGGCACCATAGAGTTGGCTATCCCGAACGCAACACGACAGGACAACGTATTGGTGGCAAAGTGACATTGACACTACCCGGGAAAAGCTGGCGTGCTGGAACCAGGCTGGGCAGGAGGATGTACCCGTGCCAAAGACACTGCAGGGAACCAGCCGGCGGTGCTGGAACCCAGGGTAAATACTACAAACAGAGTGGAGACAGAGGCCTAATTGGAGCAAGTTTAAAATCTGTAGTTGTGTGAGTGTGGACAGAGCAGGAGAAATTACCAGACACACAGCTGGGGATCAGCTGACATTTCTGAACCCCAATAACACTGGAGCATATGTTGACTGTGCAGATGGCACTTCTGAGCAGCAACTGGCAGTGTTGGAGCCCAGGGTCAATCAGTGTGTAGGCTGAGGCCTACATGGAGCAAGTTTAAATTTTGATGTAGTGTCAATGTGGATGGAGCAGGAGACATTGCCGGACACACAGCAGGGGAGCAGCTGGCGTTACTGAACCCCACTAACACAGGAGCTAGTGTTTTTCTCTGTGCAGACGGCACTTCTGAGCGGCAACTGGCTGTGTTGGAGCCCAGGCTCAATCAGGGTGTAGGCTGAGGCCTAATTTCAGCAAGTTAATATGTGATGTTGTGTGAATGTGGACGGAGCAGGAGACATTGCCGGACACACAGCAGGGGAGCAGCTGGCGTTACTGAACCCCACTAACACAAGAGCTAGTGTTTTTCTCTGTGCAAACGGCACTTCTGAGCGGCAACTGGTGGTGTTGGAGCCCAGGGTCAATCAGTGTGTAGGCTGAGGCCTACACGGAGCAAGATTAATTTGTGATGTTGTGTGAATGTGGTCGGAGCAGGAGACATTGCTGGACACACAGCAGGGGAGCAGCTGACGTTAATGAAACCAAACAACACAGGAGCTAGTGTTTTTCTGTGCAGATGGCACTTCTGAGCAGCAACTGGCGGTGTTGGAGCCCAGGGATTACAGTTCAGGTGGTAGAAACATGCACACAACAGGAGATCTGGATACTGTTGCCAACCAATTATTTAATCTGGAAAAGGACTGGCAAATTCCGGTGACATCCAGGCCTTGATCATTTTCAGAAAACTAAGCCGGTCAACGTTATCGGAGGATAGTCGCATGTGACGGTCTGTTAGTACACCACCTGCGGCACTAAAGAAGCGCTCCGATAATACACTAGCAGCAGGGCAAGCCAGCACCTCCAATGCATACTGGCTAAGCTCTGGCCATGTATCCAGCTTGGAGACCCAAAACTTGAAGGGGGAAGAGCCATCTGGGAGTACACTGAGAGGGCAAGACATGTAGTCAGTCACCATCTGACGGAAACGTTGCCTCCTGATGACAGGAGCCGCCTGTGATGGTGTAGACATTTGTGGCGGGGACACAAAACTTTTCCACATTTGGGCCATACTGGTCTTGCCTTGTGCTGAGGCGCTGCTTCTGCTCCCTCTTTGGGCAGAGCTTCCTCCACTGCCTCGACACACAGAACTGCTTTGTAAAGCACTAGCAGCACTGCTCTCGGTTGGAATGGAGAACATGACCAGGGTGTCTTGGGTACTCCCGCATTTTACGCTCCCGGTTCAACGGTGTTATGAGGCTTTGTAAGTTGTCCCAGTAGCGAGGATCTAGAAGGGTGTACACCCAATAATCAGCCGTGTTGAGAATGTGGGCGATGCGGCGGTCGTTTTTCAGGCACTGCAGCATGAAATCAACCAAGTGCTGCAGACTCCCAACTGGCCAGGAAACGCTGTCCCCTGCTTGAGGCGTCATCTCTGCCTGCTCTGCATCACCCCACCATCGCTCTACATACTGACTACTAGAGCATTGTGTACCTCCCTCCTCTGGAGAGATGTCTTCCTCCTCCATTGACTCCTCCTCATCCTCCTCACAAAGTGTCCCCTGCCTAGGCCTTTGTGAGGAACCACGTTGCGCAGACTGTCCAGAAGCAGATGACATTTGTGACTCCTCATCCTCCACCTCTTCCAAAACCTCCTCCCTTAGTGCTTGCAGTGTTTTTTCAAGCAGGCAGATAAGGGGGACAGTCATGCTGACTAGTTTATCATCTGCACTCGCCATCCGCGTGGAATCATCGAAGGCACGCAAAACGTGGCAGATGACCTTCATAGAGGCCCACTCAGTAGTGGTGAAATGTGAACGGTGCACAGTGCGACGTGTTTGCGCCTGATGCAGCTGGTACTCCATTACTGCTGCCTGCTGCTCACACAACCGCTCCAATATATGTAACGTTGAATTCCACATGGTGGGTAGGTCACATATGATGCGATGTTCCGGAAGGCGGAATCGGCGCTGCAGAGCTGCAATGCGCGATCTTGCCATGCTGGAACGCTGCAAGTGAGCACACTCTATGCGGACCATGTGCAGCAGTGCATCAAGATCCGGATAGTCCCTCAAAAAACTCTGCATGACCAAGTTGAGCACATGTGCCAGACATGGGATGTGAGTGAGGTTGCCTAGGCCCAGAGCTGCCACCAGATTTCGGCCATTGTCACACACTACCAAGCTTGGCTGGAGATTCGCTGGCACAAACCACACGTCGCTCTCTTGCTTGATGGCATTCCAGAGCTCCTGCGCTGTGTGGCTTCGATTCCCCAAAGAAACTAATTTCAGTATAGCCTGTTGATGTTTGGCCACGGCTGCGCTCATATCGTTCGTAACAGGTAAGCGTTCACGGGTCCATGTGGAGGTAGACCGTGACGTCTCCGGCAGCGCTGATTCAGAGGAACTGGAGTATGAGGAGGAGTCAATGTGTACAGACTGGATTCCTCCAATCCTTGGAGTTGGCAGAACATGTACAGCGCCACTCTCAAGATCTGTACCTGGCTCCACAACATTTACCCAATGGGCAGTGAGAGAAAGGTATCGTCCCTGTCCATGGTTACTGGTCCACGCATCGGTGGTCAAGTGGACCTTGCTACTGACGACGTTTAGTAGCGCATGTTTAATTTTTCCCTCCTCATGCTTTTGCTTGGCAGGGACGGCTTGCCAGCTGAAATAAAAGCGGCTGGGCACATTGTATTGTGGGACTGCCAATGCCATGAAGTTACAGAAGGTGTCTGTCTCCACCAGCTTGAATGAGAGCATTTCAAGGGACAGTAGTTTTGCAATGCCAGCATTCAGAGTCTGTGCTCGGGGATGGTTTGCCGAGTATGGCCACCTTTTCTCCCATGCCTGTGCTACCGATGGATGTAGAGTGGCCTGGGAGTGTGAGGATGACAGGGAACGTGGTGCTTTGGGTGGAATTACACTGGGTCTCTGTACAACAGTGCCAGAGGTTCTTCCATGGCAATCCTGTGAGGAAGCCGAACCAGCTGTGTGTGAGCTGGAGGAAGAGGCTACAACACGAGATGAAGAGGTGGTAGGTGGTGCTGTAGGTTGGCCTACGTCTTCAGTGTGTCTTTGTAACTCCACCACATGCTTGGTCCGCACATGTTTCCACATATTTGTGGTATTGAGGTTGCTGACACTTTTCCCTCTTTTGACTTTCTGATTACACAGCTTGTATTTGACAAAGCAAATGTCATCTGCAACTGTGTCAAAAAAGGACCATGCACTGCAAGTCCTGGGAGCGCCCGTTTTGGGTTTTGGAAGAGGCATGCTACTAATGGGTGCTGAAGTGGAGGCTACAAGCAACCGAGTCTGCCCCCTCCCTCTCCTTCCTTTTTTGGCCATTCGGGGAATCTCTTCCTCAGAGCTGCTCCCACCACATTCCTGTACCTCATGCCATGATGGGTCAAGGACCTCATCATCTACACTACCCTCTTCAAATGACTGCTTCTCCTGGGTAGTCTCGACAGCACAGTACGCACCAGAAAGTGGCACCTGAGTCTCATCATCAGATGCGTACTGAGGTGAGCTGACCATAGGCACTGGCCCACCCGCCTCTTCAGATTCAGAGAGACAAAGCTGTTGCGCATCACTGCCTACTACCTCTTCTTCACACTCTAGAATGCTGCTTGGCTTGCCCCCAGTTTCCAAGCCAAGAGATTCAGAGAACAGAAGTAGAGATGGCTCCTGTCCAGGGCTCTCTGACTGCCTGGGCAATTTGGCAGGTGGTGAAGAGACAGATGGTTGCTCTTCAGTTCTCTGGACCTGAGAGGATGTGGAAGTAATTGAAGTTGATGCGTTAGCTGCCATCCATCCGACAATGGCTTCAATTTCTTCTTCCCTCAGCAGTGGGGTACGGTGAGCTCCTACAAAGCTGCGCATAAAGGACTGTTCTGTGGGAAAACTGGGGGATGTTGAGTCACTGGTGCCCGCAGCAGGCACAGAATTCCAACGCCCTCTCCCTGCTGAAACTCCACGCCCACTACCATGTGCCTTACTCCCTGCCTTCTTCATCTTGGTAGACTGATAAAGATAGGCAGAAAAGTACTAAGGGCTTAGTGTGCTTATTCCTGAACAGCTGCTAACAGGTATAAGAAACACTAATTTTATAAAGTGTGGACTGCACTTTAATATGAGCTAATGTGGCCTACACAACTGTAAAGTGGAGTGTTTGGTGAACTTTTTTTACGTGTTTTTTTTTCACAAAAAGAAAAGGACGTGACCAAAGATGTAAAACCGATAGTATCACAAACTTTGTGTAGCTATTACAATGCAATAGATGAGGCTCAAAAAAATAGGCTAATACTAATCTGGCTGGGGCTGCAGGGCACATGCCAGCAGAAAGGCTCCTCTATCTACTCCTATGTAGTGTTTGCAAATATTCTAGCTGGATACGGATGGAACCACACTAATAGGAGAAATCTGGAAAAATGAGCAGCACTAATGCAAAAAAGGACAATGTATGAGGCAGTGATGCATGCTGAGCAGACTACAACCGGAGGTGGCTGCAGAACACACTACATCGTGAGCTGCACTCACAAACAGAGACCTCGCAGACAGCCGTGAACAGCGCTGCAAGGTTGCAGAAAAGCTCCTCTATCTACTCCTATATAGTGTTTTCAAGCAATCTAGCTGATACGGATGGAACCACACTAATAGGAGAAATCTGGAAAAATGAGCTGCACTAATGCAAAGAAGGACAATGTATGAGGCAGTGACGCACGCTGAGCGGACTACAACCGGAGGTGGCTACAGAACACACTACAGCGTGAGCTGCACTCACACACAGAGACCTCGCAGACAGCCGTGAACAGCGCTGCAAGGCAAAAGAAAGCTTCTCACACAGCGGTTGCTACAGTAGCCTGGGTAAAGCACAATAAAGCAAATCATTAGCTCAAACTGTCCCTCAGAGTCAGAACAGCAGCGTCCTGTCCCTAAGTTAATTCACAGCAGAGTGAACCCAAAATGACAGCGGCAGGCTTTTATAGTGCATCATGACATCATTTCAGCAGCCAATCATAGCCATGCCATTAGTTAACATGCCTAACATGCATAACAGGATGTGCCCACACTTCTTAGGATTCCTCATTGGCTGAATAAACTCAAGCTGGCTCATTGCATTATGGGAACTTCCGATTCCAGTGTTCGATATTCTAAAAGTATCGGAACTCAGTATCGGAACTCCGATACCGCGAATATCGGCCGATACCCGATATTGCAGTATCGGAATGCTCAAAAGTAGAGATGAGTGAACTTGTTCAGAAAACGTTCACCAATCTCAAATTTGGCATGAGCATAGCACATTTGGATTCGTGTTTGGTTTCCCGAGCATTTTTCCTCAAAGTCGGAAAAATTCAGTCACAGTTCAGTAAATGATTGCATTTCCAACAATGCTTTTGTAAGGACTTAGGCTAGGATAGTGGTTCTGTATGATGAGCAATGGGGAAGTGTTTTATGAGGGGGGGCGTAGATCAGAGGAGCGGCAGCGTGTCATTTTTTTAAAAATTAACTTAATGTGTGTATATTCCAGCAACCAATCAGCATGCAGAAGCCAGCCACAACTTTCAAACACAAGGGCTTCAGTCATTGGCTCCCGAAGTCATATGTCTCTCTCCATATAAAAAGCGGACATGTTGCTTTACTGGCGCCATTTAATTAGTGTAACAGCGCAGAGAGGCTGCTACTGCTGCAAGTTGTCATATATTTAGATAGGATCCTGTCCTGTGAGAAATCGACCTTCCAGCATCTAGTTTGTCTATATGGCAGGTGTCCACATTTCCTACTCAAAATTGTTTAGACTAATACTGTGTTGCAGTCAGGACTCAGGAGGCTCCATTTGCTATTTAAATCATTAGAGCTAATATTGGGGTGTAGGCACCAGGCCCCATTTGCCAATCAAAATTGTTAGGGTTAATATTGGGATGCAGCCAGGAGGCACCATGTACTAAAGATTCAAAGAATTCAGAGGAGGAAAGCATCTGCCCCAAATTTTTTCCTGTTTGATCCATGAACAGACATAGTAGGGTCCGAGTAGAATTCATATTCTCATCCTCAGACGTTAACCCCAGGGGTGGAGGTGAAATTGATAAAACTCAAATACATGGGGCGTACACAGACTGTACTGTGATCTCAGGGCAAGAAGAGGAGGAGGGTGACTCTCAGGGTGAGGAGTGGGAGAACAGAGAGGATGGACGGTGAGGTTTTAAATCCAACTTGATGTGAACCCAAAGGCACACAGCTGAGTAGCTCAGCAGAGGAGATGGAGGAACAGGAAGATGAGGAGCTTACCACACAGACATGGATGCAACCATGACAAACACTGCATCCTCAGCCACAAATGTTGCCAGCACCCGTGGCAAGTCTGCAGTTTGCAGCTGCTGCAAGGTTTGCCTAGCCTGGGTCTTTTTTGAGATTGCAAAGGATGACCCAACTCACATTGTCTGCAAACTTTGCAAAAAAATACTCAGTAAAGGCAAAAATTGCAATAAAGGACTGGCACATGCGCAATCAGCATGCCTTAGTCTGGGAATCACACTGCACTAAAGTGCGGACTAGCGGGCCTCGGCAACGACTGGTCATCCCATCAAAACATCTGCTGTAGTGATGGGCAAGCAGCATCGTTGCTCGGGTCTGCCAGATCATGCTCTGGTGATCTCCGAGTATTTTGGCGTGCTCGGAGATCTAGTTTTCTTCGTCTCAGCTGCATGATTTGTGGCTGCTAGACAAGCTGAATACATGTGGAAATTCCCTAACAAACAGGCATTCCACACATGTATTCAGCCTGTCTAGCAGTCGCAAATCATGCAGCTGAGAAAACGAAAACTAAATATCCGAGCACACCAAAATACTCGGAGACCATCCGAGCATGCTCATTGAAACCTGAGCAACGAGTATACTCACTCATCACTAATCTGCTGCTTCTTCCTCTTCCATCACCGAGGCAAGTGTTTTCACACAGATTTCCAGCAGCAGAGCCTTCACTTCACTAGGCTGAGTGAGAGCTAGTCAGCTGTTATGGAAGTGGAGATCTCTGCTTTTTTTTGTTTCACAGAGAACCCCTCATCCTTTTCGATCCACCATAACATCTCCACAAGTATCTCACTTACAGTTAAGCAGTTTGTCCTCTTCACCTTACTCTGCCCTCTCTCAGCACAGCAGCCAGCCCTCGGTCACGCAGTTGTGGTCACGTAAACGAATGCTTCCTTCTACACATTTCAAAGCTAAGAGCTTGACCTTCACCATCTCCAGTCTGTTGTGCACAGAAATGCTGCATTTCCACATGGTGGAGACAGATGGTTTCAGAAAGTTGATATCATGGTCACGTGTGACTGGACACACCGCCTCCAGCAGGGCAAATTTATATGACACGTGTGACCCTGGATACACTGCCTCCAGCTGGCGAATTTAAATCATAGAACATGCAGCCGGATATACCGCCTCCAGCAGGCGAATTTCAGTAGTACACGTATGTCTGGATACACCGCCTCCAGCAGGGCGAATTTCAGAATAAAGGGGAAAACCAGGAAAACAATTACAATGGTGGCCCTGCGATAGGGAACGGGGACATGGAGACCTCCTGCACTCCCCTGAGTCAGTGTCTCTACACTCCTAACGATCCCTAGGCCGGTTCTGCACCGGGCGCCGATGAGGATACCTGAAATCCCTAGCTCGCCCTAAACCAATCCCTTACTAGTGAAGTGGACGGTGCTGAAACTAATCCCACCACTGCACTAAAAGACACATTGAGGAAAGTGACAGACAGGGAAGCACCACTTAGCTTTGCTCTGTTGCTAATGCTCCAAGCAACAGAGTCCGACACCTGAGTGCATCTTTTCCTCCAACCGGATCTAACACCAGAGTGCAGCTTTCCAGCAACAGAGTCCCGCATCTGAGTGCAGCTTTACAGCAACAGAGTACAGCTTCCGAGTGCAGCTTTCCAGCAACAGAGTCCAGCATCTGAGTGCAGCTCTCTTCCAGCAACAGAGTCCAGCATAGCTGCCACTCGACCAAGCTTTGCAAGAACTCCTCGCTCACACCATAACTGCCACTGCACCAAGCTTTGCAAGAACTCCTCGCTGACACCATAGCTGCCACTTCACCATGCTTTACAAGAACTCCTCCCTGACACCATAGCTGCCACTCCAGGATTCTGACTGAGCTGCCAGGAACTCTCTTAGCTCCTTCCTTCACCAAGGATGGTTGGAAAACACCAATATCACCAACAGTGAGTGAGAACACCTGACACACCTTTGTAGTTAGGAGCCAGAGTCTCACACCTGTTTCATAATCATGTGCACTAAAGTAACCAGAGTGCAATGAGCCTAATGGCCACCGGGGGCAAAACTATCTTTAAGCACACAGCTCAAAGGAAAAAAAGGTTACTTATTCAAAACCTGTCATATCCAACCTGGATCATGACAGTACTCTCCCTCAATGAGGGGCCTCTGGACCCTCAAGACCGCTCCTCATCAGGGAACCACCTACAGAGGGGATGCCCAGATCCAGGGTTCACCTCTGCAGCTACCAGTACCTCAGGTTAATGACAAATGGGCACAGCTGGTATTGGCAATGTATGTTCTGGAGGCGTTGGACATCCCAAGAGCACCTTCTTGGGGAGCGAGTTGTGTATGAGCATGTTTGGAGGTAAAACAAGCTGACAAGACTCCGCACACACTTCCACTGGATGTTGTTTGGTGGACACCCATACACGCTCGTTCACACACTGGTCCGGACCAGAACGTTTATTGCCACTCATTACTTTGTCAAATACTGTGAACTTTTACTGGAACTGACAAAAGAGGCGTCCCCCTGTGTCACCACTCTCACACCCCCGCTATTCACCAAGGGAAACACCACCCTCCAACTCCTCCTACAACGATACCTGCACCTCTCTGGGTTGGCTAATGGCGACGGTTGAGACTTGCCCCTACTCCCTTGCAGTACCCCTGCAGCCACAACTAGAGGAGAAGGGGATGGGGAAATGGAGGAAATATACACTCCCTGGTTGCCTTCCTTCACACGAACAGGAGGGGGCGGCTTCTTCGGTGGTATGGAAGGTTTGGCATGAGTCCCGCGGACTATAACACAAATCCACCCACCACAGGGAAGTACCCCTTCACCTCGGGGAATACCAGGCAGCACCATGGGGATACCCACTCCTCCCAACTGCCTCGGTGTGTCCACGTGAATGAGCAAGTCCCGCTGACCAGCAGGGTCTTTGGGGGCTTCTTTGCCAGAGCTGCAATTTGATTTTCTGGTTGAGCCAGAGGGAAGGCCCCAGACCCTGATAACTGCTGCTGGAACTGCTTCAACACACCATGCAGCTCCTCACTCACCTCAGTGAGGCCCAGCAGCAATTGCTCACTAGCCTGAACTTGGCCAAAGGCCTACCAGAAAAAAAAAATGTAAGGTTGTTGATAACGTCATGGTCACGTGTGACTGGACACACCACCTCCAGCAGGGTTAATTTATATGACACGCGTGACCCTGGATACACCGCCTCCAGCAGGGCAAATTTAAATAATAGAACGTGCAACCAGATACACCGCCTCCAGCAGGCAAATTTCAGTAGTACACGTATGTCTGGATACACCGCCTCCAGCAGGGCGAATTTCAGAATAAAGGGGAAAACCAGGAAAACAATTACAATGGTGGCCCTGCGATAGGAAATGGGGACGTGGAGACCTCCTGCACTCCCCTGAGTCAGTGTCTCTACACTCCTAACGATCCCTAGGCCGGTTCCACACCGGGTGTCGATCAGGATACCTGAAATCCCTGGTTCGCCCTAAACCAATCCCTTACTAGTGAAGTGGACGGTGCAGAGACTAATCCCACCACTGCACTAAAAGACACATTGAGAAAAGTGACAAACAGGGAAACACCACTTAGCTTTGCTCTGTTGCTAATGCTCCAAGCAACAGAGTCTGACACCTGAGTGCATCTTTTCCTCCAACCGGATCCAACACCTGAGTGCAGCTTTCCAGCAACGGAGTCCCGCATCTGAGTGCAGCTTTACAGCAACAGAGTACAGCATCCGAGTGCAGCTTTCCAGCAACAGAGTCCAGCATCTGAGTGCAGCTCTCTTCCAGCAACAGAGTCCAGCATAGCTGCCACTCGACCAAGCTTTGCAAGAACTCCTCGCTCACACCATAACTGCCACTGCACCAAGCTTTGCAAGAACTCCTCGCTGACACCATAGCTGCCACTCCACCATGCTTTACAAGAACTCCTCCCTGACACCATAGCTGCCACTCCAGGATTCTGACTGAGCTGCCAGGAACTCTCTTAGCTCCTTCCTTCACCAAGGATGGTTGGAAAACACCAATATCACCAACAGTGAGTGAGAACACCTGACACACCTTTATAGTTAGGAGCCAGAGTCTCACACCTGTTTCATAATCATGTGCACTAAAGTAACCAGAGTGCAATGAGCCTAATGGCCACCGGGGGCAAAACTATCTTTAAGCACACAGCTCAAAGGAAAAAAAGGTTACTTATTCAAAACCTGTCATATCCAACCTGGATCATGACAGTACTCTCCCTCAATGAGGGGCCTCTGGACCCTCAAGACCGCTCCTCATCAGGGAACCACCTACAGAGGGGACGCCCAGATCCAGGGTTCACCTCTGCAGCTACCAGTACCTCAGGTTAATGACAAATGGGCACAGCTGGTATTGGCAATGTATGTTCTGGAGGCGTTGCACATCCCAAGAGCACCTTCTTGGGGAGCGAGTTGTGTATGAGCATGTTTGGAGGTAAAACAAGCTGACAAGACTCCGCACACACTTCCACTGGATGTTGTTTGGTGGACACCCATACACGCTCGTTCACACACTGGTCCGGACCAGAACGTTTATTGCCACTCATTACTTTGTCAAATACTGTGAACTTTTACTGGAACTGACAAAAGAGGCGTCCCCCTGTGTCACCACTCTCACACCCCCGCTATTCACCAAGGGAAACACCACCCTCCAACTCCTCCTACAACGATGCCTGCACCTCTCTGGGTTGGCTAATGGCGACGGTTGAGACTTGCCCCTACTCCCTTGCAGCACCCCTGCAGCCACAACTAGAGGAGAAGGGGACGGGGAAATGGAGGAAATATACACTCCCTGGTTGCCTTCCTTCACACGAACAGGAGGGGGCGGCTTCTTCGGTGGTATGGAAGGTTTGGCATGAGTCCCGCGGACTATAACACAAATCCACCCACCACAGGGAAGTACCCCTTCACCTCGGGGAATACCAGGCAGCACCATGGGGATACCCACTCCTCCCACCTGCCTCGGTGTTTCCACGTAAATGAGCAAGTCCCGCTGACCAGCAGGGTCTTTGGGGGCTTCTTTGCCAGAGCTGCAATTTGATTTTCTGGTTGAGCCAGAGGGAAGGCCCCAGACCCTGATAACTGCTGCTGGAACTGCTTCAACACACCATGCAGCTCCTCACTCACCTCAGTGAGGCCCAGCAGCAATTGCTCACTGGCCTGAACTTGGCCAAAGGCCTACCAGAAAAAAAAAAATGTAAGGTTGGTGATAATGTCATGGTCACGTGTGACTGGACACACCACCTCCAGCAGGGTGAATTTATATGACACGCGTGACCCTGGATACACCGCCTCCAGCAGGGCAAATTTAAATAATAGAACGTGCAGCCAGATACACCGCCTCCAGCAGGCAAATTTCAGTAGTACACGTATGTCTGGATACACCGCCTCCAGCAGGGCGAATTTCAGAATAAAGGGGAAAACCAGGAAAACAATTACAATGGTGGCCCTGCGATAGGAAATGGGGACGTGGAGACCTCCTGCACTCCCCTGAGTCAGTGTCTCTACACTCCTAACGATCCCTAGGCCGGTTCCGCACCGGGTGTCGATCAGGATACCTGAAATCCCTGGTTCGCCCTAAACCAATCCCTTACTAGTGAAGTGGACGGTGCAGAGACTAATCCCACCACTGCACTAAAAGACACATTGAGAAAAGTGGCAAACAGGGAAACACCACTTAGCTTTGCTCTGTTGCTAATGCTCCAAGCAACAGAGTCTGACACCTGAGTGCATCTTTTCCTCCAACCGGATCCAACACCTGAGTGCAGCTTTCCAGCAACGGAGTCCCGCATCTGAGTGCAGTTTTACAGCAACAGAGTCCAGCATCTGAGTGCAGCTTTCCAGCAACAGAGTCCAGCATCTGAGTGCAGCTTTCCAGCAACAGAGTCCAGCATCTGAGTGCAGCTCTCTTCCAGCAACAGAGTCCAGCATCTGAGTGCAGCTTTCACCATAGCTGCCACTACACCAAGCTTTGCAAGAACTCCTTGCTGACACCATAGCTGCCACTCCACCAAGCTTTGCAAGAACTCCTCGCTGACACCATATCTGCCACTCCACCATGCTTTACAAGAACTCCTCGCTGACACCATAGCTGTCACTCCTCCAATCTTTGCCAGAACTCCTTGCTGACACCATAGCTGCCACTCCAGGATTCTGACTGAGCTGCCAGGAACTCTCTCTAGCTCCTTCCTTCACCAAGGATGGTTGGAAAACACCAATATCACCAACAGTGAGTGCGAACACCTGACACACCTTTATAGATAGGAGCCAGAGTCTCACACCTGTTTCATAATCATGTGCACTAAACTAAAGTAACCAGAGTGCAATGACCCTAACGGCCACCGGGGGCAAAACTAGAACTGAAACCACCACAGTGCAATGACCCTAATGGCCACCGAGGGCAAAACTCTCTTTAAGCACACAGCCAAAGGAAAAAAAAGGTTACTTATTCAAAACCTGTCATATCCAACCTGGATCAGGACAGTTGATGGCCGTCACATTCCCCTAGTACCAGATAACCAGTCGCCTTTATTTCTCTAAAAAAGCTATGCCAGCACTACACCAGCATGTCACAGACAAAATCACCCTTTTCCTGAAGAAAAACTGTCTGCCAAGGTGCATTTCACCACTGACTCATGGATGAGCAAACATGGCCAGGAGCATGACATCTTGCTGACGGGGCACTGGGTGACTCTGGTGGCTGTAGGGGCAGGCTGGCAAGGTGCTGCTCCACAAGTCTTGGAATCCCCAAGGCTTGCAGGACAAACCTCTTGTTTAACACTTCCTCCACTGCTTCTGGCTCCTCCACCTCTTCTAGTGCCTCCACCTGCACCCTTGACCTCTCCATTAATGAGGCATGCATTCCAAAAGTGCAGAAAGAATACCCCCGACCTTTCTACTGCGCAGCCAGGGCTCACTGTAATCAGGCAGTGTTTAAATTAATATGCCTTGGAGACCACAGTCACACAGCTGATGAGTTGTGGACAGCTATCCTGGCAGAGTTTGAGCAATGGCTGTCTCCACTGAACCTGGAGCCAGGGAAGGCCATGTAAGATAACGGTGGGAACCTAGTCAGCCCTATGCCTGGGCTACCTCCCACATGTGCTTTGCATGGCTCACGTCCTCAACATAGTGGTACAGCAATTTTTCCCATCACTATCTCAGTCTGGATGCGCTGCTGCAGAAAGCACGGTCGCTGTGTGCTCACTTCCACCGTTTGCACCCTACAGGTCATCAACTTGCATTAGTACAGTTTGATCATTTGATATGCGATGTGCTGACACGGTGGAATTCCACTCTGCACATGTTGCAGCAACAATGGCATCAGTGACTATGGCATCAGTGACAAGCCCTGGTGCAGTGTGTCGTTTTGCATAGCCTGGGCCAACACAGTACAGACATGGTGCAAATCACACTTGTGAAGTGGGCACAGATTCTGTAAATGACCTCTGCACCCTTCTGCACAGTTTAGAAATGGCTACTAAGATGGTGAGTGCTGACAATGCTGTCATCAGCATCACTATTCCATTCATCTACATGCTAGAGCACACTTTGAATAGTCTCCAGGAGGAGGTGGTGGTCCCAGAGAAAGAGGTGGAAGGAGAGGAGGATGAGGAAGGGATAACAATATCTCTACATTCTGGACTGTCAGCACACAGGCAGATGTCATGAGAGGGTGGATTACAGTGAATGAAGGGAATTCATGGTACCATACGAACTGTTACTGAAGGTGCAGGAGGTGAGGAACAAATAGAGGAGAATGAGGAGGAAGGGTGATGGGCGTGCAACAGTCAGTAGATGAAAAGCATAACAATCCCCTCTCTGTTGCTCCTGGTTGGCGGGAGGGGACGGAGGAAGCAAGCTTGAGTGTTACCTCGCCACCAACATACCATAGACTTAGACCTTATGGAAGTGCCACACACATGAGCACCTTCTTACCGTACTATCTTCAACATGATGTCCATATTGTCAGAGGCCCCCTTATATTATTTCTACTCTGGGCAAATTGATACCACATTAGTGGTGGGTGACAATATTTGTTTGAAATGTGGAGTCTCCAAGTTAGCCCTCCTTCTTGTGGGTTGCCAATAGTGGAAGAGGTGTCAGAGGCCCATTATACTATTTCTACACTGGGGAAATTGATACCCATTTAGTGGTGTTTGGTAATAATTTTTGAAATGTTTGCATTCCAAGTTGGGTCTCCTTTTGTTGCCTGTAGCAGTAGGGCTCCCCTCCCAGACTGACAGGCCTGCACTTACTTTCAGTTACTTACCTATGTTACTGTTCTTAAATTTTTATAACATTTGTTGTCTACCAAGCTGATATATGTACCATCTGATTGTGGCTGGGCAAAAAAGCAGGTTCATGTCGCTCCTTCGCCCACCTCATCTTAATTAAAACTTTAATTCAAAGCTCTAAATGCTGGCCCAGACCCTCATACACCATGCTTGGCCCATGATTGACTGGTTCTGTGCCATTAAAAAATGTTCTACTGTTGGTCAATTGATCATTCAACTACCTGTGTTACTAGCCTTAAATTTTTCTAACATCAGTGCACTACCAAGCTGATATTTGTGCCACCTGAGTGTGGTTGGGAAAAAAACAGTTTGAGCTGTTGTATGAGGCATCAAGTCTCCTAGCAAAGAAGGCTTACACCAACCCTAATACCTCATGCATTGCCCATGGCTGACTGCTGCTGTGTCATTTTCACATTTCTACTGTGGGTCAATTGATGCCATTTTTCCTGGTATCTGCCCCTAATTTTGGAAATGTTTGGACTCCAAGTTGGGTCTTCTTCATGTGTGTTACTTGAATTTGACAAACCTCTCAGAGCACCAGGCCTTCACCTGTTACCCATCCACTTGTTACTGGTCAATTTTTCAAAAAGAAATGCTGCTCCAAGCCCTGTCCCATGCATCCATCCTGCTCAATTATACTATTTGTATTCTGGGTGAATTTATGCCTTTTTTTCTGATGTCTGCCGCTAATTTGAGCTGTTTGGCACCCCCTTACTGTGTTGTCTATGCATTTGATTTTGCCTCCCATTGAATTCAATGGGGTTTGGTTACGCTCGTCGAACCGTTCGGCGAACATCAGGACCGAACTTTGAAAGGTTCGCTCATATCTATTCATGAGTTTTAAATTACACCACCACATGGCACCCAGGATACTGACAAGGCAAGAAGACCAAATCTGTACATCATCACTGAATCCTTCTGCAGGTCTTGATAATGATGAAGAAGACAGCCCCATTGAAAAGTTTGCTATGAGACCCTGGATCTTACATTAATTTAATAGGATGAAATAAGGATTAAAAGGTTTATAGGGTTAGCAGTAGAAATAAGAACATTTATTTGAAGAAGAATTAATGCTTCCTTGTGTTTTTCTAATATTTTTACTCTACAGAATATTGATTCGTTTTTAGCAAATTGTTCTGTGCTAAATCCGTAAATAGCGACCTGCATAATTCAATCTCTATTGAATAACTTTGCTGTGAATTGAATTTCTCTGTAAAATCTGCATAATTTGTCTAATTTGAATCAATTTTCCCTAAAAAATAAATTAATAAATTTGTGCTAATCTCAATAATGGAAAGTTTGTAATTTCACAGAAAATAAATGTGGAGGAGAGGAGAGATAAAGGATTCCTCTGATCATAAGAGCTTACACTTTCCAGGAGAGAAAGAGGACCTCACTGACCATAAGAGCTTACACTCTACAGGAGAGAGAGGACCTCACTGACCATAAGAGCTTACACTCTACAGGAGAGAGAGGACCTCACTGACCATAAGAGCTTACACTCTACAAGAGATAGAGAGCAAGAGAGGACTCTGGTGATCATAAGAGCTTACACTCTACAGAAGAGAGAGAGGATTTCACTGACCATGTGAGCTTACACTTTCCAGGAGAGAGAGAGGACCTCACTGACCATAAGTGTTTACACTCTACAGGAGATAGAGAGCAAGAGAGGACTATGGTGGTCTTAAGAGCTTACATTCTACAGAAGAGAGAGAAGATTTCACTGACCATATGAGCTTACACTCTACAAGAGAGGGAAAGTGAGAGAGGACCTTGCTGACCATAAGAGCTTAGACTCCACTCGAGAGAGTATCAAGATGACCATAAAAGCCCTGGAGGGCCAAGTGCGGCCCTCGGGACAATAGTTTGCGGCCCTCACCTCATGGGCCCTCAGGACAATAGTTTGCGGCCCTCACCTCGGCCGGGATCACACATGCGAGAAACATGGCCGAGTCTCGCGTGTGAAATCCCAGTCACACATAGTACTGCTCATTAAGGTCATGAATATGGACGCCACTCCACTCTCATAGGCGTGGCGCCCATATTCATGAGGTTAATGAGCGGTACCACATGACGTGTGACCGCGCGCTCATACACGAAGAAGATGTCGGAGCTGCAGGAGGAGGAGGTGAGTATGATGATGGCTAGACAGTCACAGCGGCCTGCTGTCAGCAGGCAAGGCGTATGAGTCACACTGACAACACATGCAGCAGGAGCAGCCTTGCAGGGACCAGACCATGCCACAGACTCAGGGACGCCGGGTTCAGAATGAGCGGTGGGGCGGTGCGGTACATTGCTCTCGGAGGCGGGACATCAGCCAGCCTTATTGCAAAATTGCGCCATTACCCCGGGCTCAGAAGCGGATGCGGCCACGGAAATTGCTGCTCAGCGGGACAGAAAAAGAAAGCAGAAAAGACGCATTGGCTAACACTGAAACAGTGACACCAGGTGGAATTATCTATTACACAGCCCCAAACATGTCTTTTTCAAAGCCTGCAGTGAAGAGAAAGGTTGTTGATGAGCACAGACAATTTCAGGAAAAGTGGGAAGTGCAATATTTCTTTGTTGAGCACAGGGGCATCCCGACGTGTCTTATTTGCACAGAGAAAGTTGCAGTGCACAAAGAATACAATTTGAAACGTCATTACATAACTAGACATGCTGAGGAGTATGCAAAATACCAGGGAGATGAAAGAGCCAACCGGGTTACTAATCTTAAAAGATATCTACTGAGGCAACAAGATTTCTTTAAGAAAGCAACTAAAGAGAATGCTGCAGCAGTGGAAGCTAGCTGCGTGGTTAGTGAGATGATTGCTAAAGCAGGAAAGCCATTCAAAGATGGTGAATTCGTAAAAAAGTGCAAGTTACAGGCTGCAAAGTATTGTCTGCCCAGAAAAGAAAGGTCAGTGTAGCAACATCAGCCTTTCTGCCAACACCGCAGCAGAGCGCATGTCTGACCTGTCAAGTGACATTTATGATCAACTGTGTGAGAACGCAAAAATGTTTCAGTGTATACTCAGTCGCTCTTGATGAGACCACAGACCTCACCAACACTGCCCAGCTCGCAATCTATGTCCGTGGTGTTGATGACAATTTTGAAGTCAGAGTAGTTGCTCACAGTGATTCCAATGCATGGCCAGACCACCGCTCAGGAGATATTTCACCAGCTGTGTAATGCCATTGAGAATGCTGGTTACCTTGGAGGAGGTTTGTTGGAATAAGAACTGATGGAGCGCCATCAATGACAGGGAGGAAAAATGGACTGGTGGCACTTGTTAAAAAAAAACTGGAAGAGGAAGGTGTGGAGGAGGTCATTGCTCTGCACTGCATTATCCATCAGCAGGCCCTTTGCAGCAAATGCCTGAAGTTTGACAATGGTCTTTCATTGTGAAATGCATCAACCAAATCAGATCCAGGGGCTTAAACCACAGAAGGTTTTGTGCTTTTTTAGAGGAAATGGAGTCAGAATATGGGGATGTGCTCTACTTCACCGAGGTACGTTGGCTCAGCAGGGGAAACATATTGAAGAGATTTTTTGAGTTGAGAGCGGAAGTGAAAGCCTTCATGGAGAAAGATGGGGCTGCTGTTCCTGTGCTAAGTGATCCAAAATGGCTCATGGACTTAGCTTTTTTTGTTGATATCATACATGAGCTTAATGTACTGAACAAGAAGTTACAAGGCCATGGGCAACTTATCAGTGCTGCCTATGACAACGAGAGAGCATTCTCTACAAAACTTATGTTATGGAAAGCCCAGCTTTCTCATCAAAACTTTGCTATTTTCCATCATGCAAGGCACTCATGGAAGCAGGCACACCATTCAGTGGTGAGGAGTATATGGATGTCATTTTGAAGCTACAGGAGGAATTTGATCACAGATTTGCAGACTGCAAGACGCACAGAGCCACATTTCAAATTTTTGCGGACCCCTTCTCCTTTGATGTGCAAGATGCCCCTCCTGTGCTTCAAATGGAGCTCATTGACCTGCAGTGCAACTCTGAACTCAAAGCCAAGTTCAGGGAGTTGAGTGGAAAAGCAGACAAGCTCGGGCAATTTTTGAGAGAATTGCCCCCCAGCTTCCCTGAGCTTTCCCGAATGTTCAAGTGGACCATGTGTCTTTTTGGGAGCACATACTTGTGTGAAAAGCTCTTCTCTACCTTGAACTTCAATAAGTCCAAGTACAGGTCCAGACTTACTGATGAGCATCTTCAAGCCCTACTGAGGGTCTCAAATATGAACCTAGCACTCAACTTAAAGGTATTTGTAAGGCGGTTTATTGTAGTACACGAAAAAAGACGTTTCGGTCAATGTGACCTTCTTCAGTTACGTGTGGTATATAGATTGTGTAGAGCTTATAGGCATCTATCAGAAAGGACGATGGTGCTTTAGGCATTGAGGAGAATGATCTCTCTAAGGTAATGAGCTTGTCAGTATATAGGAGAGGGGCAAACGTGCCTCCAGATGCGGTGGACACGGCATCTGGAGGCACGTTTGCCCCTCTCCTATATACTGACAAGCTCATTACCTTAGAGAGATCATTCTCCTCAATGCCTAAAGCACCATCGTCCTTTCTGATAGATGCCTATAAGCTCTACACAATCTATATACCACACGTAACTGAAGAAGGTCACATTGACCGAAACGTCTTTTTTCGTGTACTACAATAAACCGCCTTACAAATACCTTTAAGTTGAGTGCTAGGTTCATATTTGTTGCTTTAAACGGTTTGGGAACCTAACCTTAGCACCATCTTGAGTTGTGCTCACGGTGTTCTTTCTCTACTGAGGGTCTCAACTGCTTCCTCCCTTAAGCCAAATGTGGCTTGGCTATGCGAGAGTTAGCGCTGCGAGATCTCTAGCAGCAAGATGTAGGCAGAAGAAGTCATGTTCAAAATAGTTTATGTTCAAAGTTCCATTACTGTTCAGAAATTTAAATGTTAAAGAACTGTTAATACAGATATCTGAATCTGAATAATAATAATTACATTTCTCTAGTCAGCAACTAAATGTGGTTTCTTCAGTCTTTTATATCTGCTGTATTATTTTCATTTTATTTATTTATTACTGATTGATTTATTTTTTTCTTATGAATTTGTTACCGTATTTTTTGCTTTGTAAGACGCACTTTTTTTCCCCAAAATTTGGGGGGAAAATGGGGGTGCGTCATACAAAGCGGACATGCCTTACCATAGGCCGTGATCAGGGGTGTCTGGCGGTTGCTGGCCTGTGCTGCGGGTGTCTCCGGTGCCCAGTGCTGCGTTGTGTGTCTGGCACTGCCCGGGGCTCTGCCGACATTGTGCGACAGGCCAGAGCCCTGGCATTTCCTCAGTTCCCTGTGTGTGTGTTCGGTGGTGTGTGTGCGGTGGTGCCAGTAAAAAATGTCCGCCGGCACTTGCGCAGATGGGATCTGGGGACCCAGCTCTCGAGAGATGAGATTTCACCGATGCTCTATAAGTCTGATTATTTCCATATCTTTCATGGGCTTTCAAGGAGAACACAATCTACATGCACGACAACTTGTTTTACATGTGGCTGCTATGGGAGGGCAGGTGAGAGTGATGTGAACCTCATCCACTTTAACCTGCCCTTGGACAAGGGAACTCCTAGTCTCCCAGTACTTACCTGCATGCAACCTCTCATCCTCACAAGATCTCATTCTCTACTCCCTTCTTATCTCTTCTCCCCACAATCGCATACAAGTGACTATTCTCCAATGCATCCCCCTACTTTAGAACTCTTTACCCCATGATATCAGACTATTGCTTAGGCTGGTTTCACATTTGCGTTTTTTTTCACGGTATTTTAGCGCTAAATAGTGCATGCGTTTTTTTTTCCTATACTTTGCATGGGATGCGCTTATGTGCGCATACACATGCGTTTGTACGCGTTTTTCCGCGCATGCGTTTTTTTGCGGTTTGCGCTCGGGCGCACAAAATGCAATCTGTTGCATTTTTTGGGCGTCCGACTTGCCTCAAAAAACACATGCGCGCGCAATGCGTTTTTTTACAGCAAGACACCCATTATAAGTCTATGGTGAGCATATGTGCGCATTGGCATGCTTATGTATGCGTTTTTTTGCACATGCGGTTTTTTTTTTACCATTAGTTCAGACAATGGAATTTAGGGGTTTGGGTTAGAGTTAGGGTTAGTTAAGGGGGTTTAGGGTTAGGGTTAGGGTCAGGGTCAGGGTTAGGGTTAGGATCAGGGTATGGTTTGGTTAAGGGTTAGGGTTAGGGTCAGGGTCAGGGTTAGGGTTAGGGTTAGGGTTAGGGTCAGGGTCAAGGTTAGGGTTAGGATCAGGGTATGGTTTGGTTAAGGGTTAGGGTTAGGGTTAGGGTCAGGGTTAGGGTTAGGGTTAGTAAAGTCATGGTTTGGGTTAGTGTGAGGGGCCACCTAATGTTTGGAAAAAACGCAAACGCGGTAAAAACGCACTAAAAACGCATACAAACGCATAAAAACGCTGCGTTTTTTTCATGCATGCTCATAAAAATGCTTGAAAAAAACGCAGCAGTTGTATGCTTTTGTATGCGTTTTTTCAATGCGTTTATTTGCGGGAAAAACGCGCTGCAAAAAAAAGCAAGTGTGAAACTAGCCTTACACTGGAAACCTTCAAACGGAAGACTCTGACAATCCTACCACTTGCAGTAACCCTGGTTCCACCAAACTTCTGAAGGACCAGCTCTCCCCCAAGTATCCTCACTAGTGTTGAGCATTCCGATACCGCAAGTATCGGGTATCGGCCGATACTTGCTGTATCGGAATTCCGATACCGACTACCGATATTTTTTCAATATCGGAAGTCGGCATCGGAATCGGAAGTTCAAAGTTGATTGACAGCCTGACATCATCATGATGCGCGGTGTGTGCGCATCATGATGCGCCGTCATTTCGGGCCTTCTGGGGGTCTCTGCCGGCCTGCCGGGGGGCTGTGTGGACTGCCCGGGGTCTGTACCGGCCTGCCGGGGGGCTGTGCCGGCCTGCCGGGGGGCTGTGTGGACTGCCCGGGGTCTGTACTGGCCTGCCGGGGGGCTGTGCACCCTGTGGGGGTCTGTACCGGCCTGCCGGGGGGCTGTGCCGGCCTGCCGGGGGGCTGTGCTGATGTCCGGGGGTCTGTGCAAGCATCGTCCGATGGGACTATAAGTCCCATCTGGCGATGCCTGCTACCATGACAGTGATTGACACATTAGCCAATGATGGGACAGTAGTAGTCCCATCATCCGGCTAATGTGTTAAATGTTAAAAAAAAAAAAAAATACTACATACATACTACATACATACTACATGCTACATACATACTACATATATACTACATGCATGCTACATACATACTACATGCCACATACATACTACATATATACTACATGCATGCTACATACATACTGCATGCTACATACATACTACATACATACCACATATATACTACATACATACTACATGCATGCTACATACATACTACATACATACTACATGCATGCTACATACATACTACATGCTACATACATACCACATACATACTACATACATACTACATGCATGCTACATACATACTACATGCTACATACATACTACATATATACTACATGCATGCTACATACATACTACATGCTACATACATACTACATATATACTACATACATACTACATACATACTACATGCATGCTACATACATACTACATACATACTACATGCATGCTACATACATGCTACATACATAACACATATATACTACATGCATGCTACATACATACTACATGCTACATACATACCACATACATACTACATACATACTACATGCATGCTACATGCATGCTACATACATACTACATGCTACATAAATACTACATATATACTACATGCATGCTACATACATACTACATGCTACATACATACTACATATATACTACATGCATGCTACATACATACTGCATGCTACATGCATGCTACATACATACTACATACATACTACATGCTACATACATACCACATATATACTACATACATGCTACATACAATACATTCATACAATACATACATAGACATACAGTACATATAACATAGAGTAACATACTTACCAATACTTGTCACATTGTTCCCCGAAGCCATTGTCTTTTACGGAATAAATATTAACATAACAAACCACAAAAATACTCACCCACGATCCGAAGCAGTCCACGAGTGTGTCCCACGACGATCTTGGGTAGAGAACTGCAGCATCAGCTGATGCTGCCGTTCTCTACGGGCTGCAGGAATCCAATGACTGAAGGTAGGTATCCTTCTGCACTGTATTCCTCCGCCACTTAAAAAAAAAGTCCCTAGTCTCACTTTATGCCATTGCTTCCCACACAGCAATGGCATAAAGTGAGACTAGGGACTTTTTTTTTTTAAGTGGCGGAGGAATACAGTGCGGAAGGATACCTACCTTCCGTCATTGGATTCCTGCAGCCCGTAGAGAATGGCAGCATCAGCTGATGCTGCAGTTCTCTACCCAAGATCGTCGTGGGACACACTCGTGGACTGCTTTGGATCGTGGGTGAGTATTTTTGTGGTTTGTTATGTTAATATTTATTCCGTAAAAGACAATGGCTTCGGGGAACAATGTGACAAGTATTGGTAAGTATGTTACTCTATGTTATATGTACTGTATGTCTATGTATGTATTGTATGAATGTATTGTATGTAGTATGTATGTAGTATATATGTGGTATGTATGTAGCATGTAGTATGTATGTAGTATGTATGTAGCATGCATGTAGCATGCAGTATGTATGTAGCATGCATGTAGTATATATGTAGTATGTATGTGGTATGTATGTAGCATGTAGTATGTATGTAGCATGCATGTAGTATGTATGTAGCATGTAGTATGTATGTAGCATGCATGTAGTATATATGTAGTATGTATGTAGCATGTAGTATGTATGTAGCATGCATGTAGTATGTATGTAGTATGTATGTATGTGGTATGTATGTAGCATGTAGCATGCATGTAGTATGTATGTAGTATGTATGTAGCATGCATGTAGCATGCAGTATGTATGTAGCATGCATGTAGTATATATGTAGTATGTATGTGGTATGTATGTAGCATGTAGTATGTATGTAGCATGCATGTAGTATGTATGTAGTATGTATGTAGCATGTAGTATGTATGTAGCATGCATGTAGTATATATGTAGTATGTATGTAGCATGTAGTATGTATGTAGCATGCATGTAGTATGTATGTAGTATGTATGTGGTATGTATGTAGCATGTAGCATGCATGTAGTATGTATGTAGTATATATGTGGTATGTATGTAGCATGTAATATGTATGTAGCATGCAGTATGTATGTAGCATGCATGTAGTATATATGTAGTATGTATGTAGCATATATGTAGTATGTATGTAGCATGTAGTATGTATGTAGCATGCAGTATGTATGTAGCATGCATGTAGTATATATGTAGTATGTATGTAGCATATATGTAGTATGTATGTAGCATGCAGTATGTATGTAGCATGCATGTATTATATATGTAGTATGTATGTAGCATATATGTAGTATGTATGTAGCATGTAGTATATATGTAGTATGCATGTTGCATGCATGTAGTATATATGTAGTATGTATGTTGCATGTAGTATATATGTAGTATGTATGTTGCATGCATGTAGTATATATGTAGTATGCATGTTGCATGTAGTATATATGTAGTATGAATGTAGCATGTATGTAGTATGTAGTATGAATGTAGCATGTATGTAGCATGTAATTTTTTTTTTTTTTTTACATTCAACACATTAGCCGGATGATGGGACTACTACTGTCCCATCATTGGCTAATGTGTCAATCACTGTCAGGGTAGCAGGCATCGCCCGATGGGACTTGTAGTCCCATCGGACGATGCCTGCACAGACCCCCGAAGCTTGCACAGACCACCGGCAGGCCGGCACAGCCCCCCGGCAGGCCGGCACAGCCCCCCGGAGCCTGCACAGCCCCCCGGCAGGCCGGCACAGCCCCCCGGCAGGCTGGCACAGACCACCGGAGCCTGCACAGACCCCCTGGCAGGCCGGCACAGCCCCCCGAAAGGCCCGTACAGACCCCAGAGAGGCTGTACAAGGCAAAAACAGGGTTTTTCTTATTCCGATACCGGAAGTCCCATAGACTTGAATGGGAGTTCCGGTATCGGAATCGGCGATACCGATACTTTTTTTTAAGATCGGCCGATCCATTCCGATCCGATACTTTGAAGTATCGGACGGTATCGCTCAACTCTAATCCTCACACATCCCTTGTAGATTGTGCGTCCTCACAGGCAGGATTCTGTCTCTTCCTGTACCAGTCGATGACTTGTATTGTTCATGATTATTGTACTTGTTTTTATTATGTATACCTTTTTTTCACATGTAAAGTGCTATGGAATAAATGGTGCTATAATAATAAGTTATAATAAATAATAAATTAGTAGAGAGATATAGTGAAAACGATAGGCATAAGTGTAGAGAAAGTGGTAGTAGGTGTTGTGTAATTCTACTTTTTACAGAACATGGGCGCATCCACTTTTAATAATGTTATTAGCAATAAAAAAAATTCAGTTAATCTCTACCGATATCCTTGGCAAACAAGGGGTATCGGGGGCTCCTATTTTTCTAGAACAGGACCACAAAAGAACAACTCTTAATAAAACTCTAGAATAGAATAGATTGGTAGAGTTGGAAGGGACCTCCTGGGTCATCTGGTCCCAACCCTCTGCTCAATGCAGGATTCACTAAATTATGTCAGACAGATGTCTGTCCAGCCTCTGTTTGAAGACTTCCATGGAAGGAGAACTCACCACCTCTCGTGGCAGCCTGTTCCACTCATTGATTAGCCTCACTGTCAAAATGTCATCCCATTGCTTCATGTGCAAATGAGAATAAAGATGATCCTTCTACAATGTGACAGCTCTTCAGATATTTGTAGACAGCTATTAAGTCTTCTCTCAGTCTTCTTTTTTGCAAACTAAACATTCCCAAATCCTTCAACCGCTCCTCAAAGGACACGGTTTGCAGACCGGTCACCATTCTCGTCGCTCTTCGCTGAACTTGCTCCAGTTTGCTGATATCTTTTTTTAAAATGTGGTGCCTAAAACTGGACACAGTATTCCAGATGAGGTCTGACCAAAGAGGAGTAGAGGGAAATAATGACTTCACGTGATCTAGACTCTATGCTTCTGATAATACATCCCAAAATTGCATTTGCCTTTTTGCTGCTGCATCTCACTGTTGACTCATGTGCAGTCTGTGATCTATTAGTATATCCAAGTCTTTTTCACATTTGCTGTTGCTTAGGCCTATTCCTCCCATTCTGTATATGCTTTTTCATTTTTATTGCGCAGATGTAGTGCTTTGCATTTTTCCCCATTAAAAACCATTCTGTTAGTTGCTGCCTACTGCTCCAGTTTATTTATATCTCTAACTTCCACCTTCTCAAAAAAGAAATAATATCATGTTTTTTTAAATGAAGAAAGTACCATCTATGTTGGAAGCCTTTTGATAAGCAGTTTAGGGAATGTTATTGTTTTTTTATGATTCGCTTTGAATGTAATTTCACACCAGCCACACTACGGACATTTGTGTTTAATGCTGTTATACAGCAGCTCTGGCTGATACCAGTCACCTTATATCTTATTTTCCTGTGGTGCTGTAGAATAAAAGAGATTTTCTGAGTTTTGATATATAATTGATTCTCCAGCAACGTATGAAATGAAGCAATAAAAAATCAAGAATTTTAGGCAAAAACACAATAAAATTGTGGCTCAGATGAAGGAGGCTTCTCGTTCCATGCATATCTCCGGTAAAATTCCCCAGAGGAGGTAAGAGGTTATCTCTACACTGTATTGTTTACAGCTGCCAGGCTTTGTTCATTTATAGAGCGGCCGGTAGCACATTCTGTCTGATGTGTACCCTGCAATATCTGACAATGATCCTGCCAGTGAGGAGACACTCTGCTAGTTTAATCAAGTTTTCCAAAGATCTGACATTTCAGACTAGAGCGGAGTGTTGAAAGACTTAATAAACCAATACCAATATAGCTTCATAGTAGTTTCCTTTTGTGTTTTATGATATATTCCTAGAAAGATCGAAATAAGCTACATGTAATTTGTGTAACATGGCTAATACCGTTACACTGCATCGAGAAATAAAGAGCGAGAGAAAGAGAAAGAAAGAAAGAAAGAAAGAAAGAAAGAAAGAAAGAAAGAAAGAAAGAAAGAAAAGGAATGGAAGGAAGAGATATGAAATATATAACACATGTAATTTGTGTAATGTGAGTCCCATTCAGCTTTGTAGAACATATACATCATGGGTAGATAGATCAATAATAGAGAGATAGATATAATAGATAAATAGATAAGATAGATAGATAAGATATATAGATAGATAGATATGAGATAGATAGATATGGGATGAAAAGATAGATAGATAGATAGATTGATTGATTGATTGATTGATAGATATATAGATAGAAAATAGATAGATAGATAGATAGATAGATATGAGGTAGATAGATAGATAGATAGATACGAGATAGATAGATATGAGATAGATAGATAGATAGGGGATAGATAGATAGATAGATAGATAGATAATAGATAAATAGATATGAGATAGATTGATAGATAGTAGATAAACAGATATGAAATAGATAATAGATAGTAGATAGATAAGATAGATATATAGATAGATAATAGATATGAGGTAGATAGATAGATAGATAGATAGATAGATAGATTAGATGAACAGATCTAACCATTAAAGTGCCAATGCAAAAATAAGTATTTTTCAAAAACCCATCTCCAGGCTAAAGAGATTGTCAATAGAGAGGAGGGCAGGTGGTGAAATAGAAAGCAGGATATTATAGGGAGGAGGTGCTGGCGCATTAATCCTTATTATAGTCATGAGATATGTATAGTGCATCTCCATCACTTAACCATCAAATCCAAAGGAAAGACATCTTTGACATTACTCAAGCAAAATTGCATCAGATAAAAATCAATGGTATATTACCTAAGGGTGCGATGAGTCTGGGATGAGAAAAAAGGACTGTGTTGACCCCACATCCGACGGACGCCGTTTCGCTGCTCGCTTCTTCCGGGGACGTTTCCATGTTATTGATTTAATTTGCTTTGCTCCCCCCTTCTTTGGAGGCCTCTTGTGCCCTGTCTTTTTTAAATATACAGTCTTTGTCTTATGGCTTGTTGCTGTAATGAACGATGTTGTTTAATGCTTTTTTCTTTGTAGATTCATAGACATGAAGAAAAGAAAACGAAAAGCAGCACAGGCAGAGAGCGTTCCTGGGTGCCGTACCTCCAAGGCAATGACCAAAACCTCCACATACAGACAAAAGACGAAAGTAGCACACCAGTTCAGGGTGAAAAAAGAGGCTATTTAGTTGCCACAAATGGCGATGTTTCGGCTCAGGATTGTGAGCCTTTCTCATGAAGCAATCAAGTGGCAGTATTCATCTTTTATAGGTGTATACATTTACATATTTGATATATGAGTTATAAAACAATTAGGGAATATCTCATAAAGCATATATGATATTCAACTGATTGTGGTAATATGTAGTATATATTACATGCAATGTGCATATAAAGTGCAAATAGTGCATTCAATAGTGATTACTTACAGTGTGCATACAATAATAGGAACATTTGATTGCACATAGATACACCTGTGCATTCTATTAATCCTAATGACTCACCCCATCTCAAAAGCTACTAATATGCTGAACTCGGCGTTATCCAACACCTACTGCGCAGGGCATCCCTTCCAAGGGCAAAAAAACTACACAGACACATTGTGCCTCATCTGCAGCAAAGAGCAAGCTAAATATCCGGAATCTCATACATCAAAGTACATTCAAAGTCATACATCCCCTTGAGAAAGCGGTGCGGAACACACGCGAAATGCACATGGGGGTATTTCACCCGGTCTGGGGCTTCACTCATCTCTCCTGGGTAAGAACCTGCCCAATATGGGCTTTCTAACTACTTCCCCACTGTTGGGTACTATTTTTTTCTGGTGGTTTTCTTGCCTTGTTTTACTAATTAGCACAGCAGCACTTTGTTTCCATCATTGACATGGATGCGCGGGGCTTGCGCAATTATTTGACATTTATGAGTGGTAACCCTGGTGCCTTTGTCTACTCCTGAAAGTCATTTTGTCACAGTTATATTTTACATTTTATATTGTTTTCTAATAAAAATTGAATCTTCTATTCACTGGTGTACTCCTCATTCTCCAAAAATCTTAAAGTCATATATTTGCATAATTTGCTGCCAAAGATGTATAGGGTGCACCTTTAACCATAATCAAATGAGAATCAAATAAAAGACAGGGTGCAATACCTTGCATGGAAGGAAAAAAAGACCAGATAAATAATGGTATGCACACCTGAATCGACCTGAACATGAAAATACACACCTGAATCAATCTGAACATGAAAATACACACCTGAATCAATCTGAACATGAAAATACACACCTGAATCAATCATAACATGCACAATTTTATTTAGCAACCTGATACATACAAAATGTGTACTAAAATCACTTAAAAAAAACATGAACGCACATAATCAGCATACAACACCCCTGAACCAAGGTTCATATACAACAATAGTATTACAACTCCACTATCAGAGTAAATTTTCCGGACATGACAAGCATATACTGTATATATAAATGCAAAATTATAAGTCATGTAACAATCATAATATACAAAAGTATAGAACATATCACATACTGAAGTGCCAAAAGTGACTGTTGGAATGTAGAATTGACTGCCCAAAGGTTATGAAGAGCTATAAGTCAAATATATAGCAGGAATAAATAATCCATACTCACTGCAGGACTGAAATAGTAGGAAACCCACATGAATGTGAACTACAGCCAAAAGAAAAAGGCACGATAGAGATTGCCAGTATGGGAGAAAGGGTGAGCTGACATGGCCCTAGATGTGGCTACCTGACCGATTCTGGAAGGAATAATGAGACAAGCCAAAATAGGCAGTGTCCACATGGAAAAGGGGTGTGGGAAAAAGCCCCACGCTTATCACTGCCTATGACAAAGCTGCTATAGGCCACTCCCGACACTTTAACCTTTGAAATGCTGTGATTGAACATGATCACATCATTCTGGAAGCCGGTAGAGGGCTAACAGACCCTGTGACTTTGGATCGGAGACCCCGCGGCATGACTCGGGGTCTTGATCATTGCTATGGTGACCCGATGTCATCATGACGACATCCGGGTCACCAGAGCTAAGAAACTTGCTGATCATGCTCAGTGCCATCTTCTATGGCATGGCGATGCTGCCTGCAAAAAATGATTGTCTCATAGTGGGACAAAGTAAAAAGGTTAGAAAAAAGTTAAAAAAAATTAAATAATTGTAAAAATATAAAAAAAAACAAAAATAATAATATAAAAATCAATATATTCTATCACTAAATAAATATTTGAATGACAAAAAATCTAAACAATAAAAGTACACAAATTTGGTATCGCCATGTCTGCAATGACCCGACCTATAAAACTGTCCCACTAGTTAACCCCCTTTTGTGAACACCATAAAAAAATAAAAAGGAAAAACAAGGCAAAAAACAATGCTTTAATCATCATACCGCCGAACAAAACGTGGAATAATACGTGATCAAAAAGATGGATAAATACATGGTACAAGAACCCACACAGCTCCATCAGCGGAAAAATTTAAAAGTTATACATTCATATGTTAAAGTTTGGGCACCCCTATTAATGTTAACCTTTTTTCTTTATAACAATTTTGGTTTTTGCAACAGCTATTTCAGTTTCATATATCTAATAACTGATGGACTCAGTTATATTTCTGGATTCAAATGAGGTTTATTGTACTAACAGAACATGTGCAATCTGCATTTTAACAAAATTTGACCAGTGCAAAAGTATGGGCACCTCAACATAAAAGTGACATTAATATTTCGTAGATCCTCCTTTTGCAAAAATAACAGCCTCTAGTCGCTTCCTGTAGCTATTAATGAGTTCCTGGATCCTGGATGAAGGTATTTGTGACCATTCCTGTTTACAAAACAATTCCAGTTCTGTTAAGTTTGATGGTCGCCGAGCATGGACAGCCTGCTTCAAATCATCCCACAGATGTTCAATGATATTCAGGTCTGGGGACTGGGATGGCCATTCCAGAACATTGTAATTGTTCCTCTGCATGAATGCCTGAGTAGATTTGGAGCCGTGTTTTGGATCATTGTCTTGCTGAAATATCCATCCCTTGCGTAACTTCAACTTCGTCACTGATTCTTGCACATTATTGTCAAGAATCTGCTGATACTGAGTTGAATCCATGCGACCCTCAACTTTAACAAGATTCCCGGTGCCGGCATTGGCCACACAGCCCCAAAGCATAATGGAACCTCCACCCAATTTTATTGTGGGTAGCATGTGTTTTTCTTGGAATGCTGTGCTTTTTAGCCTCCATGCATAACGCCTTTTTGTATGACCAAACAACTCAATCTTTGTTTCATCGGTCCACAGGACCTTCTTCCAAAATGTAACTGGCTTGCCCAAATGTGCTTTTGCATACCTCAGGCGACTCTGTTTGTGGCGTGCTTGCAGAAACGACTTCTTTCGCATCACTCTCCCATACAGCTTCTCCTTGTGCAAAGTGCGCTGTATTGTTGACCGATGCACAGTGACACCATCTGCAGCAAGATGATGCTGCAGGTCTTTAGAGGTGGTCTGTGGATTGTCCTTGACTGTTCTCACCATTCTTCTTCTCTGCCTTTCTGATATTTTTCTTGGCCTGCCACTTCTGGGCTTAACAAGAACTGTACCGGTGTTCTTCCATTTCCTTACTTTGCTCCTCACAGTGGAAACTGACAGGTTAAATCTCTGAGACAACTTTTTGTATCCTTCCCCTGAAAAGCTATGTTGAATAATCTTTGTTTTCAAATCATTTGAGAGTTGTTTTGAGGAGCCCATGATGCCACTCTTCATAGGAGAATCAAATAGGAGAACTACTTGCAAGTGGCCACCTTAAATACCTTTTCTCATGATTTGATACACCTGGCTATGAAGTTCAAAGCTCAATGAGGTTACAAAACCAATTTAGTGCTTCAGGGAGTCAGTAAAAAGTAGTTAGGAGTGTTCAAATCAAGAAAATGATAAGGGTGCCCATACTTTTGCACCGGTCAAATTTTGTTTAAATGCAGATTGCACATTTTCTGTTAGTACAATAAACCTCATTTGAATCCAGAAATATAACTGAGTCCATCAGTTATTAGATATATGAAACTGAAATAGCTGTTGCAAAAACCAAAATTGTTATAAAGAAAAAAGGTTAACATTAATAGGGGTGCCCAAACTTTCACATATGACTGTAGCTCTCAGAATAAAGTGATGGAAAAATTATTATTTTTTCTATAAAATAGTTTTTATTGTATAAAAGCAGCAAAACGTAAAAAACGATATAAGTGAGGTATCGCTGTAAGGGTATGTGCACACGCTGCAGTTTTGCTGCGGTTTTGGCCCTGCAGAACTGCAGCAGTTCCGCAGACATGGTACAGTACCATGTAACCCTATGGGTTTTCAAAACCGCAGTGCTCACGCTGCGGTTTTTACCTGCGGAAAAGCTTTTTTTTCCGCAGCATGTCAATTGTTTCTGCAGATTCTGCTGCGGTTTCACACCTTTAACATAGTAGAGGTGTGAAACCGCAGGGCAAAACCGCGGCAAAACCGCAGGTCACTTTACCTGCGGTTTTACCTGCGTTTCCGCCGGAAAAAACCCGCAGCAGAATCCGCAGCGTGTGCACTCACCCTAATCGTATTGACCTGAAAAATAAAACTGTTTTATCAATTTTACTACACGCGGAATGATATAAACCCCCGAAAAATAAATTCATGTATTGCTGGTTTTTGTTCATTCTGCCTCCCAAAAATTGGAATAGAAAGCGATCAAAAAATGTCATATGCATAAAAATGGTACCTATAAAAACATCAACACATCTCGCAAAAAGTAAGACCTCACATGACTCTGTGGGCCAAAATATGGAAAAATTATACCTGTCAAAATGTGGTGATGCAAAAACTATTTTTTAAGCAAAAAATATATATATTCACGCTGAAAAAAACAGTGGTTTTGGGGAAAATTTATAATGAAACCCATTTTTTGTCAGCTGCATATACACAGTCTAACACCCCATATTTTGGTGTAAAAAGCTGCCTGCTGTATAAAAATAATAGCTAAAAAAGTGTAATAATTACACACTTGAGGACAGTGGAGGAGCTGATATATCTCGTGAGGTTGTCACTATGCAGTCTTGAAGTAGTAGCACAAACTTTAAATCAGTGTCGGAGACTACGCACTCTACAACTGCGGTAAGAGACCATTATGTCTCACTGCTCATAATTACTTGAGACTGCCATCTAATGATTTCTGTTGGAACATCTATGTGTCAGACCAACTGAGGGTCTCTATAGGATGCAGTGTGCAGTTTTTCATTTGGTCTCTTAAAGGGGAACTCTCACATCAAGTGTGTAATTGTTGCACTTTTTTAGTTATTATTTTTATTCAGCAGGCAGTTTTTCACACCAAAACTTGGGGTGTTAGACTGTGTATATGCCGCTGTCTTTTTAAAAAAGAGGTTTCATTATAAATCTTCCCCACAACCACTGTTTTTTTTCAAGGCGAATATATATATTTTTTTTTACTTAATTTAGATACCTTTTAGACTTAACATTGTGGTTTTTGTCTTCGTTGCAGCTAAAAAAAAACCTGAACATCAGTGCCACTTTTTCTTATTTCTTTGTTAAAAACTACACTGCTTAAAAAAATAAAGGGAACACTCAAATAATACATCCTAGATCTGAATGAATGAAATATTCTCATTGAATACTTTGTTCTGTACAAAGTTGAAAGTTGAATCACACAAAAATCATCAAAGGAAATCAAATTTATTAACCAAAGGAGGGCTGAATTTGGAGTCACACACAAAATTAAAGTTGCAATGTCCTTAAAACAAGTCAAAATGAGGCTCAGTATTTTGTGTGGCCTCCATGTGCCTGTATGACCTCCCTACTGTACAACGCCTTTGCATGCTCCTGATGAGGCGGCGGATGGTCTCCTGAGGGATCTCCTTCCTGACCTTGACTAAAGCATCCGCCAACTCCTGGACAGTCTGTCGTGCAATGTGACTTTGGTGGATGGAGCGAGACATGATGTCCCAGATGTGCTCAATCGGATTCAGGTCTGGGGAATGGGCAGGTCAGTCCATAGCTTCAATGCCATCATCTTGCAGAAACTGCTGACACACTCCAGCCACATGAGGTCTGACATTGTCCTGCATTAGGAGGAACTCAGGGCCAACCGCAACAGCATATGGTATCACAAAGGGTTCTGAGGATCTCATCTCGGTACCTAATGGTAGTCAGGCTACCTCTGGCGAGCACATGGAGGGCTGTGCGGCCCTCCAAACAAATGCCACCCCACACCATTACTGACCCACTGCCAAACTGGTCAAGTTAAAGGATGTTGCAGGCAGCATATTGCTCTCCATGGCATCTCCAGACTCTGTCACGTCTGTCACATGTGTTCAGTGTGAACCTGCTTTCATCTGTGAAGAACACAGGGCGCCAGTGGCGAATTTGCCAATCCTGGTGTTTTGTACCAAATGCCAAGCGTCCTGCACGGTGTAGGGCTGTGAGCATAACCCCCATCTGTGGATGTCAGGCCCTCAAACCATCCTCATGGAGTTGATTTATAACCGTTTGTGCAGACACATTTGTGGCCTGCTGGAGGTCATTTTGCAGGGTTCTGGCAGTGCTCCTCCTGTTCTTTCTTGAACAAAGGGAGAGGTAGTGGTCCTGCTGCTGGGTTGTTGTCCTCCTACAGCCCCCTCCACATCTCCTGGTGTACTGGCCTGTCTCTAGGTAGTGCCTCCAGCCTCTGGACACTGCGCTGACAGACACAGCAAACTTTCTTGCCACAGCTCGCATTGATGTGCCATCCTGGATGAGCTGCACTATCTGAGCTACTTGTGTGGGTTGTAGAGTCCGTCTCATGCTACCACGAGTGTGAAAGCACAACCAATATTCAAAAGTGACCAAAACATCAGCCAGAAAGCATTGGTACAGAGATGTGGTCTGTGGTCCCCACCTGCAGAACCACTCCTTTATTAAGTGTGTCTTGATAATTGCCAATAATTTCCATCTGTTGTCTATTCCATTTGCAGAACAGCATGTGAAAATGATTGTGAAACAGTGTTGCTTCCTAAGTGGACAGTTTGATATCACAGAAGTTTGATTTACTTGGAGTTATATTCTGTTAAGTGTTCCCTCTATTTTTTTGAGCAGTGTATTTTTTGCAATAAAAAGTGTATTTAGCGTGTGACAGCAGCCATACATAAAAACCTGCTATAAGGCCTCTTTCACACGTTCTGATATTTCCAGTACAGGAGATGTCAGTGTCCGTGTGTGCAATACGTGTGGCACACGTTTAGCATGCGTGTGATGCATCAGTACCACACGGACGAGCACCAGGGAAGAAGCGTTGCAGTAAGAGCTGTTCCCCAGTGCTGGGTGCTGAACACGGCTCTCATCATTCTCCCCTGCTCTGCTGGCAATCACTGCAAGCAGGGGAGAATGATGAGAGTTATATTTAAGTGATAAAAGAGACTATAAATAAATAAATGTAAAAAATAGCGTGGGTTCCCCTGTATTTTCTATAACCAGCCAGGCAAAACTCACAGCTGGGGGCTGCAACCCTCAGCTGTCATCTTCAGCCTAGTTGGTTATCAAGAATAGAGAAGTCACCACGCTGTTTTTTAAATTATTTAAATAATTTTAATAAATAGCGTGGGGTCCACCCATTTTTTACAAGCAGCCTTGCTAAAGCTCACAGCTGGGGGATGGTATTCTCAGGCTGGTAAGTGGCCATGGATATTGACCCCCCCAGCCTAAAAATAGCAGCCCACAGCTGCCCAGAAAAGGCACATCTATTAGATGTGGTAGCAAGTGGGGTAACAGTTTTGGGGCTGATGTCACCTTTGTATTGTCAGGTGACATCAAGCCCACAGCTTAGTAATGGAGAAGCATCTATAAGACACCTATCCATTACTAATCCTATAGTTACATGATAAAGACACAGCCAGGATAAAGCCTTTTATTGGAAATAAAACAAAAAAAATTTACATTTTTATTTACAAATAACAAACCCTAGTTATACTCACCTAACGCCTATTACACAGAAGCCCTCGCTCTCCTGTAATAAAAGTAAAATATAAAAACAACAATATACCATATCTGTCTGTTGGTCTGTCCCACGCCAGAATCCATGTCTGGGGGATAATTAGTTTACAACCTGGACGGTGCCAAGATGCGAGCGTCAAGGCTAAGAATCACTGGTGCATGAGTTGCTGGGAACGCTGCATCAGTAACAGGGGATGACGTCATAGAGGTTACTAGTGGTCAGTGAAGCTTCGTTCCCAGCTGGGCTGAACTGAGTTGACTTCGGTGAGATCCCCGCTAGCAGCAGGGTCCAATTTCTCCTGTTACCCTTGGTAAAATAAAAAATTGGGGGTGAAAAGATAATTTTTGTGTAAAAGAATATGATTTTTTATTTTCACGGCTCTATCTTATAAACTTTTGTGAAGCACTTAAGGGTTCAATGTGCTCACCACAAATCTAGATAAGCTCCTAGGGGGGGTCTAGTCTCCAAAATGGGGTCACTTGTGGGGGGTTTCCACTGTTCAGGCACATCAGGGGCTCTCCAAATGCGACATGGTGTCCGATCTCAGCGCCAGGCAATTTTGCTTTGAAAAAGTCAAACGGCGCTCCTTCCATTCCGAGCTCTTCCATGCACCCAAACAGTAGTTTACCCGCATATATGGGGTATCAGCGTACTCAGGACAAATAGCGAAACAACCTTTGGGATCCAATTTCTCCTGTTACTCTTGGTAAAATGAAAAAAAAAATGGAATCTGAAGTAAATTTGTTGTGAAAAAAAGGTAAATGTTAATTTTTTCATACATTCCAAAAATTCCTCTGAAGCACTTGAATAGTTAAAAAACTTCTTGAATGTGGTGTTGAGCACCTTGAGGGGTGCAGTATTTCAAATGGTGTCACTTTTGGGTATCTTCTATCATATAGACCACTCAAAGTGACTTCAAATGTGAGGTGGTCCCTAAAAAAAAAGGTGTTGTAAAAATGACACCACATTAGAAATACACACATTTTCTGAATTTTTGAATAGTTTACATGCAGATATACAATTTACCCTGGTATATTCAGAGAAAAAGATTCAGTTTCTTGATGTGTTTGTGAGGAAGGAAAATGGAGAGTTATTTACCGAATTATATGTCAAACCCACAGACAAAAGCAATATTTTAAAATATGAGAGCCATCACCCACAGAAAATAATCAAATCCCTTCCCTATAGCCAGTACTTAAGGGTGAAAAGAATAGTGAGCAATGATGATGTTCTACATTCTATTCTTGAAAAGATGATACTTAAATTCAAACAAAGGAATTATCCCAAGAAACTTTTGAATAAATGGACCAATAAAGTCAACACCTGTTAAGGGCTTGCGGAACGCACCAAATAATAATAAAGTAAAGATAACATGCGTTTGCAGCCCGGGGTCCACCATGCAGAGATGTTACCTACTACCAGGTAATGGCGGATACAAAATGGTGGTATAACAAACACACACGGGTTAACCTCACCCGGTACGTAAAAGGCGAACCCTGTTGCTTCACAGGGCCGCAATACCGCAAGGTGAGCACTAGTGTCTTGGTCACAGGACCCTGCCCCAAGGACACAGGGATAGAGTCCCTCTAGACCCACTAGCGTTCGGTGCTGCAACTGAGGAGCCATGAAGTGCATCTCAAGGTTAACCGTACAAAGTGCATATAGCACCGCTCTGGCAGACGCCATTAACCGGCCTAAGCTTAGGTCTGGAAAGCGCACTACCTGTGCATGGCGCTGCTCTGACAGATGCTGCTGTACATGTGGTACTGTCTTGCCTTGTACAGGATGACACAATCTGGCGCTAACACTTGTGAAGACCTGGGTGCACTGTGGCACTTATGCAGTGCCACTACTAAGCGCTGACTCTAACTCCGATAACTCTATTACATGCACAACCAAGGGAGGGGATATATAATGAGTCAGTCACCAGTAACATGCATCCATCATCATACACACAAGTACATAATTCTATACAAGCGCATGGCCAGGCGGCCATGCGAGGCTTTTATAGTTGCAGCCTTCCGGGACCTTCCTAGTGGTCCAATTGGAGCAGCAACAGGACCTGAGCACATGACCTCCGACCTCCAATGAGAGGTCGTCCCACGGGCATGCTCAGTGGACAGAAAGAAGGACTTAGTCCCAGGAGTTGTTCGCTGCTGGCTAGTGTGGATTTCTATAGCTGGGCCAGGGGTGGCAGCAGAAACCAAACTGACAGTGCTAGCCTGAGCAAGACGTCGGGATCCATGCCTCTGCTGAGCAGTCTCCTCTGCGGTTGGGGAAGAATGGGAGACCGCTGAAGGCAAGGCTCGGAATTCCTCCTGTGCAGAGGGAGAAACCCGACGCCTATCAACACCTTAACCCATGATTTGATCTTGAATAAGATACGGGAGAAAAAGAGTGTAAAAGAATACAATTGGTTACCACGTTTTACGAATAAAGTGGATCCATTGTCAAAATTATTAAGCGCCAATGTTAGGCAAATGCTTTCCTAATGTAGAAGAATACCAGTTCCCTACTATTATTTATTTTACAAGAGCGAGATACATAAAAGATAGACTAGTACGGTCTGATATTGGCAGTAAGAAACAAAACATGCAGACTTACATGACTGGGGAGCAAGTAACAGGCTGCTTCCAAAGTTTGAATAGTATTAATTGCACAAATATCATAGAATCATAGAATCGTAGAGTTGGAAGGGACCTCCTGGGCCATCTGGTCCAACCCCCTGCTCAAAGCAGGATTCGCTAAATCATCCCAGTCAGATGTCTGTCCAGCCTCTGTTTGAAGACTTCCATTGAAGGAGAACTCACCACTTCTCGTGGCAGCCTGTTCCACTCATTGATCACTCTAACTGTCAAAAAGTTTTTTCTAATATCTAATCTGTGTCTCCTCCCTTTCAGTTTCATCCCATTGCTTCTAGTATTTCCTTGTGCAAATGAGAATAAAGTTGATCCTTCTACAATGTGACAGCCCTTTAGATATTTGTAGACAGCTATTAAGTCTCCTCTCAGTCTTCTCTTTTGCAAACTAAACATTCCCAAATCCTGCAACCTTTCCTCATAAGACAGGGTTTGCAGACCGGTCACCATTCTGGTCGCTCTTTTCTGAACTTGCTCCAGTTTGTTGATGTCTTTTTTAAAATGTGGTGCCCAAAACTGGACACAATATTCCAGATGAGGTCTGACCAAAGAGGAGTAGAGGGAAATAATGACTTCACGTGATCTAGACTGTATGCTTCTGTTAATACATCCTAGAATTGCATTTGCCTTTTTTGCTGCTGCATCACACTGTTGACTCATATTCAGTCTGTGATCTATTAGTATACCCAAGTCTTTTTCACATGTGCTATCACTTAGCCCTATTCCTCCCATTCTATATATGCTTTTTTCATTTTTATTGCCCAGATGTAGTACTTTGCACTTCTCCCTGTTAAAAACCATTCTGTTAGTTGCTGCCCACTTCTCCAGTTTATTTAATTCGTTTTGAATCCTCTCTCTCTCTTCTCTAGTATTAGCTATCCCTCCTAACTTTGTGTCATCAGCAAATTTAATCAGTTTACCCTCAATTCCTTCATCTAAATCGTTGATAAAGATGTTGAACAATACAGGGCCCAGGACAGAGCCCTGTGGTACCCCACTTGAGACATTCTTCCAACCGGATGTGCAGCCATTTACGACCACTCTTTGGGTCCGATCACTAAGCCAGTTATGAATCCACCTAACAGTTGCCTTGTCCATTCCATACTTAGTCATTTTTTCAATAAGGATTGTATGAGAGACTTTGTCAAATGCTTCGCTGAAGTCAAGGTATACTATATCTACAGCATTTCCTTGATCCACCCAATCAGTGATACCGTCATAGAAGGAAATTAAGTTAGTCTGACATGACTTATTAGTTACAAACCCATGCTGACTCTGTTTAATCACTTCATTCTTATCCAGGTATTGACATACATGTTGTTTAATAATTTGTTCAAAGATCTTTCCTGGTATAGAAGTCAGACTCACCGGCCTATAGTTGCCTGGGTCCACCTTCTTCCCCTTTTTGAAGATAGGAACAACATTTGCTCTTCTCCAGTCTTCTGGCACTTCTCCTGTTCTCCAAGAATTTTCAAAGATTATGGAGAGGGGTTCAAAAATTTCTTCTGCTATCTCCTTCAGTACTCTGGGGTGTAATTCATCTGGACCTGGAGACTTGAATTCATTTAGGTTAGCTAAGTGTTTCCTCACTATCTTTCTGTTTATAGATATCCTGGATTCTTCTATTCCCTTAATAGGACAGTGAATAACAGTTGATGTTACATTTCCTTTCTGAGAGAAAACAGATGCAAAATAGGAATTTAAAAGTTCAGCCTTCTCAACATCCTGTCTTACCATTTCATCATATTCATCCTGTAAAAATCCTATAGCATCTTTGACTTTTCTTTTACTTTTGACATATCCCCAGAATCCTTTATTATTGCTTTTGACATCTCTTGCAAGCCTCAATTCATTTTCAGCTTTAGATAATCTGATTTGTGCCCTGCAGGTTCTGCAGACAGCATTATATTCTTCTTTAGATATGCCTCCCTCTTTCCATTTTATAAACATTTTTTTCTTCCTTTTTAGCATGTGCTTAAGTTCTGTGTTCATCCATCCTGGTTTCCTTAAATGCTTCCTATTCTTCCCTCTTTTCGGAATTGTTAACAACTGTGCTTTGAGAATTTCATTTTTCAAGAATTCCCATCCTTCCTGGACATTTTTGTCTTTAAGGATATCCAGCCATTGGATCCCTCCAATTCTCTTTCTGAATCCCTTAAAATCTGCCTTTCTGAAATCTAACCTTGATGTCTGAGTCTTCACAGGTCTTCCGCCTCTAGTTATCCAAAATTCTAAAATAGCATGGTCGCTACCTCCTAGGGTCCCAGCCACTTTTACCTCCTCAGCCATTTCCTCCCTGTTTATAAGGATTAGATCCAAGGTAGCAGTTCCCCTTGTTTTCTCCCCTACCTTTTGGAAGATAAAGTTGTCAGCAAGAGAGGATAAGAATTTCCTTGACCTGTTAGTTTTGCCTGAGAGAGATTCCCAACAAATGTCTGGATAGTTGAAATCTCCCATGACAACTATGTCATATTTTTTGGAGAACTTGGCCATTTGATGCATAAAGAGTTCATCCATATCTTCAGCTTGCACAGGTGGCCTGTAGTAAATGCCTACAATGGTGTCCTTTCCATTGTTCTGTCCTTGTATTCTTACCCAAACAGTTTCCACAGAACTCCCAGTCTCTGAAGCTTCAATCTCTGTGCAGATATACGCGTTTCTAACATACAATGCGACACCCCCTCCTCGTTTATCAAGTCTGTTTCTTGCAAATAAGTTGTATCCTTCTAGTCTTGTATTCCAATCATGTGTATTGTCCCACCAAGTTTCAGTGATTCCAATGACATCATATTTCTTTTCCTGTGTTAGTAGTTCCAATTCTCCTTGTTTGTTGCCCATGCTTTGTGCATTAGTATAGAAACATTTTAGTTTGTGATTGGTTTCTCTTTCTCCAATATTTTTATTAATTAGATTCTTTCGTCTTTGTTCTTCCTTTCCACTTCTAATAGCAGAGTTCTCAATAGCATTTGTCAGGTGTATGGCTTTTTCTGGTCTTTTGCTTCCCTTCCCATGTTGTTCTAGTTTAAAGCTCTCCTTACAAGTGTAGCAAGGCGACTTCCAAATACATGCTTTCCAGTCTTCATAAGGTGCACCCCATCTCTAGCAAGTAGTCCATCATATAAGTAGTTCACTCCGTGATCCAGAAATCCAAATCGTTGCTGACGGCACCATCGACATAGCCAGTTGTTCACCTGCAGAATCTTATTCCACCTCCTTGTTCCATGGCCATCCACTGGGAGGATGGAAGAGAAGACCACTTTCGCTCCCAGTTCTTTCACTTTCTTGCCTAAGTCTTCAAATTCTCTGCAGATGGTTTCCAGGTCGTTTCTTGCGGTGTCATTTGTCCCCACATGTAGTAGCAGGAATGGGTAGTCATCTGTAGGTCTGAAGAGTCCTGATATCCTGTCAGACACATCTTTAATTTTTGCACCTGGAAGACAGCACATTTCTCTTGAAGTTATATCCGGTCTGCAGATAGCGGCCTCTGTTCCTCTCAACAGGGAATCCCCCATGACCACCACTCTCCGTTTCTTCTTCACAACATTTTTCTTTCTCCATCCAGGAGGACTCTGAAGGCGTACAAGGTTGCTGTTTGTTGGCAAAGTCTTATCCTGATGTATTTCTTCATCGTTTTCCTGCGTGAGAGCCTGGTACTGGTTTCTGAGCAGTATGGATGCTGACTGCCTCCTGATCCTCCTGCTTCTCTGGGTCACATGTCTCCATTCCTCTGTTTCTTCAGGTGCACTTCGAATTTCTTCTCTTTCTGTAACATGAAGAGATAATTCTGCTCTGTCCAAGAACTCTTCACCTTCCTTAATGATCTTCAACGTAGCTAACCTCTCTTCGAGATTTTGCAACTTTTCCTCCAACAGGGACACAAGCTTGCATTTGTGGCATGTGAAGTTTGGCTTTTCCACTGGTAAGTCTGTGAACATGTAGCAAGAAATGCAGCTCACCAAATGGCTCATGGCCTCTTCCATCTTATGAAATATGAAAAGGATCTTCCTTTCAACATCCTATTTCTGGTGAAAAATATACTATAAAACATTATTTGACATGTACATTTGAGTTTGTTGTGTATCTGTTGCAATGCCCCTGTAACTTGTGGTACGTAGGAGAAACTGCATGCGATTTTAAAAATCGTATTAACCAACATAGGTACACAATTATAAAGAAAAGACTTGATTTACCCATACCTAAGCATTTTGTGGAACATAGACACTCAGAGAAACATTTTAAGTTTCGTATCATAGAGCACGTCACACTGCTTAGACGGGGTGGAAATAGGACTCAGTTGCTAAAAAGTAAAGAACTAGAATGGAATTTCAGACTTAAAATGCTAAAACCTAACGGTCTGAATGTAGAATATGAATTAAATTGTACACTTTAAAAGTTGTTTGCCATTTTCCACTCTCTATCAACTCATTATCCTCCTTTGGTGTAGTATGTACCGTATTTTTCGCTTTATAAGACGCACTTTTGTTCCCCCAAATTTTGGGGGAAAGTAGGGGGTGCGTCTTATAATCCGAATATACGGGGGAGGGGGGGTGTATATATATATATATACTGCAGGGTCCAGGGGAGGTGGGGGCAGCTTTGGAGCGGTGCTGTGAGCTGGTAAAAGCTGCCGGAGGGAGCCTTTGATCTCCTGCTCCCGCTCATATAATATGCACTACCGCTGTCCATCACCATGGTGCTGAAACCGCACCACGGTGACTGGCTGGGGGAGCGGCGCATATTATAGCTGCCTGCGCCCTCCTTTGATCGCACATGATCCCCTGTGTTAGATATCTCCCCCATGCTGCTGCCCATAGTAAAATAAAAAACTCTTTCCTTACCTCCTCCAGCGCTGATCTCCCAGTGTCTCAGCTGCCGCTGTCATCAGGCACGCAGAGATGATATCACTCTGCTGTGCTGATCACATGACCGGCACTGAGAACCAGGAAGTGGAGGAGGAGCTCAACCACACTGAGGGAGACACGAGGAGGGACAGCGCTGAGAAGGTAAGGAAAGAGTTTATTTTACTAAAAGCAGCAGCATGGAGGCGATATCTAACACAGGGGGCCATGTGTCAGCCACAGGGGGCCAGTGTGTCAGCCACAGGGGGCCAGTGTGTCAGCCACAGGGGGCCAGTGTGTCAGCCACAGGGGGCCAGTGTGTCAGCCACAGGGGTCCAGTGTGCCAGCCACAGGGGGCCAGTGTGTCAGCCACAGGGGGCCAGTGTGTCAGCCACAGGGGGCCAGTGTGCCAGCCACAGGGGGCCAGTGTGTCAGCCACAGGGGGCCAGTGTGTCAGCCACAGGGGGCCAGTGTGTCAGCCACAGGGGGCCAGTGTGCCAGCCACAGGGGGCCGTGTGTCAGCCACAGGGGGCCAGTGTGTCAGCCACAGGGGGCCAGTGTGTCAGCCACAGGGGGCCAGTGTGTCAGCCACAGGGGGCCAGTGTGCCAGCCACAGGGGGCCGTGTGTCAGCCACAGGGGGGCCGTGTATCAGCCACAGGGGGCCCGTGTGCCAGCACAAGGGGGCTATATTCAATATAAGGTGGCCATATCCAGATTAAGGGGGCTAATTTTAGGATGGGGGGGCTATGAGGGACATATACCCTATATGATTTGTTAGACGGACACTGGCATTATAAGACGGACCCCATTTATTAAAAAATTATCTATTCCTTCACCACATTTGGGGGTGCGTCTTATAATCAGGTGCGTCTTATAAAGCGAAAAATACGGTATATACATTTACACCAAGTTCAGCATTTTATTAGGTTTTGAGATGGGGTGAGTCATTAGGATTAATAGAATGCACAGGTGTATCTATATGCAATCTATTGTTCCTACTATTGTATGCACACTGTAAGCACTATTGAATGCACTATTTGTACTTTATAAGCACATTGCATGTTATATGTACTACAGTATATATTACCACAATCAGTTGAATATCATATATGCTTTATGAGATATTCCCTAATTATTTTATAACTCATATATCAAATATGTAAATGTATACACCTATAAAAGATGAATACTGCCACTTGTTTGTTGCTTGAGAAAGGCTCACAATCCTGAGCTGAAACGTCACCATTTTGGGTAATTAAATAGCCACATTTTTTCACCCTGAACTGGTGTGCTGCCTTCGTTTTTTGTTTGTAGATAGACATGAGATAGATAAAAAAAAATAGCAAGAAGGAAAGATAAATGTAGAAATGTAGAAATAGAAGAGCAGCGGGCTAGTGTCAAATAATGTTAGAAAATAAAACTAATCAGACAAGCAAGATACCTAGAAGGATATATAAAAAAAGAACACAGCAGCACTTTGTAAGAGCCAAAATATATGGAAACTCTTTACAGTTAAAAACGTACAAATAAAACGGTCAGGTAGGAGCCTGCACTAATTAAAAGCACATTTGAGCTTATAGCCTGAGAGAGGTTTGTTTAGTACGATAGGACCCATCAGAGGGAGGTCACCTTGTCGTGGTGGTTGGACACACATGAATTGGCCAATTTATGCACTAAAAACCTTCGTTTTTTTGTTTGTAAGTATATTTTATTTAGCAACAATGCAGTATAGATCTTATATATTCAGAGATCGCATACATCTTGACCCTTACAGAGTTCTGTTGTATTCTTTTTTGTCTGTTATGTAGTCATTGCAGCTAGCACCTGTTCACACTATATAGAGACGCTGGTCAGGTTTTTTCATTTTTGTAGCTAGAAGGATAGAGAGATGATCAATAGATTCAGGTAAATAATATATTGCATTTGTGGTAAAAAATAACTATATTAAATAACAAATGTTAAATTAAATTTCTGATAATAACTGTTCCACCTTCATACGCGTTGACATAGTGTGTAATCTAGCATACAGCATAAACCACCTTCTAGCTTTCAAAATAAGCAGACTGTTCTCTGTAGTCTAACTTGTTTATTGGTGAAGAGTATGGAACATGGGGTAAAACTATAAAGAATACAAACGACATGGATAAGTATTGGGCAGATGATCACACAGCTAACACAATTACAGGAAGTATACAGTGTGATGCAAAGTTTACATAGAAATACACAGGTTTCTGATTACATCTGCTGTGCACTGGCTGCCATACAGTTAATAACATCTCTGAACAAACTGCATTTCAAGAAAAGATATTAATCTTACCAGATACGCTTTACCCGGATAACGAACTCAAGTAGGGGAGTTGCAGGAGGACAGATAAACACGTGTGTCCTTATGAAATACACAGAAGAAAATGGCATCTTCCTCATCCCAGAACACATCGCTTCATTCCCACAATGTATTGCTTCAATCCCACATGGAACACTTCTGTTCAAGACACAGGCTGTAAATGCTATTTAAGACACAGATATAAATTCAGCCACCACTAGATGGTGCTATAACTAAACCAGCACATAATACAAACATATTTGCCCTATTCAGAGGGCAGAACAATAACACTTACTGTAAGATTATGGCTGTAATAATTCAAGAGAATGTGTTTTACATAGACGAGCATATGTTGTATTTTATTGCATTTACAAAAAAGAAGGTAGTTTAGGGCATTTTTAATCTCGTATCCTGTGTTTCGCTGTGAATTAACACTCATTCTTTTAAAGAACAGTAAGATGGATTTTTGAGGCATACTGTTCCGCATAAACCTGAGTATAAGCAGCCATCTGTTCTTAACCAAACTTATAACACCTGAAACTATACTATTGGTCTAAAATGTGTGTGTGCCAGATATTAATCTACTTTATATCTGGGAAGCATGACAGGTAAGGTGCTGTGACATAGGTAGTTCTAAAATACATGGAAAAAATAAAATACTGTAGAATATATTGGCACTGAACAGTATACAGTGGAGTAACTACTACAGAGGATGGACAAAAAAGAGGAAAACTGATCCATAGGCTGGGTATGAATAAAATTATTTTTTTATTTTATTCCATTAAACAAGTGTTGTCCAGATAGATTAAAAATAATCCAACATTCTATAGTGTTTCTGGCCGTAGCCCTTAGTCATACAGTATTTTTTTTCTTCCTTTTTTTAATGGAATAAAATAAAATTAAATGTTATTCATACCCAGCCTATGCATCCTTTTTCCTCTTTTTTTTCTTAAACTTTTTCCGATGGTCAACATACTTAGATCTTGGCCGCACTATTGAGAAGCAACAATCCATACATCACATGGTGAGGCCCTTTGCCTAATTTGCACTTTTCTCACTTTTTTATAGAAGATGTACAAGTGACTGTTAGAATATGCTAACACAGGGGATACGCTCTGGATTTTCCATCCGGATTTAATGGAATATTCTCAGAGTATTACATTGGTAGTGTAACGGTGGGCCAAGGTGGTGGTCATGGCGAGGGGCTGCTGCTGTTCCAACACACCCTGGTGCCCTGCTGCATTAACACAAAGTCCTTTCTGAAGTGTGTTGTGTGTGCGGTGCAATTCACCCACCTGTGGGTCGGAGTTCTCCTCAGGCTGCAAAATTCCAGCTTTCTTCAGCAACACTCAAAGTCCAAGTTCAATTCAAACATAACAACTTTACTTAGCTCGTCCAGTTTTGATGCAGACAACGCACAGCAATCTTCATACAGGATGGACATTCTTGTCCCTCCCTGAACTGTCCCTAATTCCTCCTGTCACTACTTGTTCTCGTACCGTATCGAACCGTGTCCTCCGGTACCGCAGCTGCCTGAGTAGCCGGACTAGCTTGTTCCTGGTGCTCCCCAATCCATTTTCTCCATCCTGGGCGAAAGTAAAGGATGCCGCTGCCAATCCTTATCAAATCATAAGTCTCGGACTTCAAGGGAGTGTCCCATAAGCCTACCCGCTGTTTCTCTCATGCTGCACTGTTCTGCTCATGCCCGTGTGTCTCTCCAACCAAAGGGCCTGGATTGATGAGCATCTGACGAAACACAGCTCAGATTAGCAGCCTCACTGTTCACTGTCCTATCTACTACTCACTACCTCAGAACAAACTCTTCTCACCCTTTCACTAGCTCCTCCCACTAGCTAACATCCTATTGGTTTAACTATTTCTTATCTTAGCTCAATCTAAACTCCTACTCTACAGTGCCCCCTACTGTTCTAAGTCCTATTTTTACCTCTTGCTAACACTAAACCTTACCCAACTACTAACTATCCCTATCTCTATCCCTAATACACAATGCATGAACATCAGTACATTGTTTAACACATTAATGTACAGTAAGACAGTTATACTTCAAGACACATTACATGTAAAAACGTACCCAGTTTCATAAGGAAGGTACACACAGGGATGCAAGGCCCAAAATGGCCTCCAGCACACCGCCTACAGTAGCATGGTGGATGAGACATTCCTGATTCTCATCTAGGCACTGCATAATACTCTGTGCCGAATCTTAACAAAAAATTAATCAATTTTCATTCAGCAGCATGTCAACTAATGCTGCAGATTTTCACTCCATACGTTAACCCTTTCTAAAGCAAAATAAGTCCCATGTGGATGTTACCACATAGTGCCCACAATGGAAAGGTTGGACACAGTTATTAAAGGGCACATGTGCGGGAACAACAAAAGAGTCTCTTTTTCCCGCTGACTGCTAATTTAAAGAAGATCTGTCACCAAGTTTCACCGCTCTGAGTATACAGAGCGGCCGCTGTAACTGCTCCACCGACCCTGACTGACAGCCAGCCCCAATGCAGAGCCAGTGTCAGTCAGCGCTGGTGGCACAGTTACAGCGGCCGCTCTGTATACTCAGAGTGGTGACTGAACCTGCGTCATCCCCGCCCCTATTACTGAATACTGGATGCTGGCTGGAAGAATAAAGATCATTTTCTCCCCTCTGCAGTCGGCTGTGTGCAGGCACTTGGTAGCATAATAATGCTGTTAACCTGCAGACAAATGGCATACATGCAGGTTAACAGCTTTATTTCTGGTGACAGGTTCCTTTTAAATAGAACTCTTAAACCTGTTAAAACTGGTATACTTACTTTGAAAATCCAAGTCAGAATGACCATAGTATCCATTCGCATCGTTTTCCCTGATATTCAATAAATCATTTTATTGTGGTTGAACAAACCGCTTAAAAATCAGAGGGTTTCAACTTGCATCGAATAAATTCTATATGAAATGAATGTGCCAGTAAGTGGATTAAAAAATTGGTCCTTTTTGTGCCTTGTGCTGCCTCCAGTTCTCTGATTGGTTCTCCTATCTTATGTTTAATCTGCTTTCATCTTCCATTCATTTGACCCATTTGTCACCAGATGGGGCACAATGCATGTCAATGAGGTGCATCTACTTGACAGCATGCGTCAGAACGTACCCCACTGATGTGCATTGCCTACCGGCATCAACAAGTGGGCCCCAATGCGTGTTACTAATGTGCTTTGTGCCGCATGACATGTATTCGTGCCCCTCCTGACTGCATGGGACCTACTGAATTGAAGACTCAGCCAGAAGGAAGAAGACATGGCACCTAGTGAATGCAAGAACGGTACCAAAAGAGGATAGAAGAAAAGTGAAAAGAAGATAGAATATTAGAAGAACCAATGAGATGTACCATCGGCTGCAGAACAGGTCCACGGAGGGTAGAGGTGAGTATAAGATTTATTTCAATCATTTCCCATCATTTTTCTGGATTAATTTCATGCAAACTGCAAAAAAATCAGTTCCAATTTTTTGGGAAATTCAAAGCAACCATGATTCACCTTGAATAGAATCACTCATCTCTAGTGCTTGTTTTAAGAAAACTAACACTAATGATTATCCAGCTGTTCTGATATGGTTTTTGTTTTAGTAAGTACACCAGCCTCGTCAGGTCTTATAGATTTATTTCATAATGTATGCATTTTGTAATACAAAATCTGCTGCCAGATTCGGTATACTGGGATTATCAAAGAATCGGCATTTCTAAAATCCATCAGTGTACATTAATCAGTTGTCAATTTTCATTTTCTCATATCTGAATACAATTTTACACATTGAATAGCAGTGGGAATGACACGACAACCAGGGTCAAGAATAAATTGACTGTTTGCGAAAAATCACATTTCTACAATTTCAATGATTTGCGGCTTACAAATTGAATCGGAGAGGTCAAGCTAGTATAAATTTGGACACAATCATCTCAGATAGCCATTGAGGTGTAATGGATCACCGGCAGAAGATGTTTCCATTCTCAGAAGAAGGTTAGTTATTATTTATGAGATTTCCCAATGTGTTGTTAAAGTTAATAATGTGGCTCTTTGGTATCTTAATCTAACCAAAATTCATGTATGATATCAGGTAATATTGTTTGATTGATATTTTTTATTTAGTCATCGACATAATACTTTAGAGAGCATTAGTAATATGAGGCGTTTGAACTTTCCAACGGAAGAATGCACAATGCATGAAAAACAGTCTAATAAAGCGCGAGGTGTCGGTCGGTATACTGGAATGCTAGTGCTCGAGAGAAATACCTGAGTCCCTACCCTGCATGTTTTGTGGCTCTTAGGCGACAACCTGGTGCACAGGTATCCGAACCACAGCATGTCAATTTCTCTGTCTGGAACACTCAGTCTTCTGTAAGGAATTTCCCCATAGAATAAAAAGTACATGCATTGTAATTGCTTTTACACAGGTGTTTTTAGCCTGGGTTTAATAAGAAAATAAATAACTAAAAAAATGCTCCCCTATTTTTAATAACCAACCACGGTAAAGCAGACAGCCATGGGCTTATATTATTGGGCTGGGAAGGTCCCTGGTTATTGGGCCTTTCCGAGCCTTAAAATACAAACCCACAGCTGTCTGCTTTACCTTGGCTGGTTATTAAAAAATCACATCATAAGAGATGTGCCAATTCTGGCACTTTACCCAGCTATTTCTGATTTTCCTGGTGCACTAACAATCAGGATAATGGTAGTTGGGGTTCATGAAAGCTACGCTTTGTGAAAAATCAAGCCTGCCATCAAGCCCTGGGATTAGTAATCGAGAAGTGTCTCTCAGACACCCCCATTACTAACCTGGTGATAAAAAATAAAAATACATACAGAAAAATACACTTTATTTGAATTAAGCCTCCCCCACACTATCGCTCGTTCACCAATTTAAAAAAAAAAAAATAGAAAAATCCCATGCAGGTCTGTTATAATCCAATGAATCCTAAGTAGCCCAGAAAAAAGACAATAGACACTCCATTTTTAATAACAATTTATTACCCAAAATGTTGTCACAGAGGTCTGATGTAGTTCACATTCCCCGATGTCTATGACGTTTGTGAATAGCAGTATAGTGACCGCTATTCACAGGTGCCATGTAATAACTACAATGACCTTCAAAACTGCCGACTCTAGCTGCGCTCAGTAATTTTTTGCCCAGGTTTACTATTATTCTTAGTGCAATCATGAGGACAAACTCATTTACATTCCCCATCCTTTAGTTGACAATATCAATGGACATATTTCTGTTTTCAACTGTATTAATTATTTAGCTATTTAACATCCAAATTAGCTGTATTAGCTGAGCAAAAAAAAGTTTCAGCTCCACAATATCAAAAGTGTTATGTGTAATGGGAAAATTCATCTACACTAGTGAAATGTCTGCTATGAGGCGCAGTCCCTTGGAACTCGGGAGTAGAGATGGACGAACTAGTGGATGTTCGGGTCTGGCGGGTTCAGCTGAATAGTTACAAAAAGTGCAGGTTTAGGTACCAGAACAGTACGCGGACCCGAACCCGGACCCCATTCAAGTGAATGGGGGGACCGAGTATGTAGTGTTTGCCACGCTGTCATGTGAATTACATTACTTCCGGTCAGAGAGTCACAGTTTCCAAGCTGTAAAAAGACAGCCTGAGCGCTCAGCTGTGATCGTCATCATCATCCGACATCTGTAGCCGCTAATAACAGTGAGAGCAGGAGCAGCGGATGGGAGTATTCCCATATCCATGGCCCCTTACCGGCCTGAGAATACCAGCGCCCAGCTGTCTGCTTTAGCAAGGCTGGTTGTCAAAAATGGGGTGACTCCACAGCGTTTTTTAAATTATTTATTTAAATAGTTTAAAAAATAGCGTGGGGACCCCTCTATTCTTGATAACCAGCCTTGCTGAAGCTGACAGCTGAGGGTTGCAGCCCCCAGCTGTGAGTTATAATAATAATCTTTATTTTTATATAGCGCTAGCATATTCCGCAGCGCTTTACAGTTTGCACACACTATCACCGATGGGGCTCACAATCTAAATTCCCTATCAGTATGTCTTTGGAATGTGGGAGGAAACCCTATCACCGATGGGGCTCACAATCTAAATTCCCTATCAGTATGTCTTTGGAATGTGGGAAGAAACCCACGCAAACACGGGGAGAACATACAAACTCCTTGCAGATGTCATCCTTCGTGAGATTTGAACCCAGGACTCCAGCGCTGCAAGGCTGCGGTGCTATCCACTGAGCCACCGTTCTGCCCCGAGTTTTGCCTGGCTGGTTATCAAAAATACAGGGGGACCCACGCTGTTTTTTTTTATTATTTATTTACAGCACAGGAGCCGTTGATGAATATCCCCATCAGCTGCTCCTGCTGTCACTGTTTTTAGTGGCTGCAGGTGTTGGATGATGGGATCAGTAGTCTCATCAACTTACACCATTGACTAGAGGTAAACTTTATTCTTCCAATCACAGCTGAGCTCTCATGCTGTCTTTTGACAGCGTGGGAACAGCAGCTCTCTGACTAGAGGGGATGATTTCACCACCGATCAGAATTGGTGATTGCTGCGCTGCCATGCACATAACAGCGCGACAAACACCCTGTGTTCAGGCAGCCGAACCCGAACAATAACACAACTTCCTGATGACGTCTGTGTTCGGTGTCCATGCCCGAACAGTAGGTGTTAGGTAAGGATGCCGAACTTTACTGTTTGGGATCGCCCATCTTTATTCTGGAGCAAGATTTTATGTAAAGGAGCTAATTACTTTAGGTGAATATTTGTTAATAAGTTAAAACTGTGCATTTAAGCGAAGAGTAATTAGAAACTACTATTAAAATTCTGTTTCATCTAACCAGAAATATGTCAATACATGTAATGATATCAGAGCTTGAAAATGCCACTTTAAGCTTAGTGAACCAGAGGTGATCAAATTGTATTCATTACGCTATGTGATGGGCACATTGAATGTTAGCAGTACTGGAAATAAAAATCAAATCTATTCATCAGTAGCAAAATTACATTTTTTTAATGATTTTTTTAATAGACTGAGACTACGTGAATCTTATCTGCTGTCTGTAGCCACCAGAAAAATCCCTCTATGACGTACATCTATTCTAAAAGGAACAATACCTCTAAATGGTCACTGATATTTCAACAAACGTTGCATAAACTATTTTTTTAATGGCCTTTGGCTCAATCTCATGCCATGGTGACTTGATGAACAACCAATCTGTGGTAAGATTGATCTTATGCAAACCTAGTTAGGTCCACCAGGGTCTTCTCCCGTTATCTTGATACTGTCAAGCCATCGGGTTGCTGGTCTTCCTTGTCATGATCCTATGGTAGGCTTAGGACTGGTACACCAGGGCTTAATCATTGTGACCTCTCTCAAGATCTAGGAAGGCGTTTTATACCCTCAGGTTGCTCAAATCCTTGTCAGTTATACTCCTGCCCTCAGCTGGGTTAAGTTGACCCCTGTTTGCCTGTGCCTTGTGCTTGTTCACATGTGTGATACCTTGGTTCTGACCCAGTCTGTTTCCCGTTTTGTATTTGCCTGCTGATTTGGTACTGTCTGTTTGCTCATCTTGTTCTTTGACTTCTGTGTGGTTTGACTATCCGTTCTGTCTGTCCCCTTGGTACCGTTACTGCCTCTCCCAGTTTCTTGACTCTTTTGGCTTGGCCCTGACTACTGTCTCACTGTTGGCTTCGCCCCAGTCCCACCCGCTGTGGTCACGTGTTGCAGGTCCTGTTTGCTGATGGTTGTGTGCCATCCTGTCTCTGTCCCTGGATGCTGCGAACCCCGTTCGTCTGCACTGCACAGGAGGCGTTCATACCAGAGGGTACCTAGTACGTGGTCTGTGATATTCCTCTTAAAAACCTTTGTAATTGATCTGCTTTTTTCTGCACTTATGAGACACTTTGATGTCTAAACTCATTATTTCTTTGGAAAAACAGCTAAAATCTGGCCTAGTCAAGACAAGATAGATGACCACTATATCACTGAGGGATCAAATTACAGCTGCCAATTGCAATCTGGAGAAAACGAGGTTGGAGGAGTAAGGAGAAGCATAGTAAGGCCGGTGTCACACTGGAGACGAATACGGACAAGTGCTATGCGATAAAACATCGCATAGCACTCGGACCAGTATTCATCTATGGGACAGCTCCCATCACCATTTTTTTCTTGGTCGTACTCTACGTGCGAGTGAAATCGCAGCATGCTGCAATTGTCACTGACACTTGGCCAAGTCTCGGCTCTCTCACACCCATATAAGTCTATGGGTGTGAGTGACACAGCGCACATCACTCGAATATCATCCGAGTGCTGTGCGATATACGCTGATCCTGGCAATGGAGATGATTGCGAAATTACTTTCTCTGCCTCCTGCACATCTGTGCTCTGATCCTCTCTGTGCAAGATGCTCGGACCACACTCGAATGATACTCAGCTCCCGCCCTCGCAGCAGATCAGGAGCCGAGAGTCATTAGCATATTGCATGCAATGCTCTCGCATCGGATGCCATATGCTAGTGTGATCCCGCCCTAAGAAAGAGGCAGAGAGATTCTGCTGCTGCTTTTTAGTAAGTGTTGTAGAATACCCCTGAGCTGTATTTACAGCTGCACTGCTCAGAATTACTATATAATGTCCTCCATGCAGCTGCTGCTTCTAAACATGTGTGAAATAAAAGCAGGAGAGCATGAATTCCTCAAGTCTCTGTGTGATGTGTATGGGATAGACGTTAATCTCCACTCCTAGCTCACAGACAACGCAATCAATAGAGATAGAACCGGCAGAGGGGAAAACTGATGGACAGTGCTGCATACTGTATATTTCTCAAAAATAGTGTTACTCCTCATGCACACACACATGACAATTTTTTCATAAACATTAGGCATGGGTTGAATAATAATGGCAGGCACTGCACTGGTTAAGGAGGGTGCCTCTGACTGCGGCGCCGCCCCTTCCCCTTTTTCCCCCATGGTTATGGCGTGCTGCTGCCTGCCCACCCCTTTTGGAGTAATGGGGGTGTGAATTTTCATTCATATGGGGGCCTATAGGATCAGGAAGGGAATAGCACATCCCCTTCCTGTAGGTATAAAATACACAAACACAGCCAGCCCCCCCTCTTCCCCCGGATAGCTAGGGTCCTGGAGGTGCTTGTCCCACCCTCCCTCCCCTTTTGTTATGTATATTCACTAATGTTCATTATGTTTGTTTTTTTGTAGAATTCAAGTCACAGCAGTGAAAGGATGAAAGGTAGAGTTGAGCGACATTTGGTTTTTTAGGGTCGCGTTTCGTTTCGTGAAACCCGACTTTTCCAAAAGTCGGGTCGAGCAAGATCGTCCGATTATAGGGAAAAGTCGGGGTCGTCCCGAAACACGAAACCCAATGTAAGTCAATGGGGAATAAAAGTCGGCAGTGAGAGGAGGACAGGAAACACACCTACAGTGCCCATTTGAATGCCAAAAGCATCAATTCTTCTTACTTAAGCTTGTCAACCTTAATTAACTTCATAATACAAGTTACGCACTGAAAAATGGGGGTTATTTGGCTAAATTTGTGGGGGGGGAGGGCTGGCTGCAGGTTTTCATGTGCCCTGGGCGAAAGAGCGCCCCTTTAACACATACCACAACTCATCATGCTCCGATACGGCAGAGAAATAGCGGTATAGTACAATGAAAAATACCTCACTTTTTACATCTCATGACGAGGCCCATCTATTTCTCCATACAAAATCATTGGTCCCATATAATGTTTGAAACAGTATATGATGAGCTCCACATAATGCTACAGTATATGTTGGTCCCCATGGATGAAGCTCCACTGTCTTATGGGCCCAAATAATGCTCCAAACATAATGGGCCCCATTTCTAATGCTCTAGTGTATAATGGGCCCTGTAAATGCTGCTCCAGTGTCTGATGTCCACCTTTGGAATGTTCCAGTGTATGGTGGGCCCCATCTATCATTCTCCAGAGTATAGTGCTCCCCAAAAATTGCTGTCCCAACATAGAAAACAATCAAATAAGTCTCCTCGCTAGGGAATCCCTGTACTTGTCTGGACAGGTGCTGTAGCTTGCTTAACAGCTCGCCAGCCGTTCTCACGCCCAGTATGGATTGCACGTGATTGCACAAAGGTTAGAAAGGGTACTGTATCCCTGGATAACATGTATGGATAGCGTACACATTCAAAATATATGTCTATACAGCATGAGGCAGGCTCAGACGGTGTTAGGCCCAGTATGGATTGCACGTCATTGCACAAAGGTTAGAAGGGGTACCGTATCCCCGGATAACATGTATGGATAGCGTACACATTCAAAATATATGTCTATACAGCATGAGGCAGGCTCAGACGGTGTTAGGCCCAGTATGGATTGCATGTGATTGCACAAAGGTTAGAAAGGGTACCGTATCCCTGGATAACATGTATGGATAGCGTACACATTCAAAATATATGTCTATACAGCATGAGGCAAGCTCAGACGGTGTTAGGCCCAGTATGGATTGCACGTCATTGCACAAAGGTTAGAAGGGGTACCGTATCCCTGGATAACATGTATGGATAGCGTACACATTCAAAATATATGTCTATACAGCATGAGGCAGGCTCAGACGGTGTTAGGCCCAGTATGGATTGCACGTCATTGCACAAAGGTTAGAAGGGGTACCGTATCCCCGGATAACATGTATGGATAGCGTACACATTCAAAATATATGTCTATACAGCATGAGGCAGGCTCAGACGGTGTTAGGCCCAGTATGGATTGCACGTCATTGCACAAAGGTTAGAAGAGGTACCGTATCCCCGGATAACATGTATGGATAGCGTACACATTCAAAATATATGTCTATACAGCATGAGGCAGGCTCAGACGGTGTTAGGCCCAGTATGGATTGCACGTCATTGCACAAAGGTTAGAAGGGGTACCGTATCCCCGGATAACATGTATGGATAGCGTACACATTCAAAATATATGTCTATACAGCATGAGGCAGGCTCAGACGGTGTTAGGCCCAGTATGGATTGCACGTCATTGCACAAAGGTTAGAAGGGGTACCGTATCCCCGGATAACATGTATGGATAGCGTACACATTCAAAATATATGTCTATACAGCATGAGGCAGGCTCAGACGGTGTTAGGCCCAGTATGGATTGCACGTCATTGCACAAAGGTTAGAAGGGGTACCGTATCCCCGGATAACATGTATGGATAGCGTACACATTCAAAATATATGTCTATACAGCATGAGGCAGGCTCAGACGGTGTTAGGCCCAGTATGGATTGCACGTCATTGCACAAAGGTTAGAAGGGGTACCGTATCCCCGGATAACATGTATGGATAGCGTACACATTCAAAATATATGTCTATACAGCATGAGGCAGGCTCAGACGGTGTTAGGCCCAGTATGGATTGCACGTGATTGCACAAAGGTTAGAAAGGGTACCGTATCCCTGGATAACATGTATGGATAGCGTACACATTCAAAATATATGTCTATACAGCATGAGGCAGGCTCAGACGGTGTTAGGCCCAGTATGGATTGCACGTCATTGCACAAAGGTTAGAAGGGGTACCGAATCCCCGGATAACATGTATGGATAGCGTACACCTTCAAAATATATGTCTATACAGCATGAGGCAGGCTCAGACGGTGTTAGGCCCAGTATGGATTGCACGTCATTGCACAAAGGTTAGAAGGGGTACCGTATCCCCGGATAACATGTATGGATAGCGTACACATTCAAAATATATGTCTATACAGCATGAGGCAGGCTCAGACGGTGTTAGGCCCAGTATGGATTGCACGTCATTGCACAAAGGTTAAAAAGGGTACCGTATCCCTGGATAACATGTATGGATAGCGTACACATTCAAAATATATGTCTATACAGCATGAGGCAGGCTCAGACGGTGTTAGGCCCAGTATGGATTGCACGTCATTGCACAAAGGTTAGAAGGGGTACCGTATCCCTGGATAACATGTATGGATAGCGTACACATTCAAAATATATGTCTATACAGCATGAGGCAGGCTCAGACGGTGTTAGGCCCAGTATGGATTGCACGTCATTGCACAAAGGTTAGAAGGGGTACCGTATCCCCGGATAACATGTATGGATAGCGTACACATTCAAAATATATGTCTATACAGCATGAGGCAGGCTCAGACGGTGTTAGGCCAGTATGGATTGCACGTCATTGCACAAAGGTTAGAAGGGGTACCGTATCCCCGGATAACATGTATGGATAGCGTACACATTCAAAATATATGTCTATACAGCATGAGGCAGGCTCAGACGGTGTTAGGCCCAGTATGGATTGCACGTCATTGCACAAAGGTTAGAAGGGGTACCGTATCCCCGGATAACATGTATGGATAGCGTACACATTCAAAATATATGTCTATACAGCATGAGGCAGGCTCAGACGGTGTTAGGCCCAGTATGGATTGCACGTCATTGCACAAAGGTTAGAAAGGGTACCGTATCCCTGGATAACATGTATGGATAGCGTACACATTCAAAATATATGTCTATACAGCATGAGGCAGGCTCAGACGGTGTTAGGCCCAGTATGGATTGCACGTCATTGCACAAAGGTTAGAAGGGGTACCGTATCCCCGGATAACATGTATGGATAGTGTACACATTCAAAATATATGTCTATACAGCATGAGGCAGGCTCAGATGGTGTTAGGCCCAGTATGGATTGCACGTCATTGCACAAAGGTTAGAAGGGGTACCGTATCCCCGGATAACATGTATGGATAGCGTACACATTCAAAATATATGTCTATACAGCATGAGGCAGGCTCAGACGGTGTTAGGCCCAGTATGGATTGCACGTGATTGCACAAAGGTTAGAAAGGGTACCGTATCCCTGGATAACATGTATGGATAGCGTACACATTCAAAATATATGTCTATACAGCATGAGGCAGGCTCAGACGGTGTTAGGCCCAGTATGGATTGCACGTCATTGTACAAAGGTTAGAAAGGGTACCGTATCCCTGGATAACATGTATGGATAGCGTACACATTCAAAATATATGTCTCAGGAGGCAGGCTCAGACGGTGTCAGGCACAGTATGGATTTGACGGCCCAGATTACACAGCGGAGGAGCAGGGAGAGGTAAAGATTGCAAATGCTGGGGCCCTGCCCAAGCAAGGGGGGCCCACTCGTGGGCGTCGGTACTGGCACTGGGCCCCTCATAGTACAGCGGTGTGTCTGACGGCGGGTGTGCACCACCACCATCAGAGACACTTGATTGCACTATGAGGGACCCTGTGCCAGTGCCCGCGCCCAAGAGTCGGCCTACCCACCTGTCCAGGGCAACGGCTCTCGCACTTTGTCGTGCGGTAGGTGGTGACCCCGGCCATGGGGGGGGAGGCAGCACAGTTAGGGAGTTTTAGAAAGTGGCATATGTTGATGTTGGACATTCAGCTGATGCAAAAGGCGAAATAGGTGAAGTACCAGGAAGAGGTGGACCAAAGCAAGCCATTTTTCTGTCACCCTATGTGTCATCAGGGGAAGGTGGGACAAAATCCTTGGAAACCCATGCGTGGTTCATTTTAATGAAGGTTAGATCATCCACATTTTGGGTTGACAGACGGGTCCTTTTTTCTGTCAGGATTGATCCAGCTGCACTGAAGACTCTTTCCGATAGCACACTTGCAGCTGGGCAAGCGAGCTCCTGTAAGGCATATTGTGCCAATTCAGGCCAGGTGTCCAGTTTAGCGGCCCAATAGTCAAAGGGGAATGACCTGTGTGGGAGAACATCGATATGGGAGGAAAAGTAGTTTGTAACCATAGTTGACAACTGCTGTCTCCTGTCACTTTCCATCGATGCAGTATTACCAGTTGTGTGAGCGGTATTTGAAAAATCAGTCCACAACATTGTCATGAAACCCCTGTCTCCAACGCCACTTCTGCTGTGTGCACCACGAACACCTCTGCCAAGCTGCCCCCGGCCCGTACGGCTCGTGTGAGAACCATCACCGCTGCTGTGTGCTGGGAATGCCTCAAGCAACCGATTTACCAGAGTTGCTTGTTTATTAGCCAATATTAGGTCAAGGTTCTCCTGTGGCATGATGTTTTGTAATTTGCCTTTATAGCGTGGATCCAGGATGCTGGCCAACCAGTAGTCGTCATCGTTCATCATTTTGGCAATGCGGGGGTCCCTTTTTAGGATCCGCAAGGCATAATCTGACATGTGGGCCAATGTTCCCGGTGCCAATGATGCACTGCGAGTGCTGGGTGGAGGAGCACTTTCTGGCAAATCCACATCCCTCCAGTCACGCACAAACCCTGTACCAGACCTTGCCACGCCAACATTTTCACTTGCCCCACGAGATGCATCCTCCTCCCCTAAGTAATCATCCCCATCATCCTCCTCCTCCTCTTCTTCCTCCACCTCGTCCAGGAGAGGTCCCTGAGCAGACAATGGCTGAATGTCATCAAGGATTCCCTCCCCCTCTTCCTCCTCATCAACATTGGCTGCAGACGCCTGCTCCTTAAGGTGCGTCAAAGTTTGCATGAGCAGACGCATAAGTGGGATGCTCATGCTTAGGATGGTGTCGTCTGCGCTTACCAGCCGTGTGCATTCCTCAAAACACTGAAGGACTTTACAAAGGTCTTTCAGCTTCGACCACTGCACGCCTGTCAACTCCATGTCTGCTCTCAAAGTGCCTGGCCGTGTATCCTCCCACAAATGCATTATGGCCTGCCTCTGCTCGCACAGCCGCTCCACCATGTGCAGGGTGGAGTTCCACCTTGTTGCAATGTCGATAATGAGGCGGTGGTTGGGAAGGTGGAGCAATCGCTGCAGCTTCTGCATACGAACGGAGTGTACAGGCGACCGGCGGATGTGCGCGCACAGTCTTCGCACCTTCTGGAGCAGGGCTGTTAACTCCGGATAATTTTTGAGGAAGCACTGCACCACCAGGTTCAAGGTGTGAGCCAAGCAAGGTATGTGGCTGAGTTTTGAAAGGGCTATGGCTGCCACAAAATTACGGCCGTTATCACTAACTACCTTGCCTGCCTCAAGATGTACACTGCCCAGCCATGACTCAGTTTGTCGCTTCAAGTACTCGGCCAGCACCTCGGCGGTGTGTCTGTCGCCCAAACACATCATCTGCAACACAGCCAGCTGACACTTTCCACTAGCTGCTCGATAGGGGGACACATCGTGTGCAACAGTGGCAGCTGCAGATGGAGTGCTCGTACGACTGCGCTCTGTGGATGAGCTGTCGCTTCTGGAGGAGGAGGAGGAGGGTCGAACGCCTACAGCCAACTGTTTCCTATACCGTGGGCTAGGCAGCACTGTCCCACCACCGCTGTCCCCTGTGGACCCTGCATCCACCACATTAACCCAGTGCGCAGTGATGGACACGTAACGGCCCTGGCCATGCCGACTGGACCATGCATCAGTTGTGAGGTGCACCTTTCCGCTCACTGACTGCTTGAGTGCATGGACAATGCGGTCTTTCACATGATGGTGGAGGGCTGGGATGGCTTTGCGAGAGAAGAAGTGGCGACTGGGTAGGTCATAGCGTGGTACTGCATAGGCCATGAGTTCGCGGAAAGCTGTGCTTTCCACCAACCGAAAGGGCATCATCTCAAACGAGATTAGTTTGGCAATGTGGGCGTTCAAACCCAGTGTACGCGGATGAGAGACTGAGTACTTTCTTGACCTACTCATAGTGTCTGGGAGGGTGAGCTGGACTTGAGAGCTGCATATGGTGGAAGTAGCGGTGGACAGGGCAGACTGAGAGAGGGTTGATGATGGTGATGGAGTTGTTGTTCTTTCTGATGGCCTAGAATCAGTCTTTCGTTGATATAACAGTGGGATTCCCTGACTGCTGTGGCCTTGCAACGACACCTCAACATTTGCTGCTGTGCTAACCGGTGGGCTTACAGTGGGGGAAACAATGTAGCGTTGCTGACTACCTTCGTTGTGATCAGTTGCACATGTGGCACTTGAGGTTTGGTGTTGTGTCCACGCTTGCAAGTGCATGCTGGTTAAATGTCTAAGCATGCAACTGGTATTCAAATTTTTCAGATTTTTCCCTCGGCTAAAGGTCTTTGCGCACTTCTTACAGATAACCTTGGCCTGATCATGAGGATTTTGTTCAAAAAACTGCCACACTGCACTCTTCCTACTTTGGCAGACATTTTGCGGCCTAGCACGCTGTGATCTTTTGACCCTCTGGACAAGCTGTCCAGCAACTCTTTTGATGTTTGGAACCTGTCTTTGGAGTGCTCTGGGCCTGCCAGATAACAGCTGTTGCGATGTCGATGTCTGCTGTGGATGCTCCTCATCTGAGCTATTGGAAGCAGCACCCTCTTCCCCCAATGGATGCCAATCTGGGTCAACAACTGGGTCATCCATCACCTCCTCTTCTATGTCATGTGCACCTTTCTCTGTGTCACCGTGTATGGTGGTATAGTGTGCGGGAAGGGGCACCTGAGTCTCATCAGGGTCAAAATCTGGCTCTGTACACTGCGAGGACAATATAGTGCTCTGAGTGAATGTACCAGCAGAATCATCCATCAGCGGCTGTGCATCAGTGCACTCCATGTCAGATTCATCTTGGCCTGGGTAATTCACCATTTGACTTGATAATCCAGGCATGGTATGTGAAAACAGCTCCATGGAGTAATCAGTAGTATGGCCTGCATCATCCTTCAATCTTGGTTGGGGTGAAGGACACAAGGAAAGGTGTGGTTCATGAACATGAGCCTCCAATGACGACTCAGTGCTTTTACTTTTTACAACTGAAGAAGAGGAGGCGATAGAGCTGGAGGCTGAGTCAGCAATGTAAGACAAAACTTTTTCCTGATGCTCTGCCTTTAAAAGCGGTTTGCCAACTCCTAGAAAACTAAGCGTTCGAGTCCTTATGTAGCCAGACGATGACGCAGGGTCAGCACCTCCTGCATTCGGTCCTATTTTGCTCTTGCCACTACCATCAGATCCACCACCAACACCATCATTACCAGCTGCCAACCCCCGCCCAATTCCACGGCCTCTTCCACCAGCCTTCCTCATTTTTGGTAGAAATGTAGACAAAATCCAACAAACTATATAGTAATGTAAAACAAGGTACAAGGTGTCTATAGGACAGGGGAGTTTTAGAATTTCTGCACACACTTGTGGACAGTGGACACTTGTGGATTGTGTGCGGCCCACTGATATCTGAGCGCTATGTGACACGCTCGATGGCACAGCTGCCTGTGACCAAAGTGACGAGAGGATAATGGAGATTTTGAATCTCTGCATACACTTGTGGACAGTGGACACTTGTGGATTGTGTGCGGCCCACTGATATCTGAGCGCTATGTGACACGCTCGATGGCACAGCTGCCTGTGACCAAAGTGACGAGAGGATAATGGAGATTTTGAATCTCTGCGTACACTTTTGGACACTGGACACTTGTGGATTGTGTGCGGCCCACTGATATCTGAGCGCTATGTGACACACTCGATGGCACAGCTGCCTGTGACCAAAGTGACGAGAGGATAATGGAGATTTTGAATCTCTGCGTACACTTGTGGACAGTGGACACTTGTGGATTGTGTGCGGCCCACTGATATCTGAGCGCTATGTGACACGCTCGATGGCACAGCTGCCTGTGACCAAAGTGACGAGAGGATAATGGAGATTTTGAATCTCTGCGTACACTTTTGGACACTGGACACTTGTGGATTGTGTGCGGCCCACTGATATCTGAGCGCTATGTGACACGCTCGATGGCACAGCTGCCTGTGACCAAAGTGACGAGAGGATAATCCAGATTTTGAATCTCTGCGTACACTTGTGGACAGTGGACACTTGTGGATTGTGTGCGGCCCACTGATATCTGAGCGCTATGTGACACGCTCGATGGCACAGCTGCCTGTGACCAAAGTGACGAGAGGATAATGGAGATTTTGAATCTCTGCGTACACTTTTGGACACTGGACACTTGTGGATTGTGTGCGGCCCACTGATATCTGAGCGCTATGTGACACGCTCGATGGCACAGCTGCCTGTGACCAAAGTGACGAGAGGATAATGGAGATTTTGAATCTCTGCGTACACTTGTGGACAGTGGACACTTGTGGATTGTGTGCGGCCCACTGATATCTGAGCGCTATGTGACACGCTCAATGGCACAGCTGCCTGTGACCAAAGTGACGAGAGGATAATGGAGATTTTGAATCTCTGCGTACACTTTTGGACACTGGACACTTGTGGATTGTGTGCGGCCCACTGACATCTGAGCGCTATGTGACAGTCTCGATGGCACAGCTGCTTGTGACCAAAGTGACGAGAGGATAATGGAGATTTTGAATCTCTGCGTACACTTGTGGACAGTGGACACTTGTGGATTGTGTGCGGCCCACTGATATCTGAGCGCTATGTGACACGCTCGATGGCACAGCTGCCTGTGACCAAAGTGACGAGAGGATAATGGAGATTTTGAATCTCTGCGTACACTTTTGGACACTGGACACTTATGGATTGTGTGCGGCCCACTGATATCTGAGCGCTATGTGACACGCTCGATGGCACAGCTGCCTGTGACCAAAGTGACGAGAGGATAATGGAGATTTTGAATCTCTGCGTACACTTTTGGACACTGGACACTTGTGGATTGTGTGCGGCCCACTGATATCTGAGCGCTATGTGACACGCTCGATGGCACAGCTGCCTGTGACCAAAGTGACGAGAGGATAATGGAGATTTTGAATCTCTGCGTACACTTTTGGACACTGGACACTTGTGGATTGTGTGCGGCCCTCTGATATCTGAGCGCTATGTGACACGCTCGATGGCACAGCTGCCTGTGACCAAAGTGACGAGAGGATAAGGGAGATTGGATTGCTTTTAAAAAATCAGTTTGCGGAGCAGTGGGTAAACAGCAATGCCAGCGTGTCAGGAAGCCTTAAAAGGCAGCCCAACAACCAACACCACTGATACACCACAATATAGCCTCCCCTTGCACTGCACACACAGTGACTTGTGTGTTGTGCAGGCCAAATCGCTAGCAGCAGAAGCAGTTTTTTTGTCTTCTTCCCTGCCTAACGCTCTCCCTACAGAATCAGCAGCAACCTCTCCCTATACTAAGATCGGCAGAAGTAAGATGGCGGTCGGCGTGCACGCCCTTTTATACCCCCTGTGACGCCAACAAAGCAAGCCAATCACTTGCATGCCCTTCTGAAAGATGGTGGTGACCCGTGCCTATGTCATCACGTTGCCCACAGTGTCCGTGGATCCTGATTGGCTGAAAAAGAGCGCAAAACAAACTTTTGAAACGCGACTTTGGCGCGTAAGTCGCCGACCTCGTGGCCGACCTCATCCTAGGGTCGGTCTTCGTTTCATGAAACCCGACTTTGCCAAAAGTCGGCGACTTTTGAATTTTTTCGACCCGTTTCACTCAACTCTAATGAAAGGCACAAGGTTACGTATCGCTGGCTGACTTGCCTGTGAATATGCAGCAGGGCATTAGGCGGCGAGTGCGTTTTAAGAAAGTTAAGTGCCATTCAAATGGTTGTTAAAAAAAAAAAAAAAACATTTAATAAAAGCTGCGACCGACCTTCACCCATCATTTTGGTATCCAAGTCTGTTTTGTTGAGGTTGGTGGGGTGGGGAAGTGCGCCAGGGGGGTTAGCCCTTAGGTCGCCGCAGTCTTAGCAATCGTTTTCATTGTCAATTGGTACATGGCATGTTGGTCACAAGAGTGCTCGATAACCCTCTATGGATGTTTCTACAACCTTGTGGACCTATAATAATCCTAAAGGTCAACTAGCCTCTGTGGTTTGGTATAAGTAGATAACGAAGACCTTCACTGCTCATGATTTTGTGTCCTTTTGATATCTCCTTGACTATCTTCCCGGAATCTCCTAGAATTTAATCTACTCTGACATGTTATATAATAACATCAACGATTGTCCTAGAAGATAGCCTCGCATTGTGTTCTTCTAATCATGCTTCTTAACACTATGTATGCTCAGTTCCATTTGTATTAACCTCTGTGACATGTCTAATCTCATATCATCCCCAGGTTTAGCAATCTCAGCATAGACTCTTCAGGGTATTAACATTAAGCAATGTAATGGTCCAGTGGCACCATTTTATATATACCAATGCTGTAAAATATGTCATATAGTGAATCGCCCAGGTACAATACACTGTATGCACAATTATGAGACAATTTGTATTCTTTATGATTACTTTTATTATTGAACAACTCCAGAGCTGTCGGTCAATACGAAAGGTAAATAAACCTGAAACCTGATTATTTAAGAATGTGAAAGTGAGGTTTGTCTTTATTAAGAAAATATCTATGTGTGCAGAATAATTGGGCAACTATTTGTGTACAAATGAAAAAATGTAAATTTTTCATCTAAATTGTTTATTTTCATGTTAAAGTACGAATAATAACCAAACAACTAAAAATGTACAAAAAACATTTCTGACATTTCATTAAAAATCTCAGCGACCAATATAGCCCCCCTTCTTTTCACTAACAGTCATACGCTCCATCCATGGAGTCTATCAGTTTCTTAATCTGTTCAGGATCAACTTTTTGGGCAGCGCCAACCTCAGCCCACCAGACATTGATCAGAGAGGTGACTGTTTTCTTTCACCAATAAATCTCTTAATTAAGAAGGACCTTTAAGTTCTCAATAGGGTTTAGGTCAGGCAAGGAAGGGGCCGTGTCATTACGTTTTCTTCTTTTTTGCCTTTACTGGCAGCTGAGCAATGACAATATCGATTCTTTGATGGAGCATTGTCTGTCATAAAAATCATGGTTTTCTTGAATTATGTAGACTTTTTCTTGTACCACTTCTTGAAGAAAGTGTCTTCTAAAAATTGGCAGTAGGCTTGGGAGTTGATTTTGAATCCACCTTCAACCCGAATAGGTCTAACTAGATCATATTTAATAACACCAACAGCAGAACCCCATCTTCACTTTGCTGAGTCCAAGTGGAGGTTTGTGTCCATTATTGATCCAGCCACATGTTTATCTATCTGATCAATCAAGAATCAATCTCGTTTCATAAAACCTTTGAAAAATCTGTCTTCAGATACTTCTTTGTCCAGTCTTGATGTTTCCACTTTTGTGTGTTCCTCAGTGGTGTTAATGTTCAGCCTCCTCACCTTGGCCATGTCTCTGAATACTAAAGACCTTGTACTTCTGGGCTCTCCTATGAGGTTGCAGCTCTGGAATATGACAGCACTGGAGGATAATGGCTTCTTGGTCTTTTCACGTTAAATTCTCCCTAAATCTTAGCGGTTAATTATTTTTTTTTCTCAACACGTTTTTCATGACCCTGTTGACTATTTGCAACAAAACTTTTGATGGAGCTGTGCGCACATACAAATATCTTAGCAATTTCAAGAGCACGGTAGCCCTCTGTAAGATTTTTCAAAAATTTTGACTTTTTCAGAATCAGTTAAATCACTTTTTTGGCCCATTTTGCCTTAGCAAATCAAGCTGCCTAATAATTCCACACCTTGATAAAGGGTATTGTTTCCTTAGGTCTCATCCTCTCTCATTGAACAAATATACATCACCTGATCTTCTTCATCCAATAAGGATTCAAGTTTATACAGGACAGAGGTGGAAAATCTTCATAAAAATGATGATCTGGTCCAAATTCTCAGTGAGCAATAATTGTGCACACAGTGTATGCATTTTGGCTCAAATCAATGATGTAGTATATTCTATGATCAGATATTACCAGTTTGGAGGCCAAATATTTGAGGTCTATTGCTTCTGCAATCCAGATGGAGCAGGTCAAATTTGCGCTTCTTTCTTCTTTTGTTTGCTTACATAGGCCTCAAGTTCGCTATGCAAAGAATGGAAACATTAACATTGCCAAAGTTTCTGTAGGACCTGACTATCATATAATAATATATTGTAGTGGGCTGTTCTCCCCTCTAACTGTTGTTTCTATTGATGCTCCAGATAGGCTGAGTTCATTTGTCCAGTATTATCTGTTTGAAATGGATCCAGTTAACTGAATTTTGGATCAGTTCAAAACTGATGAAAAACTTCTACACCTTAAAGAAGACGTGACATTTACTCAACAAAGTGAGCATACTATCTTACAAAATTCCTGAATTTCCCTGATTCTGTCACTTTTTTCCTTTTTTAACTTCATCTCTCCACACCAGGATTGAAGCATAAGGAGGACAATTTGCATATTCCAGGTCACTTCTTGGAAAAGTAAAGAGTCTCACTCAACAAGAAGATCGTTGGGTTCAGCCGGGACCAGCTGCTTGGAAAGCATTGCCAAACCAGGGATTGAAGCATGAGGAGGACAATTTGTATATTTCAGGTGCCTTCTTGGAAAAGCAAAGCGTGTCCCTCAGCACGAAGATCGTTGGGTACAGCTGGGACAGCTGCTTAAAAAGCATTGCCAAACCAGGGATTGAAGCTTGAGGAAGATAATTTGAATATTCCAGTATTCCAGGTGCCTTCTGGGAAAAGCAAAGTCTCCCTCAGCAACAAGATCGTTGGATACAGCTGGGACGAGCTGCTTGGAAAGCATCGCCAAACTAGGGATTGAAGCTTGAGGAGGACAATTTGCATATTCCAGGTGCCTTCTGGGAAAAGCAAAGAGTCTCCCTCAGCAACAAGATCGTTGGGTACAGCTGGGACCAGCTGCTTGTAAAGCATTGCCAAACCAGGGATTGAAGCTTGAGGAGGACTGCTTGCATATTCCAGATGCCTTCTGGGAAAAGCAAAGAGTCACCCTCAGCAAGAAGATCGTTGGGTACAGCCAGGACCAGTTGCTTGGAAAGCATCGCCAGTGATTGAAGCTTGAGGAGGACAATTTACATATTTCAGGTGCTTTCTGGGAAAAGCAAAGAGTCTCCTTCAGCAAGAAGATCTCTAGGACATTATTGCAAGAAAGCTTAGCTGATTGAGTAGATTAAACAAGAAGGAAGATACACAGCAAGTCAGCAGGATCTAGGAGCAACTTGGCAGATGTGACAACCTACATGGTGAGCTGCAACATGTGCTACATGTTCACAGATCAACCAGAAGAAGAATTCAACCTCATCTGCAAGAAGTGTAGACTACTGTCCCTTTTAGAAGAAAAGGTGCAGGGTCTGGAGGAAAAAATTGCAACTTTGATACTTAAAGAAAATGAACAGAAGCATCTCTAATGGTCATTGAAGGTGAAGAAAGTGTCAGAGAGCATCCAAAAGCAGACGAGTGGAAGCATGTGACCAAAAGAAGCAAGAAGACAATGGAGACATCACCAACCACAAAACGGAGAAACCGATACCAAGGCCTTGTGGAGGACAAAGATGGCACACCTAAGGATGAATCACTACGAGCAAGCAAAGAAGAAAAGGGTACACAGCAACACCCAGAAGTGACAACAAAAAGTACAGCAAAGACGCGAACTGGATGCACAGGTAGTTTTTTCTTCTATCCTTCCAGTAGATAGACTTGGCCCCAGGAGATGGAACAGGATCCCTGATGTGAACAGCTGGCTAAGACGATGGTGCAGGCAACAAGGATTTGGATTCCTGGACCACGATGTGAATTACCTGTATGATGGACTCCTCACTAGAGACAGACTACAGCTCAACAAACCTGGGAAATATGGAGCACCCCCTAGGGCCGTGGGATACTCGGCACAGGGTCAATATTTAAAAGGGAAGTGTCTCAGTAGCGGTGACCTGGTCCGTGGCCCTGAGTGTCCAAGTAAAATAAGAACTGATGAGGAATAAAGTCTATGTAAATAAGCTTGTGATGCCACCTGTGGTTTCTGGTCAGAGGTGACCAGCGCTGCAGTGCATATCCTCTGGGACTGATGGTGTGATGCAGCAGAATTGTAATAGCTCTCCACAGGCAGAGCTTTTGTCCCAGGGCAGTGGTGATAGCAAAGATGGTGTATTTGGTAGTGGTAGATGTAGCAGAGTTGGGTAGGTGATACAAGAAAAATTAGAGGACACAACTGGGTGTAGTTCCAAAGCTTTACTCACAGTTCACTTGCATGCACATGCCCTCTTGGCGCTGCATCTTCCAGGTGAGGGGCCAGCAAACTCCCAGGTAGATGGAGAACACCCTTCCAGGACTCCTTTCAGTTTTACCTTTCCTGGTTGTCTCCCTGTGTTGATTTCCTCCCTCCTATCCAACACCTTCAGAAGCAGTGTTCCAAGCCAGCAAACTCGGATCTTGTCGGGAATAACCTCTAGGTCCCTGGATCCTTTGTGTCTGCCTTTTCAGCAAATAATTGTGGATTTGGCTACAACACTTGCAATGCTCGTAGCCTCTGGTTGATCTAGCTGAGTCCATTGTTCACTTCACTAGTTTTAGCGCCAGTCCCCATACTGTGACCTGATCCCTCCACCCGATGTTAGCCAGCATGGAATGAGTCCCACGGACAGTATGGTCGCTGCCCCTGCCTCTAGGATCCCTTCCCCTTTCAGGGATCTTCCTTTGGTCTCTTTCCTTCCAAGCAGCTCCTCCTCTCCGGGAGCTGCTTCACACATGTCCTTCCACTTCCTCCCCTCAGGGCAGACTCCTGACTAAACTCTATTCTCCCACTCTCATCCCACTAGCTCCACACACCTCCCAACACCCTTTATCACTCAGGCAGGGTTGAGATCCTCCTCCCGTAGGCTACATCCAGATGCACTGCTGTTATAGGGTGTGTGTTTGTTGCAGGTGTTAGAGTCCTGTGAGGTGCCACCAGCTTACCTGGGGAGTGGGACACAACACCTCTGGGTGAGGTGCAGTATCTCTGTGGCAACTGGACTCCTCTGGGGCTCCACAAATACACATTCACCAGAAGAGTCACTATACTCATCAGGAGGGTGCTAAACTAGAAAAAGAAGGGATGGGAATAAAAACATTAGACTCGAACATGAAGCCATAAAATGTACTGACGAAGGATTTGAGGAGCGGCAAAGAAGAGCCAAAACAACATACTTGGAAGGGAGATAAGACAATTTTGACAACAATCCACAGGGAGGAGGTTAGAACAAAACAAAATCCTCTAAACTACATGCTCGCAAACACCAGAAGCCTGACAAACAAGATGGAAGAACTAGAAGCTGAAATATCTATAGGCAACTATGACATAGTGGGAATAACCAAGACATGGTTAGATGAAAGCTAAGACTGGGCAGTTAACTTACAGGATTACAGTCTGTTTAGAAAGGATTGTGAAAATTAGAGAGGAGGAGGGGTTTGTCTTTATGTAAAGTCTTGTCTATAGTCCACTTTAAGGGAGGATATTAGCAAAGGGAATGAGGATGTACATTTGGGTCGAAATACATGTAGGGAAAAATAGTAACAAAATTCTCATTGGGGTCTGTTACAAACCCCCAAATATAGCAGAAATCATGTAAAGTCTACTACTTAAGCAGATAAATGAAGCTGCAACCCATAATGAGTTCCTTGTTATGGGGGACTTTGACTACCTGGATATTAACTGGGAAACAGAGACCTGTGATACCCATAAAGGCAACAGGTTCCTGATAATAACCAAGAAAAACTATCTTTCACAATTCGTGCAGAATCCAACCAGAGGAGCAGCACTTTTAGACCTAATACTATTTAATAAACCTGACAGAATAACAAATCTGCAGGTTGTTGGGCATCTAGGAAATAACGACCACAATATTGTACAGTTTCACTTGTTTTTCGCTAGGAGGACATGTCAGGGAGTCACAAAAACACTGAACTTTAGGAAGGCAAAGTTTGACCAGCTTATAGATGCCCTTAATCTAGCTGACTGGGACAATGTCCTCAGAAATAAGAATCCAGAAAATAAATGGGAAATGTTTAAGAACATCCTTAATAGGCACTGTAAGCGGTTTACACCTTGTGGGAATAAAAGGACAAGAAATAGGAAAAACACAATGTGGCTAAACAAAAAAGTAAGAGGGGCAAGTAACAGTAAAAAGAAAGCATTTAAACTACTAAAGCAGGATGGCAACATTAAAGCTCTAAAAAACTATAGGGAGAAAAATTATTTATCTAAAAAAATAACTAAAGCTGCCAAAAAGGAAGCAGAGAAGCACATTGCTAAGGAGAGTAAAACTAATCCCAAGCTGTTCTTCAACTATATCAATAGTAAAAGAATCAAAAGTGAAAGCGTAGGCCCATTATAAAATTGTGAGGAAAGTATGGTTGTAGATGATGAGGAAAAAGCTAATATATTAAACACCTTCTTCTCCATGGTATTCACGGTGGAAAACGAAATACTAGGTGAAATGCCAAGAGACAAAGAAAACCCTATATTAAGGGTCACCAATCTAACCCAAGAAGAGGTGCGAAACTGGCTACATAAGATTAAAATGGATAAATCTCCAGGTCCGGATGGCATACACCCATGAATACTAAGAGAACTAAGTAATGTAATAGACAAGCCATTATTTCTTATATTTAGGGACTCTATAGCGACGGGGTCTGTTCCACAGGACTGGCGCATAGCAAAGGTGGTACCAATATTCAAAAAGGGCTCTAGCATTGAACCTGGAAATTATAGGCCAGTAAGTCTAACCTCTATTGTTGGTAAAATATTTGAGGGGTTTCTGGGGGATGTTATTCTGCTTTATCTCAATGAGAATAACTGTGTAACTCCATATCAGCATGGGTTTATGAGGAATCGCTCCTGTCAAACCAATCTAATCAGTTTTTATGAAGAGGTAAGCTATAGACTGGACCAAGGTGAGTCATTGGACATGGTATATCTTGATTTTTCCAACGCGTTTGATACCGTGCCACACAAGAGGTTGGTACACAAAATGAGAATGCTGGGTCTGGGGAAAATGTGTGTAAATGGGTAAATAACTGGCTTAGTGATAGAAAGCAGAGGGTGGTTATAAATGGTATATTCTCTAACTGGGTCGCTGTGACCAGTGGGGGACCGCAGGGGTCGGTGTCGGGACCTATTCTCTTCAACATATTTATTAACGATCTGGTAGAAGGTTTGCACAGTAAAATATTGATATTTGCAGATGATACAAAACTATGTAAAGCAGTCAATACAAGAGAAGATAGTATTCTGCTACAGATGGTTCTGGATAAGTTGGAAACTTGGGCTGAAAGGTGGCAGATGCAGTTTAACAATGATAAATGTAAGGTTATACACATGGGAAGAAGGAATCAATATCACCATTACACACTGAACGGTAAACCACTGGGTAAATCTGACATTGAGTACTGTGTACAGTTTTGGGCACCGGTGCTCAGGACGGATATAATGGAAATAGAGTGAGTAATAAGGAGGACAACAAAATTAATAAAGGGGATGAGGGAACTACCATACCCAGAGAGATTAGCAAAATTAGGATTATTTATTCTAGAAAAAAGACTGAGGGGTGATCTAATAACCATGTATAAGTATATAAGGGTACAATACAAATATCTCTCCGATGATCTGTTTATACCAAGGAAGGTGACGGTCACAAGGGGGCACTCTCTGCTTCTGGAGGAGAGAAGGTTTTTCCACCAACATAGAAGAGGATTCTTTACTGTTAGGGCAGTGAGAATCTGGAATTCCCTGCCTGAGGAGGTTGTGATGGCAAACTCAGTGTAGGGGTTCAAGAGAGGCCTGGATGTCTTCCTGGAGCGTAACAATATTGTATCTTACAGTTATTAGGTTCTTTAGAAGGACATAGATCTGGGGATTTATTCTGACTTAATATAGGCTGAACTGGATGGACAAATGTCTTTTTTCGGCATTGCTAACTATGTTACTCCATTTTAAGTATATTTTTCAATTATTACTTTTGGAGCATTTTATGTGAAATCTATGCTTGCACTCCAGCTGGGCATTTCTTTATAGTCTTCTTTGGAGAATGTACTCTTTCACTCCTCTCTCCCAAATTTTGCCAATCCTTGCTCTGCAGCTGGTCTAGCAGTCTCAGACACTGCTTAGATGTGATTGGTAGCATCTGGGAGATTAGAGTGAAAGAGCACACCACCAAAGAAGACTCTGAGGAAACACCCAGTTGCACTACAAGGAGAGATTTCACATATTGCACTTAAAAAAACCAAATGTGAATATCTTGGCAGTAGAGTGATGCAGCACAAAGCAATTGGTAGCTTCTGGGAGTTTAGGGTGAAAGAGCACACCACCACAGAAGACTCTGAGGAATCATACAGTTGCACTAAATGCAGAGATTTCACATACTGCACTTCAAAAATAACATGTGCAGATCTCTTCAATAGAGTGATGCAGCATAAAACGCACAAAGGTTACAGAATCAGCGGAGCTCAAGGATTTTTACAATGTATTAAACTAAGGGTTTTTTTTTCAGGTTTTTTTAGCACGTTACAGATGTTCTTTAACATTGATATGTTCATGTTGAATTCAATGATTTAGGAAATCCAGCAGCAATCATATTTATTTAGCTTGATAAAAGAGTTATCTCTGCAATGGAAAAGATTAAGATAAAAAAATAATGTATATATCACAGAGATCTTTTACAATCTCTTAGGAGACAAATTGGGAAAAGCATAATAATAAAGGAAAAAACTATATTGTATGTATTCAACATTAAATTTGCAACATTAAGAACCAAAAGTCGAGAAATGATAAAATTCACAGGATAAATAGATAGGTAATGATGATATGCAAACAAGGAAAAAAATGGAAACATCTATTCAAAACATTTTTATTTTTTCAGTATGTGGCCACAGAGAAATCCACAAATGTACACACCTCGGCTGCTATCAATGAGGTCATTAATGGTTGTCTGAATATTCTGAATAGAATGTTCTGTCACTCTGTATGCACTTGTGCAAAGTATCAAGATCTGCTGCTGGCAGCTTCTTTGGCAGTTGCCAACCAATGACATCCCAGATGTGCTCAGTGAGAGACAAGTCTGTGCTATGTGAGGTTTGGCTTCCATATACGACAACAAATGATTATCCATGGATAGAAACTTCCTTGATCAGGTGCTTCCATGTTTTGCATATATGACTATTAATTTCTATCACCAGCATGTAATACTACATTTCCCATGTGGCCATTGTAGCGGTGCATACATATTATAAATCCGTGTTAGATGTCTAACATTGGGGTATAAATAGTAGGAGCTGATGAAGCATGTGCAGGTGGCACAAAAAGCTTCTATGCCTTGGCCTTGATACCTCTTCTTGCTATATTTCAGAAGCCCCATACATAAAGTCCCTATGGAATTGTAATGGCCCCATGTTTTCTTTTTGAATTGGGCAATACTACGTGCAGAAGGCCATCAAAAACGTTAATATTCTATCTGATTGAGTTTACTATTTAGCATGTTGCAACGATTAGAGTTTCAGAAGCAATATTCGAGTTGTGAGATGAGAGCGGCGCTGATTGTACGTATTGTCTCGTGCGATAATGGCGTTAATGTAAATGCCATTAATAATGAATTGCTCTGCAGGTCATATACAATAAGTTGTCAGCATTGACATGTGAAAAGCCATAGGATCGGTTTGGACTGATGGTGATGACTTTCTTATTGTATTCATATAGACTATCACACATTGTGATATGAGGATGTGCTTTAATGTGATGATACATCAGGAAATGTAAATGATATTGGATACAAATAACAGAATGCATTATTCATGTCACTGCCGGTTTATGTCAACTGAATCCTACGCACATTACCGCAACCGTATTATATGAATCTTAAAAATTATTGGAAGTTATTCCTTTATTCACATAAGAAGGTGAAAATACAATTTCGCAGGACGATAATATTTTTCTGCCTTAGTGGAAATCTCTGACCCGTGATGATTTTTAAGACTATTACAAGCAGAATGTGTAAAAAAGAAATGAAATAAATGTTTTTCTTCTCCATGCCGAGACGATAATGTGGTTTCTTCACCTCTTCTGCTGTTATTGGTTATATAATTTCATTCCTGATAATAAAATGAGATTTTTAATGTAATTATCAGTATTAAAAATTGGGTCAATCACACTTTTGGGGTTGTTTTGCAGCCAATGGCGCTGGGAACATTTCACGGGTAGAGGGAAGAATGGATTTAATGGCATTTCAATAAATTCTTGATGCAAGCATAACACCATCTGTAAAAAAGCTGAAGTTGGAAAGAGGATGGCTTCTACAAATGGATAATGATCCTAAACACACGTCAAAATCCACAATAGACGACCTCAAAAGGAGCAAGCTGAAGCTATTACAAAATAACAGTGCATGCAAGACGAATCAGGAATCTCACAGAACTGGAAGAATTTTCTAAGGAAGAATGGGTGAAAATCCCTAAAACAAGAATTGTCTGGCTACAAAAAGCATTTACAAGCTGTGATACTTTCAAAAGGGGGTGTGCTACTAGGTACTAACCATGCAGGGTGCCCAAACTTTTTCATAGGCCCATTTTCCTTTTTGTAATTTTTGAACTGTATAAGATAAAAAAAGAGAAAAGAAAGAAATATATATATATATATATATATATATATACACAATTGTGGCCAAAAGTATTGACACCCCTGCAATTCTGTCAGATAATACTCAGTTTCTTCCTGAAAATGGTTGCAAACACAAATTCTTTGGCATTATTATCTTCATTTAATTTGTCTTAAATGAAAAAACACAAAAGAGAATGAAGCAAAAAGCAAAACATTGATCATTTCACACAAAACTCCAAAAATGGGCAAGACAAAAGTATTGGCACCCTTAGCCTAATACTTGGTTGCACAACCTTTAGCCAAAATAACTGCGACCAACCGCTTCCGGTAACCATCAATGAGTTTCTTACAATGCTCTGCTGGAATTTAAACCATTCTTCATTGGCAAACTGCTCCAGGTCCCTGATATTGGAAGGGTGACTTCTCCAAACTGCCGTTTTTAGATCTCTCCACAGGTGTTCTATGGGATTCAGGTCTGGACTCATTGCTGGCCACCTTAGAAGTCTCCAGTGCTTTCTCTCAAACCATTTTCTAGTGCTTTTTGAAGTGTGTTTTGGGTCATTGTCCTGCTGGAAGACCCATGACCTCTGAGGGAGACCCAGCTTTCTCACACTGGGCCCTACATTATACTGCAAAATTTGTTGGTAGTCTTCAGACTTCATAATGCCATGCACACGGTCAAGCAGTCCAGTGCCAGAGGCAGCAAAGCAACCCCAAAACATCAGGGAACCTCGACCATGTTTGACTGTAGGGACTGTGTTTTTTTCTTTGAATGCCTCTTTTTTCTCCTGTAAACTCTATGTTGATGCCTTTGCCCAAAAAACTCTACTTTTGTCTCATCTGACCAGAGAACATTCTTCCAAAACGTTTTAGGCTTTTTCAGGTAAGTTTTGGCAAACTCCAGCCTGACTTTTTTATGTCTCTGGGTAAGAAGTGGGGTCTTCCTGGGTCTCCTACCATACAGTCCCTTTTCATTCAGACGTCGACGGATAGTACGGGTTGACACTGTTGTACCCTCGGACTGCAGGGCAGCTTGAACTTGTTTGGATGTTAGTCAACGTTCTTTATCCAACATCCGCACAATCTTGCGTTGAAATCTCTTGTCAATTTTTCTTTTCCGTCCACATCTAGGGAGGTTAGCCACAGTGCCATGGGCTTTAAACTTCTTGATGACACTGCGCACGGTAGACACAGGAACATTCAGGTCTTTGGAGATGGACTTGTAGCCTTGAGATTGCTCATGCTTCCTCACAATTTGGTTTCTCAAGTCCTCAGACAGTTCTTTGGTCTTCTTTCTTTTCTCCATGCTCAATGTGGTGCACACAAGGACACAGGACAGAGGTTGAGTCAACTTTAGTCCATGTCAACTGGCTGCAAGTGTGATTTAGTTATTGCCAACACCTGTTAGGTGCCACAGGTAAGTTACAGGTGCTGTTAATTACACAAATTAGAGAAGCATCACATGATTTTTCGAACAGTGCCAATACTTTTGTCCACTCTCTTTTTTATGTTTGGTGTGGAATTATATCCAATTTGGCTTTAGGACAATTCATTTTGTGTTTTTTCATTTAAGACAAATTAAATGAACATACTAATACCAAAGAATTTGTGTTTGCAATAATTTTCAGGAAGAAACTGAGTATTATCTGACAAAATTGCAGGGGTGTCAATACTTTTGGCCACAACTGTATATATATATATATATATATATACTTTTTTCGCACTTTATATCTGGCTGCTCTTTTTACTTTTACATTAGTGTTTCATATGTGGTTTATTAATTTTTGTATTATTGTTATGGTCATATGTGATACATACAAATTTCATTAATTAATTTATACCGACCTGGTTTCAGTGTGGCATTCAGGTGTCGCTGATTCCCATATTTACAACTGCTGTATTATATACTCATTTTATTCTTCATTTGACATAATAAAATGTATACATTTTTTGTATTGCTCCTTGGTCCAATTTTTTTTGGTGGGGATCAATGTTTTGCTTTTTGCTTCATTCTCTTTCGTGTTTTTTCATTTAAGACAAATTAAATGAAGATAATAATACCAAAGAATTTGTGATTGCAATCATTTTCAGAAAGAAACTGAGTATTATCTGACAAAATTGCAGGGGTGTCAATACTTTTGGCCACAACTGTATATATATATATATATATATATATATATATATATATATATATATATATATATACACATATATGTATATGAAAAGTAGATGTGGTCAAAAAGACCTACGTAAAATGTATATATATATATATATGTGTGAACAACGACAAAGCAAAGTCCAGCAATAACGTGAGCAATCCAGGATGCTGTTAAAAATGTTTTTCTTTTTATTCATAAATCCATTAAAATGCAATGGTCCAAGCAGTTCAAAACAGCAATAACGCAGGAAAGTCGTGCAGATAGGACTACGCGTTTCAGCGGTAGAACCCGCCTTCTTCACGGTCCGGACCGTGAAGAAGGCGGGTTCTACCGCTGAAACGCGTAGTCCTATCTGCACGACTTTCCTGCGTTATTGCTGTTTTGAACTGCTTGGACCATTGCATTTTAAGGATTTATGAATAAAAAGAAAAAAATTTTTAACAGCATCCTGGATTGCTCACGTTATTGCTGGACTTTGCTTTGTCGTTGTTCACATTTGTATGGATGGACTCCTACATCCAGATCCGGGCACAACGGAGTTAACCAGGTCAGCTGAGGTTCCAGGTGGTTCACAGGAGTGAGCTGGTCTACATTGTTGGATATATATATATATATATATATATATATACATGTGAGCAAACAAATATCTCTCAGAAAAATGAATAATAACAAATATAAAGTGCAGTAGTGCAATACAAGTGGACCAAATAAACTGACCTACCAAGAAGTATACAGAGAGAAATGCAAACTAGCAGCAAAGATTCAGTGATTCAGTAGTTCAAAAATACTGGCCATAATAATAAATATATCAAACAGTGCATACTGTATATACCAAATACCAACCTGGCTAAAGTGTGGGCAGAAAGACCCCAATGCGCTTTGATGCTTCTTCGGAACTCTAGTGCCACCTGTTGGAAGTAGCCATCCTGAAAGCCATACCAGATCTCACACTTTGCACTGACGAGGGGCATTACCCCGAAACACGGTGTCTGCAAATTGAGATTCTGGTGTGGCTTTTATCCTAAGTCATGTAACAAGGCTCATTAAACGGTCAACATTGACTTTTAGGATTGCTACTTCCAATAGGTGGCACTAGAGTTCTAGTCCTCTTCCTCTCTGAAGAGACAATTTGCAAATTTCCCAGAGGAGCATTGTGGCTTTAAGTCTCCTCATCTCGACATGCTTAGTATGTTATTCTCTGCAAGGAGAAAGGATACTTCTTGGATATCGGTCAGACGATTCTCACACAGCCAAACCAGATCTCACACTTTGCACTTTGCAGTACCCCGAAACACAGTGTCTGCAAATTGAGATTCTGGTTTGGCTTTTATCCTAAGTCATGTAACAAGGCTCGTTAAAAGGTCAACATGACTTTTAGGATTGCTACTTCCAATAGGTGGCACTAGAGTTCTAGTCCTCTTCCTCTCATTGTAATTTGCACTGATTGGAAAATAGGTATATCCCCAACTGGGCACTTTTATCCCCATTAAAATGAAGTGGCAATACACAAACCAAATGCACAATCTGTCACTCATTCATTCACTACAGGTCTGCAGGAAAAAGCCAAGTATAGGGTGAAAATGCAAAGGGATTTTTTTACAGTGTAATGGTAAAAAGGCTCACCTTCAGAAGTTATTTTTTTAGCACAACTAAAATGAATGCATGTTATGGGTACAAAGCTGGAGGAGATCGCTGCAAATTTCAAGGACCTTATGTCAGGTGTGACAAACTTAATAGGGGAATGAATATACAGTAGCTTCTGTATGATGGGAAGGACACTTGATTTGGGGCAATATGGTGATGTACTGTAGATGGTAGCCGCAAAGTCTTTATAGATTTGTTAACAGTTGCAATGCGTTTTGAGTCTCTTGGGTCTCTTTCTCAAGTAACAGAATACCTATGTCAATTTAATTTAATAACTAAAGAGTTGACTATAGGAGGTGTAAAACATATAGTTCAGGATTTTATTTCTTGTTGCACCTGTTTCACAGTGTATGTGATTTTTTGTCCTTGTAAAATGTTTTACATTTGAAAAACTATTCAACCTTTATTTGTCCGCATTAGAGAACATTTTAACTCTATTCAGAATAAAAAGGGTGTTCCTAGATTAATAAAGCATATCCATGAGTGTCATAATGGAGATTCTACAGTATTGAGATTTGAAGGAATTGAGAGGGTGAATCCCCCACTGGAGGGTGGTGATCATCAAAGATTATTACTCAGAAGAGAAGCAAAATGGATTCTGCGGACACGAGCTCAGGGTCCAGGTGGTTTTAAGGACAAGGTGAATATGGCTGTATTTTTGTGATTTTTGTAAAATTGTTATCTAAATGTCTTGTTCATCCAATTTTATTTGTGTTAAGCATATGTGGGGAAATTGTAATGGCTTTGTTCATTTGATCTATAGCAGGGGTATGTTGTGGACAGTGGGGCGGCCCTTTGCATTTATTTGTATAAGAGCTTAGTCACTTCCCACTTACCCGGGGACCCGTAGAAGCGCACACTTGCGCAAAATGGCCATCGTCCTGACGGAGTATCCACACAAAGAACTCTCCTGCCTCTGTATTTTTAAAGATGTCTTAATAAAGAAATGAATTTTAGAGACGGTGAGTGCCATCTATCTTTTTCTTATATTGAACATTCAGATAAGCCCCCACTCTGGGCGACGGAACTCCAAGTAGGAGATTGTGTCTTAGTCAGAGACAAACGTCCTGAAACCGAGCTGGAATACCATTGGTAAAAAACCTCTATCGGGTGACATGATGAATCAACTCTGAAGGGCCTGTCTATGAGATCCAGCCCGAAAGAGAGGGGAGTTGCATTACTAGGATTGTGCACTGAAACATGCTGCGGCCTTGTGTGTCAGAAGACCCTGAGAAGTCAAAAGAAACTCCCTAGCCCCCAGAGTCGGTTCCAGCAGTGCTAGAAGAGGAAGAGGACACCCCTGTACCAATCGCTGACCCACCAGAGGAAGATACCTCTGCAATGACAGCCATACAGCCAGACTCCACCATCCCTGAGGACTACACTGCTCCCTCCAGTTTACGACGCTCCGAACGGTCAACAGCAGGAAAGCCTCCCAAACATTATGAACAGGACCAGTTCATATAGCAGAGATGGCTCCGGAGAAAAAGAAGGTTTCCAAATCCTCCCTGAAAATCCTCACCCGTGGAATGGTGAGCGAAAGGGGTGGGGGGGTTTAAGAAGATGAACCCCAGCAGTGTTTCTGAGCCGGAAATATTGGGGCTGTCACTGGTGTTGCAGGGGGATGGGGTTCCTGACCAGGACAGACCTGTGACCTCTGGTACAAAGGGCGGGATGAAGAAAAAAGGGGCTGTGCGTGCCAACACGGGACTTTGGGCAGAAAGACAGACTGGACTGCAGGAGAAAGTTAGCTCCCTCCCTGCTATGGCACACTTGGAGACCGTATCGTGCTTTACTGCACCCTGCCCTACCTTCAGAGACTGTGTAGCCCCAGGGGACGGCCTCTGTCACTGTTCTAGGTCTTAAACCCCGACCGCTTCAGCCGGTGTTTGCCTGCTGGCAGCTTTAACAAAGTGGCCCCTGTCAAAGAAGCTGAAATAGTAGCTGCGACCCCATTATAGGAGTCCTCCGCTTTGTCAGTCACATCTCCTGTTCCAAGTGACCAGACGCCAAGTGAACCACACCAAGCCCCTGGATACCAGGACACTAATAAAGGACAGTACCTCCGGTACCTCCAGCACCGCTTCCTAGACTGGACGCGTCCAACGTGGGACCTTCTGATCTCTCCTTCACTGGACACCAGAGACTGATAAGTGGCACGCCATTTGTTAACCTGTTCACACTGTGTTTGCAGCTGCCATCATACCGATACCGCGTTATTGCTTCACACTGTTTCAATTGCTTACGCTGTGCCACTGTATCTCTCTATTTCCTGCGTAGAGAAATTGCTGTTACTTCTCTATATGAATATAAAATACCCATTAACGCTCTGCCTCCTGCTCATCGCTGCATCCTGCATACCTGCTATACACTCACAAAGCACATGCACAAATCATAGAATATAGGAAGCAAGTTACTGCATGATAGAGAAAAAGCTCTTACTACAAGGGCGCAATCAGACAGCCGTATAAATGAAATCGAGTTTGGAATGCAGTGCACAAACTGGCTGGCGGCTCTCCTGACTCGAACATTACAGCTGTATAGAAATGTATGGTCGGGAGAGCCACTGATCCGTCCGCTGGGTTCTGATCTTGCACCGATTTATACCACCGTCTGACTCTGCCCTTACAAGAACTAGTTGAAATCTGACCTGGCACCAATGTGAAGGCTCTAAATTAAAGAAAGCTGAAGTGTACAGGGAACCAGCACCAAACAACGTATTGCATACCTTGAGTAGCTTTTCAGCGAACCAGCAGATTGTAGGTTTCACGATCATAGGCGGTGCACCTATAACGAACAAAAGCCAACCGAAGAGAAGAAAAAGATGGGACTCGGTGATCAAGTAGAAAATTCTTCTTTAATGTAGAAAATTAATGCATGGATATAGGTTGGATTCTAAATGAAAGAAAAACTATATTTTTTATTTCCTATAAATATATATAAAAGAAGATTAATGAAAAAAGACCTATTTGTAAAGGGGAAAAGCAACAAAGGTATTTTTTACAAATATTTACTGCACCAATCAGAATTAAAAAGGAAGAAGTGCTTGGTTGAGCGCTGTGACCCTTTTACATGCATCTCATGTGTCTGTGTCTGGTACTGCATATCATGCCGTATTAACTCAATTATTTAATTATTTGATTGGTTGGAGTCTTGGTGGCTGGTGTACTAACCAAGTGATTGTTGCATGACTTGAGTAGGGAAAAGTCATACATCTTAAATTCCAAAAAATCCCTTTAAATATTGATTGATGTTGATTAAGAAGTTGTTTTTCTCTGTTAGTAGATATCCTAAATCCATAGTGCTGTGGATGGAGGAGGATGGGCACTACTGTAGTGTGCTACACTTACTATAATGAAGTCCTCTGCATGCCCACAAATGCGGCAGTTCATAAAACCCTCTTATTCACAGATATAATTACTCACATTTCACTGCTCAACTTTCACATCCGGCATTCAGCTCTCTCTATAGTGTAACGTATAAAGCATTATTATGATTGCCTCTCTCAATAATGCAAATTCAATCCATATTTTTGGGCATGCATGATGGATTTTGTGTTATTAATGTAAACCTCCACGTCGCTTTATCTTCAAGCTACATAAAGTTATCATAATGGAACATAAAAATAACTGTTAGAATTTCCATCCAACGGCATCCTCAGCGCATATTCATCTTCTTTTCCCATTCATTGTCAGTGTAGCTGCAAATGCACCCAATGGGCAAACCTGATGGGTCTAAAGATTAATGTGAAATTTTAAAGAGAATGTGCAGAATGGGTTTTCTCCATCTTAGTAAAAAAAAAATAATAATAAAATAAATTGGCTTCACTCTTCCCACTATTCTGTACGTTATGTATGAATCTTATTATTGGAGGCTTTGTATGAAGAGCTTAATGTCAATACAGTCCCAGTGGATTGCATTAAAGGAGCTGATTCCATTACACAGATGTATGCTTTGATCCCTATCATTACCGCCTGGCTTCGAGCAACCTCCCATCAAATTCCAAAAGCGCCGAGCAGATTACAAAGCAACATCGAATGTTACAAATTCATTTCCCGCTAACTTTGCAACTCAACATAAAAATATACACACACTCTACATGGAACCTTTCTGTAATCTTTCATGCCATAATTTCATTTTTCCCTTAAAGAGCCGTCGTTAGCACTTCAGTTATTGTAACATTTGTTTGGAGTAGCGCAATGGTACTGTTAAAGGTTGACGACCATACTTGCAAAGTATTGCTTAGCCAGGAGACATTATAGCTCTGTAAGAAATCGTACAGCCTATTTAATTGAATGTTAAATATGGCCCTGAATGTTTTACATAATAGGAGTCAATTATCTTAATGTTATCTTCAGGCACATTACGTTAAGAGACATATGTGTGGTGCAGGCTGCCGCACACAATGCTTTCCCGCAGTACGAACATTGTACATTCCCAGCTGTTTTCTAGATACAAACAGTTTAGACGCATTTTACGGCATAGTAATTAAGTAATTTGATGTGTAAACGTCTAATAAAAGAATGTCCTGAGGTTACTGTTACTTACTGTTTCTATTCTGCTGGTGCCAAATTTGCTGGTGCTACAAGATCGCAATCTGTTGACATTTGCTGAATGGTATGTCATCTTCTAAGATGTATTCATTAACGCAAATGTGCACTCTTGAGAATTTATATTTACCTGGCTTACAAAAAGCGGCGCATACTTTGGAACAGACATAAGCCAAGATCTGTTCCAAAAAAGAGAATTCGTCACTAAATTTATGTTGCCCAAACTACAGGCAGCATGAGTCCTGGCTTTGCTGCTTGATTGCCACCAGGTACGCTATACTTCGAAACACTGTGAGTCTATAAGGGGAGACCTCATTGGTCTGGTATGACATCCGGCAGCCAGCCTTGTTTATAGGGAGAGTCCTGTCAATCAACTGAAATAAGGCGGGGAGTAGCCAGTCCAAGAATGCGTCAGACTACTCTTGTCTCTTCCTATAGTCTTCAGGTGACTTTTCAAACTAGGTTTTCTCTAGGTTTTCCCCACAGCATTTCTTAGTAAAACATACTTGGCTGAAGTTGTGCAGTCAGGCTCTAATTTATGCTTCTTGTAGTTTAGGAAGCATGCATCTATTGATAGGTTCCCTCTTTAAACCTGATAGATAAAATTCAGATAAGTAGATCTTAAATGCCAATATTGGATTTACAAATCTTGTTAAGATCAATCATAACCATTTAGAAGGAGAATGGGGCACTAACCACATTGCACATTTAAAAAGTTTCTTTATTGCGATTCCATAACATAGAATGTGGATACAAAATGGCTGACCGCCATTTCACGTGACAGTCACACTTCCCCTTAGGCTCAGAGGAAGTGCATCTCTCACTAGAAACATCTGTCATCCACTTTGTCTCCGCATTCTATGTGTCAGGAACACCGCACTGCACTTGCTCACTGTGCCAGTGCGGGTGTCCTGAGTACAAAGACAGTACTCACAGATACCTGTGGAGCAGGGCAGCAGCGGTGACGATGTGTGCTTCAGAGTATCAGGACCTGAAGCACATGACTGCTGGGGGCGTGGCCTAAGCTCCACAGATCTAGGAGCTGCAGGGAAACTCCTAGAAAGGTAACTACGGGGCAATGTTACCAAGGGGCATAGACAGAGACAGAAACCAGACGAAGCCAGGGTCAAAGCATCAGATAGCAATACAGTACCATGGGGTTTAGACAGAAAGGATAGTCAGGACGTAGCAATAGGTCAGAAAACCAGAACGGGCAATAGCCGGTACAATAGGGAAAAACTGTAACGGAGTAACGATAGCCAAGCCAGGAGGTCAGAACCGGAGAAGACAGTAGTACCAAAGCGAGAGACGGAGTACAGAGTGAGGGAACAGGCCGGGTCATACACGGGAATCAAACAAGCAACGCAGAATACACGCACACCAGGGGTCAGACACACCAGAACAACAGTATAGCTGACAGAGAACCCTGGTAAAGAGTGAGTATAAATAGCCCTCCCAGATCCAGAAAGAGGCCACGAACTCTTAACCCTGTGAGTGCAGGGCAAGAACCCTGTTCAAACCATGACAGTACCCCCCTCTTAATGGGGGGCCACTGGACCCCCAGGCTTGTCTGGGTATCTGGCATGGAAAGCCCGCACCAGACGATCGGCATGCACCGAACTGGCCGGAACCCATGACCGATCCTCCAGAGAGTACCCCTTCCAGTGTATCAGATACTGGAGTCTCCGGCGCACCCACCGGGAGTCAACAATGCGCCCTAATTCATACTCCAGCTGCCCCTCTACCAGCACTGGCGGAGCATTTGATGAGGGATCCTCTCTCACCATCCCCACAGGCTTTAACAGGGACCTGTGGAAGACATTAGAAATTTTAAAGGAGGTGGGCAGCTGCAGTCGGTAGGCTACTGGGTTAACAACCTCCACAACTTTGTATGGGCCAATAAACTTGGGGCCCAGCTTTATAGAAGGTATCTTAAGATTGATATTGCGGGTGGATAGCCACACCTTCTCCCCTACTGCAAATGCTGGACCTGGCCCCCTCCTCCTGTCAGCAAACCGCTTATAGTTTTCCTGGGCCTTGTAAATATTCCTGTGAACCTCCCTCCAAAGAATTCTAAGACGTTGTGTCACATCCTCAGCACCAGGACAACCTGAATCCATACGGGAAAACTCTCCAAAATGTGGGTTAAAGCCATAGTTGACCTGAAAAGGAGACTTCCCAGTAGACTGACTCACACGACCGTTGAATGCAAACTCTGCCATGGGCAATACCTCACACCAGTCCTCCTGCCTGGAAGAGGCCAAGCATCTCAGAATCTGCTCCAACGATTGGTTCGTGCGCTCCGTCTGTCCATTAGACTCTGGGTGGTAGGCAGAGGAGAAGGACAACAAAATCCCCAGCTTTTTGCAAAAAGCCCTCCAGAACCTGGCTACAAACTGTACCCCTCTGTCTGACACCACATTCATAGGCACTCCATGTAACCTAATTATATGCTGCATAAATAAGCGGGCCAGGGTTTCAGCAGATGGTAACGCGTGGAGAGGTACAAAGTGAGCTTGTTTTGAAAACCTATCTACCACCACCCATATCACCGAGTTGCCCCTGGAAGGGGGAAGATTTGTGATAAAATCCATGGACAAATGTGTCCATGGTCTATCCGGAATTGGCAAAGGCACCAATTCCCCGGCCGGCCGGACCTGAGAACTTTTAGAATGAGCGCACACCCCACATGCAGTCACAAACTTTTTAATATCTGTTACCATAGAGGGCCACCAGAAATCCCTCGCAATTGCCCCCCGGGTAGCTGCAATCCCAGGATGAGCACTCAACACAGAATCATGAAATTCCTGCATAAGTCCGAGACGGAAACGTTCCGGTACAAACAATTTACCCGGGGGTTTACCACCAGGAGCCCGAGCCTGGGCCTCCAAAATCCCTCTCTGTAACTCAGATGAGATTTCGGCCACCACTACTCCTGGCTGAAGAATGGAGGAGGGAGGTTCTGGAGGGGACCCCGAATCAAAGCTTCGGGATAAGGCATCAGCCTTGATGTTTTTAGATCCCGGGCGGAATGTGATGGTAAACTTAAAACGAGAAAAAAAAAGTGCCCACCGAGCCTGTCTGGGGGTCAATCTCTTGGCAGACTCGATATAGGCCAAATTTTTGTGATCAGTGATGACTGTAATGGGATGAACAGACCCCTCCAGGAAGTGCCTCCATTCTTCAAAAGCCAACTTTACCGCCAACAACTCTCTATTGCCGACATCGTAATTTCTCTCAGCAGAGGAAAATTTTTTAGAGAAGAGGGCGCAAGGCCTCAGGTTAGTAAGGGTAGGAGGGCCCTGAGACAAAACTGCCCCCACCCCCACTTCCGAGGCGTCAACCTCCACGACAAAAGGTCTTGACGGGTCGGGTTGTACCAATACAGGGGCTGAAGAAAAGCACTTTTTTAATGTCATGAAAGAGTTTTTTGCAGCTACAGACCAATTTTTTACATCAGCTCCCTTGAGAGTGAGGTCCGTTAGAGGCTTTACCACCTGCGAAAAGCCCTTAATAAATTTCCTATAAAAGTTGGCAAAGCCCAAAAATCGTTGCAACCCTTTCAAGTCATGAGGTTGCACCCACTCCGTAACAGCCTGGACTTTCTTAGGATCCATGCGGAACCCCTCTCCTGACACAATCAACCCCAGAAAGGATACTTCTTGCATGAAAAATGAGCATTTTTCCAGCTTGGCATACAAATGATTCTCCCTCAGTCTCATGAGAACCATCCGCAAATGGTGCAAGTGAGATTGACTGTCCACCGAGTACACCAGAATGTCATCCAAATAGATAACCACAAAACGACCGATTAAATCAGAGAAAATTACATTAATAAAATTCTGAAAAACAGCAGGAGCGTTGGTGAGACCAAAGGGCATAACCAAGTTTTCGAACAGCCCTTCAGTCGTCAGGAATGCTGTTTTCCATTCGTCCCCTTCACGGACTCTTATAAGGTTATATGCCCCACGTAAATCCAGTTTAGAGAACCACTTGGCCCCGGTGAGTTGGTTACATAAATCAGGAATTAGGGGGAGAGGGTATGTATTTTTCACAGTAATTTTGTTTAATTCCCGAAAGTCGAGGCACGGCCGCAAACCACCATCTTTTTTCTTAACAAAAAAGAAGCCCGCAGCCACAGGTGAAACAGAAGTCCTAATATGCCCTTTGCGGAGACTCTCAGTAACGTACTCCTTCATGGCTAGACGTTCGGGCCCGGACAAATTGAACAGGCGAGCCTTGGGTAACTTGGCTCCAGGGACTATATTAATGGCACAATCAAAGGGTCTATGTGGTGGTAGCGCCTCAGCCTCACTTTCAGAAAATACGTCTTGAAAATCTTTCAGGCACTCCGGAATACCTTCCAGATCGACAGACGACACTGACACAGATTTTACTGGGGTGACAAGGGTTGTCAAGTTACAACATAGACCATTAGCCATACAACCCCACTGAATGATCTCCCCTGTGACCCAGTCAATAGTATGATTGTGACGTTGAAGCCAAGGCATACCCAGTATCAGTCCAGCCGGCAGATTATTTATGACAAAACATCTTAATTTTTCCACGTGAGTGGAACCCACTTTCAGAGAAAAGGTATCAGTCATGAAACAAATTCCCTCTTGGGTGATAGGAGAAGAATCAATTGCCACGATTTTAACAGGATCTTTTAACCTGACTGTCCCTATCTTATGAAAAGTCACAACTTTGGCATCGATCAGATTAATAGAAGAACCACAGTCAACAAAGGCGGTAGTCCCAACCGGGCCGCCTGTAAGTTCCAGTTCCACCGGAAGCAGAATTTTAGTAAGCGAGTAAAAGGGTACCTGGGAGTCTGGGCAACCTCCTCGATTGTTACCCAGACTCAGTCGTTTTCCTGACGGCTTCACTGAAGAAGGGCAAGAAGGACAGTTCCTTCTCCAATGTCCAGCGGATCCACAGTAAAAGCACAATTGGTTGTTTCTTCGGTGTCTCCTCTCTTTTTCCTCCAATGACGTGGCACCAACCTCCATGGGCTCAGGACTAGATGCAGAGTCTCTCAGATTGGAGAATAAAGGGGTCTCCTGCAGCATGACCCCTCTTGCCCGCAGCCTACGGTCCATGCGGACATCTTGGATCATAGCGTCCTCCAAAGAATCCGGTGGAGGATGAAGGCTAGGGCATCTTTCAAACGTTCGGACAGGCCTCTACAGGACAAACCCCGGAGGGCAGCGTCATCCCAGGAGACCTCCGCTGCCCAGCGTCTGAACTCAGAGCAGAACCATTCAGCAGAGTTCCTTCCCTGTGTCACACTCATCACCATATCCTCTGCCAGACGCACTCTATCAGGCTCATCATAAATGTGCCCCAGAGCCTCAAAGAACAAATTCACAGACATGCGTTCAGGAGCAGAGGAAGAGAGAGAGAAAGCCCATGCCTGTGGAGCCCCCCGAAGTAGGGAAATGACGACCCCCCACCCTCTGGAACCCATCCCCGGAAGAGCGGGGCCTCAGAGAAAAAAAAAGCTTGCATCCTTCTCTGAAAGACCTGAACTCCTTTTTATCCCCTGAGAAAAGGTCTGGCAATTTGACTGGAGATTCTGGGAATGCCAATGACACATCTCTATCCCCAGCACAAGAATCCCCTGTAGAGGCAGCCCCCTGTACCGTATCCACCAACTGTTGCTGGGTCTGGGCCATCATGCGCTGTTCCACATTAAGTTTGTGGAACATTTGGGTCAGGTGCTTGACCTGATCAGCCAAGGCTTGTATGGGATCCATGAGGATAACACACTTTTTTTTTTTTTTTTTTCTCAGAGGGGGAAAAAAAAAAACTGAAATGGTCAGCTATAATGTCAGGAACACCGCACTGCACTTGCTCACTGTGCCAGTGCGGGTGTCCTGAGTACAAAGACAGTACTCACAGATACCTGTGGAGCAGGGCAGCAGCGGTGACGATGCGTGCTTCAGAGTATCAGGACCTGAAGCACATGACTGCTGGGGGCGTGGCCTAAGCTCCACAGATCTAGGAGCTGCAGGGAAACTCCTAGAAAGGTAACTACAGGGCAATGTTAACAAGGGGCCTAGACAGAGACAGAAACCAGACGAAGCCAGGGTCAAAGCACCAGATAGCAATACAGTACCACGGGGTTTAGACAGAAAGGATAGTCAGGACGTAGCAATAGGTCAGAAAACCAGAACGGGCAATAGACGGTACAATAGGGAAAAACTGTAACGGAGTAACGATAGCCAAGCCAGGAGGTCAGAACCGGAGAAGACAGTAGTACCAAAGCGAGAGACGGAGTACAGAGTGAGGGAACAGGCCGGGTCATACACGGGAATCAAACAAGCAACGCAGAATACACGCACACCAGGGGTCAGACACACCAGAACAACAGTATAGCTGACAGAGAACCCTGGTAAAGAGTGAGTAGAAATACCCCTCCCAGATCCAGAAAGAGGCCACGAACACTTAACCCTGTGAGTGCAGGGCAAGAACTCTGTTCAAACCATGACACTATGTTATGGAATCGCAATAAAGCAACTTTTTAAATGTGCAACGTGGTGAGTGCCCCATTCTCCTTCTATATGGTTTCAATTTGGACTCTTTTATAAGGTTCACAGACCGCACCAGATGCCGAACCATAACAAACAGAAGAATTAAAAATTAAGGCATCATTTTCACTTTGGGTTCTTTGCTGGCTCATTCCTTCAAGCTCCATCATTCTTCTCTTCAGTCTTCACTCTTCGGTGCCACCGGCACTGATTAGGACTTATGGCGTGTGGGTATGTGTCACACAAATGAGTGAAGAAGACTGTAGAGAAGACGACTGGATAAGGTGAGAAGGAGACAATGGGGGATCAGTCCAATATTTTCTTCATTCTTTTACTTGCCTCCCAGCCATACAAAGAATCCAGCAAAATTAAATATGTGTTAAGTTTGTGGGGAATTTAATTGCTTTGAATCAATTTGCTGTTCATGCAAATTTATTTTCTCTAGATCTGGCCTATACTGTCACTGTACTATTAATATCCATCATTTCTTTTTTACTCCAAAGTACTTTAGAAAATAATAAAATGTATAGCACTATTTGTAATGCATAATATGTCATCTACTAGATGATCCCTTATTATCTTTCCCGTATCTTTCCTCGGGTCATCACACTTCAGTTGTTCACGAATGTTGAGCTTATCTTTAAAGCGATTAGGTCTGGTCCATGTACATTGTATGTTTTCCGCACATCAGACAGCTCTTCTATAAGAGTAATACTTCCATTAGGGTTATACACCTCTGCCATAAATCACTTGGCAGCAGGGGATATAGTTTTTGAGGCATTAATGTGCAAGCTAGAAAAAGCCACATACCAAAGTCATGAAAAGTTATTTTTGAAACGGATTTTTTTAAAATAAAACTATAAAATTTTAAATGAAATCTTACTAACCTTTCATCAATGTAATCTATTTTGTAAATAATAGCAGTGATCAAATCTACCAAAATTCCATATCAGCAAAATCTCTTAAAAATGGCAGGGAAATCTGATTTGCATCAAATACTGTATATTAGATGCAAATTAAATGAGCCCTGATTGGCTTAAAAAATGCTTTTAAACATGTTCTGAGGTCTCCAAACTACAAAGCAAAATAGATAGATATGCCAAGAAGGGGTTTTAAAACAATAAAAAACCTTACTCACCTAGTTCCCCACCTATCCATACACCTGCAGCTCTATGATGGAACTCTCCTGGCTTTCTAGGACCCTCTTCTGATCCATTGATGATCTCCTATTCACTCTTCATCAGCGCTTTTGGAGCTGGCTAGGCATTGTGTCCGCTCAGAACTTTTATTGCCTTAACTTAGTCACACAGGGTAGTGTACATCATGATGTATTTAGCTTAGTAAACCTCTTGAAAGGTTTGCCAAACTAAGAGCAATTATTATTATTATTATTTAAAATTATAGATTTTGTGAGTTTTTTTTGAAAATTCAAATTCTAGAGAGTCACTTGAAGTTGGCAGGGAAATTTGGTGTGATTCAAATCTGCAAGGAAGACGTTAAAAGAAACTCTGGTACCTCTACTGAGGCTTCCATATACCTCCCCGACTGTCAACGGTTCTCTGATCATCTCCAATGTCATCTCTTTTATCTTTTCTGTCTTTGTTATAGCGGACCCATGGACATTCAATTTCTTTGGGTTCGGACGAACTTTACTCCAAAGCTCAATGGTGAACCAAACTTTGGTGCTGTAAAATGGCTGTTAATTGGTCATAGTAAGCAGGGCCGGCATTAGGGGCAGGAAAGCTAAGCATTTACCTAGGGCTTCCACTCTTCCTGGGACCCCCAGGCAGTGGTGTGCCGCTAATAGCAGCACACCACGCAACCACTATGGGGCCCGTGATTCAGGGGAGCCTGGTGCCAGTGCCATCTTCGCCCCCCACATCATGTGTTCAACTGTATCAGCATAATAGCTCCCTCTCGCATCAGTAACCCTCTGCGTATGACGCAGCAGGCGCAATGACTTCACTTCATCGCATGCCACGTTGCTAAGGAGACACGCTGCAAACACCGGAGCTGCGGGGAATGGAGTGAGGTGAGTATTGCATTTATTTATTTTTAATCAGTGATTACATTATGGTGACAATAATATTGTAGGACTATGGGGCTGCATTATACTCTATTGGGTTGCATTATATTATATGGGGCTGCATTTTACTATATGGAGCTGCATTGTACTATATGGGCTGTATTATACTGTATGTACTCTATGGGGCTGCATTATACTCTGTAAGGCTGTATTCTGTGTACTATATTGCCCGTGAGACATGACCGCGAGTGACCTATGCAGCCTCAAGAACAAACACTGAGGATTATATTGGAACTGCTGGGATTATTTTTAATAATAAATGGGTAAACCAGTTAATTTGTGGAAGAGTCTTTATTCAAATAAACTTTTTTCACATTACACAGCTGACATCAACCCCAAAAAGTATTACCTCCAATTTCCCATAGCACTAGGGCAATCGGGAAGAGCAGAAGCTAAGTGACAGAATTATAGTATCTCATGGATGCAACTTTTTGGGGGAGGCTGAAGGCTCTAGGCTTTGCCTTAGCTGGTTTTTAAAAATAGGGAGATCCATGTCATTTTTGGGGGTAACCCCTTTTTAATAACCAGCAAAGGCAAAGCAGACAGCTGGGGGCTGGCATTACTAGGCTGGAAAGGTCCATGGATATTAGTCCCTTCCCAGCTAATAAGACCAGTTCACAGCTGTCTGCTTTCCCTTGGCTGGTTACTAAAAATAAGGTGGACACCAAATCACTTTTTTAATTATTGATCTATTTTGCATGGTCCCTACGCTAATCACAGCACAATGGCATTGCCACCCGTGATCCAGAATTTATAAAGACCAGGTCACGTGTTACACCGGTCAATCACAGCCAAGCCCATACTTGGCCTGGCTGTGATAGCTGTGGAAGTACCCATAGCCTAAAAGCTTAATGATTGGCTGTGCTGCAGCATTTTTTGCCGACTATTATGTATTTAATGGACCAATAAAGTTTTCAATTTTACCCCCTTACTGCCATCGGATGGGATAGTACATCCGATGGCAGCACCCCCACTTTGATATGGGCTCCGCCGGTGAGCCCGCACCAAAGTCGGGACATGTCAGCTGTTTTGAACAGCTGACATGTGCCTGCAATAGCCTATTAACTAGTTAAATGCCACTGTCATACTCTGACAGCAGCACTTAACGGCTCTTCCGGCCATCAGGCGGGAATTACGCACACCGCTGACCCCGTCACGTGATCGGGGGTCACCGTTTCATCAGCATAGCAACCAGAGGTCTCCTTGAGACCTCTATGGTTGTTGATGCCGGATTGCTATGAGTGCCACCTTGTGGTCGGTGCTCATAGCAAAGCAGTAATTCTGCTACATAGAGGCGATCTGAGTATCGCCTCTATGCAGCAGAGCCGATCAAGCTATGGCAGCTTCTAGCCTCCCATGGAGACTATTGAAGCATGCCAAAAGTAAAAAAAAAATAGTTTTAACAATATATAAAATAATATATAAAAGTTTAAATCACCCCCCCTTTCGCCTCATTCAAAATAAAACAATAAAAATAAAATCAAACATACACATATTTGGTATCGCCACGTTCAGAATCACCCAATCTATCAATAAAAAAAGATTAACCTGATTGCTAAACGGCGTAGCAAGTCAAAACGCCAGAATTATGTTTTTTTGGTCGCCGCGACATTGCTTCAAAATGCAATAACGGGCGATCAAAAGAACGTATCTGCAAAAAAGTTATATTATTAAAAACGATAGCTCAGCGCACAAAAAAATAAGTTCTCAACCAACCCGAGATCAAGAAAAATGAAGACGCTCCGGCCCTCAGAAAGTTGCGCAATTTTGTTTTTCTTTAGCAAATTTTGGAATTTTTTTTCACCACTTAGATAAAAAAGAACCTAGGCATATTTAGTGTCTATGAACTCGTAATGACCTGGAGAATCACAGTGGCCGGTCAGTTTTAGCATTTTGTGATCCTAGCAAAAAAGCCAAACAAAAAACAAGTGTGGGGTTGCACTTTTTTTGCAATTTCACCGGACTTGGAATTTTTTTACCTGTTTTCGAGTATACGACATGCTAAAACCAATGATGACATTCAAAAGTACAACTAGTTGCGCAAAAAATAAGGCCTCACATGGCCATATTGGTGGAAAAATAAAAAAGTAATGGCTCTGGAAAAAGGTGAGCGAAAAACGAAAGCGCAACACTGAAAAAACCTCTGGTCATGAAGGGGTTAAGGAGCTGGAATGATCATTTTTTCACTTCTGAGCATTTTAACATCCGTCTGTGGTCTGGGCTGCAGCCAGACAACACCCCGAGAAACACTGATACCCTTTACCCCTATACAGGGATCTGGATTTATAGACGCCTGCGCAGAAGCCCCTCCACTGCCGCCGCCATCACTCGGGCGCAAGCCACGGCGCCTCCTAGTGGCTGAGGCCGGAATGGCAGGCCCTGAGTCAGACGGTGATGGGACAGTCCGGCGCCTCCTAGTGGCCGAGGTTGGGACAGTAGGCCCTGAATCTGACGGCGACGTGACAGTACCCCCCCTCCGGACCCTCAAAACCTGGTTTGTCAGGGTGGAGGAGATGAAATCTCTTAATCAATGCCTTGGCATGGACATTCCCCGCAGGAACCCAGGACCTTTCCTCTGGGCCGTAGCCCTTCCAGTGTACCAGATACTGTACTGAGCCCCTTACAAGGCGGGAGTCAAAGATACCCTGGACTTCATACTCCAAAGCTCCCCCGACCGAAACAGGAGGAGGAGGGGACTGGACAAGGTGAATGGGAGAATGATAAGGTTTGAGGAGAGACCTGTGGAATACGTTAGGCAATTTGAATGACTGTGGAAGTTTTAAGCGGAAGGCTAATGGGTTAACCACCTCGATAATTTCGTATGGGCCGATAAACCTGGGACCTAGTTTGGCAGACGGTACCTTAAGCTTGATGTTTTTTGTAGAGAGCCAAACCTTGTCGCCAACTCCCAGGTGCGGCCCCTGAGATCGTCATCTATTTGCAGCCGAAGCCTGTCTAACCTGAGCCCCTTTCAAATTTGAATTAACCTCAGACCAAATCGTTTTCAGCCGATGTATATTTTGCTCAACTCCAGGGAGCTCCGACATTCTGGCAGAAAATGACCCAAAGCGCGGATGTAGTCCAAGGTTACAGAAAAAGGGGGTAGTTTTAATGGAGTCTTGATATTGATTATTGAGGGCGAACTCAGCCAATTGCAGATGTTCCACCCAATTGGACTGATGTCCTGACACATAACAGCGGAGGTATTGTTCCAGAGCTTGGTTAGTACGCTCAGTTTGACCATTGGTTTCGGGATGGTATGCCGAGGAGAAGGACAACTCCACACCAATGCATCTACAGAACGCCCTCCAGAACTTCAAGACAAACTGGGTACCCCTGTCGGACACAATATTTGCCGGAACGCCGTGCAGACGTACAATGTGCAGAACGAACAACTTACTTAAAGTTTCAGAGTTAGGCAACCCAGACGGGAATAAAATGACACTGCTTGCTGAACTTGTCTACCACCACCCAGATACAAGTTTTCCCATCTGAGGGCAGCAGGTCTGTAATGAAGTCCATGGAGATGTGGGTCCATGGACTCTCAGGGGTGGGCAAGGACTGAAGCCAGCCGGCAGGGCGATTATGGAGGGACTTGGCGTGGGCACAGACATGACCACCGTCGGCCACCAAAGGTTCCTGGTTACCAGCCTGGTGGTATTATTGAGACCAGGATGGCCTGCCAGGACAGAGTTGTGTGATTCTTTTAGAACCTGCAGACGAAGGTTAGCCGGAACAAACAATTTTTTGGGGGGAGTAGTGTTAGGAGCTTGCTCTGAAGACCTACGGATCTCCTCCAGAAGGTCCAAAGACACTGCCGACATGACGATTCGATTAGCCAATATTGGGACTGGTTCACAGTCCTCGGTCTGTGTGGGGCAAAAACTGCGAGAGAGGGCATCTACCCTCACATTTTTAGTACCGGGACGAAAGGTGATTAAAAAACAAACCTGGAGAAAAACAAGGCCCACCTGGCCTGCCTGGGATTTAGTCTTTTAGCTGACTCTAGGTAGGTTAGGTTTTTGTGGTCTGTAATAACAGTGACCTTGTGTTTGGCACCTTCGAGGAAGTGGCGCCATTCCTCGAAGGCCCATTTGATTGCCAATAATTCCCGATTACCGATGTCATAGTTTCTCTCCGTGGCAGAGAATTTGCGGGAGAAAAAGGCACAAGGGCGAAGCTGTGTGAGGGATGCAGTGCCTTGCGATAGCACTGCTCCCACTCGACTTCGGAGGCATCCACTTCTACAATAAACGGGCGGTCTAAGTCCGGTTGAATCAAAACTGGGTTGGCCACGAAGCACTCTTTCAGTGTGGAAAATGCCTGAATAGCCACAGGATTCCAATTAGTCACGTACGCCCCTTTTCGGGTAAGGTCCGTGAGTGGCTTGGCAATCTCAGAGAAACCCCTGATAAACTTGCGGTAGTAATTCGCAAATCCCAAAAATCGCTGCAGCGCTTTCAGCGATTTGGGTTGAACCCAAGCCTTAATAGGTTGAATCTTGGCAGGATCCATGCAAAACCCCTTGCCTGAGACCATGTATCCTAAAAACTGTACCTCTTCGGCAAAAAAAACACATTTTTCTAGTTTCGCAAACAAAGAATTTTCTCGCAGTCTCTGCAGTACTGAACGGACATGTTGAGCATGTGTCACAGGGTCCGCAGAGTAAATCAAAATGTCATCAAGGTACACGACGACATACACCCCACAAATGTCTCTGAAAATATCATTGACAAAGTGTTGAAATACTGCAGGTGCGTTACTGAGTCCAAACGGCATTACAAGGTACTCAAAGTGACCAAGAGGTGTATTAAAGGCCGTTTTCCATTCGTCACCGTTTCTTATGTGGACCAGATTATATGCCCCCCGGAGGTCAAGTTTAGAAAACCAGCGGGCTCCCAGTAGCTGATTAAACAGATCAGGAATGAGTGGAAGCCGATACTGATTTTTTACAGTAATAGCGTTCAGCTCACGATAATCAATGCATGGTCTGAGTCCACCATCTTTTTTTTCTACAAAGAAAAACCCAGCTCCTACAGTTGAGGTGGAAGGTCTAATAAAGCCTTTACGTAGACTGTCTGCTATGTAGTCATTCATAGCTACACGCTCTGGACCAGAGAAGTTGAATATTCTCCCCTTAGGGAGACGGGCACCTGGGACCAAGTCTATAGGACAGTCGTACTCTCTATGAGGAGGTAGTTTCTCAGACTCCACTATGGAGAAACATCTTCATAATCTCTGAACGCATATGGAATAGAGGGGTTTTTAATTTTAATTTGGTTCACTGACATTGACATACAGTTACTCTGACACCGTGGACTCCAGCGCACGATATCACCTATGCGCCAGTCAATAACCGGATTATGCTGGTGCAACCATGGCATGCCTAACACAACTGGATTTGATAAATTATGCATAACAAAAAATGACATCTGTTCATTGTGTAATGCCCCCACTGACATAGCAATGTCTGTAGTAACAAATTCCACTCCACCCTGGATAATGGATGTACCATTAATCACAGCGGTCTGAATAGGGGCATTAAGTCTTAGCAGAGGTACACCAAGATTCTTTGCAAGCAAAAAATTCATGAAGTTGCCTGTGGAACCACAATCCACATAAGCCTTCACACACAGAGATTTATTAGAAAACGAGAGAGAGACGGGTAACAAAAGTTTAGCCGCATTTGCGGGCAATACCTGAGCCTCTGGGCCAGCACGACCAGAGCTGCCCAGAGGCCGACGCCCCAGGAATGTGGATTTCTGATGCTCAGCATTTCCCTTGAAGCCTCCAGGCTGCAGCATGCTGGTGTAGGAAGATGGGAGTGTTCCTTCAGGCTGTGCTCTGGAGCAGGTGTTAGGCCAGGAAATCAGCTCAGTCAGAAGAAAAAAGAAAAAAAAATTCAGGAGACTGCTTTTATATATGATGGACATATACACAAAAAGCAGTTTTTTGTGGCCGGATATAATGTGACGTCTGTCTGCGGTCTGGGCTGCAGCCAGACAACACCCCGAGAAACACTGATACCCTTTACACCTATACAGGGATCTGGATTTATAGCAGAGCCCAGGAGGCGCTGTCTGAATAGGAGCAGTGGCCAGAGCAGGACGGTCGCCAGAAAGGTGTTCCAATACAGGACAAAAACGTAGTGGTATCCGGGTCTAAACCAGTCGGGCAGCAAGGTACAAAAACAGTAGACAGTAGCAGAGTCAGATTCAGGCCAAGGTCAGAGTCATAAACCAGGAGGGCAGCTGAGGTACAGAATCGTTAGGCAGAAGCAGAGTCAGAAGTCCAGGCCAAGGTCAGAGTCAGTCAACTATAGCAATTCACACAGTAACACGCAGGGGAACCAAGAATATATCCGGCAGCTTGCAAGCCCAGTCCCAAGGTATTTGAGGGATCAGGTCATCACTCACAGACTCCCGGGCTGATGATGTCATCAGGACCGCCCCTAGGACCAGACCTGATGATGATGCACCAACCCCTTCACGACTGACAGCGGAGCGGAGTCTGCGTCCACTAGACACCTGCGCAGAAGCCCCTCCACTGCCGCCGCCATCACTCGGGCGCAAGCCACAGCGCCTCCTAGTGGCTGAGGTCGGAATGGCAGGCCCTGAGTCAGATGGTGATGGGACAGTCCGGCGCCTCCTAGTGGCCGAGGTCGGGACAGTAGGCCCTGAATCTGACGGCGACGTGACAGTTTAATTAAGCATCCAAACTCTGAACAATAACGTGGACTTCTCCTGGACTTCCAGAGAAAGTTCTTGCTTGGAGTTCAGCATCGGACACTAGGTGTTTCCGGTACAAACCCCAAACTTTGCAGTTTGAGTTTGCTCATCCCTAGTCTTTAATCATCTTCTGTTTATCAACCTCTAGCACTGGGCCTTATGATGTAATGTGGATACTACCATATGTCATTGGATTTAATTGACATCCCACTTGCTCACATTTACTTTTATCACAGCCCATATGGCAGTGTGTGGCGTAGAAAAGAACAACAACAATAGTGGAGAACAAGATAGAAGAGAGAAAACATTGGTGCTGATCGGAGTGGCAATGGGAGACGTTTTGGGAAGGACGAGGAGAAGTAATAAGACTCATTTTTTTTTAAATGATTGTCCACTACCACTACCTCATCAACACCTTTTTAAATTAAGCAGTCCTAATTATAAAATAAAAATAACAGATTCTCACCTCCCCCACTGGCAGACCATTGCAATAATGTCAACACCTGGACTTTAGGTGCTGGGAAGACATTCTTATGTCACACGAGCCCTGCTGCCTATCAGAGGTTGTCGTTGTCCTACTGCACTCTCACTTCTTATGCTTATTCAACGTTTATTTGACAGAAGTGAGAGAGAAGCAGCTCAATAGCGGCCGTTGATTGGCTGCATGGCTCACGTAGCATAACAATGTCAATCCATCCACACGAGACACGTCGTCGACATACCTGGAATGGAACCAGAGCAAGAAGTAAATGTCTGTTATTGTTAAATTACAAGTTGGACTACTTCTTCAAGAAAGCTGTTGTCCAGGTAGTGAACAACCCCTTTAACTTCTTGGCAAACTAAATTTCATGTGAATCAAATCTGAAAAATTGGGGACATCTGTAATTAATTTAATTCATTATGAATGGATTCACTTATCTCTATTTCTAATATTTTGTTATTATTGCAATACGATGAGTTAGGCTAAACACATAATGTGTGGAACCAGGTCATTGTGTTCGACTAGTTTTAAGTAATAAAATCCTCATAGGGTTTGTTATAAGCCACCAATTATAACAGAAACCACTGAAAATGTATTATTGAAACAAATAGACAAAGCAGCAAATCACAATGAGGTGATTATTATGGGGGACTTCAACTACCCCGACATAGACTGGGAAACTGAAACCTGCGTATCTCAGAAAGGAAACCAATTTCTGTCAGTGACCAACGATAATTATCGGTCACAACTTGTGCAGGGCCCAACTAGAGGGACAGCCCTTATGGTCTTAATTTTAAGCAACAGGCCAGATAGAATAACAGAAGTACGAGTCGATGGGCACCTAGGGAACAGTGACCACAATATAATACAATTCCACTTGTCCTTCAGTAAGGTGCCCTGGAAGGGGGTTACAAAAACGCTGGATTTCAGGAAAGCAAAGTTTGATCAGCTTAGAGAGGACCTTTGCCGAATTGATTGGGACAATGTCCTCAAAAATAGGAGCACAGAAAATAAATGGGAAATATTTAAATCAGTTTTACACACCCACTGCGAGCTAGCCATACCGTACAGAAATAAAAGGGCTAGGAACAGGAGAACACCAATGTGGCTAAATAAGGATGTAAAAAGGGCAATAAATAACAAGAACAAGGCATTTAAGAAGCTAAAACAAGAAGGCAATGAAGAAGCATTAAAAAGTTATAGAGAAAAAAATAAAATGTGCAAAAAACAAATACATTTAGCAAAAGTGGAAACTGAGAGACTCATTGCTAAGGAAAGTAAAACAAGCCCCAAACTATTCTTTAATTATATAAACAGTAAAATGATTAAAATTGATGGTGTCTGCCCTTTAAAGAACAATGAGGGTGAAATCATAGAGAGTGAAGTGGGAAAAGCAAATGTTTTAAATACTTTTTTCTCAACAGTGTTCACACAGGAAAAGGATTTGCCAGGGGAAATGCAGAGTGATAATGTAAACTCCCCATTAAGTATTACCTGCCTAACCCAGGAAGAGGTGCAGAACAGCCTTAGTAAGATTAAAATTGACAAATCACCAGGCCCTGATGGCATTCACCCTCGGGTATTAAGGGAGTTAAGTAATGTGATAGACAGGCCTCTATTTCTTATATTTAAAGACTCTATAGAAACAGGGTCTGTTCCTTTTGATTGGCGGCAAGCAAATGTGGTACCAATATTCAAAAAGGGGTGTAAAAGGGAACCTGGAAACTATAGGCCGGCAAGCTTAACATCTGTTGTGGGTAAAATTTTTGAAGGGTTTCTAAGGGATACCATTATGGAATATCTCAGTGTTAATAAATGTTTAACTCCATATCAACATGGATTTATGAAGGATCGCTTCTGTCAAACTAACCTGATCAGCTTCTATGAGGATGTAAGCTCTCAAATGGACCAAGGAGAATCATTGGATGTCATTTATCTCGACTTCTCTGAAGCATTTGACACTGTCCCACATAAAACATTGGTAAGTAAGATGAGAAAGCTTGGGCTAGGGGAAAATGTGTGTAGATGGGTAGGTAGCTGGCTTAGTGATAGAAAACAAAGAGTGGTTATTAATGGGGCATACTCAGATTGGGCCAGGGTTACTAGTGGGGTACCACAGGGTTCTGTATTGGGCCCCCTACTATTTAATATATTTATTAATGATCTAGTGGATGGCTTACACAGTAAAATATCAGTATTTGCAGATGATACAAAACTATGTAAGGTAGTTAACACAAAGGAGGACAGTTTGCAACTACAGACAGATTTGAGTAAATTGGAGAATTGGGCTGAAAAATGCCAAATGAGGTTTAACACAGATAAGTGTAAGGTTATGCACATGGGAAGGAGAAACAGATGCTACAATTACTTACTAAATGGGAAACTGCTGGGGAAGTCAGACATGGAAAAAGACTTAGGCATCTTAGTCAATAAGAAGCTAAATTGGAGTGCCCAGTGTCAGGCAGCTGCCACCAAAGCAAATAGGGTCATGGGATGCATTAGAAGAGGCCTGGGGACTCGAGATGAAAACATTATTCTCCCTCTGTACAAATCACTCGTCAGACCACACTTGGAGTATTGTGTGCAATTTTGGACGCCGGTGCTCAAGAAAGACATTACTGAACTTGAAAGGGTTCAAAGGCGGGCTACTAAAATGATAAATGGAGTTGGTTCACTACAATACCCAGAAAGGTTATCAAAATTAGGTCTATTTCCTCTAGAAAAGAGAAGACTTAGGGGAGACCTAATATATATGTACAAGTATATCAGAGGGCAATACAGAGATCTCTCCAATGAACTGTTTGTACCAAGGACTGTGACAAGAACAAGGGGGCATTCTCTTCGTTTGGAGGAAAGACAATTTCTGCACCAGCATAGAAGAGGGTTCTTCACGGTAAGAGCAGTGAGGCTCTGGAATTCTCTTCCTGAGGAACTGGTGATGGCCAACTCACTGAATGAATGTAAGAAAGGAATGGATGCTTTTCTTGTGAGTAACAGTATAGAAGGTTACGAATAACAGAATATTATAGGTAGATGGTTGACCCAGCTTAGGGGAAGGAATTTTTTTCCCTATGGAGAAAATTGGCTTCTACTCTGTGGGTTTTTTGCCTTCCCCAGGATCAACAATGCAGAACAGCTGCCCTAAAAATAGGCTGAACTAGATGGACCTAAGGTCTTCCTTCAGCCTTCAAAACTATGTAACTATATGTAACGATTTATTTCTTTTATTGATGAGAATGCTGAATCAGGCAGCTAAATAAATATTGCTTGGTCTTCTCTTATCAAAGATCCATAGGACGTCTGCATTTAAAATCAATCAGTTTACCAAGAGATCAATTAATCTGAGCACACACATTCATCTATAGAAATACCGTAGCAACGATATACAGCTAAAACTGGTAACGCGTGCAGTCTATGAATGCTAAAAAGGGGAGCATAGAAGGATGTTCACCATATGAGAAATTATTTTTGAAGAAAATGAGATAATATATATATTTTTAAGATAATATAAGTGACTGTCAGCACAAGAAAATATCAACCTGTATGAGGCGCTCACCTGATACTGAGCTCATCCATGGATTGTAATAATGAAGAGATATGTTGGCAGACGCCGCCACCGATCCCAGAAACACTTAGGTTGGGCTGGTGTGATAATCAATGGCAAGAAATGACATCATACGGACAGAACAAATCTATTATAATAGGTTCAGTGACACCAGACTTAAAAAGGATGAAAGGGAAGTACTGTGTATCGACCAACAACTTTGACCCCCTCTCGTTAGCACAAAGGAAGGATGTGATTCAATTCTAAGGTCTAGACTAATATTAGTGCTTTAGACTAGTATTTTAACCATTGTGTTCACAAAAGAAGATAGGTTTATCCCTGAATAAACACTTCTACATTTTAACTCATTCTATCAAAGGCTTGTCCATTATGTCAGAACCTGTCTGTATGCCCAGTGCACGAAAACTTCAAAAAGTGAAAAATGGCTGATTTACACAGGACAGAGAGCCAGATTGAGCAAGTGCTGCTCCTGACGGATCTTACATCTTAAAGTTTCAAAACCAGCCATTGACCAACAGAGTAACATTGATCCTAATTAGTGATGAGCGAGTATACTCATTGCTTGGATTTTCCTGAGCATGCTCGGGTGACCTCCGAGTATTTTGGCGTGCTTGGAGATTTAGACATGAATTTATGTGGGGGTTGCCTGTTTGTTAGGAATTCCACACCTATATTCAGGCTGTCTAGAAGCCGCAAATCATGCAGCTGCGTCGACAAACACTAAATCTCCGATCACGCCAAAATACTCGGAGACCACCCAAGCATGCTCGGGGAAACCCGAGCAACGAGTATACTCACTCATCACTAAGATTTTTAATATAAGAGACTAGCTCTCTGCCCATTTCCTGTTGCTTCTTGTAATTGAGACTTTAGTAAAAGTGGAAAGTGTAACATCTGTACCAGTTCCTGTCTCTTCAGTTTATGCTTTGGCTGATAGATGGTGCCACGTTGTGTTGATGTGTGAGCCCCATCGGGGACAGTGATGATAATGTGTGCAAACTGTAATGCCCTGCTAATATGTTAGCGCTGGCTAAAAATAAAGATTATTTATTTATTATGTGTGACAGCATCAGTCATGGTTTATTGCTTGGACTTTTGTTTCCACTAGATCAGGGAACTATAGGATTAATTGTCTCTCTCCTTACTGAGAGCCTTGGGTGAGGCAGCCGGCTGCTTAAGCTCCTGGGTCTCTGACTTTCACTGCCAGTCAATTTAGTTCTGCTACCTGACTTGTGCTCTAGCCCTTGCTTCTACTGGTTCCTGATTGCTCCTGTTTTCTGACCTTGGTGTGTATTTTGACGATCCTCTTCTTTAACGATTCTGTTCCTGACATGAACTCTTGGCTTTGACCTTGTTTGGTAACACTTCCTGCCTCTAGTTCGTGCCTCTGGACAGCAACCCTTCAGCTAAATCAATCTAGGAGACCCCATTCTAAAATCAGATCCCTGTACAGGATATTGCTGAGAAATGCAGTCACTTTTTGATTTTCTTCTGGGTCCACCACGATAATTAGAATGAAAAAGCTGTAGAATATAACTTTGGTTAAAGGTAATGTCTAGAATTCACCAGGTGTTCCCGTGTATCGAAAAACATATTGTTCAGTTTCTGCTTTAAAACTTGTAGATCATGACTAGTTCTACTCTCTGGTAACACTGGATTTCAGAGGAGAATAATCAATATAGTAGTAAGTTATTAGGTTCAGAATGACCACAGGACAGGATCAGCATCAATCACGGAGGTCAAAGTGGTACTCAGACATAAAGCCTCCCATACATCTTAGATGGTGGATGGCTGCAGCAGCTGTCTCGGCGATCTCTCCTACATATAGGAGTGCTTACTCTGCTGAGCGCTTTTGTGTTCTTTTATGGCGGATTATGTCAAAGACGACAAAAAGATCAGCAGTGTGAAATCGGACATACTGGATCCTTAAGACCCCAGATAAGCTAAAATCTATAGCTCCCACAAGCATTGAACTATTGACCAAATCAGCAGGTTCGGCATACGTTAATCTAATCTGTATGGTGGATTTGAGAGTCAGAGATGATCAGAAACCAAATTAGTGATTTTCCATAAAAAGTCTGCTATGCACTACAGACAAGATTATAATAGTAGGTCAGCTTGTACTCAAGCCACATAGTCTGTAATTTACAAGTCAGGGTAATAATAAGCACATGGCAGATAGTTGCTGAGTTCGCCATGTTGAACTGTACAATCCACTACCTCAACATGATTGTTGTACACCCTCTTATTGGAACATAGTAAGTATGAAAAGAAGAATGATGCATGCAGCTTCAGGATATAAAACAAGCTACACAAGGGAGGAAAAGAACAAAAATACAGTAATGTGTTCCTAGTAAATACTTGTAAGATGAAGGCAAGTTATTTTATGCTTTATCTGTATACCAAGATGAAGACATCAAGCAACAGTTATGTTACAAATGGATAACCTGTTGAGCAGGAATAGGTAATCAGATAAATATACAGACAAAACCCAGTAAAAAACACAAAATTAGCATACTTACTATAAACCCTATAGTAAATAAATTAATAATAATAATTGTAATTGTGAATAGCATAAGGTACACTATTTTGAAAAAATATATAAATTCCACTGCAACAAGGTGTACCCAGTCAGTACACTTACAGCTCTTTTTTTGTTTTGCTGTAGTTTTTTGCACTCTGTATACACAGAGGCATGGCTTCCCTTTTTTTAGCTAAGCATTTCATCTGTGTAACTTTCCATGGTCAGGTGTCTGAGTAGTTGGACCTGTATCTTGCTCTGCCCTTATCTATATTGTGGTCGGCTGACACAAGGTAGGATTTTGATACTAGAAACCAAATAGGACCGTCCCGATTTGATTTACCTTGTCATAGTGAATGGACTTTATAATTTATGACTTAAATTGCGTTATTTACATGTATTGTTATAAGTTACTTACAGTTGTGCTCAAAAGGTTTACATACCCAGGCAGAATTTTTGCTTTCTTGGCCTTTTTTCAGAGAATATGAAAACATTTTTCTACACTCGTGGTTAGTGGTTGGGTGCAGCCATTTATTGTCAAACTACTCTGTTTTCTCTTTTCAAATCATGATGACAACCCAAAACATCCAAATGACCCTGATCAAAAGTTCACATACCCCATTTCTTAATACCATCTATTGCCCGCTCTAGCATCAATGACAGCTTGAAGTTTTTTGTGGTAGTTGAGGATAAGGTTCTTTATTTTCTCAGACAGTAAAGCTGCCCACTCTGCTTGGCAAAAAGCCTCCAGTTCCAGTAAATTTCTGGGCTGTCTAGCATGAATTGTGCACTTGAGATTTCCTCCGAGTGGCTCAATGATATTGAGGTTAAGAGACTGAGATGGCCACTCCAGAACCTTCACTTTGTTCTGCTGTAATGATTGACAGGTCGACTTTGCCTTGTGTTTTGGATCGTTGTCATGTTGGAACGTCCAAGTGCTTCCAATCCGCAGCTTCCAGCCTGATGAGTGCAAATTTGCCTCCAGTATTTGCTGATAATGTGTTGCATTCATCTTTCCTTCAACTTTGACCAAGCTTACTGTGCCTTTGTAGCTCACACATCCCCAAAACATCAGTGATCCACCTCCGTGCTTTACAGTAGGAATTGTGTTCCTTTCATCATAGACCTTGTTGACCTCCCTCCAAATGTAACATTTGTGGTTGTGGCCAGAAAGTTCAATTTTGGTCTCATCACTCCAAATTACCTTTCTCCAGAAGTTTTGAGTCTTGTCTCTGTGCTGTTTTGTGTATTGTAGGTGAGATACTTTGTGGCATTTGCACAGTAATGGCTTTCTTCTGGCGACTCAACCATGCAGCCCATTTTTCTTCAAGTGCCTCCTTATTGTGTATCTAGAAACAGCCACACCGCTTGTTTTCAGAGATTTCTGAATCTCAATTGATGTTATTTATGGGTTTTTCTTTGCATCCCAAACAATTTTCCTGGCAGTTGTGGACAAAATTTTTGTTGGTCTACCTGACCGTGGTTTTGTTTTTACAGAGCCCCTGATTTTCCATATTTTATCATGGTTTGAACACTGTTGTGTTGTGAGTTCATTTTTCCCTTCACCATTGAGGTCTGATGAACTCCCTCCTCTGGTGAAGGAAGATAGTGAGGCTGATTATCAAACACCTGGGCAGCTAGATGATGACTGGGTTGCTGGAATTGAGGACTGGATATAAGGCTGCCGACGCCCTTCCTCCTGACTGGTGATTTTCCTGCTGTATTCTTGGAGACCAGTCTGATTCCTGCTTCTCAAAGCTAAGTTTTTCTGCTCTGCTTTGTACTCTTCAGTTTTGTTTTTGTTTTGCCTTGTTTTTTGGGAGTTCTGCCATCCCCGGCTGGGGGTGAGCTGAATTCCATTTTTGTCTCTGATCTGTTGATCTTTTGCTCTCTGTCTTCAGAATATACCTGGGTGCTGATATAGTCTTTTGAAGCCTAGCGACTTCAGGGCCTGTTTTTCCTATCAGTCGGTTGGCTCATTTTGATAGGGTTTTTGTGGATGGCAAACAGAAGCTTTCCTATCCTGTCCTATGTAGTTAGCTTGGGCCCCATCATTTGCTCAACCAATCTTTCTATCTGTGTTAGTGTTTTCATCTTGCTTCACCGTCATTATATGTTGGGAGCTGCCTATTGCTTTGGGGTCTGCTCTGGGGCAGTTTAGTTTTTCCCCTTTCTGTCTTTAGGCTATCTAGTTCTCCGGCTGTGATCGAGGGGTCTAGGGCACCGTAAGAACCCCCCACGGCTACTGCTAGTTGTTGTGGATAGGTCCAGGGGTCTGCAATCCGATAGCTGCCAACCTCTCTGGTTTTTCTGGACTTAGCTGGTATTTTGTTTTTTCCTCCTTCGGTGACTCATCATAACACTGTTGACTTGCATTATCAATTCCTTGGTTATTTTTTTGTATCCCCTGCCTGTTTTATGCAGTTCAACTACCTTTGCCCATAGATCCGTTCACAATTCTTCTGCTTTCTCCTTGACTTCCAATCCAATAACGACAGTGGCTGGATGAAAGATGCAAGAGTCTGTCTGGATCCCAGAAACTCACTCAGCTTTTATGCACACAAACTGATTACAAGCAAACAGATCACAGGTGAGGATGATACCTTTAGTAGCCATTCAAACCCATTTGTGTCAACATCTGTGCATGTTATTAGGCCAAAATCACCAGAGTATGTAAACTTTTGATCAGGGTCATTTGGATGTTTTGGCTTGTCATTATGGTTTAAAAGGCTTAAACACAGTAGTTTGACAATAAATGGCTTCATCCAACCACTAACCATGAGTGGAGAAAAAGTTTTGGTGTTATCATTCATATTCTCTGAATAAAAGCCAAGAAAGCTAAAATTCTGCTGGGATATGTAAACTTTTGAGCATAACTGTATTTACTTACTACAGATTATAAGGTCATGTGTTTTTTTTCAAGTTTTCCTAAATACTTGTATATAAATCTGCTCAGTGACATGCTTCCCACAGATGTACAACATTTCCTTGAATAATAGGAGTTGGAAGTAAAGTTATTCATTTTTATTTGAAATAAACATGTTAATTTTTTTTTTATTTTAATGGCAGGTACACAAACACTATACAAAAGGATTCAATCTTTTTCTGAAAAAAAAAATAAAGTTTTGTACTTTCCAATAAATTAATTCGTCCCTTGAATACCTCCATAATGTGACATGCATTGCAGCATGCCAAAGTTCAGCTAGGCTATTGACTGATCCTGACATTTTGGGACCATCCTTCCACAATTTTCCCGGTGGACTTAACCTTTACTAGTCATGTTCCTCTGATAGCTTAACCTTTTGAAATTGGACGAGCACAATATAACCTCATTGCAGATGTTGGTCAAATGACCCTTAAAGAGCCACTATACATTTAAGCCATTGACTTCTCCAATGGCTATATTTAAGTTTGCCAGATATTATGAGAAGGGAACACATATATTTCTATCAGTCTCCTTATATACTTCGATTACTGTAAATGACTCTATAAAAATGTCATTAGCATCATTAGGTGTTTTTTTTTTCTTCTTCCCTTTAATGCACTAATCCATTCCCTAATTACTTGCCCCATAGAGACATAGCTATAAAACGTAACTATGCCTTGTTTGTGTTTTGCGCATTTTGCTTATCATGCAAGGCTTGGCAATCATTATTGCTAATAGAATATTAGTTTATTTTAATTCCCTCTTTTGTGATCATTTTAATAAAAATTCACTCTTCCTTTCCGAGTAATATGAAAGGAAACTGCGATGAGCTTTGTTCTCTAGCTCCCTTCATTTGCGTAATTAGTTTAATTATCATTGAAGCCTTAATGATGGAAACATAGTCTGTAGAGAAATGTTACATCGGATAAATCGCACTGCTTAGAACATTAGTCCCTGGTTTTGTAAAGACGGAACAGTCCTACTTATTTTATGCTATCATTTGTGGGGGATTTTTAAGTGACTTTTCTTTTTTTATCTTGTGGGCCTCATTACTATTTTTTTGCATCAAATTTTTCAAAATAGTTCATGCAGGTAAATGAATTTTTGAGTAAGATCAAAGATGTTCTTTTTCTTGTCTTTTACCTTTTTCAGCCAAAAATAGCCATCTGTGTGCCAAAAACGGATGGCTCACTTACATGTGCCGTATGGATGGCACACTGATTACACACTGATGACTCACTGATGGCACACTTATCACACTGGTACTGTTTTTTTTCCGGTAACGATATTATACGTACGTGTGAAGGGGCATTAAATGAAGGGGCAAATGAAATGATGAACCATTATTAGTACAGAGAAAAGATTCAAAGGCAATCATGAATTGGAGGCCATCATAATGTAATTTTTAGAATTTTTCTTGACCTTTATATAATCTTTGCATGCAATTAATTAATTTTTTTTAATTAACATAAACTATGCAGCCATACAGTTGGAAATTAATGTGTATACGGTATACTTTTAGAATACCAACTATTGTATATTTTATTGCCTTTTAGCTTAAAAAATCGAATGTATTAATTTATTTTATTCTTTAAGGTTATTATTAAAGGTCATTTTACAGACATTCCAGTTCAAACATTTTCTATTCCTTACTACAGGCTCCTCAGTTATAAATAAATATACAGAATCTTAATTATGCTTTTCCTTACCCAATTCTGAGATTGTGAGAAGTCTAAAACAAAACTTTTGCTAATGTTTTTTTTTAAGAAGGTCATAAATATAGACAAACATATATAAAATAACCCTGTATGGGCAGTGTTCCCAAACAAGTCACCTTTGCACCAACAATAATTTAAGGTGAGTCCTACTTTTTACCTTTCTGCATTTGGGATATTAGTCATTTCCTACACTTGCATATCCAAAGAAAACAGAAAGCAAAAAACACAAATATCCTGAACTAAAAGTAAAAAATATACTGCAAATAATGCATAAAGGTAATAATAATAATAAGGGTATTTAGTAAACATAATTTTGATCAAAATAATGTACAAGCCATCCCGCCACGTCACGGCAACCCTTGTGGGACAGCTTTTTTTTTTTTCCCTACTCTAGTATTTAAAACCTTATCACTTGCCAAGTGGCGTGAATGTGAATAAGGGTCGAGCGGCTGAACCACTTGTAACAGCTTAGGCCAGACTGGATGGCTTTACCAGCTCAGAAAAAGGGCGGTCACACCCCTATATGCACTGAATGCACAATGAAATGAATAAAAAACAAATCTGAACTGAGACAAGTAAGTTAATGTGTATGCACAATGTAAGTGCATTTTAACACATGACCATTAACCAGAGAAAACAGAAAGCAAAAAACACAAATATCCTGAACTAAAAGTAAAAAATATACTGCAAATAATGCATAAAGGTAATAATAATAATAAGGGTATTTAGTAAACATAATTTTGATCAAAATAATGTACAAGCCATCCCGCCACGTCACGGCAACCCTTGTGGGACAGTTCAGATTTGTTTTTTACTTGCATATCCAAGTCAGATATTTTGTTATTTGCACTGTTTCAAAATACTTGGTCCAAGGTACTATGGCTTGCTTCTAAGCGTGCTTTCACTTTGTGTTTAGGTACTCGCTCAGTGGCCTTGTTGCATCTTTGCTGGAGCGGCTGCAGGCTGCGATTTTTAGGCTCTGGGGGGCTAATATCCATGGTACTTTGCCTGCCTGAGAGTACCAGCATCCATCTGTCTGCTTTAGCTTGTCTGGTTGTCAAAAATGGGGGGGACCCCATGCCAGTTTTTAATTATTTAAATATTAAAAATAACAGCCTTGCTAAAGCTTACAGCTGAGGGTTTTGTATGGCTTGTTATCAAAAATACACGGTAAGCCACTCTGGGTTTTTTAAAATATTTATTTATAGCACTGGTGCAGGCTGATGAATAATTCCATCAGCCATCTCCTGCTCTCACAGTTAGTAGTGGCAGCAGGAGTAGGCTGATGGGAGTAGCAATCCCATTAGCCGACGCTAGTGACCCGAGGTAAACTTTATACCTCCAGTCACAGCTACGGGCTCACGCTGTCATCTGACAGCACAGGAGCCGCAGCGCTCTGACCGTGGTAAAGATCTTACTGCTGATCAGTATTTATCGTGCTGTCATGCAGATGACAGTGCTCTAAACACCTGGTATTCAGGGTGCCGAACCCAAACAGTAAAACGGACTTCTTGGGGAAGTCCGTGTATGGGGTCCGTGCCCGAACAGTAGGTGTTCTGTACGGATCCCAAACACTACTGTTCGGTTTGCCCATCTCTACTTGCCTCGAGTGACATGTCTGGCTGGATTTGTTTTCAATTGATTTATTTGTTCTTCTTGCCATCTATGGTATTTATAACATCCTTTTCCAGCACCAAATTTCAAAGGATTCATTTCCTCTGTCTTGTTACTTTATCGTCCAGGTGTTTCATCCATATGTTACCACTAAAAGACCAGATAATTTATTATCTTCATTGCCAGTGAAATGTTTCTTGATTTGAAGACATTGTCCAGTGACTTCATTGTTGATTTGCCCATAGCTATTCTCCTATTGACTTCCGGGGTTGTCACTGCACATTGACTGATCATCAATCTGAGTAGGTTGAAATCCTTTACAACTTCCAGTTCATCACAGTCCATCTCAAATGTGTCCTGGTAGTCTTTTTTTGTGTTGAGTAGCAGTCCCATGTTCGAGCTTTCTATCTTGACACTCTGTAATAAGTCCTTAATTTAATCTGCGCTTGTTGCTATCATTGTTGTATCATCTGCGCATTTAACATTGTTGATGATTCGTCCAGCAATTTTGATTCTTTCTTCTTTTTTGGCAAGTCCAGACTTCCAGAAAATAGCTTCTACGTGTAAATAGAAGAGAAATGGTAACAGAATGCAGCCTTGCCTGATGTCTCACTCTACTTTGAACCATGCGTGTCACTGTATTCCATTCTTGATCAATGCAAAGGATCCTAATGAGGCTGATCGGATGGATCAACAGACCCATATCCTTCATGGTATTCTGGTGATCAACACAGTTGAGGAATTGATCTCCTTGTATTCATTGGCCTTTTCCATTATCCATCTAATGTTAGCCATAACTAGGCAACCTGTAAGTACCGCAGCCTACAAGATACTAAAAATTCTATAATGGAACTACAAAAAGGGACATTTTATACATACATAATATTGTAGTAAAGTAAAATATTTTTCCCCTAATATGGGGCAATCAGAATCTACCTTACGGGGTTTTTGCCTTCCACTGGATCAACATGTTTGGTTATATTATAGGTTGAATTTGATGGACTTGTGTCTTCTTTCAGTCTTAAAACTGTAAAACAATGATATGAAGTTAAAACAGAAATGTTAACTTACATTTTTATTCGTTTTTTATTGAGTTTCTTTAAGTAAAAAATGTATCAGTAACTAAATCAATATAAATTACAAAAAAATGAATATAGGGGTCATCATGTGAAATCGTATTTCTAAGAGAAAGTCATAATTCTGAATGGTAAAATATACTGAACTTTTATACAGAAATTGCAGTTTTACATTTCAAATTATAGTGATAAAATTTGGAAATGGTGTAATAACGCCATTGAAATAGATTTTTATGTGTCTTATTGGGGATTTTGAGAAAGTCTCTGTTCATACAATTTCACCCTAAGTAAACCTTTCCAAAATATATAATATCCCTGAGCATATTGAAATGACATGATGTATTGCTTGCGCCTATCAGAATCAATTTCTAGAAGTGTGTAGAGCGTTTTAAACTAATATTAGGTAATTGGGAAGATTATATTCTGTTTATGAGTCTGTAGTGCCAAGGCATAAAATGAAGCTTTGGCTTCTGGAAACCTTTCATTCAATACATATATACTAATTAGCTTCCAATTCTATGATATTCTTCCCGCTTTGTCATTGATCGTTCTTTATGACTTCACAGTTAAGAATGTTTCCAATTTCACCATAAAAGATAAAGCATTTTTATTTGCCGTCTTCCATTCGTAATGTATTGCCACTGCAAGCAGCTGTCACCTGAAAAAATCCATTTATACTGAACCACACATAAAAATGTAGAGCATTTTTCTAACATAAAACAATGGGTTTTTTTTTGTTTTATTATTTAAACAACAAAGTCACCAGCTAATATGGCTAGTAAAAGTCCAATAACATTAAATTTGAGGTAATAATTATGTTAAATAGATTTTCTAATGAAGGCAACCCCCTTTTTTTAAATAATTTGGTGAACAAGGAAGAGCGTGGGGGAGACTTTATTCGAATAAAGTGTTTTTTATGTGTGTGTGTGTGTTTTTATTTTTTATTACTGGGTTACTAATGAATGTGTCTAATAGACACCTCTTCATTACTAACCCCAGAGGTTGATGGCAGACAATGATTGCCACCACACCAGGGCAATAGGGAAGAGTCAGGTAAAGTGCCAGAATTGGAACATCTAATGTGAAGAGCCAATCTGGGGCAGCTGAGCGCTGGTATTTTTAGGCTGGTAAGGGTCCAATAAGCAGAGACCTTACCAGCTTGATAATATCAGCCCACAGCTGTCTGCTTTATCTTCACTGGTTATCAAAAATAGGGGAGACTCTATGTAATTTTTTTTAACCCCTTAACCCCCAAGGGTGGTTTGCACATTCATGACCGGGCCAATTTTTACAATTCTGACCACTGTCCTTTATGAGGTAATAACTCTGAAACGCTTCCATGGATCCCGGTGATTCTGATAGTTTTCTCGAGACATATTGTACTTCATGCTAGTGGTAAAATTTCATTCATATAACTTGCGCTTATTTGTGAAAAAAACAGAAATTTGCCAAAAATTTTGAAAATTTCGCAATTTTCCAGCTTTGAATTTTTATGCCCTTAAATCACAGAGATACAGTGCACAAAAAACTTAATAAGTAACATTTCCCACATGTTTACTTTACATCAGCACAATTTTGGAACCAAAATTTTTTTTTGTTAGGAAGTTATAAGGGTTAAAAGTTGACCAGCGATTTCTCATTTTTGCAACACCATTTTATTTTTATGGACCACATCACATTTGAAGCCACTTTAAGGGGTCTATATGATAGAAAATACCCAAAAATGACATCATTCTAAAAACTGCACCCCTTAAGGTGCTCAAAACCACATTCAAGAAGTTTATTAACCCTTCAGGTGCGTCACAGGAATTTTTTGAATATTTAAAAAAAAATGGACATTTAACTTTTTTTCACAAAGAAAATACATCAGGTTCAATTTTTTTTTATTTTACCAAGGGTAACAGGAGAAATTGGACTGCAAAAGTTATTGTGCAGTTTGTCCTCAGTACGCTGATCCTGATGTGTGGGGGGAACCACTGCTTCGGCGCATGGCAGAGCTCAGAAGAGAAGGAGCGCCGTTTGACTTTTTCAATGCAAAATTGGCTGGAAGTCAGATCGGATGCCATGTCACGTTTGGAGAGCCCCTGATGTACCTAAACAGTGGAAACCTCCCACAAGTGACCCCATTTTGGAAACTAGACCCCCAAGGAACTTATCTAGATATGTGGTGAGAACTTTGAACCCACAAGGGCTTCACAGAAGTTTATAACGTACAGCGGTACAATTAAAAAATCATATTTTTTCCACAAAAATGATCTTTTCACCCCCAATTTTTATTTTCCCAAAGGTAACAACACCCTAAAAGTTATTGTGCAATTTGTCCTGAGTACGCTGATACCCCATATGTGGGTGTAAATGACTATTTCGACACATGGCAGAGCTCAGAAGGGAAGCAGTGCCATTTGACTTTTTTTGGCTTGAATTGAGATCGGACACCATGTCGCGATTGGAAAACCCCTGATGTACCAAAACAGTGGAAACCCTCCACAATGACACCATTTTAGAAACTAGACCCCCTAAGGAACTTATCTAGATGTGTGGTGAGAACTTTGAACCCCTAAGGGCTTCACAGAAGTTTATAACGTACAGCCGTATAATTAAAAAATCATATTTTTTCCACAAAAATGATCTTTTCACCCTCAATTCTTATTTTTCCAAGGGTAACAGGACCCTAAAAGTTATTGTGCATTTTGTCCTGAGTGCGCTGATACCCCACATGTGGGGGTAAACCACTATTTGGGTGCATGGCAGAGCTCAGAAGGGAAGCAGCGCCATTTGACTGGAATTGAGATCGGACACCATGTCGCGTTTGGAAAGCCCCTGATGTACCAAAACAGTAGAAACCCCCAACAAATGACACCATTTTGGAAACTAGACCCCCCCAAGGAACTTATCTAGATGTGTGGTGAGCACTTTGAACCCCCCAGTGCTTCACAGAAGTTTATAACGCCCAGGCGTGAAAATAAAAAAATCGTATTTTTTCCACAAACATGATCTTTTAGTCCCCATTTTTTTTCATTTTCCCAAGGGTAACAGGAGAAATTGGACCCCAAAAGTTGTTGTCCAATTTGTCCTGAGTACGCTGATACCCCATATGTGGGAGAAAACTACTGTATGGGCACACATCGGAGCTCGGAAAGGAAGTAGTGACATTTTGGAATGCAGACTTTGATGGAATGGTCTGCAGGTGTCATGTTGCCTTTGGAGAGCTCCTAATGTACCTAAACTATTGAAACTCCCCACAAGTGACCCCATTTTGGAAACTAGACCCCCCACGGAACTTAGCTAGATGTGTGGTGAGCACTTTGAACCCCCAAGTGCTTCACAGAAGTTTATAACGCCCGGGCGTGAAAAGAAAAAATTATTTTTTTCCACAAAAATGATATTTTTCCTAACGGTAACAGGAGAATTTGGACCCCAAAAGTTGTTTTGCAATTTGTCCTGAGGAAGCTGATACCCTATATGTGGGGGTAAAACACTGTTTGGGTGCATGGCAGAGCTTGGAAGGAAAGGAGCACCATTTGACTTTTTCAATGCAGAATTGGCTGGAATTAAGATCAGATGCCATGTTGCGTTTGGAGAGCACCTGATGTGCCCAAACAGTGGAAACCCCCCAATTATAACTCCAACCCTAACCCCAACACACCCCTAACCCTAATCTCAGCCCTAACCCTAGCCGTAACCCTAGCCCTAACCCTAACCCTAGCCCAAACCTTAGCCCTAGCCCTAACCCTAGCCCTAGCCCTAACCCTAACCCTAACCCTAATGGGAAAATGGAAATAAATACATTTTCTTTTAATTTTATTATTTTTCCCTAACTAAAGAGGTGATAACGGGGGGTTTGATTTACTATTTATAACGGGTTTTTATTTTTGGCGGCTCTCGCACGCTAAAAGACGCTTTTTATTGTAAAAATAGTTTTTGCATCACCACATATTGAGAGCTATAATTTTTCCATATTTTGACCCACAGAGTTATGTGAGGTCTCAATTTTTGCGGGATGAGTTGACGTTTTTATTGGTATCATTTTTGGGCACATGACATCTTTTGATCGCTTTTTATTCCGATTTTTGGGACGCAGAATGAACAAAAACCAGCGTTTCATGAATTTCTTTTGGGGGGTGCGTTTACACCGTTCCGCCTGCAGTAAAATTGATAAAGTGCTTTTATTCTTCGGGTCAGTATGGTTGCAGTGATACCTCATTTAGGTCTTTTTTTATGTTTTGGCGCTTTTATGCAATGAAAACAATTTTATATAAAAAAATAATTATTTTTGCATCGCTTTATTCTGCGAGCTATAACTTTTTTATTTTTTTGCTGATGATGCTGTATGGCATCTCGTTTTTTGCAGGACAAGATGACGTTTTCAGCAGTACCATGGATATTTATATGCGTCTTTTTGATCGCGCGTTATTGCACTTTTTGTTCGGCAGTATGATAATAAATCATTATTTTTTGCTTAGTTTTTTATTTTTATTTTTTAAGGGGTTTGCTAAAGGGGTTAACTAATGGGACAGTTTTATAGGGCGGGTCATTACGGACGCGGTGATACCAAATATATGTACTTTAATTTATTTATTTTCTTTATTATCAAAAAATGAATTTATTAGGGAATATTTTTTTTTTATTTATTTAGTGATTTTTTTTAAATTATTTTTACACTTTTTTTTTAACGTTATTACATTGTCCCAGGTGGGACATCACTGTCCTGTGACAGATCACTGATCTGTCACATCACAGATCACTGTGACAGATCAGCGATCTGTTACAGGCACTGAACAAGGATTCCTCCTTGCCTGCGCTTTGCAGGCACTGAGGAAGCCAGCTCCCTGCAGGCCCCCGAAGGTCCCCGTCACCATCTTGGATTCGGGGACCTGCAGGGATGGAGCCCCCCGCAGCAGTGCTTCACATTGCGCTGCTGTGGGGGGCTCAGGGAAGCATGAAGGGAGCCCTCTCCCTGCCGATGCTTCCCTTTAACCCCCCGGTACACTGCGATCGTGTTTGATCGCGGTGTGCAAGGGGTTAACGTGTTCGGGGCGGTCCGTGACCGCCCCTGACACATTGTGCTGGGTGTCAGCTGTGATAATCTACTGACACCCGGCCGCGATCAGCGGTGCTCACCACGTGGGCGCCGCTGATCGCTGTGACGTACTATCCCGTCCCTGGGAATTAAGTCCCAGGGCACATGGACGGGATAGTACGTCACATGACAGAAAGGGGTTAATTAAATATGTATTTATTTATTAAAACCAGGCTAAAAACACTTGCATAAATGCACTTACAATGCATGGGCTTTTTTTAAAACTGTAGATTGATCCTACTGATAGACTCCCTTTAATAAAATCAACTTTTACTGAATCTTTTCCAAAAACCCTTGTGCTGCTCAGCTTCTTCTTCTCTTTACCATGTAGGTACAAAGTGACAGGTTTCTTGTAATGAATCCCAGTGATAGATTTTTCCTAAAATGCCATCGAAAACCCCAATTAACATAAGGTGGTATAACATCCTTTACATGGACATTCTTAGCTCCCCTTCTTCTAAGTCCGGATATCCTCTTTCTCACATCACTTAATCTTTCTATGGTGTGATTGTTTTTGTATAAGTAACTTATTTTTCCTTTTATGACAAAGGCTGAAGACTTCCAGGCATAAAATATTTTGCAGTAGATTAAAAGTGACATGTTGATTTGCAACAAACTTTGTGGATTCCTCTCTTTTTTTGCTGGATGCCTGAGGCTTTCTACAGTCCGATGAGCAAAAAGCACGTCCAAGTTATATTCTCTAACTTCCCCTCTTGAAATCTTTATTTTCTTTCTAAATATATTCCAGAGAGAAGCGCACATTAGGCACCAACACTATCTATTACACTACTTTTATGAACTGGCAATAGAACAGATAAACCAGAAGCAAATATGGATTTTACAGGAAAAAATGTCAGGAAACATTCTTTCTTTCTGAGTAGGTTGAAGGCAAAATAAAAAAGCCAGAAAAAAAAACTCCACCACCCCTTAGGCTAAGAATTCACTCCTTCTGTTAGGAATATCTGTCGCGATCGTTCTCCACTAGTTTCCTGACTTCCCTGACGATCCGTCCTTGCTGGGGGTGGAGCTATCGTGCACATGGATGGTGCAAGTACACATGGTGGTTTCTCTTGTGTGGAAGTAGTGAGTAATGTGGGCCGGAAGACATGGTACACTGTGTTTCCTGGTTGCAGGCAACACAGAATGCTGCCTGTGTTGGGAATGTATGCACCCTTCTGTTCAGGTGAGGAGGAAGTGGCTCCCTGGACATGACTGTGAGGAATACATCACCTGATTTTTATCTTTAGCATTGGGCTGGTTATTTAAATCCTGCTCCTTTCCAGTATAGTGCTGTTTATTAAGTTCCCTTGCATAGTAGTGGGATTAATTCTTCTTGGTGAAGTTTAGATTGCTATTTTTTTCCTTAGCTTTTGTTTTTGGTTTCCCTTTTGCTTATTGTTTTGGTTTAATGCTTCTAGCTTTGGACTTACTGTGATATCCTTACTAACATCATCTGCGTCACCTGTAGAGATGAGTGAATTTGCTCGGATTTTGGCCCTCAATCTGATTTTGACATATTCGTGCCATATTCAAACACTATTCGGGCCAAATGCATGTCTTATGAATGGTTCCGAACATATTCGGTAATTTCTACTCCCATTGACTCTAATGGCTTTCGGCTGTGTTAGACAAATATTGCAAAAACAATATTCAAATCCGATCATATTCGGAACAAGATCCAAACAAATTCACACTCTGGGAATGGCTCTGTAAAGCCCCCTCCTTATTAGAAATGGGTGAAAAATATCCCAACCATTTGGACTTGCCTAGCAGTGGTGGATTGCGCTTAGTGCTTCTGTGATTGCCTATTTGCTGGTCCTGCTGGTCCTGTGCGACCCAGTACTGAATAGATTAACACCATCATTAATAAAGCATACACACATACATTAATTTTTTTTAAACTAACTTGCCACTTAACCTAACACATCAAGACAGTTGTTGAGTTACAGATTTTTGCGCCAAGATATTTTGCTACATCTTGGTATGTGCGCCATGTAAAAAAAAATTGCTACATCTGTATTGATAGATATCTACAATCATAGAAATCAATATAATGTTTTCCTCTTTGGAATTGATATTGGAGTTTGAAATTTCCAGCAAGTGACTAAAATCAATAGTTTTATAGTGAATGCGCCAGTGCTTAAAACATTTTAAGACAGCGATGATATTGAGAGTGATTTCTCATCCCGGGCATTGTTCATATAGATCAGTGTCAGCCCAGTGACAGTCCTTTTTAAGGAAGATGAAATGTAATTCCATTTATGGTTTCCTCAACTGTATCAGCATCAGTCACCTTACCGGTCTTTTCATTGAACAGAGTGTGGTTCTCGTAGATACTGAGTTATGATGACAGTAAGAGCTAAAATATGCCGTTCACTGCACGGAGAATGCAACTTGCAGCAAAGTTTCTCTCTAATAGGTAATGCATTAAACATATTTTTATTGGTTTAGGCCGGTTTCACATTAGCGCTTTTTAAGCGCACGCACGGCCGCGGGTAGCTCCGCCCCCGAGCCGGCTCTCTGCCCGGCATGCCCGCCCCTTGCTTGTAGCGCCGCCTACTAGCGGACAGCGGCGCCTGCGATCGGCGCACCCTATCTTTAGCATAGGGTGCGCAGATCGTGCGCAGGCCGTGCGCTAGTTGCGCTTTGACCTGCGCTGCGCACTTTTGACGGTGCGCCGTGCGCGCCAAAATCAAACTTTTCGGATTTTGGCGCGCACGGCGCACCGTCAAAAGTGCGCAGCGCAGGTCAAAGCGCAACTAGCGCACGGCCTGCGCACGATCTGCGCACCCTATGCTAAAGATAGGGTGCGCCGATCGCAGGCGCCGCTGTCCGCTAGTAGGCAGCGCTACAAGCAAGGGGCGGGCATGCCGGGCAGAGAGCCGGCTCGGGGGCGGAGCTACCCCCGGCCGTGCGTGCGCTTAAAAAGCGCTAATGTGAAACCGGCCTTACTTAAAAGAATTGTCTACTTTAGGGATTTTTTTTTTTTTTTAGAAACGTTCCTCCAAAATAGGCTGTTCATATTTTGTCTCACTGCTAAAATTCTCAGAAAACATCCGAGCTGTAATATGTGGAGGAACCTAGCATCAAGTGTTTACTTCTTATGTATTGCCACCACTGACAAAATGGAATATTACTTGGCATTAGAGATGGATAAATAAATTAAAATGGAATTGAATTTTACTAGAATATTACAAAAATCTGCATTCGCTAAAATGGGGCTTTTTTTTGGGGGGAGTCGCTTCCACGTGGATTCAGCAAAACCATAAAAGGTTGATAAAGTGTTAAAAAATAAAAAAAAATGTTATTGCTTGCCTCTCTGCATCACCAGTCTAGACCTCGCTGCATTTTCAGATCATTCTGAAATTGTGCTGAAATCTGCTCAAGCGCGCAAAAGGGTACAGCGTCATGTTGTTACATTGAGCGGTGGCAATCTAAAGACGTGGCAAGGACCGGACAGGTTGTAAACAGGTGCACCGGAGGTGAAGACTCAGAGGTTACTTGAACCAATCGATTATTTATTTACTACAAACAGTTTAGGTGAACAGAAATGAAATGTCTAAAGGTTTAGTGATTTGCAAAAAATGTTAAACTAATTTACAAACTGTGGGTTTTTATTCCAGGTATAGTATCTTTGTTTTACAATACAATTTTGAAACATAATTTTAACTAACTAATATAACAAATTATATTTCTACTGGAACCTTAGTATGTCAAAGTTTGTGCGGTAGTCTAAACCGTTGTTACCTAAACACAAAGTCTGTCGTGGTAGTCACTTCAGCTTGCCTCAATAGGAGTTAGTTCTGTTTTTCCTTTAGGCCACAAGACTATTGCCATAGTTTACTAACTAGTCACTTCACCAACATGCCGTCCCGGCTGCCTCTTTCTACTGGCGCGTAACCCGGGTCCTCTTAGGTCTCTGAATCTTCAACTCAATTGTACATACCCTTATAACCGCTCACCAGATAGTCTGTATCCCTTTAACCACTCACTGGATTATCGGCAGCCCTTTAACTGCTCACTGGATTGTCCATATCTCTTTAATCACTCACTAGATTGTCCGTATTCCTTTGACAGCTCTCTGGATGTCCCCCATCCTACCTACTGCATCACCTGAGTGGTTCTCCACTTAGTTACTCAGGCTTCTTTGTCTGTGCAAAGGATGTAGTATTGCCGCTCTCCTATCTCATAAACATGGCTTTAAGTCAGTTCGGTTAGCACTGCACATCTTACCTGACACAGGTCCAGGCGATGACTTCTCCTCTGCTTTTTATATTTTTTAACTGTGACACAGCTTGTGACATGACCTTGTGCCTCTTACTTCTGCTTCCTACCTGGCAACACACACTTTCTAGTTCCTGCTTGATGTCTTTTTGTTCCCGTTCTTATACTCTCCTGTCGCTAGATGGCAGTTTTCATTTACTTAGTCTGTATCGTGCATTCAGCTGTATAAGTCTTTCACCTCCTTACAAGCTGACGGTGAGGAGCAGAGGGGCCAGAAAGGTGAACAGAGAGGTGAGTGTAAGTGGGGGGGGTTTATTTTTACATCTAACGTTTATTGTGCTCTGAGAGCTGGAGAGAACAGGTAAATTCAAATTATCTATATTTGACATCCATCGAATTAAATGGATTGTTTACGCCAAGGGTGGACATATGGACCCTCAGGGACCCAAGAGGTAAGGCGGGACATTTCTACTTCCAAAACAGGTGGAATTCTGCATTATGATGAGCCATTGGGCTGCAAGGGTCCATGTATTTTTCTTACAAAGGGACCCTTTTTGGTCTGTGTCCCATAGTGGTTTACGCAAAGAATGTTTTTCAAAATTTCTGATTGAAAAATGCCATTTCTGGCTGAAATATTGTTTTTTTTATAACTATTCAAAGAAGAAGCAATAAATAAAATATTTGTGGAATATCTGACGCATTGGAAGACCAATTTCTATAGTTAAATTAAGTGACTGGTAAAAGAGTTGCTTCCAAGAAAAAATAAATCTTCAGTAGTGGGGAAGGGATTCCAGTACAGAACCAAATGATGCCTTTGTTAGGATCTCTTTTCATTTATTCACCCATCTCTAAAGCCAAACAGCACATTCTGTCTGTGGTGGCATTGCAGGAATCGTAGACACTTGAACTAAGGTTCCCCACAGGCTACCGCTATTTGTTGGGGATTTTAGCAGCGAGACAAAATGTGAACAGCCTATTTTTGGGGAAACCTTCTGGAAAAAAAATATTCCCTAAAACAGACACACAGTTCCTTTAAAGGGAACCTGGCTCCAGGTTTTCCCCATTTGTTTTGTACATCCAGCATATTGAAGCCCTCTTTTACAGCATATTAGAAAGCTAAACGTTAAGTCCCCAATCCCCGCAAGGCACAAAAGAAGACCTATTTTTATACTCACAGAAGGCGCGGTCTGGTCCAATGTGCATCTCTGGTCTTGATTCTGTTCTTCCTCTATTCACTGCCCTCTTTCCCTGCTTCGTGTGGATGACGCACCCTATGTCATCTACACAGTGTTCCGCATCGCGCTCCTGTGCAGGTGTACTTCTCTCTGCTCTGCTGAGGTCAGAGCAAAGCACTATAGTGCGCATACGCCAGCTTTACTTGCGAGTCATCAGCATTCTTCGGCTTTTCCTGGCGCATTCATACTACAGTACTTTGCTCTGCCGCCGGCAGGTCAGAGAGAAATGCACCTGCTCAGGACTGTGATGGAGGACACTGTGTGGGTGACATAGCAAGCATCATACACATGAAGCAGGGAAGGAGGGCGGCAGCGATTGTAGAAGAGTAGGCACCAGATCAAGACCAGAAACACTCATCGGACCGGACCATGCCATCTGTGAGTGTAATAAAAAGTCTTTTATGTGCCTTGCAGAGTGGATGGGGGATAAACATACATCATAGTAGAATGCTGTGAAAGAGGGCTGATAGGTGCTGGCATAGCTATATGGGGAAAACCTGGAGACAGATTCCCTTCAAGTAATCCTTTAACAGTACAAACGATTGGGCTGAGCAGAAGAAAGTAGTAAGAGACCATTGTGGGTATTCATCAGATCCTGGACATCAGCATTTACTACATATAATCTTATAAGATGATCCCTGTAAAAGAGAATAATTAACCAAAAAGATAAATATGTAGAAAGCAGTGTTAAGAATACTGCCCATCATTGTGAATTAGCAAAGAATGAACTGCAAATGTAGGTAGACTAAGTATTCTCCATAAGCCAGAACATAAGAATGAAAGTGCATAAAATGATCATCTTAAGAGACTCAGGTATAATCCTCAAGATCGGGATCCTTGAATATGGAAATAAATGATATTATACAGATGTTGATTACCATTTTTATATCTCCTGTAGCCATTGTGCCGAATGAAATTCTTCTCATGCCTTTGTGTGAATTTTCGGCATACTGAGGGCTTGCAACATAAAAAGATAAAAAAAAAGAAAAAGAAAAAAGAAGTTAACTGTAAGCTAATAAATTCAAGCCAGGATCTTTGTATCAGTGACCAATTACCAATTCACTGACTGTCGATGTGATGTGAAGTGAAACCATTCGCCCTCCAGGGAGACTTTGCCTTAATACCATAGTTTTATCCATCTGATTTTTCTGCTGTGTTTTTACATCCTGTACTGTAAAGTAATGACCTCCACTCAAAGCTATGTAAAGCTTCATAAAACGTGTGAAGTCTTTTGCTCTGAAATCACTACTTCTCATCTACCTCATCACAACATGAAATATCTAGGTTTAATATTCGGCCAGGCTATAGACACGCACCGGCAATCTCAAAATGGCCTTTTGTCTGGATAAACCTATGCTTCCTATCTACAATGTGCAGAAAACTTTCAGAGGTACAACGTCTCAAATCAGAAGTTTTCACCATATAGAAGATGGAGGATGTACACGAAAGACTTCAGACTTTTATTTTAAATATTGTATATGCGGAGCTGTCAATGGGCCTAGCATATAAAAGTTCCACATGTGCTACAGTATACCATAGGTTTAATATTATAGGTATCATTAACAGTGTAGCAGACACACACATGTGGTCAAAATTGTTGGTAACCCTCGTTTAATGATAGAAAAACCTACAATGGTCACAGAAATAACTTCAATCTGACAAAAGTAATAATGAATTAAAAATCTATTAAAATGAACAAATGAAAGTCAGACATTGCTTTTCAAACATGCTTCCACAGAATTAAAAAAAAAATAAAACTCGTGAAATAGGCCTGGACAGAAATGATGATACCCTTAACTTAATATTTTGTTGCACAACCTTTTGAGACAATCCCTGCAATCAAATGATTACTGTAGCTGTCAATGAGACTTCTGCACATCTCGACAGGTATTGTGGCCCACTCCTCCAGAGCAAACTGCTCCAGTTGTCTCATGTTTGAAGGTTGCCTTTTCCAGACGGCATGTTTCAGCTCTTTCCAAAGATGCTCAATAAGATTTAGGTCACGGATCATAGAAGACCACTTCAGAATAGTCCAATGTTTTCATCTTAGCCATTCTTGGGTGTTTTTAGCTGAGTGTTTTGGGTCATTATCCTGTTGCAAGACCCATGACCTGCGACTGAGACCAAGCTTTCTGACACTGGGCAGCTCATTGCTCTCTAGAATTGTCATGGTCACGTGTGTGTCTGGGCGCAGGTGTTACCGCAAGGCGAACCCATAACACACGTGACCCTGGATACAGCGCCTCCAGTGGGGCGAATTTAAATAATAATACGTGCAGGTGGATACGCCGCCTCCACCTGGCGACTTTAGGTATTACACGTTATACATACAATATCTGGAAACACCGCCTCCAGTAAGGCGCATTTAAATAATAAAGGGGGGAACCTGGGTAACTTTAACAATGGTGGGCCCTGCAATAGGGAAAAGGTAATTGGAGACCTCCTGAGCTCCCCTGAGCCAGTGTCCCTGCACTCCTAACGTTCCCTATGCCGGTTTCGCACCGGGCGCCGCACGCGTACCTCAACGCCCTAGCTCGCCCTGACCCTAAACCCTCACTAGGGAATAGGTTGGTGCGGAAACTAATCCCACCACTGCACTAATAACACACATGAGGAAAGAGACAATACAGGGGAAACACCACTTAGCTTTGCTCTGTTGCGTGCGCTCCTAGCGACAGAGCCCTCCACCTGGGTGCATCTTCTCCTCCACCCGGATCCATCACCATAACAGGATCCTTCACCTTAGTGCAACCTTGGAGCAGAGTCCAACACCAGTTGCAGCTGCTTAGAACCAGAGTCCCAAGGATGAGTTCAGCTGCTGACATGAAGTCGAGCATGCTTGAGTCCAGCTCAGCGGCCAAGTCCCACATGGTGAGTGCCACTCTCCATAGTCGCCACTCCACCAGCCCATGCAGACACTTCCCGCTGACACCATCACTGCGACTCCACCACGCCATGCCAGCCCTTCGTCCAGACACCATAGCTGAAACACATCCCCCCTGGCTAAGCTGCGCAGGACTCCTCACCAGCTCCATCCTTCATCCAGGCTCTCCAAAAACAGAGTGAACACAAACTCACAATATCACAGGCAGTGATTGCACACCTCTAGCACACCTTTATAGGGTGTAACACCTGATACATGATTAAGTGCACAAAACCTAAAGTGCAATATCAAAACCACCACCGGGGACAGTCAAGACACCTTGGAACTTTCCAAAGTAAAAAAAGTTCACCCAGTGATTTAAAACTGTCAGATCACTTCAGATCATGACAGTAATCGCTTGATAGTCTTAAGATTTCATTGTACCCTGCACAGATTCTAGACACCCTGTGCCATATGCAGCAAAGTAGCCCCAGAACATAACAGAGCCTCCTTCATGTTTCACAGTAGGGGCAGTGTTCTTTTCTTGATATGCCTCATTTTTTCATCAGTGAACATAGAGCTGATGTGCCTTGCCAAAAAATTCTATTATTGTCTCATCTATCCATAGGACATTGTCCCTGAAGCTTTGTTGCTTGTCAACATGTAGTTTGAGAGATTCCAGTCTGGCTATTTCATGATTTTTTTCAATAATGTTGTCCTTCTTGGTTGTTTCCCATGAAGTTCACTTTGGCTCATACAACAACGGATGGTGCGATCTGACATTGATGTCAATCTGAGAATGTGCTGGGGACAGCGCATGCTCAGACTGAGAATTCAGCAACGAGATCTCATCCAAAGATCTTGGGAGACGAGATCTCAGCATCCGAGATCTCAATCTGAGCACGCGCCGAACCGGCGACCATTTTCCCGGAGGCCACCGCATCGCAGTAATGGATATACAGTGGCTCCGGGCTTTCAGAAAATGCCAGCGGAGCCCCCCGCACCACAGAGCACCACAGCTATTTTCACCCGCAGCGGTGCACATCGGAACACCCCCACATCCCAGCCTGAGGCCTTCAGCAACATGCAACTCTTGCCTCCTCCAGCAGCGACTCTGGAATCTAGCTTAACCGCAGCCACCACCCCCGGTAAGCAATAATATGCATGGTTTAAAAGAGGCACCACCATTTTATTAAAAAAACATTTTTTTTTTCCTATTTTTCTCTTCAAAATTTGGGGTGCGTCTTATAATCCGGTGTGTCTTATAATTAGCAAAATATGATATTCCCTTAGAGAAAAGGAGAGAAAAATTTGGCATTTTCGAGGTGTAATAGTATGCTATCTGAGGCACAACTCTAGGAGCAGTATACACAAGATGGAAATGGATGTAGCCAACCTTGTGTGTTGTAGGAAGTTGATACAGAGGAGTTCCTGCAGTGTTGCGGTAAAAGATCTAGATGAACGGCGCTCCCACAGATGGGAAATGGTAAAAATGGAGAGAGATCAAAAAAGATCTAACAAATATGTATATATTTAAAGGGAATCTGACACCCCCTGGATGATTTTGATCTATTACTATAGGCATGCAGGTAATAGAATTATTAAACCTGTCTTGCCTGTATGACTCATAGCTGAGGTGTTGATCTTGAAAAATTAATTTATAATGTTATATGCTAATGATTTCTTCCAGGGTCCATGGTATGCAGTGCCTGGAACAAATCACTGCTTCCTGCCTTCATTATAATGGTACCCCTCCCATCAGCATCCCACTGACCTGTTTGGCGCTGTAATCCCACGCATGCGCTATGCATGTGCATGGTTACGCGATCCTTGTTGGCCCTCCTATGGGCAATGCCTGCATTGATCTTCTGCACTGGACACTGCACAGTAGCCTTATTCCATTAGCTATGTGGCCCGATGAGTACTTGGTAATTACACCCCTGATAAATCCCTAGAAAAGGTCTTACTCATGTACCGTATAGCCTCATAGAACCTGGCACAATAATTTCTTTGTCGTTTTCTTCTCTCAAAATACTAATTAGATTTCTCCTACTGAAAGATGATGACGCCTAGAACAAATCGTTAAAAGTTATGAATGTTAATTGTTTCAATTGTTTTAATGTTAATTACAAAAGAATGAAAAAATAATACAATATACAATATGGATCAAAATATAAAAATTGTTCTGCCATTTCAACAGCTTCTATTCAGACCTATGTATTTCCATGGTCACACACTAAAAGCAAATTCTTATTCTGTTAAAGAGTAAACTTCATTATAAATATCTTTTTTTATAAATCAATAGTACATGTGAAAATAAGAAACTTTGTAGTACTGTATCAAAGAAATCTGCTTCTTTTCCCTTCTGGAAGAAAAAAAATGGAAATTAGGGTTCACTGAGCTGCCAACGGTAACCGATGGATGAAACCAGGAGACCAAGGATATTTTTATGCAGTTTATTGTCAACACATTTCAAAGTTATAAAACTTGTTTATTATGACAAACCACAAGCATTGCCAAAGTCGTCTGCTACCTCTGCTCACACCATGTACAATAATATGGATATATAAGAAGCAGCGAGCATGGCCTAGGGCAAAAGATGATCTGATTCTAGCTCTGATGTGTCGCTTGGTTCAGCATTCAAATGATTGCACCATGTTCTCTGGTGTTCATGTGTGGGGAGGAGGACCCCTATATAGTGATTGGGCCAGAACCAGGGGGACCGCCATCAGGGTTATTGAAGAAACCACATCAGGGGAATTACAAAGGGAGACATGTGATTGAAGTTGTCAGGGCAACAGGGGGCGGGGCGAGGGTAAAAGGAGCAGGGGGCGCGCTAAGGTGGCAGTTGAAGGAGAGCCTGACAGGAAGGAGAGAGCCGTGCGGCAGAGAGAGGACTGTGGCAACTGACGGTGTGGAAAAGAGAGACAGGCAGGAGACTGAAAAGGGAAAATTTGAGACTGACCGAAGGTTGATGCGTAAGAGACTCTCCCCGGGAGTTTCCCCCCACAAACATTCAGATAAAGTGACGGCCGCTGATTCCCTCCGTGGTGTGACAGGACCGGGATCTCAGGCGACCGCTGCGACGACACAGCAATCCGGTACAGTGGCCAGGACACTGCCCCCCTGTCTTCTCCCACAGCTGCGGCCCCGTCATCACCGACCTCAGGGGACGTCACCTCGCTATAGGTGGCCGCATAGCCCCGTCCCGGTTACTGAGGGGACACTGAGCAGAATTTGTTAACGTTTATGTTTTTGAAACTGCGTCATGACCTGGCTGGGGAACGAGCGCCTCTAAACGGACGCCTGGGAGATTGACCCCCCGAACAGTCTCTTCAGGGCCTGCTGTGCTCCCACCGTTCCCATTTCTTCAGGGCCTGTTGTGCCCCACCGTGCCAGCTTCTTCAGGGCCCGTTGTGCCCCACCGACCCCATTTCTTCAGGGCCCGTTGCGCCCCACCGTCCAGTTTCTTCAGGGCCTGTTGCGCCCCATCGTTCCGGTTTCTTCAGGGCCTGTTGTGCCCCATCGTTCCGGTTTCTACAGGGCCCGTTGCGCCCCACCGTCCAGTTTCTTCAGGGCCTGCTGCGCCCCATCGTTCTGGTCTCTTCGGGGCTGGACAAGCACAAGTCCTTCCGGGAAGTCGTGGATTACAAGGCAGCCACATCTGCAACCCCTGAGTGGTCGTGAACTCGAGCGACGCCCGGAAGGCTAAGTGTATTATAGAAAAAATAAGGATCCTTTTTGTTTTTAATGTTGTTTTACGAGTCCCTGCGAGGACAAATAGGTGTTTCCCCTTTGTCTGATTGAAGCAGTTTAGCCCTTGCGGCTTTAAAACTTATAAAAGTTTATTTCACCCCACATTCAGTCTCGTGTCTCGTCACTGCATCCTGTGAGCCTGCTCGAACCCTACACTTGGCGTAGTCGGCAGGATGCAGTCTCCGAGCGCGGACAGTGGTGGCCCCGAACATGGGGGAGCTGTCAGGCTAGTTTCACACTTGCTTTTTTTTGCAGCGCGTTTTTCCCGCAAAAAAAGCATTGAAAAAACGCATACATAAGCATACAACTGCTGCGTTTTTTTCAAGCATTTTTATGAGCATGCATGAAAAAAACGCAGCGTTTTTATGCGTTTGTATGCGTTTTTAGCGCGTTTTTACCGCGTTTGCGTTTTTTTCCAACATTTTTAGGTGGCCCCTCACACTACCCAAACCATGACTTTACTAACCCTAACCCTGACCCTAACCCTAACCCTGACCCTAACCCTAACCCTAACCCTGACCCTAACCCTTAACCAAATCATACTTAACCCTAACCCAAACCCTAAACCCTAACTAACCCTAACCCTAACCCTAACCCTGACCCTAACCCTAACCCTAACCCTGACCCTAACCCTAACCCTAACCCTGACCCTAACCCTAACCCTAACCCTGACCCTAACCCTTAACAAAACCATACTTAACCCTGACCCTAACCCTAACCCTAACCCTAACCCTAATCCTGACCCTAACCCTGACCCTAACCCTAACCCTAACCCTAACCCTGACCCTAACCCTTAACAAAACCATACTTAACCCTAATCCTGACCCTAACCCTGACCCTAATCCTTAACAAAACCATACTTAACCCTAATCCTGACCCTAACCCTGACCTTAACCCTAACCCTAACCCTGACCCTAACCCTAACCCTAACCCTAACCCTGACCCTAACCCTTAACAAAACCATACTTAACCCTAATCCTGACCCTAACCCTGACCCTAATCCTTAACAAAACCATACTTAACCCTAATCCTGACCCTAACCCTGACCCTAACCCTAACCCTAACCCTAACCCTGACCCTAACCCTAACCCTAACCCTAACCCTTAACAAAACCATACTTAACCCTAATCCTGACCCTAACCATGACCCTAATCCTTAACAAAACCATACTTAACCCTAACCCTGACCCTAACCCTAACCCTAACCCTGACCCTGACCATAACCCTAACCCTAAACCCCCTTAACTAACCCTAACTCTAACCCAAACCCCTAAATTCCATGGTTTAAAAAAAAAAACGCATATGCAAAAAAACGCATACATGAGCATGCCAGTGCGCACATATGCGCATCCATAGGCTATAATGGCCATTTTTAGCGCAAAACGTGCGCATATGTGCGCATGCGCTTTTTTGCAGGGCCAAAAAATGCAACATGCTGCGTCTGGAAAATCCCAACGCACACCCCAAAAAAACGCAGCGCATGAAAATCGCATACATGCGCTGACCAGTGCGCAGGTATGCGCACCCATGTTAAATATAGGGGAAAAACGCATGCGCAGGTGTGCGTTTTTTTCCAGCGCTAAAAAACGCAAATGTGAAACCAGCCTCAGCTCTGTAAATAATGAGGGTCCCCGTACCAGCATTTCATTGGGGGCCATGTTGAACAACCTGCCTAGATTCTCTGGCTCAAATACTATGCTATGGAGCTGGACAGAGTGGATGAGGGGGCTTTTTCGGATGCACCCAATGACCCCTGACCTGGAAGCTGAAGTGGCACTCATGGCCCTAGACGGGGAGGTGCGGAGGTCAGTGATGTTGAAACCTCCGGGGCACCGCAACACTTTTGAAAAGGTGTTGCAGATAGTGGAACAGACCCACGGGGATCCCACTAATGTGGGAGAGTTAAGGACCCGACTGTTTAGCCGGATGCAGGCAGAGGGGGAGACGATTACTCAGTATATGAATGTACTCCAAGAGTTGCATACGGCTATTGAAAGAAAAGATGGGGTAGGGGTAGGACCTGTTGACATAACCCTACGTGACCTACTGGTGACTGGACTGCGAGATCCACTGATAAAGCAGGCTTTAAGGGAACGGATCAGAATGAATCCCCAAATCGACTTTTCAGAAGTGGGAAGTCAGGCACGGGTTCAGGAGCAAGAGCAGGGGATGGCGGTCCCCGTGGGGAAGGTCCGAGGTGTGGAGGCCTCCTCGAACACAGTTGAGGAACCTCAATGGGTGGAGGAGATGAAGCGTGAATTGAAAAATATAAAGAGCGAGTTGGCTGAAGTAAAGAGAAGAACCGAACCGGAGACTGGGCGACCCAGTGCTAATCCCGGTCCCTGGGGGTCACGCTCTCTGCGGGGTGGTCAATCTCTACCGGCCCGGTGTTATGAGTGTGGAGAACCAGGCCACTTCGCCCGAGAGTGTCCGCGGCGTGGGAGATACCCACCCCGGCGGCCATTAAACTAAAGGGCTCCGGGCTGGGGGGACGCCGCTCGGAGCCGAAAACCACAACTAGGGGTGGTGGAAGTCCCGAAGATTTGGTAGCAAAGTGTCCTGAAGTTTGGGCAGAAGTAGAGGGCCGGGCCGTCCGGTGTCTGGTGGACACGGGGTCACAAGTAACCACTATGCCCGCAACGTACTTTCAACAAATCTTTCCGGAGGCAGCAAGGCCTCAGTGGGGGCCCATGATTAGACTAGTAGCCGCCAACCAACTGCCGGTTCCGGTTGCCGGGGTAGTGTGGGTGCAGGTGACGTTGTGCGGTAAACCCCTCGGCCGCAGAGGGGTGGTGCTGACTCAAGGAGAAGCTGATCAACGACACCCCGTCACCCTAGGCATGAATATTTTAAAAGAGTTTGGTAACCTGTTGCTTAATGATCCCACACAAAGGACACTGAAGCAGTGGGGTTCTCGCACAGCTCAGGGACAGGTATTCCAGCAGCTGGTGCGAGGTGCGCAGGTGCATCGGGACTGCCAGGAGGGTGAGGCTCTGGGCAAGGTCATCGCGACAGTGGCACCCCTGCTTGTGCTGCCTCCTGGACAGACAGTGGTGGCCCTGCCAATTCGGGCCCGATACCTTTGGAAGGCATAGAGGTGCAGGTGGAGCCGTGTCACTCAGAGCACTTACCTCCTGGCATACTGGTGGCCCGTTCCCTCGCTACGGTGCGAAAAGGAACCGCCCTGGTCCGCTGCGTTAACCTTGAAGACCGAGATATCATTCTGAAAGCACGGACTGTACTGGCCAAACTAGTAAAGCCTCTAGAAGAAGTGCTGCCCGCTGCTGCGGTTCAATTACGAGTACACCCCGAGGATCCTGGGGAGGTAACAATACGAACCCTACAGGCCCACGAAGTCTCGACACAAGAGAAGGGCCGAAATATTTTGGAGCAGATGCGGGCCGAGCTTTCTGGACTAACTGCGGCCCAACTTTCACAAGTAAAAGCATTGCTGGGACAGTACCATGAAGTATTTGCTAGTCATGAGGACGACTTTGGGTGTACCACCGCCATCACTCATGAGATCCCCACAGCAGGAGCGGCCCCTATCCGAGAACGATATCGACAGATTCCGCCACAACTCTATCAGGAGGTGAAAACTTTGCTGGCTCAGATGCTACAAAAAGGGGTGATACGGGAAAGTCAAAGCCCTTGGGCGGCCCCCATCGTGTTGGTCCGGAAGAAAGATGGTACACTACGATTCAGTGTGGATTATCGTAAATTGAATGCTTGCACTATTAAAGACTCATACCCACTGCCCCGCATAGAAGAATCTCTGTCTGCATTGGGTAAAGCAACATATTTTTCGACCCTGGACTTGGCCAGTGGGTACTGGCAGGTGCCTATGTCAGAAGAGGACAGAGCTAAGACGGCGTTCATAGTGCCCATGGGACTGTTTGAGTTTAATCGAATGCCATTCGGGCTGGCCAACGCCCCCGGGACATTTCAGCGATTGATGGAGCGATGTCTAGGGGATCTCAATTTTGAGGCCACGTTGATCTACCTGGACGACATCATCGTCTATGCCGCCTCCTTCGAGGACCACCTGAAGAGGTTGGAACAGGTACTCAGCCGGCTGCAAAAGTACGGGTTGAAGGTGAAGCCTCAGAAATGTCACCTATTTCGCTCTCAGATTGAGTATCTGGGTCATGTCGTTTCGGCAGAAGGTGTGAGGCCATCCCGGGAGAAGATTGCTGCTATCCAGGAATGGCCTACCCCCGAGACGGTGAAAGACGTGCGGGCTTTTCTGGGGTTAGCTGGATATTACCGTCGTTTCATAAAGAATTTTGCATGTCGAGCTCGAGCCCTGCATGACCTGCTGAAGGGGGCTTCTGCTGGGGCCAATGGGCGAAAAATCCAGTGGCAACACCCTCAGGAAGAGGCCTTCCGAGATCTCAAGGCTGCACTCTCGGATGCCCCAGTGTTGGCTTATGCGGATTTCTCTCAGCCGTTCATCCTGCACACTGACGGGAGTCTTCACGGGCTAGGAGCTGTGTTGTCACAGGTTCAGGATGGCCGGGAAAGGGTGATCGCATATGGAAGCCGTTCACTCCATGACTCCGAGCGTAACCCTGACAATTACAGCTCTTTTAAGCTCGAGCTCCTCGCAGTGGTGTGGGCTATGACGGAGAGATTCGCAGAGTACCTAGCGGGCTCCGAGGTGGTAGTGCGAACTGACAACAACCCACTGGCTCATTTGGAAAATGCCAAGTTGGGGGCTTTGGAGCAGCGATGGGTGGCCCGAATGGCGAAGTACAATTTCAAGATTATTTACAAAAGAGGGGCCGAGAATGTTCATGCAGATGCTCTCTCTAGGATTCGACATACAACTCCCGGACAGAATCGAGACGAAGAATTAGAAGGAGAGGAAATACCGTTCGCTCTTACCACTGCCGTGCTCACCAATGTTGATGCAAAAGTATCTTCCCCAGAGGCCCACAGGGGCATCCTGGAACAATCTCGTGATAAGTGGATACAACAGCAACAAGAAGATGAAGAAGTTGGACTTCTCCGGACATGGGTCGCCGCTGGTCAATTACCCACTGATACTCAACGACAAGCTTTGACCCAAGACCTGTCGCTGATGCTGCGACAATGGGAGAGACTGATTATCCGAAGGGGATTACTGTACCGTAAGATCACTTCGCAAACAACCTCAACGACTGTTTGGCAGGTGGTTACGCCCGGAGCTCAACTACACGAACTGGCTCGAGAGGCTCACGAAAAAGGGGCCCACTTTGGAGTCAAAAAGACTTTGCAATGGTTGCAACAGAAAGTTTATCACCCACGCTTGTCGGCTGTTGTGGACGAAGTTTGCCGTACTTGCCGCTTATGTGAATTGGCCAAACCGCCTGCTCAGAGGGCCGCAACACAGACGATTGTGACTTCAGAACCCTTGGAGCTCCTGATGGTGGATTATCTGCACATTGGTCCCGCATTCCAGGGATACGAACACTGCCTCGTCATGGTCGATCATTTCACCAAATTCGCTGTGGTTACCCCTACTCGAGACCAGACCGCGGAATCAGCCGCCTCCGCAATTTGCAGAAACTTTATACAAGTGTACGGCTGTCCTCAACGTATACATTCCGACCAGGGAGCATGTTTTTTGGGGAAAGTTATGGAGGAACTACATCATCTTTATGGGATTGATAAATCTCGGACTACACCATATCACTCGCAAGGGAATGGGGCTTGTGAGCGATTTAATCGGACATTGATTCAAATGCTACGCACTCTGGAGAGTGACAAGAAAGCTCGTTGGCCTGAATATGTTTCTGAATTAGTGTGGGTTTATAATAATCGGGTACATCGAGTAACGGGCTATACTCCTTATTTCCTGCTGTTCGGACGAGAGGGTAAAGGGACCACGGAGGTAGAGTTGGACCCCGAAGAGCCTCGGCCCTGGACCGGAGTGTCGTCTTGGGTCCGAAATCATCGCCACAGGTTGCAAACTCTTCACCGAATTGTACATACCAAACTTCAAGACTGGGAACACCCAGGGAAGAATATAACCTCCCCTCCCCATCTCCAAATCGGGGACCGTGTGCTTGTACTAGATCAACGCCCCCAGAATAAACTGGAGTCACGTTGGGAAGAGAGTCCTTATCGGGTACTACGCCGTATCCATCCAGAAGGACCTGTATACGAAATACGGCCCGAGCAGGATGAAACACTGCCCACCTGCATTGTGCATCGTAATATGTTACGCCCGTGTATTTCCACCGACCCGAAGCAACTGGAACCCGTCCCGAAGACATCCGAACCGGAGTCCATATGCTGGGACTCGGACGACGAGGATTTCCCTCCAGTTCCCAAGGGCCCTCCACCCAATAATGAGCCAGTTGACACAATTGGCCCACCGGCATCTTGCAGCCCACCGACGTCCACCACCCCAGAAGATTCCACCCCAGTCGAACTTAGACGCTCCGAGCGGTCAACAGCCGGCAAACCCCCCGAACGGTATGAACAAGACCAGTACGTTTGGCAACAAATATTGACACCTTTACTGGCCAATCTCAATAGACTAACACCCTCGCCCGAGGACTGGCGAGCTTACAGGGTGGGAGAATGTGGGGAGGAGGACCCCTATATAGTGATTGGGCCGGAACCAGGGGGACCGCCATCAGGGTTATTGAAGAAACCACATCAGGGGAATTACAAAGGGAGACATGTGATTGAAGTTGTCAGGGCAACAGGGGGCGGGGCGAGGGTAAAAGGAGCAGGGGGCGCGCTAAGGTGGCAGTTGAAGGAGAGCCTGACAGGAAGGAGAGAGCCGTGCGGCAGAGAGAGGACTGTGGCAACTGACGGTGTGGAAAAGAGAGACAGGCAGGAGACTGAAAAGGGAAAATTTGAGACTGACCGAAGGTTGACGCGTAAGAGACTCTCCCCGGGAGTTTCCCCCCGCAAACATTCAGATAAAGTGACGGCCGCTGATTCCCTCCGTGGTGTGACAGGACCGGGATCTCAGGCGACCGCTGCGATGACACAGCAATCCGGTACAGTGGCCAGGACACTGCCCCCCTGTCTTCTCCCACAGCTGCGGCCCCGTCATCACCGACCTCAGGGGACGTCACCTCGCTATAGGCGGCCACAGAGCCCCGTCCCGGTTACTGAGGGGACACTGAGCAGAATTTGTTAACGTTTATGTTTTTGAAACTGCGTCATGACCTGGCTGGGGAACGAGCGCCTCTAAACGGACGCCTGGGAGATTGACCCCCCGAACAGTCTCTTCAGGGCCTGCTGTGCCCCCACCGTTCCCATTTCTTCAGGGCCTGTTGTGCCCCACCGTGCCAGCTTCTTCAGGGCCCGTTGTGCCCCACCGACCCCATTTCTTCAGGGCCCGTTGTGCCCCACCGTCCAGTTTCTTCAGGGCCTGTTGCGCCCCATCGTTCCGGTTTCTTCAGGGCCTGTTGTGCCCCATCGTTCCGGTTTCTACAGGGCCCATTGCGCCCCACCGTCCAGTTTCTTCAGGGCCTGCTGCACCCCATCGTTCTGGTCTCTTCGGGGCTGGACAAGCACAAGTCCTTCCGGGAAGTCGTGGATTACAAGGCAGCCACATCTGCAACCCCTGAGTGGTCGTGAACTCGAGCGACGCCCGGAAGGCTAAGTGTATTATAGAAAAAATAAGGATCCTTTTTGTTTTTAATGTTGTTTTACGAGTCCCTGCGAGGACAAATAGGTGTTTCCCCTTTGTCTGATTGAAGCAGTTTAGCCCTTGCGGCTTTAAAACTTATAAAAGTTTATTTCACCCCACATTCAGTCTCGTGTCTCGTCACTGCATCCTGTGAGCCTGCTCGAACCCTACACATGGACCTAACATGCATCCATTATAGTCTCTGAAGCTTTTCACATGTTCGTTATTTTTACAGACTGTGTGTTTGCAACTAAATCAGGAAAAAAGTTAGCTTTTGATCCAAGCCGTGAATTAAATCACCCATATAAGTCTCCGAGTCCATGAAAGTCATAGCACATGGAGGCCATCAGTGGACAGTCCAGGTGCTGCCCATTTTTATAGGTATGAGAAGCTGACCAAAATAAAACCAGTCTTTCTGAATGAGGCCTTAAAGAAGTTATAACACAATAATTGAGCTTGGTTTGAGACGATACACATGCAGCGTCAAATGCATGTTGACATTGGCCATAAAACATAAAACCTGCAAAAGACAAAGTGAGCAAAAACCCTGCTGTAACTAAATAAGTAAAAGCAAAAGTGCATCTAAATAATACAGAGTTTTTAGTAATACTGTTTTTGATCAAAAGTAGCATGAAAGCCATCCCACCACGACAAGGTAACTCTGTTCGGGATAGTCCTACACTGTCTAATATTAAAAACCTTGCTTTGTGTCAAAGTTGACCTCAATGTGTGAACAAGGGCAGACAAAAGGACTGGGTCCCTCTCCTGAGCTGGAAATTGTATATAAGGCTTCCCCAGACTGGTGTCTACTGTTTGGGAGTCTGCCCTTGTTCACACATTGAGGTCAACTTTGACACAAAGCTAGGTTTTTAATATTAGACAGTGTAGGACTATCCCGAACAGAGTTACCTTGTCGTGGTGGGATGGCTTTCATGCTACTTTTGATCAAAAACAGTATTACTAAAAACTCTGTATTATTTAGATGCACTTTTGCTTTTACTTATTTAGTTACAGCAAGGTTTTTGCTCACTTTGTCTTTTGCAGGTTTTATGTTTTATGGCCAATGTCAACATGCATTTATACGCTGCATGTGTATCATCTCAAACCAAGCTCAATTTTTGTGTTTTTTCTTTGTATTTTTTGCATTCTGTGCAAGCTGGGGTGTGGCCTCCCTCTCCTGAGCTGGAAATTGTATATAAGGCTTCCCCAGACTGGTGTCTACTGTTTGGGACCCAGTCCTTTTGTCTGCCCTTGTTCACACATTGAGGTCAACTTTGACACAAAGCAAGGTTTTTAATATTAGACAGTGTAGGACTATCCCGAACAGAGTTACCTTGTCGTGGTGGGATGGCTTTCATGCTACTTTTGATCAAAAACAGTATTACTAAAAACTCTGTATTATTTAGATGCACTTTTGCTTTTACTTATTTAGTTACAGCAGGGTTTTTGCACACTTTGTCTTTTGCAGGTTTTATGTTTTATGGCCAATGTCAACATGCATTTATACGCTGCATGTGTATCATCTCAAACCAAGCTCAATTTTTGTGTTTTTTCTTTGTATTTTTTGCATTCTGTGCAAGCTGGGGTGTGGCCTCCCTCTCCTGAGCTGGAAATTGTATATAAGGCTTCCCCAGACTGGTGTCTACTGTTTGGGACCCAGTCCTTTTGTCTGCCCTTGTTCACACATTGAGGTCAACTTTGACACAAAGCAAGGTTTTTAATATTAGACAGTGTAGGACTATCCCGAACAGAGTTACCTTGTCGTGGTGGGATGGCTTTCATGCTACTTTTGATCAAAAACAGTATTACTAAAAACTCTGTATTATTTAGATGCACTTTTGCTTTTACTTATTTAGTTACAGCAGGGTTTTTGCACACTTTGTCTTTTGCAGGCTTAAAGAAGTTATGTACAACTTGGACATCTTGTCATACCCCATGTTTGGTCCTGATAAAATAAAAAAGCTTATACTCACCTCCCCTTACGGTGCCATTCCCACGGTGTCAGCACTCGCAATCTCCGGGCTCGTGTTGTGACACGTGACTCCTGTGACCAATCAGCTCTGGCATCACTGTGTCCAACTTCGGACAAACTGAACATGAAGAGGAAGTGAGAGAGCAGCTGCAGCCCAGACTTCCTCTTCATGGTCAATTTCTATGAAGGCGGAGACAGTTACGCCAGCACTGATTGGGCACCGGGCTCACTTGTCACAATAACAGCACGGGTGCACTGGGGAGAGCGAGTGCCAACACCACGGGAACTGCACCAAAACAGGAGGTGAGTATAAGCTTTTTTAGCTTATTGGGGCCAAACATTTAGTTCAAGAAGGGGTTGTTCTAACAGTGGGCAGCCCATTTATAGTCACAAAACTTATAGACAGGCTGTCAATTACATGTAAAAAAAAAAAAAAAAATGTGTGACTATTGTGTTTTCAGGGCCGGCCCGAACGTATAGGTGAACTAGGCGGCCGCCTAGGGCGCCAACCCAAAGGGGGCGCCAGAGAAAAAATAGAAAAAATTATAAAAAATCTTTTCAAAAGGCAAAAAGTTTTAGGGATGGAAAGAAAAGAGTACATATTTAAGGGCAAATATGACGCAAGAGAGGTTGGTTGGGTTGGCAACAATTTCGATAGAATCTGAAGTTGCTAAACAAATTAATCTCGGTGACTTAGTGTCATCCTTTTAAAAAAAAATGGCAAGGAAACAAAAATTTTAATTTCCTATGGTCGTTTTTGTTTTGTGTTATTGATTACTTTGTATATATTTGTCCTATACAACTTCTCAGAAGATTAAAGAGTTAGGAGAGAGTTAATTAATCATTCTTGTTGTGGTTTATTTTGCTCCTAAATTTATATCCCAAGTTTTCATCTACTGCCAAGACTAGTAGGGGCGCAACAAAATAGTTTCGCCTAGGGCGCCGTAATCTCTCGGGCCGGCCCTGTGTGTTTTGCATGTTGTATGCATGGCAAGTCTGATATTGGATGGCTCATACAGTGTAAAAATAACTAGACTAATCATTAATGCCATAATGTATGGTGCATGGTGATGCCTTATGTTGGCCAAATATTACTTCCACATACTGTAGTTGTCAAAATAATAATACTGTACATCTCTGCCTCTAGTGTCTTTCACTTCTATAAGAATCTTATTCTTGTGCTTTTAGTAAAGCTTTTGTAAGTACCACAGATATAAACATGCACAACTTAAGGACAGTCTGTTTAGTTAGAAGTTATTTTGTTATTCTTCCATTCCCTTCTTGGATCATTCTCGGAGAGCATGAGATCCTTATAAACTGGTGCTTCTCTCAAAATTAGAATATCCTCAAAAAGTTAATTTATTTCAGTTCTTCAATACAAAAAGTGAAACTCATATATTATATAGAGTCATTACACACAGAGTGATCTATTTCATGTGTTTATTTCCGTTAATGTTGATGATTACGGTTGACAGCCAATGAAAACCCAAAAGTCATTATCTTAGTAAATTTGAATAATGAATGAAATACACCTGCAAAGGCTTCCTAAGCATTTAAAAAGGTCCCTTATTCTGTTTCAGTAGACTCCACAATCATGGAGATGACTGCTGACTTGACAGATGTCCAGAAGGCAGTCATTAACACACTCCATAAGGATGGTAAGCCACAAAAGGTCATTGCTAAAGAAGCTGGCTGTTCACAGAATGCTGTATCCAAGCATATTAATGTAAATTTGACTGGAAGGAAAAAGTGTGGTAGAAAAAGGTGCGCAAGCAACCGGGATAACCGCAGCCTTGAAAGGATTGTTAAGAAAGGGCCACTCAAAAACTTGGGGGAGATTCACAAGGAGTGGACTGCTGCTGGAGTCATTGCTTCAAGAGCCACCACAAACAGACGTATCCAGAACATGGGCTACAAGTGTCACATTCCTTGTGTCATCCACTCATGACCAATAGACAACGCCAGAAGCGTCTTACCTAGGCCAATGCGAAAAAGAGCTGGACTGTTGCTCAGTGGTCCAAGGTGTTGTGCTCAGATTAAAGTAAATTTTGCATTTCATTTGGAAATCAAGATCCCAGAGTCTGGAGGAAGAGTGGAGAGGCCACAATCCATGCTGCTTGAGGTCTAGTGTGAAGTCTCCACAATCAGTGATGGTTTGGGGAGCCGCGTAATCTGCTGGTGTAGGTCCACTGTCTTTTATGAAGACCAAATTCAGCACAGCCATCTACCAGGAAATTTTAAAGCACTTCATGCTTCCTTTTGCCGACAAGCTTTTTGGAGATGTAAATTTTATTCTCCAGCAGAACTTGGCTCCTGTCCACACTGCCAAAAGTACCAATACCTGGTTTAAAAACAACATATCACTATGCTTGATTGGCCAGCAAACTCAACTGACCTTATCCCCATACAGAATCTATGCGGTATTGTCAAGAAATAGATGAGAGACACCAGACCCAACAATGCAGATGAGCTGAAACCTGCTATCAAAGCAACCTGCGCTTCCATAACACCTCAGCAGTGCCACAGGCTGATCACCTCTATGCCACGCCGCATTGATGCAGTAATTGATGCAAAAGGAGCCCCGACCAAGTATTGAGTGCATTTACTGAACATGCATTTCAGTAGGCCAACATTTCAGATTTTAAAATCATTTTTCAAGCTGGTGTTATAAAGTATTCTAATTTTCTGAGATAATACATAGTAACATAGTAACATAGTTATTAAGGCTGAAGGAAGACTTTAAGTCCATCTAGTTCAACCCATATCCTATCCTAACTTTCCCTAACATGTTAATCCAGAGGAAGGCAAAAAAAACCCCTGTGGCAACAGTAAGCTACACATTGGGGAAAAAAATTCCTTCCCGACTCCACATACGGCAATCAGATTAGCTCCCTGGATCAACGCAATATTAAGGAAACTAGTGTATATACCCTGTAATATTATACTTTTCAAGAAAGGCATCCAGTCCCTTCTTAAATTTTAGTAAGGAATCACTCATTACAACATCATATGGCAGAGAGTTCCATAGTCTCACTGCTCTTACAGAAAAGAATCCGTGTCTGTGAGTATGCTTAAACCTTCTTTCCTCCAGACGTAGAGGATGCCCCTGTTATGAATGAGTCACCGTAGGAGGCAAAAACAGAAATGCTAGCTAAGTCCAGAAAACCAGAAAAGTTGGCAGCTATCGGATTGCAGACCCCTGAACCTATCAACACTACTAGCAGTAGCCGTGGGGGGTTCCTACGATGCCCTAGACCCCTCGATCACAGCCGGAGGACTATATAGCCTAAAGACAGAAAGGGAAATCTAAACTTCCCCAGAGCAGACCCCAAAGCAAAAGGCAGCCCCCAACATATAATGACGGTGAAGCAAGAAGAAAGAACACTAACACAGACAGAAAGATAGACGAAGCTAACTAGATAGGAAAGGACAGGAAGGCTGCTGTCTGCAATCCGTGAAAAACCCTATGAAAATAAGAGCCAACAAACTGACAGTGAAAAAGGCCCTGAAGACGCTAGGCTTCAAAAAGCTATGTCAGTACTCAGGAATATTCTGAAGACAGAGCAACCGGCAAAAGGAGATTCAGCTCACCCCAGCAGGGAATGGCAGAATCCAGAAAAGCAAGGCAAACAAAAACAAAATACAAATGCTAACAGGCAAAGCAGAAAACTTAGCTTTAGAGGAGCAGGAATCAGACTGGTCTCCTAGAAGTCCACAGAGAAATCACCCGCAGGGCAGAAGGGCGTCGGCAGCCTTATATCCAGTCCGTGACTCCACTCAGCCAGTCATCATCATCAGGCTCAGGTGCCTGATAATCAGGCTCATTACCTTCCTTTACCAGAATATGGAGTTCACCAGACCTCAGTGACGAAGGGGAAAATGAACTCACAACAGTACCTCCCCCTTGAGGAGGGGTCACCGAACCCTCAACCACGCCACCAGGGCGATCAGGGTGAGCCCGATGAAAGGCACGCACCAATCTTTTGGCATGAATATCAGAGGCAGAGACCCAGGAATTATCATCCTGACCATAACCCTTCCACTTAACCAAATACTGGAGTCTCCGTCTAGCCAGACGGGAATCCAGTATTTTCTCTACCTCATATTCCATGTTACCTTCAACCAATACAGGGTCCGGAGGTGCCACCCCAGGAACAACTGGTTCAACAAACCTCTTCAACAAGGACTTATGGAACACATTATGGATCTTAAATGTGACAGGAAGAGCCAAACGAAAAGAGACCGGATTAATAATCTCCAAAATCTTGTAAGGTCCAATAAATCTAGGCTTAAACTTAGGAGAAGCCACCTTCATAGCAATATTTTTTGATGATAACCACACCATATCACCAATCTTAAACTGGGGACCAATGGTCCTATGTCGATTGGAAAACCGCTGGGCCTTTTCCTGGGAGAGAGATAACTTATCCACCACTTGGTCCCAGATCGATCTGGTGCATTCTCTCCACCACAGTGTCAACACCTGGGCAGGCAGAAGGCTCCACCTGCCCTGAGGAAAATCGAAGATGAAACCCAAAGTTACAAAAAAAAGGTGACATCAAAGTGGCAGAACTAGATCTATTATTTAAAGCAAATTCGGCCAAGGGCAAAAATGAAACCCAATCATCCTGATCAGCGGAAATAAAACATCTCAAATACGACTCCAAGGTCTGGTTTGTTCTCTCTGTCTGCCCATTGGTCTGAGGGTTAAAAGCAGAGGAGAAGGACAACTGAATTCCCAGCCTGGAACAGAAAGTCCTCCAAAATCTAGACACAAACTGAACTCCTCTGTCAGATACAATGTTCTCAGGAATCCCGTGCAAGCGAACCACCTGTTGCAAAAACAGGGGCACCAACTCAGAGGAAGATGGCAACTTAGGGAGTGGTACAAGATGAACCATCTTAGAGAACCTATCACAAATCACCCAAATAACAGTCATTCTTTGAGAGACCGGCATATCAGAGATAAAATCCGTAGAAATATGGGTCCATGGCATCCTGGGGACCGGCAAAGGCATCAACAACCCACTAGAGCGAGAACAAGATTTAGACCGGGAGCAAGTCCCACAGGACTGCACAAAATTCCTGACATCATGAGACAAGGTGGGCCACCAAAAAGAGCGACTCACCAGATCTCTAGTACCAAAAATATCTGGATGACCAGCCAATGCAGAGCAATGAACTTCAGACATCACTCTCTTCTTCCACTGGTCAGGAACATACAACTTTCCACTGGGACAATGCTCAGGCTTGTCCTCCTGGAACTCTTGCAGAGCAAGTCTCAAATAGGGCGAGATGGCAGAAAGAACTACCCCTTCGCCTAAGATGGTAGCAGGCTTGCTCACCACAGGAGAATCAGCAAAGAAGCTCCTAGAGAGGGCGTCTGCCTTGACATTCTTAGTTCCAGGAAGAAAAGAAACCACAAAATCAAAACGTGTAAAAAACAAGGCCCACCTAGCCTGTCTAGGGTTCAAGCGTTTAGCCGACTCTAGGTAAATTAAAATTCTTGTGGTCAGTGAGGACCACAACTTGATGTCTAGCTCCCTCCAACCAATGTCTCCACTCCTCAAATGCCCATTTCATAGCCAACAGTTCCCGATTCCCCACATCATAGTTACGTTCAGATGGAGAGAACTTTCGGGAAAAGAAAGCACAGGGATTCATTTTAGATGTTACAGGATCCCTTTGGGACAAAACAGCTCCTGCACCAATCTCAGAAGCATCCACCTCTACCTGGAACGGGAGTGAGACATCAGGTTGCCGCAAAACCGGGGCGGAGGTAAATCTTCGCTTCAGCTCCTGAAAGGAAGCAACAGCCTCCAGAGACCAATTCAACACATCAGCACCCTTCCTAGTCAGATCAGTCAATGGCTTGGCAATACTAGAAAATTTTGCTATAAATTTCCGATAAAAATTAGCAAAACCCAAAAACTTCTGGAGGGCCTTCAAAGAAGTGGGCTGAACCCAATCATAAATGGCCTGTACCTTGGCCGGGTCCATTTCAATAGTTGACGGAAACAAAATAAATCCCAAAAATGAAATCCTCTGTACTCCAAAAAGGCATTTCGATCCTTTGACATACAGGGAATTCTCCCTCAAGATCCGGAACACAGTCCGAACATGTTCCACATGAGAGTCCCAATCCTTGGAGAAGATCAAAATATCATCCAGATAGATAATCAAAAATCTATCGACAAAGTCTCGGAAAATATCGTTCATGAAGCACTGGAAGACAGAAGGGGCATTAGTGAGCCCAAAAGGCATCACCAGGTACTCAAAATGTCCCTCCGGAGTATTAAACGCCATCTTCCATTCATCCCCCTGCTTAATGCGGATAAGATTATACGCCCCCCTGAGGTCAAGCTTGGTAAACCAGCAAGCACCTCTAACTCTAGAGAATAGATCCGAAATCAGGGGTAACGGATACTGATATTTAATAGTAATTTTGTTGAGGACACGATAATCAATACAAGGCCTTAAAGAACCATCCTTTTTGGCCACAAAAAAAAAACGGCACCTAAGGGTGAAGAGGATGGTCTAATATGACCCTTCTCCAACGCCTCCTTAATATAGGATCGCATAGCCTCGTGCTCGAGTACAGATAAATTGAAGAGCCGACCCTTGGGAAATTTACACCCCGGGCTCAGTTCAATTGCACAGTCATAACTCCTATGAGGAAGCAAAGATGCAGACTCATTCTCACTAAATACATCATAAAAGTCCGCCAAATAGTCAGGAACATCATGCGACTGAGGAGAGGTGGAAAAAAAACGGAGCCTCACTAAAGGCACACCGACAACCCCAACTCACCACAGACAAATATTTCCAATCCAAAGCTGGATTTTGAATTTGCAACCAGGGAAACCCCATAACAACGGCATCATGCAGACCATGCAACACCAAAAATCTGCAATTTTCTTGATGGTCTGGGGCGACCCGCATGACCACCTGGGTCCAAAACTGAGGTTTATATTTCGCCAAAGGAGTAGCATCAATCCCACTCAAAGGGATAGGCGTCTGCAGAGGTGTCATCGGAAATCCACACGTTTAGCAAAATCCAAGTCCATTAGGTTTAGCACTGCTCCTGAATCCACAAAAGCCCTGGCAGAAAATGTGGACAGGGAGCAGATCAGAGTAATTGCCAGAAGAAACTTAGGTTGAACACCACCAACAGAAAACGTGTGTGCAAAGCGTTTCTCTCGTTTAGGACAAACAGAAATAATATGCGAGGCATCTCCACAGAAAAAACACAGCTTATTACGCCTTCTGAACTCCTGACGTTGCGCCCTAGACAAAACTCTATCACATTGCATAGGTTCAGACGTCTGTTCAACCGGTGGCAACACCTCTCGTGCAATCCTGCGTTCACGTAAACGCCAATCAACCTGAATGGCTAATGACATAGAATCGTCCAGACCAGAGGGAACAGGAAATCCCACCATAGTATCTTTTACGGCTCCTGACAAACCCTTCCGAAAGAGAGCATCCAAGGCATTATCATTCCAGGTAGTAAGGACCGCCCACTTTCTGAACTTTTGACAGTACAACTCTGCAGAATCTCGACCCTGGTTCAATGCCAACAGGGTCTTTTCAGCCTGATCAATAGCATTAGGTTCGTCATACAACAATCCCAAGGCTCGAAAGAATGCATTCACATTAGTCAGAATAAGATCATCTGGTTTCAAAGAAAATGCCCAATCCTGGGGATCGCCACGCAGCAAAGAGATGACAATTTTAACCTGCTGCGCGGAGCTCCCTGACGAGTTAGGCTTCAAGGCAAAAAATAATTTACAATTATTTTTGAAACTCAAAAATTTAGATCGATCCCCAAAAAATACATCAGTAGAAAAGTTTTTGTAATGTCCCCGCATATATTTATACATTGTAATAAGATCACCCCTAAGCCTTCGATTTTCCAAACTAAATAACCCCAAGTGTAATAACCTGTCTTGGTATTGCAGACCCTCCAGTTCCCTAATAACCTTGGTCGCTCTTCTCTGCACCCGCTCCACTTCAGCTATATCTTTCTTATATACCAGAGACCAGAACTGTATGCAGTATTCTAAGTGTGGTCGCACTAGTGACTTATATAAAGGTAAGATTATGTTCTCCCCATGAGCATCTATGCCTCTTTTAATGCATCCCATTATTTTATTTGCCTTTGCAGCAGCTGCCTGGCACTGGCCACTAAATGTGAGTTTGTCGTCCACCCATACACCCAGGTCTTTTTCAGTGACAGTTTTGCCCCGTGTTTTACAATTAAGCACATAATTATACATCTTCTTTGTTCTACCCAAGTGCATGACCTTACATTTATCCCCATTAAAGCTCATTTGCCATTTATCAGCCCAAGCTTCTAGTTTACATAAATCCTCCTGTAATATAAAATTGTCCTCCTCTGTATTGATTACCCTGCAGAGTTTAGTGTCATCTGCAAATATTGAAATTCTACTCTCTATATGCCCCCTACAAGGTCATTAATAAATATGTTAAAAAGAAGCGGGCCCAAAACTGACCCCTGTGGTACCCCACTGCTGACCGTGACCCAGTCCGAGTGTGCTCCATTAATAACCACCCTTTGTTTCCTATCCCTGAGCCAGCTCTTAATCCACTTGCACATATTTTCCCCTATCCCCATTGTTCTCATTTTCTGTATCAACCTTTTGTGTGGCACCGTATCAAAAGCTTTTGAAAAGTCCATGTACACCACATCCACTGCTTTCCCTTGAGGCCAGTCCGGAACTTACTTCTTCATAAAAGCTTATCAGATTAGTCTGACAGGAAAGGTCCCTTGTAAACCCATTTTGATATTGGGTCATGAGGTTATTCTTCTTCAGATACTCCAGTATAGTATCTCTTAGAAAACCCTCCAGGATTTTACCTACAGTTGAGGTTAAACTTACTGGCCTGTAATTTCCAACTTCAGTCTTTGTCCCCTTTTTGAATATTGGCACCACATTTGCCAGACGCCAGTCCTATGGTACAGACCCTGTTATAAAGGAATCTTTAAAGATTAAAAATAGTTGTCTATTTATGACTGTACTTAATTCCTGCAGTATACTCGGCGGTGTATTCATCCGAGCCCGGGGATTTGTCAATTTTAGTGATTTGTAGACGCCTCCGTACTTCCTGCTCGGTTAAGCAGGTGACATCTAATGGAGAATTTTTAACACTGATCATGTTATCCGTCATGGGATTTTCTTGTGTAAATACTGTTGAAAAAAAGTCATTTAGCATATTGGCTTTTTCCTCTTCCACATCCACCATTTCACCCAGACTATTTTTAAGGGGACCAACACTATCCTTTATTAGTTTCTTACTATTTATGTAGTTAAAGAATATTTTGGGATTATTTTTACTTTATCTGGCAATGAGTCTCTCTGTCTCAATCTTTGCTGTCTTGATTTACTTTTTACAGAATTTATTTAATCTTCTGTATTTAGTTAATGCCTCATCACTACCTACTTGCTTTAATTCTCTAAATGCTTTATTTTTATCTCTTATTGCACCCCTTACAGCTCTATTTAGCCATAGTGGTTTCCTCCTATTTCTCGCATGTTTATTCCCATACGGTATATATTGTGCACAGGTCCTATTCAGGATGCTAATAAACGTCTCCCATTTTCTTTGTGTATTTTTATGTCTCAGGATATCATCCCAGTTAATTGCACCAAGATCATCTCTCATCCGTTGGAAATTTGCTTTCCTGAAGTTTAGTGTCCTTGTAACCCCTCTACTACACATCTTATTAAAGGATACATGAAAACTTATTAATTTGTGATCAATATTACCCAAGTGACCCCCAACCCTTACATTTGATATGCGGTCTGGCCTGTTGGTTAATATTAGGTCTAGCAGTGCCCCCCCTCTTGTTGGGTCCTGAACCAGTTGTGAAAGGTAATTGTCTCTCATAGTTGTCAAAATCCTATTACCTTTGCTGAAACTGCAAGTTTCAGTTCCCCAATGTATTTCAGGGTAGTTGAAGTCCCCCATAATAATGACTTCTCCTTGAGTCGCTGCTTCATTTATTTGCTTGAAGAGGATATTCTCTGTTGCTTCCATTATTTTAGGAGACTTATAACAAACCCCTATCAGTAATTTATTATCCTTCCCCCCTCCCCTTATCTCCACCCACAGGGACTCTACATTTTCATTAGATTCACATATATTATCACGCAGGATGGGTTTTAAGAATGATTTTACATATAAACTCACGCCTTCCCCTCGCTTATTTGTACGGTCATTTCTGAACAGACTATAGCCCTGTAAATTAACAGCCCAGTCGTGGCTCTCGTCCAGCCATGTCTCAGATATCCCCACCATGTCATAATTATGTTCCAACAACATTAACTCCAATTCCTCCATCTTGTTGGCGAGGCTTCTGGCATTAGTATACATGCACTTTATGTATCGCTCTGTACCTCTATTCTTTCTTAAATTATTAACTGTTCTAACCCCAATCCCCATGCCACACCCACCCCCAATTTCATTATTTGTGCCCAGGTCTCTATCTGCACTGTCTCCCCCTCCTATAAAAGAAATACCCTCCCCCCATCCCTAGTTTAAACACTCCTCCAACCTTCTAGCCATTTTCTCCCCCAGCACAGCTGCACCCTCCCCATTGAGATGCAGCCGGTCCCCCCCTGAGAAGTCGGCCCAGTTCTCCAGGAACCCAAACCCCTCCTTCCTACAACAGTTCCTGAGCCACTTATTAACCTCCCTAATCTCCCGTTGCCTCTCTGGCATGGCACGTGGTACAGGAAGTATTTCCGAAAATACCACCTTGGAGGTCCTTGCTTTAAGCTTGCAACCTAATTCCCTGAAATCATCTTTAAGGACCTTCCACCTACCTCTAACTTTGTCATTTGTGCCAATGTGCACCATGACCACTGGATCCTCATCAGCCCGTCCCAGTAATCTGTTAACCCGATCAGCGATGTGTCGGACTCGAGTGCCAGGTAGACAGCACACCGTTCGACGATCCCTGTCTTTGTGACAGATTGCCCTATCTGTTCCCCTAATAATTGAGTCCCCCACTAACAGCACCTGTCTGGCCTGCCCTGCTCTCCTGTTTCCCCCCTTACTGGAGCAGACACTTTCAGAGGACATGCCTTGCTGCAGCAGTGCTACTCCTGCACTGACACACCCTCATCTGCCAACTTGGCAAACTTATTGGGGTGTGCCAGATCTGGACTAGCCTCCCTGGCGCTCTTCCGTCTACCCTGCCTTCTAACTGTCACCCAGCTGGCTGCTTCACTGTCCTGCAGCTCCAACCTAGCATCCCCCCCTCCTCATCTATCCCATTGAGCGTCCGCTCAGTGAGCAGAAGACTCCTTTCCATATTGTCTATGGATCTCAGTGTTGCCAGCTTCCAAATGCACAATGTGCTCACATCTCACACAGCAGTATGCACCCTCGACTGGTTGGTCAAGGATTTCATACATGCGGCAAGACGTACACTTGATGGCATTGGCGATAGTGGAGCACATCCTAATGGGGATTGCACCAGACAGAAAAGATAAGCAGAAATAAATAAAAAGTATTAATAAAATATAACAGCAATTCAGTAATACCTCCCTTGGAAACTCCCTGAATCCAAAGTCACTGAATCACAAGTCACACACTTACCACCGTTCGTACTTATGCTCAGGTCACACTCAGCTTGTTCACACTCGCTCAAGCAGAAGATTTAAAGGAGATTTTTTTTTCCCTTTTACCAGCACATCACCCTGATGCTCAATGCACTTCCAAAAGGAGTTGAGCCCCAACCAGCTGCCCCTCATAAACCCTTAATTATGAACCCCCACCCTTAATTAACCCCTTGTGAATATAGTTACACCTCAAGATTTAAATGCAATATAGTTAACCCTTAAAAACACAGATAGTAAAATAAGAGATTAACCCTGTAGAGAGAAAAAATAGGATAAACAAGCCCCCTAAAAAATTGAACAGGTAGAAAAGCACTCAGCAACCCACAATTCAACAACTGACACCAATTCACACAGGTATTTGTTAAAGGTTTTCCAAATTCCTCTTCACTGAATCACAAGTCACACACTTACCACCATTCGCACTTATGCTCCGGTCACACTCAGTTCGTTCACACTCGCTCAGGCACAAGATTTAAAAGAGATTTTTTTTTTCCCTTTCACCAGCAAACCACCCTGCTGCTCAATGCACTTTGACTTTTCATTGGCTGTAAGCCATAATCATCAACATTTTTCAGAAATAAACACTTGAAATAGATCACTCTGTTTGTAATGACTCTATATAACATATAAATGTCTCTCTTTGTATTGAAGAACTGAAATAAATTAACTTTTTGATGATATTCTAATTTTGTGAGAAGCACCTGTATATGTATGTACGAGGGGGTGCAGATAAGTCTTTGGCTTTACCCAGAAAGAAACAAGATAAGAAGATGAAACTTTACATTTATTCCACATACTCTCCACTGATGTCAACACACTCCTTACATCAGTATTCCAAGTTCTGTAAGCCTTGCAAAAGGAAGGATTTCTGTGGTGCCTCAAACCAGGCATCTGTAACAGCCATAGCATCAGAAATGGTGTGAAATTTGGTACCCTTGGATATTTCTTCAGGTTTGGAAACAGATGATAGTCGGAGGGAACTAGATCTGGTGAATAAGGTGGGTGGTCAACCAGCTGGAAACTCAGCTTCTCCAGTGTTGCCTTGGTTGCTTGTGTAGTGTGAGCGGAGGTAATGTCTTTCAGGAACAAGATTCCTTTGGACAGCTTGCCGCGCCTTTTGGCCTTCAGAGCTGCCTTCAATTGGTCCAAAAGTTCAATGTAATACCTTGCATTGATGGTGGAACCCTTTTGCAGGTAGTCCACTAGCAGCATGCCCTCCTTATCCCAGAACACAGACGCCATCACCGATTTTTGCATGCTGAACTAATTTGGATGAGGAGAACCACTGTGCCTCCACTCTTTTGACTGCTCCTTGGTTTCAGGGTCATACAAATAAATCCAGGTCTCATACATAGTGACCAGTCGATCTAGGAAGTTCTTATCAGTCTGGAAATGCTGACAAATGGACCAGGAAGTTTTCACTTGCATGCTTTTCTAATCTGTTGTTAAACATTTGGGGACCCACTTTGCAGATAGCTTCTTCATGTCCAAATGTTCATGGATAATTACACAAACACGTTCACGGGAAATCCCCATGATGTCTGCTATCACTTTAGCTAAAATTCAACGATTCTCCAGTATGAGGTTGTGCACAGCAATGACGTTCCTCATCGTTGGTGCTGAAGTGGCCTGTTTTAAATTTGGCAACCCAGTTCTTCTTAACTGTAGAATATGAAGAGCATTGATCCCCCAATATCTGTGACATATCACCATGAATATCCTTTGCAGACTTTCCGTGCAGAAATAAGAATTTTATCACTTCTCTGCTCTCATGTGTGTGAATATCGCTTTAGACTTCACCATTTTATTTTGCTTTCCCGCATACTTAGAACACTGTCGATGGTGGGACGGCTTTTATGCTATGTTTGATCAAATACAGTATTACTAAGAACTCCGTATGTTTTAAATGCACTTTTGCTTTTTACTTGTTTAATTATAGCAGGGTTTTTTTCATTTTGTCTTTTGTAGGTTTTGTATGCTTTTTGGCCACGTGAACATGCATTTATATGCTGCATGTGTACCAACTCAAACCAAGCTCAATTTTTGTGTTTTTTCTTTGTATTTTTGCATTCTGTGCAAGCTGGGGTGTGGCCTCCCTCTCCTGAGCTGGAAATTGTATTTAAAGGCTTCCCCTGACTTGTGTCCAGTGGTTGGGACCCAGTCCTCGTCTGCCCTTATTCACACAGACGTCAGCTTTGACACATGATAAGGTTATTAATACTAGACAGTGTAGGACCGCCCCGACCACAGAGTCACCTTGTCGATGGTGGGACGGCTTTTATGCTATGCTTGATCAAATACAGTATTACTAAGAACTCTGTATGTTTTAAATGCACTTTTGCTTTTTACTTATTTAATTATAGCAGGGTTTTTTTCATTTTGTCTTTTGTAGGTTTTGTATGCTTTTTGGCCATGTGAAAATGCATTTATATGCTGCATGTGTACCAACTCAAACCAAGCTCAATTTTTGTGTTTATACTTAGAACACTGTTGCCATAAGCTAAAAACACAAAATTTTGAAAACATATATTAAACACATAAAGCTTTCATGTGATGTAACATTCGTTACCATAAAAATGAAAAAAGGTCACAAAGCCAAAGACTATCAGCAGCCCCTCGAATATGCTTCATGATGTATGGTCATGTTCTGAGCGGTGATGTAGCCTATACTGTAGGGACTGGTGTATCATTAGCCTTATTAGTATCAACATTACGCAAACTGCTTTGTTAGGGATAAGTGATATGTAAACATTTGGGCACCCCTGGTCAAAATTACTGTTATTGTGAATGGTTAAGCAAGTTGAAAATGAAATGCGCTCTAAAAGGCCTATTGATGAAGACGACACATTTTCTTTGTATTTTAGGCAAAAAAAAAAATATATACTATATATATATATATATATATATATATATATATATATATATATACTAGCTGAAGAGCCCGGCGCTGCCCGGGCACAGTAACTAACTGTGGTTAGTTACTGTATAGCAAATTATAATTATCCTCCATCCCATAGTCCCGTGCCCATATACCCATCACACATCCTCCATCCCATGGTCCCATGCTCATATGCCCATCATACATATTCTCCATCCCATAGTCCCATGCCCATATACCCATCATACATATTCGCCATCCCATAGTCGAGTGCCCATATACCCATCATACATATCCGCCATCCCATAGTCCCGTGCCCATATACATCCTCCATCCCACAGTCAACCATTATGACATCTTAATGAGCGGCGGGGCTTGCAACCTATGATGAATCAGCGTCGCCATGGCAACCATTATGACTTCATAATGAGGGGCGGGGCTTGATACGCACACACTTTTTCCCCGTTATGTAGATAGGGGCAAAATTGTTTGGTGAATTGGAACGCGCGGGGTTAAAATTTCGCCTCACAACATAGCCTAGGATGCTCTCGGGGTCCAGACGTGTGACTGTGCCAAATTTTGTGGCTGTAGCTGCGACGGTGCGGATGCAAATGCCGGACATACACACACACATACACACATACATACAGTACATACACACACACTTGAGCTTTATATATTAGACTTGCTGAAGAGCCCGGCGCTGCCCGGGCATAGTAACTAACTGTGGATAGTTATAGCAAATTATAATTATCCTCCATCCCATAGTCCCGTGCCCATATACCCATCATACATATCCACGATCCCACAGGCCCGTGCCCATATACCCATCATACATATCCTCCATCCCATAGTTGAGTGCCCATATACCCATCACACATCCTCCATCCCATAGTCCCATGCCCATATACCCATCATACATATCCTCCATCCCATAGTCCCGTGCCCATATACCCATCATACATATCCTCCATCCCATAGTCGAGTGCCCACAGGGCCGGCGTTATGGCCAGGCAGACCAGGCAGCTGCCTAGGGCCCCCGCTCCTCCAGGGGCCCCCAGCCCGCGGCACATCACACAGCCGCTATGGGGCCCCTGTAAGGCAGGGGGGCCCGCATGCCCCCAGCGCCGACTCCCGCTGCCGCCGCACTGAAGGAGGCAGTGATGGAGGAGAGAGCGTCAGCTGACACTCCCTCTTCCATCATTCCCCGCTCTGCCTCTGACACAGCGATGACGTAATCGCGCTCTCACTGTGTGCCAGACAGAGCAGGAGGAGACAGGAGCAGCCAACAGCGCAGGCACGAGAAAAAGGTGAGAATTTTTTTTTTTTTTTAAATCATTGTGAGTACTGGACTGTGGGGCCACACTGGGGGAGATATATACCATGCTGGGCTGTATCATACCATGCTTGGGGGACTATATACCATGCTGGGCTGTATCATACCATTCTAGGGGGCTATATACCATGCTGGGCTGTATTACACCAATCTGGGGGGGCTATATACCATGCTGGGCTTTATTATACCATGCTGTGCTGTATTATACCATTCTGGGGGGGGCTATATACCATGCTGGGCTGCATTATACCATGCTGGGCTGTATTAAAACAATCTGGGGGGCCATATACCATGCTGGGCTGTATTATACCATTCTGGGGGGGCTATATACCATGCTGGGCTGTATTAAAACAATCTGGGGGGCCATATACCATGCTGGGCTGTATCATACCATTCTAGGGGGCTATATACCATGCTGGGCTGTATTACACCAATCTGGGGGGGCTATATACCATGCTGGGCTTTATTATACCATGCTGGGCTGCATTATACCATGCTGGGCTGTATTAAAACAATCTGGGGGGCCATATACCATGCTGGGCTGTATTATACCATTCTGGGGGGGCTATATACCATACTGGGCTGTATTATACCTTGCTGGTCCGTATTATACCATTCTGGGGGGCTATATACCATGCTGGGCTGTATTATACCATGATGTGCTGTATTATACCATTCTGGGGGGGCAAAATACCATGCTGGGCTGTAGTATACCATGCTGGGCTGTATTATACCATTCTGGGGGGGTGCTATATACCATGCTGGGCTGTATTATACTATCCTGGGCTGTATTATACCATTCTGGGGGGGCTAAATACCATGCTGGGCTGTATTATACCATGCTGGGCTGTATTATGCCATTCTGGGGGGCTATATACCATGCTGGGCTGTATTATACCATGCTGGGCTGTATTATGCCATTCTGGGGGGCTATATACCATGCCGGGCTGTATTATACCATGCTGGGCTGTATTATACCATTCTGCGGGGACTATATACCATGCTGGGCTGTATTATACCATGCTGGGCTGTATTATGCCACTCTGGGAGGGATATATATCATGCTGGGCTGTATTATACCGTGCTGGGCTGTATTATACCATTCTGGGGGGCTATATACCATGCTGGGCTGTATTATACCATGCTGGGCTGTATTATACCATTCTGGGGGGCTATATACCATGCTGGGCTGTATTATACCATGCTGGGCTGTATTATACCATTCTGGGGGGCTATATACCATGCTGGGCTGTATTATACCATGCTGGGCTGTATTATGCCATTCTGGGGGGCTATATACCATGCCGGGCTGTATTATACCATGCTGGGCTGTATTATACCATTCTGCGGGGACTATATACCATGCTGGGCTGTATTATACCATGCTGGGCTGTATTATTCCATTCTGGGGGGTATATACCATGCTGGGCTGTATTATACCGTGCTGGGCTGTATTATACCATTCTGGGGGGGCTATATACCATGCTGGGCTGTATTATACCATTCTGGGGGGGCTATATACCATGCTGGGCTGTATTATACCTTGCTGAGCTGTATTATTCCATTCTGGGGGGCTATATACCATGCTGGGCTGTATTATACCATGCTAGCCTGTATTACACCATTCTTGGGGGGCTATATACCATGCAGGGCTGTATTATACCATGCTGGGGGGCTATATACCATACTGGGCTGTATTATTCCATTTTGGGGTGCTATATACCATGCTGGGCTGTATTATACCATCCTGGGCTTTATTATACAATTCTGGGGGGGGGGCTATATACCATGCTTGGCTGTATTATACCATGCTGGGCTGTATTCCATTCTGGGGGGCTATATACCATACTGGGCTGTATTATACCATTCTGGGGGGGCTATATACCATGTTGGGCTGTATTAGACCATGCTGGGCTGTATTATACCATTCTGGGGCGGCTATATACCATGCTGGGCTGTATTATACCATGGTGGGCTGTATTCCATGCTGGGCTGTATTATGCAGCCCAGCATGGAATACAGCCTGCATACCATGGTGGGCTGTATTATACCATGGTGGGCTATATACCATGCTGTGCTGTATACCATGGTGGGCTGGGCTGTATACCATGGTGGGCTGGGCTGTATACCATGTGGTGCTGGGCTATATACCATGTGGTCCTGGGCTATATACTATGCGGTTGTGTTATATAACCTTATCCGAAAGACCTTAATGACTATAGACCTGTAGCATTGACTTCACACCTCATGAAGGTATTAGAGAGATTGATTCTCACACGTCTCCGTCCTCTAGTGAGCTCAGATATGGACCCTCTCCAGTTTGCCTACAGGCCGGGCATTGGTGTGGATGATGCCATTATCCACCTTCTAGATAGGACTCTCTCTCACCTGGAGAAACCTGGGAACACTGAGAATAATGTTCTTCGATTTCTCTAGTGCTTTTAACACCATACAGCCAGGTCTACTGAGAGACAAGCTGGGCCTTGTTGGTGTGGACCTCCAACTCTCCACCTGGATCCTTAACTACCTCACGAACCGACCTCAGTTTGTAAAGGTTCGGGACAGTGTGTCAGACACAGTGATCTGCAATACAGGGGCACCTCAAGGTACAGTTCTTGCCCCTTTTCTCTTCACACTGTACACTGCGGATTTTAGGTGCAACTCATCTAGCTGCTACTTGCAGAAGTATTCTGATGATTCTGCAATAGTAGGCCTCATCACAGGAGGAGATGAAAGAGAGTACAGAGATACTAACCAAACTTTTGTGGAGTGGTGTCAGAGGAACCACCTTAGGATTAATTCCGGGAAGACCAAGGAATTGGTGGTGGACTTTCGCAAGGGCAAAAATCCACCAGTAGTGGTGAACATTCAGGGAAAGGACATTGAGATAGTCGACACCTATAAGTACCTTGGTGCGATCCTCAATAATAAACTTGACTGGGCCCATCACTTGGATGCAGTGTACAGGAAGGGCCAAAGCAGGCTTTATCTGCTCAGAAGGCTGAGAGCCTTCGGAGTTAGAGGGGCACTCCTTGCATCCTTCTTCAACTCTGTTGTGGCATCAGTCATCTTCTTTGGTGTGGCGTGCTGGGGTAGTGGCATATCAACCAGGGACAGGAATAGGCTGGACAAACTGATTAGAAGGGCCAGCTCTGTCCTGGGATGCCCCCTTGACCCAGTTCAGGAAGTAGGCGACAGGAGGATACTGGCCAAGGTGAGCTACATGGTGCAGAATGATTCCCATCCCATGCATGAGACCGTGACAAAGATGTGCAGTACTGTCAGTGACCGGCTACTTCATCCTAAATGTGAGAGGGAGCGCTATCAAAAGTCCTTCCTTCCTGCTGCAGTTAGGCTGTATAACCAGCACTGTCCAAAACGGAGAATGACCCAAACAGAGAACTGATAGATCCAAAGTTGTGACAGTCCGGTTACATTTTTTTTTTCTTCGTATATGTGCCTACCTACTGTCAATGTAATGCCTTTATGCATCTGTATCTGTACTTGTTCCTGCCTTGCTGCTGTAATGCTCTGAATTTCCCCATGGTGGGACAATTAAAGTATTATCTTATCTTATATACCATGGGGGGTACATTTTACATTATATTCTATAGGGGGAGGCTGTGTTATATAATATAATAATAATAATATAATAATAATAAATTTTATTTTTATAGCGCCGACATATTCCGCAGCACTTTACATTTCAGAGGGGATTTGTACAGACAATAGACATTACAGCATAACAATAATCACATACAGTAGATTATAACAAATACCAAGAGGAGTGAGGGCCCTGCTCGCAAGCTTACAGTCTATGAGGAAAGAGGTAGACACGAAAGGTGGGTGGTAACAGTTGCCCTGATTGTATGGACCAGCCATAATGTTAAGTGTGTAACAGTACAGACACAGAGGGCTAATGGATGCATAAAGCATGTGGGAACATGATGCTGGGTACCTGGTTATGGTAAAATTTTTGGCTCTGCCACACAGGGATAGGTTAGGTTAATGTGTTGAGGCGATAGGCCAGTCTGAATAAATGCGTTTTCAGGACACGCTTAAAATTGTGGGGACTGGGGACTAATCGTATTGACCTGGGAAGTGCATTCCAAAGAATTGGCGCGGCACGTGTAAAGTCTTGGAGACGGGAGTGGGAGGTTCTGACTATTGAGGATACTAACCTCAGGTCATCAGCAGAACGGAGGGCGCGGGTAGGGTGGTATACTGAAACAAGGGAGGAGATGTAGGGTGGTGCTGAGCCATGGAGGGCTTTGTGGGTGAGGGTAATAAGTTTATACTGAATTCTGGAGTGGATGGGTAGCCAGTGTAATGACTGGCACAAGGTAGAGGCATCGGTGTAACGATTGGTGAGGAATATGATCCTGGCTGCAGCATTCAAGACAGATTGGAGAGGGGAGAGTTTTGTAAGAGGGAGACCGATTAGAAGAGAGTTACAATAGTCCAGACGAGAATGAATAAGAGAAACAGTAAGAGTTTTTGCAGAGTCAAAAGTAAGAAAAGGTCGAATTCTAGAAATGTTTTTGAGGTGCAGATGACAAGAGCGAGCCAGTGATCGAATGTGGGGGGCAAAGGAAAGCTCGGAATCAAGTATGACCCCAAGACAGCGGGCCTGTTGCTGGGGAGTAATAGTGGAACCACAGACGGAAATGGCAATGTCGGGTGTAGGTACATTAGTAGCGGGAGGAAACACAAGGAGTTCAGTCTTTGATAGGTTCAGTTTCAGATATAGTGAGGACATGATATTAGACACAGCGTTTAGACAATCGCCAGTGTTTTCTAGAAAGGCTGGCGTGATGTCAGGAGAAGAAGCGTATAATTGGGTGTCATCAGCATAGAGATGGTACTGGAAACCAAATCTACTGATTGTTTGACCAATAGGGGCAGTGTACAAGGAGAAGAGGAGGGGGCCTAGAACCGATCCTTGAGGAACCCCAACAGTAAGAGGAAGGTGAGAGGAGGAGGAACCGGCAAAAGAAACAGTAAAGGAGCGGTCGGAGAGATAGGAGGAGAACCAGGAGAGAACGGTGTCCTTGAGGCCAATGGAACGGAGCATAGTGAGGAGGAGCTGATGATCCACAGTGTCGAATGCTGCAGAGAGATCCAAGAGAATTAGCAGGGAGTAATGACCATTTGATTTAGCTGTTAGCAGATCATTAGAGACTTTAGTGAGGGCAGTTTCAGTGGAGTGTAAAGAGCGGAAACCGGATTGGAGAGGGTCGAGAACAGAGTTTTCTGAGAGATAGCGGATAAGACGGGAGTGGACCAGGCGTTCCAGGAGTTTAGAGATGAAGGGAAGATTAGAGACAGGTCTATAGTTAGCGGCACAATTTTGGTCGAGGGATGGTTTTTTAAGTAGTGGATGTATGATGGCATGCTTAAATGAGGAGGGAAAAATACCAGAAGAGAGAGAGAGGTTAAATATTTTAGTTAGGTGAGGGGTGACAGCAGGGGAAAGGGACTGGAGGAGATGTGACGGAAATGGGTCACTGGTGCAAGTAGTTGGGCGAGAAGATGCAAGGAGCCTGCTTACTTCTTCTTCTGTGACTGGTTCAAAATCAGAGAGTGAGTTAGATGCAGTGGGGGAGGGAGGACAGTGCATGGTATGAGGGGATTTGGAGATAATTTCCTGTCGGATCTGGTCAATTTTTTCTTTGAAGTAATTGGCCAGATCGTCAGCTCGGAGCTCAGTGGTTGGGGCCTGTACTCTTGGATTGAGTAGAGAATGAAAAGTGTCAAAGAGACGTTTCGGGTTATTGGACAGTGAGATGATGAGGGTGTTGAAATAGGTTTGTTTGGAGAGGTGAAGGGCAGTGTTGTATGTTCTAAGCATAAACTTAAAATGGATGAAATCTTCGTGTAGATTGGATTTTCTCCACAGACGTTCGGCGCACCTGGAGCACCGCTGCAGGAAACGTGTTTGCACCGTGTGCCAGGGTTGTCGCCGTCTGCGTTGTGGTGTTCTATTTATAGGGGGTGCAAATTCATCCAGGGCAGTTTGAAGTGTTTCATTGTAATGCTTCAAAGCAGAATCAGGACATGAGAGGGAGGAGATAGGGGCCAATGAAGACTGCAAGTTCTTCAGAAGTTTCTGGGTGTTAATGGCCTGTGTGTTTCTATAAGTCTGGACAGTGGGGGTGACCTGAGCAGCCTGGCAGTTCTTTATAGAGAATGAAAGAAGATTGTGGTCAGAGAGCGGGAGAGGGGAGTTTGCAAAATCATCCACTGCACAAAGCCGAGAGAAGACCAAGTCGAGGGAGTTTCCGTCTTCATGCGTTGGAGAATTAGTAAGCTGCGAAAGGCCAAATGAGGAGGTTAGAGATAAAAGGTGAGTAGCAGATGGGGAGAGGGGAAGAGCAATGGGGATGTTGAAATCTCCCATGATGAGGGTAGGGATGTCACAGGAGAGAAAATGTGGAAGCCAAGTGGCAAAATGATCCAGGAACTGATGGGAGGGGCCGGGAGGACGATATACCACCGCCACTCGCATGGAGAAGGGGGTGTAGAGTCTGACGGCATGGACCTCAAAAGAAGGGAAGACAAGTGAGGGTAGTTGAGGGATAACCTGAAAGGTACATTTTGGTGATAGGAGCAGACCAACGCCTCCACCAGCTCTATTGTCTGATCTTGGGGTATGAGAGAAGTGTAGCCCCCCGTATGAAAGAGCAGCAGCAGCGGTAGTATCTGACTGCTGGATCCAGGTTTCAGTAAGAGCCAGAAGGTTAAGAGAATTAGAAAGGAAGAAGTCATGAATGAAGGAGAGTTTGTTACACACTGAGCGAGAATTCCAAAGTGCACAATTAAGAGAGACAGATAGCATGCAGGGAATATTAATAAGATTAGAGGGGTTTCTGAGTGTAGCAGTGGGGGGGTTTGACTTTCTATAACATGGGGGACCAGGGTTGGGAGCAATGTCTCCTGCAACTAGGAGAAGGAGGATAGAAAGAGTGAGCAGATGGTTAAGTGATTTGTGAGAGCGTCTCTGGTGTTGAATGGTGGGACTGGCTGGATCTGTGCAATTTAACAATGTGAAAAGAGCATGAGTGCTATACATAGGAGAGGAAAGGAGCGAGGGGCCAATATGGATGGAGTGTGGAGAGTTAATGCCAGGGCGGTGGATGTGTGTGAATGCAGCGGCCAGGATATAAATTACACAAATGCATATGGTATATATTTGTTGTACTCCAAATGTACAGGGAGTAGATGTATATAAATGTCTTACCAGTCTCTTGCCCTGTCTAACTGCCATGTTATAACTGCCAGAAGTACTTTGATACATGTACTTCGATAACATGTGCATAAATGCCACCCCTGCATAATATGGGGGCTACATTATATTCTATGGGGAGGTGGGCTGTATTATATTCTATTTGGGGCTACATTATATTCTATGGGGGTCTGTATTATATTATATTCGATGGGGGCTGCATTATACTATATGAGGAGGGCTACATTGTATTCTATGGAGGGGTTACATTATACTATATAAGGGGCTGCATTATATCCTAGGAGGGGGTTGCCATATATTCTATGGAGGGGCTGCATTATACTATATGGGGGGTGAGGCTGCATTATATTCTATGGGGTGTTACATTATATTCTGTGGAGTGGCTGCGTTATACTCTGGGGTAGCTGCATTATTCTCTAAGGGGTGGCTGCATTATACTATAAGAGGGGGGCTGCATTATATTCTATGGGGGTTACATTATATTGTATGGCAGGGCTGCATTATACTCTGGGGTGGCTGCATTATGCTCTATTGGGTGGCTGGATTATACTATATGTGGACTGCATTATACTGTATCGAGGACTATGGGGAATACATTATATGAAGAACTATGGGGTGCATTATGCTATGGGAAGTGAATTGTACTACATGGGTGACTATGGCGGTGCATTATACTATATGGAGAACTATGAGGAGTGTATTATACTATATAGAGGACTGAGCAGTATATTTTAATATATGGAGGGCTATGAGGAGTGTATTATACTATATGGAGGACTGAGGAGTGTATTATACTATATGGAGGACTATGGGGAGTGTATTATACTATATGGAGGACTGAGCAGTGTATTTTAATATATGGAGGGCTATAAGGAGTGTATTATACTAAATGGAGGACTGAGGAGTGTATTATACTATATGGAGGACTATGGGGCAGATTATATAATATGGAGGACTATGGGGTGTAAACTGTAGATGCTGCTGATAACATGATACTGTATGGTGATCTGTTAGGGTGCGTGCACACGTTGCGGATTAGTCTGCGGCTTATTCTGCAGAGAATCCATATCTCTTGGCAGAAACCGCAGGGTAAAACACATGCATTTTTCCTGCGGATTCCTAGCATGTGTACAGCGGATTTGATGCAGGTTTTAGTGAGGTTTGGCAGTGCGGATGAGAGAGATTGATTGATTTGTATGTCCCGGAACGTACACTGCAGCTGCGATTCCGCAAAAAAGAAGTAACATGCTGCGGAAAATAAACCGCAGCAAATCTGCCCGGAATTTTCCGCAGCATGTGCACGGTGGATTTGGTTTTCCATAGGATTACATGGTACTGTAAACCGCATGGAAACGGCTGCGGATCCGTAGAACCAAATCCGCTGCGGATCCACAGGATCAAATCCGCTGCGGATCCGCAGGACCAAATCCGCTGTGGATCCACAGCAAAAACCGCAATGTGTGCACACATCCTTAGTGATCCATTAGTGGTCGTTCTGTCCCCATCATTCTTTCTCACATGGTGGAAAGAGGCTGAGAAACAAGTATTGAACGACTTCTTCAATTTTGTCGATCATTTAGCGGCCTGAACTCAGCGCATGTAAATACAATCAAAATGCTAATGTGTGATGTGCAATATGTTAGCATTTGGGGCCCCATTTTAAACTTTGCCTAGGGCCCCACTTTGCCTAAAACCGGCCCTGAGTGCCCATATACCCATCACACATTCTCCATCCCATAGTCCCATGCCCATATACCCATCACACATCCTCCATCCCATAGTCCCGTGCCCATATACCCATCATACATATCCACGATCCCATAGGCCCGTGCCCATATACCCATCACACATCCTCCATCCCATAGTCCCATGCCCATATACCCATCATACATATTCTCCATCCCATAGTCCCGTGCCCATATACCCATCATACATATCCGCCATCCCATAGTGGAGTGCCCATATATCCATCATACCTATCCGCCATCCCATAGTCCTGTGCCCATATACCCATCATACATATCCACGATCCCACAGGCCCGTGCCCATATACCCATCAAACACATCCTCCATCCCATAGTCGAGTGCCCATATACCCATCACACATCCTCCATCCCATAGTCCCATGCCCATATACCCATCACATATCCTCCATCCCATAGTCCCGTGCCCATATACCCATCATACATATCCACGATCCCATAGGCCCGTGCCCATATACCCATCATACATATCCTCCATCCCATAGTCGAGTGCCCATATACCCTTCACACATCCTTCATCTCATAGTCCCATGCCCATATAACCATCACACATCCTCCATCCCATAGTCCTGTGCCCATATACCCATCATACATATCCTCCATCCCATTGTCCCGTGACCATATACCCATCATACATATCTGCCATCCCATAGTCCCGTGCCCATATACCTGTCATACATATCCTCCATCCCATAGTCCAGTGCCCATATACCCATCACACATCCTCCATCCCATAGTCCAATGCCCATATACCCATCACACATCCTCCATCCCATGGTCAACCATTATGACATCATAATGAGCGGCGAGGCTTGCAACCAATGATGACATCAGCGTCGCTATGGCAACCATTATGACATTATAATGAGGGTCGGGCCTTGATACACACACACTTTTTCCCCATTATGTAGATAGGGGCAAAATTGTTTGGTGAATTGGAATGCGGGGGGTTTCGCCTCACAACATAGCTTAGGACACTCTCGGGGTCCAGACGTGTGACTGTGCCAAATTTTGTGGCTGTAGCTGCGACGGTGCGGATGCCAATCCCGGACATACACACACATACATACATACACACATACATACACACATGTGAGCTTTATATATTATATATATATATATATATATATATATATATAAAGGATGGGCCATTTATACAGATACACCTAAATAAAATGGGAATGTTTGGTGATATCAACTTCCTGTTTGTGGCACAATAGTAAATGGGAGGGGGGAAACTTTTCAAGATGCGTGGTGACCATGGTAGCCATTTTGAAGTCGGCCATTTTGGATCCAACTGTTAAGGCTGGCGGAACGCACCAAATAAAAAAGGTGGTATGAGGTGGGTTCGCAGCCAGGGGTCCATCGTGCAGAGATGGAAACCTGCTGCTCAGTAATGGTGGAGACTATACGGCAAATAATAAAGGAACACACGCGGGTTAGCATCACACGGTGTGTATGGGAGTGAGTTCTGTTGATTCACAGAACTGCGGTGCCGCACAATGTAAATACCAAAGCCTGTTAAACTCACAGGGCTCAGCCGGATGAGCGCTAGTATACAGACACAGGACTCTGCCCCAAGGACACGGGGTTAGAGTCCCTCTAGTCATCTAGCGCTTGGTGCCGCTGCAGCAGAGCCAGCAAGAGACCAACAGAGGAATAACGCACCAGTGTGCACTGCACCGCTCTAGCGGACGCCACTAACTACCCAGAGTGAGGAGGAAAGCGCTAGAGTTGCGCACGGTGCCGCACTGGCGGCTACTGCTACCTGGCATGGTACGACAGTGCCCTGAACAGAGAAGCACAAATGGATGCTAGCTAGTGCTGAGGACTGAGATGCACTGTGGCATATAGCCTAGCCACTGACAGACGCTGACTCTAACCACTAGACCCTAACAACATACGCAACCAAGGGTAGGGGTTTCATAATGAGTCAATCGCAGTACAAAGCATCGGTCATCATACACACCATAAGCCACAAGAGTCTATACTAGCGCATGGCCGAACGGCCATGCGACTCTTTTATAGTGACGTCTTTCTGGGACCTTCCCAGTGGACCAATCCGAGCAGGAACGGGACCTATGCATGTGACCTTCGACCTGCAATGAGAGGTCGTCCCACTGGCATGCTCAGTAGGGGAAAAGCAGGACTTAGTCCCATGAGCGTCTGCTTGCTGCTGACTCACGCATGATACAATAGCAGAGCTAGGAGGAGCAACCAAACGCCTAGCATTATCCTGGGCAAGGCGCTGGGACTGAAGTCTCTGCTGAGCAGCCTCCTCTCTTGCTGGAGAGGAATGGGAGACTGCAGAAGGCAAGGCTCTAGTTCCCTCCAGTGCAGAGGCAGGAACCCGATGCCTAATATTATTCCCCCCTAGGCCCCCCTCCCCCTTAGCTTTGCTACGCTCAAAGGCCGCAATGAGTAGTGGAGCGCGGATGTTCTCCACTGGCTCCCAGGTCTGATCCTCTGGACCATGACACCTCTAATCCACCAGATAAAACCTTTTTTCCAAGTACCACCTTGCAACCCACAATGGTACTCACCTCAAACTCATCTGAGGACAAGCTTGATGTCCCGGCAGATGACTCGGAGAACCGGGACATGTGAATGGGCTTAAAGGGGTTGTCCGGGCTTTTCACATAATCTCAGTACATATATGTGCTGCAGAATTGTGACAATAAGTAATTTACCTTCTGTCAATAGTTTGCACGGTTTTCTAGATATTCTGAACAGAACGTCCAAGGGGGAGTGTTATGGCATTGAAATAAGAACTAGTCGTAACCTCCTACTCTACTCCAAACATGCCCTCTATAGCAACAACCCCACCCTCCATAGCTACAGGCCCTCCCCGTCCACATGAAGCAGCCCTCATCACACAGTAATGAATTCTCCCCCTCCAGCAGCCTCAGTGCAGAGAGCAAAGAGCTGCTCCTCCCCCAGACACACGCTGAACAGTGATCTATATGGAAAGTTGTTGTGAGTTAATTTTCCCCTTCACTACTGAGGCCGAGGAACTCCCTCTTCTGGTGAAGAAAGGTAGTGAGCCTGATTGTCAAACACCTGGGGCTGATGATGATGACTGGCTGAGTGGAGTTAATGACTGGATATAAGGCTGCCGACGCCCTTCTGGCCTGCGGGTGATTTCTCTGTGGACTTCTAGGAAACCAGTCTGATTCCTGCTCATCTAAAGCTAAGATTTCTGCTTTGCCTTTTTGCATTAGTGTTTTGTTTTCCTTGCTTTTCTGGATTCTGCCATTCCCTGCTGGGGTGAGCTAAATCTCCTTTTGCCTGTTGCTCTGTCTTCAGAATATTCCTGAGTACTGACATAGCCTTTTTTGAAGCCTAGCATCTCCAGGGCCTTTTTTACTGTCAGTTTGTTGGCTCTTATTTTCATAGGGTTTTTTCACGGATTGCAGACAGCAGCCTTCCTGTCCTTTCCTATCTAAGCTAGCTTGGGCCCCATCTTTGCTCAGTCTATCTTTCTGTCTGTGTTTTGTTCTTTCTTCTTGCTTCACCGTCATTATATGTGGGAGGCTGCCTTTTGCTTTGGGGTCTGCTCTGGGGCAGTTTAGATCTCCCTTTCTGTCTTTAGGCTATATAGTCCTCCGGCTGTGATCGAGGGGCCTAGGGCATCGTAGGAGCCCCCCACGGCTACTGCTAGTTGTGTTGATAGGTTCAGGGGTCTGCAATCCGATAGCTGCCAACTTCTCTGGTTTTCTGGACTTAGCTAGCATTTCTATTTTTGCCTCCTACCGGTGACTCAATCATAACAGAATCACCCGCCATACTGCAGATCCTAGGGTACTCAATTGCAGGAAAGAATTGTATAAAAAAAAAAATAAAAATTGTGTATATTTTTTCCTCTATATCTCTGAGGCCGTAGGGGGAATTTTTTTTTCTCTCAATGGAGATAAAGCAATTGTCTGATCGTGTGGAGCAGCTCGCTGCGGAAGTGCGGGGAATTTCCGCCTACCTTGCTCATTCACATGCTGCTAAACCAAAGATTCCTACACCTGATGTATTTTTTGGGGATCGGTCTAAATTTTTGAATTTCAAAAATAATTGTAAATTATTTTTTGCCTTGAAGCCTAACTCGTCAGGGAGCTCCGCTCAGCAGGTTAAAATTGTCATCTCTTTGCTGCGTGGCGATCCCCAGGATTGGGCGTTTTCTTTGAAACCAGATGATCCTATTCTGACTAATGTGAACGCATTTTTTCAGGCATAGGGGTTGTTGTATGACGAACCTAATGCCATTGATCAGGCTAAAAAGACCCTGCTGGCATTGAACCAGGGTCGTGATTCTGCAGAATTGTACTGTCATAAATTCCGAAAGTGGGCAGTACTTACTACCTGGAATGATAATGCCTTGGCTGCTCTCTTTCGGAAGGGGTTGTCAGAAGCCGTAAAAGATACTATGGTGGGATTTCCTGTTCCCTCTGGTCTTAACGATTCTATGTCTTTAGCCATTCAGGTTGATCGGCGTTTGCGCGAACGCAGAGCTGCATGAGAGGTGTTGCCACCTGTTGAACAGATGTCTGAACCTATGCAATGTGATAGTGTTTTTTCCAGAGAGCAGCGTCAGGAGTTCAGAAGGCGTAATAAGTTGTGTTTTTTCTGTGGAGATGCCTCGCATATTATTTCTGTCTGTCCTAAACGCGAGAAACGCCTTGCACACACGTTTTCTGTTGGTGGTGTTCAACCTAAGTTTCTTCTGGCTATTACTCTGATCTGCTCCCTGTCCACATTTTCCGCCAAGGCTTTTGTGGATTCAGGAGCAGCTCTAAACCTAATGGACTTGGATTTTGCTAAATGTTGTGGATTTCCGATGACACCTCTGCTGACGCCTATCCCTTTGAGGGTGATTGATGCTACTCCTTTGGCTAAAAATAAACCTCAGTTTCGGACCCAGGTGGTAATGCGGGTCGCCCCAGACCATCAAGAAAATTGCAGGTTTTTGGTGTTACATAATCTGCATGATACTATTGTTCTGGGGTTTCCCTGGTTACAAATTCATAATCCAGTTTTGGATTGGAAATCTGTGTCTGTGGTGAGTTGGGGTTGTCGGTGTGCCTTTAATGAGTCTCCGGTGTTTTCCACCTCTCCTCAGTCGCATGATGTTCCTGATTATTTGGCGGACTTTTATGATGTATTTAGTGAGAATGAGTCTGCGTCTCTGCCTCCTCATAGGAGTTATGACTGTGCAATTGAACTGAGCCCGGGGTGTAAATTTACCAAGGGTCGGCTCTTCAATTTATCTGTACCCGAGCACGAGGCTATGCGATCCTATATTAAGGAGGCGTTGGAGAAGGGTCATATTAGACCATCCTCGTCACCCTTAGGTGCCGGTTTTTTTTTTGTAGCCAAAAAGGATGGATCATTAAGACCTTGTATTGATTATCGTGCTCTCAACAAAATTACTGTTAAATATAAGTATCCGTTACCCCTGATTTCTGATCTATTCTCCAGAGTTAGAGGTGCTTGCTGGTTTACCAAGCTTGACCTCAGGGGGCGTATAATCTTATTCGCATTAAGCATGGGGATGAATGGAAGACGGCGTTTAATACTCCGGAGGGACATTTTGAGTACCTGGTGATGCCTTTTGGGCTCACTAATGCCCCTTCTGTCTTCCAGTGCTTCATGAACGATGTTTTCCGAGATTTTGTCGATAAATTTTTGATTATCTATCTGGATGATATTTTGATCTTCTCCAAGGATTGGGATTCTCATGTGGAACATATTCGGACTGTGTTCCGGATCTTGAGGGAGATTTCCCTGTATGTCAAAGGATCTAAATGCCTTTTTGGAGTACAGAGGATTTCTTTTTTGGGATTTATTTTGTCCCCGTCAACTATTGAAATGGACCTGGCCAAGGTACAGGCCATTTACGATTGGGTTCAGCCCACTTCTTTGAATGCCCTCCAGAAGTTTTTGGGTTTTGCTAATTTTTATCGGAAATTTATAGCAAAATTTTCTAGTATTGCCAAGCCATTGACTGATTTGACTAAGAAGGGTGCTGATGTGTTAAATTGGTCTCCGGAGGCTGTTTCTTCCTTTCAGGAGCTGAAGCGAAGATTCACCTCCGCCCCGGTTTTGCGGCAACCTGATGTCTCACTTCCGTTCCAGGTAGAGGTGAATGCTTCTGAGATTGGTGCAGGAGCTGTTTTGTCCCAAAAGGATCCTGTAACATCTAAAATGAATCCCTGTGCTTTCTTTTCCCGAAAAGTTCTCTCCATCTGAACGTAACTATGATGTGGGGAATTGGGAACTGTTAGCCATGAAATGGGCATTTGAGGAGTGGAGACATTGGTTGGAGGGAGCTAAGCATCAAGTCGTGGTCCTCACTGACCACAAGAATTTGATTTACCTAGAGTCGGCTAAGCGCTTGAACCCTAGACAGGCTAGGTGGGCCTTGTTTTTTACACGTTTTGATTTTGTGGTTTCTTTTCTTCCTGGAACTAAGAATGCCAAGGCTGATGCCCTCTCTAGGAGCTTCTTTGCTGATTCTCCTGTGGTGACCAAGCCTGCTACCATCTGATGCGAAGTGGTAGTCCTTTTTCTGCCATCTCGCCCGATTTGAGACGTGCTCTGGAAGAGTTCCAGGAGGACAAACCTGAGCGTTGTTCCATTGGAAACTTGTATGTTCCTGACCAGTGGAAGAAGAGAGTGATGTCTGAAGTTCATTGCTCTGCTTTGGCTGGTCATACAGGTATTTTTGGTACTAGAGATCTAGTGAGTCGGTCTTTTTGGTGGCCCGCCTTGTCTCGTGATGTCAGGAATTTTGTGTAGTCCTGTGGGACGTGCTCCCGGTCTAAATCGTGTTCTCACTCTAGTGGGTTGTTGATGCCTTTGCCTGTCCCCAAGAGGCCATGGATCCATATTTTCCTGGATTTCATCTCTGATATGCCTGTCTCTCAAAGGATGACTGTTATTTGGGTGATTTGTGATAGGTTCTCTAAGATGGTTCATCTTGTACCACTCCCTAAGTTGCCGTCTTCCTCTGAATTGGTGCCCCTGTTTTTACAACAGGTGGTTCGCTTGCACGGGATTCCTGAGAACATTGTATCTGACAGAGGAGTCCAGTTTGTGTCTAGATTTTGGAGAACTTTCTGTTCCAAGCTGGGAATTCAGTTGTCCTTCTCCTCTGCTTTTCACCCTCAGACCAATGGGCAGACAGAGAGAACAAACCAGACCTTGGAGTCATATTTGAGATGTTTTATTTCTGCTGATCAGGATGATTGGGTTTCATTTTTCCCCTTGGCCGAATTTGCTTTTTTTTGTAACTTTGGGTTTCATCCTCGATTTTCTTCAGGGCAGGTGGAGCCCTCTGCCTGCCCAGGTGTTGACACTGTGGTGGAGAGAATGCACCAGATCTGGGACCAAGTGGTGGATAAGTTATCTCTCTCCCAGGAAAAGGCCCAGTAGTTTTCCAACCGACATAGGACCATTGGTCCCCAGTTTAAGGTTGGTGATATGGTGTGGTTATCATCAAAAAATATTGCTATGAAGGTGGCTTCTCCTAAGTTTAAGCCTAGATTTATTGGACCTTACAAGATTTTGGAGATTATTAATCCGGTCTCTTTTCGTTTGGCTCTTCCTGTCACATTTAAAATCCATAATGTGTTCCATAAATCTTTGTTGAAGAGGTTTGTTGAACCTGTTGTTCCGGGGGTTGCACCTCCAGACCCTGTATTGGTTGAAGGTAACATGGAATATGAGGTAGAGAAAGTACTGGATTCCCGTCTGGCTAGACGGAGACTCCAGTATTTGGTTAAGTGGAAGGGTTATGGTCAGGAGGATAATTCCTGGGTCTCTGCCTCTGATATTCATGCCAAGAGATTGGTGCGTGCCTTTCATCGGGCTCACCCTGATCGCCCTGGTGGCGTGGTTGAGAGTTCGGTGACCCCTCCTCAAGGGGGAGGTACTGTTGTGAGTTCATTTTCCCCTTCACTACTGAGGCCCGAGGAACTCCCTCTTCTGGTGAAGAAAGGTAGTGAGCCTGATTGTCAAACACCTGGGGCTGATGATGATGACTGGCTGAGTGGAGTTAATGACTGGATATAAGGCTGCCGATGACCTTCTGGCCTGCGGGTGATTTCTCTGTGGACTTCTAGGAAACCAGTCTGATTCCTGCTCATCTAAAGCTAAGATTTCTGCTTTGCCTTTTTGCATTAGTGTTTTGTTTTCCTTGCTTTTCTGGATTCTGCCATTCCCTGCTGTGGTGAGCTGAATCTCCTTTTGCCTGTTGCTCTGTCTTCAGAATATTCCTGAGTACTGACATAGCCTTTTTTGAAGCCTAGCGTCTTCAGGGCCTTTTTTACTGTCAGTTTGTTGGCTCTTATTTTCATAGGGTTTTTTCACGGATTGCAGACAGCAGCCTTCCTGTCCTTTCCTATCTAAGCTAGCTTGGGCCCCATCTTTGCTCAGTCTATCTTTCTGTCTGTGTTTTGTTCTTTCTTCTTGCTCCACCGTCATTATATGTGGGGAGCTGCCTTTTGCTTTGGGGTCTGCTCTGGGGCAGTTTAGATTTCCCTTTCTGTCTTTAGGCTATATAGTCCTCCGGCTGTGATCGAGGGGCCTAGGGCATCGTAGGAGCCCCCCACGGCTACTGCTAGTTGTGTTGATAGGTTCAGGGGTCTGCAATCCAATAGCTGCCAACTTCTCTGGTTTTCTGGACTTAGCTAGCATTTCTATTTTTGCCTCCTACTGTGACTCAATCATAACAGAAAGTGGAACTAGTGAGGAGTGAAAATCGTCCTGTATTCTGGGCCACTCCATGATTACAATACATAAGTCACTATCAGTAATTCCTTCCCTCACTGTCCCAGGCTGCTGGCAGCAGTGAGAATAGACTGTGTGATGGCCAGTGATGGGGGGGTCTGCAGCTTCTAATCTGCACAGGGAATGGCAGTCACTGATGTAATCTGTTGTGTGACAAAGCCTCTGCTGTGTGAATGAGACAGCTTTGTGTCACTGATGTCTTCACACAGCAGCAGATTTGGTGCAGTGTATGTGTGAGCACTGTCTCTCTAATGACACAATACTGATGGGAGCAGCCTGTCCCAGAATACAGGACGATTCTTCATGTGGACGGGGAGGGCCTGTAGCTATGGAGGGTGGGGTTGTTGCTATAGAGGGCATGTTTGGAGTAGAGTAGGAGGTTACGACTAGTTCTCATTTCAATGCCATAACACACCTTGCCTTGGACGTTCTGTTCAGAATATCTAGAAACTATTGACAGAAAGCAAATTACTTATTGTCATAATTCTGCAGCCCAGATATGTACTGAGATTATGTGAAAAGCCCAGACAACCCCTTTAAGGAGGGAAACGTAGAAAGTATCAGTGATACCCAGGCGTGGGGGAAGGGCCAGCCAGTAGGCTAAAGGGCTGACCTGTTCAAGGACCTTGAAAGGACCAATGTAGCGAGGTGCGAACTTAGTGGACTCGACCTGCAGCCTGATGTTACGGGCAGAGAGCCACACTAAGTCGCCAGGTGAGAAGGTCGGAGCGGGGTGCCGGTGTGCATTGGCGGAGACCCTCATTCTCTCCTTGGAGGTCCAAATGGCATCCTGAGTGCTGTTCCAAATGTTATGTGCCTCCACCACCCTGTCTGCCACCCTAGAATCAGTTGAAGACACGGGCATGAGAACAGGGATGCGAGGATGCTGGCCGTAATTGAGGAGGAATGGGGTCTGACTGGTGGAATTGGCCACAGCATTATTCAACGCAAACTCCGCCCATGGTAGCAGGGATGCCCAGTCATCCTGCCTTGCCAAGTCAAAGTGTCGTAGGTATGTGACCAGGGTTTGGTTGGCCCTCTCTACCATCCCGTTCGTCTCGGGATGATAGGCCGAGGAGAGATTCAGCTCAATGCTGAAGAGACTACAGAGTTCTCTCCAGAACCGAGACGCAAACTGGGGACCCCGATGACTGACTACCTTGTCCGACATGCCATGTAAGCGAAAAATATGCTTAATAAATAGTGCTGCCAGACACCGTGCAGAAGGTAACCTCGAGAGAGACACCAGATGCACCATTTTGAAGAAGTGGTCGTGACAACCCAGATAACCGTGCGGCCCCTGGACTTGGGCAGGCCCACCACGAAGTCCATGTCCACCATCTCCCAGGGCCTGTCCGCCACCAGCAGGGGGTAAAGTAGCTAGTGGGTCGTTGCCGGGTAGACCTGTTCTGGGCGCAGGAGACGCATGCCCGAATGTAGTCTCCAATGTCCCGAGCCATTGCGGCCACCAGTACGTTCTCTGCAGGAGCTCAGTTGTCCGCTTTGTCCTGAAGTGTCCATCTACTCCTGACATGTGAGACCAAGAGAGAACATCCGGTTGCAGATGGGTAGGGACAAAGGTCTTGCCTGGAGGTACTGAGTCTGGGGGCGACAGGAGCCACGGTCCTCAGGCTCTCGGATGGGACTATCAGCTGAGGCTCTGTCTCTTCCTCCTCTGATGACACTATGTAGTGAGAGAGGTCATCAGCCCGAACATTCTTCTCACCGGACAGAAAATGGAGGGTTACGTGAAACCGAGAGAGAAAAGCGACCATCTGGCCTGGCGAGAATTTAGCCGCTGGGCCGTCTGCAGATACACCAGGTTTTTCTGGTCGGTATATATCTGGAAGGGGAACTGAGCCCCCTCCAGGAGATGTCTCCACTCCGAGAAGGCCAACTTCATTGCAGCAACTCCCTGTCCCCGATGGAATATTTTCTCTCCCCCGGCGAAAAGGTCTTGAAGATAAAGAAGCAGGGTTGCTTCCGACCTTGAGCGTCTTTCTGGAAGAGGACCGCTCAAGCACCAACGGAAGAGGCATCCACCTCCAAGATAAAGGGTTTATCCACATTGGGACGATGGAGAATTGGAATGCTGGCAAAATGAATTTTGATGGAGGAGAAGGCCTTGGCGACCTGTTCTGACCACACCTTAGGATTGGCTCCCTTCTTGGTGAGGGCGACCAAGGAAGCCACCAAGGTGGAGAAGTGGGGAATGAACTGGCGGTAGTAATTTACGAACCCCAAAAAGAGCAATGCTAGGTCAATCAATGTGTGGATGAAGGACCACCACATCAAATCCCTGTCATGGCCAGCCCAATATCCAGACCTGAACCCCATTGAAAACCTCTGGAATGTAATCAAGAGGAAGATGGATAGTCACAAGCCATCAAACAAAGAAGAACTGCTTACATTTTTGGACCAGAAGTGGCATAAGATCACTCAAAAGCTGTGTGAAAGACTGGTGGAAAGCATGCCAAGACGCATGAAAGATATGATTTTGCAGTGGTGTCTTAATTTTTGCCAGAGTTGTATATAAATATATATATATATATACATACACTGCTCAAATAAATAAAGGGAACACTTAAACAACACAATGCAACCCCTCTAAAAGGAGTGGTACTGTAGGGGGGGACCACAAATCATTTATCTGTTCTCATCCTTTTTGGCTGTAGTTTTGGTCACTTTTGCATTTTGTCATTGCTCTCATATCATTCAGTGATATCTAGGATGTGTTATTGTAGTGTTCCCTTTATTTTTTTGAGCAGTGTATATATAAATAAAGTTTCATCTTTTACAGTTTAAAATTTGCAAAAACAGGAAAATCGGTCAATGCAAAGCATTCTGCATGGTTAGTAACTAGTAGCACCTCCTTTTAAGTATCACAGTTTGTAAACGCTTTTTGTAGTCAACCAAGAGTCTTTCAATTCTTGTTTGAGGGATTTTCATCCATTCTTCCTTGGAAAATTCTTCCAGTTCTGTGAGATTCCTGCGGCGTCTTGTATCCTATGCTAGTTTGGGGTCTAGCCACAGATTTTCATAATGTTCAGATCAGGGGATGTGAGAGCCATTGTAAAACCTTCAGATTGCGCCTTTTGAGGTAGTCTATTGTGGATCTTGACATGTGTTTAGGATCATTATACATTTATAGAAGCCATCCTCTCACCTTCAGCTTTTTTACAGATGGTGTTATGTTTGCATCGAGAATTTATGAAATTTCATTCAATTCATTCTTCCCTCTACCGGTGAAATGTTCCCTGTGCCATTGGCTGCAGCACAATCCCAAAAGCATGAATGATTCACTCCTATGCTTAATCGTTGGTGAGATGTTCTTTACCTGAAATTCTGTGCCCTTTTTTCTCTGATGTAATTTTTTTTATTAATTATTAGTCTGTTAGTACCAACCAATTGTGCATAGAAAATGTCTTGATATAATTAATATTTGTTCTTCCAACCTGGATGTGTTGTGTCTTTTTGTCACTTCCCTCTGTATATTTTTCTGAATTTTAGATGTTGTATATATTCAAAGTTCTATTCAGACAGGGAATTTTTGAGACCCCCACTGATCCTTTAAAGAGGTAATGCATTTTATTGTTGGGAACAACCCTTTATTAAGTTTCTACACCTTTCCTGCAGATCAGTGTTCACTATTTTCTTCTCTATCATTCCTCAAGTATACGGATTCTGTTGCTGACTTTTTATCCTGACTTTAGCCTTGTCCTTCATTCGGTTGTCTCATCCCTTTCATTTGTTACCTTTATCTTGTGGTTCCACTCCAGGTATCGATTGCTGGCCTTAGTTACACCTATGTCTTCTTTTCTGATTCATGCTCAGGCTTGTTGCAACCTGACTGCTATTCCATTAATGACCCTGTCTATGCTCCTGACTTCACTACTGTATTATTGTAGTGGATGCAACTTGAGATTCCTAGGAAGAAAGGGTGCAGAACTGGGAGATTTCTCATGTTTCCCACTGCCGGGAGTTCCCTGTGCTTCAGAACTGAAATTAGAAAAAAAGATTGTGCATTGTTCCATGATATTGCTGTTATATGGTTGTCTTTAAAATAAACATTGGGGTAAAATACAGGGTTTCCAGCTTTTACCCAATTCTCATACATTAAAGAAGCTCTTCTCCCATCAAAGTTTTTATCATCTTAATATATTGCAATCATCGGCATCCGGCTCCACGCCTTTTCGATTTCTGTTGCCCGTTAATGATCATTCTGCAGGTTCACCCACGAAAACTTTTTTATGACTTTTACTTTGACTTTTACTTCCTATAGATAGTCAAGTACAATCATCTTCTCGGGTCTCCGCCAGGGATCCAAGGACCTCACTAAACCATCCAATCGGTAGTAGCAATGGACAGTGTGCTCTCACCTTCTGTAACATCCATCTCTTATAGACTGCGAGCCCTCGCAGGCAGGTTCCTCTATCCTCCTGTACCAGTTGATGACTCTTTTTAAGATTATTGTATTTGGTTTTGTTATGTATATCCCTTTTCGCATGTAAAGTGCCAAGAATAAATGGTGCTATAATAGTAAATAATACTAATAATGATATTATATAACACTATGTACCTTCAGTTGCTCATTTTTCCATTATACCAAGTTAATTCTTCACTTTTCTCTGCTCCCTGCGTTTATCATTCCTCTCTTCAACTCCTGACCTAGCTACTACCTCCTACCCCTGCTACGGACTTTTGCAGAGACTTTTGAAAATTGACCTCCTATTTCCACATAGAGTTTAGGAGGATTCAGCTAGTCAGCTTTCAGTCTCATAATATCATAGACTTAAGGGGAAAGAAAAATATTTACTGTGTAGAAAGGCAAAATGAGCAATTGTAAGTACACAATGCTGTATAATATGATGATTGCAATATATTAAGAGGATAACAATTTTGATGAGAATGCTTCCTTAACCCCTTTCCAATGTTGGGCATAATAATACACCCACGTCAGAATAGCTCCCTTTGATGTGGGCTCCGGCGCTGAGCCAACATCTTTCCCGGCATATGTCAGCTGTTTTGTGAATCTAACAGCCATGAGTGGAATCACGATCCACCCGTGCCTTTTAACCCGTTAAATGCCACTGTCAGAGATTTAACTCACGCTTCCGGGAAGCGGGCCAGAAATCCCACCCATCAGTGACTCTGTCACATGATCGCTGGTCACCGATGGGTTGGCATGACAACCAGAAGTCTCCAGCAGATCTCTATGGTTGCCGGTGGTTGACGCTCATAGCAAGTGAGCATTTCTGCTACATACAGGCGATCTGATCATCGCCTTTATGTAGCAGAGCCGATCAGACAACTGCAGTTTCTAGTCTCCCATGGAGACCATGGAAGCATGCCAAAAGTAAAAAAAAATGTTTTTAAAAATATTTAAAAAGTAAAAAAATATAAAAATTCAAAAAAATCAAACATAGACATATTTGGTATCGCTGCTTTCAGAATCGCCTGATCTATCAATATAAAAAAATAAATAAACTGATCGCTAAACGATGTAAAGAGAAAAAAAAGTCAAAATGCCAGAATTACGGTTTATTTGGTCACCGCTACATTCCATTAAATTGAATAACGGGCGATCAAAAGATTGTATCTACATCAAGATGGTATCAATAAAAACGTCAGCTTGTCGTACAAAAAAAATAAACCCTCACCAAGCCCCAAATCACGAAAAATAGAGACGCTACAGGTCTCAGGAAATGGCGCCTTTCTTTTTTTACCTAAGTTTGGATTTTTTTTTCACCACTTAAAGAAGAAAGAACCTAGACATGTTTGCCTATGAACTCATAATGGCCTGGAGAATCATAAATGCCGGTCAGTTTTAGCATTTAATGAATACGGTTAAAAAAAAATGAACAACTGTGGAATTGCACTTTTTTTGCAATTTTACCACACTTTTATTTTTTCCCATTAGTATGTTAAAACCAACTGCTTTGATCAAAAATACAGCTTGTCCCGCAAAAAGCAAGCCCTCACATGGCCTTGTTGACCTAAAAATAAAAAAGTTATGGCTCTGGGAAGAAGAGGAGCATAAAATGAAAACGCGAAAATGGCCCGGGGTTTAAGGGGTTAATGAAAAATTCAGTGCCCGGTCTTATGACGCTGTCATTATACATTAGCGGTGGCCTTTCATGTTCAGCTCTCTTCCATTCAAATACCTTAACTCTTTGATATTTTAGGTAGTAGAGTGCCTAGTATTTCACATCTGAGATGGGTGTCTCTATCAGAAAAAAAAACACATTTGGTAATTTACTATCCGCAATTGCTACTTAGGATTCTATCTGCAATACAATGTGAAACGGACAGACCTATGTCAGAGGGATTTATCAGCTGACAAGTTCTGCAGCACTTCAAAGGGATCTTACATCTTGTATCTCTGTCTGGTAGTTTGTCATTTCCAAATCCCATTGTAGCAATTGTTCTGTTTCAGAAACTATAAAACAGCATAGACAATATTATAAAATGAAATAACAGTTACAAAAGGTTAAAAAGTTATCTGTCATCAAATATTTAATAAAGTAAACAAACATCCTTATATAAAGAAAAATATTTAATGATAGCATAAAATATAATCAATTATAATTACTAAAAAAAAGAATAAGCAGCACTGCCTAAGTGGATGGGTGAAAGCCTCCAGAACTGACCACGTCTCCACTTAACAGTAGGCAAAGGAGTTGTTTCTCCATAAAGAGGACAGGTCACCAGGTCAAAAGTGGCCAGATTATGCTCTTATTTTATTCCTGCGGCTCTCTTCATTATTTTCTTTATTTTTTTTATATCTGTCACAAGGTTTCTGAGATATGGGCCTTTTTATTTAGTGGATTGCTCACAGGATTCTCTAGGGGCATGTCTTAAGTATACTCTGCATAATTACTTAAATCTCTCTTTAATAATTCATTTTCAGTGTTGTTTACCTTACAGAGCTTAGTATTACCTGCAAATATTGAAGTTCTACTCTGTACGCCCTCAGTAAAGTCATTATAATAATTATATTAATAAGAAGAGGGCCCAATACTTACCCTTGTCATACTCAGGTGTTGGCTCAGTGTGTGTCGCATTAATAAGTTATAGAGATAAGCAGATCAATTCGTGGAGGATTGAGTTCAAGTTGAAATTCCTGACATTTGCTGTTTCACAATCAGTCACAAGGAATATTGAAAGTCGATTTAAAAAAAAAAAGACTATCCCAGCACCATTTCCTACGCTGCTGAAGCACCAGAGAGGAAGCTACCATAAAAGCTTAAACTCTATAGTAAAGAGAGAGAGGACCCGCTGACCATAAGAGCTTACTCTCCACAGGAGAGAGAGGACCTCACTGATCATAAAAGCTTACACTCTACAAAAGAGAGAGGATCCCACTGACCATAAGAGCTTTCACTCTACAGAGGAGAGAGAACCCCTCTCACCATAAGAGCTTACACTCTACAGGAGAGAGAGAGAGGACCTTGCTGACCATAAGAGCTTACACTCTACAGGAGAGAGAGGACCTTGCTGACCATAAGAGCTTACACTCTACAGGAGAGAGAAGACCATGCTGACCATAGGAGCTTACACTCTACAGGAGTTACAGGACCCCGCTGACCATTAGAGTTTACACTCTACAGGAGAGAGAGAGAGAGGACCCTGCTGACCATAAGAGCTTACACTCTATAGGAGAGGGAGGACCCTGCTGACCATAAGAGCTTACACTCAACAGGAGAGAGAGGACCCCACTGACCATAAGAGCTTACACTCTACAGGAGGGAGAGGACCCTGCTGACCATAAGAGCTTACACTCTACAGGAGGGAGAGGACCCCGCTGACCATTAGAGTTTACACTCTACAGGAGAGAGAGAGAGAGGACCTTGCTGACCATAAGAGCTTACACTCTACAGGAGTTACAGGACCCCGCTGACCATTAGAGTTTACACTCTACAGGAGAGAGAGAGAGAGGACCTTGCTGACCATAAGAGCTTACACTCTACAGGAGAGAGAGGACCCTGCTGACCATAAGAGCTTACACTCTATAGGAGAGAGAGGACCCTGCTGACCATAAGAGCTTACACTCAACAGGAGAGAGAGGACCCCACTGACCATAAGAGCTTACACTCTACAGGAGGGAGAGGACCCTGCTGACCATAAGAGCTTACACTCTACAAGAGATAGAAAGAGAAAAAGCAACTGACCATAAGAGCTTACACTCTACAGGAGAGAGATAATCTTACCCAATGAATCTGGAGATGGAAAACAACTGTACCATATAAACTGTGCTTTACTGTGGGCCAGTGATCACAAATCCATAACATATCATAGGTGCATCACATTATGGGAATGCACGCACGGCAACAAAAAACTATGATAGCCTGCTTTCTGATGCTTCAGCAAACTGTGAATCAAATCTGAAAATGTTCGTGAAACTGCATATTTTAGTAAATTCCACTTGAACTAAATCCTCCGTAGATAAATTCGCTTATCTATAGTTGCAATTTACAAAAGAATGTATACAGTGAATTTTTCCAGTAGAGTATGATTTAGCTACATTAGATTTTTGATCCTTATCTACAAATAGTACATCGTCATATGATATCGCACATGAAAAAAATATGAAATTTTTAATTTTATTGGAAATTTTGCATGTGTAACATCATGGGGTGTTATTTGTAAATATATAAAGAAAAAGTCTAATGAAGTTTATAGTATCAATTCTATCACAGATTTCAGCACAACGCGTTTATGCTATTAACTGCCGAGACTGTAAGGCCATGTGCACACGCTGCGGTTTTGCTGCGGTTTTGGCCCTGCAGAACTGCAGCGGTTCCGCAGACATGGTACTTTACCATGTTAGCCTATGGGTTTTCAAACCCGCAGTGCTCACGCTGTGGTTTTTTACCTGCGGAAAAGCTGCGTTTTTTTTTCTGCAGCATGTCAATTGTTTCTGCGGATTCTGCTGCGGTTTCACACCTTTAACATAGTAGAGGTGTGAAACCGCAGGGCAAAACCGCAGGCCAAACCGCAGCAAAACCGCAGGTCACTTTACCTGCGGTTTTACCTGTGGTTCCGCGGGAAAAAACCCGCAGGTGAATCTGCAGTGTGTGCACATACCCTAAGAAACAGTAGCTAAGCAATACAACCAGAAACCTGAAAAAAAAAACTCATAGCAAAACATAATTATTGGTCATACCCACACAATAAAGTCTCACAGTAATCACTGTCAGGGGCTTCTAGACTTTTTTTGAGATCCGATAGGACGATTTGTACTACTTTTATGTTTAGGGAATAGAAAAAGTTCATAAATCTAAAGCAGGTGGCAACTGGCAATGGACATTATTAATGAGTCAGGCAGCCTGAATCTTTGGCATGGAGTCACAAATTGCACAGATGATGAACAGAATAACACCTACATATAAGATCTCTGTGGATAGCGGGGCAGTACAAGCACAGCTGAGTTTTTCTTTCTTTCATGACAATTATCCTTTCTTTCCTTACTGGATTGGTTTCAAATGGAAGATAACAGATAGCTAATTCACGGAATCGTTTTTCATAGACTTCAATGTTAAAAAAAAAAACGAATCCAGCAGATATCAGTCTTTTAAAAAAAAAGCAAAAAGTTGTGTCTGCACAACATTTTTTTGCCAGCAGGTTGCTGCTCGATTTATTCTAACGGATGGTTACTAGACATGTGAACATAGATTTAGCAATGTGCTTGGCATCATCATACTGTATGTGCGGCTCCCAGGTGAAAAAGAATTTTGCTCCCCCTGGAGCCGCCAATTTTCAGTCATACTGGTGCGTGGGCGCAGCTGCAGTCACCACTCACAGCACTGATGCCCTGCAGAGCCAGCTGTCAATCAAACTGTCGGGTCATGCTCACAGCCTCCGCTCATGGTGTACTGAGCAGTTACTGTAGCCGCATTGGCTCGCCTGTATGGCTGACTGAAACCTGGCGGCTTCCTGGAGGAATACATTTTATTTTCTCCTTGGAGACTTGCTTTCATTATGGCTGCTGAGCACATCTCTAACGCTATTAATGTGCAGATTAACCCTACATTTTGTGGGTTAATACTATTATTCGATATAACAAGTTCCCTTTAATCAACTTGATCAATGTTGTAAAGGAGAGAGGGCCAAAATTCCTCCAGAAGAAGGTGAGAGACTGATAAAAAATGATTACTGCAAGTCATTGTGAATTTACAGGATGTTTATTCATGGGGTGTAGTTAATTTTTCACACGCTGCTTCTGCATTTTGGCTTTATTTTTGTTAAGTAATTTGTCATGTGTTGCTGTTCATATGAGGCTATATTTACCTAATTTCAGGACTTTCTAAGGACCAGAAGGTTTTTTTTTCATGTCCTGACTGATATGTAAAACCATTGAATCCTTTGGTATATTTTTCGCTTTATAAGACGCACCCCCAAATTTGGTGAAGAAAAAGAGAAAAAATGTTTTTTTATGTTAAATGGAGGTGTGTCTTATAATGCCAGTGTTCGTCTTTCAAATCATATACCATATACTGCATATGTCCCTCATCCTGGTATCTATATAACCCCCATCCTGGCACATGGCCCCTTTGTGCTGGCACATAGCCCCCCCATCCCATCCTGGATATGGCCCTCCCAGTCACTATATGCCCCCCTGCTGGCACTCACATGGCCCCCCTCTCTCTATATGCCCCCCTGCTGACACGCACATGGCCCCCCTCTCTCTATATGCCTCCCGGCTGGTCGCACACGGCCCCCGCCTCCCTATATTCCCCCCTGCTGGCATTTACACGGCCCCCCATCCCTATATTCTCCCTGCTGGCACACATGGTCCCTCGTTCATATATTTCTCCCTGCTGGCACACATTGTCCCCCTCCATATATTCCTCCCTGCTGGCACACATTGTCCCCCCCGTCCCTATATTCCCGCATGTTGTCACACATGGCCCCCGTCCCTATATTTCCCCCCTGCTGGCAAGCACTAGATAACATAATAAACAGTGAATGCACCTTCTGATGATGGCTCCTGTTCCCAGCTCCCCCTGTGGCTTTCCAGTCTCTGCTGAGATCCTCCTCCTGCGAGGGCACGTGCAGCTGCTGCTCATTCAGGCAGCTCATTGTACATACAGGACCTTCCATGATGTGACCAATAGGACCTGCGGTCACGTGACTCGCAGTGCACACTGGGAGTCACGTGACAGCAAGTCCTATTGGTCACATCATGGAAGGTCCTGAAGCGACGAACTGCCTGAATGAGTAGCTGCTGCCGCACGCCCTGCAGGATGAGGATCTCAGCAGACACAGGAAAGCCACTGTCATCTAAGTAGGGGATACTCGATAAGGCAGCGAATAAAACACATCCGGCACCGGGTTTTCATCAACCATAACATAGTCCATGCGGTTTATTCCTCCATCATAAACCCACAGCAGCAATATAAACCACATCACAGCATAGTGTCCATTACCGAGCTTCACTCTTGTTATCCTGTACTCACACAGGTTAAGCAAATGTCCATTACACAGGCTCTTCAGTCTTCTTCCTGACACATTGAAACAACACATAAGCAACGCCCTTGCTGATCAACATACATGCATAAGTCTCCATCTCAAGGCCACCCACCTTGAGATATATAACGGTCCTTCCATATTCTGCCACTCATCCTCTCTCTTGGGACATCCACATAGCGCCCCCTAGCGGGCACAGTGGTCATTACACCACAATATATATATAGTATGTGCAATAGGGTTATGAACAGGGAGATTTATCAAAAGTGAAACTGACTCAGTTGCCCTTAGCAACCAATCAGATTCCACTTTTCATTCTTCACAGACTCTTTGGAAAATGAAAGGTGGAATCTGATTGGTTGCTAATGGCAACTGGGTCAGTTTCTCAGATCCAGTTTTCACAGATAAATCTCCCTCAAATCTGTTTTCTTTTCAGATAATTCAGATAACCCGTAATGGCAGATAATTTAAATACAGATCATAGAAAATGGATTTTAAAAGAGTATTGGAGATCTCAAAATGCAGAAATAGTTAGAGCAAATTGGGTTGAAACATTTGGTACTCAAGCCCCAAAGAGACAAACCATTTACCGCATTCGTGACAAATTCGATGCCACTGGCTCAATCCTTAACCCCTTAACGACCTCCAATACACCTTTTAGCGGCGGTAATTAAGGGTACTAAAACCACAGCGCCGTTAATTCACGGCGCTGTGGAGAAAGTACATAGAGCCCCCCAGTGTCGGATTTTCTCTGGGGTCTCGGCTGCCAGGGGTAGCCGAGACCCCAGAGAACATGAATCGGTCGTTTTTTACCTACCCCGCTTTTGCGATCGCCGTTATTAACCCTATAACGGTGACCACAAAAAAAGCCGCGATTATGCATTAAATTTCTCTTTCCTCTGATGTGATCGCACATCAGAGGAGAGAGAAATAGGGTCCCCGATCCCCCCCGGTACCTCTCCATGGTCCTCACTTCCCTCCTGGTGGTCCCGCGTCCCGCCGGCATCCTCCGATGGGTGCCGCCATCTTGAAAATGGCAGGCGCATGCGCAGTGCGCCCACTGGGAATCTGCCGGCTCCGGCTGGCAGATTCTGTTTATTATTTTGATCACTATGATAAACGATCATAGTGATCAAAATAAAAAAATAGTACATAACCCCCCCGTTTATCACCCCCTTATATAGGCAAACATAGGGCTAGGGCTAGGGTTAGGGTTAGGGTTGGGCTAGGGTTAGGGTTGGGCTAGGGTTAGGGCTAGGGCAAGGGTTAGGGTTAGGGTTGGGATAGGGTTAGGGCTAGGGTTACGGATAGGGCTAGGGTTAGTGCTAGGGCAAGGGTTTTGGCTCGGGTTTGGGCTAGGGTTAGAATTAGGGTTAGGGCGAACTAGGATTAGGGTTAGAATTAGGATTAGGGATTAGGGTTGGGATTAGGGTTAGGGGTGTGTTGGGGTTAGGGTTGGAGCAAGAGTTGAGGGGTTTCCACTATTTACCAACTTTGGGGGTCTAAAAATTGGGGTCTAAAAAATCACTTTTGTGGAAATAAAAAAGACTTTATTTTCACGGCTCTGCGTTTATAAACTTCTGTGAAGCACTTGAAGGTTCAAAGTGCTCACCACACATCTAGATAAGTTCCTTAATGGGTCTAGTTTCCAAAATGGGGTCACTTGTTGGGGGTTTCCACTGTTTAGGCACATTAAGAGCTCTCCGAACGCAACATGGCATCCGATCTCAATTCCAGCCAATTCTGCGTTGAAAAAGTTAAACGGCGCTCCATCCCTTGCGAGCTCTGCCGTGTGCTGAAAAAGTGGTTTACCCCCACATATGGGGTATTGGCGTATTCAAGCGAAATTGTACAACAAATTTTGTTGTTGATTTTCTCTTTTAACACTTGTGAAAATAAAAAAAATTGGTTCTGAACTAAATTTTTTGCAAAAAAAAGTTGAATGTTAACTTTTTCCTTCCACATTGCTTTAGTTCCTGTGAAACACTTAAAGGGTTGATAAACTTCTTGAATGTGGTTTTGAGCACCTTGAGGGGTCTAGTTTTTAGAATGGTGCCACTTTTGGGTATTTTCTGTCATGTACACCCCTCAAAATGACTTTAAATATGATGTGGTCCCTAAAAAAATAGTTTTGTAAATTTTGTTGTAAAAATGAGAAATCGCTGGTCAACTTTTAACCCTTATAACTTCCTAAGAAAAAAAAATTTTGCCTCCAAAATTGTGCTGATGTCAAGTAGACATGTGGGAAATGTTATTTATTAAGAAATTTGTGTGACACATCTCTCTGATTTAAGGGCATAAAAATTTAAATTTTTAAAATTGCAAAATTTTCAAAATTTTCGCCATATTTCCATTTTTTTCATAAATAAACACAAGACTTATCGAAGAAATTTTACCACTAACATGAAGTACAATATGCCACGAAAAAACAATCTCAGAATCAGCAGGATCCATTCAAGCGCTCCAGAGTTATAACCTCATAAAGGGACAGTGGTCAGAATTGTAAAAATTGACCTGGTCATTAAGCTGCAAACTGGCTCTGTCGCTAAGGGGTTAATGCTCCAAAAACTAGTTGACCCAAAACAGCCTGTACAGAAAATAATAAACAACTTGTTGCTGAAACATCTGTTCAGAGTCCAAAAAAGTCCACCAGAAGAGTCTCTTTAGAATTGGGAATTTCACCAGCTTCCATCATGTGAATCCTGAAATCTATTGGATGGAAAGCTTATCGTCCACGTCTAATTCATGGTTTATTGGAGGATGATCCAGACAGGCGGCTGCAATTTAGTGAGATTAGGGTACCGTTACATTTAGTGATGCACCAGCGATCCCGACAACGATACGACCCGGTCAGGATCGCTGGTGCATCGCTAAATGGACGCTAGTGAGCTGCCACACAGGCAGATCTCACCAGCGATGCAGCAACGCAACAGTGGTCGTTACTTACCTGCCAGATGCGGCAATGATGATGTCCTCGGCCTGCGCCCACGCATCGCTCGTTGGCGATAGCAGGAAGCCCAGCAGGAAGCTGCCGCCGAGAAACGGGCCCAGGACGTTCTCGCGCGATCAGCGATAGCAAGCGGGGAGCCGATCGGAGGTAAGTGACACATATAGTGATATCGCTAGCAATATCGCTGCTGCATAACAAAATCGGTGACGCTTTAGCGATATTACTAGTGATATCGCTATGTGTAATGCTTAATGGAATTGAAGAAGATCCAGTAATTTTAGATCACATTATGTGGAGTGATGAAGCTTCTTTCACATTATCTGGCCATATTAACAGACAGAATTGTATTTACTGGTATAATGAGAACATGCATGTAACATTAGAGCAACAACTAAATGAGCCTGGTGTCAATGTTTGGGGTGGTATTTTGGTATTTCATGTTTTGGTGTTTTTGGACCATTTTTTTAATGGAACAGTCACAAGAGATAAGTATCTCGAAATTCTAATGAATCAAGTTTTTCCCAGTTACAGCAACAGCCTAATTGAAATGACCTTTATTTCCAAGAAGATGGGGCACCTCCACATTATTCAAGAGTAGTCCGCGAGGATCTTGATGAAACATTTCCTAATAAATGGATTGGCCGAAGAGGCCCCCTTGATTGGCCGGCACATTCACCAAACTTGACCCCAATGGATTTTTTCTTTTGGGGAGTACTCAAGGACAAAGTTTATAGTCGAAAACCAAAAATTGTCAGTGATTTGAAATAATAATAATAATAATAATCATCTTTATTTATATAGCGCCAACATATTCCGCAGCGCTTTACAGTTGAACAGTTTCAAACACAACAGTCATAAGTAACAACGTTAACAATACAATAATTAAAAATACAAATACAATACAAAAATTACATAAGAGATGCATTTCAAGAAACTAATACCCAAAGAGACTTGTGCAAAAATGTTTGTCGAAGGGTAAGAGGCAGACTTCAGAGCTGTGCAAATCGTGATGGTAAACAGCTTGAGCACCTGCGTTGATAGAATTTAAGGGCTTTGTATGATTGTTCAGAATAAAATTGAATTGTCAATGTTATGCTTGTGTTAGTAAATATAATTTTATATATAAATCAAAATAAATGTTATTATTTTCTGTCCACCTGCTTTTGGACCACTCTGTATATATATATATATATATATATATATAGTTACAGGGTCAGTGGCACTGTATGTGAGGGGAGATATATGTCACGAAGATTGCTTTCTTCCGTAATTTGAAACCCATAAGTTTCTCTCCAGCATGCTTCGTGCTGAAGGGGGTTAACCATCCATGATAAGGGTCTTTTGATGAGTAGGTGAGAGATGGGCAGGATACTACTCACCATATCTCCACCTCAAGGGTGTGGCTGAGGAGTTAAATGTGCAACCACTGTTTTTTTTCTCTCTGTGTTGTATGTTTGGAGAGCAGATACTCCAGACGTGGCTCCAGGTGGAGCGGAAGACTTGTGGTGCCCTCTGAGGGCGAATCCTGCCAACACAAGGACTTTGATAAGCTTTATCTTTTGTTTTGCTGTGCTTATTTTGTTTAACCTTGCCATAGTTTATGCTGAGCTGTAATAAACCAGCAGGTGACTTACACAAGAAGCATTCCCGTGTCTACCTTTGCAAGCAGCCGAGTGAGTCAACCCCTCACAATATGTGGACAGTATTTGCACATGCACAAATACATATAATATTACATTCATTTTACCTTTTCACAAATATGGAGTAGTTTTTACACCCAGCTTGAATTTGATTGACGGGAATGTATTTCCACATTTTGACCCAGAACATAAGAGAGCAGCCAAGTGATTTGATCTATTGCTTCTTCTTATTTTTTCACTTCACATCATTGTATTTCATGTACAGTATAAAAAGACCAAAAGACGTATCCACTGCAGCTTGCCAACAACAGCTGGCAGGATGAAATGTGAGGGTCTTTTGTATGCAACCGTTGACTTATGGACTGTAACGCCGCTTTGTGCAGCAAGATTGATAATGAAAGCCGCAATTGTAGTGTTTTGCTTTTTGAAGTTTGTTTAATCTTTACAATGTTTGGAGATGAAAATGCTGCAGAGAGCTTTTCTTCACAGGTGACTAGAGATGAGCGACTTTGCCACAATTCATGATCCTCTGATGCGGCAGAGAAATAGCGGTATAGTACAATGAAAAATACTTCACTTCTTACATCACATGACTGATATCCACTTTAAATTCTCCAATAGCTCCAAAAATGGACAGTATATTACTCCATACAGTATTATGGCCACCGCATAGTGCGCTATACAGAGTAATGAGGCCCATATATTTCTCCATACAGAATCATTGGTCCCATATAATGTTTGAAACAGTATATGATGAGCTCCACATAATGCTACAGTATATGTTGTTCCCCATGGATGAAGCTCCACTGTCTTATGGACCCAAATAATGCTCCATACATAATGGGCCCCATTTATAAAGCTCCAGGGTATAATGCGCCCTGTAAATGCTGCTCCAGTGTCTGATGTCCACCTTTGGAATGCTCCAGTGTATGGTGGGCCCCATATAGCATTCTCCAGAGTAGAGTGCTCCCCAAAAATTGCTCCCAACCTTTAAAACAATTAAATAAGTCTCCTCACTAGGGTATCCCTGTACTAGTCTGGACTCCTCGTCGTCCCCATCTTCCATCTCTCTGCACTTGGACTGTTTAGGCAGAGGGTGTACAGACGTGATGTCATTGCACTCTCTGACCAGAATGTCACTGTCAGGAAACGAGGAAGACGTCACAGCGGTGGAGCAGGGAGAGGTAACTATTTCAACTTTGCTAGTGCTGTGATCCTGAGCAAGCAGAGGGGGGGCCCACTCGTTGGCGACAGCACTGGCACAGGGCCCCTCATAGTACGGCGGTATGTCTGACGGTGGGTGGAGGGCCCTCCCACCGGCAGGGACACTTTTGCCTACTATGAGGGGCCCTGTGCCAGTGCCATCGCACATGAGTATGCCCCCCCACCTGCTCAAGGAACCTGTACTTGCATCTGCACCTTCCTCTTTGTCACCGTGTAAGGAGGTATAGTATGCAGGAAGGGGAACCTGAGTTTCAATAGGGTCAGATTCTGGCTGTGTAGAGTGCAAGGGGAATGTAGTGGTCTGGGTCAATGTATGAGCAGAATCATCTAGCAGTGGCTGGGCGTCAGTGCACGTGTGGCGCCCTCAGGAGTACGGTCGCCACAGTGGCATTACCTTCCTCCTAGGGAGTGTGATGTCAAGCTTGGGAGCAGTGAAGGATCTCTCTAGCAGTTACACCAACACACAACACAGTTCCCACTCCAGGCCAGCAGGGAGACCTCTGAACCTGACTGCTGAGGAGCTGCTCTCTGTGGTCGGGAGGAGGGAAGTTAGGGCAGTCTGTGAAGGGAAGGGGAAGTGTGTGGACGTGAGAAGGGGAACTGGAGGATGAGCAGAGTTAGGGCTCACTCCTAGCTGGAGCGCAAGGTCCGGATTCCTGCCTCCAAGTTTGTATGGACACTGATGGTCCTGCAGCAGAAACCGGAGGAAGTAGCAGCTGTAAATGCTCTGTTCCCAACTAAGGCTCGGAGGCCCCAGCAGCGACTTGTGTGAGCCAGAAGGAAAAGGCTATGGCTGCATGCCATAAGAGAAAGCTCCAAAAGAGATTCAACAGGGGGAACTTCAGTGAACTCAGCACTGCGAGTACCTCAGATAAGCCACACTACCTATCTGCAGAGAGAGAATTCCTAATTTGCTTCCAGGCTGACCAACTCCTTCTCCATCTGTACTCTGGGTCCTGTACGGCACTTACCAAGTACAGGTAAAGGAACTGCACGACTGTGTCTGTCACCTTTTCCTGCGCCTGTCACACGGCTCTGCTACATCCTGCACTGCACACCATCTACCAACTCTTTCATCTGCCCTGCGACTACGGTCCTACCTGTGCAGGTCTTCTACATCTTAGCTGCACCACAACATCTGTCCCAGAGAAGCGACACTGCAGCGCTGGTCAATCTGATCAGAAACCACAAGTGGCATCACGTATCATTCACCTATAAACGTTATTCACCCCTTTGCATGGACGCCCAGGGCCACGGACTGGGTCACCACCACCGTGACACATCCCTCTGAGACACTGGCCCGGTACCGATTAACCCCACTGCCCTTGCTGGCCACCCACACTCCATGTCAGATTTGTCTTGGACTGGGGAATTCACGATTTGACTTGATAACACAGGCATGGTATGTGAGAAAGAGCTACATGGACTAATGTGAAGTGTGGCCTGCTGCATCATTCACTTTTAGTGGGGGTGAAGGACACAAGGAAAGGGGTTCTTCCTGACCAGGAGCCAGCACTTGATGACTCAGTGATTGCATTTTTTGAAACTTCAGAAGAGGAGGGATATTAGCTGGAGTCTGTTTCGGCAATGTAAGCCAAAACCAGCTCCTGATGCTCCGGCTTTAAAAGCGGTTAACCTACTCCCAGAAAAGGTAGCCTTCCAGGGGTTCCGGAGCCAGACCATGACGCAGGCTCAACACCTCCTGCCTTAGCTGCTATTGTACTTTTGCCACTACCAGCAGATGCACCACCACCATCAGTACCAGCTGGCCCCCTCACGCCCACGTCCACGGCCTCTTCCACCATACTTTAAAATTTTGGAGAAAATGTACCCAAACTAACATCAGATATATGGTACTGTATCAGAAGCGTACAGCTCTATACAGTCAAAGGATAATTGTCAATCTCCCTACATATTTCATGAGTCACACAGAGACACTCACAGGCTCAGTATGGATTACACCACAAGAATAAAAAAGTAGAAAAAGGGTACAGTATCATCAGATAGCAGGTATATATAGTATAGTTTAAACATTCTAAATCTCTGTATATATTTCAGGAGGCAGACACAGACGCTCTCAGGCTCAGTATGGATTACAAAACAATATAAAAAGACGTAAAACGGTAATGGATCTGAAGCGTACAGCTGTACACAGTGTAGGGGTCATTGTCAATCTCAGTATTTATTTCCACAGTCAGAAACAGACTCTCACTTGGTCAGTTTGGATTAGACCAGAATATAAAAAGCAGTAAATGGGTAATGTATCACAAACGTAGAGTGTTGGGGTAATTTTAAAATCTACATATAAATTGCAGGAGTAACCCACAGACTCTCACACGCTCAGGATGGATCACACCAGAATATAAAAAGATGATCTGCAAGAAATAATCACACATGTGGACCAATGTTCCAGGTGTCAATGATACACTTAGAGTGGTGGGTGGAGGAGGACTTCCTGACAGAAAGGGTACAGTATCACCAGATACCAGGTATTTCTAGCATAGTTTAAACATTAAAAATGTACATCTATATATCAGGAGTAGTGCTGAGCCATCCCGCTAGTGTTCGAGTTCGGTTCGGTTCGTCGAAAGGAGGCAAGTTCGTCGAATGTTCGTCGAACCCCATTGAAAGCAATAGCAGGCAAACACTAACACATACAGTACAAACACATAGAAAACAATTACAAAACACCTTAAAAGGTGTCCCAAAGCAGACAAAATGCTCAGAAGACACAAATAACATATGGAAAAGGGCAACTACATATAGAAAAGAGGTGGAGGAGTAAAAGGAGGAGGAGACACAGATATAGGCATGTCATGCCCTTATAAAGTCAAGAAAGGCTGGAATAAAAATCTAAAATAATAAAAAAAAATCTACAATTCTAAAATCGAAGATGATCATATACCGTCGGACTTCCCACCATAAATTATGCCAACTGCCGATCGGGCGGCATTATTCCCACGACCCTCCGAACAGCGTACATGAAGGCAAAGTGTTTGGTTTCCGGGGGCAGTGTGGCTGAAAAGCTGAACCTTAAAGGAATGTCCAGAAGGGCACCACCAGGAGTGGAGCCTGTGGCTTAATTAGACTCCACACGGGCATCCTCAACCATGCCAGCCACGGAAAGGATGGACAGATTGCAAGCTTTGTCGATTCTGTGGGTGGTGGTGCATGGCCGTTTTTAGTTGTGCTAGCAATTTGTCAGCTTAATGCCATTAACGAACGAGACTCTGGCTTGCCCCCGCGGTCCACGTCTAGCTTACTAGAGGGACACGCGAGGCTCTGGCATGCGAGATCGAGCAATAACAGGTCTGTCATGCCATTACATGTCCGGGGCTGCATGCGCGCTACACTGATAGGACCAGCGTGTGTCGCTTACAGGTGCGGATAACCCGCTGAACCCCGTTAGTGATGGGGATCTGGGATTCCAATTCTTTCCCGCGAACGAGGATTTCCCAGTAAGTGCAGGTCAACCGGAATTTCGGAATTAGGCCTAAGCGGCATTCCAGAAAAAATGTGAAAAAATTAAGCGTCCAAACCACAGGTGCTATAGCTTGCTTAACAGCTGGGCTCCTTTGCTGAGTAGCACGCAGTTCTTACATAAACAGGCGGCATAGCTTGGTTCACGGGTGGGCAACTCTGCTGAGTAGCAGACAGTTCTTACATAAACAGGCGGCATAGCTAGGTTCACGGGTGGGCTCCTCTGCTGAGCAGTAGACACAGGTACTAGGCCCAAAGTATTCACTGGGCTAAATGGAGTTAAAAAATGGTTCTTACATAAACAGGCGGTGCAGCTTGGTTCACGGGTGGGCTCCTCTGTTGAGTAGCAGACACAGTTACTAGGCCCAAAGTATTAAGTGGGCTAAATGCAGTCAAAAACTGGTTCTTTCATAAACAGGCGACATAGCTAGGTTCACAGGTGGGCTCCTCTGCTGAGTAGCAGACAGTGCTACAAGGCCCAAAAGGATTTTCTGGACCAGATGCAGTAAAAAATTATTAGAAACACACATGGTGTAGCTCCTTGACAGGTGTACTGCACCGCTGGCTACCAGACACCGCTACTATGCCATGAAACTGTCTATTAACATTGAAAACCATTATTAATGTGAAAATAAAGTTACGCTTTTGGTGAACGAACCGTTCTCAAACAAAACCTCGAACAGCCGAATTTTAAGCAAAGTGTTCGAGTTCGACGAACGGCTCGAACACCGCCCAAAACAGCTCAAATTTGAACTTGGCGAACAGGTCAACTCGAACACCGCTCATATCTAATCAGGAGGCAGACTCAGACAGTCTCAGGCCCAGTATGGATTCTACAAGATTGTAGAAAGTTGAAAAAGGGTACAGTATCACTGGATTCCAGGTATATATAGCATAGTTTAAACATTAAAAATCTCTGTGTATATTTCCGGAGTCCGACAAAGACACTCACAGCCTCAGTATGGTTTAGAATCATAGAATCGTAGAGTTGGAAGGGACCTCCTGGGCCATCTGGTCCAACCCCCTGCTCAAAGCAGGATTCGCTAAATCATCCCAGTTAGATGTCTGTCCAGCCTCTGTTTGAAGACTTCCATTGAAGGAGAACTCACCACTTCTCGCGGCAGCCTGTTCCACTCATTGATCACTCTAACTGTCAAAAAGTTTTTTCTAATATCTAATCTGTGTCTCCTCCCATTCAGCTTCATCCCATTGCTTCTAGTCTTTCCTTGTGCAAATGAGAATAAAGTTGATCCTTCTACAATGTGACAGCCCTTTAGATATTTGTAGACAGCTATTAAGTCTCCTCTCAGTCTTCTCTTTTGCAAACTAAACATTCCCAAATCCTGCAACCTTTCCTCATAAGACAGGGTTTGCAGACCGGTCACCATTCTGGTCGCTCTTTTCTGAACTTGCTCCAGTTTGTTGATGTCTTTTTTAAAATGTGGTGCCCAAAATTGGACACAATATTCCAGATGAGGTCTGACCAAAGAGGAGTAGAGGGAAATAATTACTTCACGTGATCTAGACTGTATGCTTCTGTTAATACATCCTAGAATTGCATTTGCCTTTTTTGCTGCTGCATCACACTGTTGACTCATATTCAGTCTGTGATCTATTAGTATACCCAAGTCTTTTTCACATGTGCTGTCACTTAGCCCTATTCCTCCCATTCTATATATGCTTTTTTCATTTTTATTGCCCAGATGTAGTACTTTGCATTTCTCCCTGTTAAAAACCATTCTGTTAGTTGCTGCCCACTTCTCCAGTTTATTTAAATCTTTTTGAATCCCCTCTCTCTCTTCTCTAGTATTAGCTATCCCTCCTAGCTTTGTGTCATCAGCAAATTTAATCAGTTTACCCTCAATTCCTTCATCTAAATCGTTGATAAAGATGTTGAACAATACAGGGCCCAGGACAGAGACAAGAATCTAAAAAGTAGAAAAAGGGTTATGTATTCGAAGCGTACACCAGTATACACTGTTGGGGTATTTTTCAATCTTAATATATATTTCAGTCTCAGTAAGACAGTCCAGACTCTCCGTAAGAGGAAACGAGATGGTTACAAGTACAGACGGAAAGTCGAATGATTGCAGAAATTTTGGAATTACTAATCACGGGAAAAACTCCCAGGAGAATTCTCAGAGGTGATACTGACCCTCAATTACTTTGTCTGTGGAGACAGCGAAAACAGTTCTTGTGAAGAAAGATTTGCTGTATCGCAGTACCGTGGATCCCAATACCGTTACTCATCTCCATCAAATTGTGATCACAGGGAGAGATGTAGACATTGTCCTCACTGCCTATCATGATCTGTCAGGTAACTTTGGAGTGCAAAAGACAGAAGCCACAGGCCGTAGGCAATTCTATTGGATTGGCATGAGAGGACACATTTAAAAATGTGGGCAGGAATGACACATGTCTGTGAGTAGGAAAACCGTGAAAGCTGATGATAAACCACCACTGCATCTCATTGTGAGTCGACGTCCATAACAAATGGAAGCCATTGATTATCTGAATATAGAGCCCAGCAGGACAGGGTATAGCTACATCTTAACCATCATCTATCAGTTCACCAAATTTGTATTGGTAGTCCCAGTGAAGGATTTAACAGCCCAGACAACACAGCGGTGGAGCAGGGAGAGGTAAGTATTGCAAGTGCTAGGGCCCTGAGCAAGCAGGGGGGCCCACTCGTGGGCGGCGGTACTGGCACAGGGCCCCTCATAGTACGGCAGTGTGTTTGACGGCGGGTGTGCACCCCCACCATCAGAGACACTTGATTGTACTATGAGGGACCCTGTGCCAGTGTCGTCGCCCAAGAGTGGGCCCACCCACCTGTCCAGGGCAACGGCACTTGCACGGGTGCGTGCGCCAGGTGGTGACCCCAGCCCTGTGGGGGGGGGTAGCCCAATTAGGGAGGTTGAAAAAATGGCATATGTTGATGTTGGACATTCAGCAGCTGCAAATGGAGGAATTGGAGAAGTCCGAGGAAGAGGAGGACAAAAGCGAGCCATTTTTCTGGCAACCTACGTGTCAGCAGGGGAAGGTGGGACAAAATCCTTTGAAACCCATGCATAGTTCATTTTAATGAAGGTTAGATCATCAACATTTTGGGTCGACAGATGGGTCCTTTTTCTGTCAGGATTGATCCATCAGCACTGAAGACTCTTTCGGATAGCACACTAGCAGCAGGGCAAGCGAGCTCCTGTAAGGCATATTGTGCCAATTCAGGCCAGGTGTCCAGTTTACAGGCCCAATAGTCAAAGGGGAATGACTTGTGAGGGAGAACATCGATATGGGAGGAGAAGTAGTTTGTAACCATAGTTGACAACTGCTGTCTCCTGTCACTTTCAATCGATGCAGTATTACCAGTCGTGTGAGCAGTACTTGAAAAATCAGTCCACAACAAGGTCATGAAACCCCTGTGTCCAATGCCACTTCGGCTGCGTGCACCACGAACACCTCTTCCATCTTGCCCCCTACGGCTCGTGGGAGAACCATCACCGCCGCTGTGTGCTGGGAAAACCTCAAACAAACGGTTTACTAGAGTTGCTTGTTTGCTAGCCAATATTAGCTCTAGGTTCTCCTGTGGCAAGATGTTTTGGAATTTGCTTTTATAGCGTGGATCCAGGATAGATAGTTTGTCACTGCAAGTAGTCGGCCAGTACCTCCGCGGTGTGTCTGTTGTCGCCCAAGCACATCATCTTCAACACAGCCTGCTGACGCTTACCACTAGCTGTTCGATAGTGGGACACCTCCTGTTCAACACTGGCAGCTGCGGATGGAGTGCTCGTGCAACTGCGCTCTGTGGATGAGCATTCACTTATGGAAGAGGAGGAGGGTCAAACTCCTACAGCCAACTTTTTCCTATGCCGTGGGCTAGGCAGCACTGTCCCACCGCCACTGTCCCCTGTGGAGCCTGCATCCACCACATTAACACAGTGTGCAGTGATGGACACATAATGGCCCTGGCCATGCCTACTGGATCATGCATCTGTTGTGAGGTGCACCTTTCCACTCACTGATTGCTTGAGTGCATGAACAATGCAGTCTTTCACATGCAGGTGGAGGGCTGGGATGGCTTTTCGAGAAAAGAAGTGCCGACTGGGTAGGTCATAGCGTGGTACTGCGTAGGCCATGAGTTCGCGAAAGCTTCGCTTTCAACCAACCGGTAGGGCATCATCTCTAACGAGATTAGTTTGGCAATGTGGGCGTTCAAACACAGTGTACGTGGATGAGAGGATGAGTACTTTTTTGTCCTACTCATAGTCTCTGGTAGGGTGAGCTGGACTTGAGAGCTGCATATGGTGGAACCAGCGGTGGACATGGCGGACTGAGAGAGGGTTGGTGATGGTGATGGTGTTGGTGGTCTTGCTGATGGCCTAGATTCAGTCTTTCATAGCAATAACATTGTGATTCCCTGACTGCTTTGGCCTTGTGACGACACCTCAACATTTGCTGCTTGCGGTGTGCTAACCGGTGGGCTTACAGTGGGGGAAGTGATGTAGCATTGCTGACTACCTTCATTCGGAGCAGGTGCACATGTGGTACGTGAGGTTTGGTAGTCCGTCCACGCTTGCAAGTGCATGGTGGTTAAATGTCTAAGCATGCAACTGGTATTCAAATTTCTCAGATTTTTCCCTCGGCTAAAGGTCTTTACGCACTTCTTACAGATAACCTTTGCCTGATCATTAGGATTTTGTTCAAAAATGTGCCACACTGCACTCTTCCTACAATGGAAGACATTTTGAGGCCTTGCACGCTGTGCTAATTTGACCGTCTGGCCAAGCTGTCCTGCAACTCTTTTGGTTTTTGTAAACTGTTTTTGGACTGCTACGGGCCTGCCAGATAACAGCAGTTGCGATGTCGATGCGTGCTGTGGATCCTCCTCTTCTGAGCTATTGCCAGCGGCACCCTCTTCCCCCAATGGATGCCAATCTGGGTCAACAACTGGGTCATCCATCACCTCCTCTTCAATTTCATGTGCACCTTCCTCTGTGTCACCGTGTAAGGTGGTATAGTATGCGGGAATTGGCACCTGAGTTTCATCAGGGTCAGATTCTGGCTCAGTACACTGCGAGGACAATGTAGTGCTCTGAGTGAGTGTACCAGCAGAAAAATCTAGCAGTGGCTGTGCATCAGTGCACACCATGTCAGAATCATCTTGGACTGGGGAATTCACGATTTGACTTGATAACCCAGGCATGGTATGTGAAAAGAGCTTCATGGAGTAATCTGTAGTGTGGCCTGCCGCATCCTTCACTTTTGAAAACACACATGTGACATGCACAATGTGAACAAGTCTGTTGGACCATGTTCACTCCACCCTGACAAACACAAACAAAAAGCACAGAATGACAAATGTGCAAAAATACCTTGCAATAAGACATATAACAGTAGTCAGCAAGTGCTGATAAAAGGTAATAACAAACACAGGGTATTTAGTCTATACGTTTTTTTGCAAAAAAATGTATACCAAGCTGCCTCACCAACGTCAAGGTAACCCGTATTGAAGCAGTCCCTATCTAATGTATTTAATACCTGAACATATGAACTGTGTCTAAATGAGCAGGATTAAGACAGGCGCTTTCTGGTATGGGCACGTGATGCAAGACAGCTCCTTATGTGCATGTCACACAAGAGAGGGGTGGGGTCTCTCAAATCATGCATAAGCATGAAAAAAACTGGATTAAAAACACACATGTGACATGCACAATGTGAACAAGTCTGTTGGACCATGTTCACTCCACCCTGACAAACACAAACAAAAAGCACAGAATGACAAATGTGCAAAAATACCTTGCAATAAGACATATAACAGTAGTCAGCAAGTGCTGATAAAAGGTAATAACAAACACAGGGTATTTAGTCTATACGTTTTTTTGCAAAAAAATGTATACCAAGCTGCCTCACCAACGTCAAGGTAACCCGTATTGAAGCAGTCCCTATCTAATGTATTTAATACCTGAACATATGAACTGTGTCTAAATGAGCAGGATTAAGACAGGCGCTTTCTGGTATGGGCACGTGATGCAAGACAGCTCCTTATGTGCATGTCACACAAGAGAGGGGTGGGGTCTCTCAAATCATGCATAAGCATGAAAAAAACTGGATTAAAAACACACATGTGACATGCACAATGTGAACAAGTCTGTTGGACCATGTTCACTCCACCCTGACAAACACAAACAAAAAGCACAGAATGACAAATGTGCAAAAATACCTTGCAATAAGACATATAACAGTAGTCAGCAAGTGCTGATAAAAGGTAATAACAAACACAGGGTATTTAGTCTATACGTTTTTTTGCAAAAAAATGTATACCAAGCTGCCTCACCAACGTCAAGGTAACCCGTATTGAAGCAGTCCCTATCTAATGTATTTAATACCTGAACATATGAACTGTGTCTAAATGAGCAGGATTAAGACAGGCGCTTTCTGGTATGGGCACGTGATGCAAGACAGCTCCTTATGTGCATGTCACACAAGAGAGGGGTGGGGTCTCTCAAATCATGCATAAGCATGAAAAAAACTGGATTAAAAACACACATGTGACATGCACAATGTGAACAAGTCTGTTGGACCATGTTCACTCCACCCTGACAAACACAAACAAAAAGCACAGAATGACAAATGTGCAAAAATACCTTGCAATAAGACATATAACAGTAGTCAGCAAGTGCTGATAAAAGGTAATAACAAACACAGGGTATTTAGTCTATACGTTTTTTTGCAAAAAAATGTATACCAAGCTGCCTCACCAACGTCAAGGTAACCCGTATTGAAGCAGTCCCTATCTAATGTATTTAATACCTGAACATATGAACTGTGTCTAAATGAGCAGGATTAAGACAGGCGCTTTCTGGTATGGGCACGTGATGCAAGACAGCTCCTTATGTGCATGTCACACAAGAGAGGGGTGGGGTCTCTCAAATCATGCATAAGCATGAAAAAAACTGGATTAAAAACACACATGTGACATGCACAATGTGAACAAGTCTGTCTTATTGCAAGGTATTTTTGCACATTTGTCATTCTGTGCTTTTTGTTTGTGTTTGTCAGGGTGGAGTGAACATGGTCCAACAGACTTGTTCACATTGTGCATGTCACATGTGTGTTTTTAATCCAGTTTTTTTCATGCTTATGCATGATTTGAGAGACCCCACCCCTCTCTTGTGTGACATGCACATAAGGAGCTGTCTTGCATCACGTGCCCATACCAGAAAGCGCCTGTCTTAATCCTGCTCATTTAGACACAGTTCATATGTTCAGGTATTAAATACATTAGATAGGGACTGCTTCAATACGGGTTACCTTGACGTTGGTGAGGCAGCTTGGTATACATTTTTTTGCAAAAAAACGTATAGACTAAATACCCTGTGTTTGTTATTACCTTTTATCAGCACTTGCTGACTACTGTTATATGTCTTATTGCAAGGTATTTTTGCACATTTGTCATTCTGTGCTTTTTGTTTGTGTTTGTCAGGGTGGAGTGAACATGGTCCAACAGACTTGTTCACATTGTGCATGTCACATGTGTGTTTTTAATCCAGTTTTTTTCATGCTTATGCATGATTTGAGAGACCCCACCCCTCTCTTGTGTGACATGCACATAAGGAGCTGTCTTGCATCACGTGCCCATACCAGAAAGCGCCTGTCTTAATCCTGCTCATTTAGACACAGTTCATATGTTCAGGTATTAAATACATTAGATAGGGACTGCTTCAATACGGGTTACCTTGACGTTGGTGAGGCAGCTTGGTATACATTTTTTTGCAAAAAAACGTATAGACTAAATACCCTGTGTTTGTTATTACCTTTTATCAGCACTTGCTGACTACTGTTATATGTCTTATTGCAAGGTATTTTTGCACATTTGTCATTCTGTGCTTTTTGTTTGTGTTTGTCAGGGTGGAGTGAACATGGTCCAACAGACTTGTTCACATTGTGCATGTCACATGTGTGTTTTTAATCCAGTTTTTTTCATGCTTATGCATGATTTGAGAGACCCCACCCCTCTCTTGTGTGACATGCACATAAGGAGCTGTCTTGCATCACGTGCCCATACCAGAAAGCGCCTGTCTTAATCCTGCTCATTTAGACACAGTTCATATGTTCAGGTATTAAATACATTAGATAGGGACTGCTTCAATACGGGTTACCTTGACGTTGGTGAGGCAGCTTGGTATACATTTTTTTGCAAAAAAACGTATAGACTAAATACCCTGTGTTTGTTATTACCTTTTATCAGCACTTGCTGACTACTGTTATATGTCTTATTGCAAGGTATTTTTGCACATTTGTCATTCTGTGCTTTTTGTTTGTGTTTGTCAGGGTGGAGTGAACATGGTCCAACAGACTTGTTCACATTGTGCATGTCACATGTGTGTTTTTAATCCAGTTTTTTTCATGCTTATGCATGATTTGAGAGACCCCACCCCTCTCTTGTGTGACATGCACATAAGGAGCTGTCTTGCATCACGTGCCCATACCAGAAAGCGCCTGTCTTAATCCTGCTCATTTAGACACAGTTCATATGTTCAGGTATTAAATACATTAGATAGGGACTGCTTCAATACGGGTTACCTTGACGTTGGTGAGGCAGCTTGGTATACATTTTTTTGCAAAAAAACGTATAGACTAAATACCCTGTGTTTGTTATTACCTTTTATCAGCACTTGCTGACTACTGTTATATGTCTTATTGCAAGGTATTTTTGCACATTTGTCATTCTGTGCTTTTTGTTTGTGTTTGTCAGGGTGGAGTGAACATGGTCCAACAGACTTGTTCACATTGTGCATGTCACATGTGTGTTTTTAATCCAGTTTTTTTCATGCTTATGCATGATTTGAGAGACCCCACCCCTCTCTTGTGTGACATGCACATAAGGAGCTGTCTTGCATCACGTGCCCATACCAGAAAGCGCCTGTCTTAATCCTGCTCATTTAGACACAGTTCATATGTTCAGGTATTAAATACATTAGATAGGGACTGCTTCAATACGGGTTACCTTGACGTTGGTGAGGCAGCTTGGTATACATTTTTTTGCAAAAAAACGTATAGACTAAATACCCTGTGTTTGTTATTACCTTTTATCAGCACTTGCTGACTACTGTTATATGTCTTATTGCAAGGTATTTTTGCACATTTGTCATTCTGTGCTTTTTGTTTGTGTTTGTCAGGGTGGAGTGAACATGGTCCAACAGACTTGTTCACATTGTGCATGTCACATGTGTGTTTTTAATCCAGTTTTTTTCATGCTTATGCATGATTTGAGAGACCCCACCCCTCTCTTGTGTGACATGCACATAAGGAGCTGTCTTGCATCACGTGCCCATACCAGAAAGCGCCTGTCTTAATCCTGCTCATTTAGACACAGTTCATATGTCCAGGTATTAAATACATTAGATAGGGACTGCTTCAATACGGGTTACCTTGACGTTGGTGAGGCAGCTTGGTATACATTTTTTTGCAAAAAAACGTATAGACTAAATACCCTGTGTTTGTTATTACCTTTTATCAGCACTTGCTGACTACTGTTATATGTCTTATTGCAAGGTATTTTTGCACATTTGTCATTCTGTGCTTTTTGTTTGTGTTTGTCAGGGTGGAGTGAACATGGTCCAACAGACTTGTTCACATTGTGCATGTCACATGTGTGTTTTTAATCCAGTTTTTTTCATGCTTATGCATGATTTGAGAGACCCCACCCCTCTCTTGTGTGACATGCACATAAGGAGCTGTCTTGCATCACGTGCCCATACCAGAAAGCGCCTGTCTTAATCCTGCTCATTTAGACACAGTTCATATGTTCAGGTATTAAATACATTAGATAGGGACTGCTTCAATACGGGTTACCTTGACGTTGGTGAGGCAGCTTGGTATACATTTTTTTGCAAAAAAACGTATAGACTAAATACCCTGTGTTTGTTATTACCTTTTATCAGCACTTGCTGACTACTGTTATATGTCTTATTGCAAGGTATTTTTGCACATTTGTCATTCTGTGCTTTTTGTTTGTGTTTGTCAGGGTGGAGTGAACATGGTCCAACAGACTTGTTCACATTGTGCATGTCACATGTGTGTTTTTAATCCAGTTTTTTTCATGCTTATGCATGATTTGAGAGACCCCACCCCTCTCTTGTGTGACATGCACATAAGGAGCTGTCTTGCATCACGTGCCCATACCAGAAAGCGCCTGTCTTAATCCTGCTCATTTAGACACAGTTCATATGTTCAGGTATTAAATACATTAGATAGGGACTGCTTCAATACGGGTTACCTTGACGTTGGTGAGGCAGCTTGGTATACATTTTTTTGCAAAAAAAGTATAGACTAAATACCCTGTGTTTGTTATTACCTTTTATCAGCACTTGCTGACTACTGTTATATGTCTTATTGCAAGGTATTTTTGCACATTTGTCATTCTGTGCTTTTTGTTTGTGTTTGTCAGGGTGGAGTGAACATGGTCCAACAGACTTGTTCACATTGTGCATGTCACATGTGTGTTTTTAATCCAGTTTTTTTCATGCTTATGCATGATTTGAGAGACCCCACCCCTCTCTTGTGTGACATGCACATAAGGAGCTGTCTTGAATCACGTGCCCATACCAGAAAGCGCCTGTCTTAATCCTGCTCATTTAGACACAGTTCATATGTTCAGGTATTAAATACATTAGATAGGGACTGCTTCAATACGGGTTACCTTGACGTTGGTGAGGCAGCTTGGTATACATTTTTTTGCAAAAAAACGTATAGACTAAATACCCTGTGTTTGTTATTACCTTTTATCAGCACTTGCTGACTACTGTTATATGTCTTATTGCAAGGTATTTTTGCACATTTGTCATTCTGTGCTTTTTGTTTGTGTTTGTCAGGGTGGAGTGAACATGGTCCAACAGACTTGTTCACATTGTGCATGTCACATGTGTGTTTTTAATCCAGTTTTTTTCATGCTTATGCATGATTTGAGAGACCCCACCCCTCTCTTGTGTGACATGCACATAAGGAGCTGTCTTGCATCACGTGCCCATACCAGAAAGCGCCTGTCTTAATCCTGCTCATTTAGACACAGTTCATATGTTCAGGTATTAAATACATTAGATAGGGACTGCTTCAATACGGGTTACCTTGACGTTGGTGAGGCAGCTTGGTATACATTTTTTTGCAAAAAAACGTAGACTAAATACCCTGTGTTTGTTATTACCTTTTATCAGCACTTGCTGACTACTGTTATATGTCTTATTGCAAGGTATTTTTGCACATTTGTCATTCTGTGCTTTTTGTTTGTGTTTGTCAGGGTGGAGTGAACATGGTCCAACAGACTTGTTCACATTGTGCATGTCACATGTGTGTTTTTAATCCAGTTTTTTTCATGCTTATGCATGATTTGAGAGACCCCACCCCTCTCTTGTGTGACATGCACATAAGGAGCTGTCTTGCATCACGTGCCCATACCAGAAAGCGCCTGTCTTAATCCTGCTCATTTAGACACAGTTCATATGTTCAGGTATTAAATACATTAGATAGGGACTGCTTCAATACGGGTTACCTTGACGTTGGTGAGGCAGCTTGGTATACATTTTTTTGCAAAAAAACGTATAGACTAAATACCCTGTGTTTGTTATTACCTTTTATCAGCACTTGCTGACTACTGTTATATGTCTTATTGCAAGGTATTTTTGCACATTTGTCATTCTGTGCTTTTTGTTTGTTTTTGTTTTTATCCTTCACTTTTGGTAGGGGTGAAGGACCCAAGGAAAGGTGTTGTTCCTGACGAGGAGCCTCCACTGACGACTCAGTGCTTTTATTTTTTGAAACTTCAGAAGAGGAGGCGATAGAGCTGGAGGCTGTGTCAGCAATGTAAGCCAAAACTTGTTCCTGAAGCTCCGGCTTTAAAAGCAGTTTACCTACTCCCAGAAAAGGGAGTCTTCGAGGCCTTGTGGAGCCAGACGGTGACGCAGGTTCAACACCTCCAGCCTTAGGTGCTATTGCTCTTTTGCCACTACCAGCAGATGCACCACCACCACCATCAGTACCAGCTGGCAACCCCTGCCCACTTCCATGGCCTCTTCCTTTTTGGAAAAATGTACCAAAAATACCACCAGCTATATGGTACTGTAAAACAAGGTGCAAGGTGTATATAGTATTGGGGAGAATTGGAAGCTCCCTAGAGATTTTTGGAGGCTGAATTATTATCTCAGGCCAACTATAGACTACACCTCAATTTAACTGTCTGAAATAGGCAGGTGTATGACCAGGCACAAAGTGTGTATATAGTATTGGGGAGAATTGGAAGCTCCCTGGAGATTTTAGGAGGCTGAACTATTATCGCAGGCCCACTATAGATTACACCTTAATTTAACAGGCTGAAATAGGCAGGTGTATGACCAGGCACAAGGTGTGTATATAGTATTGGGGAGAATTGGAAGCTCCCTAGAGATTTTAGGAGGCTGACAATGGTGCTCTCAGTCCAAGTATGGACCTAGGCAGCCTAATAAGCAAGGCTGCTGCACACAAAAGTGTGGAAAAATGAACGTTTGGTAATTGTGCAGAAAAGAGTAAGAAAAGTATTTTTGCTTTTTAAAAAAGCAGTTTGCACAGCAGTGTGCAAACAGCAATGCAGCTATCAGGGAGCCTTATAAGGCAGCCTAATAACCAACAGAGCTGATGCACAAAAAATAGAGCCTCCCCTGTCACTGCACACAAACTGTTGTGTTGTACAGTGGAAATCGCTAACAGCAGAAGCAGTTTTCTGTTCTTCTTCCCTGCCTCATGCTCTCCCTTATTGAGAATCAGCAGCTGCAACCTCTCCCTAATGCTAAGATCAGCAGAAGTAAGATGGCGGTCGGCGTGCACGCCCTTTTATAGCCCCTGTGATGCCACACAAAGCAAGCCAATCACTTGCATGCCCTTCTCAAAGATGGTGGTGACCGATACCTATGTCATCGCGCTGCCCACAGTGTGCGTCCTCCATCATTGGCTGAAAAAGGGCGCTGGAAGCATCATTTGAAACGCGACTTTGGCGCTCTGGTCGCCGACATCGTGGCCGAACTCACGCTATGGTCGGGTTTCGTTTCATGAAACCCGACTTCAGCGAAATTCGGCGACTTACGAATTTGACCGACACGTTTCGCTCAACTCTACAGGTGACCATGACCATATTTTTACAAGTCAGTCAGTTTAAGAGAACTCAGTAGGTGTTATTTTATTTTCTTATTTCTATTGTGATTGTTCATTGAAGGGTCATATCAATAATTTTAGTGGCTGCTATTATTTTTATGTTTTCTCTTGTTTGCTATTGCAGTTCAGCGTCTTAAAAGGGAACATGATCACAAGATACCATTCATTGCTCTAATTTTATTCTTGCTACTGCCCTGAGACTTCTGTTTTTGTTTTTCATTTTTTTTTTTTGTTTTTTTCCTAATTCACTATATGGTTTCGTGAGCCTTTTTATTTATTGCTAGTTTTTTGGGGGGTTTCAAAGAGGTGTCTCATAGGATCTTCAGGGGTGTGTCCTTTTATTTATTTTTCCATTTTTACCCTGTAATCCATTTAATAAAGATCAGAAATATGAGGTGCATATCTCTGGAATTTTACAGTGGATTGTTGGAATATGTTTGGTCAGCAACTCCATTCCTGTCTATGAGTGTTTAGTTGCTAGATTTGTATGATGTTCATAAAGTTAGAGCAAAAAAACAAACTACCAGAGGATCACACAGGGAGAGCATGTGACTGTGTTTTCTGTTTTCCTGTGTCTGTGTATGAGAGAAGCAGCCTGCTGTAGATGCTGCACAGATAGAGAGAGACACAAATGATTTTTTCCTGATCTAGTAAGCTTATCATATATTGTTCATGTTTGTTCATGAATAAAGAAGCTCTGTTGTCACACACGGAGAGTATCCCGAATAATCCGCTGCCAACAGGATATGGACCCAGAGTGACAGAGCAACAGAAGCCCAGAGCAAAAGCAGCACAGAGCAACGGAGAAGATGTCCACTAGCAGTAATCCTGTCAAGTTCTCAGTGCCAAGTCTCACTAACCTGAACTACCAGTCCTGGAATTTCAAGGTGAAGATGCTGATCATAAGAGAAGGTACATGGAAATATACTCAGGAACAAGTGCCTCATCCATTACCAGATGAATGGCTAGAGAATGATCAGAAAGCACAAAGCATGATCTCCCTCAGTGTAGATGATAATCAGATTGTGCATATATGCAGGTGTGCAACTGCCTAGGAGATGTGGGATGAGTTACAGAAAGTGCATGAAAGATCAAATCTCAGCAATAAGCTTTATCTCTTGAGAAAGCTGTATCAGTCTAAGCTAAATGATGGACAGAATATGCAGGATAATATAAGAAACACCCTAGAGATTGTGGAGCGTCTCAGTGGTATTGAAGAAGAAATTAGAGATTTTCATGTTGCTGCACTTCCATTAAGTTGTCGACACACTCGTGACTGCACTAGATGCCTGGCCAGATGGTAAGCTGACACTAGAGTATGTTAAAGTTAAACTTGTGGATGAATTCAAGAGAAAAACACAGCATGTAAGCAGCAGTAATGAATACACAGCGGAAACAGCACAGACACAGTATTTCCCAAAATTATTATTATTATTATTATATATTTATATAGCGCCATTTATTCCATGGTGCTTTCCATATGAAAAGGGGAAATATAGACAAGTACAATAAACATATGCCAGACAAGGGACACACAAGTACAGAAGGAGAGAAGACCCTGCCCGCGAGGGCTTACAGTCTACAGGGATGGGTGAGGATACACCAGGAGAGAGTAGAGCTGGTTGTGGGGTGGTTCAGTAGACTGAGGATCATTGCAGGCTGTAGGTTTGTTGGAACAGGTGGGTCTTCAGGTTCTTCTTGAAGGTTTCTGCTGTTGGTGAGAGTCTGCTGTGCTACGGCAGAGAGTTCCAGAGTATGGGGGAAGTACGGGAGAAGTCTTGTATGTGGTTGTGGGAAGAAGAGATAAGGGGGCAGTAGAGAAGGAGATCTTGAGAGGATCAAAGGTTGCGTGTGGGTAGGTACAGGGAGACAATGTCACAGATGTATGGAGGAGACAGGTTGTGGATGGCTTTGTATGTCATGGTTGGGGTTTTGAACTGGAGCCTCTGGGCAATAGGAAGCCAGTGAAGGGTCTGGCATAGAGGTGAGGCTGGGGAATAGCGGGGAGACAGGTGGATTAGTCGGGCAGCAGGGTGTAGGATGGACTGGAGTGGTGTCAGAGTGCTAGAGGGGAGGTCAGAGAGTAGAAGGTTGCAGTAGTTGAGGCGGGAGATGATAAGGGTTTCTGAGGAATGCGCGGATCCGGGAAATATTTTTGAGTTTGAGGCGGCAGGAGGAGGCAAGGGCTTGTATATGTGGTTTGAAAGAGAGAGCAGAGTCGAGGATCACCCCAAGGCACCGAGCATGCGGGACTGGGGAAAGTGAGCAGCCATTGACATTGATGGATAGGTCTGGTGGAGGGGTAGAGTGAGATGGGGAAAGATGATGAATTCTGTTTTGTCCATGTTCAGTTTGAGAAAGCAAGCAGAAAAGAAGGCTGAGATAGCAGACAGACATTGTGGGATTTTGGTCAGTAAGGAGGTGAGGTCAGGTCCAGATAGGTAGATCTGCGTGTCATTGGCATAGAGGTGATACTGCAAACTGTGGGATTCTATGAGCTGTCCCAGGCCAAAGATGTAGATGGTGAAGAGTAGGGGTCCTAAGACTGAGCCTTGAGGAACACCGACAGACAGGGGCGAGGTGAGGAGGTGGTATGTGAGAGGGAGACACTAAATGTTCAGTCTGTTAGGTATGATGAGATCCAGGATAGGGATGTGATGCCAATAGACGAGAGAATATGTAGCAGGAGGGAATGGTAAATGGTGTTGAAGGCAGAAGACAGGTCCAGAAGAAGGAGGACAGAGTAGTGTCGCTTGCTCTTGGCGATTAGTAGGTCGTTAGTGACTTTAGTTAGGGCAGTTTCAGTTGAGTGATGCGGTCAGAAGCCAGACTGTAACTGGTCAAAGAGGGAACAGGAGGAGAGGTGGGAGGACAGTTCAAGATATACATGCTGTTCCAGTGGTTTTGAGGAGTAAGGGAGAAGAGATATTGGGTGATAGACACAGAGGATGGGTCGAGGGAGGGCTTTTTGAGAATTGGTGTGATTGAGACATGTTTGAAGGACGAGGGAAAGACAAGATTTGTAAGTGAAAGGTTGAAGAGGTGTGTAAGAGTTGGAATGAAGACTTTGGCAAAGTTAGCGATGAGGTGGGATGGGAGCGGGTTAAGTGCACAAGTGGTGAGGTGTGATCTTGACAGGAGGATGGAGTGCTGATCTTCAGTCATGGTGAAGAAGCTGGTTTTGCAAGAACAGGGCTGAGCGGCTAAGAGGGGCATTGGGGGCTGCAGGCCAAAGCTTTCTCTGATCGTATCGGATCGTATCGATCTTCTGCTTTAAAGAAGGAGGCAAAGTCTTCAGCAGAAATGAGGAGGTGCTGTGGGATGGAGTAGAGAATTGAAAGTGTTGAAGAGCTGTTTAGGGTTGTGAGACAGGGAGGATATGAGAGATGAGAAGTAGGTTTGTTTTGCGGCAGAAAGCGTGGACTTGAAGCTGGCAAGGGACTGCTTGTATGCGTTGAAGTTCTCGGTAGAATGAGTTCTCTTCCATCTCCGCTCAGCGGCCCTGGAAACCCTTCTCAGTTCTTTGGTTAGGCTGGTCAGCCAGGGCTGCCTGTTGATTGTACGCGTTTTGCTCTGCATGAGGGAGGCGGCCGAATCAAGTGTTGCTGTTATTGTGGTGTTATAAAAAGTGACAGCAGCATCTGTGTCATGAAAGGAAGCTATGTCTGTGAGGGGGAGAAGGGACTGAGTGATTGTAAATTGAGGTGTTTGAGATTCCTGCGAGGGTGAGCGAGTTTGTGGAGTGGAGGTTGCAAAGTAAGAGAGGAGAGGGAAGAGAATGTCAGTAGCTTGTTGTCAGACAGAAGGAGGGGTGAGTTAGTGAGATCAGAGAAGGGACAGAGGCAGGTGAAGATAAGGTCCAGCATGTGACCATCTTTGTGAGTGGCCACAAAGGACCATTGAGTGAGACCGAAGAAAGCCATGAGCAATCTAAGAGAAACTCATGAATGTTTTGTCTGTAAAAAGCCCAGCCACCTTAAAGCAGACTACAGAATTTGGAAAGCAAGAATGAGTCAGTTTAAAAAGCAGAACAGTCATCAAAGAGTTAAAACAGCTGTAAAGGAAGATTCTGCATGTGTTGAAGCTGCATTTAATACCAATTGTTAGGCGTCAGGTTCCTGCCTCTGCACAGGAGGAATCCCAAGCCTTGCTTTCTGCGGTCTCCCATTCAGTCCCGAACGCAAAAGAGGCTGCTCAGCAAAGACGTTGATCCCAGAATTTTGCCCCAGCTAGGGCTGTTGGTTTGGTTGCTGCTGCCATCCCAGAGTCAGCTATAGCAACCTGCACTAGTCAGCAGCGAGCAGCTCCTGGGACTAAGTCCTTCTTTCGGGCTTTTGAGCATGGCCATGGGTCGACCTCTCATTGGAGGTCAGGGGTCACATGCTCCTGATGCTTCCCCGATTGGCCCACGGGGAAGGTCACGAAAGGACGCTGCTATAAAAGGTTTGCATGGTCACTCGGCCATGCGCTAGTATAGACAGTATTTTGTACCTTTGTTGTTTGTGCTAACGGATGCATGTGTTTGCGGCTGACTCATTATGATCCCCTCTCTCTGGTTGTGCTTGTGTACAGGGAATTGGAGTTAGAGTCAGCGCCTACTAGTGACATTGCTTATGCACCACTGTGCTCCCAGTTATCATCACATACTTCGTGCCAGTTTGTGCCATTCGTTACAAGGCACTATCTTACTGCATCAAATAGCAGCAATGGCCAGCGTGGCGCCATGCGCATGTGTTGCGCTTTCCTAGCCCGAGTCTGGGTGGTTAGTGGTGTCCGCCAGAGTGGTACTGTGCACACTTGCGTGCTATATATTTAGTGTCTGCCAGAGTGGTACTGTGCACACTTGCGTGCTATATATTTAGTTTGCCGAGCTCTGTGAGCGTTATCAGGCTCCGGCATTTATATTCCGCGGTTCTGTGCAGTAACAGAATCCGCCTCTGTACACACCGGGTAACGCTAACCCATCTGTGTCCAGTTATATTGCCATATAACTTCCGCCATTACCGAGCAGAAGGTAACATCTCTGCACAGTGGACCCCGGGGAGCAAACGCACCTTGACATCATCTTTTATTACTTGGTGCATTCCGCTAGCCCTAACACCAATACAGGCCCATCTGCAAAGCATATATGGTGTATAGATTCTGGTGCAAGCAGTCATATGACAAATAACAAAGATTTCTTCACTAACCTTAATGAAAGCAAGTCAGAAAAGGTCATCTTAGCTAATGGTCACTCTATGACTTCCGAAGGAGTAGGAGAAGGCTACTTCCACTGCCAGTTTCCTCCGCACAAAGCAGAAAAATCCCAATAAAGAATGTTCTCTATGTTCCCAGCCTTGAAAGAAATATTCTGTCAGTAAACAAGCTCACACAAAAGGGAATGTAACTTCTTTTAAAGATAACAGCTGCATCACCTCAAAGAAGGATCACACTCTTGCTGAAGAAAAAATCCAAGATGAACTTTATCAGCTAAAATGCAAAGAAAGAGTGTACAGTGCTAGACAAGATCTACATAAGAACTATATCCATGTATGGCACAGACGTCTTGGGCACAGAGACCCAGAAGCAGTAAGGAAGCTAGCTCAACTTGTAAATGGTATTGAAATCAACCAGTGTAGTCAAATGATGAAGTGCACTAGCTGTCTTAAAGGGAAAATGTCCAGAAAATCCTTTCCAAAAATAAGCACCACTAGATCTGCACAGCCACTGGATCTGATACATACAGATGTATGTGGTTCAATGAGTGTTCAAACTCCTAGCAAGAAGAGATATTTTCTCACATTTTTTGATGACTACTCCAGATTTACAGTCACCTACCTGCTTCACAGTAAGGATGAAGTTCCACAGAAATTTGAAGAATATCTTGCTGTTTAACAAATTTGGAAGAATGCCAAAAGCCCTGCATGCAGATAATGAAACCGAATATACAAGTGGTAAGGTGCAAACAATTTTGAAAAAGGATGGATTCATAGCGATCTCGCTAGCGAGATCGCTGCTGAGTCACAAGTTTTGTGACGCAACAGCAATCTCTCCAGCGAGATCGCTGTGTGTGACAGCTATCAGCGACCGGCCCCCCTGCCGAGTATCGCTGATCGCTGTGGAAACCTCTGGACATTTTTGGGGTCGCTGGTCTCCCGCTAGCCAGCATGCATCGCTGCGTGTGACAGGCAGGAGACCAGCGAGCAGGAGCTGGTAACTAGGGTAAGCGCAGGGCTTCTAAGGGGCGCGCAGCGCCTAGAAACCCGATGTGTACCTTAGTTACTAGCGCGCTGATGCAGGGAGCTGGTAACCAAGGTACACTTCAGGTGTCTAAGTGACGCGCGCCCCTTAGAAACCCGATGTGTACCTTAGTTACCAGCTCCCTGGATCATTGCTGGTGCTGATCGCTGGTGAAGCTGTCTGTTTGACAGCTCACCAGCGATCATGTAGCGACTCACCAGCGATCCTGACACGTTGAGATTGTTGTCGGGATCGTTGGTGAGTCGCTATGTGTGACGGGACCCTAATAGGTTATATGGATGCAGATTGGGCTGGAGATTCAGGTGATCAGAAATCAACAAGTGGTTGCTTGTTCAAGTTAGGAGAAAATTGTATTTCTTGGTCCCGCAGAACAAGTGTCAGTCACATTATCTTCTACAGAAACAGAATATATGTCTGCTGCTTAAGCAAGTCAAGAAGTAATTTGGTTGAAACAACTTTTGAAGATTTTGGCAATCCATTAGCTAAACCAACAGTTAACTATGAGGCCAACCAAGGATGCATTAAATTTGACAGCAGTGAGAAGATTAGTGCAAGGAGTAAGCACATTGATGTAAAACATCAACACTTATGTGACTTAGTGGATCGTGGTGTACTTGAGTTCGTTTATTGTGAGTCTGACAAGATGATAGGTGATGGTATGACAAAACCATTATCAAGAGCCAAGTTTTTGGACTTCATAACTGCAATGGGACTAACAGGATAAGTAGTTGTTGAGTGGAGGTGTTGGAATATGTTTGTTGCAACAACTCCATTCTGTCTATGAGTGTTTAGTTGCTAGATTTGTCTGCTGTTTGTATAAATAGAAAAAAAATCTCCCAGAGGCTTACACAGGGAGAGCATGTGACTGTTTCCTGTTTTCCTTTGTCTGTGTGTGAGAGAACCATCCTGCTGTAGATGCTGCACAGAGAGACACACGATTTATTCCTGATCTGTTAAGCTTATTGTATATTGTTCCTGCTTGTTCCTGAATAAAGAAGCTGTGTTGTCACATGCTTGGAGAGCATCCTGAATAATACCCTGCCATCATGGATATTAAAAGAAAACAAGAGAAAGTAAGTTAAAAAACCAAAACCTACAGATTTTTGCCCTTGTGAGAGGTCCTCTTTAACCCCTTTCTGTCATGTGACATACTATCCCGTCTATGTGCCCTGGGACTTAATCCCCAGGGACGGGAGAGTACGTCACAGCGATCAGCGGCACTCACGTAGTGAGCGCCGCTGATCGCGGCCGGGTGTCAGCTGATTATCACAGCTGACACCTGGCACAATGTGTAAGGGGCAGTTACAGATCGCCCCGACACGTTAACCCCTTGCACACCGCGATCAAACACGATTGTGGTGTACCGGGGGTTAAAGGAAGAATCGGCAGGGAGGGGGCTCCCTCCGTGCTTTCCTGAGCCCCCCACAGCAGCGCAATGTGCATCGCTGCTGCCGGGGGCTCTTTCCCTGCAGGTCTCCGGATCCAAGATGGCGACGGGGACCTTCGGGGGCCTGCAGGGAGCCGGCTTCCTCAGTGCTTGCAAAGCGCAGGCAAGGAGGAAACCTGCACACTGCCTGTGACAGATTGCTGATCTGTCACAGTGATCTGTGATGTGACAGATCAGCGATCTGTCACAGGACAGTGATATCCCACCTGGGACAATGTAATAAAGTTAAAAAAAAAGTCGCTAAATAAATTAAAAAAAAAAATTCCCTAATAAATTCATTTTTTGGAAATAAAAAAAAAAACAATACAAGTACAAATATTTAGTATCGCTGCGTCCATAACGACCCGCCCTATAAAACTGTCCCATTAGTTAACCACTTTAGCGAACCCCTTAAAAAACAAAAATAAAAAACGAAGCAAAAAATAATGATTTATTATCATACCGCCGAACAAAAAGTGCAATAACGCGCGATCAAAAAGACGCATAAAATATGCATGGTACCGCTGAAAACGTCATCTTGTCCCGCAAGAAACGAGCTGCCATACAGTGTCATCAGTGAAAAAATATAAAAGTTATAGCTCGCAGAATAAAGCGATGCAAAAATTATTATTTTTTATATAAAATTGTTTTCATTGCATAAAAGCGACAAAACATAAAAAATGACGTAAATGAGGTATCGCTGTAACCATACTGACCCGAAGAATTAAAACCGCTTTATCAATTTTACCGCAGGCGGAACGGTGTAAACGCACCCCCCAAAAGAATTCATGAAACGCTGGTTTTTGTTCATTCTGCGTCCCAAAAATCGGAATAAAAAGCGATCAAAAGATGTCACGTGCCCAAGCATGATACTAATAAAAGCGTCAACTCGTCCCGCAAAAAATAAGACCTCACATGACTCAGTGGGTCAAAATATGGAAAAATTATAGCTCTCAATATGTGGTAATGCAAAAACTATTTTTACAATAAAAAGAGTCTTTTAGCATGCGACAGCTGCCAAATATAAAAACCGCCATAAATAGTATATCAAACCCCCCTGTTATCACCCCCTTAGTTAGGGAAAAATAATAAAATAAAAAAAATGTATTTATTTCCATTTTCCCATTAGGATTAGGGTTAGGGCTAGGGCTGGGGTTAGGGCTAGGGTTAGGGCTAGGGTTAGGGCTGAGATTAGGGTTAGGGTTAGGGCTAGGGTTAGGGCTAGGGTTATGGCTAGGGGTGTGTTGGGGTTAGGGTTGGAGTTATAATTGGGGGGTTTCCACTGTTTGGGCACATCAGGTGCTCTCCAAATGCAACATGGCGTCTGATCTCAATTCCAGCCAATTCTGCGTTGAAAGCTCTGCCATGCGCACAAACAGTGTTTTACCCCCACATATAGGGTATCAGTGTACTCAGGACAAATAGCAAAGCAACTTTTGGGGTCCAATTTCTCCTGTTACCCTTAGTAAAATAAAAAATTGGGGGCAATAATATCATTTTTGTGGAAAAAAATGATTTTTTTATTTTCACGCCCGGGCTTTATAAACTTCTGTGAAGCACTTGGGGTTCAAAGTGCTCACCACATAACTAGATAAGTTCCATGGGGTGTCTAGTTTCCAAAATGGGGTCACTTGTGGGGAGTTTCAATAGTTTAGGTACATCAGAGGCACTCCAGACGCACATAACACCCGCTGACCATTCCATCAAAGTCTGCATTCCAAAACGTCACTACTTCCCTTCCGAACCCCGACGTGTGCCCACACAATAGTTTTCTCCCACATATGAGGTATCAGTGTACTCAGGACAAATTGGACAACAACTGTTGGGGTCCAATTTCTCCTGTTACCCTTGGGAAAATAAAAAAATTGGGGACTAAATGATCATGTTTGTGGAAAAAATACGATTTTTTTATTTTCATGCCCGGGCATTATAAACTTCTATGAAGCCTTGGGGGTTCAAAGTGCTCACCACACATCTAGATAAGTTCCTAAGGGGGTCTAGTTTCCAAAATGGTGTCACTTATGGGGGTTTCCACTGTTTAGGTACATTCGGGGCTCTCCAAAGGCAACATGACACCCACAGAGCATTCCATCAAAGTCTACATTCCAAAACGTCACTACTTCCCTTCTGAGCCCCGACGTGTGCCCATGCAGTAGTTTTCTCCCACATTTGGGGTATCATCGTACTCAGGACAAAGTGGACAACAAATTTTATGGTCCAATTTCTCCTGGTACCCTTGGGAAAATCAAAAAAATGGGGACTAAAAGATCATGTTTGTTGAAAAAATACGATTTTTTTATTTTCACGCCCGGGCGTTATAAACTTCTGTGAAGCACTGGGAGGTTCAAAGTGCTCACCACACATCTAGATAAGTTCCTTAGGGGGTCTAGTTTCCAAAATGGTGTTATTTGTGGGGGGTTTTCATTGTTTTGGTACATCAGGGGCTTTCCAAACGCGACATGGTGTCCGATCTCAATTCCAGCCAAAAACGTCAAATGGCGCTGCTTCCCTTCCGAGCTCTGCCATGCGCCCAAATAGTGGTTTACCCCCACATGTGGGGTATCAGCGTACTCAGGACAAATTGCACAATAACTTTTAGGGTCCTGTTGCCCTTGGGAAAATAAGAATTGAGGGTGAAAAGATACTTTTTGTGGAAAAAATATGATAATTTAATTGTACGGCTGTACGTTATAAACTTTTGTGAAGCACTTGGGGTTCAAAGTTCTCACCACACATCAAGATAAGTTCCTTGGGGGGGTCTAGTTTCCAAAATGGTGTAATTTGTGGGGTTTTCCACTGTTTTGGTACATCAGGGGTTTTCAATCGCGACATGGTGTCCGATCTCAAATCCAGCCAAAAAAGTCAAATGGCGCTGCATCCCTTCTGAGCTCTGCCATGCGCCCAAATAGTCGTTTACACCCACATATGGGGTATCAGCGTACTCAGGACAAATTGCACAATAACATTTAGGGTCCTGTTACCCTTGGAAAAATAAAAATTGGGGGTGAAAAGATCACTTTTGCGGAAAAAATATGATTTTTTAATTGTACCATTGTACGTTATAAACTTCTGTGAAGCCCTTGTTGGTTCAAAGTTCTCACCACATATCTAGATAAGTTCCTTGGGGGGTCTAGTTTCCAAAATGGGGTCACTTGTGGGGGGTTTCCACTGTTTAGGTACATCAGGGGCTCGCCAAACGTGACATGGCGTCCGATCTGAATTCTAGCCAATTTTGCATTGAAAAAGTCAAACGGCGCTCATTACCTTCTGAGCTCTGCCATGCGCCGAAACAGTGGTTCCCCCCCACATATCAGGTATCAGCGCACTCAAGACAAACTGCACAATAAAGTTTGCAGTCCAACTTCTCCTGTTACCCTTGGTAAAATAAGAAAAATTGAACCTGAAGTATTTTTTTTGTGAAAAAAAGTTAAATGTTCATTTTTTTAAAATATTCAAAAAATTCCTGTGAAGCACCTGAAGGGTTAATAAACTTCTTGAATGTGGTTTTGAGCACCTTAAGGGGTGCAGGTTTTAGAATGGTGTCACTTTTGGGTATTTTCTATCATATAGACCCCACAAAGTGGCTTCAAATGTGATGTGGTCCGTAAAAATAAAATGGTGTTGCAAAAATGAGAAATCGCTGGTCAACTTTTAACCCTTATAACTTCCTAAGAAAAAAGAATTTGGGTTCCAAAATTGTGCTGATGTAAAGTAAACCTGTGGGAAATGTTACTTATTGAATTTTTTGTGTGCCGTATCTCTGTGATTTAAGGACATAAAAATTTAAAGTTGGAAAATTGCGAAATTTTTAAAATTTTCACCAAATTTCTGTTTCTTTCACAAATAAACGCAAGTTATATGAATGAAATGTTACCACTATCATGAAGTACAATATGTCACAAGAAAAAAATGTCAGAATCACCAGGATCCATGGAAGCGTTCCAGAGTTATTACCTCATAAAGGAACGGTGGTCAGAATTGTAAAAATTGGCCCGGTCATGAACATGCAAACCACCCTTGGGGGTTAAGGGGTTAAAAGAAGATGAATGAAGTTCATATGAAGTAGTAAGCACAGAGGATGGTACCATGTTGGGTCTTGCTGAGAAGGGGCTGCGATACAATGAAAATTATTTCCTACCTATACCGCCATGCACAATTTGGTAGCAATTTATTACACACCAAACGTGTAGCTCCGTAATTTGCTGTTCATTGTGAATCTCAGCCTTCCTCTTCCAAAAATTATTTGCATTATCTGTGGCCTAAATACTGTATAATCCATAAACGAAAAAGGCTTTTTAAAATTCCTATATTTTATAATGGAAAATATCATTTGTCATATACAATTTCTAATCATAATATGACATGTAATGAATAATATAAGAGTTATTCCTTTAAATTCATTGGCAGTCACTGTCTACCAAGTAATCACACCTGCTTTGGCTTTCCTTGCAAACTGTTCACTGTATAAACATCCTACATAATTAAAAGCCGACAACAAAAAAAGGCTATAATATAAATCAATGAGCTCAGGAAGCATAATTATATATGAAGCGAAATGTTCCCTTTAGCAAACTCTTAATTTTCATCTGCAGAACTAACTTTCTGGCAGATGTAGAACAAGTATCAGTAATTGAATGCAAAATATCACAAATGCTAAGAGTTTACTCTGCTGCTGCGATCAATGGTGCGGAACTCCGGGTGGTCTGGCCTCATGCAAAATATTTCTAAATTCATATTTAATTTAGAATATGGGAAATTGTAATAAATGTTAAACATCTAGAATATCAAGTTAACATCAAGAAGTCCTGTTCTCAAGTTGGGAAACTCATATAGCTTTTGGGGTTTCTGAAGAAACCTTCACTGTGAGATCAACCTTGCAACTGACCAAGAGTCAGAAGCTTCACACACCTGTAGAGATGGGTGAACCCAAACAGTAGGCGTTCAGGGTCCGTACCGAACGCCTACTGTTCGGGTAGGACTTCACCAGGAAGTCCGTGTTACTGTTCGGGTTTAAAAAAATATTCAGAATTGAGAGTCCTCAGTGGTTTATACCTTTTAATGGCTAACTGAAAAGATGGTAACACATTGCAAGCTTTCGAGACTACTCAGGTCTCTTCTTCAGGCTAGACTAGACCTGAGTAGTCTCGAAAGCTTGCAATGTGTTACCATCTTTTCAATTAGCCATTAAAAGGTATCAACCACTGAGGACTCTCAATTCTGAATATTTTTCTATCTACTGGCTAACACGGTACAAAGATATACATCTGTTCGGGTTTGGCACCCAGAAACCGAGTGTTTCTCTGTGAGTCATCTGTATGATAGAGCAGGAAACACCAGTGGCAAGATCATTACCACCGATCAGAGCGTTGCGGTTCCCGTGCTGTCAGATGGCAGCGTAAGCCCTTAACTGTGATCGGAGGTAAATAGTTTACCTCCAGTCACAGGCCTCAATTGATGGGACTACTACTCCCATCAGCCTACACCTTCTGTCGCTGATAACAGTGATAGCAGGCAACACTAATGCATGTATTTATCAGCTGGCGCCTGGTCTATAAATAAGTAGATTTAAAAAAATTTTGATAACCAGCCAGCCAAAACTGACAGTTGCGGGCCTTAGCTGTCAGCTTTAGCAAGTCTGGTTATTAAAAATTGAGGGGTCCCACGCTGGTTTTTAAATTATTTAACCCCTTAACCCCGGAGCTTTTTTCGGTTTTGCGTTTTCGTTTTTTGCTCCCCTCCTTTCCAGAGCCATAACTTTTTTATTTTTCCAATATGGCCATGTGGGGGCTTATTTTTTGCAGTATGAGTCGTACTTTTGAACAACAGCATTGGTTTTACCATGTCGTGTACCAGAAAACAGGAAAAAAATTCCAAGTGCGGTGAAATTGCAAAAAAAAGTGCAATCCCACACTTGTTTTTTGTGTGGCTTTTTTACTAGGTTCACTAAATGCTAAAACTGACCTGCCATTACGATTCTCCAGGTCATTACAAGTTCATATACACCAAAGATGTCTAGGTTCTTTTTTATCTAAGTGGTGAAAAAAAATCTAAACTTTGCTAAAAAAAAAAAAAAAATTGCCTCATTTTCCGATACTTGTAGTGTCTCCATTTTTTGTGATCTCGGGTTGGGTGAGGGCTTATTTTTTTTGAGCCGGAATGATATTTTTATTTGTACCATTTTGGTGCAGAAACGATCTTTTGATCTCCCATTATTGCATTTTAATGCAATGTTGCGGCGACCAAACAAATGTAATTCTGGCGTTTTGACTTTTTTTCTCACTACACCATTCAGCGATGGGGTTTATCCTTTTTTCATTGATAGATCGGGCAATTCTGAATGCGGCGATACCAAATATGTGTATGTTTGATTTTATTTTTATTGTTTTATTTTGAATGGGACGAAAGGGGGGTGATTTCAACTTTTATATTTTTTAAATTTTTTTAAATGTTTTTAAAAATATTTTTCTTTAACATTTAGCATGCTTCAATAGTCTCCATGGGACACTAGAAGCTGCCATAGCGCGATCGGCTCTGCCACATAGAGGCGATGATCAGATTTCCTCTATGTAGTAGAATTGCTGACTTGCTATGGGCGCCGACCACTGGGTGGCGCTCACATCAATCTGGCACTGACAACCATAGAGGTCTTCAGGAGACCTCCAGATGTCATACTTATATGACGGTGACCCGCGATCATGTGATGCGGGTCACCGGTGTGCGTATTTCTGGCCCAATGGCCGGAAGCGTTTGTTAAATGCCGCTGTCAGGTGGAACACAATTCTACCCACAGCTATAGCGGGCACATGTCAGCTGTTCAAAACAGCTAAAATGTCCCCGGAAAGATGTGGGCTCCGGCGGTGAGGGAGGTAGTCCCACATTGGCGTAGACATACGTCCAATGTCAGAAATGGGTTATATAAATAATTTAAAAGCCTAGAGTGGGGTCTGCCCAATTTTGCTGCTGATCAGAGGCAGTGTTTGTTGCGCTGTCATGTACATGACAGCAGGGCAAACATTGGATGTTAGGGCCACCCATTTACGTGAATGGGATCCAGGTTCGGGTTAGGGTACTGTTCTGGTACTTGTACCAAACTTTTTTAACTGTTCGGCTGAACCCGTCAGACCCGAATATCCAGGGGTTTGCCCATTACTGCACACCTGTAATGGTCAATGGCTGCACTAGTTTGTATTAATATCATGCTGCCATTGGCCATCTTGGTGGTCGGAATTACAGCCACAAGTGGTCAATCTCTGTATTTGGTCTCATCTTTAAAATGTGTATCCAGTCTTAACCTGAAAGTCTGCAGTCACTTTATGTGATTGCTGACTTGTGAGTTCTTGTATTGTGCACACTGTGCGTTTTAAGGATTTTCCAGTGCTGGTGCCAGGATGTGACTAAGAGTTCTGGTCATTTCTCTGGACATTAGTTTTGTTTTCTTTGATGCTGGATATTGTAGCTACACATGAGTTGGAGAAAATACAGTAGACTGGATACCAAAGCTCTAGGGCCTGCAGACAACAGCTAGCGATTGATATGCTGGAGATTAAGTCTGTAGGAAATGCTGTTCACATGAATTTTGGAGCCCTTGGTTAGAAATCACTGCTGTAAGGTATTCAAGTAATGATGGGAGTGGTAATTTCACAACACCTAGCGAGCCACTGGTTGGAAACTTTCTCTGTTGGGAATGTCAGAGATTGTAGCTGTACTTGAGATGGAGAACAGTAGGTTTGAAACTACTGCTAGGAGTTGCAGTTTCCCAAAAATTTGAGAGCTGCCAGTTTGAAACCACTATTCTCATGGGCGGACACAGACTGGAGAGGGCTCCAGTGTAAGAATAGTATATGGGCCCATAGTAGTCCAAAAACAAATCTGTGGCAGATGGTGCTTGCTGTTTTAGTGGTGATTGGTGGGCCCCCTCCAGCTCAACTCCCTCTTGCTAAAGACAAGATGGACAGACTGCACAGTGAGGAGTCAGGTTATACTTCCTATTATACTCTATTGGGAGGGAAGGGGGAAGAGGAGTGAAGAACAGAGTAAGAAAACAGGCAGAGAGAGACACAGAAACACTATGCTAAACAAGTATTTTACCTCATCCCAGAGTTGTTTACAAATCTTTTATCTCAACTTAAATCTGGATTCACATCTACAATTTTCAGTACTGCTGTATATTGTTTTCCAGACTGCTGCTTATGTCTGCGTACTAAAAAAGGATTGAAGAACAGATATTCATCACTTCTCTGTGCTGAAGGAACTAGACATACCAGCAGCTATTCTTATCCCAAGAGCTACAAATTAAGAGTTACAGACTACAGAGGGGAATCTAGTGGAAATGCAGAATACAAAACTTACGATGGCTATATTTAGTGTTATTCCGTATGAACACACAATGACACCTTAATCTGAAAAGTTACTTGAAAGTCCAATTACCTATACAGTGTATGAGCCACATACCTTTCATTCATTATTAACCTTGTTATGTCATTTTTAATGATGACAAAACATTAAACTTTAATATTATATATATATATATATATATATATATAAGCAATCACTGTTACATGAAGACTTTGCTCGGAATCATTTGATTAAATGCAATTACAGCTCGGGCTGAAAATGCTTACAGCAAAATTCCTACTGCTGATAAAAGTGATATCATGGTTAAATTCCAGGAATTTCAGAGCACAAATATATATATATATTAGGGATTTGTACTCACTCAGGTGCGCTAGAGGAAAACAGGAGGCATGCTTCATTAAAAAAAAAAGTCCGTGCGGGTTTATATATTCCACAAGCCCAGCAGTAACAACAAAAGATAATTGGCCTTCAGAGGAGGCAGAACAACACAAAACTGTCCTTAGCCTGGCTCTCTTCTTCCTCAGGCCTGTGGGCATACAGGCTAGGCAATGTCCAGCATGCTGGTTCGATCTGGATCTCTACCTCTCTGCACACAGACCATGTGCCAAACAACAGCCTCCATTATGTAGGCTGTAATCACATCCACAGTTGAAGTATATTGGTAGCCATAACTGCCCATCTCTCATAGCTATCCGCAACACCTATCCAGGTGCACTAAACGACATCTTAGTGCTCACGTGCACTAAAGCAAAATACCCCGGGTTGCATCGCAGGGAGCAGTCATCTCTGTGACACATACCTTCAATTGACTACATGGCCATTAGCCTCCTTACAATATACAGCTCTGGAAAAAATTAAGAGACCACTGCACAGTTTTATAAAAATCAGCTTCTCTGACAGCCATTCCATTCCAGTGTCAGTTGAATTCCAACCAGAGTACACCTCATTCTACTTAATGTGCTTCTGATTGGTGATCACCTGAACCAAATCTTATTTAACGAAGGAAAGTATAAAAAATACTGCTGTGGTGTTCACAATCCTCTTGCAATAGGACAATCTGGATGGCAAAACAAATGCTAGTAATATCCCAAAAGTAATAGGAATGAAAAAATACCTTTTAACCATGCCAAAGGAGTTGAAAAGAGAAGTCTTGAGTGAGAAAAAGAAGGGCTCAATTCTGGTTTTACTAGCAGAGGGATACAGTGAGCGTCATGTTGCCTCCATCATTAAAATTTCTAAGATGCAGTCCATTACAACAAAGTCAAGCAGCAGACATTGGAGAAAACAAAGCTACAGACCGGCAGAGGGCGAAAATGACTCTCCACTGACCTGGATGACCGTTATCTTATTGAAATGTCACTCAGCAACCACAGGATGACATCAAATGACATACAAAAGGAATGGCAAATGGCAGCTGGGGTGAAGTGCACGGCAAGAACAGTTTTTAACAGACTCCTAGAGGCACGGCTCAAATCATGTAAAGGTAGAAAAAAGCCTTTCATCAATGAGAAGCAAAGGAGAGCCAGGCTGAAGTTTGCCAAAGACCATAAGGATTGGACCATAGAGGACTGGAGTAAGGTAATCTTCTCTGATGAGTCTAATTTTCAGCTTTGCCCAACACCTGGTCGTCTAATGGCTAGACGGAGACCTGGAGAGGCGTACAAGGCGTACAAGCCACAGTGTCTTGCACCCACTGTGAAATTTGGTGGAAGATCGGTGATGATCTGGGGATGCTTCAGCAAGGCTGGAATTGGGCAGGTTAATCTTTGCAAAGGACATATGAATCAAGCCGCATACAAGTCTATCCTGGAAAAACAGTTGATTCCTTATGATGAGGAAATGTTCCCCAACTCTGAGGACTGCTTTTTCCAGCAGGACAATGCACCATGCCACACAGCTAGGTCAATCAAAGTGTGGATGACGGACCACCACATCAAATCCCTGTCATGGCCAGCCCAATCTCCAGACATGAACCCCCATGAAAACCTCTGGAATGCAATCAAGAGGATGATGGATAGTCACAAGCCATCAAACAGAAGCAGTGTGAAAGGCTGGTGGAAAGCATGCCAAGACGCATAAAAGCTGTTTTTAAAAATCATGGTTAGTGTACAAAATATTGATTTCTGAACTTTTCCTGAGGTAAAACATTAGTATTGTTGTTTCTAAATGATTATGAACTTGTTTTATTTGTGGTCTGAAAGCATCTTTGCCAGAGCTGTATATATATATATATATATATATATATATATATATATTGCGGTGCCAAGGAAATGCTTGGTAAAAATTATGTTTTTGAAGGTCTTACCTCCTAATTTTGTTCCTTTTTGGTCATAGATATTTTATAATTTTCTTTTTTTAAGATTAGTTATCATTTACTGGTTGCTCAATGGCACAGCATATTGCAGTTTTAAATGTTTGTTTAGTATTTATCGTCATGCATATCCCGCGTTATGTATGGTATGTTATGGCGTTTACCGATCAGATTAATTGATTTTACACTTTGATAGATCGGGTGTTTCTGAATGCAGCGATACCAAATGTATATATATATATATATATATATATACTGTATATATACTGTATGTATATATAATATATACTTGAGCAAGTGGTAAATTGGTAAATCTAAATTTAATGTCTACATATTTTACATGGTGAATCCTTATGCCAAAAGGAACAAATTTGAGGGGTAAGGCTTACCAATTTGCAGAGTTCATTTTTCCTTGGCACCCTAATGCATATATATATATATATATATATATATATATATATATATATATATGTATACGTTTACTGTTTGGACATTCAGTGAAATATATGACCCTTTCAATCACTCAGCTTCTGCTTTTTGTACTGCATATAATATAATTCTTCAATAAATCTTTAGCAAAAGAGACATATCTTGTGTTAAACAAGCCCCTCTCTACAGGGAAGCAGTTGGTAACTTTTACTGAATTCCTGGAAGGTTTGCAAAATAAGAAGAAACCTACAGGATTAATGGAAAAAGTAAAAATAAGTCTTATCAAGTCCTGCGATTCCAGGAGGTTTCTTCATCCAGAGAGACAAGGAAATGGGTGTGCAGTATCAAGGTGAGGCGGGGAAGCGGGTGTGCAGAGCTGGGTAACAGGTTATGGTGAGAGGGGAAACATGGTGTGGTATGGAAAGGAGTACGCAAAGGAGCATGACTATACCATATGCTTCTGTGTACCGTATCCTAGCCTTGGAAGGTTGACAAGTGGGCGGCACAGTGGCTCAGTGGTTAGCGCTGCAGCCTTGCAGCGCTGGGGTCCTGGGTTCAAATCCCACCAAGGACAACATCTGCAAGGAGTTTGTATGTTCTCCCTGTGTTTGTGTGGGTTTTCTCCCACATTCTAAAGACATACTGATAGGGAATTTAGATTGTGAGCCCTTCGGGGACAGTGATGATAATGACTGTAAAGCGCTGCGGAATTTGTTAGCGCTATATAAAAATAAAGATGATTTTATTAAGTGTATCATGACATAGTAGGGGCCGTTGCTGCAAGGAATGCTTTGCAGTTTTTGCTCACATTTATTTAGGAATATCAAACCATAGAGCTGTTATTTCAAAGGGTAGATTATAGTGTTATACTGTTCCAAAACCATTGATTCGGAGTCATTTGGCCCCACAATGTCGCTCCCTAGCTGCTGATGCATATACTATTCACATTAGCAGAGATGCAACTTGAAGCTTTTGGGCCCCAATTCACAGTCTGTCACCATTCCCCACACATACCCTCTGCCATTTATAACATTGACTCCTTGTTATTTGACAAAAGGAATTTTATGGCCAAATAGCGACATTGCTGTGTACCGGTGGCCCCCTTGTTGAATTAGACTATAGAATATTTTTTAAGATAATTTACTATAGATATTTGCACATTAGTGTAATGGGAGCTGCAGTATATTGTTTTCCAGGCTCACAGCGTGACAGACATAATAAAGAGTATTAAAGTCGTGCTGACGCTGGGAGTCCTTATTAATAGGAATGAATGCGATGTTTCCCTATAGCTTGAACAGCAAGGATGTGTAACGCTATTAATCATTTATTTGCTGTACCTTATAGACATTAAGCAGATGTTCTGCGGTTTGTAATATTGTTCCAAAAAATATATATTTTTCAAATTTACAAGGGTCAATACTCTTCACAGTGTAACTTCCAAAATTGATAATATCAGTTGTTTTAAGGGATTTTTGGAACTGGAAATTAAGGGTCCTGAGGCACAATCTGCAACAGTCTGTTCTACCTACTATGGACCACTTACGATACTGGTGTCTTCTTCTGTGGCACAAGGTCTGTTGGGCACTTTTAGGTAGGAGTGTGATTACAATTTTTAACAATGGATTTCCTACGAGGAAAGAGAGAAATCTGCAGGGTTGCACATTCCCAAAAAATTATATCAAATCTAAGATATAATTGCATGTCTTTTAAATGTTTCTACCATGTAACGCTACAGCTCCCAATGTTACCTTGACTAGAGGAACGATGAAATGAAGAGGTACAATCTACAGGTACAGTTTGTAACATCATCTCAGATTAAAGTTCTTATCCGTCTTTTTCTTCTGTATCCATCCAGGTCTTCATTTCTTTTTCCACCAATAGCTCTCCACACCGGCCTGCCATGCAGACAGCTTCACATTCTCACTTTTTTAAGAAAATTCAACCCCTCATTGCAAATGAGGTTTATGAACAAATATGACAAACTAATTTGTGTACTGCAATATCTTGTGCAATTTTCTTCAAAAATTTTCTATGGGGTTCAAGTCAAGTAATTGAGATGGCTACTAAAGGGTCTTCCAGGACTTCTTCTGAAACCAAGCTTGGACTTTGAAGAATATCTAGTATCAAAGTTTTCTTCCAATGACGATCAAGGTTCAGATTCCTTGACGTTTACTCTTATCATTTCTTGATATTTGATTGAATCCATATTGTCTTCAACACATTTGTGGTTTATTTACATCGTTTTGAGGATTTTGGAACCAACGTTTGGGTAAGTACAGTAGAGGTCTACATATTGGAATCTTGACATGGATACCTTCAGCATTTATATGTGTTTTTATGTGCAAAGGATTTTTGACCACCAGTCCCCTTAGAAATCTGGTGGCAGCCAGTGATGACTTACCCTTTCTGCCACATCCAGGTTGTGTATTTGACTTTACTTTATGTTTGAACTTGCAAACTAGAATATAATTGTGAATTTACATCTAGCAATATTTATCATCTTTGCTATGTTTTTTTTTTATAATTTTCCTTGTTTGTATACAGTTGTGGCCAAAAGTATTGACACTCCTGCAATTCTGTCAGATAATACTCAGTTTCTTCATGAAAATGATTGCAAACCCTTTGGTATTGTTATCTTCATTTAATTTGTCTTAAATGAAAAAACACAAAAGAGAATGAAGCAAAAAGCAAAACATTGATCATTTCACACAAAACTCCAAAAATGGGCCAGACAAAAGTATTGACACCCTCAGCCTAATACTTGTTTGCACAACCTTTAGCTAAAATAACTGCGACCAACCAACCGCTTCCGGTAACCATCAATGAGTTTCTTAAAATGCTTTGCTGGAATTTTAGACCATTCTTCTTAGGCAAACTGCTCCAGGTCCCTGATATTTGAAGGGTGCCTTCTCCAAACTGCCATTTTTAGATCTCTCCACAGGTTTTCTATGGGATTCAGGTCTGGACTCATTGCTGGCCACCTTAGAAGTCCAGTGCTTTCTCTCACACCATTTTCTAGTGCTTTTTGAAGTGTGTTTTGGGTCATTGTCCTACTGGAAGACCCATGACCTCTGAGGGAGACCCAGCTTTCTCACACTGGGTCCTACATTATGCTGCAAAATTTGTTGGTAGCCTTCTGACTTCATAATGCCATGCACACGGTCAAGCAGTCCAGTGCCAGAGGCAGCAAAGCAACCCCAAAACATCAGGGAACCTACACCATGTTTGACTGTAGGGACCGTGTTCTTTTCTTTGAATGCCTCTTTTTTCTCCTGTAAACTCTATGTTAATGCCTTTGCCCAAAAAGCTCTACTTTTGTCTCATCTGACCAGAGAACATTCTTCCAAAACGTTTTAAGGCTTTTTCAGGTAAGTTTTGGCAAACTCCAGCCTGGCTTTTTTATGTCTCGGGGTAAGAAGTGGGGTCTTCCTGGGTCTCCTACCATACAGTCCCTTTTCATTCAGACGCCGATGGATAGTACGGGTTGACACTGTTGTACCCTCGGACTGCAGGGCAGCTTGAACTTGTTTGGATGTTCGTCGAGGTTCTTTATCCAACATCCGCACAACCTTGCGTTAAAATCTCTTGTCAAATTTTCTTTTCCGTCCACATCTAGGGAGGTTAGCCACAGTGCCATGGGCTTTAAACTTCTTGATGACACTGCGCACAGTAGACACAGGAACATTCAGGTCTGTGGAGATGGACTTGTAGCCTTGAGATTGCTCATGCTTCCTCACAATTTGGTTTCTCAAGTCCTCAGACAGTTCTTTGGTCTTTCTTTTCTCCGTGCTCAATGTGGTACACACAAGGACACAGGACAGAGGTTGAGTCAACTTTAATCCATGTCAACTGGCTGCAAGTGTGATTTAGTTATTGCCAACACCTGTTAGGTGCCACAGGTAAGTTACAGGTGCTGTTAATTACACAAATTAGGGAAGCATCACATGATTTTTCGAACAGTGCCAATACTTTTGTCCACCCTCTTTTTTAAGTTTGGTGTGGAATTATATCCAATTTGGCTTTAGGACAATTCTTTTTGCGTTTTTTCATTTAAGACAAATTAAATGAAGATAATAATACCAAAGAATTTGTGTTTGCAATCATTTTCAGGAAGAAACTGAGTATTATCTGACCGAATTGCAGGGGTGTCAAAACTTTTGGCCACAACCGTAAGACAATGATTTCTTCTCTTCACATTTTGGACCTCTCTCTTGACAACGCAAAAATAATTATTAACTGGAGGCAATTGCCCATGAGGAAGGGGCTAAGATTCTTCTGGCAATGGATCTTCTGGATCTTGTTCTTGTCTGGCAATGTCTCACATTTGGAGCAAGTCATAACAAGGGGTTCTACTAAAAACTAAAAAAACAGCAGTCATAAAGGAATAAATTATTCCGACACACCAGTAGTCATTAAAAGTGGCATTTGGGCTCCATTTGGAGAAACCACTTGTTATATTAGTTGCATTGAACAATTTAAATTATTTTTGCTTAATTAGGGGTTTTTTTTGCAAAAAGCAGAAAATTTGTAAATTTTGCCTATTTACCTAATTTGCAATTGATTGCAGTTGTATGAACACAAATTTCCTCTAGTGCCAAACATTGGGCCAAAGGGAGAGAAACACAAAAATTGAGCAAAGAGAGAACAGTAAATTTCAGTTATGTAGAATTAGTAATTCAATTAGCATCAATGACTTCGAACCTAGATGGCCACCCATCCCTATGTAAAGTTTAATTCCTTCTGCACCCCAACCAATCAGCTTTTTATAACTTCTGGCTGTGGTGAAGGTAAATAGGGTATGTGGAATGCCACACCAGAGCTCTATCATACTGTTTAGTGTCCTCTCTGGGGTATCACAGATCAATCCACTATGCAAAGGGTGTATCTCTATGGACTCGATCACACAAGGATATACAGCTCTGGCAAAAATTAAGAGACCACTGCAAAATTTTCAGTTTGTCTGATTTTTCTCTTTATAGGTTTTTTTTAGTAAAATATAAATTGTTCTTTTATTCTATAAACTACCGACAACATGTCTTTGAATTTCCAAGTACTAAATTTTGTATTTATTTTCAGAAAATGAGAAATGGTCAAAAGAACAAAAAAATGCAGTGCTTGCAGACCTCAAATAATGTTAAGAAAACAAGTTCATAATCATTTAGAAATAACAATACTAATGTTTTAACTCAGGAAGAGTTCAGAAACCAATATTTTGTGGAATAACCATGATTTTTAATCACAGTTTTCATGCGTCTTGGCATACTTTCCACCAGTCTTTCACACTGCTTTTGGGTGACCTTATGCCACTCCTGGTACACAAATTTAAGCAGTTCTTCTTTGTTTGATGGCTTGTGACTATCCATCTTTCTCTTGATTACATTCCAGAGGTTTTCAATGGGGTTCAGGCTTGGAGATTGGGCTGGCCATGACAGGGATTTGATGTGGTGGTCCGTCATCCACACATTGATTGACCTAGCTGTGTGGCATGGTACATTGTCTTGCTGGAAAAAACAGTTCTCAGTGTTGGGGAACATTGCCTGAGCAGAAGGAATCAACTGTTTTTCCTGGATAACCTTGTATGCGGCTTGATTCATAAGTCCTTTGCAAAGATTAACCTGCCCAATTCCAGCCTCGCTGAAGCATCCCCAGATCATCACCGATCCTCCACCAAATTTCACAGTGGGTGCAAGACACTGTGGCTAGAACGCCTCTCCAGGTCTCCGTCTAACCATTAGACAATCAGGTGTTGAGCAAAGCTGAAAATTAGACTCATAGAAGATTACCTTACTCCAGTCCTCTATGGTCCAATCCTTATGGTCTTTGGCAAACTTCAGCCTGGTTCTCCTTTGCTTCTCATTGATGAAAGGCTTTTTTCTAGCTTTACATGACTTGAGCCCTGCCTCTAGGAGCCTGTTACAAACTGTTCTTGCCGTGCACTTCACCTCAGCTGCCATTTGCCATTCCTTTTGTAAGTAACTTGATGTCATCCTGCGGTTGCTGACTGACATTTGAATAAGATGACGGTCATCCCGGTGAGTGGAGAGTCATTTTTGCCTTCTGCCGGTCTGTAGCTTTGTTGTCCCCAATGTCTGCTGCTTGACCTTGTTGTAATAGACTGCCGTCTAAGCAACTTTAAGGATGGCGGCAACATGACGCTCACTGTATTTCCCTCTGCTTGTAAAGCCAGAATTGAGCCCTTCTTTTCCTTACTCAAGTCTTTTCTTTTCAACTCCTTTGGAATGGTTAAAAGTTATTTTTTCATTCCTATTACTTTTGAGATATTACTAGCACTTATTTTGCCATCCAGCTTGTCCTATTGCAAGAGGATTGTGAACACCACAGCAGGGTTTTTTATACTTTTCTTCTTTAAATAAGATTTGTTTCAGGTGATCACCTAATCAGAAGCACATTAAGTAGAATGATGTGTACTCTGGTTGGAATTCAACTGACACTGGAATGGAATGGCTGTCAGACATGGAGAGGAGCTGATTTTTATAAAACTGTGCAGTGGTCTCCTAATTTTTGCCAGAGCTGTACATCAGTCAAGTGCTATGCGATATTTGACCAACGATATGTAATCGGGAAGTGCTCATCAGTATTCATTTCTCATGTTGATTCGGCAGAGCAAATTGGATGCCACTCACGCATTCAAGTCCATGGGTTCATGGAAAACATCGAACTGCAATCGGATGACATCTCAGTGCAGTCTGATTTCCATGGCCTCACACAGTGGAGAAGATGGAGAAATTTTGTTCTCCATCTTTTCCTCACCTGTGATACATTTCTCTCATCCTAGAGAATCAGATCACACTAAGTTGACACTCTGATAAAACTCAGATCAGAGTATCTACGCTCGTGTGACCCTGGCCTAAGGCAAAGCATGAACGTCACAGCGGGATCTCGGCCCATAATCAGCTTATATATCACCTCCTACTAGACATGAGCGAATCTCTCCAAACTTTTCAATTCTTTTTTCAATTGAGCCAACAAATTCTACTTAATCCAAATAAAATTCTGCCCTGAAAAGACATTTATTGTGCTCCAAACTCTAGTCCCACACCAAAGCATAATAATGGAGGCCTGGGAAGGAGTTACAAATAATAGAAGATCTTATTGTCCTGCTGCTGCTTCTTCTCAGAGGGAAGACCAATTTGGAGTTCAAAGCGAAGACTGCTCTGGATAACCGGATAACGATCTGCAGCGAATGGAGACCCAAGTGTGGAGCTGCAGCAGCAGGAGAGGTGAAGGCAAGGATTAGGACTGGTGAAGATAATCCTTAATTACTTCATAACCCCTTTTGGGTCCTATAAAAATCCAGTGAAATGACATCGGCTTAGTCACCATTTTGCTTGATTTGTGAGGATCAAATCCCTAAAAATTTAATTTCAGAAAAATCTTAATTTTTCCAGAATTTTGTAACAAAATTAAATTACAAATCGATTCTTCTATCTCCTGTTCACATATTAGAGCCAGTAAAGTAAAGGTGCACACATAACTCAGATCGCTGTGAAACCATGTTCCACCAACAACTGTCACCCCCCACTCCCTCGTCTATATGTCCTTAATGGAGAAGAAAGGGGTGTTGTGAAAGCTGCAGCTTGTCATGAACATTGTGAGATCTCAGCGGAGAAGACACTGAAGAGATGTTAATCAGGCAAGGTGGACCAAAGTGAAAGGGAACCTGTCATGTTCCCAAATGCTATTAACCTGTATATATCGAGTTAGCCTGCAGGTTAATAGCTTACAATACTGTATGTCCACCTTACTGAAAGCACAGCTACTGAGAAAAAATGAGCTTTATTCCTCCCGGGCGCCGCCGGCTTTTAGTTATTCTGGCATGCGTGGAGCAACTGCAGTTACTGATTAGAAAAGAGTTGCGGCGACTGTAAGCACATCCTGTCACTTTCATTGACAGGTCATACTGCCTACACACACTGCAGATCAAGTTGTCAATCAAAGTTCGGGGGCGCACTTACAGCTGCCGCTCACTGTATTCTGAATGGTGACTGTAACTACTCTGTGCTACTCTGTGCTTGCCTCTATGACTGAAAGCCAGCGGCTCCTGGTAGAGTTAAAGTTCAATTTCTTCTGGTGGCTCCACTTTCAGTAACGCATTCAGAATGCATTGTAACGCTATTAATGTACCGATTAACCCCTTATCTGCAGGTTAATAGCTTAAGATACTGTATGTCCACCTTACTGAAAGCACAGCTACTGGGAAAAAATGAACTTTATTCCTCCCGTGCGCCGCCGGCTTTCAGTTATTTTGGCATGCGTGGAGCAACTGCAGTTACTGATTAGAAAAGAGTTGCGGCGACTGTAAGCACATCCTGTCACTTTCATTGACAGGTCATTCTGCCTACACACACTGCAGATCAAGTTGTCAATCAAAGTTCGGGGGCGCACTTACAGCCGCCGCTCACTGTATTCTGAGCGGTGACTGTAACTACTCTGTGCTACTCTGTGCTTGCCTCTATGACTGAAAGTCAGCGGCTCCTGGTAGAGTTAAAGTTCAATTTCTTCTGGTGGCTCCACTTTCAGTAACGCATTCATAATGCATTGTAACGCTATTAATGTACCGGTTATCCCCTTATCTGCAGGGTAATAGCATTTGGGGACATGACAGTATCCCTTTAAGATCAAATGTCCGAACACAATTATGCATCCATTCTGAAATGTATTTTTAAAATTGGCACATTAGCCTCATGTGGTCTAAGCAAACCATGCAGTTTGTACTGTGAAATCTGTTGACAAATCTGCTTTAATTTCTTACTATATCATGCGACAGCTTATATGGAACATATTGCCAGAACGTCACATGCTCTGACCCACTTACATAATTCACCCCCATGAAGCCTAGCTGTAGAAATCTAGTACAATAACAACTGCTACAATAATTTAATTGCGTCAAGTATCGGAAAGAAATATGTTATAGTCATTTAATGAAAATAAACAACTTAAAAAAAAGCACAAGCGACGTACAAGAGGCACTGATGGATTCAGAAGTTATTGTATAACATCCTACAGGGAAAATAGATGGAGCATAATTCACTAAAAATTGAAAAATTCCCAGCACTCTCTTCAATGAATGATGGAATTGTCAACGGGAGGAAGTTTTGAACTTTTGCACATATAAAGTTGATGCATAGAATATTTATGAACCTCAGTTCTTCCAATACATGCTAGAGGAACACTTCATTTTTCCCTTTTCTGTTCTACCACCTGCAATGACAATGACGAGGTGATAAAGCCTGGAAGGAAAGAGTGACACTTTGTTCATTATTATCAGGGAGCAGCTACAGAACAAGAATGCAGCCGGAATATAGAACTTTGCCAGGAACATAGATCTAAAGAGGGACTTAACAAGGGAAGTGATGTAGCTCTTACGAGAAGAACTTGAATTGTGAGCAAAGCTGAATGGGTTGAAAATAAATTGGACATGGTCATGGATAAGAATAGAATAATAACTGTATTAAAGATACATTAATTCTAGAGGAAAAGTAGTGCAACCAAGTGCATCAAATACAAATAAATGCCAAGCGCTTTCAATAACACTCGGTGACTTGAGAGTCACGTGCATGAGTAATGGACTGTTACACTCAATCAAATAAATAGGCAATAGGCATGGAAAAATCGGAAATAAGGTGCACATAGGGTGAGCAAGTAATAGCAATAATAAGGTTGATAAGTAATTAGCGGGGTGGGGCTTCACGGAGGAACTACGCAGCCCTCCGCAGCTCTGAGGAACGCAAATGCAAACCTAGCCGTAAGGTACTGTCACACTTAGCGATGCACCAGCGATCCCGACCAGCGATATGACGCGGTCAGGATCGCTGGTACATCGCTAAGTGGTCGCTAGTGAGCTGCCACACAGGCAGATCTCACCAGCGACATCGCAGGGGACGGGGATCGCTACTTACCTGTCAGACGAGGCGATCCTGACGTCCTCCCGCCCGGCTCCACGCTCGTCACTCGTCTCTCCACAGGAAGCGCCGCAGGAAGCTGACGACGAGAAACAGTCCTGAACGTTCTCGCGTGATCAGCGATAACCAGCGGGGGAGCGGGTTGTAGGTAAGTATCAGACACAGCGATGTCGCTGCAATATTGCTATAACGTCACAAGTTATAGCGATATTGCTAGCGATATCACTTAGTGTGACAGTACCTTTAGACATCAGTTCCATCACTGATCCACTAAGGTTTGTATAAGAACCTCCCACCAAGTATTTAATTCTCCTATAGTATCACACAGGTCAAATGATGGAATACAAGAATAAGTTTGAGGTCAATAGCCATCAATGGGGCTATTAGCCATCAATGGTTCAATTCTGTCATCTGTTGCATCCTCGAGAGAGAGAGGATAGTCTGTGTAGCTTGCTTCCTTAGTTTAACAAAGGGTCCTAAATGGGAGATCACTCAATATTAAATGGGTTGTCCGGTCACACCACATTGATGACATATCCATACAATAGGTCATGTCATCGATAAGAGATCAGTGTGGGTCCGATATTTGGCACTCCTTTACCTGATCGGTTAAGAACAGCTCCAGTGATGGATGGTTGTAAACTCATGAAATGGAGATCCAATGAGTAGAAACTGCTGCCGATACAATAGAACATTTGGTATTCCAAAGAATAGCAGCTGTTCTGCAGTAGCTGGCAGCGGTCTATGTTTTACCATACAAGTCAATGGAAAGATCAAAAACCCCTGGCATCTTTTTGATCATTTTGTTGCCATTTATGCATCAAAAATCATTAGCATTTTTTTTCATTGATTAAAAAAGTTTGGAAATTACCAATGAAAAAGATGTGTAAAAAAAAAGTATGAAAAAATGCTAAAAAAGCACTCAGGAAATTACCAACAAGACGGTAAAAAACATACTTAAGGAAAACTAAGTGGTCATTTCCTGAAGGTCTTCCTCTTGAAAATCTTTGTGGGTTTGCCTGCTTGAAAAGGACATCATGTCTACATACCCTAAAAAGACCAACCTAGATTATATTATTAAATAGTTTTCCAGATGGACAGTTTTCTGGAAGGAGATGACCAGTGTATAAAATATATAATGGAACCAATAATTTGATTCAGGAAATCTAGTTTTAGGGATTTAGGAAATCTAGGATTAAGGGATGCTCTACTCCAAGAAGTGGTCTTTAAGAAAAGGTCCGCACTGTATAATAATCAAGTATTACATGATGCATAGAATTCTGTAGAATGTGGTGGTGAGTTCTCCTCCAATGGATGTCTTCAAACAGACGCTGGACAGACATCTGACTGGGATAATTTAGCGAATCCTGCTTTGAGCAGGGGGTTGGACCAGATGGCCCAGGAGGTCCCTTCCAACTCTGCGATTCTATGATTCTATGATGGCTAAATTGTTAGAATACATTGGAAACTACATTCTGCCTTAACAGAGTACCCGTTGCAAGTACAAAACTATATCTGCACCTGTAATGGCTACTAATGTGCCATTCTTTCTTTTGGATTAAGATGTCCTAAGATGAGTAGAGCAATATGACCAACTTTGAAAAAAAATTGGCGCTACTCTGTTGGACATTGCTTATGCTATGTGAGGCTCTGCGGGAAAGTATAGTATTTGTATTATAGAACATTGGAGTACTTAATACTACAGATCAGCTTTTAGACATCTGCCATTAGAGAAAAGTCAGGACACCCCAATACACATGAGATTATCTGCCGACATTAACTAGCGTGTATGGCCACCTTAAATGGGTTTTCCTAGAATTGAAAATTATCCATAAAATAAGGAGTTACTGATCGCTGAGACCCTAGAGATCTGAAGAATGGGGCTTTGGAATCTCGAATTGCAGAGAAGAGGTGAACATGCTCAACCTATTATCCATTCATTGTCTATGGATCTGCCAGAAAAAAAAACGAGGGTCTCTGTTGTTCAACCACTGTTTTATTACTTTTTTTATTTGGGTTTGAGTCACTGTCTTGGTTAAAGGTGGACCTAATTTTTAGTTGACGTTTTCAGGGGTTCAATTACTTTTGCAAGACTCTGTTAAAATATGTAATGTCTCATCTCTTTGCGAATGGCGCATTTCCAATCCAGTGACCGCGTAGAAGTGTGTATTCCTCAAGAAATGGAAATAACAAGCCATACTATTTACTGTAAGCCAACAGCCTGCATTCTCAGCAAACCGGTTCCTCTCCGTTGGGGATAATTTTACTTTCTATAATGCAGTTGCTCTTGCAACTTTGTATTATTACAGTGAAACCCTTGACACACTAGAACATATTTCTGCAGCTTGTCAACTTCAATAACGACGTATTATTTTTCCAAATGTGATATTACTAATGCCTTTACTCCAAAGCAATGCGAGAGCAAATGGAGCAGAAAAAATTCTGAATTTCATGATATCTGACCTGTAACCTTTGCGAGCGCGCTACATTTTCATAACTCGTTTATCTGGGGCAGAGATGTTTTCCAGAACAATTGCGTAGGTCAGAATCGTATTTGATTTTTAGAATTCGATATTAATCTTTAGAAGGTTCCTATAATGTGTTTTGTATACATCTGTAATAACGCTCTATGTTGTCCTACTTCAAGGGTCATTTATCGGGCAACTAAAGCTCAAGTGACTGAAAACATTTTTTTGAATTTTGTAATAAAATGTATTTTTGGATCAAACAATACAAAGAGTTTCTAAGCCATAGTAGCTAATGTGATTCTTCTACTCGTTTGCATTATTTAGATTTTTTAGAAGAAGGGTGGGTATCGGAGCAAAGCAAACCTAGCCAGATCTCCATCCACATGCTAGGTCCATGTGCTCTAGGTAAACATGCTCAATGCTGGTGGGCTCACAAAGAGTTATGTAAAAATGGGACCCTCTACAACTTTTTTGCCCAAGCACCCAGATACTCTTAGAATGAGCCCGTATCACAAACCTAATACAACATTTAAAGAAGCATTCCCATCAACGTGTTTATGTTTTTATCCTCTAATGTATTGAAATCAACATATTATATAGCACTGTGTAATTACAATTGTTCGTTTTTTCCTTCTACCAGGTAATTCTTCTCTTTTCCATTAGGTCTATGACATCACGTGTATAAAAACTGACTAGCTGAATCCTGCTAATCTCTACGTAGAAGCTGGAAGTCTATTTTGTCTGCGTGAGTCATCATTAGAACTACAATTCTACATCAATGCAAAGCCCTAGCCCAGCTCCGAATTCCCTTCAACTTGTGACCCAGTGGCTCCTCTCCTCCCCCTGCCAGGGAGTTTGCAGTAATGTAGAATTGTAGTTCTAATGATTACTTATGCAGGGAAAAAAGACTTCCTGTTTCTACATAGAGCTTAGAAGGATTCAGCTAGTCAGTTTTTTAATCAAGTGATGTTATAGACCTAATGGAAAAGAGAAGAATTAGCTGGGTAAAAAGGCAAAATGAGCAATTGTAAGTGCACAGTGCTGTATAATATGATGATTGCAATATATTAAGAGGATAACAACTTTGATGGGAGTGCTTCTTTAAAGGACCAAACTACTATTTATCTATAGGACCAGATTTCTTTGCTTATTGTTTTTTTTGTTTACATTTTGGCAGCTATAACATTATACCCAAACTTGAAGGTTCTCACTTATCACATTTATTGTTATATGTTCAACCCTATGCTGTCCATATGAAACTGGGCTGTCAGGGCTCCCAACATATCTTTGTTTAATCTTCATAAGTATTGCGCTAATTACTGGTTGAAGCTTTCTTTTCTTTTGTACCATTTCAAAACCACACAAGCCTTTAATAGATTACCTAGAAAGTCCAGCTCACCCACCAACCCGACAGCTGCACCGACCACGCGGCAGTGTAACAAAGCAGAATAAAGAAGGAACATCCATAACCAATGATTTAGTTAAAACGTCTTCTTACACGTTATTGAATTATCCACATAGAACTAATCCAGATGAAAACACAGGTTCAGTATCTGACGCGTTTCAGTTCAATTATGATACTTAATTAAGGATAATAATTGATCCGAAAAATGCATCATTTACTGAACCTGTGTCTTCATATGAATTATTTCTATGTGGATATTTCAACAAAGCCTAACAAGAATTTTTAACTGGATCATCGGTGCTGCATATCCAATGTGAGGTGTAACAGCTTCATCCACAATTGACTTTGTCCTGTTAGGATGAAAGAGGATCTGTCACCACTTTTCACAATATAAACTGAATAATCTATTAAATAGATCTCATGAATCCAGCTCTAGCAAAGGCCACTTTGCTATACAGACTAGAGTAGAGTCAGCAGAGTCAATTCATTATATGGCAGATGATTTATTAACCCCTACTGCCAGCTGACGGAATAGTACTTCAGCTGGCAATATCCCCCACTTTGAGGTGGGCTCCGGTGGTGGTCGGCGCTCATAGCTCGCCTGTAATACTGCTGCATAGAAGTGATCTGAGCATCACCTCTATGTAGCAGAGGCGATCACGCTATGGCAGCTTCTAGCCTCCTATGGAGGCCATTGAAGCACGCCAAAAGTTAAAAAAAGTGTTTAAAAATATAAAAAAAATAAAAGAAACATAAAAGTTCAAATCACCCCCTTTTCGCCCCAATCAAAATAAAGCAATAAAAAAACAAAGCCTACACATATTTGGTATTGCCACATTCAGAATCGCCCGATCTATCAAAAAAAAAGATTAACCTGATTGCTAAACGGCGTAGTGATAAAAAAAATTAAAAGGCCAGAATTAATTTTTTTTGGTCGCCGCGACATTGCATTAAAAAGAAATCAAAGCAATCAAAAGAATGTAGCTGCACAAAAGTGGTATCATTAAAAACGTCAGCTTAGGCCTCTTTCACACATCCGGTTTTTGCAGTCAGGCGAGATCCGGCATGTGTGTGTTAAAATGGATTTTTACTTCCGGATGCGGTTTTTTCTCATAGATCATAACATGCGCCAGATCGCGCCGCATGTGCCAGCGTTTGTTCCGTTTTTTGCCGGATCCGGCGAAAACTTGGTGTCTGGCAGCCGGACAGAATGCATGCTGTAACCCTTTTTTGTCCGGTGTAAAAAGCCGGACAAGCGTGGATGCAGCGCTCCCGGCACTGTGTCACAATGAAAGCGAATGAAGACTTCCGGCCGCCGGATCAGTCTTTCGCCTGATCCGGCCACCGCTTTCCGGCATTTTCCCTCTGCGCATGCCCGGATCTCTCTCTCTCCTTACCCCGTTCAGCACTGCGCGACTTCGTTTCATCCTCAGTGCGACTCATCATGCCCATAACAGAGCGCCGGAACTTCAGACGCATCTCTCTCCGATGCATCCGTTCTGGGCCGCTTCCGGCACTCCGGCTTTTCGCCGCACGTCGCCGGAATAGCAAAAACGGATGTGTGAAAGTAGCCTTAGCACGCAAAAAATAAGCTCGCACCCAACCCGAGATAATGAAAAATGGAGGCGCTACGGGTCTCAGAAAATTGCGCAATTTTTTTTTTTTTGCAAACTTTGGAATTTTTTTTCACCACTCAGATAAAAGAGAACCTAGACATGTTTGATGTCTATGAACTCGTAATATCAAGAAAGGCACATCCAGCCCATGAATGGCAGCGCTTCCCAGGACTCACATCGAAAAATGATATTTCATATTTTTTTATTTGATAAGTTAAAAAAGAGGAGATACAACGCGTTTCAGATACAGTATACAGTATATCCTTCATCAGGTATAATAAAAACACACTACAAATCCTAATAGAATAAAATTCAGTTACACATATATAGTAGCAAGCTTTTATCCCAGTCTCAGAAGCTTGATTTAGGGTGTGGACCAAGTTCAGGAACACACCCACTGATTGATCCAACCTTGACAACATAGATGCAAGAAGAAGAAAAAAAAAACAGGAAAAAAAAAACCCAGAAAAAAAAAGGCAACGTTCAAACTCTCTCTATGATATCATTCAATCCATTTGGATATAATGTTCCAAAACTTTTCTTTCCGGTTTAAAAGAGCATTCCTATTTGCAACACCAGAGGGGATCTGCTCCACCGGAGTTACTTTTATGTTAAACATTTTGTTATGCTTAATTAGCAGATGCCTTGAGAGACTATGTTTTAAAAAGCCATTTTTTGCTCTATTTCTGTGACCATTAAAGCGGGACCGCAGTGTCTGCACAGTGCGTCCCACATATTGCAAACCACAACTGCATGTGATGACATATACGACAAAATCACTGCTACAGGTGAGTCTTTGTGAAATCTCAAAGACCTCACCAGTACTATTTCATTTGATAGTTTTAGCCCCGTGATCTAGGATCCCACAGGTACAACATTTTTTAGAAGTGCATTTAAAAACTCCGGTTCCTTGAGAAACACCGCATAAAATTTGATCAGTACCTTTTTTAGTGTTTTTTCCTTTTGAATCCAGCTTTTTTTTAATTTACTGGGGGCCACCAAATTTTTCGAAGTTTTCCCCCTTCTATATGTAATCCCTGGTTTATCAGGGAGATGTTTTCCCAAAAACAGGGTCACGCTTCAAGATATACCAATATTTTGAAAGCATCCCGTATTGATTGCTGTCACAAAATTCAATTTCCAGCGATCATCACTTTTTTCTTTAACAATGGTCAAATTATCCCCCTTCCTATTTTTTCCTTTTGAACATTCCTCCTGTGTTTTCACTTTGTTATCCCTATATGCACTCTTTATCAAATTTTTTTCCTTAAATTTTCTTTTTAGAATTTTAGACTTTAGACTGAGCTACGTAATCAGATTCTCTCGCACAATTCTTTCTTATGAACTCGTAATGACCTGGAGAATCATAATGGCAGGTCACTTTTAGCATTTACCGAATTTAGCAAAAAAATCCAAACAAAAAAACAAATGTGGGATTGCACTTTTTTTTGCAATTTCACCACGCTTGGAATTTTTTTCCCATTTTCAAGTACATGACATGGTAAAACCAATGGTGTTGTTCAAAAGTAAAACTTGTCCCACAAAAAATAAGCCCTCACATATTGACGGAAAAGTAAAAAATGTATGGCTCTGGAAAGAAGGGGAGTAAATAATGAAAACGAAGGGGTTAGCAGATAACAGACCTGTCCTCTTTGGATCCTGACACCATTTTGGAAAGTAGACCCCCTAAGGAACTTATCTAGATGTGTGTTGGAGCACTTTGAACCCCCAAGTGCGTCACAGAAGTTTATAGTGTAGAGCAATAAAAAATAAAAAAAAAACAAATATTTTTTCACAAAAATGATCTTTTCGCCCTCAATTTTTTATTTACCCAAGGGTAACAGGAGAAATTGGACCCTAAAAGTTGTTGTGCAATTTGTCCTGAGTATGTGTTAGGCATCGAGTTCTCGCCACTGCACAGGGGGAATCTCAAGCCATGTCCTTTGCGGTCTCCTATTCTTCTGTAGCCACAGAGGTAACTACTCAGCAGAGACGTCAGTCCCAGCGTCTTGCTCAGGCTAATGCAATGCCTTGGTTGCTGCTGTCGCCCCAGTTTCAGCTATAGCATCCAGCATAAGTCAGCAGCGAGCAGACGCTCCTGGGACTAAGTCCTGGTTGTCTCCATCTAAGCATGCCCGTGAGATGACCGCTCATTGGTGGTTGGAGGTCACATGCTCAGGTCGTCAAGTAGCTCGGATTGGGCCATCAGCAAGGTCCTGGAAGGCTGCATCTATAAAAGGACTGCACGGTGGTACCTTGTGGAGTGAGTGTTGTATGCACGTATGAATGTCTCTGGTGAATGACTCATTATGAAACCCCTACCCTTGGTAGGCATGTGTTGATCAGCCTTGCCAGTTAGTACCTAGGCTGATAGTGCAGGTAGGAGGCAGAGTCAGGGCCTAGCTTCAGTGCTTATTAGTGGCTTGCCTGTACTCCACTGTGCACTCTGCACTTCACAGTAGCCAGCGTCTATTAGTGGTATTCGCAGGTGCAATGCTGTGCGCTTAGTGGGTCTAGAGAGGCTCTTACCCCGCGTCCTTGGGGCAGAGTCTTGTGACATACACTAGCGCTGACTCAGCTGTGACAGTCAACAGGGTACGGCATCTGTTTTATGCGGTACCGTGGCTCTGTGAAGCAACAGAGCTTGTCGCTACTACATACTGGGTGGTGTTTAACCCATGTGTGTCCAGTGAGATACAGCCATTTAGTGTCCGCCTTTACGAAGAAGCAGGGTCTGGCTAGTAATGACGGACGAACAGTGACTACAGCGGTACATCCAGCAGCTGGAGGGCAGGTTGTCAACTCTCGAGCGTACAACCTCGGCCATGGATGTTACCGCAGTAGCTGTTCAGGCTGCTAGCGTGTCTGCAGCTAGTTTGTCCAATGCCACCCCTGTTCCGACCTTATCCCGCCTCCCACTGCCAGATAAGTTTTCTGGTGATAGCAAGTCCTGTAGGGGGTTTGTGAACCAGTGTGCTCTACACCTTGAACTCTAGGCTGCACATTTCCCCTCAGAGCGGGCCGAGGTGGGATTCATCATATCCCTCCTGACAGACAGGGCGTTGGAGTGGGCACCACTGCTGTGGGAGTGTGACGATCATGTCGTGCAGAGTGCTCAGCAGTTCCTGAGAACTCTGAAACAGGTCTTTTTGAGGCCTTGAGTCACCTATGATACGGCGCTTCAACTGCTGGCACTGACACAGGGCTCGCCCATGGTCAGCCATTTTGCTGTCCACTTCCGGACTTTAGCATCTGAGCTGGAGTGGCCAGACAAAGTCCTTATCCCTGTATTTTGGAGGGGACTGGCTGACCATGTGAAAGACGCTTTGGCCACTAGGGAGATTAGCGCCACACTGGAGGAGCTAATAGAGGTGTCAACTCGCATTGACCTTCATTTTAATGAGTGGAGGTTGGAGCGAGCACTGTCTAGGCAGAGGTTTTGACTGGCTCCCACCTTCGCCAAACCTCTGAATCTCCGGTCCAGGCGTCCGAGTCACATGAGGCCATGGAGGTGTTACGAGCGGGAACTAAGTCCTGGACCACTCGTGCACTCGAGGTCTGTCATGTCTGCCGGCAGTCAGGACATCTTGCCTCCAGATGTCCTCAGCGGTCGGGAGAACATCCCTGTTTAGTGGTTCACTTGACGCAGCAGCGATTTCTTCCAAATTGTCCTTCAAGGGGACAATTACCATTGGCCCATCCACCCATGTGGTAGAGCTTTGCATGGATTCCGGGGCGGAGGGCAACTTTATGTCTTCAGCCTTTGCCCGATGGCACGCAATTCCCCTGGTGATGTGTTATGAATGAGTCACCGAAGGAGGAAAAAACAAAAATACAAACTAAGTCCAGAAAACCAGAGAGGTTGGTAGCTATTGGATTGCAGACCCCTGATCCTATCCACAACAACTAACAGTAGCCATGGGGGGTTCCTACGATGCCCTAGACCCCTCGATCACAGCCGGAGAACTAAATAGGCCTAAAGAAAGAAAGGGGAAATCTAAACTGCCCCAGAGCAGACCCCAAAGCAATAGGCAGCCCCCAACATATAATGACGGTGAAGCAAGATGAAAACACTAACACAGATAGAAAGATAGGTAGAGCAAACGATGGGGCCCAAGCTAACTAAAAAGGACAGGATAGAAAAGCTGCTGTCTGCAATCCGCAAAAAACCCTACCAAAAAATGTCCCAACCGTCTGATAGGAAAAACAGGCCCTGAAGTCGCTAGGACTTCAAAATGACTATATCAGCACTCAGGTAAATTCTCAAGACAGAGCAAAGAGACAAACTGATCAGAGACAAAAATGGAACTCAGCACACCCCCGACTGGGGATGGAATTCTGAAGACAGAGCAAAGAGACAAACTGATCAGAGACAAAAATGGAACTCAGCACACCCCCAACCGGGGATGGCTGAACTCCAAAAAACAAGGTGTACAAAACAAAACTAATAAGTTCAATAGCAGAGCAAAAACTTCTTTGGGAAGCAGGAATCAGACTGGTCTCCAAGAATCCAGCAGAGAAATCACCAGCGACTCAGAAGGGCGTCGGCTGCCTTATATCCAGTCAGAAGTTCCTGTTACCCAGTCATCATCTACCAGATCAGGTGTTTGGTAATCAGCCTCACTACCTTCCTTCACCAGAAGAGGGAGTTCATCAGACATCGACGGTGAAGGGGTAAATGAACTCACAACAGTACCTCCCCCTTGAGGAGGGGTCACCGAACCCTCATCCACGCCACCAGGGTGATCAGGATGGGCCCGATGAAAGGCATGAACCAATCTTTCGGCATGAATATCGGATGCAGGGACCCAAGAATTATCCTCCTGGCCATAACCCTTCCATTTAACCAAATACTGGAGTCTCCGTCTAGCCAGGCGAGAATCCAGTATCTTCTCAACCTCATATTCCACATTACCTTCAACCAATACCGGGTCAGGAGGTGCCACCACAGGAACTAGTGGCTCAACAAACCTCTTTAACAGAGACTTATGAAACACGTTATGGATCTTAAATGTAACAGGAAGAGCCAATCGAAAAGAGACTGGATTAAGAATCTCCAAAATCTTGAAAGGTCCAATAAATCTAGGTTTAAACTTTGGAGAAGCCACCTTCATAGCGATATTCTTTGATGACAACCAAACCATATCACCCACCTTAAACTGGGGACCAATGGTCCTATGCCGGTTGGAAAACCGCTGGGCCTTCTCCTGGGTGAGAGACAACTTATCCACCACTTGGTCCCAGATCTGGTGCATTCTCTACACCACAGTGTCAACACCTGGGCAGGCAGAAGGCTCCACCTGCCCCGAAGAGAATCGAGGATGAAACCCAAAGTTACAAAAAAAAGGTGACATCAAAGTGGCAGAACTAGCTCTATTATTTAAAGCAAATTCGGCCAAGGGCAAAAATGAAACCCAATCATCCTGATCAGCAGAAATAAAACATCTCAAATACGACTCCAAAGTCTGGTTTGTTCTCTCCGTCTGCCCATTGGTCTGAGGGTGAAACGCAGAGGAGAATTCCCAGCTTGGAACAGAAAGTCCTCCAAAATCTAGACACAAACTGAACTCCTCTGTCAGATACAATGTTCTCAGGAATCCCGTGCAAGCGAACCACCTGTTGCAAAAACAAGGGCACCAACTCTGAGGAAGATGGCAACTTAGGGAGTGGTACAAGATGGACCATCTTAGAGAATCTATCACAAATCACCCGAATAACAGTCATTCTCTGAGAGACAGGCATATCAGAGATAAAATCCATTGAAATATGGGTCCATGGCCTCCTGGGCACCGGCAAAGGCATCAACAACCACTAGAGCGAGAACAAGGTTTAGACCGAGAGCAAGTCCCACAGGACTGCACAAAATTCCTGACATCACGAGATAAGGCGGGACACCAAAAAGACCGACTCACCAAATCTCTAGTACCAAAAATACCTGGATGACCAGCCAATGCAGAGCAATGAACTTCAGACATCACTCTCTTCCTCCACTGGTCAGGAACATACAATTTTCCAATGGGACAACGCTCAGGTTTGTCCTCCTGAAACTCTTCCAGAGCACGTCTCAAATCGGGCGAGATGGCAGAAAGAACTACCCCCTTACCTAAGATGGTAGCAGGCTTGGTCACAACAGGAGAATCAGCAAAGAAGCTCCTAGAGAGGGCGTCTGCCTTGACATTCTTAGTGCCCGGAAGAAAAGAGACCACAAAATCAAAACGTGTGAAAAACAAGGCCCACCTAGCCTGTCTAGGAGTCAAGCGTTTGGCCGACTCCAGGTAAATCAAATTCTTGTGATCAGTAAGGACCACGACATGATGTTTAGCTCCCTCCAACCAATGTCTCCACTCCTCAAATGCCCATTTCATGGCTAACAGTTCCCGATTCCCCACATCATAGTTATGTTCGGATGGGGAGAACTTTCGGGAAAAGAAAGCACAGGGATTCATTTTAGATGTTACAGGATCTTTTTGGGACAAAACAGCTCCTGCACCAATCTCAGAAGCGTCCACCTCTACCTGAAACGGGAGTGAGACATCAGGTTGCCGCAAAACAGGAGCAGAAGTGAACCTTCGCTTCAGCTCCTGAAAGGAAGAAACAGCCTCCGGAGACCAATTCAGCACATCAGCACCCTTCTTAGTCAAATCAGTCAATGGTTTGGCAATACCAGAAAAATTAGCTATAAATTTACGATAAAAATTAGCAAAACCCAAAAACTTCTGGAGGGCCTTCAAAGAAGTGGGCTGAACCCAATCATAAATGGCCTGTACCTTGGCCGGGTCCATTTCAATAGTTGACGGAGACTAAATAAATCCCAAAAATAAAATCCTCTGTACACCAAAAAGGCATTTCGATCCCTTGACATACAGGGAATTCTCCCTCCAAATCCGGAACACAGTCCGAACATGTTCCACATGAGAGTCCCAATCCTTGGAAAAGATCAAAATATCATCCAGATAGATGATCAAAAATTTATCCACCAAGTCTTGGAAAATATCATTCATGAAGCACTGGAAGACAGAAGGGGCATTAGTGAGCCCAAAAGGCATCACCAGGTACTCAAAATGTCCCTCCGGAGTATTAAACACCGTCTTCCATTCATCCCCATGCTTAATGCGAATAAGATTATACGCCCCCCTGAGGTCAAGCTTTGTAAACCAGCAAGCACCTTTAACTCTGGAGAATAGATCAGAAATCAGGGGTAACGGATACTGATGTTTAACAGTAATTTTGTTGAGGGAACGATAGTCAATACAAGGCCTTAATGACCCATCTTTTTTAGCCACGAAAAAAAACCCAGCACCTAAGGGTGAAGAGGATGGTCTAATATGACCCTTCTCCAACGACTCCTTAATATAGGATCGCATAGCCTCGCGCTCGGGTACAGATAAATTGAAAAGTCGACCCTTGGGAAATTTACACCCAGGGCTCAGCTCAAATGCACAGTCATAACTCCTATGAGGAGGCAAAGACGCAGACTCATTCTCACTAAATACATCCTAAAAATCAGCCAGTCAGGAACATCATGCGACTGGGGAGAGGTGGAGAAAACAGGAGCATCACTAAGGGCACACCGACAACCCCAACTCACCACAGACACAGATTTCCAATCCAAAACTGGATTATGGATTTGCAACCAGGGAAACCCCAGAACAATGGTATCATGCAAATTATGCAACACCAAAAATCTGCAATTCTCTTGATGGTCTGGGGCGACCCGCATTACCACCTGGGTCCAAAACTGAGGTTTATTCTTCGCCAAAGGAGTAGCATCAATACCCCTCAAAGGGATAGTCATCCGCAGAGGTGTCATAGGAAATCCACAATGTTTAGCAAAATCCAAGTCCATCAGGTTCAGAGCTGCTCCCGAATCCACAAAAGCCTTAGCGGAAAATGTGGACAGGGAGCAGATCAGAGTAATTGCCAGAAGAAACTTAGGTTGAACACCACCCACAGCAAATGTGTGTGCAAAACATTTCTCTCGTTTAGGGCAGACAGATATAATATGCGAGGCATCACCACAGAAGAAACACAGCTTATTACACCTTCTGAACTCCTGACGTTGCGCCCTAGACAAAACTCTATCACATTGCATAGGTTCAGACATTTGTTCAACAGGTGGCAACACCTCTCGTGAGGTTTTGCGTTCACGCAAACGCCGATCAACCTGAATGGCTAATGACATAGAATCGTCAAGACCAGAGGGAACAGGAAATCCCACCACAGTATCTTTTACGGTTTCTGACAAACCCTTCCGAAAGAGAGCTGCCAAGGCACCATCATTCCAGGTAGTAAAGACTGCCCACTTTCGGAATTTTTAACAGTACAACTCTGCAGAATCCCGACCCTGGCTCAATGCCAACAGGGCCTTTTCAGCCTGATCAATAGCATTAGGTTCATCATACAACAACCCCAAGGCTTGAAAAAATGCGTTCACATTAGTAAGAATAGGATCATCAGGTTTCAAAGAAAACGCCCAATCCTGGGGATCGCCGCTCAGCAAAGAGATGACAATTTTAACCTGCTGCGCGGAGCTCCCCGACGAGTTAGGCTTCAAGGCAAAAAATAATTTACAATTATTCTTAAAATTCAAAAATTTAGACCGATCCCCAAAAAACACATCAGGAGTAGGGATCTTTGGTTCAGCAGCATGTGAATGAGCAAGATAGGCGGGAATTCCCCGCACTTCAGCAGTGAGCTGCTCCACACGATCAGACAATTGCTTCATCTCCATTGAGAAAGAAAAGAAAATTCCCCCTACGGCCTCAGAGACATAGAAGAAAAAATATACACAAAGAAAAAAAAAATTTTGACAAACACTTTTTTTTTTTTTTACAATTCTTTCCTGCTATTGAGTACCCTAGGATCTGCGGTATGGCTGGTGATTCTGTTATGAATGAGTCACCGAAGGAGGAAAAAACAAAAATACAAGCTAAGTCCAGAAAACCGGAGAGGTTGGTAGCTATCGGATTGCAGACCCCTGATCCTATCCACAACAACTAACAATAGCCGTGGGGGGTTCCTACGATGCCCTAGACCCCTCGATCACAGCCGGAGAACTAAATAGGCCTAAAGAAAAAAAGGGGAAATCTAAACTGCCCCAGAGCAGACCCCAAAGCAATAGGCAGCCCCCAACATATAATGACGGTGAAGCAAGATGAAAACATTAACACAGATAGAAAGACAGGTAGAGCAAACAATGGGGCCCAAGCTAACTAAAAAGGACAGGATAGAAAAGCTGCTGTCTGCAATCCGCAAAAAACCCTACCAAAAAATGTCCCAACCGTCTGATAGGAAAAGGACCTCAAAATGACTATATCAGCACTCAGGTAAATTCTGAAGACAGAGCAAAGAGACAAACTGATCAGAGACAAAAATGGAACTCAGCACACCCCCGACTAGGGATGGAATTCTGAAGACAGAGCAAAGAGACAAACTGATCAGAGACAAAAATAGAACTCAGCACACCTACGACCGGGGATGGCTGAACTCCAAAAAACAAGGTAAACAAAACAAAGCTAATAAGTTCAATAGCAGAGCAAAAACTTATCTTTGGGAAGCAGGAATCAGACTGGTCTCCAAGAATCCAGCAGAGAAATCACCAGCAACTCAGAAGGGCGTCGGCTGCCTTATATCCAGTCAGAAGTTCCTGTTACCCAGTCATCATCTACCAGATCAGGTGTTTGGTAATCAGCCTCACTACCTTCCTTCACCAGAAGAGGAAGTTCATCAGACATCGACGGTGAAGGGGAAAATGAACTCACAATAGTGATGCTAGCCAAACCAGTGACCATACAAGTGATAAATGGGTCGACACTGCCCTCACAGATAACTCATCAGACCATCCCATTTACTCTATCCATGTCTCTATCCCATCAGGAGATCATCTCCCTGCTAGTCATTCCCAAGGGAATTGATGAGGTCCTCTTAGGGATACCATGGCTACGCTACCACTCCCCTCATATAGAGTGGTCCTCAGGGAGAATTCTGGGATGGAGTAAATTCTGTGAGGGTAGATGTCAGAGGGAGTGCGTTAAGGTTGCTACTACAGAGGTACCCGCATATCTCTACTCTCTCCTCAAACACTATTGGCCCTATGCGGACGTGTTCTCCAAGAAGGCTGTGGAGACCCTTCTGCCTCACCACCCCTATGAATGCCCTATTAACCTCTTGCCTGGTGCTGAGCCTCCCCAGGGTCGAGTTTATCCACTATCTCTCCCAGAGACGAGGCAATGACTCAGTACATCCAGAAGAATCTGGCAAGAGGATTCATTAGGAAGTCAGTGTCACCTGCAGGGGCGGGGTTCTACTTCGTGCAGAAGAACAGAGAACTACGTCCATGCATAGATTACAGGGGTCTTAATGCCATCACCATAAGAACAAGTACCCCCTGCCCTTGATATCTGAGCTATTTGATAGGTTGCAGGGAGCGAGGGTTTTTACTTAGCTTGATCTGCGGGGTGCTTACAACCTGATTCGCATCCGTGAGGGGGACAAATGAAAGACGGCATTTAATACTAGGGACAGGCACTATGAATACCTGGTGATGCCCTTCGTGCTCTGTAATGCCCCTGCCATGACTTTGTGAATGATGTCTTTCGGGATATGCTCACAACCTCGGTCGTAGTCTATCTGGATGATATTCTCATCTACTCTCCAGATATAGACTCCCACCAGAGAGATGTTTGCAAAGTCTTCGACCTCTTATGGGCAAACTCCCTCCTTGCCTTTCCTGGGCTATATCATCTCCGCCCAGGGACTGGCCATGGATCCTGCCAAGCTAGAGGCGGTGATGGATTGGCAGGAGCCCCATTCCCTCAAAGCGGTGCAGCACTTTATGGGGTTCATTAACTATTATTACCAATTCATTCCCCACTTCTTAACTTTGGTAGTTTCCTTGGTTGCCCTCAACAAGAAGAGAGCAAATCCCAAATTGAGGTCGGAGGAGGTCTCCAAGGCCTTCCTCTCTATCAAGTCACACTTCAATAAAGCTCCCATCTTACATTGCCCTGATGTAGATAAACCATTTATTATGGAGGTGGATGCCGCATCCGTCGGTGCTGGAGCAGTCCTGTTCAAGGTCGGAAGCATCCTTGCTTCTTCTTTTCTAAGACCGTCTCACCGGCGGAGAGGACCTATTCCATCGGGGACAGGGAGTGGCTAGCCATGAAGTTGGCCTTTTCAGAGTGGAGACACCTCCTGGAGGTGGCTCACTATCCCTTCCAAGTGTACACCGACCACAAAAATTTGGTTTATTTGCAAACTGCCCAGCGGCTAAACTCTTGCCAAGCTAGATGGTCCTTGTTCTTCTCCTGGTTACACTTCACCCTCCACTTTCTTTCTGGGGAGAAGAACATTCATGCCGACGCAAAATTGGCTGGAATTGAGATCAGACACCATGTCGCGTTTGTAGATCCCCTAAAGTGCCTAAACAGTGGAAACCTCCCAATTCTAACTCCAACTGTAACCCCAACACACCCCTAACCCTAATCCCAACCCTAACCATAGCCCTAACCACAAACCTAACCCTAACACACCCCTAATCCTAATCCCAACCCTAACCCTAATCCCAACCGTAACCCTAACCCTAACTTTAGCCCCAACCCTAGCCCTAACCGTAACCCTAATGGGAAAATGGAAATAAATACAATTTTTATAGTGGATTTTTATAGCAGGTTTTTATGTTTGGCAGCTGTCACACACTAAAAGATGCTTTTTATTGCAGAAAAATAATTTTTGCATCACCACATTTTGAGAGCTATAATTTTTCCATACTTCTGCCCACAGAGTCATATGAGGTCTTGTTTTTTGCGGGACGAGTTGATGTTTTTATTGGTACCATTTTCGGGCATATGACATTTTTTCATCGCTTTTTATGCCAATTTTTGTGAGGCAGAATGAACAAAAAACAGCAATTCATGAATTTCTTTTGGGAGGGGCATTCATACCATTTCATGTGTGGTAAAATTGATAAAGCAGGATGGGCCTCCAACTGAGATACCCAAAAGCAGCTATACAGAAGAAATACTAAGCTCTGAAAGGGTAGGGAACACCCTGTTTGTAGAAAGTACCAGGGATTACAACAAAACCAAATAAATGAGCCAGACTATGAGCTGGTTTATGTGCAAAGTGTAAGAGCATGTTCAGCGTTAACATTGTGTCCTTTTCACAGAATAATACAAGGAAATGGAAAACAAAAACAAAAAACAAAATGAGCATATATCCTACATCAATTGGCTGTTTTGAACATCTTCAACTGTTATTGCATTATGTTCACATTGCTTACACGTGTGTGCCTGCTTCAGGCCTGCCATTTTTCCTACACCTGCCCTCCTAGTTCTGTGGCTTCCACTGTATCTAGAATTACCTATTTGTCTACCATCCAGCACAGCTAGATAATCAAGTCTATGTTATACCACTCAACCTTCCACACAGTATGATGGACGGCACACAATCCTCCACACTTTCTAATGGCCTGCACACAGTGTAATGGCCGCCATTAGCCCTCCAATCAGTATACTGGCCCTCCACATAGCCCTCCAAATAGTATAATGCTCCCTTATAGCCCTATAAATAGTATTATGGCCCCCACATAGCCTTCCAAACAGTATAATTCACACCACATAGACTTCCAAAAATTATAATTAGCTTCTACATAGCCATCCTAACAGTATAATTTATCCCCACATAACCCTCCAAACAATATAATTGGTCCCCACACAGCCCTCCATACAGTATAATTACCCCTATATAGCCCTCCAAACAGTATAATTGCTTCCACATAGCCATACAAACAGTATAATTGGCTCCAATATAGCCCTTCATACACTATAATGACCCTCACAGAACTCAACGCAATAATGGCCACCACATAGTATAATAACCCCCACATAGCCTTTCAAATAGTATAATGGACCCCAACATTGTACTCCAAATAGAAAGAAATAATTAGAAACAGGCCCAGTTGCATAATGATGCCAGAGAAGAAAAACACTACATGGTGAGTCTCCCTATAAAAAGGCTACACCAACTCCAATTAACATAGCAACACCGGAGAATAAAGGAGTACTAGGTGAATTTGTTGACTTAAAAAGTGAACAATTTTATTCAGGTAGAAAGTACAAAAAGTCTAAAATGCACAGTAGCAAAGTTACCATAGTGCACCAGAAAAACATACAGGCAGAGATAGGGAACAACTCCTCTGAAAAGCTATCCCCATTTAGTATAGGAAGACCAGGCCAAGTGACCCATAGCAATAAAGCGTGCTACCGATGACAGAGTAAAAATTCAGCTAAGGACGCTAATGACAGGGCTTACCAAGGTAGTGGAGGTATCAGAGAGTGGGATCCCGAGGCCAGATGTCCGCCCCAACGCGCATTTCGCATGGCACAACGCCGCTTTCTCAAGGGGAACTTTTACTCTGTCATCGGTAGTATGCTTTATTACTTTTTGTACTTTATAACTGAATAAAATTGTTCACTTTTTAAATCAACAAATTCACTTAGTACTCTTTTATTCTCCGGTGTTGCATTGTATTCCAAATAGTATAATGGCCCCCACATAGCCCCCCAAATAGTATAATGGACCCCAACATTGCCCTTAGAATTGTATAATGACCCTCACATAGACCTCTAAACAACAAAATGTCCCCAACAATGTACTAATTTGTAAAATAAAAAGAATACTCACCTCTCCTTGTTCCTCCTCCATTCCGATCTCTATAGTGTGTGGTCTGAAGCTCTGCACAGTGGACGTGCTATAGGGACGTCTTCTTGCCCGTTGAGCTAAGAGCTCAAACTCACAAGAAAAACTATGGAGTAGAGACTGATGGCTCCCTGTACCATTGTCAAGTTCCACTGCATCAGGGATGCAGACACATTTGAAAGCATGATGTCAGATGGGGGGAGCCTGCACTAGCACCGCCCTCCAACTCACCAGCCCCTTAATCCCCATAATGGCCATGTGGTGTGCCGCTGTTAGTAGTATGCCACTGTATGTGATGGAATATGTGAAAATGTATATTGATTCTATGAAAAGAAATTGTTGCATGTGTCCTTAGGAAACTGCAAGCACTAGGGTGTACAAAATGGGCCCACATATTTTAAGGCAAGTCATATAACGGCTATGTGAATAAGTAATGTAAACATCAGATTATAAATAAGATATAACCTGCATAGGTACACAGCATAAATAGTATCCCATCCTGTATAGCTCTGAATAAAAAAAAATGATATTTTATTCACAAGGAACTGCAAGGACAGACATACTGCAGCAATAATATTTCTTATCTAGACAACACACATTGAACACATCCAGCAATTATGTACCTAATCCTAAATTGTACAAAAAAAATAGGTTTTAGAGATTGCAGAAGGCTTGTTATTCCCATTAAATTAGTAATGCAATTTCCTTATGTAAGACAGTAACTGATTATAGAGGAAATTATATGCCTCCTCAGAATGTGTTTACTCCTTGCACATGTCTTATGGAGAACTATAATTTAAAATCAACATAATGGCTTATTTTGTTGCAACCAGTTAAGGGGAGAGAAAAAAAGCTTAAGTCAGTGAAAGTACAGAATGTCTCTTGTGAAGTTATTTACTGCCTGGCTTCCTATCTACCGTTTCCTTGAATTAAAATGCAGTGATTTAACTTTTTTCCGTGGTACAAATTCTAATTTTAATACGAATTTCTAATCTGTTCATTGCATTAGAATGTTAATTTTAGATTAATAAAACAATTTATTGTTTTTCTTTTGCTGTATTTTTCTTTCTGTTTATTTAGAAAAACAACAGATACTGATTCTGATAATAACAATAACAATAACAATAATAATATTTAACCCCTTAGCGACAGAGCCAGCTTGCAGCTTAATGATCAGGCCAATTTTTACAATTCTGACCACTGTCCCTTTATGAGGTTATAACTCTGGAACGCTTTAATGGATCCTGCTGATTCTGAGACTGTTTTTTCGTGACATATTGTACTTCATGTTAGTGGTAAAATTTATTCGATAAGTCTTGTGTTTATTTATGAAAAAAACAGAAATATGGCAAAAAAATTTAAAATTTTGCAATTTTAAAACTTTACATTTTTATGCCCTTAAATCAGAGAGATGTGTCACATAAATTTCTTAATAAATAACATTTCCCACATGTCTACTTTACATCAGCACAATTTTGGAAGCAAAAATTTTTTTGTTAGGAAGTTATAAGGGTTAAAAGTTGACCAGTGATTTCTCATTTTTACAACAAAATTTACAAAGCCATTTTTTTTAGGGACCACATCATATTTAAAGTCATTTTGAGGGGTGTACATGACAGAAAATACCAAAAAGTGGCACCATTCTAAAAACTAGACCCCTCAAGGTGCTCAAAACCACATTCAAGAAGTTTATTAACCCTTTAAGTGCTTCACAGGAACGAAAGCAATGTGGATGGAAAAAATTAACATTTAACTTTTTTTTGGAAAAAAATTACTTCAGAACCAATTTTTTTTATTTTCACAAGTGTTAAAAGAGAAAATCAACCACAAAATTTGTTGTACAATTTCTCCTGAATACGCCGATATCCCATATGTGGGGGTAAACCCCTTTTTCAGCACACGGCAGAGCTCGCAAGGGATGGAGCACCGTTTGACTTTTTCAATGCAGAATTGGCTGGAATTAAGATGGGATGCCATGTTGCGTTCGGAGAGCCCTTAATGTGCCTAAACAGTGGAAAACTCCAACAAGTGACCCCATTTTGGAAACTAGACCCATTAAGGAACTTATCTAGATGTGTGGTGAGCACTTTGAACCTTCAAGTGCTTCACAGAAGTTTATAACGTAGAGCCGTGAAAATAAGAAATCCATTTTTTTTCCACAAAAATGATCTTTTCACCCCCAAATTTTTATTTTTACAAGGGTAACAGGAGAAATCATACCCCCACAGTTATTATGCAATTTGTCCTGAGTACGCTGATACCCCATATGTGGGGAGGAACCACTGTTTGGGTGCATGGGAGAGCTTGGAAGGGAAGGAGTGCCATTTTGGAATGCAAACTTTGATGGAATGGTCTGCGGGCATCATGTTGCGTTTGCAGAGCCCCTGATGGGCCTAAACAGTGGAAAACTCCAACAAGTGACCCCATTTTGGAAACTAGACCCATTAAGGAACTTATCTAGATGTGTGATGAGCACTTTGAACCTTCAAGTGCTTCACAGAAGTTTATAACGTAGAGCCGTGAAAATAAGAAATCCATTTTTTTTCCACAAAAATGATCTTTTCACCCCCAAATTTTTATTTTTACAAGGGTAACAGGAGAAATCATACCCCCACAGTTATTATGCGATTTGTCCTGAGTACGCTGATACCCCATATGTGGGGAGGAACCACTGTTTGGGCGCATGGGAGAGCTCGGAAGGGAAGGAGTGCCATTTTGGAATGCAGACTTTGATGGAATGGTCTGCGGGCATCATGTTGCGTTTGCAGAGCCCCTGATGGGCCTAAACAGTGGAAACCCCCCACAAGTGACCCCATTTGGGAAATTAGACCCCCTAAGGAACTTATCTAGATGTGTGGTGGGCACTTTGAACCCCCAAGCGTGTCACAGAAGTTTATAAACGCAGAGCCGTGAAAATAAAAAGTATTTTTTATTTCCACAAAAGTGATTTCTAGACCCCAATTTTTAGACCCCCAAAGTTGGTAAATAGTGGAAACCCCTCAATTCTTGCTCCAACCCTAACCCCAACACACCCCTAACCCTAATCCCAACCCTAATCCCTAATCCTAATTCTAACCCTAATCCTAGTTCGCCCTAACCCTAACCCTAGCCCAACCCTAGCCCTAACCCTAGCCCAACCCTAACCCTTAACCCTAGCCCAACCCTAACCCTTAACCCTAGCCCAACCCTAACCCTAGCCCAACCCTAACCCTTAACCCTAGCCCAACCCTAACCCTAGACCTTTCCCTAGCCTAGCCCTAACCCTAGCCTAACCCTAGCCTAACCCTAACCCTAGCCTAACCCTAACCCTAGCCTAACCCTAACCCTAGCCTAACCCTAGCCTAACCCTAACCCTAGCCTAACCCTAGCCTAACCCTAACCCTAGCCTAACCCTAGCCTAACCCTAACCCTAGCCTAACCCTAACCCTAGCCTAACCCTAACCCTAACTCTAACCCTAGCCTAACCCTAACCCTAGCCTAACCCTAACCCTAGCCTAACCCTAACCCTAACCCTAGCCTAACCCTAACCCTAACCCTTATGGAAAACTGAAAAAAAAAATATTTTTTTTATTTCATTATGTGTGCCTATATAAGGGGGTGATAAACGGGGGGGGTTATGTACTATTTTTATTATTTTGATCACTATGATCGTTTATCATAGTGATCAAAATAATGAATGGAATCTGCCAGCCGGAGCCAGCAGATTCCCGGCGGGCGCACTGCGCATGCACCCGCCATTTTCAAGATGGCGGCGCCCATCGGATGACGCCGGCGGGTGCGGGACCACCGGGAGGGGACGGAGGACAAGGTAGATTTCTCTATCCTCTGATGTGCGATCACATCAGAGGAAAGAGAAATTAAATGTAAAATCGCGGCTTTTTTTTTTTGCGGTCGCCGTTATAGGGTTAATAACGGCGATCGCAAAAGCGGGGGTCGGTAAAAACCGACCGATCCATGTTCTCTGGGGTCTCGGCTACCCCTGGCAGCCGAGACCCCGGAGAAAATCCGACACTGGGGGGCGCTATTCACTTAAATTACAGCGCCGTGAATTAACGGCGCTGTGGTTTAAGTACCCTTAATTACCGCCGTTAAAAGGCGTATCGGCGGTCGTTAAGGGGTTAAAAAACGAAAAGAAAATAGAGGTAATGTAATGGTCAACGTGTGACTGGACACAGCGCCTCCAGCAGGGCGAATTTATGATACACGTGACCCTGGATACAGCGCCTCCAGCGGGGCGAATTTAAATAATACCGGGACGTGCAGCCGGATACACCGCCTCCAGCTGGCGAATTTAAAAAGTACACGTAAAACTGGATACCCCGCCTCCAGCTGGCGAATTTAAATAATAAGGGGAAACACAGGAACAATTACAGTGGTGGGCCCTGAAATAGGAAATAGGGACGTGGAGACCTCCTAAGCCCCCCTGAGGAAGCGTCCCTGCACTCCTTACGTTCCCTATACAGGCTCCGCACCTGTCGCCGCACGCGAACCTTATGCCCTGACTCGCCCTGAACCTAGTCCCTCGCTAGGGCATTGGCCGGTGTGGAAACTAATCCCACCACTGCACTAGATCACACATAAGGAAAGTCACAAACAGGGGAAATAGAAAACTTAGCTCTCTCTGTGCAAATGCTCCTAACCCTAGCCTAACCCTAACCCTAGCCTAACCCTAGCCTAACCCTAACCCTAGCCTAACCCTAACCCTAGCCTAACCCTAACCCTAACTCTAACCCTAGCCTAACCCTAACCCTAGCCTAAGCCTAACCCTAACCCTAGCCTAACCCTAACCCTAACCCTTATGGAAAACTGAAAAAAAAAATATTTTTTTTATTTCATTATGTGTGCCTATATAAGGGGGTGATAAACGGGGGGGGTTATGTACTATTTTTATTATTTTGATCACTATGATCGTTTATCATAGTGATCAAAATAATGAATGGAATCTGCCAGCCGGAGCCAGCAGATTCCCGGCGGGCGCACTGCGCATGCACCCGCCATTTTCAAGATGGCGGCGCCCATCGGATGACGCCGGCGGGTGCGGGACCACCGGGAGGGGACGGAGGACAAGGTAGATTTCTCTATCCTCTGATGTGCGATCACATCAGAGGAAAGAGAAATTAAATGTAAAATCGCGGCTTTTTTTTTTTTTGCGGTCGCCGTTATAGGGTTAATAACGGCGATCGCAAAAGCGGGGGTCGGTAAAAACCGACCGATCCATGTTCTCTGGGGTCTCGGCTACCCCTGGCAGCCGAGACCCCGGAGAAAATCCGACACTGGGGGGCGCTATTCACTTAAATTACAGCGCCGTGAATTAACGGCGCTGTGGTTTAAGTACCCTTAATTACCGCCGTTAAAAGGCGTATCGGCGGTCGTTAAGGGGTTAAAAAACGAAAAGAAAATAGAGGTAATGTAATGGTCAACGTGTGACTGGACACAGCGCCTCCAGCAGGGCGAATTTATGATACACGTGACCCTGGATACAGCGCCTCCAGCGGGGCGAATTTAAATAATACCGGGACGTGCAGCCGGATACACCGCCTCCAGCTGGCGAATTTAAAAAGTACACGTAAAACTGGATACCCCGCCTCCAGCTGGCGAATTTAAATAATAAGGGGAAACACAGGAACAATTACAGTGGTGGGCCCTGAAATAGGAAATAGGGACGTGGAGACCTCCTAAGCCCCCCTGAGGAAGCGTCCCTGCACTCCTTACGTTCCCTATACAGGCTCCGCACCTGTCGCCGCACGCGAACCTTATGCCCTGACTCGCCCTGAACCTAGTCCCTCGCTAGGGCATTGGCCGGTGTGGAAACTAATCCCACCACTGCACTAGATCACACATAAGGAAAGTCACAAACAGGGGAAATAGAAAACTTAGCTCTCTCTGTGCAAATGCTCCAGCACAGAGTCCAGCAACCGACTGCAGCCTTCCTCCTGAATAGCTGCCACCAGGTTCAGTAAGCGCTGCAAAGAACTGCCTTCGGTGACTCCTTCCACATCAGGACTCAGATTGAGCTGAGCAATCTCTCCAGCTCCTTCCACCACCAAGGTTGGTTGCAAATGAACAACTATCACCAACAATGATTGAATACCCTGAGACTCATTTATAGAGCCTCACACCTGATTTATAATTACAATTAAACCTACCACTAAGGTGCAATACCACTCCCCACCACCGGGCAACTTAGAATGAAAGACACCATGTGTGATAATTCCAATGGCCACCGGGGGCAATCACGTCACACATTGCACTTGACAAAGTAAAAAAAATTCACTTTGTCCAATTTAAAACTGTCAGATCATGACAGGTAAAACTTATAAGAAGGGGAGAAAGTCAACATGTAGACCAAATTGGTCAACATGGCTGGGTCCTGGGTTCCAATCTCACCAAGGACAACATCTGCAAGGAGTTTGTATGTTCTCCCTGTGTTTGCGTGGGTTTCCTCTGGGTTCTCTGGCTTCCTCCCACATTCCAGAGATATATTGCTAGGGAATCTAGATTGTGAGCCCTATCGGGGAAAGAGATGATAATGTATGTAAAGTGCCGCGGAATATGATAGCACTGTATAAACAAAGCATAATAAAATAAATAATAGTTTAGTCTAATATCACACCCGTTATCGGTTGGCTTACTGCCTAAATTTTGGTGCCCAGTGAGACGACACAGCATTTCTTCTTAAATTCCGTAGGACCAGAAACATAAACTATTGTCAGAATTATTAACTCTTTTTGTAGGTTGAATTGAAATTTGTAAATTGGTGAATGGTTTATTGTACTGTTTATTGTATGGTTTATTGAATGCAAGGTCATTGAATAGTGATGTTTGCTGATATATTGATTACACATTATACCAGGCCATGCAGTTTGTTGACTTGCGAACATTGAAGGATAAACTATGAATAAACAAACAATGCAGGTTAACCTCATCACCCCTTTCCTCATAAATATTGGCTTGAAGGACATTTGTTAATTCTATAAGAAGACTTTGCCTTTGTTCCAAGTGACTCTACAGGATGTCAACTTAGGGGAACATGGTCCCAGCTGGAAGAACACAGATCTGTCCCATTGGCCATCGCTGAACCCTCAGAGACGTCTTGAAGAATCCAGGTTGGGACAATCAGGTAATCTGGCCACATACCTCACTGCTCTCGGTTAACTCCCTAAGCTTTTCGATACCTCCTCTCTGTGGGTGCCCACCAAAAGTGCCGCTGGTGGGGGGTAGTTGGCCCTGGAAGCTCTTAAGTCACAGTTGCTCTAATCCTGGCGAGTAAGTAGAAGGGTGAGACTCCGTAATTTTTTTACCAACTTCTGTATTTTGCTGTGACTGTTCTATGTGTTATTTGGCTGTTTTGTGGTTCAATAAATTATTGCCACGCTGTTTTACCCTCACCCTGTGTTGACTGAGTACTACTATGCTCACGATAAAAGGAGAGCAGGCGTTCAGTGGGATGATCCCTGCTCCATGTGGTCTTGGGCCAGTGCACTAGAACACCTTCTGACCCCGGTGTCTCCACACCCAATGTTGCATAGTAATCTACAGCCGTTTTCTTTAAGTCACATATGTTTTGCTCCTCTCCTCCTCTTTCTGAATGAGGCTCAAGAATTGCTAAAACACATAAAATTTAATGCAGAAATGGGGTCCCAAATATACAATTTTGTTCATAGGTCAAGACTAGAGTTGAGCGACTTTTGGTTTTTTAGGGTCGCGTTTCGTTTCGTGAAACCCGACTTTTCCAAAAGTCGGGTCGAGCAAGATCGTCCGATTATAGGGAAAAGTCGGGGTCGTCCCGAAACACGAAACCCAATGTAAGTCAATGGGGAATAAAAGTCGGCAGTGAGAGGAGGACAGGAAACACACCTACAGTGCCCATTTGAATGCCAAAAGCATCAATTCTTCTTACTTAAGCTTGTCAACCTTAATTAACTTCATAATACAAGTTACGCACTGAAAAATGGGGGTTATTTGGCTAAAGTTGTGGGGGGGGAGGGCTGGCTGCAGGTTTTCATGTGCCCTGGGCGAAAGAGCGCCCCTTTAACACATACCACAACTCATCATGCTCCGATACGGCAGAGAAATAGCGGTATAGTACAATGAAAAATACCTCACTTTTTACATCTCATGACGAGGCACATCTATTTCTCCATACAGAATCATTGGTCCCATATAATGTTTGAAACAGTATATGATGAGCTCCACATAATGCTACAGTATATGTTGGTCCCCATGGATGAAGCTCCACTGTCTTATGGGCCCAAATAATGCTCCAAACATAATGGGCCCCATTTCTAATGCTCTAGTGTATAATGGGCCCTGTAAATGCTGCTCCAGTGTCTGATGTCCACCTTTGGAATGTTCCAGTGTATGGTGGGCCCCATCTATCATTCTCCAGAGTTTAGTGCTCCCCAAAAATTGCTGTCCCAACATTGAAAACAATCAAATAAGTCTCCTCGCTCAGGAATCCCTGTACTTGTCTGGATTCCTTGTCGTCCCCATCTTCCATCTCACTGCACAGTATTTCAACTTTGCAAGTGCTGTGATCCTGGGCAAGCAAGGGGGGCCCACTCGTTGGTGACGGCACTGGCACAGGGCACCTGATAGTACGGTGGTGTGTCTGATGGCGGGTGGGCCGAACCTGCACTTTCATCTGCAGCTTCCTCTTTGTCACCGTGTAAGATGGAACTGTATATGGGAAGGGTAACCTGAGTTTCATCAGGGTCAGATTCAGGTCGTGTAGCGTGCGAGGGGAATGTAGTGGTCTGGGTCAATGTACCAGCAGATTCATCGAGCAGTGGCTGGGCATCAGTGCACTTGTGTCGCCCCCAGGAGTACAGTCACCACAGTGGCATTACCTTCTTCTTAGGGAGTGTGATGTCATGCTTGGGAGCAACGAAGGATCTCTCTAGCAGGTTAACTGATTGGGCGGCGTTATTCCCACGAGTCATGACCCTCCAAACAGCGTTCATGAAGGCAAAGTGTTTGTTTTACGTGGGCAGTATGGTTGCAAAGCTGAACCTTAAAGGAATGTCCAGAAGGGCACCACCAGGAGTGGAGCCTACGGTTAAATTCGACTCCACCTGGGAAACCTCAACCATGCCAGCTACAGAACAGATGCACACATTGCAAGCTTAATTCCGTTAACGAACGAGACTCCGTCATGCCCCGCGGTCCGAGTCCGGCTTACTAGAGGGACACGTGAGGCTCTGGAACATGAGATTGGCCAATAACTGGTGTGTCATGCCCTTACATGTCTGTGGCTGCATGTGCGCTACACTGAAAAAGCCAGCGTTTGTCGCTTACAGGTGCAGATAACCCGCTGAACAACGTTAGTGATGGGGATCACTGATTACAATTATTACCCGCGAACAATGATTTCCCAGTAAGTGCAGGTCAACCGCAGTTCTGGAATTAGGCCTAACCGTCATTCCTGAAAAAATGAAAAACTTACGTGTGCAAACCACAGGTGCTGTAGCTTGCTTAACAGCTCGCCAGCCATTCTCACTCCCAGTATGGATTACACGTGATTGCACAAAGGTGAGAAAGGGTACTGTATCCCCAGATAACATGTATGGATAGCGTACACATTCAAAATATATGTCTATACATCAGGAGGCAGGCTCAGACGGTGTTAGGCCGAATATGGATTGCACGTGATTGCACAAAAATTAGAAAGGGTACAGTTTCCCCGGATAACATGTATGGATAGCGTACACATTCAAAATATATGTCTCAGGAGGCAGGCTCAGACGGTGTTAGGCCCAGTATGGATTGCACGTGATTGCACAAAGGTTATAAAGGGTACCGTATCCCCGGATAACATGTATGGATAGCGTACACATTCAAAATATATGTCTCAGGAGGCAGGCTCAGACGGTGTTAGGCCCAGTATGGATTGCACGTGATTGCACAAAGGTTAGAAAGGGTACCGTATCCCCGGATAACATGTATGGATAGCGTACACATTCAAAATATATGTCTCAGGAGGCAGGCTCAGACGGTGTTAGGCCCAGTATGGATTGCACGTGATTGCACAAAGGTTAGAAAGGGTACCGTTTCCCCGGATAACATGTATGGATAGCGTACACATTCAAAATATATGTCTCATGAGGCAGGCTCAGACGGTGTTAGGCCCAGTATGGATTGCACGTGATTGCACAAAGGTTAGAAAGGGTACCGTTTCCCCGGATAACATGTATGGATAGCGTACACATTCAAAATATATGTCTCAGGAGGCAGGCTCAGACGGTGTTAGGCCCAGTATGGATTGCACGTGATTGCACAAAGGTTAGAAAGGGTACCGTATCCCCGGATAACATGTATGGATAGCGTACACATTCAAAATATATGTCTCAGGAGGCAGGCTCAAACGGTGTTAGGCCCAGTATGGATTGCACGTGATTGCACAAAGGTTAGAAAGGGTACCGTTTCCCCAGATAACATGTATGGATAGCGTACACATTCAAAATATATGTCTCAGGAGGCAGGCTCAGACGGTGTTAGGCCCAGTATGGATTGCACGTGATTGCACAAAGGTTAGAAAGGGTACCGTTTCCCCGGATAACATGTATGGATAGCATACACATTCAAAATATATGTCTCAGGAGACAGGCTCAGACGGTGTTAGGCCCAGTATGGATTGCACGTGATTGCACAAAGGTTAGAAAGGGTACCGTTTCCCCGGATAACATGTATGGATAGCGTACACATTCAAAATATATGTCTCAGGAGGCAGGCTCAGACGGTGTTAGGCCCAGTATGGATTGCACGTGATTGCACAAAGGTTAGAAAGGGTACCGTTTCCCCGGATAACATGTATGGATAGCGTACACATTCAAAATATATGTCTCAGGAGGCAGGCTCAGACGGTGTTAGGCCCAGTATGGATTGCACGTGATTGCACAAAGGTTAGAAAGGGTACCGTATCCCCGGATAACATGTATGGATAGCGTACACATTCAAAATATATGTCTCAGGAGGCAGGCTCAGACGGTGTTAGGCCCAGTATGGATTGCACGTGATTGCACAAAGGTTAGAAAGGGTACCGTTTCCCCCGATAACATGTATGGATAGCGTACACATTCAAAATATATGTCTCAGGAGGCAGGCTCAGACGGTGTTAGGCCCAGTATGGATTGCACGTGATTGCACAAAGGTTAGAAAGGGTACCGTTTCCCCGGATAACATGTATGGATAGCGTACACATTCAAAATATATGTCTATAGATCAGGAGGCAGGCTCAGACGGTGTCAGGCACAGTATGGATTTGACGGCCCAGAATACACAGCAGAGGAGCAGGGAGAGGTAAAGATTGCAAATGCTGGGGCCCTGCCCAAGCAAGGGGGGCCCACTCGTGGGCGCCGGTACTGGCACTGGGCCCCTCATAGTACGGCGCTGTGTCTGACGGCGGGTGTGCACCACCACCGTCAGAGACACTTGATTGCACTATGAAGGACCCTGTACCAGTGCCCGCGCCCAAGAGTCGGCCTACCCACCTGTCCAGGGCAACGGCACTCGCACGGTGTCGTGCGCTAGGTGGTGACCCCGGCCATGGGGGGGGAGGCAGCACAGTTAGGGAGTTTTAGAAAGTGGCATATGTTGATGTTGGACATTCAGCTGATGCAAAAGGTGAAATAGGTCAAGTCCCAGGAAGAGGTGGACCAAAGCAAGCCATTTTTCTGTCACCCTATGTGTCATCAGAGGAAGGTGGGACAAAATCCTTGGAAACCCATGCGTGGTTCATTTTAATGAAGGTTAGATCATCCACATTTTGGGTTGACAGACGGGTCCTTTTTTCTGTCAGGATTGATCCAGCTGCACTGAAGACTCTTTCCGATAGCACACTTGCAGCTGGGGAAGCGAGCTCCTGTAAGGCATATTGTGCCAATTCAGGCCAGGTGTCCAGTTTAGCGGCCCAATAGTCAAAGGGGAATGACCTGTGTGGGAGAACATCGATATGGGAGGAAAAGTAGTTTGTAACCATAGTTGACAACTGCTGTCTCCTGTCACTTTCCATTGATGCAGTATTACCAGTTGTGTGAGCGGTACTTGAAAAATCAGTCCACAACATTGTCATGAAACCCCTGTCTCCAACACCACTTCTGCTGTGTGCACCACGAACACCTCTGCCAAGCTGCCCCCGGCCCGTACGGCTCGTGTGAGAACCATCACCGCTGCTGTGTGCTGGGAATGCCTCAAGCAACCGATTTACCAGAGTTGCTTGTTTATTAGCCAATATTAGGTCAAGGTTCTCCTGTGGCATGATGTTTGGTAATTTGCCTTTATAGCGTGGATCCAGGATGCTGGCCAACCAGTAGTCGTCATCGTTCATCATTTTGGCAATGCGTGGGTCCCTTTTTAGGATCTGCAAGGCATAATCTGACATGTGGGCCAATGTTCCCGGTGTCAATGATGCACTGCGAGTGCTGGTTGGAGGAGCACTTTCTGGCAAATCCACATCCCTCCAGTCACGCACAAACCCTGTACCAGACCTTGCCACGCCAACATTTTCACTTGCCCCACGAGATGCATCCTCCTCCCCTAAGTAATCATCCCCATCATCCTCCTCCTCCTCCTCTTCTTCCTCCACCTCGTCCAGGAGAGGTCCCTGAGCAGACAATGGCTGAATGTCATCAAGGATTCCCTCCTCCTCTTCCTCCTCATCAACATTGGCTGCAGACGCCTGCTCCTTAAGGTGCGTCAAAGTTTGCATGAGCAGACGCATAAGTGGGATGCTCATGCTTAGGATGGCGTCGTCTGCGCTTACCAGCCATGTGCATTCCTCAAAACACTGAAGGACTTTACAGAGGTCTTTCAGCTTCGACCACTGCACACCTGTCAACTCCATGTCTGCTCTCAAAGTGCCTGGCCGTGTATCCTCCCACAAATGCATTATGGCCTGCCTCTGCTCGCACAGCCGCTCCACCATGAGCAGGGTGGAGTTCCACCTTGTTGCAATGTCGATAATGAGGCGGTGGTTGGGAAGGTGGAGCAATCGCTGCAGCTTCTGCATACGAATGGAGTGTACAGGCGACCGGCGGATGTGCGCGCACAGTCTTCGCACCTTCTGGAGCAGGGCTGTTAACTCCGGATAATTTTTGAGGAAGCACTGCACCACCAGGTTCAAGGTGTGAGCCAAGCAAGGTATATGGCTGAGTTTTGAAAGGGCTATGGCTGCCACAAAATTACGGCCGTTATCACTAACTACCTTGCCTGCCTTAAGATGTACACTGCCCAGCCATGACTCAGTTTGTCGCTTCAAGTACTCGGCCAGCACCTCGGCGGTGTGTCTGTTGCCCAAACACATCATCTGCAACACAGCCTGCTGACGCTTTCCACTAGCTGCTCGATAGGGGGACACATCATGTGCAACAGTGGCAGCTGCAGATGGAGTGCTCGTACGACTGCGCTCTGTGGACGAGCTTTCGCTTCTGGAGGAGGAGGAGGAGGGTCGAACGCCTACAGCCAACTGTTTCCTATACCGTGGGCTAGGCAGCACTGTCCCACCACCACTGTCCCCTGTGGACCCTGCATCCACCACATTAACCCAGTGCGCAGTGATGGACACGTAACGGCCCTGGCCATGCCGACTGGACCATGCATCAGTTGTGAGGTGCACCTTTCCGCTCACTGACTGCTTGAGTGCATGGAAAATGCGGTCTTTCACATGATGGTGGAGGGCTGGGATGGCTTTGCGAGAGAAGAAGTGGCGACTGGGTAGGTCATAGCGTGGTACTGCATAGGCCATGAGTTCGCGGAAAGCTGTGCTTTCCACCAACCGAAAGGGCATCATCTCAAACGAGATTAGTTTGGCAATGTGGGCGTTCAAACCCAGTGTACGCGGATGAGAGACTGAGTACTTTCTTGACCTACTCATAGTGTCTGGGAGGGTGAGCTGGACTTGAGAGCTGCATATGGTGGAAGTAGCGGTGGACAGGGCGGACTGAGAGAGGGTTGATGATGGTGATGGAGTTGGTGTTCTTTCTGATGGCCTAGAATCAGTCTTTCGTTGATATAACAGTGGGATTCCCTGACTGCTGTGGCCTTGCAACGACACCTCAACATTTGCTGCTGTGCTAACCGGTGGGCTTACAGTGGGGGAAACAATGTAGCGTTGCTGACTACCTTCGTTGTGATCAGTTGCACATGTGGCACTTGAGGTTTGGTGTTGTGTCCACGCTTGCAAGTGCATGGTGGTTAAATGTCTAAGCATGCAACTGGTATTCAAATTTTTCAGATTTTTCCCTCGGCTAAAGGTCTTTGCGCACTTCTTACAGATAACCTTGGCCTGATCATGAGGATTTTGTTCAAAAAAGTGCCACACTGCACTCTTCCTACTTTGGCAGACATTTTGCGGCCTAGCACGCTGTTATCTTTTTTTACCCTCTGGACAAGCTGTCCAGCAACTCTTTTGATGTTTGGAACCTGTCTTTGGAGTGCTCCGGGCCTGCCAGATAACAGCTGTTGCGATGTCGATGTCTGCTGTGGATGCTCCTCATCTGAGCTATTGGAAGCAGCACCCTCTTCCCCCAATGGATGCCAATCTGGGTCAACAACTGGGTCATCCATCACCTCCTCTTCTATGTCATGTGCACCTTCCTCTGTGTCACCGTGTATGGTGGTATAGTGTGCGGGAAGGGGCACCTGAGACTCATCAGGGTCAGAATCTGGCTCTGTACACTGCGAGGACAATGTAGTGCTCTGAGTGAATGTACCAGCAGAATCATCCATCAGTGGCTGTGCATCAGTGCACTCCATGTCAGATTCATCTTGGCCTGGGTAATTCACCATTTCACTTGATAATCCAGGCATGGTATGTGAAAACAGCTCCATGGAGTAATCAGTAGTATGGCCTGCGTCATCCTTCAATCTTGGTTGGGGTGAAGGACACAAGGAAAGGTGTGGTTCATGAACATGAGCCTCCAATGACTACTCAGTGCTTTTACTTTTTACAACTGAAGAAGAGGAGGCGATAGAGCTGGAGGCTGAGTCAGCAATGTAAGACAAAACTTTTTCCTGATGCTCTGGCTTTAAAAGCGGTTTGCCAACTCCTAGAAAACTAAGCGTTCGAGGCCTTATGTAGCCAGACGATGACGCAGGCTCAACACCTCCTGCATTCGGTCCTATTTTGCTCTTGCCACTACCATCAGATCCACCACCAACACCATCATCACCAGCTGCCAACCCCCGCCCAATTCCACGGCCTCTTCCACCAGCCTTCCTCATTTTTGGTAGAAATGTAGACAAAATCCAACAAACTATATAGTAATGTAAAACAAGGTACAAGGTGTCTATAGGACAGGGGAGATTTTGAATTTCTGCAGACACTTGTGGACACTGGACACTTTTGGATTGTGTGAGGCCCACTGATATCTGAGCGCTATGTGACAGGCTCGATGGCACAGCTGTGACCAAAGTGACTAGAGGATAAGGGAGATTTTGAATCTCTGCACACACTTTTGGACACTGGACACTTTTGGATTGTGTGAGGCCCAATGAATATCTGAGCGCTATGTGACAGGCTTGATGGCAGAGCTGTGACCAAAGTGACTAGAGGATAAGGGAGATTTTGAATCTCTGCACACACTTTTGGACACTGGACACTTTTGGATTGTGTGAGGCCCAATGAATATCTGAGCGCTATGTGACAGGCTCGATGGCACAGCTGTGACCAAAGTGACTAGAGGATAAGGGAGATTTTGAATCTCTGCACACACTTTTGGACACTGGACACTTTTGGATTGTGTGAGGCCCAATGAATATCTGAGCGCTATGTGACAGGCTCGATGGCACAGCTGTGACCAAAGTGACTAGAGGATAAGGGAGATTTTGAATCTCTGCACACACTTTTGGACACTGGACACTTTTGGATTTTGTGAGGCCCAATGAATATCTGAGCGCTATGTGACAGGCTCGATGGCACAGCTGTGACCAAAGTGACTAGAGGATAAGGGAGATTTTGAATCTCTGCACACACTTTTGGACACTGGACACTTTTGGATTGTGTGAGGCCCAATGAATATCTGAGCGCTATGTGACAGGCTCGATGGCACAGCTGTGACCAAAGTGACTAGAGGATAAGGGAGATTTTGAATCTCTGCACACACTTTTGGACACTGGACACTTTTGGATTGTGTGAGGCCCAATGAATATCTGAGCGCTATGTGACAGGCTCGATGGCACAGCTGTGACCAAAGTGACTAGAGGATAAGGGAGATTTTGAATCTCTGCACACACTTTTGGACACTGGACACTTTTGGATTGTGTGAGGCCCAATGAATATCTGAGCGCTATGTGACAGGCTCGATGGCACAGCTGTGACCAAAGTGACTAGAGAATAAGGGAGATTTTGAATCTCTGCACACACTTTTGGACACTGGACACTTTTGGATTGTGTGAGGCCCAATGAATATCTGAGCGCTATGTGACAGGCTCGATGGCACAGCTGTGACCAAAGTGACTAGAGGATAAGGGAGATTTTGAATCTCTGCACACACTTTTGGACACTGGACACTTTTGGATTGTGTGAGGCCCAATGAATATCTGAGCGCTATGTGACAGGCTCGATGGCACAGCTGTGACCAAAGTGACTAGAGGATAAGGGAGATTGGATTGCTTTTAAAAAAGCAGTTTGCAGAGCAGTGGGTAAACAGCAATGCCAGCCTGTCAGGAAGCCTTAAAAGGCAGCCCAACAACCAACACCACTGATACACCACAATATAGCCTCCCCTTGCACTACACACACAGTGACTGGTGTGTTGTGCAGGCCAAATTGCTAGCAGCAGAAGCAGTTTTTTTTTCTTCTCAGTCGGACAAAAAAAAAAAATTGGGATTGCTTTTAAAAAAGCAGTTTGCGGAGCAGTGGGTAAACAGCAATGCAGGAATGTCAGGAAGCCTTAGAAGGCAGCCCAACAACCAACACCACTGATACACCACTATATAGCCTCCCCTTGCACTGCACACACAGTGACAGGTGTGTTGTGCAGGCCAAATCGCTAGCAGCAGAAGCAGTTTTTTTGTCTTCTTCCCTGCCTAACGCTCTCCCTACAGAATCAGCAGCAACCTCTCCCTATACTGAGATCGGCAGAAGTAAGATGGCGGTCGGCGTGCACGCCCTTTTATACCCCCTGTGACGCCCACCAAAGCAAGCCAATCACTTGCATGCCCTTCTGAAAGATGGTGATGACCCCTGCCTATGTCATCACGTTGCCCACAGTGTCCGTGGATCCTGATTGGCTGAAAAAGAGCGCAAAACAAACTTTTGAAAATCGACTTTGGCGCGTAAGTCGCCGACCTCGTGGCCGACCTCATCCTAGGGTCGGGTTTCGTTTCATGAAACCCGACTTTGCCAAAAGTCGGCGACTTTTGAAATTTTTCGACCCGTTTCGCTCAACTCTAGTCAAGACTAAAGAAGATGGAACTCGATTTAAAACATATTGAATGCTCCTCAAATTAAAGAAAATGAATTTGCTGTAGTTCAATTTTTTTGTGATTCGCTTTGGGAATATCTAGGAGAATGGCAGCCTACCAGCCACCATTTGGCTGGATTACAAGAGGCTGGGAAGAAGTTAAAAAAATCTTCACCTCTCCTTGACTGTGCCTGTACCTTGTTCTCTGATTGTCTCTTTTTATCTCCTGGTTTTAATCTTGGTTTAGGGATACCAGCCACTTCCAGATTGGTCTCCCCAGTTACTAGTCCCTGTGCCTTCATATGGAGCAAGATGCATGTCAAGGTCATGCGTCGTGCCCATCACGGTCACATAAAACATGACATATATCAATAATTTCCACCACGCCTTACTTGACAATGAAGACAGGAGATACAGTAGATGAAAGAACATAGAAGACAGAAGGGCCAATTGGATGACCAGAGGCAGATGGACAGGTAAAAGGACAACTAAAGAGAAATGATTATAGGCGTTTTTTGTATGTTTGTTTGTTTGTTTGTTTCTTTAAAAACCCTTCCTGGATGATTCAATTTGCATTAACTTTATTCAATGTAACTCAAATGTTCCTCCTGAATTGAGCAAATCTGTCAATTCCAGATATTTGCTCAACCCTAGTCTAGACTCAAACAGATTAGTAAATCTGCTCCACTTATTTGTCAGACCTGACAAAGGGATTCTCTCTAGTATTCTTCTTATTCTTGGCATAGCGCTAAGCAAATCAAAGGGAATTAGTTTCTTGACATGAACATCCAATTTTAATAACACATTATATAATTAAGGAACATGGATAAAATATTCAAATATTAATTAGCAATGCTGGAAACATTGAGCTGTTATTGTTAATGAAGACTTCATTATAGAGTGAATTTAGGCAAATAATTATAAATAAAAGAACTGGCAACAGCAGCTTGTTGATTGCTTTTCATATACAGTATATATCTTTTATTCTTTTATTTACATTTTTTATTTAATTTAAAAAACATGAACGATTAGAACTCATTGAACTTAACAAAAGACAAACAATATGCATAAACGCCGAACACAAGCATTATGTATTCATATTTGATATGTTATCCACAGTGGATGCTGAATTGCTATTTAACCCCTTCACTACCAAGGGTGGTTTGCACGTTAACTACCGGGCCAATTTTTACAATTCTGACCACTGTACCTTTATGAGGTCATAACTCTGGAACGCTTTCATGGATCCTGGTGATTCTGACATTGTTTTCTCGTGACATATTGTACTTCATGTTAGTGGTAAAATTGCATTCAAATAACTTGCGTTTATTTGTGAAAAAAACGGAAATTTGGCGAAAATTTTGAAAATTTCGCAATTTTCCAACTTTGAATTTTTATGCCCTTAAATCACAGCGATACGGCACACAAAAAACTTAATACATAACATTTCCCACATGTTTACTTTACATCAGCACAATTTTGCAACCAAAATTTTTTTTTGCTAGGAAGTTATAAGGGTTAAAATTTGACCAGCGATTTCTCATTTTTGCAACACCATTTTATTTTTAGGGACCACTTCACATTTGAAGCCACTTTGAGGGGTCTATATGATAGAAAATACCCAAAAGTGACACCATTCTAAAAACTGCACCCCTCAAGGTGCTTAAAACCACATTCAAGAAGTTTATTAACCCTTTAGGTGCGTCACAGGAATTTTTTGAATATTAAAAAAAAAATGAACATTTAACTTTTTTTCACAAAAAAAATACTTCAGGTTCAATTTTCTTTATTTTACCAAGGGTAACAGGAGAAATTGGACTGCAAAAGTTATTGTGCAATTTGTCCTGACTACGCTGATACCTGATATGTGGGGGGAACCACTGTTTCGGCGCATGGCAGAGCTCAGAATGGAAGGAGCGCCGTTTGACTTTTTCAATGCAAAATTGGCTGGAATTCAGATTGGACGCCATGTCACGTTTGGCGAGCCCCTGATGTACCTAAACAGTGGAAACCCCCCCAAGTGACCCCATTTTGGAAACTAGACCCCCCAAGGAACTTATCTAGATATGTGGTGAGAACTTTGAACCCACAAGGGCTTCACAGAAGTTTATAACGTACAGCGGTACAATTAAAAAATCATATTTTTTCCACAAAAATGATCTTTTCACCCACAATTTTTATTTTTCCAAGGGTAACAGGACCCTAAAAGTTTTTGTGCAATTTGTCCTGAGTACGCTGATACCCCATATGTGGGTGTAAATGACTATTTGGGCGCATAGCAGAGCTCGGAAGGGAAGCAGCGCCATTTGACGTTTTTGGCTAGAATTGAGATCGGACACCATGTCGCGATTGGAAAACCCCTGATGTACCAAAACAGTGGAAACCCCCCACAAATGACACCATTTTGGAATCTAGACCCCCCAAGGAACTTATCTAGATGTGTGGTGAGAACTTTGAACCCCCAAGGGCTTCACAGAAGTTTATAACGTACAGCAGTACAATTAAAAAATCATATTTTTTCCACAAAAATGATCTTTTCACCCTCAATTCTTATTTTTCCAAAAGTAACAGGACCCTAAAAGATATTGTGCAATTTATCCTGAGTACGCTGATACCCCACATGTGGGTGTAAACCACTATTTGGGCGTATGGCAGAGCTCGGAAGGGAAGCAGCGCCATTTGACGTTTTTGGCTGGAATTGAGATCGGACACCATGTCGCATTAGGAAAGCCCCTGATGTACCAAAACAGTAGAAACCCCCCACAAATGACACCATTTTGGAAACTAGACCCCCCAAGGAACTTATCTAGATGTGTGGTGAGCACTTTGAACCCCCCAGTGCTTCACTGAAGTTTATAACGTCCGGGCGTGAAAATAAAAAAATCGTATTTATTCCACAAACATGATCTTTTAGTCCCCATTTTTTTATTTTCCCAAGGGTAACAGGAGAAATTGGACCCCAAAAGTTGTTGTCCAATTTGTCCTGAGTACGCTGATACCTCATATGTGGGAGAAAACTACTGTATGGGCACACGTCGGGGCTCGGAAGGGAAGTAGTGACGTTTTGGAATGCAGACTTTGATGGAATGGTCTGCGGGTGTCATGTTGCGTTTGGAGAGCCCCTGATGTACCTAAACAGTGGAAACCCCCCACAAGTGACCCCATTTTGGAAACTAGACCCCCTAATGAACTTATCTAGATGTGTGGTGAGCACTTTGAACCCCCCAGTGCTTCACAGAAGTTTATAACGACCGGGCGTGAAAATAAAAAAATCGTATTTTTTCCACAAACATGATCTTTTAGTCCCCATTTTTTTATTTTCCCAAGGGTAACAGGAGAAATTGGACCCCAAAAGTTGTTGTCCAATTTGTCCTGAGTATGCTGATACCTCATATGTGGGAGAAAACTACTGTATGGGCACACGTCGGGGCTCGGAAGGGAAGTAGTGACGTTTTGGAATGCAGACTTTGATGGAATGGTCTGCGGGTGTCATGTTGCGTTTGGAGAGCCCCTGATGTACCTAAACAGTGGAAACCCCCCACAAGTGACCCCATTTTGGAAACTAGACCCCCTAATGAACTTATCTAGATGTGTGGTGAGCACTTTGAACCCCCCAGTGCTTCACAGAAGTTTATAACGACCGGGCGTGAAAATAAAAATATCGTATTTTTTCAACAAACATCATCTTTTAGTCCCCATTTTTTTTATTTTCCCAAGGGTAACAGGAGAAATTGGACCCCAAAAGTTGTTGTCCAATTTGTCCTGAGTACGCTGATATCTCATATGTGGGAGAAAACTACTGTATGGGCACACGTCGGGGCTCGGAAGGGAAGTAGTGACGTTTTGGAATGCAGACTTAGATGGATTGGTATGCGGGTGTCATGTGCGTTTGGAGAGCCCCTGATGTACCTAAACTATTGAAACTCCCCACAAGTGACCACATTTTGGAAACTAGACCCCCCACGGAGCTTATCTAGATGTGTGGAGAGCACTTTGAACCCCCAAGTGCTTCACAGAAGTTTATAACGCCTGGGCGTGAAAATAAAAAAAACATTTTTTTCCGCAAAATTATATTTTTGCCCCCAATTTTTTATTTTCCTAAGGGTAACAGGAGAAATTGGACCCCAAAAGTTGTTTTGTAATTTGTCCTGAGTAGGCTGATACCCTACATGTGGGGGTAAAACACTGTTTGGGCACATGGCAGAGCTTGGAAGGGAAGGAGCACCATTTGACTTTTTCAACGCAGAATTGGCTGGAATTGAGATCAGACGCCATGTTGCCTTTGGAGAGCACCTGATTTGCCCAAACAGTGGAAACCCCCAATTATAACTCCAACCCTAACCTCAACACACCCCTAACCCTAATCTGAGCCCTAGCCCTAACCCTATCCCTAACCCTAACCCTAGCCCTAACCCTAGCCCTAACCCTAGCCTTAACCCTAGCCCTAACCCTAGCCCTAACCCTAACCCTAGCCCTAACCCTACCCTAACCCTAACCCTAGCGGGAAAATGGAAATAAATACATTTTCTTTTAGTTTTATTATTTTTCTCTAACTAAGGGGGTGATAACGGGGGGTTTGATTTACGATTTATGGCGGTTTTTATGTTTGGCGGCTGTCGCACGCTAAAAGACGCTTTTTATTGTAAAAATAGTTTTTGCATCACCACATATTGTGAGCTATAATTTTTCCATATTTTGACCCACCGAGTCATGTGAGGTCTTATTTTTTGCGGGACGAGTTGACGTTTTTATTGGTACCATTTTCGGGCACGTGACATTTTTTGATCGCTTTTTATTCCGATTTTTGGGATGCAGAATGAACAAAAACCAGCTTTTCATGAATTTCTTTTGGGGGGTGCGTTTACACCGTTCCGCGTGCGGTAAAATTGATAACGCGTTTTTATTCTTCGGGTCAGTACGGTTACAGCGATACCTCATTTAGGTCGTTTTTTTATGTTTTGTCGGTTTTTTGCAATGAAAACAATTTTATATAAAAATTAATTATTTTTGTATCGCTTTATTCTGCGAGCTATAACTTTTTAATTTTTTTGCGGATGATGCTGTATGGTGGCTCGTTTTTTGCGGGACAAGATGACGTTTTCAGCGGTACCATGGATATTTATATGCGTCTTTTTGATCGCGCGTTATTGCACTTTTTGTTCGGTGGTATGATAATAAATCATTATTTTTTGCTTCGTTTTTTATTTTTTAAGGGGTTCGCTAAAGGGGTTAACTAATGGGACAGTTTTATAGGGCAGGTCGTTACGGACACGGCGATACCTAATATGTGTACTTTTATTGTTTTGTTTTTTTTTTATTTTCAAAAAATGGATTTATTGGGGAATATTTTTTTTTTTTAACTAATTTATTTAGCGATTTTTTTTAAATTATTTTTAACACTTTTTTTTTTTTTTTTTTTACTTTATTACCTTGTCCCAGGTGGGACATCACTGTCCTGTGACAGATCGCTGATCTGTCACATCACAGATCACTGTGACAGATCAGCGATCTGTCACAGGCACTGCTGCAGACTTCCTCATGCCTGCGCTTTGCAGGCACTGAGGAAGCCAGCTTCCTCAGGCCCCCGAAGGCCCCCGTCGCCATCTTGGATTCGGGGGCCTGGAGGAAGGGAGTCCCCCGCAGCAGCGCTGCACATTGCGCTGCCGTGGGGGGCTCAGGGAAGCACGGAGGGAGCCCCCTCCCTGCCGATGCTTCCCTTTAACCCCCGGTACACCGCGATCGCGTTTGATCGCGGTGTGCAAGGGGTTAACGTGTCGGGGGCGGTCCGTGACCGCCCCTGACACATTGTGCCGGGTGTCAGCTATGATAATTAGCTGACACTCGGCCGCGATCAGCGGCGCTCACCACGTGGGCGCCGCTGATCGCGATGACGTAATATTCCGTCCATGGTAATTAGGTCCATGGTCACATGGACGGAATATTACGTCAATTGTAGGTAAGGAGTTAAAGGAGTTTTAAACTTGCGCAAAAGTGGTGCCCAATCCATTGCACAAATATAAAACACATTTGACTATGGCACACATCACATCTGCAGCTATTCACTGAGACCAGTGGATCTGCTGATGCAGACAGCTCGAGTCTTTGAGCTCAATGATTGGCTGCTTCGGCGATGTGCACCTAGTCATCACTCTGCAGACAATGCACACCAGAGTGGTGGTAAGCCAGTTCCAGATCTAGGTTGGGTGGGACATATCTGTGTTTGTTGCTTTATGATTAGTCCATCCCTTGGGCGTCACATTTTCGAAAATGTAAAATTTCTTTAATAGGATTGTCCCTAGAAAACTTTAGACTATAAGCTATAGTAATTATTATAAACTTGCAATCCTGTGAAATGTACAGTGAAATGAAAATGTTTGGGCACCCCTGATCAAAATTACTGTTATTGTGAACAGTTAAGCAAGTTGAAAATGAAATGATCTCTAAAAGAGTTAAAGTTAAGGATGACAAATTCCCTTCGTATTTTAGGCAAAAAAATATATATTTACATTTTTGACATTTTAAAAATTACAAAAAGGAAAATGGGCCAATGCAAAAGTTTGGGCACCCTGCATGGTTAGTAACTAGTAGCACCCTTTTTTGAAAGTATCATAGCTTGTAAAGGCTTTTTGGCTAAGAGTCTTTTAATTCTAGTTTGAGGGATTTTCATCCATTCTTCTTTTGGAAATTCTTCCAGTTCTGTGAGGTTCCTGGGTCTTCTTGCATCCTCTGCTATTTTGAGGTCTAGCCAGACATTTTCAATGATTTTCTGATCAGAGGACTGTGAGGGCCATTGTAAAACCTTCAGCTTGTGCCTTTTGAGGTTTTTTATTGTGGATTTTGATGTGTGTTTAGGATCATCATAAATTTGGAGAAGCAATCCTTTTTTCACCTTCAGCTTTTTTACAGATGGTGTTATATTTGCATCAAGAATTTGTTGAAATTTCATTGAATCCACTGTTCCCTCTACCCGTGAAATGTTCCACGTGCCATTAGCTGGAACACAACCCAAAATCATGATTGACTCACCACCATACACCATACTTAATGGTTGTAAAGGTGTTCTTTTCCTGACATTATGTGCCCTTTTTTCTCCACACATACCTTTGATCATTGTGGCCAAAGAGTTCTATTTTAACCTCATCGGACCACAGGATTTGTTTCTAAAATGCATCAGGCTTGTTTAGATGTTTAGATGTTCTTTTGAATACTTCTGATGCTGAATTTTATGGTGAGGATGCAGGAGAGGTTTTCTTTTGATGACTCTTCCATGAAGGCCATATTTGTGCAGGTGTCTCTGAACAGTAGAACAATGTACCACAGCTCCAGAGTCTGATAAATCTTTCTGAAGGTCTTTGGCAGTCAAGCAGGGTTCTAATTTGCCTCTCTAGCAATCCTACGAGCAGCTCTCACTGAAATTTAATTTGGTCTTCCAGACCTTATCTTGACCTCCACTGTTCCCGTTCATGGACATTTCTTAATTACATTTCGAACTGAGGAAAGGGCAACTTTAAAACACTTTGCTATCTTCTTACAGCCTTCTTCTGCTTTGTGGGTCTCCAACATTTTCAGAGTGCTAAGAAGCTGCTGCTGTTTTTTGCTTGGAAATTGACATCACCTGATTTTTCCTAACTATGATAGTGACCAAGCTGTAACCCTAACAGACTAATTAAGGTCTGAAAACTTGGTCCAAGTTATTTAAGTGCACAAATCTCTAAGGCTATGTGCACACGGTGCGGATTCTGCTGCGGATCCGCAGCGTTTCAGGAGCTGCGGGTCGGCAGCAGATTTAGGTGAGTTGTGCAGTACCATTGTTTTCAATGGTAAACTGGAAAACGCTGTGCACATGCTGTGGATTTTTCTGCGCGGATTTGCTGCGGGTTCAAATCCGCAGCATGTCAATTCTTTGTGCGGTTTCACACCTTCTCCATTGTAGAGGTGTGAAACCGCAGGCTAATCCGCAGGTAAATCGCAGGTCTTTTGACCTGAGATTTTACCTGCGGATTTTTACAAATCCGCGCAGAAAAATCCGCAGGACCAAAATCTACGTGTGCACATAGCCTAAGGGTGCCCACACTTTTGGATCGGCCATTTTCCTTTTTGTAATTTTCAAATGCAAAAATACCTTTGCCTGAAATACAAAGGAAATATGTCATCTTTAACATTAGCTTTTAGAGATCATTTAATCTTCAGCTTGATTAACTGTTCACAATAACTTATTATTGTGAACAGTTATGCAAGCTGAAGATTAGATGAGCCGTTTTCTCAAGTTTTGCAGTGCCTTTTTGAAATACCTACTGTACAGTGGGATGTAAAAGTTTTAAGCACCCCTGGTTAATATGACCCACAGGAAATTAAAAGGTAACAAGTATAATTAGTCAATTGTATTAAGTTCTTCCACCAAACACTCAATGCACATTTCCCAAATGCTTCATCACTGGCGTGGCTCCCCTTTACCTGGGCTGTTCATTTTGTTCATATGCCATTCCATGGGCAGGTGTCTGAACTGTCGGGTCTGGGTCCTGCTCTGCCCTCATTTATTTCTACATCTGCTGATACAGTGAGAAGAACTACAAGAGTTGGGTACTGTCCCTATCGAGAAGACCTTGTCACGGTGAGAGGGGTTTTACTTTTTTTTATCAAAACAATGTTAACTAAGTACCATATGTTATTTACATATACTATTACTATTTATTTACTTACTGCAGGGAATTTGCTCACTTTGTTTTTATATTAGGCTCTGTGTGTTACGTGTGTGTAATTATTTCTATCACTGCATTATCTATTGACGTTATTACTAAAATTATTAGAAAAGAAAACTAAGAAAAAAAAACATGACGACAGTGGTGCCAATTAGGATTTGCTATATTATACATTAACCATAAAAACTGAACGGAGCCCGAGTAGCCAAGAGGCCCATTACAACATCGCAGGATTGCTAATTAGATGAAATGTTATCTTTTCTCACAAATTCTAAGAGAGTCATCAAAAAAAAAGAAACATGGCCTGCTCCATCAGATCCTGTTAAATCATTTAATAGTCGACTAAACATTGTGTATTACTTGGAGGAGAAACACTACGTTAGGGAGTTTTTCATGTGTAAACATTAATATATAGCTCTTGCAGACCTGATGAGACTGGTGTACTTTGAATATCAGTATCAGCAAACAAAGGGTTAACTGATAATTAAGAAATACTCATCCATTTATCAGTATATTTAATAGCTATGGATGCCTCTGAAATGGCTACACAGTTCATTCCTTCATTCATTTTTAGAACCTCTGATAAGCAGTTTGAATCCTGATCCAAGTTTTAGATTTTTTTTTGTGGGAGTTTCTCTCTCAGTAATATAGGCGTGTGTATCCACACATTCATTTTCATTAGCTTATATATCAGCACTAGTGATTAGCGAGTATACTCGTTGCTCGGGTTTTGGCGTGCGTGGAGATTTAGATTTCGTCATCCCAGCTGCATGATTTGCAACTTGTAGACAGGCTGAATGCATGTGTGGAATGCCTGTTTGTTAGGGAATTCCCACATGTATTCAGCCTGTCTACAAGTCGTAAATCATGCAGCTGAGACGACGAAATCTAAATCTGCGAGCACGCCAAAGTACTTGGAGATCACCCGAGCACGCTCGGGAAAACCAGAGCAACAAGTATACTCACTCATCACTAATCAGCACATCTTCTATCCTGCGCTCATTTCCTCTTCATGCTCTTTCCTGCTTATCTATAGCATAGGTTTTCTTCCCTCCTTGAGACTGTACATGCTTTCTCAACTTTCCACACTAGAGATGTGTGTTCACCCCTTACTCCTGATATCTCTGGTACTTAGAAAAGGAAGGGGAAGCAGAGAAAGAGATCAGAACCAGGACTGATGTTCCTCATGTTTTGAAGATATCTCAGCTATATCCATCAGAGTAAACTCAACCCAATGAACGCAGAAAAGTTTTCCAACTTTTTTTTGTACTACTACGTTGTTTGTGCTTTATATTTTTAATGAATTTTACAAAGAAAAATCTGAGGGTCACATCTTAAAATATAATTGTTGCAGAGGAGGTGAAAACAGTTCAAAATTAAACAAATGCTGTTCCACATTTATTATGGTATTTCTACAAGACTGAAGCACTTTTACTTTTTTGGGGGGCGATGGGTTTTTTTTGTGACTCATTCTTCGGTAAATGAGAAACATTTACACTTTCCCTGCTGCTTTACAAATAGGAATAAATACAATTGTTGATTATGACCTGTCACCCTTATCACAACGTATCTCCTCTAAAGAGGTTAAAAGGGAATACTCAGTATAAAGGCAACCAATGAGCTAAAGAGCTGACTGCATCTCAGCTATTACTGATAATGAGGTATTATGTAGGGCGAGCAGCATGTAACTGTCTGACATATATAGAATAAGTTTTGTAAGAAAAGCAATAAACAAATGACTATACAGTAGAATATAAAGCAATGAGGGTTTGTTTTATTGTAAGAGGTAGTTTCTCCAGGACAACCTCTGTCTATTTGTCTTTCTAGGCTTGGGTCCTATGTTACAGTCAGCTTGCAGATTTATACAAGCACCAGAAATCAGCTTGTCGTTAGTGGAGCTGACATAGTAAAGATTGTTCTAGTGATGCAGGCAGCTTAGGACTTATGGATGCAATAGAAAGCAATCCACCTGTCACAACTCCATTGTCGGGTATCCCAAAACAAGTGGCTCCTTCCCTGTCCCTAACACTAGGGGCGCCCCTTGCTCGCCCTGTTCCCCGGACTACTACTGATGGTGAGGATGCCGGGACCACGTACCTTGCCTTAGCTCCTGAATCCGCCCACGGTCTGGAGCCTTCCCCCAACATAGGAAGAGGGGAGTAGTAGGGTACCTTAATACACCAACCACACAAATTAGGTAATATGAACAGGAATAACAAAAAAATACCAAACATACAAATATACTCACTCAGACAACAAAGGAATGCACTGGACAGGAGAGGATGGGGTTAAACCAAAGTAGGAGAAGAAAGGGAAATATCACACATTCAAAACCTAGAAACAGTCACAGATAAATCCACCAAATGCCTTCTCCAACCACCAACAACCACCAGCCATGCACCATAAGCTACCTCTGACACTGAGTGCTAGTCAGAGCCCAGATTATATAGGCTAGTGGGCAATTTTGGAAATATTACAAAAGGGAGAAAAAGGGGTATAAAGACTCATGTATTGGCATAATTTTCTCTAGCCCTATATTGACCTCTTGGACGAATTTATTCTCAAGGTTTCTGGTGTTGGTCTATACCCCTTTTTCTCCCTTTTGATCCACTTGCTGTTAAGGTGTATGACACAGAACCTTTTTCATTATTAGGCAGTGCCAGTCCGTACTTGTTTTTTTTATTTCAGAAGTAATCACCTCTAGAAGTTTTGTTTTTTTGGGATAAATTTTGTTGTACCTTGAACCACAGTGTCTGCAAATTGAGATTTTGGTTTTGGCTTTATCCTAAGTCATGTGGCAAGGCTCATTGGAGGGTCTATATTAACTTTTAAGATCATTGCTTCCAATAGGTTGCCCTAGAGTTCTAGTCCTCTTCCTCTCTGAAGAGACAATTAGGGAGAATTTTGAGGCATCAGATGCTAATAAACACAGTACATAGGTCTGAAATTCTGGCAAATCTATGTGCCACTATACTTGGTCTGTGTATGTGGCAACTGCTTGTACTGTATAGCAACCATTAAAGGGAACCTGTCAGCAGGATCCCCCCCCAACTATTTATAAGTGCATGTGCCTCTTTGAAAGACAAGTTCATCAATAGCATTACTTGTCCAATCCATCCTTTCCTATGTTACTGAGAAATCAACATTTCAATTGATATGGAAATGAGGCAGAAGAACTATTTGTAGATCTGAAGTCTCTGTCACTCCAGCTCTATTCCCTGCCCTGTGCCACCTGCTCCTGCTAAACTGATAGCCTCTATGTTGTCAGTAAAGCAGTAGGAGACATCACTAGGTGCCTCCTACTGCTTAGAAAAGGAGCCATCAGACAAGCAGGAGAAGGAGGCATTGTGAGGGAATAGAACTGGAGTGACAGAGGCTTCATTTCTACAAATATTTTGTCAGCCTCATTTACATATCACTTCAAACACCGATTTCTCAGTAATAGAGGAATGGACTGTCCATGCAAAGGGATTGCTTGCCTCTAATTGATCTACATATACATATAAATAGTTTAGGGTGAAATCCTGTTGACAGATTCCCTTTAAAGGGATATTCTTAGCTCATATATTTTTTTTAATATTCAAAAAATATTTGTCAAATGTTTGATAGCTGTAGGTCTCATCTACTGCCTGTATCTATGTCAAAAACAGGATCCCGTCTAAATATGGAATAGATATATTTTAGATGAATATGTAGATACTGTATATGGTAAGCCATTTGGCTGGAAACCCATCTATCTGTTCCTGATTTCAGTGGTGAGATGATCACTGTCACTTTCAGTTGCAATGAATGATTGGTAAAGACAATTATAGAGGTAGTCCCATGTTGGACATTTATGGCAAATTCACAGGAGGTCAAGAAAAAGGTCTTGTTTTGAGTTGCTGAGAAAGTATATTGTGCACAAGTTTGCCTCCATTAACTTCTTCCTAAGTACCAGAATGAAAAAGCGATCACCATGTGCTGCTCCATTCACTGCCACTGGAGATCCTAAAATTTTGCATGGTGGTCATTAGAGATGAGCGACTTTGCCTTTTTTAAGGTCGAGCCGGGTTTCACGAAACCCGACTTTCTCAAAAGTCGAGTCGAACTAAATCGGCCTACTATCATGAAAAGTTGAAGCTCCGACTGAAACACGAAACCCAATGCAAGTCAATGGGGAAGCAAAGTCGGCAGTGAGTGGAGGACAGTAAACACACCTACATGCCAGACCGCTTTTTTTAAAGTGCGTGAAAACTCTCTCTCTCTTTCTTTTTCTGCACATGTCTTCTCGTTGCTCAGTGGCTGAAAAACGTCACGTGCAAGCATTAAGGGAAATCCGACTTTGGCTCTCGTTTTGCCGACCGCATGGCCGACTTCACGCTGTGGTCGGGTTTCGGTCGGCGAAACACGACTTTGTCATAAGTCGGCGACTTATGAATCTGGCCGACCTGTTTCGCTCAACTCTAGTGGTCATTTCTCCATTCTCTAAGCTAAATCGAGTCCCTTTTGCATGCTTTTCAATTTTTGGCACTCAGGTAGATGTGAATGGAGACCAAGGTCATGAAGAACTTGAGAAAGGCCCTGATGGCTCAAACTGAAATATCGCCCATTTGCTGCATTCAATCATTGAAGTCCTGCACTTCTTCTTGGATACACTTTCAGGATCTGGGCTCCTTCAATTTCCATTTTTACAGTATCTATCTATCTATCTATCTACCTATCTATTTCTCTATATATCTATTTATCTCATCTTTTATACATATATTTATATAATATATATATGTTTATATATCTATATATACAGTTAGGTCCATATATATTTGGACAGAGACAACATTTTTCTAATTTTGGTTCTAGACATTACCACAATGAATTTTAAACAAAACAATTCAGATGTAGTTGAAGTTCAGACTTTCAGCTTTCATTTGAGGGTATCCACATTAAAATTGGATGAAGAGATTAGGAGTTTAAGCTCCTTAACATGTGCCACCCTGTTTTTAAAGGGACCAAAAGTAATTGGACAATTGACTCCAAGACTATTTCATGGACAGGTGTGGGCAATTCCTTCATTATGTCATTCTCAATTAAGCAGATAAAAGGCCTGGAGTTGATTTGAGGTGTGGTGCTTGCATTTGGAAGGTTTTGCTGTGAAGGAAACATGCGGTCAAAGGAGCTCTCCATGCAGGTGAAACAAGCCATCTTTAAGCTGGAAAAACAGAAAAAACCCATCCGAGAAATTGCTACAACATTAGGAGTGGCAAAATCTACAGTTTGGTACATCCTGAGAAAAAAAGAATGCACTGGTGAACTCATCAATGCAAAAAGACCTGGGCGCCCATGGAAGACAACAGTGGTGGATGATAGCAGAATAATCTCCATGGTGAAGAGAAACCCCTTCACAACAGCCAACCAAGTGAACAACACTCTCCAGGAGGTAGGCGTATCAATGTCCAAATCTACCATAAAGAGAAGACTGCATGAAAGTAAATACAGAGGGTTCACTGCACGGTGCAAGCCACTCATAAGCATCAAGAATAAAAAGGCTAGACTGGACTTTGCTAAAAAACATCTAAAAAAGCCAGCACAGTTCTGGAGGAACATTATTTGGACAGATGAAACCAAGATCAACCTCTACCAGAATGATGGAAAGAGAAAAGTATGGCGAAGGCGTGGTACAGCTCATGATCCAAAGCATACCACATCATCTGTAAAACACGGCGGAGGCAGTGTGATGGCTTGGGCATGCATGGCTGCCAGTGGCACTGGGTCACTAGTGTTTATTGATGATTTGACACAGGACAGAAGCAGCCGAATGAATTCTGAGGTATTCAGAGCGATACTGTGTGATCAGATCCAGCCAAATGCAGCCAAACTGATTGGTCGTCGCTTCATACTACAGATGGACAATGACCCAAAACATAAAGCCAAAGCAACCCAGGAGTTTCTTGAATGTCCAAGTCAGTCACCTGATCTCAACCCAATTGAGCATGTATTTCACTTGTTAAAGACTAAACGTCAGACAGAAAGGCCCACAAACAAACAGCAACTGAAAACCTTGGCACTCAAAAGAAAAATTGATTTGACAGTTCCTTTATTGTAAAAGGCATCCAGTTAAATATGCTTCTTTTACTTCTTTAACCCCTTCACCCCCAAGGGTGGTTTGCACGTTCATGACCGGGCCAATTTTTACAATTCTGACCACTGTCCCTTTATGAGGTCATAACTCTGGGACGCTTCCATGGATCCCGGTGATTCTGACACTGTTTTCTCGTGACATATTGTACTTCATGATAGTGGTAAAATTTCATTCAAATAACTTGCGTTTATTTGTGAAAAAAATGGAAATTTGGCAAAAATTTTGAACATTTCGCAATTTTCCAACTTTGAATTTTTATGCCCTTAAATCACAGAGATACGGCACACAAAAAACTTGATAACTAACATTTCCCACATGTTTACTTTACATCAGCACAATTTTGGAACCAAAATTTTTTTTTGTTAGGAAGTTATAAGGGTTAAAAGTTGACCAGCGATTTCTCATTTTTACACCATTTTATTTTTAGGACCACATCACATTTGAAGCCACTTTGAGGTGTCTATATGATAGAAAATACCCAAAATTGACACCATTCTAAAAACTGAACCCCTTAAGGTGCTCAAAACCACATTCAAGAAGTTTATTAACCCATTAGGTGCGTCACAGGAATTTTTTTTAATATTTAAAAAGAAATGAACATCTAACTTTTTTTCACAAAAAAAATACTTCAGGTTCAATTTTTTTTATTTTACCAAGGGTAACAGGAGAAATTGGACTGCAAAAGTTATTGTGCAATTTGTCCTGAGTACGCTGATCCTGATGTGTGGGGGGAACCACTGCTTCGGCGCATGGCAAAGCTCAGAATGGAAGGAGCGCCGTTTGACTTTTTCAATGCAAAATTGGCTGGAATTCAGATTGGACGCCATGTCACGTTTGGAGAGTCCCTGATGTACCTAAATAGTGGAAACGCCCTACAAGTGACCCCATTTTGGAAACTAGACCCCCCAAGGAACTTATCTAGATATGTGGTGAGAACTTTGAACCCACAAGGGCTTTACAGAAGTTTATAACGTACAGCGGTACAATTAAAAAATCATATTTTTTCCACAAAAATGATCTTTTCACCCCAATTTTTATTTTCCCAAGGGTAACAGGACCCTAAAAGTTATTGTGCAATTTGTCCTGAGTATGCTGATACCCCACATGTGGGGGTAAACCACTATTTGGGCGCATGGCAGAGCTCGGAAGGGAAGCAGCGCCATTTGACGTTTTTGGCTGGAATTGAGATCGGACATCATGTCGCGATTGGAAAACCCCTGATGTACCAAAACAGTGGAAACCCCCCACAAATGACACCATTTTGGAAACTAGACCCCCTAAGGAACTTATCTAGATGTGTGGTGAGAACTTTGAACCCCCAAGGGCTTCACAGAAGTTTATAACATAAAGCCGTACAATTAAAAAATCATATTTTTTCCACAAAAATGATCTTTTCACCCTCAATTCTTATTTTTCCAAGGGTAACAGCACCCTAAAAGTTATTGTGCAATTTGTCCTGAGTATGCTGATACCCCACATGTGGGGGTAAACCACTATTTGGGCGCATGGCAGAGCTCGGAAGGGAAGCAGCGCCATTTGACGTTTTTGGCTGGAATTGAGATCGGACACCATGTCGCGATTGGAAAACCCCTGATGTACCTAAACAGTGGAAACCCCCCACAAATGACACCATTTTGGAAACTAGACCCCATAAGGAACTTATCTAGATATGTGGTGAGAACTTTGAACCCCCAAGGGCTTCACAGAAGTTTATAACATAAAGCCGTACAATTAAAAAATCATATTTTTTCCACAAAAATGATCTTTTCACCCTCAATTCTTATTTTTCCAAGGGTAACAGCACCCTAAAAGTTATTGTGCAATTTGTCCTGAGTACGCTGATACCCCACATGTGGGGTAAACCACTATTTGGGTGTATGGCAGAGCTCGGAAGGGAAGCAGCGCCATTTGACGTTTTTGGCTGGAATTGAGATCGGACACCATGTCGCGATTGGAAAACCCCTGATGTACCTAAACAGTGGAAACCCCCCACAATTGACACCATTTTGTAAACTAGACCCCCGAAGGAACTTATCTAGATGTGTGGTGAGCACTTTGAACCCCCCAGTGCTTCACAGAAGTTTATAACGCCCGGGCGTGAAAATAAAAAATTCGTATTTTTTCCACAAACATGATCTTTTAGTCACCATTTTTTTTATTTTCCCAAGGGTAACAGGAGAAATTGAACCCAAAAAGTTGTTGTCCAATTTGTCCTGAGTACGCTGACACCCCATATGTGGGAGAAAACTACTGTATGGACACACGTCAGGGCTCGGAAGGGAAGTAGTGACGTTTTGGAATGCAGACATTGATGGAATGGTCTACGGGTGTCATGTTGCCTTTGGAGAGCCCCTAATGTACCTAAACAGTGGAACCCCCCCACAAATGACCCCATTTTGAAAACTAGACCCCCTAAGGAACTTATCTAGATGTGAGGTGAGCACTTTGAACCCCCAAGGGCTTCACAGAAGTTTATAATGCCAGGGCATGAAAATAAAAAAATCGTATTTTTTCCACAAACATGATCAATAAGTCCCCAATTTTTTTATTTTCCCAAGGGTAACAGGAGAAATTGAACCCCAAAAGTTGTTGTCCAATTTGTCCTGAGTACGCTGACACCCCATATGTGGGAGAAAACTACTGTATGGACACACGTCAGGGCTCGGAAGGGAAGTAGTGACGTTTTGGAATGCAGACTTTGATGGAATGGTCTGCGGGTGTCATGTTGCCTTTGGAGAGCCCCTAATGTACCTAAACAGTGGAAACACCCACAAATGACCCCATTTTGGAAATGAGAACCCCTAAGGAACTTATCAAGATGTGTGGTGAGCACTTTGAACCCCCAAGGGCTTCACAGAAGTTTATAATGCCCGGGCATGAAAATAAAAAAATCGTATTTTTTCCACAAACATGATCAATTAGTCCCCAATTTTTTCATTTTCCCAAGGGTAACAGGAGAAATTGGACCCCAAAAGTTGTTGTCCAATTTGTCATGAGTACGCTGACACCCCATATGTGGGAGAAAACTACTGTATGGACACACGTCGGGGCTCGGAAGGGAAGCAGTGACGTTTTGGAATGCAGACTTTGATGGAATGGTCTGCGGGTGTCATGTGCGTTTGGAGAGCCCCTGATGTACCTAAACTATTGAAACTCCCCACAAGTGACCCCATTTTGGACACTAGACCCCCCCACGGAACTTATCTAGATGTGTGGTGAGCACTTTGAACCCCCAAGTGCTTCACAGAAGTTTATAACGCTCGGACGTGAAAATAAAAAAATCATTTTTTTCCACAAAAATGATATTTTTGCCCCCAATTTTTTTATTTTCCTAATGGTAACAGGAGAAATTGGACCCCAAAAATTGTTTTGCAATTTGTCCTGAGTAGGCGTATACCCTACATGTGGGGGTAAAACACTGTTTGGGCGCATGGCAGAGCTTGGAAGGGAAGGAGCACCATATGACTTTTTCAACTCAGAATTGGCTGGAATTGAGATCAGACACAATGTTGCATTTGGAGAGCCCCTGATGTGCCCAAACAGTGGAAACCCCCAATTCTAACTCCAACCCGAACCCCAACACACCCCTAACCCTAATCTCAGCCCTAATCCTAACCCTAGCCCTAACCCAAGCCCTAACCCTAGCCCTAACCCTAACCCTAGCCCTAACCCTAGCCCTAACCCTAACCCTAGCCCTAACCCTAACCCTAACCCTAGCCCTAACCCTAGCCCTAACCCTAACCCTAATGGAAAAATGGAAATAAATACATTTTTTTTTATTTTATTATTTTTCCCTAACTAAGGGGGTGATAACGGGGGGTTTGATTTACTATTTATGGCAGTTTTTATGTTTGGCAGCTGTCGCACGCTAAAAGACGCTTTTTATTGTAAAAATAGTTTTTGCATCACCACATATTGAGAGCTATAATTTTTCCGTATTTTGACCCACCGAGTCATGTGAGGTCTTATTTTTTGCGGGACGAGTTGATGTTTTATCGGTACCATTTTCGGGCACGTTAAATTTTTTGATCGCTTTTTATTCCGATTTTTGGGACGCAGAATGAACAAAAACCAGCGTTTCATGAATTTCTTTTGGGGGGGTGCGTTTACACCGTTCCGCGTGCGGTAAAATTGATAAAGCGGTTTTATTCTTTGGGTCAGTACGGTTACAGCGATACCTCATTTAGGTCGTTTTTTTATGTTTTGTCGGTTTTATGCAATGAAAACTATTTTATATAAAAAAATAATTATTTTTGCATCGCTTTATTCTGCAAGCTATAACTTTTTTACTTTTTCGCTGATGATGCTGTGTGGTGGCTCGTTTTTTGCGGGACAAGATGACGTTTTCAGCGGTACCATGGATATTTATATGCGTCTTTTTGATCGCGCGTTATTACACTTTTTGTTTGGTGGTATGATAATAAATCATTATTTTTTGCTTCGTTTTTTATTTTTATTTTTTAAGGGGTTCGCTAAAGGGGTTAACTAATGGGACAGTTTTATAGGGCAGGTCGTTACGGACGCGGCGATACCTAATATGTGTACTTTTATTGTTTTTTTTTTTTATTATTTTCAAAAAATGAATTTATTGGGGAATATTTTTTTTTTTTTTACTAATTTATTTGGCGATTTTTTTAAATTTATTTTTACACTTTTTTTTTATTTTTTTTTTACTCTATTACATAGTCCCAGGTGGGACATCACTGTCCTGTGACAGATCGCTGATCTGTCACATCACAGATCACTGTGACAGATCAGCGATCTGTCACAGGCAGTGCCGAAGGCTTCCTCATGCCTGCGCTTTGCAGGTACTGAGGAAGCCAGCCAGCTTCCTGCAGGCCCCTGAAGGCCCCCGTCGCCATCTTGGATTCGGGGGCCTGGAGGAAAGGAGCCCCCCGCAGCAGCGCTGCACATTGCGCTGCCGTGGGGGGCTCAGGGAAGCACGGAGGGAGCCCCCTCCCTGTCGATGCTTCCCTTTAACTCCTGGTACACCGCGATCATGTTTGATCGCGGTGTGCAAGGGGTTAACGTGCCGGGGGCGGTCCGTGACCACCCCTGACACATTGTGCCAGGTGTCAGCTGTGATAATCAGCTGACACCCGGCCGCGATCAGCGGCGCTCACCACGTGGGCGCCGCTGATCGCGGTAGACGTACTATCCCGTCCACGGTCATACGGGCCCGGGTACCGTGGACGGGATAGTACGTCGGATGTCAGGAAGGGGTTAAACGTTTTCGGTCATACAATTGACCTTCATCAGAAACAGAATTTTTTCACAGTTGGTTTTATATGAGAGGAACTGTAATGGAAAATTCCATATATTATTGTTAAAGAACCGCTGTCATAAGTAGGCACTATTCAGTACTGGGTATATTCATTAATAATGTGGAGAAACAGACGTCTGGGAAGCAGCAGCTACTGAGGATGAAAGGACACCATTCATGTAGGAAATCACCAGACCCACGGGTTTGACACCTTGGGTTATACAGGGACTGGTAGATCCAATGATTGGTGTGGGTGTCCAGAAATTTGAACTGTAATATATTCAGGAAACTATCCTGTATTGTTTGTGACAGGCATGACAGCGTCTCTCATACCAGCAGCACATGCGTCCAGCCACAGACCAAGTGCTATTCCTCTGCACCCTCAGTGCTTCTCCTGAACAGCGCGTTCACTCTCCCTGTGACACACTTGCCTCCCTGGGCAGGACAGACCATTTGGAGAATCACAGCACCCAGTTGTGGACATTCATGCCTGTCACAATCAATTTTTCTTTTGAGTGCCAAGTTTTTGTACTACATTGTTAGTTGGCTGGATACCCGACTTGTGCACCTCCCTCCATCCACACTGAGTGCCGTGTTTTTTCTATTTAGCAACTGAAAACCACCGCAGTGAAGGCCTGGCAGAGCATCAAAAAGGAGGAAACACAGCGTTTGGTGATGTCCATGAGTTCAAGACTTCAGGCAGTCATTGCCAACCAAAGGTTTTCAACCAAGTACTAGAAATGAACATTTTATTTGCAATTATTTAATCTGTCCAATTACTTTTGGTCCCTTTAAAAACAGGGTGGCACATGTTAAGGAGGTGAAACTCCTAAACTCTTCATCCATTTTTAATGTGGATACCCTCAAATGAAAGCTGAAAGTCTGAACTTCAACTGCATCTGAATTGTTTTGTTTAAAATTCATTGTGGTAATGTCTAGAACCAAAACTAGAAAAATGTTGTCTCTATCCAAATATATATGGACCTAACTGTATGTATATACAGTACCCAGCCTCTGCTAAACACTAAATATGAGCAAACCTCAAGCACAGTCTATTCTCTGGTTTTAGAGTAAACCACCTTCTGTTTTCAGAAATAAATATTCATTCATGTGTATCTGGAACATCTAATCTTGCAATGCATGGACCAATTACCATAAATATACATGTACCAAAATAAGAATACTTATACTGTGCATTGACATGCATGAAACAGGCTGTGTCTATAGCAGACTGCTATTTTCTCATAAATTGCTGATCTGGGGGATTCACAATGTTGTTTTCCTTGTAAGTCAGCTGTGAGCTTTGTTTATTGCATGCCTAAAATGTATTGTTATGCCTGCTGAGTGCAGTTTCTTCTTCCACATCCAGAATTGATCTTATTATGAAGGGTAGAGGAAGGTAAAATGCAGTTATTTGGTTTCCCTCAGGCCGATTATTGCCAAAACCCAGCACACTGATTTACAGCAGAAAACCTTCTCGCTTTAGTTTGGTTTTTTTTTTCCTTTTCTTTTCTTGAATACATTGTCATGAGAGCAAACACTTGTTGCCATCCATATATTGGGGTTGTTTGTGCCACTCAACTCTATACAGTGTGTCTTGAATTCATAATAAAACTTATTGTGTAATTGAATTTATGATTATATTTCCATTACACTGTTTCATGTAGGCTTATAGAAAATTGCGTCTTTATTATTTTATCATTATTGCATTGTTAGTAGCTCATCTATTACATCATCTATTTAGTCTATCGAGCCTGATATTCTATCATCTTAGGATGACCAATAAAAAACGCCAACTGAGCTCCGAAAACGTATTCCTAGTTACAGTTTCATCACCTACTTTTATAAATGCTCTCGGTATAAAGTATACGGTTAGATTTCTTAGCTTAGTTTCTTAGAATACTGATATGTTTCTATATGTTTTTTTCAGATATGCCTCGTTCTTGCATTAACAAAGCAGATCGTTTTTCCTACATATACAGAGAAGTCTCTTTTGCGTCACAAAGGCAAAAATTGACGACCTTGATAAGGAAAGCCTACAACCTGTATTTTGGCTGCAGAATAGGAGATCAGGACAAGAGTTGGGCTCCACACATATGTCGTAATAGATGTGCGTCACATCTTACCCAGTGGTTGCATGGGAAGAGGCAATCTATGACTTTTGCAGTCCCAGTGATCTGGAGAGAGCCAACCGATCACACTACCAATTGCTTTTTCTGCATGGTGCCTTCCATTAGAAAGGGAGTTTCAAGGAACAAGACATGGACTTTACAGTATCCAAACATCCCATCTGCAAAAGGCACAGTACCACATACAGAAGTAATGCTGGCTGTCAAGTGAGGAAGAAGAAGACTCTTGATGTCATGAAACTTCCTCTCACGACCCAGACTTTCAGACTGTCAGCAACCTCAATTGAATCACACCTTATAACACAACATGAACTGAATGATCTTGTTAGAGATTTGGTTCAGCCCAAGAGTAAGGGCTACTTCACACATAGTGAGATCATTGGCAAGATCGCTGAAACGTCACAGGTTTTGTGATGCGACAGCGACTTCGCAAGCGATCTCGCTACATGTGACACATAGCGGCAACCGCCCCCCCCGCTGCGATATCGCTGATCATGCTCGAATGTCCCATGCCATTTTTTGATAGCTGGTGTCCCGCTGGCCGGCATGCATCGCTGCTGTGTTTGACACCATAACAATGATGAGCGACCTCGTTGGCGACTCAGAACTCAGGGACGCAGGTGTGATTTTGCTTTGTCTTTTCAACGCCCCCTCAGCTCCGATTGGTGGCCACTACTGCACTATCGTTCTCTGATTGGGCCACCTAATCATAAAAGAAGACAACGTAGTAGCCCTTCCATCCTTTGTTCCTGAGCGCTGTGGACCGTATTATACGGTTTTCCTTCAGCGTCCCTGTCTGATTCGCTAGTGCGTTATTATTCATGGATCCACAGTTACTGACACGGGGTCACTAGTGCGCTATTATTCTTGGATTTCACTGTGCAGTTTGCTTCAGCGTCCCTGTCTGAGTTGCTGAAGCAAACCGCGTAGTTATAGTGCAGTAGTGGCCACCAATCGGAGCAGAGGGGCATGGAAAAGGCAGCGCTGAAGCACACCTATCGAGGTCTGAGTCATCAGAATAGCTGCTGTGTGGCAAGGTTCCAACGACTGCCGTGGTCGTTATACAGATCGCCGTATCGTTGCTGCATCTTTGAGTAGATCTGCCTGTTTGGCAGCTTACTAGCGACCATGCAGCAACGTACCAGCGATCCTTACCAGATCGTATCATTGTCGGGATCGCTGGAGCATTGCTATGTGTAACGGGACCCTAAGGTGGAGCTCTTAGATTGCAGGCTACAGCAGTGGAATCTCCTAGCCGGTGATGTTCAGATTTCTTTGCAATAAAGATCTTATCCAATACTTCTTCATGGGGGACAATCTTGTGGCATGCAAAAACATCAACATTTTTTAAAGAATCTCTGAAGATAAATCATAATCTAGAGGAATTAAGGCTCTTTATCAATTTGTCTAGATCAAAACCAGCTTAAAACTTGTCTTGCTGCATAATGGCAATGCGCTACCTTGGATTCCAGTTGGTTATGCAGTCCGCATGAAAGATACCCATGATATGAAACAGCTGTTGAGATGCCTGAACGATGACCAACATTTGTGCCCCCTCTGTGGTGACTTAAAGGTAGGTGCCCTCTTACTTGGTCAATAGAGTGGATGCACAAAGTGCTGTTGCTTTCTGTGTGAGTGGGATAGTTGTGCAAGAGAATATCACTACAACAAAAGAGACTGGACTCTCTGACATTTACTTCAGCCAGAGAGTGACAATGTCCTGCATCTAGCACTTGTTGACCCACATAAGATTTGGCTGCTTCAGTTTTTATTGAGGCGATTTGTATTAATTATAGTTTAAAGAAAGAGATAAATTGAATTGTTCTGAAGAAAACTTCAACAGTTAGGAGAAAGCTTTTGGAGGCTGGCCTGGTGTCAGAAAGAGAGCAAAGAAGCCACTTGTAAGAAAAACATTAAGGATAGACTGACATTCTGCAGGAAGTATGGAGACTGGGCTGGAGTAAAGTTATTTTCGCTGATGAAGCACCCTTCAGACTTTTTAATGTCTGTGCGAGAGAGGGGGAAAGGGACAAGTTGGATCTTTCTAAGACATGCAGTATATCATAAGCCGTTGCAATTAAATATAACTGGTGGGTGCCGTACCTGCTGGTGATTTCAGCCGAAGTGAGGAACAAGAAGGGGTGTTTCCAGCACGTCCATCCAGTTTAAATAAAATTTTCTTTTTATTTGACCATTTTAACAACCATTTATAAAATTGAAAGAGAGACACTCTGCCTGACGGGTATCTGGCTCACCACGGTGCCCTTAGCCATCCTATGACTAAGGGCATCGTGGTGCCCCAGAAACGCGTCAGGCAGAGTGTCTCTCAGTTTTACAAATGGTTTACTGACCTGCACAGTACAGCTTCATCAAATATATAGTGACCATGGCTGTGCACTGCACACCTATGTAGGATGTTGGTGTTTTCCATTATAAACAATGATGATGCAGTAATTTGGTGTTTCCTGTTATAAACAATGATGATGCAGTAATTTGATTCGGCAACCAGAGGTCATCGTTGAGTAACAAACAGAAAACTCTAGAAACAGGAAATGAAGCCTCAGAGATGTTTCCCGGGCAAATGAGGGGAAAGAGCTTGTTACTGTGCCTGGGAGAAGATCCAGAGCCTGGAGGATTCGTGTTGGACAGTGTGGTCCCTAGAAAGTGGCTCCTGTGAGTCAACTGAGAAGTGTGACCGGTCACCGACTGTGCAGTTAGTAAGGGATAGTCAGATAGAGATTAAAGTATATCTATGGGCACTCTTGTTACTAAGAATTGTATATGAACTGATAAAGTCTGTGAGGATTCCTGTGTATCAAGACTTTGACTGAACTATTGCTGGAACTGATTGGGAACTTCATCTACATCTGCATCTGAAAATTTGATAGCTGAGAGAGCTGTTTACTCTGGTGGCTGGATGTCCATGTAGCAAATTCAGTTATTTACTGTTGAAGTATATTCTATGAAAGAACACACTCTGAGCACTCAATAATAAGACAGTGCACTGTGTATATATTGTGTTTATACTGTGATGGTTTAAGTGATTTATCTGTTATATATATATTAGGGGTACCCTGTTACCAGTGACCTATTGTAATTTAGGCGAGGGGGGGTGTAAGATTGTATTCCTGAGAGAAACACGAGTCACAGGCACAGTAAAATCCCATATAGGCCTGATACGGATAAGCGAGGAGGTGGTATAGTCGTGCGGTAGTCTGATTCCTGTCTCTCTCAGGCTGCATAACTTGTTTTGTGTGGGTTGTGGCTGTTGTGGCCCGTATTGTGTTGAGAGGGGAAATTCTGCCATTCTTTTCACCAAATATAGAGAAAAGTTAGTTTACTTTCATATTGTGTTCTGAGTCGTTCATAGCAGCACCGTATTTCAATCTCGAGCAACGACCGGCGTACCGGCCGTTACACCTAAAGGTTAGACCATCAATATTAAAGTCTCGATCAACTCCTTCACTCTACCCCAGTGCTTTAAAGAAATAACCCAAATCTATCACAGCTGACAGCTTTCCCTGCTTTCTACCTCCCTTCCCTCAGTGTTACAGATACCAGCAGGAAGAGTGAATGGGTTCAACCTAGATCTCCATAACGTGCACAAAATAATAAGTTTCTCAAAAGGGGCAGAGAAAATAGTGTACGATAAGGTGGAAAGCAAATGAATGGAAATTAGTGCAGGATATGAACTATGCTGATATATCAGCTTCTGAAAACCTCAGCACCCCTGCATACACACAGACGTCACATCCAGCCTAAATTACTAGGAGAGACACTCACACTAGCAAACTGCATATGACAATGAGTGAGGGAATGGACATTGCAAACTGTTACTTATTTTAATTCCATTAACTAAATACTTAGCGCAAGTAACGTAAAATATATATTTTTTTATTTTAGGGTTTCAATATTTTTTATTAATTTTAGAATTTTTTGAGGGAAGGGGAAAAGGGTACAGAACAAAACGAAGGGATTAGGGTAGGGAAAACATAATCCCTGTAAAGACAGGGATACCCCACAAAGTGGGGAATTAGACAGGCAAACAGACGTGTTGTACAAGTAGTGTAACAAATCGCAAAGCAAATTGTATGCTATTCAACTCCAAGTACCTATGTCTGTAAGAATGTACTAATCAATTTTTGCTTTTTTTGCAAAAAACCTGTAGGAAGAAAGGATTACAATACAAATGCAAAGATCAATATACTTATAATAGCCGTCAGAAAAAAAAAACAGTATACATATTGTGTTAAGTTTTACACAATTGTGGTAGCTCAAAAAAAAAAAAAGATCAATACACGTATTATATTCCTGATACTTCAGAAAAAATTTTAAATAGCTAGGTACGTTATATATATCATACATACCGCTATACCTAAAAAAAAATCATATTAAATTGAATATAAAGAATATGAAAGCCTGTCCTGTCCGGGACATCCAGTGATGTCCCTAGGACTGAGCGGAGGCAAAAAATTGGTTCTTTCAAAAAAAAACTATATAAAAGTGGAAAATCTTTCTTTATACAATTCTATATGTATATGTATATTTTACTTGAAGAGTTGAAGAAAGAGTCCAGGTGTATGGTATCTCAGCTCGCCGGAGTTCACGTGTGGTGTGTGCAAACGCTTTCCTTTTTTGTAAAGTCTCTCTTGAAAGGTCCTTGAGGAAGATCAGATGACTGTATTTGGAAGATAGAAATCTTGGCTCTTTTGAAATACTCAGGAGCGCACTTCTTATCCAGTTGGGGTAAAAGGATACAATTATATCACTTGTTAAGCCCTGCGGCAGAGAGGGCGGCCTTCGTATCCTAAACGCTCTCTCAACCAAACATCTCTCATTAATGTCAGGGATCAAGTGAGAGATCATCGAGGATATATAATCTTTTAATTGAGAAGAGTATATTGACTCAGAAATCCCTCTGATCTTGACATTATTTTTTCTTCTAAAGTCCTCGAAGTTAGCCATATGAATTTCTAGAGAAGCAATATCTTTTTGAATCTTATCTAATGAATCTGCTAATGTAGGGGAAATATGAACATCTCTATGTTGCGTTATTTCGCATTTTTTATTATTAGAGGGGATCTTCATTTTCCGACAACAAAGAGGACCATCAGAGACTCTAGACGAGGTTGAATGGGTGTCGTCGGTCAAAATCATTAATGTATCACTAAAAAGTCTTTTTATGAAAGCCTCAGAGGCTTTGGATTTATTTAATTGCTTAAGGTCAATGTTTTTAAGAGTGGGATCACAGGATACATTACAGATGATAGCAGCATTATCTTCTTTCCCCAAAAGTTCCACTGATGTAAGAAGAGCTTTAAACATGCTAACCATAAAGGCCTCTGTTGGATATTCGTCAGATGCAGGTATCTCGTCTATCAAATTAGAAGAGGATTTTCCATGTTTCCCCTGATCCAATAAAGCTATGTCCAGTTGTTGTAAAGAATTTTCAATAGGCTCTAAGTTTCCCCGTATATCATCAACTCCCAAGTAGGAATTTGTGGATGAAGATTTATCAGAATCATCATTAAAATAATCACTTTTACTGAGTTCAAAAAAATCTGTCCCTTTAAAAATCTTCTCTGAATATACACTCTCCAGTTCTTCTGATAAATAAAGAGAGTCCTCCAATTGATCTGATCTCCCAACCAAAGATTCCGGGTGCTTTGAGGATTTACTTAGGGGTGCCCCTTTAAGTTTTACATTAGCTTGTACCATATATTCTTGGGGATCGGAAGTAGAGCCCCCCTCAACCAACAGTCCCATATGTACTCCATTCTTATCAGCAGAAGCAGCAGGTTTAGTCCCATTTAACTGCAGACCAGACTCACAAGAATTAAAGCATGTAATCAGAGACTGCTGTGATTTTTCCTTGTTATGAACATTCCCTCTATCTTCCCCTCTATTAAATTTGTTATTGCATGGCTTCTCATTACATACATAACTATTTTCCACGCGATCTGTAACTTTAGGGCTCTTATGGGAAGATTTAATAGAGGTACTCCGCTTCATAGTAGGGGATGTAGAAATGAATTGTATGAGTCTGCTTACCCCTTCAGTTGTCTGCTGAACTTTTTCAGACTTTTGTGTACTCCTTTGTCCTGCTTTCTCCTTCCCTGTTGTCATGGCTCTCCCCTCCTGCTCCCGTTCTCCAAAATGCACTCCAGGTGGCTCCCTCTCTGTCCGGAGACCTAGGGATTCCCCAGGCTGGTTCCATGTGCTTGTCACTGTCTCCTGCTCCTCCTTAGTCGCATCCTCTGTTGTAAATCCATTTTTTGTTTGTGTCCAAGGAACAAAAGCTGGCGCTTCCACTCTTAATCCTCCTGCCTGCTTGATTGTAGATCCACCAACAGGTCTTGGCTTTGTGAGAACTGCTGAGTCATCTCTGGCTCCTCTCTTCTGCCTCCCAGCACCTGGGCTCACTGCAATCTCCCGACTTTCTTTCCTAGGTCTGTCTTCAAGTACTGGAGTTGCTTTAGGGGAGGATTTCTTCCCCACAGGTGTCCCACGAATCCAAGGTGCTTTGGAAGGCTCTGACTTCACCAAGGCTTTTCTGGCTTGAGGTGCAGGTACAGCTTGTTTACCTCCGGCTGAAGTCAGGCCTCTGCCTGGTCTTCCACTGCTTTCTCGTCCCAGCATGTGATTTTTCTCAGCAATATCAGCTTCTTTCTTCTTGTAGGTGGATCCAGGCATGTTCTAAAGGTTTTAAGTCACAAAATTTTCCACCTTTAGTAGATTTAAGCCGCTTCAAATAGGGGAATTGCAGGAGCTCCTGATGAACAGGTCTGCTCCCTTCCCCTGCAAACCACGCCCCCCCATTTTTTTATTTTAAAGTTTTCCATAGTCTTTAAAGTTTTGTCTTTCTGATTGCACAACTGACCATTGCCACAATGTTATAAAAAGGAACTGTATATCTTTTTTCATGTAGTTCATTGTGCAGAAGAGATGTCTTTTATGCTTTTAGATTGGGTAAGACAAATTTTATCACATATATACTTTAGTTAGAGCCTTACATAATTCTGTGATTGACAACTTTGCAATGTCTATGTACAGTTGTTGCAATCATTTGCGTTCTCCCATGTTTCCAATAAGGGCACAAATTCTAATAAGGGGATTGTTTTTTATGTAGATATACAGGTAATTTGTCCTATTTACAGTAATTAGAAGATTTACATGTAAAATAATTACAATTGAACCCCACCCATGACCCATTCATAAATCCGATAGGTTCCTGCTAGTGAAATAAATTGATGCTTTGCCTAACACAGAGAAGACCTGTTGCTGCAGAGGTTTGTACTGAAAATGTTAAATTAAAATCCGAGCTGTTTATAAACTATTTCCTCTGTTCTCTCTTTGTAGATAGAAGGTCTCATCTTAAGCGAGAAGAATACTGCCTTGAATCCTATTGATTTTGTGATTTGTGAGCAGCTGAACATCTCCAGTGCTGTGTAATCTTCTAATTAGAACTGGAGATAGCTCTAAAACAGGTGATTTGCAGTTAGTCCAACAATAGTTGGATCATGAATTATCAATTTTAATCAATATGTGTTTTTTTTTTATGCTGTCTTGTGTCTGTATCTGCAGTCATATTCAATGATTTGGCTTCTTTATCACAATAATTGTTCTTGTAAGCAGAGGCAGAATGCCAGCCTTGTCCCGAGTTGTCCTTGCATTATCAAAATTCTGCATGTACCGCCTGAGCATTGGTGTAGCTGCTAGAATAAGAAACTTCAGCAGTACTATGGTTGTGGAGCCTTAAAAGAGAACCTGACAATGAATCCATTTTGCCCAAACGACGGCCATCAATTGCCAGATCTATCAATGCAGCCACGTATGTTTTAGTCTGAAACGTTGTGGTGTTTCAGAGAAGACATACTGTGGAAGGCCAGCCAGGGTTTGAATAGACCAGTCTAAGGCTGGTTCCTGGTAGCTTCTACCCACCCAGCTCTCCTTGACTGATCGGTCTCTCCATATGTGTGTATAGGGAAAAAACGGTCAGACATGGGAAGCTGGGCATGAATGAGTTGCCAGACTATTCATCTGTAAATAATCCCCGACAACTTTTCAAAGTTCTTTTTTGTTAAATGCTATAATAGCACAACTAGTATGTTATAACAGCGCTGCTGACCCTGCACAAGCCCCCTTCCTCCTCCCAGCAAGAACACCTGCATGTTCCCTTTACCGCCTACATTCATTCGGAGTCTATTTTCTCCCAGGGCCTATGCACGGCATGCAAGTCACCTGGGAGTGTGCTTAGGGTGCACATGGGGGTGCTCCCTGCCTCTTAAAGGGAAACACACACTTATGAAAATATCTCAAGCCAATAGCTGGAAGGCCTCTGATATTTCAAGCACCCTTCCCTATTGGGAGGTGCCTTAGCAACTTTTGTAATTAGCTACCTAGTTGTAAGGTCCCTGTACTTGTGCTCCCTAAACTTGATCTATCCTGCCTGCCCAGTCTCAATCTAATCCTGTCTGTCCTGCCTGCACCTAATCCTGCCTACCCTGTCTCAACTTGATTCTGTCGACCCTGCTTTAACCTCTAACAAGTCCAGATCCTGATCTGATTTGTTCACACCTATACTGCTGCCCTCACCAGTCCAGTCTGAACCTGCACCTGTGATCCTTTATGCAAGTCCAATCTGTGTTCATGAACAAATCTTTTCTGTTTCCAATCCATTACCTGTTCTGTCTACCAACCGCAGATCCACCTGTTTATCAGTTCCTGGCAGGTCCTCCTTCCCTGCCCCTTTGGGGGTCAGCTGCCTCGATTCTGGGGTCTTTGTTGGAGTAGCATCTGAATCCACTTGGGTTCAAGTTTAACCACACCATCAGGGGATCTAATGAAGAACCAGGTGGACTGTGGCACAGTGGTTCCACAACCATGTGTGTAACACGGTATCTGATTCATGCTGCTGTTGGTGGACATCCTGATTCTACTGCCAGGTTATTTTAAAGGGGTTTTAACTGTATGAAGGTCCTTTGCACTGCTGCTGTGTCCCACACGCGTCTCACAGCCTCCTCTTTCAGCTGTGGTCACTGATTGGCTTCTTTAGTGACATTCTAAACAAGGCCAAAGAGAAAGAAATGCCAGGCTGTCTCTTGTGAGAGATCGCAGAACTGTTGACTGAATTCCTTGTGGTTGAACTGTTAAAGTGATTGTTCCTCAATTGCATGCAACCATCATGCTGTGTCTCTCCTAAGTAAAATTGTAGGCTTCAGAGAGGCACAGGACTTGTCTCTGTTACTTCTTGTTAGAAGTCATTACCTCTGCCACACCCCACCATATAATCATTCCCACTGCCTTTGACCTCTACCACAAACCCCAGCACAGCTTTCGGCCAAAAGAATCTCCTGAGAAAATTTTGCGGAGAAATTAATGTTGGGTCCTGGATTAGAGGCTGCTTCATGGGTGAGTAATATCCAATGTAGGCTAGTTTCTGAGGTACTCAATTGTACCCCACATGGGCTACATATGTGGGCTTTTGTGTTGGTGTAGCTCTCCTGAAGGCCCAGTTGCCACAGAGGTACTGCACCTCATCCAGAGGTGTGGTATCCCACTCTCAGGTAAGGAGGGAGCACTACCCAAGACTCTAACACTCGCACCAACACACACCAGTTCAGTCAGGGCATCTGGGTGTACCCTTAGGGAGGATGGCTTCATCCCGGCTGGCTAGGAAAGGGTGTTGGGGAGTGAGTGGAAAAAAGGGGAGGAGCTTGGAACATGAGAGTGAGTGAGCAGTGACAGTTGGTGGGAGGAGTTTGTGCTGAGGTAAGAAGACTGTTCTAGAAAAGAGTCAGTCAGTCGAATAGGAGTGAGAGAAGGAGTGAGGGCTGACAGAGTCGGAGGAGAGTTGGTGAGGAGACAGAGAAGGATAAGGAAGGCAGAAGGAAGAGCTGAGAGAGAGTTGGGCCCGTATCCAGAAGTGGAGGGACCAGGTCATGGCGGGGTACCGACCCCCCGAGCCCAGTGGAGAAATCACCAGACTCAGCTGGCAAGCCGGAGGCTGAGGTAACTGTAAACCACCTCGGCTGCAACCACATCCATTCCCTAAAAAGGCAGCCAAATAGGAGTAAGGGGATCCTGAGAACGTCGCCCGACAATGTCCGCAGCTGTTGGCTTGGGGACACTGGTTGTGAAGGTGCTGAGCAGGAGAAGTGACAATCAGTGCAATGAGATGGCCAGGAAAGACACACAGAAAGGTGTCCTGGTAAAGTGCTTCCCAATCTACCTGGGAGTTTGCTGAACCCCTCACCTGGAGGACATGTCACCAAGTGGGCACCTGTGCATGCCATAACAGTGAGTAAACCTTTGAAACTGCACCCTGCTGTGTCCTTTGTCATTTGCGTCTCACCTGCCCTGCACCGCACGCACCACTACAGCTACCATGTTTTCAATTAACATCCTAACTGCCCTGGGACAAAGCTCTGCCTGTGGAGAGCTATAGCAACTCTGCTGCATTACCATCAATCCCAGAGGATCTGCTTTGCAGCGCTGGTCACCTCTAACCAGAAACCACACAGGTGGCATCACGACTAAACCCCCTACAAACTACCCCATCCTCAACATCTTTTATCTACCCCATCATAATTCTTTTATTAATTTTACTGAACGCCTAGAGCCACGAACCGGGTCACTGCTACCGTGACATCCCCTTTAAGAACTGACTGGCCCCCTACCGAGTAACCTAAGGCCTTGTGGGGCGCTCCATTGGACTAATATAATCTGTATGACTGATTTTTGTATTTGATTTGTTTAGACTTGTACATTTTTATTATACTGTATATAGCAATAAAAGTGATTTGGGTTTCAGGAGTTATGCAGATGATGCATGATAGGGATATGAGTAGAGAGCTCTGTGAATTATAAGAGTGTTAATTGATTATACAGTGCCTTGTGAGTGTAACATAAAAAAAATGTAGAAAAGGTCACAGGGTATGAATACATTTTTAAAGCAGTGTAAGAGGTGATCAAATTCATTTGAAGCCAATTGAATTTGATCTGAATTTCACCAGAATGGTTTTTTTTTTCAATTGTTTCTGAATTTTACTGTCCATGCATATGCAGTGACAGTGACACAGTCGCAACACATGCAGCTGCGGCGGCGATCAGCTGTTCAGCCACCGCAATTCAGGAAGCTGGGTTCCCTCTATAGCTTATTTGGCAAGCGCTATAGCTTGCCGAATAAGTGGGGAACCAAAGATATTCGCTCAACTATGCTAGTGGCGTTTCACATATCAAAGATTTCAATGCTCACGATGTAATACTTCATCTGTCCTGTGGTGGCACTGCAGAGAATCTGAACTCATGCTGTTCATTTGCTTTGCACATGTGATCGCTGATCACTTGTGTTCAGATTAACAAACAATTGTAAAAAAAAAACGTAAATCATAGATGAAAAGAATTATCTGGAAACAGCAGTGGAAAAAAGAGAGACAGTAAACTACGGCACCATACAAAGTGAAGCCGTTAATTTTATAGGGTCTCCTAAAAGTCCACAGTCCTCATAGAGCAAAAATAAATCACTAGCATGCATTTCACCGTAAAGCAGTTACTGTGGAAATAAGGCACCTATTGTATTTAGGAATGCCGATAAGCCAAACTGCTTTATCGCATGGAGTCTCAAATTGGCTATTTTGACATAACACCTAAAGATTGCAAATCATCATCTAAAAAGTCTGACAATCCAAGCAAAACCACCTTGTGCACAAGGACAGATGTTAGCTGCTGCTAAAGAGACAAAAAGTCAGCATTTAAAAAATGTCCAAAAAGCTGAAAAGAAAATTTCCGCGGCACGAATGTCGCTATGCATCATTTATTAAGAAAATGAATATCTTATAAGGTAATGCAAGTGGATGAGATGAGTTTTTTTGCAGTCAGCACTGTGCAACGTTGTTGGATGTGTGCAGATGGATTTATCACTATATGACGGTATGCCTTTACAATCTTATACTCGAGATGGGATCAGTACAGCTAAAGACAGATAAAAACGGGGGTAGCCTCAACCGTGCTGAAGCCGTAATGATAGCAAGATCTTCTTTTTAAGTTCTGAACACCGGGAGTCGAATGTCAGCCTTGGGACTCGTAACAGAGGTTCATCCATGTTCTCTTACTTATTTTCACTTATCAAGCAAATGAAGATATTATTCTTCTGACATTCAATGTCATGGCGCCATTACTCCAGAGTCTTGTATCTATAAATATATATAAATATCTAACACATTAAGTCCTCGAGGAAATAACAATGAAAAATGGAGATGGTGCGTTCAATATGCCATGTGTTTTTTTTATCAAAGATAAACCTTGAAGATTATGTTTAATACATCTGTCCTCATCGGTAATGTACTGATCAACAGACAAGAATTATAAATCAACCTTGGCCTTTCCCATTCTGTGGATACAGCTCCGACAATCCTTCTGTTGAGTTTTCCTATTAAAGACTGAGAAGATGTATGTGATATATTTATCTTTTGCAAAAGCATCTGATGCAGAACCCCAGCCTTGTACTGAAGCTACAGATGTGGGGACTGGAGGACAACATTTGTGCATGAGTAAAGAATTGGATAAAGGGCAGAAATTCAAGAGTTGCATGAAGTGCATACTGGAAATGTGCTATAATCAGCCATGTGGGCTGTAATTAGGGCAGCACGGTGGCTCAGTAGTTAGCTCTGTAGCCTGCATGCTGAGAAGTAAGGAAAAAAGAAAGTCCCAGCACTTATAATGCTTGCAGAATTATTATAAAGATAAAGACGAACTACTCACGGAAAAAAAGTAGATGGCCAGTTCCGGAATATGATACTGTTCCCGGACATGTTGGACTGGTACACATGTGGTCAAAATTGTTGGTACCCCTCCTTTAATGACAGAAAAACCCACAATGGTCACAGAAATAACTTGAATCGGACAAAAGTAATAATAAATCAAAAATCTATGTCAATGAACAAATGAAAGTCAGACATTGCTTTTCAACCATGATTCCACAGAATCAAAAAAAAAACAAACTCTTGAAATAGGCCTGGACAGAAGTGATGGTACCCCTGAAAATAATGTGACAAAAGGGATAAGGTGTGTCCACTAATTAGCATCACAGGTGTCTACAATCTTGGAACCAGTGAGTGGCCTGTATAGAGGCTACAGATACTCACTGTGCTGTTTGGCGACATGGTGTGTATCACACTCAACATGGACCAGAGGAAGCGAAGGAAAGAGTTGTCTCAGGAGATAAGAAAGAAAATTATAGACAAACATGCTAAAGGTAAAAGTTATAAGCCCATCTCCAAGCAGCTTGATGTTCCTGTGACTGCAGTTGCACATCTTATTCAGAAATTTAAGCTTCATGGGACTGTAGCCAACTTCCCTGGCGTGGCCGCAGGAGGAAAATTGATGACAAATCAAAGAGACGGATAATATGAATGGTAACAAAAGAGCCCAGAAAAAATTCTAAACTGATTAAAGGTGAACTTCAAACTCAAGGAACATCAGTGTCGGATCACACCATCCGTCGTTATATCAGCCCAAGTGGACTTCATGGGAGATGACAAAGGAGGACACCATTGTTTGAAAAAATCATAAAAAAGCCAGACTGTAATTTGCCAAACTACATATTGACAAGCCACAAACCTTCTAGGAGAATGTCCTATGGACAGATGAGACAAAAATGGAACTTTTTTGGCAAGGCACACCAGTTCTTTGTTCACAGATGGAAAAATGAAGCACATCAAGGAAAGAACACTGTCCCTACTGTGAAACATGGAGGAGGCTCTGTTATGCTCTATGGCTGCTTTGCTGCATCTGGCACAGGGTGTCTAGAATCTGTGCAAGGTACAATGAAATCTCAAGAGTATCAGGGATTCTAGAAAGAAATGTGCTGTCCAGTCTCATAAAGCTTGGTCTCAGTCGCAGGTCATGGGTCTTGCAAGAGGATAATGACCAAAACACACAGCTAAAAACACCCAAGAATGGCTAAGAGGAATACATTGGACTATTCTGAAGTGGCCTTCTGTGAGCCCTGACCTAAATCCTGTTGAGCATCTTTGGAAAGAGCTGAAGCATGCAGTCTGGAAAAGGCAACCTTCAAACACGAGACATCTGAAGCAGTTTGCTCTTGAGGAGTGGGCCAAAATACCCGTCGAGAGGTGCAGAAGACTCACTGCTAGGGATGGGCGAATCCTGAAATATTCGGAATCGCTAGGCTGTAACGAGTCCGACTTGGAAACTCGCTATTCGTTGCAAGTCTAGCGAGTCCAATGTTAATGAATGGGGATGCGAGTTTTGCAGCGATTCCTGTGCTGGGGAGGAGGAGAATGGGGATGCAGAGTTCTTAGTGATTTTGTGTCAGCAGCTGGACACAAAATCGCTAAGAAACTAGGATTGCTTGTTATTAAACTGTGAAAAAACTAGCTAGAGTTCTCTCTGTTTTGCGATTCCTGTGCAGGGGAGGAGGAGAATGGGGATGCGAGTTTGCAAGCGAGTCCTGTGCTGGAGGGGGGAGAGAGAGAGAGTGAGAGAGAGAGAGAGAGAACTCCTAGCTAGTTTCTTAGCGATTTTGTGTCCAGCTGCTGACACAAAATCGCTAAGAAACTCTGCAAAAACTAGGATTGCCATTCATTTGCATTGGACTCGTTACTGTGCGAGTAATCGCTTGGAAACTCGCAGAGTACCGACTCCTGTGAGTCCCCTACTACTCGCAGAGTAACGAGTCCTAACGAGTAGATTCGCCCATCCCTACTCACTGCCAGTTTCAGGAATCGTGTGATTGCAGTGATTGCCTCAAAAGTTTTTGCAACAAAATATTAAGTTAAGGGTACCATCATTACTGTCCAGGCCTATTTCATGAGTTTTATTTTTTTTTTATTCTGTGGAAGCATGGTTGAAAAGCAATGTCTGACTTTCATTTGTTCATTTTCATAGATTTTTAATTTATTATTACTTTTGTAAGATTCAAGTTATTTCTGTCACCATTGTGGGTTTTTCTGTCATCAAACGACGGGTGCCAACAATTCTGACCACATGTTTATGTGTTCCAAAACAGTTTTTTCCTTGTTATGGGGACTGAGAACAGCAAAATCATAATTTCCTTCAGGTTTTGTTCTAACTGTTTGCAGACTACTCAATGACTTAAAACATCAGGCATGTTGCATAAACCCTGCAATTACATTGTAGAGTCATCACCTGCACAGAGATCATGTATCTGAAGGAACGGGGCATTATCTGTCAGACACAGCCACACTCCCCATAAAGAAGGCAGAGATAGTTTATTGACATCTCTGTCTTCATGATTGTTGTGAACACATCACTGAACGAGTGCTATGTATGCAGTTCAGGAGGCAGAAACAATGCTTCCTCCTTCTCCTCCCAGCGATCATGTGCAGACGGCATTAGATTCTCTCATTCAACACAATGGGGACGATTATGCAAATCACACTCTGATCTGAGCTTAATCAGAGTGTGATCATAGTGTGGTCTGATTCTTTCGGATGAGGAGAAGATGGAGAAAACAATGTTTACAAATTCTGCATTCCGTGAGGCCACAGAAATAGGATTGCACTCAGATGTCATCCAGGTGCAGTCTGCTGGTTTCCACCAACTCATTGTCTTGATTGTCCGAGGGCGATCCAAATATTGGATCAAACTGGGGCATGCAGTGATTTTTTTTCTTGGCCAGACACTGTCCAAAATGTACACGTCCTCAAAGACTAACAGTGGTCCGAATGTAATCTGATGTTTTGTTGGATCGCACTTTAACCGAAAATACACTCTTCTGCACCTACCCTAAGGCTGAGTGCAGACGTACTTTTTGGCCCTGCGGATTTTTCCGCGCAGAAAGGAAGAAATCCGCAGGTTAAATGACCTGCATATTTCCTGCGGATTTCTTCCATTTTTCATGCGGTTTTCTTGCGGTTTTTGTGCGGTTTTCCCCCTGCGGATTTGGTGACAGGGGAGATGGAAAATCGCACAAAAGAAGTAACATGCTGCGGATTTTGTACGGCGGGAAAACCGCGTGGAAAAATCCGCAGCGTCTGCACAGCGTTTTTTTTTTTCCATTCATTTTAAGGCTACTGTACATCACAATGCGGATATGCAGCGTTTCTGCGCGGTACAATCCGCTGCGGAACCGCTGCAAATCTGCATCGTGTGCACACAGCCTTAAAGATATATATGTAAATATGCAATGACCCTCAAAGATTTTTTTTATGACTTTATGGCAAGCACAGTGTAAAAAGAAATGTAAAATAAAAAAAAAATTAAATAATTAAATAAAAACCCATGGTCATCAATGGGTTAAACACATTTGTTCAATGGCAAATGAGGGATTATTTATTTATTTTTTTTTTTTTTAATGGCCTGAATTTTACTATTAAATTTCACATTTTCTTTTTAGATTGAATGTTAATTCTTCTAAATTGCGAAACGAAATCCAGTCAGAACATTTTTAACGGAAGAGTATGATCTGCAGCAAAGAACCGATCCAGTACAATCCTGGCATCACCCTCTAGTCTTATGGGGATATAGCTTAATGCATTGGCAGGAGCAGCTTATCAAATTTTGCATTGATCAGACAGCAAAAGTCAATTCAGTGTGCTCCATCTAGGCTGTGTTAGCTAACAATTTCCTCTGTTTGCTGATGGTTATCTGCTTCATTGCACACACACTCCACTTCAACAGTTTTTCTTCCTAAGTAAGTCAATATACTACCTTGCGTGCAAAGAAAAGGGCTTGTGCTCACTGAGCGGCCAGAGATCTGTAGTTTTCATTTCATCTACTCTTTCTGATGTCCCAGAGGTCATTTTAAAGACGTAGTTGTTACAACCAGATCTTGTAAATGTGAACTGAAACCAATAGATATATATGAATTAATAATATTTATTACAGAGGATTATCGGGAGAAGAACTGATAAAATGAAGCTTGTTACACACACATATATATATATATATATAATATAATTAAAAATGTTCTGACTGGTCTTCTTAGGGGATTTGTGAGCACTGCTTCCTTAGTTAAATGGGTAAGTGTCCTTAATTGGCTTGTTTAATCCCTTTGCACTATGCACTATGCACTTTATGTTCGCCCCACCAGGGTTACCGCTTGCACCCTGGTTTTATTATATGGGTGACTGGGCCAGTATACACATAACTCCAGGCCTTTGGCACTAACCTTCCCATGACAAATCTCCTATGATTACTTGCGTGGAATTTTTCCTTGTTGTTTGTACTATGTTGTATATTGTTTCAATTCATTAATAAAAATCTTACCTTTTATATATTACTGAAGTCAGCACTCCATTTTTCTCATGTTTATTCTATATTGCGGAGTTTCTTCTCTTGATAGTTTTTTTCAAGTGTTTTTTATACAGCTATGAGAGTTGTTGTGATGTTTATAGCTGTGGTTGTCTTTGAGTATCAGCTAATATTTACAGTATCTAGCCTGTCATTTCCCACGTATATGCTCCCGCTCTACCAAGCGTAGTAACCAAGTGTAGTTCTAATAATATGACCCCCCCATAATAAACAATTCCCTTCCAATGCTTTTCTCTCTCAATAATGAGATTTTATTAATTGATTAAGCCAATGTAGTGTATGGTATCTCCTGGCAAACAATATGTCATTGGTGTGATATCCAGTGCTCATTGTCGCCAGTTATTAGCCAGCTGTATGTTAGAATTTGTTGCTCACACAATTTCCATTTGACCATCCTTTTATCAGAAGGGACACACCCTGATCAGAGGCACAATCCCTGGGCCGGATCAATTATTTGAACTCAGTCAATGACCATCTCCATGGAGATCGTGAAGCCACATATGTCAGACTTCCGCTCTATGGGCAAGTGAATATGTCTCCCTAATAACAGGGATGTCAGAGCACCTGTAGTGGAGGTCAGGACTGTAGATTGCCTCACAATGAAGATGCAGATCTATTAAGTCATGCTTCTACTTGAGTGGATACCAGTAAACATTCCCAAATGAGGTAGCATATAGTGGCAACATTCTTGGTGTCCAAGTGACCCAAATCTTGTTCTCACTCCAGAGAGGGGGCACAGTGTATATTAATCCAGAGAGCAGCTCCAAAAGTTGACAGAGACATTGTGCCATAGTTTCCCAAGGGATAAGGCATTGTCTAAGGATGAATGAACGTGCTCAGTAATACTCGACTATCATTCACGTATCTGTGTGCTCAGACGTGAGCATTGTTTGGCGAACATTAGCCGGTGCTCAAATTTGAAACACGAATACATGCCCCACATGTTTAATGCCTGTTACACAGCCAATAAGCATGTAGGAATTGCATGTGAGTCATTGTAATTCTGAAGCCATCTTGGTAGTGGCATTACTGTGATTGGCTCACCATATGACATCATTAAGGGTTACCAAAGGACAGGCACTGCCACACTCAGCACACTAAAGCCATTGCACAGCTCAGGGACAGTTCTTATCGGAGGGAGTGAGTGCTTGTCCAGTGCTGTGTGTGAACAGTTGAACGAATCAGAGTCCTCCAGTGTTAATGGTGCTGATTCTAAACCATCATACTAACAGCACTTGTAAGGGATAAATCTGTGTTTTGCTGTTTGTATCAAATGCATACTGCATTTAGCCTAGGGAGGGGCAGTTGCAGGATCAGGGAGAGTGGCACAATACAGTCTCTCAACAGGGCTTAGGGTTTGGAGTTTGTTGCTAAATATATAAGGGGGTGGAAAAATTAACTATTAACATTTCTGTGATATATAAGAGTCCAAAAAAGCACGGAAAAAAATAATGGTTCAATTACTCACCCATAGGGTATTATATGCTCTGTGGTATATTTTGGTGGTATATAACATTCCAAAAAAGCGTTGACAAATTTTTGTTGATTCAATTATTCACCCATAGAGTAATGCATGCTTTGTGTTACATTTGAGTGGTATGTAACACTCAAAAAAAGCACTTCAATTTTTTTATGGATTCAATTACTTATCCATCCAGTATTATATGCTTTGTGATAAATTTATGTGTTAAATAATTCTCCAAAAAAGAGTGGAAAAATGTTATGGATTCGATTACTCATCCTTACAGTATTATGTGCCTTGTGGTACTTTTTGGTGGTATATAAAACTACAAAGAAGAGTTGTAAATTATTTTTGGATTCAATTACTCATCCACAGATTATTACATGCTTTGTGGTACATTTTGGTGGTTTATAACGCTTAAAAAAAAGGCTGGCATTTTTTATGGGGTCAATTGGTCACATGCTTTCTGTTAATATTCAGTAATACATATCAATCCAAAAAAAGTTGAAAAATGCATCTGGATTCAATTACTCATCCATAGAGTATTATGTGCTTTTCGTGTCATTATGGTGGTATGTAACATTCCATAAAAGCATTGAAAAATTTGTCAGGATTTAAATAATCATCCATAAAGTATCAGGTGCTTTCTGCTACATTTTGGTGGTATGTAACACTCCAAAAAAGCATTGAAAAATTTGTCTGAATTCAATTAATTATCCATACACTATTACATGCTTTGTGTTTAATTTCAAAGGAATATAACATTCAGAAAAAGTTCCCAAATTTTTTAATAATTCAATTAGTCATGCACACAGTTTATTGCAATTCTTGTTACATTATTAAGGTATATAAAACTCAAAAAAAGTTCAAAAATTTTTTATCGCTTCATTCATGCAGTTTTTGCCACATTGCAGTGGTACATAAAACGTAAAAAAAATCCCCAAATTTTTGATGGATTCAATTAGTTATCCATGCAGCTTAACATGCTTTGTGTAAAATTATGGTGGGTTCAAATTTTCGAAAATCACTTGGCCTGGTTCAGTGCACAAAATAATTTTGTTAAAAAAAATTGACTATTGGCATATATACTATAAAACTTGGTTTATGTGAAATGTCATTGGTTTGAAATAAAAACCAAAATTGGCTTATATGGTAATATTTCCCCATTACATTACAAAAAAGTTTAAAAAAAATAGCTGGATTACAGTTCTCACCCATACACTATTCCGTGGTCTGGGGTACACTTTTGTGATTTATAAAACTGAAAAAAGCTTCAGAACAGTTTCACATGTTCTGTAGTATATTTTTGTGATATCTAAAATTCCAAAAAAGACTTAAACAAATTGGCTGGATTACAGTTCTTGTCCATACATTATTCCATGGTCTGTGATACATTTCTGTGATATATAAAACTCTCACAAAGCATTAAAAAAATTAGCTGGATTACATTTCTCACCCATACAATATTCTGTCAACTGGGGTACATTTCTGATATATAACTTAAAATCGTTAAAATAATTGGCTGGATTACAGTTCTCACCCATACACTCAGTCGTGGTCTGTGAAACATTTCTATGAGCTATCATACAGAAAAAAAAGCTTAAAATTTTTATGCAATTTTAAATTTCTCAGCCCCACAATATTCAAAGTCTTGGGTACATTTCTGTGATACACATAACACTACAAAAAAGTGTTTAAAAATTTTGTTGGGTTAAATATCTCAACCATACAGTATTACATGCTTTGTAGTACATTTCTGTGGCATTTAAAACTCAAAAAAAGCTTTGAAACATATTTTCTGGATCACTGAGCACGTAATACTGTAAGGATGAGTAATTGAATCAAGAAAAATCAGAACCAGCCCGGGAGGTGAGTATAGGCTTTATTATTTTATCAGGCTGAACATTTAGTTTAAGAAGAGGTTGTTCTAGTAGTGGACAACCCTTTTATTAGCTGCTGCCGTTAAAAAACGCGTTGCACACGGATGACAAGTGAGAAAAAAATCATCCCACTGTTCTCCATAAACTATGAGCAATTTTTTTATACAGTCGTGGGAACCTACCCTAACACCGCTGTATAAGTTTTAAGGTTATGATCTGGTGTCTACAGTAATGCAAATCTCTACAACCGCTTTTGCAGTACCTAAAGCGAGATAGCTGCCTCCATAACCATGCAAAATGCAATATAAAAATATACCATCAGAAAATGAAACTAATACAAATATTATGCATATGCTTTTAATGTATGATTGTGATATAGCTTATAAGCTGAGCCAAAATAGACAAACCTTATGATACGATAAATCTAAAAGTATAAAAACTGCAATAATTTATAGAGTTCTGCTCTAAATATGTTGTGGTTTCCCGGCACAACTTAGATCATATAAATATTCTGAAAATTGCTGTGCTAGAGGTCACCTCCATATGCTCAGTGTCATAAAACAGCAAGAAACAATAGTCTGTGAAGGTACTCATTGATATTGCACAGCATACCACCAGCACTATAAAATCTCTGCCTATTTTTAATCAAGATTTTGACTTGAAAGTCCTTAGGGCATGCATCTAGAGTTACACTTTTTTTCCTAAACAAAAATGGACCTCTGCTGTGCGCACTGATACCACAGCCTTTTATCTCTTCTGGTTAAACTCCTACTGATAGAAGTTATTTCCTCACTTTAAAACTTAGAATAAAGTTGTATGTGGAGGACACCCTCCAGGCTTTATTTCCAATGTGGTCTGCGAGGTGCGAATAGACCTAAAGTTAACGCACACTGTATTTCTGATCTCCAGATGTGCAGCTATCATGAATCCAATGTTGGCTTTATAATAAACACCACAGATCAGATTTCCTCTATAACTGTAAATATTATTGGGACACATAATAAAAGGCACTATGTGAAAGCATTAGGCAGTTGTGGAAAAATTGCTACAATGAAGTAAGCATCCAAAAAAAGAAGTGCTATTAGTTTTTTTGTAATCAGTTAAAAACTGAAAAATGCCAGAACAAAAGAAAAATCTCAAACAATATTTGGTGTGACCGACCTTTACCTTCAAAACTGCATCAATTCTTCTATGTACTTGTACAAAGTTTTTGAAGTAATTCAGCAGAGAGGTTATTCCAAACATCTTGGAGAACCAACCACAGATCTTGGCTGGATGTCAGTTTGCAGAAATCCTTCTGTATCTTCATGTTATCTCAGGCAGACTGGATGATGTTGAGATCAGAGTTCTGTTGAGCCATAGGATCATGTTATGAATGAGTCACCGGAGGAGGAAAAAACAAAAATACAAGCTAAGTCCAGAAAACCGGAGAGGTTGGTAGCTAGCGGATTGCAGACCCCTGATCCTATTCACAACAACTAACAGTAGCCGTGGCGCATTCCTACTGTGGTCCTAGATGCCTCGTCACAGCTGGAGAACTAAATAAGCCTAAAGAAAGAAAGGGGAAATCTAAACTGCCCCAGAGCAGACCCCAAAGCAATAGACAGCCCCCAACATGTATTGACGGTGAAAACAGATGAAAACACAAACACAGACAGAAAGACAGGCAGAGCAAACGATGGGGCCCAACTAACTAAATAGGAAAGGACAGAAAAGATGCTGGCTGCAATCCGCAAAAACTCTACCAAAAATGTCCCAACACGTCTGATAGGAAAAACGGCCCTGAAGTCAATAGACTTCAAAATTCCTATATCAGCACTCCAATATATTCTGAAGACAGAGCAAAAGAGAATTAACCAATCAGGGACAAAAATGGAAATTCAGCAAAGCCCCAGCCGGAGCTGGCTGAACACAAAACTAAGCAAATCAGACAAAATCTCATGGACCAGTAACAAAGCAAAAACTTAGCTTTAGAAGACAGGAACTGAACTGGAGGCCAGAGCTCAGAGCAGAGAAATCACCAGCAACTCTACAGGGCGTCAGCTGCCTTATATCCACTCAGAGATTCCGGATGTCCAATCGCAATCCACCTGTTCAGGTGACAGGTCTCTCCCATCCAAATCAGCCTCACCACCTCCCTTCACCAGCAGAGGGAGTTCATCAGACATCAAAGGTGAACGAGAAAATGAGCTCATAGCAGGATCACTTACAGAATTCCTTGTATTCTTCATTATTGAGAACACCAGAAATCCCCAACTCCATTTGCTGAAAGGCAGCCCAAAACCTTCAAAGACCCTCCATCATGCTTCTCTGGTGCCTGCAGACACTCATTATTGTGCCACTCTCCTGCCCTTCAGCAAAAAGACTGCCTTATGTTTAAGGCAAATATTTCCCATTTTGACTCATCAGTTTAGAGCATCTGATAGCTTTCTGTACCCTGCTGTTTGAAGGTATTTTGATTTAGATTTCTCTTTTGCTCAATTACTTTGCATTTTGTTAATTGATACAAAATAAACTATTAACAATTTTTCCCACAGCTGCACAGTACTGTGCATCTGATAATTCCCCCATATGTCATAATGCTCTTTTCAGCTTATTTTCATACCACTACTTCAATAATCTTCTAAGTGCAAGACCACTCCTTCTAATGACTTCTTCGTGCCAGACTACTCCTCATTTAGCTTTTCTATACATGAGAAAACACAACTTTATCAAGCATTGCCCTTAAAACACACTCAGAGGTGTCTCATAAAGCCAAATCAGATCTCATACTTTGCACTGACGAGGAGCAACAGCCCGAAACATGTGTCTGCAAATTGAGATGCTGGTTTGGTTTCTACCCTTAGTCAGGTAGGAAAGCTCATTAAAGGGTCAAGATTGACCTTTAAGATGGCTACTTTCAATAGGTGGTACTAGAGTTCAAATGCTTTTTCTCTCTGAAGACACAATTTTCATATCCAGAAAATAAAGAATTAATTCGCTCACCTAATGGGAAGTTTCCAACCAGTTATGCCATCTGAAAGCCTAAAATCATCTGTCTTCTTTTGGAGGAGCCCCTGATTTGTCTCTTTTTCCCTATATGGAATTATTGCGTTTAAGAAGTCCTTTAAGCCCTCTGACGTGTTGCAAGGCTTGTTGAAGGATTGGTTATTAACATATAAGGTATTGTACCTTCCTCCAATAGTTAGCATTAGAAAGACAGCACTTTTTCTCCTTGATGAGACTTAATTTACATACACAAAATTTGCATAAATCAATGTGTGCAGTGTAGCTGTGATGCTGCTCTTGAGTGATGTCTCCTGATTGGTAGTAACAAATGTTACACATGAGGGGATGAGCTGTGAAACATTCAGGTGCAGAGAGCCTTGGACACGTCAAAGTAAGAGAGCGTCCAATGGACACTTGTGGTTCAGAAGTGAGTTAGATGGAAACTCCTATTTCTTTGCCATACAACTAGTATGATCATCCATCTATGGACTGCTTTAACCTTTAACTATACACTCCTGTCGGCAATATTGAGGGGTCAAAAGTGTTAACAGAGTTCCTTTAAATTTGAGAATTAATTGGAACTCTTTTCAAGAATCTACACCACATTTTCAATGCTGCCCTTTGTAATAAAATATACTGCTGTACTCTGGGCAATTTTAGGTTTTTTTTTATTTATTGAATTCGATTTGGGAGGGAAACTTCTTTTCTTTTGACAATACCCTTTAACTTCACTACAATGTTGGATATTTCATCTTCTCCACTTTGTCAAGGAAGATGCTCCCTGCTATTTTCCAATCTGAAAATTTAGCTACTAATATATCTCACCGGAGAATACTTTTTTAGATATCATACTTTGGTTATTGTTCCTGCTTCTGTCTAAATCTGTCCAATTTAAATAAAATTGTTTTGTTGCCGTATCAGTCACAGACTCCAACCTATACACTGTATCATCGGAAAGACTTAAGTTCCCTACACCTATACATGCAACGCAAATAAAAAATGCCAAGAAATTAGTTGTGTTGGTTTCATGTTTTGTTTAATGGAATCCAATGGAGATAAATTAACATATATAGAATAGCTGCAGGTAGACTCTCAGCGGTGACGCCTTTTTATGTGCCGGAACAGAAGTCTGAACGGCGTATCTTTATTATCGGAAGAACATTCTGGGGTCTTTGCAGCATAGAGAATGTGCCTCTTAGGGTTCAGCTTAGAAATGTACAGGTGACCATGAATTTAATTTTAATGCATTATTCCCCATAAGCCTCTCAGCGGTTAAAGAAGTTACTTGGCATCAAAGACTAGTCCTCTGTGCGAGTCCGGGGGAAGTTGTTTCTTTCCTTCAGGCATAGTTAACATTGTATTTGCTCACATTCTGAATTTTTAAAGGAAAACACCAGTCACCTTTTATTTTTATTTTTTTATTCTATTCTATGTTTAATGTCTTTCTCTTCATTTTTGACACATCTCAGTTCCCCGATGGTGAGATACAGTGTGAGTTTTTACTTTGTTGGTCAAATTGTTTTCAGATCTTGACAACTAAAAGAAAAATTGTTGGTTTCTTTATGGTTTCTGCTTTTATTTTTACTAAGTGTTCTAGTTTATCCCTTTTTCCTCATTTTTAATAAATTCTATTTTACATTAGTTTTATTTTTTTACAGAAATAGCGCAAACTGTGACTGTCATAAGGTACGGACCAAAGGTGAGGCTTATATTAGGAAAGCACGGGAGAAGACTTTAATGGACGTTGGCAATATAAAAAAAAAATAGTCAGTTCACCCATAATAAGATCCGAAACATGGAGACTGCCAGTGCAGCAAAGAAAACAATGAAACATGAGATTTTATGTATTAAAAGGAATCTGTCACCTATTTTTTTGCCTATAAGCTGCCATCAGGGGCTTATCTACAGCATTTTTCGGCAGGGAATTTGGCAATATAGACACAACTGCTGGTGGTTCTGTGGGTTGGGGGACCTGACAGCAGTACATATTTGCCGTACAAATAAGTGAGGGGGAGGTGTGTGTTTATATGTAAAATCAAAAAAACAGCAATAATTCCAGCGGATGCTTCCTACTTGGCCATAAAATCCATTTTATTTTTATCTATTAAAATAGTTCCATGTGGCAGAAACCCAAATATATACAGGGGGTCAGAAGAAAAAAAAGGGGCACACTGCTGCTTTATGCGTGCAGACTACGCGTTTCGACCTTACTAGGTCTTCTTCTAGAAGAAGACCTAGAAGAAGACCTAGTAAGGTCGAAACGCGTAGTCTGCACGCATAAAGCAGCAGTGTGCCCCTTTTTTTTCTTCTGACCCCCTGTATATATTTGGGTTTCTGCCACATGGAACTATTTTAAAAGATAAAAATAAAATGGATTTTATGGCCAAGTAGGAAGCATCCTCTGGAATTATTGCTGTTTTTTTGTTTCTATTGCAACATGGGTGTGCCTCTCCCATTACAACTCCGTGCGGCTTCCTGGCAGTGAGCAGAACCACTAAGGACGTCTAACTGGGTGAGCTGGCTATAATTTTTCTTGTTTGTATATGTAAAATCATCCTTAAAACCCATCCTGCGTGATAATATATATGAATCTAATGAAAACGTAGAGTCCCTGTGGGTAGAAATGAAGGGAGGGGGGAAAAATAATAAATTACTGATAGGTAGAGTTGAGCGAAACGGGTCGAAAAATTTCAAAAGTCGACGACTTTTGGCAAAGTTGGGTTTCATGAAACGAAACCCGACCCTAGGATGAGGTCGGCCACGAGGTCGGCGACTTAAGCGCCAAAGTCGCGTTTCAAAAGTTTGTTTTGTGCTCTTTTTCAGCCAATCAGGATCCACGGACACTGTGGGCAACGTGATGACATAGGCAGGGGTCACCACCATCTTTCAGAAGGGCATGCAAGTGATTGGCTTGCTTTGGTGGGCATCACAGGGGGTATAAAAGGGCGTGCACGCCGACCGCCATGTTACTCATGCTGATCTCAGAATAGGGAGAGCTGCTGCTGATTTTGTAGGGAGAGCGTTAGGCAGGGAAGAAGACACCAAAAACTGCTTCTTCTGCTAGCGATTTTGCCTGTACAACACACCAGTCACTGTGTGTGCAGTGTAAGTGGAGGCTATATTTTGCTGGATCAGCGGTGTTGGTTGTTAGGCTGCCTTCTAAGGCTTCCTGACCGCTGCATTGCTGTTTACCCACTGCTCCGCAAACTGCTTTTTTAAAAGCAATCCCAATTTTTTTTTTGTCCTGGTGAGGTACTGAGCGTGCATTTTTTCACACCATACAGCGGTGCACACTCCTCACACAGTACCGTGTAACGGCTGTTATCACAGCCACAGTGAAGCTATCTGTGTGTCACTCTGTAAGGATAAGTCGAGGACATGTTCCGTTCTTACAGACCTGCACCTTCTAGTTTTGTCTAGCTTTCAAACAGTTAAATATATTTGCTGTTTGATCACATTCAAAACTATAGAGAGACAGCGTGTGTCAGTCCATATACTTAAAAAACACGGAGCTTGACAATTTTACGTACACCGGACAGCCGTGTAAGTGCACGCTCCTCTCTCAGTACCGTGTAACGGCTGTTATCACGGCCACAGTGTAGCTATCTGTGTGTCGCTCTGTAAGGATAAGTCGAGGACATGTTCCGTTCTTACAGACCTGCACCTTCTAGTTTTGTCTAGTTTTCAAACAGTTAAATATATTTGCAGTTTGATCACATTCAAAACTATAGAGACAGCGTGTGTCAGTCTGTAAACTTAAAAAACACGGAGCTTGACAATTTTATGTACACCGGACAGCCATGTACGTGCACGCTCCTCTCTCAGTACCGTGTAACGGCTGTTATCACGGCCACAGTGAAGCTATCTGTGTGTCGCTCTGTAAGGATAAGTCGAGGACCTGTTCCATTCTTACAGACCTACACTCTAGGGAGATTCTTATTCTGCCCAATTCTATATACACCTTGTAGTTTGTCATACACTAGCCAATTTCTGCCTGTGACATAGCGCTGTGATATTCACTGGGCCTCACACAATCCAAAAGTGTCCAGTGTCCACAAGTGTGTGCTGAAATTCAAAATCTCCGTTATCCTCTAGTGACATTTTTCACACCTGCGACATCGAGCCTGTGACATAGCGCTGTGATATTCAGTGGGCCTCACACAATCCAAAAGTGTCCAGTGTCCACAAGTGTGTGCAGAAATTCAAAATCTCCGTTATCCTCTAGTGACATTTTTCACACCTGCAACATCGAGCCTGTGACATAGCGCTGTGATATTCAGTGGGCCTCACACAATCCAAAAGTGTCCAGTGTCCACAAGTGTGTGCAGAAATTCAAAATCTCCGTTATCCTCTAGTGACATTTTTCACACCTGCGACATCGAGCCTGTTACATAGCGCTGTGATATTCAGTGGGCCTCACACAATCCAAAAGTGTCCAGTGTCCACAAGTGTGTGCAGAAATTCAAAATCTCCGTTATCCTCTAGTGACATTTTTCACACCTGCGACATCGAACCTGTGACATAGCGCTGTGATATTCAGTGGGCCTCACACAATCCAAAAGTGTCCAGTGTCCACAAGTGTGTGCAGAAATTCAAAATCTCCGTTATCCTCTAGTGACATTTTTCACACCTGCGACATCGAGCCTGTGACATAGCGCTGTGATATTCAGTGGGCCTCACACAATCCAAAAGTGTCCAGTGTCCACAAGTGTGTGCAGAAATTCAAAATCTCCATTATCCTCTAGTGACATTTTTCACACCTGCGACATCGAGCCTGTGACATAGCGCTGTGATATTCAGTGGGCCTCACACAATCCAAAAGTGTCCAGTGTCCACAAGTGTGTGCAGAAATTCAAAATCTCCATTATCCTCTAGTGACATCTTTCACACCTGCGACATCGAGCCTGTGACATAGCGCTGTGATATTCAGTGGGCCTCACACAATCCAAAAGTGTCCAGTGTCCACAAGTATTTGCAGAAATTCAAAATCTCCGCTATCCTCTAGTGGCATTTTTCACACCTGCGACATCGAGCCTGTGACATATCGCTGTGATATTCAGTGGGCCTCACACAATCCAAAAGTGTCCAGTGTCCACAAGTGTGTGCAGAAATTCAAAATCTCCGTTATCCTCTAGTGACATTTTTCACACCTGCGACATCGAGCCTGTGACATAGCGCTGTGATATTCAGTGGGCCTCACACAATCCAAAAGTGTCCAGTGTCCACAAGTGTGTGCAGAAATTCAAAATCTCCCCTGTCCTATAGACACCTTGTACCTTGTTTTACATTACTATATAGCTTGTTGGATTTTGTCTACATTTCTACCAAAAATGAGGAAGGCTGGTGGAAGAGGCCGTGGAATTGGGCGGGGGTTGGCAGCTGGTGATGATGGTGTTGGTGGTGGATCTGATGGTAGTGGCAAAAGCAAAATAGGACCGAATGCAGGAGGTGTTGAGCCTGCATCATCATCTGGCTCCACAAGGCCTCGAAGGCTTAGTTTTCTAGGAGTTGGCAAACCGCTTTTAAAGCCAGAGCTTCAGGAAAAAGTTTTGTCTTACATTGCTGACTCAGCCTCCAGCTCTATCGCCTCCTCTTCTGAAGTTGTAAAAAATAAAAGCACTGAGTCGTCATTGGAGGCTCATGTTCATGAACCACACCTTTCCTTGTTTCCTTCACCCCAACCAAGATTGAAGGATGACGCAGGCCATACTACTGATTACTCCATGGAGCTGTTTTCACATACCATGCCTGGATTATCAAGTGAAATGGTGAATTACCCAGGCCAAGATGAATCTGACATGGATTGCACTGATGCACAGCCACTGATAGATGATTCTGCTGGTACATTCACTCAGAGCACTACATTGTCTTCGCAGTGTACAGAGCCAGATTCTGACCCTGATGAGACTCAGGTGCCCCTTCCCGCACACTATACCACCATACACGTTGACACAGAGGAAGGTGCACATGACATTGAAGAGGAGGTGATGGATGACCCAGTTGTTGACCCAGATTGGCATCGATTGGGGGAAGAGGGTGCTGCTTCCAATAGCTCAGATGAGAAGGAGGAGCATCCACAGCAGACATCGACATCACATCAGCTGTTATCTGGCAGGCCTGGAGCACTCCAAAGACAGGTTCCAAAAATCAAAAGAGTTGCTGGACAGCTTGTCCAGAGGGTCAAAATATCACAGCGTGCTAGGCCGCAAAATGTCTGCCAAAGTTGGAAGAGTGCAGTGTGGCACTTTTTTAAACAAAATCCTCATGATCAGGCCAAGGTTATCTGTAAGAAGTGCGCAAAGACCTTTAGCCGAGGGAAAAATCTGAAAAATTTGAATACCAGTTGCATGCTTAGACATTTAACCAGCATGCACTTGCAAGTGTGGACACAACACCAAACCTCAAGTACCACATGTGCAACTGATCACAAAGAAGGTAGTCAGCAACGCTACATTGTTTCCCCCACTGTAAGCCCACCGGTAAGCACAGCAGCAAATGTTGAGGTGTCGTTGCAAGGCCACAGCAGTCAGGGAATCCCACTGTTATATCACCGAAATACTGAATCTAGGCCATTAGAAAGAACACCAACTCCATCACCATCATCAACCCTCTCTCAGTCCGCCCTGTCCACCGCTACTTCCACCATATGCAGCTCTCAAGTCCAGCTCACCCTCCCAGACACTATGAGTAGGTCAAGAAAGTACTCAGTCTCTCATCCGCGTACACTGGGTTTGAACGCCCACATTGCCAAACTAATCTCGTTAGAGATGATGCCCTATCGGTTGGTGGAAAGCCCAGCTTTCCACGAACTCATGGCCTATGCAGTACCACGCTATGACCTACCCAGTCGCCACCCACTTCTTCTCTCGCAAAGCCATCCCAGCCCTCCACCATCATGTGAAAGACCATGCACTCAAGCAGTCAATGAGTGGAAAGGTGCACCTCACAACTGATGCATGGTCCAGTCGGCATTGCCAGGGCCGTTACGTGTCCATCACTGCGCACTGGGTTAATGTGGTGGATGCAGGGACCACAGGGGACAGCGGTGGTGGGACAGTGCTGCCTAGCCCACGGTATAGGAAACAGTTGGCTGTAGGCGTTCGACCCTCCTCCTCCTCCTCCAGAAGCGAAAGCTCATCCACAGAGCGCAGTCGTACGAGCACTCCATCTGCAGCTGCCACTGTTGCACACGAGGTGTCCCCCTATCGAGCAGCTAGTGGAAAGCGTCAGCAGGCTGTGTTGCAGATGATGTGTTTGGGCGACAGACACACCACCGAGGTGCTGGCCGAGTACTTTCAACGACAAACTGAGTCATGGCTGGGCAGTGTACATCTTGAGGCAGGCAAGGTAGTTAGTGATAACGGCCGTAATTTTGTGGCAGCCATAGCCCTTTCAAAACTCAGCCACATACCTACCTTGGCTCACACCTTGAACCTGGTGGTGCAGTGCTTCCTCAATAATTATCCGGAGTTAACAGCCCTGCTCCAGAAGGTGCGAAGACTGTGCACGCACATTCGCCGGTCGCCTGTACACTCCATTCGTATGCAGAAGCTGCAGCGATTGCTCCACCTTCCCGCCTCATTATCGACATTGCAACAAGGTGGAACTCCACCCTGCACATGGTTGAGCGGCTGTGCGAGCAGAGGCAGGCCATAATGCATTTGTGGGAGGATACACGGCCAGGCACTTTGCGAGCAGACAGGGAGTTGACAGGTGTGCAGTGGTCGAAGCTGAAAGACCTCTGTAAAGTCCTTCCGTGTTTTGAGGAATGCACACGGCTGGTAAGCGCAGACGCCGCCATCCTAAGCATGAGCATCCCACTTATGCGTCTGCTCATGCAAACTTTGACGCACCTTAAGGAGCAGGCGTCTGCAGCCAATGTTGACGAGGAGGAAGAGGTGGAGGGAATCCTTGATGACATTCAGCCATTGTCTGCTCAGGGACCTCTCCTGGACGAGGTGGAGGAAGAAGAGGAGGAGGAGGATGATGATGGGGATGATTACTTAGGGGAGGAGGATGCATCTCGTGGGGCAAGTGAAAATGTTGGCGTGGCAAGGTCTGGTACAGGGTTTGTGCGTGACTGGAGGGATGTGAATTTGCCAGAAAGTGCTCCTCCACCCAGCACTTGCAGTGCATCATTGACACCGGGAACATTGGCCCACATGTCAGATTATGCCTTGCAGATCCTAAAAAGGGACCCACGCATTGCCAAAATGATGAACAATGATGACTACTGGTTGGCCAGCAGCCTGGATCTTCGCTATAAAGGCAAATTCCAAAACATCATGCCACAGGAGAACCTAGAGCTAATATTGGCTAACAAACAAGCAACTCTGGTAAACCGTTTGTTTGAGGCATTCCCAGCACACAGCGGTGGTGATGTTTCTCCCACGAGCCGTAGGGGGCAACATGGAAGAGGTGTTCATGGTGCACACAGCCGAAGTGGCGTTGGACTCAGGGGTTTCATGACCATGTTGTGGACTGATTTTTCAAGTACCGCTCACATGACTGTTAATACTGCATCGATTGTAGGTGACAGGAGACAGCAGTTGTCAACTATGGTAACAAACTACTTCTCCCATATCGATGTTCTCACTCATCAGTCATTCCCCTTTGACTATTGGGCCAGTAAACTTGACACCTGGCCTGAATTGGCACAAAATGCCTTACAGGAGCTTGCTTGCCCTGCTGCTAGTGTGTTATCTGAAAGAGTCTTCAGTGCTGCTAAATCAATCTTGTCTGAAAAAAGGACCCGTCTGTCAACCCAAAATGTTGATGATCTAACCTTCATTAAAAAGAACCATGCATGGGTTTCAAAGGATTTTGTCCCACCCTCCCCTGCTGACACGTAGGTTGCCAGAAAAATGGCTTGCTGTTGTCCTCCTCTTCCGCGGACTTCTCTGATTACTCCATTTGCAGCTGCTGAATGTCCAACATCAACATATGCCATTTTTTCCACCTCCCTAACTGGGCTGCCTCCCTCCACAAGGCCGGCGTAACCACCTGGCGCACGCACCCGTGTGAGTGCCATTGCCCTGGACAGGTGGTTGGGCCCACTCTTGGGCAACGGCACTGGCATAGGGTCCCTCATAGTACAATCAAGTGTCTCTGACGGTGGGGGTGCACACCCGCCGTCAGACACACCGTCGTACTATGAGGGGCCCTGTGCCAGTACCGCCAGCCACGAGTGGGCCCCCCTGCTTGCTCAGGGCAGCAGCACTTGCAATACTTACCTCTCCCTGCTCCACCACTGTGACGTCTGGCCTGTTAAATACTTCACTGGGACTGCCAATACAAATTTGGTGAAATGATAGATGATGGTTAAGACAGCACCAGAGGAAAAAGGAGTACACGGTGAAAGAAGATTAAAAAGTTTTCATTTTATTCAAAGTACAAAATACATGATTTAAAGGTATCAGAAATTAAGTAACCATAGTGCACCAAGGAACATACAGGCAAAAGAAGGGACCACCCCTCTGACATCCAAACCTGGTATTACCAATAGCCCTGGTTAAGTGACCCAATGAAGTAAGGCATGCTAAACTGCAAAATAGAAAAATATGTGCCAATATTAATGGCTGGGCTTACCAGGGTGAAAAGGGTGCCAGAGAGAGTGCCCCACGACCAGACGTCCGCCCCCGACACGTGTTTCGCAGGCACTGATGCCGATTTCTCAAGGGGATGGTAAGAGATGAGGAATAAGACCTTAAAATAGCCCATGTGACGTGTCACGTGGGGCTCGAGAACCAATGGGAGCGGTTTTAGCGGCGCATGCGCGGTGTGCGCGCCAGGTCCTCCACACAGCCCAGGCGTCATGTCATCATATGCACAGACAGGATAGAAGTATCCCAGAGTGCACAGAGACATAAGGACGCCCTGCAGCCAGAACACTCAGGCGCACACCACCCGGTCAGGACAGACATATTTAGGAAGCCCACGTCAGTTAATTCATTGATTCATGCGGAATCTGCACACCATCCAGCCACCATTAGGGCTGTCCCGGTCGGACAGTTCCTTAGAATGAGGTGTATCTGCTCCTCTGATGTTCAATTTGAGGCCCAGGCCACTGACCTTAAACAACGGTTTTGGGCCCGGGGTTATAGTGGCAGGAGCATCAGACATGAGTATGATCGAGTAAGGAGAACTACGTGTAATACTCTTCTGCACAGCCAAAAGAGCAAACGAAACAACACTGGATCTGACGGACCTATCCTTTTCATTACCACCTTTAACCATCAGTGGACAAATATGCATCAGATCCTTATTAAACATTGGGGTATTTTGAAGGTTGACCCTATCCTGAAATCTACTCTGGGTGACCTTCCTGCCATGACGTCTCGACGTTCCAAGAATTTGGGAGATTTACTTGTCAAAAGTCATTATGTCCCCACTAGTGTTGAGCGATACCATCCGATACCCTAAAATATCGGATCGGATGGTATCGGCCCGATACGGAAAAGTATCGGGTATCCCCGATTTCAATACCGGAAGTCCCATTCAAGTCTATGGGACTTCTAGTATCGGAATAAGAAAAAACATTTTCTGTCCTTGTACAGCCTCTCGGGGGTGTGTACGGACTGCCGGGGGTCTGTACCGGCCTGCCGGGGGGCTGTGCAGGCCTGTCGGCGGTCTGTTCCGACTGTCCTTCCGCACTGTATTCCTCCGCCACTGTAAAAAAAAAAGTCCCTAGTCTCACTTTATGGCATTGCTGTGTGAGAAATTTCCCATGCAGCTTTTGCCATAAAGTGAGACTAGGGACTTTTTTTTTACTGTGGCGGAGGAATACAGTGCGGAAGGATACCTACCTCCCTTCATTGGATTCCTGGAGCCCGTAGAGAACGGTAGCATCAGCTGATGCTGCTGTTCTCCACGCAAGATCGTCGTGGGACACTCGTGGACTTCTGCGGATCAGAGGTAAGTATATTGGTGGTTTGTTATTTTAATATCTATTCCACAGATGACAATGGCTTCGGGGATGAAAGTGACAAGTGATGGTGAGTATGTACTCTATGTTATATGTACTGTATGTCTATATGTATGTATTGTATGAATGTATTGTATGTAGTATATATGTATGTTGCATGCATGTAGTATATATGTAGTATATATGTAGTATGCACGTTGCATGCATGTGGTATATATGTAGTATGTATGTATGTTGCATGCATGTAGTATGTATGTAGTATGTATGTTGCATGTAGTACATATGTAATATATATGTATGTTGCATGCATGTAGTATACAAGTGGTATATATGTAGTATGCATGTTGCATGCATGTAGTATATATGTAGTATATATGTAGTATGTATGTTGCATGTAGTATATATGTAGTATATATGTATGTTGCATGCATGTAGTATATATATGGTACATATGTAGTATGCATGTTGCATGCATGTAGTATATATGTTGTATATATGTATGTTGCATGCATGTGGTATATATGTAGTATGCATGTAGTATATATGTAGTATGCATGTAGTATGTATGTATGTTGCATGCATGTAGTATATATGTAGTATGTATGTTGCATGTAGTATATATGTATGTTGCATGCATGTAGTATATATGTTGTATATGTGTATGTTGCATGCATGTGGTATATATGTAGTATGCATGTAGTATATATGTGGTATATATGTAGTATGCATATTGCATGCATGTAGTATATATGTTGTATGTATGTTGCATGCATGTAGTATATATGTGGTATATATGTAGTATGCATGTTGCATGCATGTAGTGTATATGTATGTTGCATGCATGTGGTATATATGTAGTATGCATGTAGTATATATGTAGTATGTATGTTTTATGTATGTTGCATGCATGTAGTATATATGCAGTATGTATGTTGCATGTAGTATATATGTAGTACATATGTATGTTGCATGCTTGTAGTATATATGTAGTATATATGTAGTATGTATGTTGCATGTAGTATATATGTTGTATATATGTATGTTGCATGCATGTGGTTTATATGTAGTATGCATGTAGTATATATGTGGTATATATGTAGTGTGCATGTTGCATTCATGTGGTATATATGTAGTATGTATGTATGTTGCATGCATGTAGTTTATATGTAGTATGCATGTTGCATGTAGTATATATGTAGTATATATGTATGTTGCATGCATGTAGTATATATGTGGTATATATGTAGTATGCATGTTGCATGCATGTAGTATATATGTAGTATATATGTAGTATGTATGTTGCATGTAGTATATATGTAGTATATATGTATGTTGCATGCATGTAGTATATATATGGTATATATGTAGTATGCATGTTGCATTCATGTAGTATATATGTTGTATATATGTATGTTGCATGCATGTGGTATATATGTAGTATGCATGTAGTATATATGTAGTATGAATGTATGTTGCATGCATGTAGTATATATGTAGTATGTATGTTGCATGTAGTATATATGTATGTTGCATGCATGTAGTATATATGTAGTATATATGTAGTATGTATGTTGCATGTAGTATATATGTTGTATATGTGTATGTTGCATGCATGTGGTATATATGTAGTATGCATGTAGTATATATGTGGTATATATGTAGTATGCATGTTGCATGCATGTAGTGTATATGTATGTTGCAAGCATGTGGTATATATGTAGTATGCATGTAGTATATATGTAGTATGTATGTAGTATGTATGTTGCATGCATGTAGTATATATGTAGTATGTATGTTGCATGTAGTATATATGTAGTATTAGTGACAAAAAAAAATTTTATGAAACCATGTGCAATGGAGGAACTTTTCTGGGTTATTTAAGAATAAGTATTGCTTTTTTTGTTTTTTAAAAAAAGTTCCCCCTTTCATTCAAATGAAATAAGGCAAAAATGGTATTTTTCCGCCAAAAAAGGACATGCAATTTTGCATTATTATCTTTTATGTTGACAATAGGAGGGCAGATTCCTCGTCCAGATAGACCTGTTTGCTTTTACACTGTTGTTGGAATTTCTAGAAGACATTTTCTGAATGCACTTCTTGATCGTAAAACTTGAAGCTTTGCACTGAAAATGAAAAGATAATACTAAGTTCCAAAATATTTTAAAATATTCCAGAATGTTCTAGATGTGAATAAAATACCACTTTTTGTTACAACTTAGAAAGATATTTTCTTTAAAGATTAAAATTAAAAGACAAAAAATCTATTGAAAAAGAGGGGGAACTTTTTTGAATATTTTACAAATTTGATGATACTAATGTCATTTGAATGCAATTGTTCCTCCAATGTAAGGGGTTTCATTTTCGTTTTGCAAAATTTTTAAAATTGTCATCACCCTAATGTAGTATATATGTAGTATGTACTGTATGTTGCATGTAGTATATATGTTGTATATATGTATGTTGCATGCATGTGGTATATATGTAGTATGCATGTAGTATATATGTGGTATATATGTAGTGTGCATGTTGCATGCATGTGGTATATATGTAGTATGTTGCATGCATGTAGTTTATATGTAGTATGCATGTTGCATGTAGTATATATGTAGTATATATTTATGTTGCATGCATGTAGTATATATGTGGTATATATGTAGTATGCATGTTGCATGCATGTAGTATATATGTATGTTGCATGCATGTAGTATATATGTGGTATATATGTAGTATGCATGTTGCATGCATGTGGTATATATGTAGTATGTATGTTGCATGCATGTAGTATATATGTAGTATGCATGTTGCATGTAGTATATATGTAGTATATATGTATGTTGCATGCATGTAGTATATATGTGGTATATATGTAGTATGCATGTTGCATGCATGTAGTATATATGTATATTGCATGCATGTAGTATATATGTGGTATATATGTAGTATGCATGTTGCATGCATGTGGTATATATGTAGTATGTATGTTGCATGCATGTAGTTTATATGTAGTATGCATGTTGCATGTAGTATATATGTAGTATATATGTATGTTGCATGCATGTAGTATATATGTGGTATATATGTAGTATGCATGTTGCATGCATGTAGTATATATGTATGTTGCATGTAGTATATATGTGGTATATATGTAGTATGCATGTTGCATGCATGTGGTATATATGTAGTATGTATGTTGCATGCATGTAGTATATATGTAGTATGCATGTTGCATGTAGTATATATGTATGTTGCATGCATGTAGTATATATGTGGTATAATATGTAGTATGCATGTTGCATGCATGTGGTATATATGTAGTATGTATGTATGTTGCATGCATGTAGTATATATGTAGTATGTATGTAGCATGTAGCATGTATGTAGTATGTATGTTGCATGTATGTAGCATGTATCTAGTATGTATGTAGCATGTACGTAGTATGTATGTTGCATGTATGTAGCATGTATGTAGTATGTATGTAGCATGTAGTATGTATGTAGTATGTATTTTTTTTTTTTTACATTCAACACATTAGCCGGATGATGGGACTACTATTGTCCCATCATTGGCTAATGTGTCAATCACCGTCATGATAGCAGACATCGCCTGATGGGACTTGTAGTCCCATCGGACGATGCCTGCACAGACCCCCGCAGTCTGCACAGATCCCCGGACAGTCGGCACAGACCACCGGCAGGCCGGCACAGCCCCCCGGCAGGCCGGAGCAGACCCCCGGGCAGTCGGCACAGACCCCCTGGCAGTCGGCACAGACCCCCGGCAGGCCGGCACAGACCCCTGGCAGGCCGGTACAGACCCCCGGGAAGGCCGGTACAGACCCCGGGCAGTCGGCACAGACCCCCCGGAAGGCCCGAACTGACGACGCATCATGATGCGCACAGACCGCGCATCATGATGACGTCATTTCGGCAGCCAATCAGATCCACAACAGTGGCTCATTGCATTATGGGAACTTCTGATTCCAATATCCGATATTGAAAAAATATCGGTACTCGGTATTGGAATTCCGATACAGCGAATATCAGCCGATACCCGATATTTGTAGTATCAGAATGCTCAACACTTGTCCCCACTATTAGTAATGTTTTTGGTTCTTGTGGTCCGACTCCAGGTTTTGTGACTTTTGGTGACTGTCTTGCATGCGCCAATGTTCAGCGGAGTACCAACTTTAGATGGCTCACGTACCTTTGATATTCGCCAACGTATATCCTGTGGTAGTACCAATGTTGTTTATTATGCCACCTGTGGTTGTCCCAGGATATATGTTGGCTTGACTACTAGAGTACTTCGTATACGGGTACGCGAGCATGCCCACGACATTGGCGCTGCTAAGGCAGTTTTAGACCCCTTGGAGCTTAAAACAATCCCTCGGCACTTTAAAGCTTACCACAACTGTGATGCTGGATCACTTAAAATCCTTGGCATTGACATTCTCCATCTTGGCATCAGAGGGGGCAATAATAAGAAGATTTTGGCCCAGATGGAGACTCGTTGGATTGTTTTACTTGATACCATGGCCCCTAAAGGCCTAAATGAACACCTTAGCTTTGCCCCTTTTTTGTGAGATGTAGCATATAATATTTCATCGGCTTACCTATTGTTGGTTCCATAACTACCAGATGTTCTTGTTTTCAATTGTAATTTTTTGTTTTTAATATTTTATCCTTTTTTCCTTATTTTCTCACTTTTTGTGTGGTTATAGGACCTTTTCCTTTGACGCATTAGGACCTTTACATCTGAAGTGGCCTCAGCACTAATGAAAAAATAAAAATGTCTCAATTTTGGATCCACTGGGACATATCATTTCTCTACATTATATTCTGATTTATGTGGCCTGAATTTATTATCTATTTTTATACTTCTTTTGCGTCAAGTGTCCATTGTGATAATTTGTGATCTGTATACTAGTGATGGGCGAGTCCTAAATTACTCGGAATCGCTTGACTCTAGCGAGTCCGAGCCCGGGACTCGCTACTCGTTGCGAGTCTAGCGAGTCCAATGTTAATGAATGGGGAAGCGAGTCTTAGCGAGTAATGTGCGATTTACAAATTACAAAGGAACATAACAGATTCTATATTTGCGAGTCCCGAATCCAGTATACAGGACTCGGGATTCGTAGACTCACTCAGACTCGCTCACAATCGCTGTGTGTTGACATAGGCTGTCTTGGAAACTTGTAGGAACATAACAGATTCTGTATAAGCGAGTCCCGAATCCAGTATACAGGACTCGGAATCGTAGACTCGCTCAGACTCGCTGTTGACAGCGATGTGATATAGCGAGTCTAGCGAGTGAGAAAAAAAAACTCTGACAAAACTAGGATTGCCATTGACTTGCATTGGACTCGTTACTGTGCGAGTAATCACTGGGAGACTCGCCGAGTAACGAGTCCAGCGAGTCCCTTACTATTCGCCGAGTAACGAGTCCTAGCGAGTAGACTCGCCCATCCCTACTGTATACCTCTTTTTGTATATTACAATATTGTCACTGTATAGGCTATTTCTATTGTACCTGTTTATCAAATATTTTAGGGCTATTTTGGCGTATTATTATAACTATGCCAATATACTTGTTTTTTGTGACATTTTACGATTCACTATTATGTCTTCTTCCCTATTTATAAATTCCAATTTTGTTGCTGGGCGGGATACTTTAGGTCACATTGTGAATTTGCACTATGCACTTTAGGGCTATTTGTGCTCACTATTAAGCCCCTATATGATACTTTGGGTAACCATGGCGGATGTGCGCGTCCGCGTGGTATGCGCCTGAGTGCTCTGGCTGCAGGGCATCTTTATGCCTCTGTGCACACCATGATACTTCTATCCCGACTGTGCATATGATGACATGATGCCCGGGCTGTGTGGAGGACCTGGCGCACACACAGCGCTTGCGCCGCTAAAACCGCTCCCATTGGTTCTCGAGCCCCACGTGACATGTCACATGGGCTATTTTAAGGTCCTATTCCTCACTACTTACCATCCCCTTGAGAAAGCGGCATCAGTGCCTGCGAAATGTGCGTCGGGGTGGACGTCTGGTCGTGGGGCACTCTCTCTGGCACCCTTTTCACCCTGGTAAGCCCAGCCATTAATATTGGCACATATTTTTCTATTTTGCAGTTTAGAATGCCTTACTTCTTTGGGTCACTTGACCAGGGCTATTGGTAATACCAGGTTTGGATGTCAGAGGGGCGGTCCCTTCTTTTGCCTGTATGTTCCTTGGTACACTATGGTTACTTAATTTCTGATACCTTTAAATCATGTATTTTGTACTTTGAATAAAATTAAAACTTTTTAATCTTCTTTCACCGTGCACTCCTTTTTCCTCTGGTGCTGTCATTGGAGTTGGTGTAGTCTTTTTGCTGGGAGTCTCACCAGGTGGTGATGATCTGCCGTGCATCATTATGCAACTGGTTCTGTTTCTAATGATGGTTAAGACATAGCTATGCCCTGTCCTGCTGGGCTCTATCTTCAGATGATCAATGGCTTCCATTTGTTATGGATGTCGACTCACAATGAGATGCAGTGGTGGTTTACCATCAGCTTTCACGGTTTTCTGACTCACAGACGTGTGACATTCCTGCCCACATTTTTAAATGTGTCCTCTCGTGCCAATCCAATAGAATCGCCTACGGCCTGTGGCTTGTGTCTTTTGCACTCCAGCGTTACCTGACAGATCATGATAGGCAGTGAGGACAATGTCTACATCTCTCCCTGTGATCACAATTTGATGGAGATGAGTAACGGTGATGGGTTCCACGGTACTGCGATACAGCAAACATTTCTTCACAAGAACTGTTTTCACTGTCTCCACAGACAAAGTAATTGAGGGTCAGCATCGCCACTGAGAATTCTCCCGGGAGTTTTTCCCGTGATTAGTAATTTCAAAATTTCTGCAATCACTCGACTTTCCGTCTGTACTTGTAGCCATCTCGTTTCCTCTTGCGGAGAGCCTGGACTGTCTTACTGAGACTGAAATATATATGAAGATTGAAAAATACCCCAACAGTGTATACTGGTGTACGCTTTGAATACATAACCCTTTTTCTATTTTTTAGATTCTTGTCTAATCCATGCTGAGGCTGTGAGTGTCTTTGTCGGACTCCGGAAATATACACCCAGATTTTTAATGTTTAAACTATGCTATATATACCTGCTATCCGGTGATACTGTACCCTTTCTCAACTTTGTACAATCACGTCAAATCCATACTGAGCCTGAGACCCTCTGAGTCTGCCTCCTGATATATAGACATAGGTTTTTCAGGTGTACAATACGCTACATATATACCTGTTATCCAGTGATACTGAACCCTTTCTCAACTTTGTACAATCACGTCAAATCCATACTGGGCCTGAGACCCTCTGAGTCTGCCTCCTGATATATAGACATAGGTTTTTAATGTTTAAACTATGCTACATATATACCTGTTATCGGGTGATACTGTACCCTTTCTCAACTTTCTACAATCTTGTTGAATCCATACTGGGCCTGAGAACGTCTGAGTCTGCCTCGTGATATATAGACATAGATTTTTAATGTGTAAACTATGCTATTTATACCTGCTATCCGGTGATACTATACCCTTTCTCAACTTTGTACAATCTTGTCGAATCCATACTGGGCCTGAGAACGTCTGAGTCTGCCTCCTGATAGAGATGAGCGGTGTTCGAGTCGACCTGTTCGCCAAGTTAAAATTCCAGCTGTTTTGGGCGGTGATCGAGCCGTTCGTCGAACTCGAACACTTTGCTTAAAATTCGGCTGTTCAAGGTTCCGTACGAGAATGGTTCGTTCACCAAAAGCGTAACTTCATTTTCACATCAATAATGGTTTTCAATGTTAGTAGACTGTTTCATGGCATAGTAGCGGTGTGTGGTAGCAAGCGGTGTAGTGCACATGTCAAGGAGCTACACCGTGTGTGTTTCTAATAATTTTTACCGCATTTTGTCCAGAAAATCCTTTAGGGACTTGTAGCACTGTCTGCTACTCAGCAGAGGAGCCCACCAGTGAACCTAGCTATGCCGCCTGTTTATGAAAGAACCAGTTTTTGATTGCATTTAGCACAGTTAATACTGTACTTTTTAGCCTAGTAACTGTGTCTGCTACTCATCAGAGGAGCCCACCCGTGAACCAAGCTGTGCCGCCTGTTTATGTAAGAACCATTTTTTAACTCCATTTAGCCCAGTGAATACTTTGGGACTAGTACCTGTGTCTACTGCTCAGCAGAGGAGCCCACCTGTGAACCTAGCTATGCCGCCTGTTTTTATAAGCACTGTCTGCTACTCAGCAGAGTTGCCAACCCGTGAACCAAGCTATGCCGCCTGTTTATGTAAGAACTGCGTGCTACTCAGCATAGGAGCCCAGCTGTTAAGCAAGATACAGCACCTGTGGTTTGGACACTTAATTTTGTCATTCTTTCTGGAATGACGGTTAGGCCTAATTCCAGAATTCCGGTTGACCTGCACTTACTGGGAAATCCTCGTTCGCGGGGAAGAATTGAAATCTCAGATCCCCATCACTAACGGGGTTCAGCGAGTTATTTGCACCTGTAAGCGACACACGCTGGACCTTTCAGTGTAGCGTGCATGCAGCCCCGGACATGACAGACCTGTTATTGCTCGATCTCGCGTGCCAGAGCCTCGCGTGTCCCTCTAGTAAGCTTGACGCGTACCGCAGGGGCATGCCGGAGTCTCATTCGCTAACGGAATTAAGCTGACAAATTGCTAACACAAATAAAAACGGATATCCACCACCACCCACTGAATCAACAAAGCTTGCAATCTGTCCATCTTTTCTGTAGCTGGCATGGTTGAGGTTTCCCGGGTGGAGTTGAATTAAGCTGCAGGCTCCACTCCTGGTGGTGCAATACTGGACATTCCTTTAAGGTTCAGCTTTGCAGCCATACTGCCCCCGAAAACCAAACACTTTGCCTTCATGGACACTGTTCGGAGGTTTGTGGGAATAACGCCGCCCAATCGTCAGTTGGCATAATTTATGGTGGGAAGTCCGACAGTATTTGCTCGTCTTTGATTTCAGATTTTTATTTTTTTTTTGTATTTTACATTTTTATTCCAGCCTTTCTTGATTTCATAAGGGCATGACATGCGTATATCTGTGTCTCCTCCTCCTCCTTTTACTCCTCCACCTCTTTTCTATATGTAGTTGCCCTTTTCCATGTTATTTTTGTATTCTGAGCATTTTGTCTGCTTTGGGACACCTTTTAAGGTGTTTTGTAATTGTTTTCTATGTGTTAGTATGTGTTTGTGTTTGCCTGCCATTCTTTGCAATGGTGTTCGACGGTGTTCGTCGAACGTTCGACGAACTTGCCTCCTGTTCGACGAACCAAAACTAACTCGAACACTAGTGGGGTGGCTCAACACTACTCCTGATATAGACGTACATTTTTAATGTTTAAACTATGCTATATATACCTGGTATCTGGTGATACTGTACCCTTTCTGCCAGGAAGTCCTCCTCCACCCACCATTCTAAGTGTATCATTGACACCTGGAACATTGTCCCACATGTGTGATTATTTCTTGCGGATCTTCTTGTTATATTGTGTTGTAATCCATACTGAGCCTGAGAGCGTCTGTGTCTGCCTCCTGAAATATCTACGGAGATTTAGAATGTTTAAACTATACTATATATACCTGCTATCTGATGATACTGTACACTTTTTCTACTTTTTATATTCTTTTCTAATCCATACTGAGCCTGTGAGCGTCTCTTTGTGACTGATGGAATACATAGGGAGATTGAAAATTATCCTTTGACTGTATAGAGCTGTACGCTTCTGATACAGTACCATATATCTGATGTTATTTTGGGTTTATTTTCTGCAAAATTTTGAAGTTTGGTGGAAGAGGCCGCGGACATGGGCGTTGGGGGCCAGCTGGTGCTGATGGTGGTGGTGCATCTTCTGGTAGTGGCAAAAGCACAATAGCAGCTAAGGCAGGAGGTGTTGAGCCTGCGTCATGGTCTGGCTCTGTAACGGCTGGAAGGCTATCTTTTCTGGGAGTAGGTTAACCGCTTTTAAAGCAGGAGCATCAGGAACTGGTTTTGGCTTACATTGCCGAAACAGACTCCAGCAAATATGCCCTCCTCTTCTGAAGTTTCAAAAAATGCAAGCACTGAGTTGTTAAGTGCTGGCTCCTGGTCAGGAAGAACCCCTTTCCTTGTGTCCTTCACCCCCACTAAAAGTGAATGATGCAGCAGGCCACACTTCACATTAGTCCATGTTGCACTTTCCCACATACCATGCCTGGGTTATCAAGTCAAATCGTCAATTCCCCAGTCCAAGATGAATCTGACATGGAGTGTGGGTGGCCAGCCAGGGCAGTGGGGTTAATCGGTACTGGGCCGGTGTCACGTTGGTGGTGATGACCCATTCCGTGGCCCTGGGCATCCATGCAAAGGGGTGAATAACGTTTATAGGTGAATGATACGTGACGCCACCTGTGGTTTCTGATCAGATTAACCCGCGCTGCGGTGTCGCTTCTCTAGGACAGATGTTGTGGTGCAGCGAAGATGTAGAAGCCCTGCACAGGTCGGGCCGTAGTCGCAGGGCAGATGAAAGAGTTGGTAGATGGTGTGCAGTGCAGGATGTAGCAGAGCCGTGCACCAGGCGCAGGAGAAAGATGACAGACACAGTCATGCAGTTCCTTTACCTGTACTTGGTAAGTGCCGTCCAGACCCCAGAGTACAGATGGAGAAGGAGTTGGTCAGCCTGGAAGCCAATTTGGAATTCTCTCTCTGCAGATTGGTAGTGTGGCCTCAGTTCTGGCGCTTATCTGAGGTACTCGCAGTACTGAGTTCACTGAAGTTCCCCCTGTTGACTCTCTTTTGTAACTTTCTCGTATGGCAGGCAGCCATAGCCTTTACCTTCAGGCTCACACACGTCGCTGCTGGGGCCTCCGAGCCTTAGTTGGGAACAGAGCATTTACAGCTGCTACTTCCTCCGGTTTCTGCTGCAGGACCGTCAGTGTCCCTACAAACCCGGAGACCAGAATCCTGACCATGCGCTCCAGCTAGGAGTGAGCCTTAACTCTGCTCATCCTCCAGCTCTCCTTCTCACGTCCACACACTTCCCCTTCCCTTCACAGACTGCCGTAACTTAACTCCTCCCGACCACAGAGAGCAGCTCCTCAGCAGTCAGGTTCAGAGGTCTCCCTGCTGGCCTGGAGTGGGAACTGTGTTGTGTGTTGGTTTAACTGCTAGAGAGATCCTTCGTTGCTCCCAAGCATGACATCACACTCCCTAGGAGGAAGGTTATGCCACAGTGGCGACCGTACTCCTGGGGGCACCACAAGTGCACTGATGCCCAGCCACTGCTAGATGATTCTGCTGGTACATTGACCCAGACCACTACATTCCCCTCGCACTCTACACAGCCAGAATCTGACCCTGATGAAACTCAGGTCCCCCTTCCCGCATACTATACCACCTTACACTGTGACAAAGAGGAAGGTGCAGATGAAAGTACAGGTTCCTTGAGCAGGTGGGGGGGCATACTCATGGGTGACGGCACTGGCACAGGGCCCCTCATAGTGTGCAAAAGTGTCTCTGCCGGTGGGAGGGGAGGGGAGGGGGGCCCACCCACTGTCAGACACACCACCGTACTATGAGGGGCCCTGTGCCAGTGCCGTCGCCAACGAGTGGGCCCTCCCTGCTTGCTCAGGATCACAGCACTTGCAGTTTAAATACTTACCTCTCCCTGCTCCAACGCCGTGACGTCTTCCGCATTTCCTGACAGTGACATTCTGGTCAGAGAGTGCGATGACATCATGTCTGTACGCCCTCTGTCTAAACAGTCCAAGTGCAATGAGATGGAAGATGGAGACGACGAGGAGTCCAGACTAGTACAGGGATTCCCTAGCGAGGAGACTTATTTAATTGTTTCCAATGTTGGGACAGCAATTTTTGGGGAGCACTATACTCTGGAGAATGATATATGAGGCCCACCATACACTGGAGCATTCCAAAGGTGGACATCAGACACTGGAGCAGCATTTACAGGGCCCATTATACACTGGAGCATTAGAAATGGAGCCCATTATATATGGAGCATTATTTGGGCCCATAAGACAGTGGAGCTTCATCCATGGGGACCAACATATACTGTAGCATTATGTGGAGCTCATCATATACGGTATGGAACATTATATGGGACCAATGATTCTGTATGGTGAAATATATGGGCCTCATTACTCTGTATAGCACACTATGCGGTGGCCATAATACTGTATGGAGTAATATACTGTCCGTTTTTGGAGCTATTGGAGAATTTAAAATGGATATCAGTCATGAGATGTAAGAAGTGAAGTATTTTTCATTGTAATATACCGCTATTTCTCTGCCGTATCAGAGGATCATGAATTGTGGCATGTGTTAAAGGAGCCCAGTGACACTCTTTGGCCCAGGGCCCACGAAAATCTGGAGCCAGCCAGGTTGAAATATGAAAACATTATAGCTCTCCAAATATGGTGATGCAAAAACAAGTTTTCGCAATAAAAAGCGTCTTTTAGAGTGTGACAGGTGTCAAACCTAAAAAACCCGATATAAATCTCATATCACTGTAATCACATCGACCCGAAGAAAAAAGTCGCTTAATCACTTATACCGCATGAGGAATGGCGTAAAAAATAAATAAAACCAATTCTTCACATGCTGTTGATTTTTTTCATTCTGCCTCCCAAAGATCACAGTAAGGCTTGGAGCATATTTATCCTGCGCTCTATGCTGAGAGATTACATCGGGGTTTCTGTATAAATCTCTGAAATGCGCGATTCAGACAGAACCCCCAGGGGAAGATACCCTGTAATGAGGCAGATGTAGGCACTGTGGGCACCACAGGACCTGTGATATGGCTGTGTCCATCTTTTTAGGACTGCATAAAAGTGCTGTCGGCCACAGTTTTGTGCACTTCAGAAAAAGGACACCGCTGAACAGAGGCCAGACAGAGGCCAGAATAAATCTGCTGCCATATTATAGTGAATGGATCCCTCGGGGGTTTTATCTGTCACGTCACTCAGAGATTTAGATGGAAACCCTAAAGTGCCCAGCATAGAACGATGGATAAATATGATCCCTAACGTAATGTAGAATGTTCCCAAAAAAGCTTCAACTAAATCCACAAAAAAGCAAGTCCTCTCTCAGGTCTGTAATAATGTACAGGTGCAGCGTATGTCACCATGGAACGGACGGACCAGCAGTTAAAGGAGAAGCTAATTTACAGGGATTAATACTGGCAAAATAACAGTGCAGTATTGGTATAGTGAGAACAAGTACTGAAAACAGTCAAAAAAAGGCTTAAACAGTATTAAACAATATTATACGGAGTCTTCTTATGAAGGAACTTATCAGTCTGAAGGGGATCTTGATGGAAGGGTCGAGCTTCTCCCACATTGGCACCAACTCACCAGCGGCGCTTGTCGTCTGAAGTCTCTCTGTACTCTGTGATCTTTACAATCCTCCGCTGGGGTCTCAAGGGTTACTGCAGGAGGCAGAGGGGGTACTGGACCAATGGGGTCACCTCTGCTCTGAGTCTTTTGTCTAAGCACAACAGCCTCTCCCAGGGGAAACAACACTCCTTCCCTTGTTAGATCTCTTAGCAGGAATACCCTGGGTATTGGGGCTACGCACGGGGGTCACTGTCCCTGCATGGATCACTGTCTCTGCATGAGCTGCCATCTCTGCACTAGCTACTCTCTGTACGAGCTGCTGTCTCGGCACGGGCTGTTGTCTCTGCACGTGGCACAGTCTCTATAAGGGTGGCTTTCTCTGCATGGGGCACAGTCTGTATATGGGTGGCTTGCTCTGCATGGGGCACAGTCTCTATACGGGGGTTAGGACGCACCTCAACTGTCACTGCAGACTCCAGCATCACGTAGTCACGGGCTACGGTCTCTCTGTGTCGTCCCCCAGCCTTTGCCTTCTGAACGGGAGCTCTCTCTCTCCCCTGGTCTGAAGCTGCGTCTTGTCCTGACCGCTGCCCAGGCTGCTCTGAGGTCTGCACGCATGTTTTTCCCGCTCCCTGCCCCGCTTCCTTCCTGTGCAGCACCACTTCCTCCTCCCCATTGCTACTGACAGGAACATGATGCAATCGGTCCAGGTCCAAAAATCTTCCCCCTGGTAACCCTACTGCGCAGCTAAATGGTTCCGGGCAAGGAGCAGAGGAGGCAAACCCTTTCTCTTCCTTCTCATGCTTCAACCCCTTACAGGTCCATCATGTGTTAATGGAAATATAGGGGGCTTCGACGTTAGTGGTTGCACAGGCTCTGGAAATGCTAAATGGCTTCACGCTCCCCAAGAGAAATTCAGCAAATTCTGCGCTCCTAAATCCAAATGCCCCTCCCTTCCTTCTGAGCCCCAGTGTGCCTAAACAACATTTAGCACCCATATGTTTGGCATTTCTGTAGTGATGAGAAACTAATTTATAGGTGCGTGTCTCCAGAAGCATGAGCTGCGCATAATGTATTGGTCACTACAACAGCAGTTTCAATTTTCACTCAACAACATCCACTGCTGCCTTTTTCTGGAAAACACCTATGGAGACAAAATCACCACTACACCTGTAGATAAATTCCCAAAATGTGGTCACTTGAGTAGGGTTCCACTGTTTAGGCATATCAGGGGCTCTCCAAACCCTACATGACATCCGCTAATTATTCCAGTAAATTTTACATTTAAAAAGTCCCTTCCAAGCCCTGCTGTGCACCCAAACAGTAGTATTCCCTCACATATGGGGTATCGGCGCACTCAAGAGAAATTTCACAACAAACTGTATGGAGCAATTTCAACTGCTACCCTTATGAAAATGCAAAATATGGAGCTAAAAAAGATTATTCTGGAAAAATGGGAGATTTTATTTCCATGGCTCTAAGTGAGAACCTTCTGTAGTAGCACCTATGGGTTCAATGTGCTCACTACACAGCTAGATAATTTCCCTAAGGGGTCTAGTTTCCAAAATAGTGTCACTTGTAGGGGGTTCCACTGTTTAGGCACATCAGGGGCTCTCCAAACGTGGCATGGCGTGCACTAATTATTCGAGCATATTTTTCATTCAAAAAGTAAAATGGCGCCCCTTCTCTTCCAAGTCCTGCCGTGCACCCAAACCATTGTTTTCCTCCACATATTTGGTATCTGCACACTCAGTATATAAAAATAGGAGACTACCAATCCAGTGATTATTGTACAGCAAGGTAGTTGTGGAAAAAATTAAATTTAAAATATAACTTTTAATAATTCCTTAAAAAGACCAATGGTCAGATGAAGCAAAAGAAACAAACAAGCATATAATAAAAAAGTGGGCCTCAATATGGAAAAATAAATTCCACATCAGTGGGGTCTGTAACACCACAGCTCAGTGATTTACTTTATTATGTAAAATATTCATAGTTATCTGAGCTTAGGATAGACTGATGGAAAATATGTGGCACATGACACATTAGAAAAACAAAAGTCTCTCTGCAGTTCCTATATATGTTTATGCAAGGAAGTGTATGACATATATCACATTATGGAACAAAAAGCCACTATGATTCCATTCAGAAGTAGAAAAGTAAGGAACAATCTCACCCGGTTTGTTGTCAGAAGAACCCAGGCCATACTTTAATTCAGTTCAAAGGTCCCTTTAGTCCATGGGAGAGGGTGGGTAATGCAAGTCCTCTACCACATTAATGCCCACCACTAGTATATCCAGGTTCCTTTGAATTAGGTGGTGTGCATGGTCTATGAACGAATGGTGTTACTTATTGGGGGTTTCCACTGTTTAGGCACATCAGGGGCTCTCCAACAACGACATGGCATTCGCTAATTATTCCATCAAATTTACATTCAAAAAGTGAAATGGCGCTACTTCCTTTCCAAGCCCTGCCGTGTGCCCAAACAGTAGATTTCCCCACATATGGCGTATCGGCATGCTCTGGAGAAATTGCACAACAAAATGTTTGGTCTGTTTTCTCCTGTTACCCTTGGAAAAGTAAAAAAAAATAGGTGTAAAGTAAAATTTTTGTGAAACAAAAGTAAATGATTATTTTTTTTCACATTCTAAAAATTCCTGTGAAGCACCTTAAGAGTTAATAAGCTTCTTGAATGTGGTTTTGCGTACCTTGAGGGGTGCAGTTTTTAGAATCGTGTCATTTTTGGGTATTTTCTGTCATATAGGCCACTCAATGTGAGGTGGTCCTTAAAAAAACGGTTTTGCAAATTTTTTAGTAAAAATGAAAAATTGCTGGTCAACTTTTAACCCTTATAACTTCCTAACAAAACAAAAATTATGTTTCCAAAATTGTTCTGCGGTAAAGTAGACATGTGAGAAATGCAATTTATTAACTATTTTGTGGGATCTGAATCTCTGATTTAAGGGTATGAAAACTAAAAGTTTGAAAATTGCAAAATTTTCAACATTTTTGCCCAATTTCCATTTTTTTAACAAATAAACGCAAGTCATATCAAAGAAATTTTACCATTAACATAAAATACAATATTTCTCGAGAAAACATTCTCAGAATAACCAGGATCTGTTGAAGCATTTTAGATTTATGATCTGATAAAGAAACAGTGGTCAGAATTGTAAAAATTGGCCTGGTCAGGAAGGTGAAAACATTCTTCGGGGTCAAGAGGTTAAAGTATGTGTCCCACGGAACTCTTCTAATGACGTCATCCTTGCATACTTATAATTGCTGGTATTAGCGCCCAAGCAATGGATGAATACATATATACATACATGCTTATTGCTTCCAGATGTGATTGACATGTTACCGTATGAATTATTCACTTGGGTTGGATTTAATAGCTTAGCAAACGTGACCCACTATACAATATGTATAATTAAATTGCTTCTACATTATTTACTTAGAACTCAATAATTCCATTCAATACCTTCCTGAAGCAATGACGTTAACTCTTGAAAAAGATTAAATGATGCAGTTTGCGTTAATTAGAAGAGATCAATCAAGTATTATTTTTTTTCAGAGTTAGATTGGATTGCATAATTAGTAATTATCACTTTGCAGGCTGTAAACTTCAGATATCACATTTACAATAGTATAAACTATGCCTGAACGCATCCAACCTTGGAGTGCTCGTTTAATGGAAAATGTTGAAGTTAAATGATCCCTTTTGGTTTTTTTGTACCTTTAGGCTTCAACCATTGCGTGTAAGATTAAAGTGAATTACCACCGTTTTTTCATCATCACTTTATTTCTAGAAACTTCTGCACAGAATAATCTTTTCTATCTTTAACCCCTTCATGGCCGGAGCTTTTTTTTTTTTTCGATTTTTCGTTTTTGTTTTTCGCTCCCCTCCTTCCCAGAGCCATGACTTTTTTATTTTTCCGTCAATATGGCCTTGTGAGTGCTTAATTTTGGCGGGATGACTTGTACTTTTGAACAACATCATTGGCTTTAGAATGTCGTGTCCTCGAAAACGGGAAAAATTTCCAAGTGTGGTGAAATGGCAAAAAAAAAAAGTGCTTTGCTTTTTTGCTAGGTTCAATAAATGCAAAAACTGACCTGCCATTATGATTCTCCAGGTCATTATGAGTTCATGTCAAACATGTCTAGGTTGTCTTTTATCTAAGTGGTGAAAAAAATTCCAAATTTTGCTAAAAAAGAAAAAAAAATGCGCAAATTTCTGAGACCCGTAGCATCTTCATTTTTCGTGATCTGGGGTCAAGTGAGGGCTTATTTTTTGCAGGCCGAGGTGAAGTTTTTAATGATACTACTTTTGTGCAGATATGTTCTTTTGATCACCCGTTATTGCATTTTAATGCAATGTCGCAGTGACCAAAAAAAGTAATTCTGGCGTTTTGAATTCTTTTCTCGCTACGCCGTTTAGCGATCGGGTTAATGCTTTTTACCTAATATGTGTATGTGTGATTTTTTTTTTTTAATAGTTTTATTTTGATTGTGGCGAAAGGGGGGTGATTTGAACTTTAATTTTTTTTTTATTTTTTTTTACTTTTAAACATTTTTTTTTACTTTTGGCATGCACAACCCGATAGGCTCTGCTACATATGGGCAACAAGCTGCAGATTTACTGCAGTGCTTTGAGCGCCGGCCACTGGGCGGCGCTCAAAGCGATCTGCCTGAAATAACCATAGAGATCTCTATGAGACCTGTGGTTGTCCAGGCAACGTGTCGCCAACCCCCGATCACGTGACGGGGTCAGCGATGAGCTCACTTCCGACCCGGCGGCTGGAAGCTATAGTTAAATGCCCGCTGTCAGCGCTTGAAAGCGGGATTTAACTAGTTAATAGGCGCGGGCTGATGGCAATTACACCCGAGCCTATTGCGGGCACATGTCAGCTGTTCATAACAGCTGACTTGTCGCGGCTTTGAGGTGGGCTCACCGCCGGAGCCCACGTCAAAGCAGGGGAGTCTGACTGCTGACGGACTTTCCCGTCAGCAGTCAGAAAGGGGTTAAAGGGAACCTGTCATAGACATAAATCTGCAGATAAATAGGGTTTAAACCCTATGTAGCTGACTTACCAGAGCAGTGGCTAAAGGGAGAAAATAAAGTTTATCAGCTCTGCAGCCGCTCACTTCCAGTCATCAGGGTGGTGCAGGGTGCCATAATTATCGCTGCTTTGCATTGTGAGTGTGCTGTAATTACTTCCCCAACACTTTGATTAGCAACCTTCTCTTCAGTGTGTGTGTGCAACATATGTGTGCACATCAGGCTGTCAATGTAGCAGAAGCGATTACAGCTGGGCTCACTATATAGTGACTGTAACTGCTTTTTTGAGGTTAAGTTATTGATTACCTCACTGAATACAAGAACACTTTTAACCCTATAACACGTAAGTAAGGTTAATTATATTACTTTAATTGAAAAATTTTCAGTTTTACTCAAATTGGTTGATGTAAAAATAAGTACATCCCACATTAAAAACAACTACATCTAGTATTTTGTATGACCCGTATGATTTTTAACGACATTGCCAAGTTTTCTAGGCATGAAATGAACAAATGCAAGACATTTTACAAATTCTCTCCTTTTCTCTTCTTAAAGACCAACCTATGTTAGAGCCTGGATGCCAGATTGAGAGTGATGACAACTTGTCTCGCCAGAATTCCCCCATAAATGTTCTATTGGGTTCAGATCTGGGGTCGCTTGGCCACTGAATCATTTTCACTCAGTTCTTCTTCAGAAATCCAACAGTGGCTTCAGATGTGCATTTTGGATCATTGTCACGTTTGAAAAGTGCTTGTCTACTAAGGGCACAGAGTGATTGGAGTATCTTCTCATTCGATATAAAACAATACATCTGTGAATTAATGATACCATCAATGAAAAGTAGCTCTCTAACACCAGCAGCTTATGGAGCCCCACATAAGGACAATGCCTCCACTATGTTTCACTGTAGGCACCATACATTTTTCTCTGTATTCCTCATCTTTGCAACGCCATACAGTTTTTAAACCATTAGTTCTAAACACACTTATCTTGGCATCATCACTCGAGGTATAGAGTTCCAGTAGTTTTCATATTTTTCTGCCTGGACCTTGGTAAATCGTAGGTGGCCTTTTTGTGCATAGGCTTTAGGAGAGGATTCCTTGTGGATGAGACCCATGCATGCCATTCCTCTGCAGTGTATACCGTATTGTGTCATGGGAAACAATCACCCCGGTTTGACCTTCTACCTCTTTAGCTAACTGCAGTGAACCTGAATGTTGATTTTCTTCAACCTTTCTCATCAAAAGATGCTCCTGTTAAGGTGTTAACTTCCATGATCGGCTTGGACGTGTTTCTGAGATGGTTGCAGTACCATCTTTGTTAATTTCTTGCAGCACTTTTTCTCCAATATGCTGATCAATTAGAAAAGCTTTGCTGATTTTCTTGCAGCCTTCACCTTTCTTGTGCAAAGAAGTCATTTTCTTTCTCAGGTCTACTGGACCCATAGAAGTGTCAGCAGAATGCAAAACGGACAATCCCCGCATGTATCCCCTGAAAACATGCTTACCGCAATGATGTCCTGTTTAATGAATTAAAGGACTTTTTAGAGAAAAAAAAGGATTTGGTGAGCCCTGCTTTTCGTTTTTCCAAAGGATATGGTTCCAGAAATTTTATGGTTTATTCTTATGTAACTTTGCAAGCTTTAGCTGTGTTGTCATGTTCCTTTTAGAAAGAAGAGGCTTTCACTCGCAACCCTTCTAAACAAGTGATTCTTGTTCTTTTTCTAATTCTACTATCATGAACTTGAACATTTACCACGCTAACTGAGACTTTTAGTCTCTGAGCTATAGTTCTTTGGTTTTTGCAATTTCTCTGAACATTATGCAGCACACAGGAAAACCCAGTACACCATGAATTGGTCAGATTACTGGTGTCATCGAGGGTGGTGATGGCTGTGGATATGCTTGGATGACTCTAGCATTACTGTTCCCCCATAGGTAGAATGGTCAGATGGTCAGTGGCGCCCCCCGGTGATGATAATTGTAGGAAGTATATAGAAGAGAAGCAGCAGCAGGCATGGTGATGGAAAAAAGTAAACTTTATTTTTATACAGCAGCAGATGGAACAGAAGCTGTGTTACATTCTTTAAGACAAATTCCAATAACGGCAGTTGCAGCAGCAGAAACAGTCAAGCTGAGAGAAAATCAGTAGATTTACTGTTCCAAGAGAATCATATGAGCTTCTGGATAACTTGGAAGACTGAACTAAACACCTATTATTCATTGAACATCTTCCACTTTATTTGGGGTTGCTACACCGCAGTGGGCTTCCAGATTCCAGTACCTATTATTCACCATTACATGTAGGTTGGTGATCAATGTCATCATCTGCTTCTTGGCCGTCCTTGGATTTGCCACAGGTGCCTGCATGAATACCTGGCACACATCAATGCTCTGTGTATCAAGGTTTCCTCCTATTAAGAGATGAAACATGCATACTGTACTTCATTTACTTCAGATAGTTTTACTGTGTCAGCCTACTGGAACAGAGGAGAGACCTGCTCTCCGACATCTTCCCCGTGGTGCTTCACTGCTACTCTGCTCTTCCCTAACTAGCAACCATGGTTGTTGCATTTCATGATCTAAAATTCTAACGACTCTCTGGATTAACTGCTTAAGTCACCGGAGCTGGAAACTCTATGGTGTACGAAATGCTGAATCATCCTTTTTAAAATAAAAGATCAAATACCAAATCTCAATGCATAAAACAATATAGATCTTTGCAGGAAACAGTGCATCAATTCAAGTATCTAAAGGCATATATAAAATATACTTCACATCATAAAACGATAATGTAATCCTAAACTTTGGAGCATTACAATTACACAGTTTGACAGTGCAGAGTATGTGTTTCTTTCTCACTGTAGAAAAAGTGGACTCGTCTTTGTAAATTGCCTTGTAACCCTTCTCAGATTAATGGGCAACAACAATCTCTTTCCTCTTTCCATTGATATACTCCTGAATGCCTTATACCAGCAATCTGGTCACATATAGAGATGGTCACAATTGCCAGTGAAGAATCAATTAAAGGGATTTAATTAGCAGCAGCTGACTGCTATTTACTTTTTAATTCTAGAAAAGCAGCAATGGTACTTTTGCATTGCATTTTATACTAGTTCTTGTTGAATAATTACATGGGGTATTTTTTTTTCCATCAGACCTATTTACTTTTAAAACGTTCTAAGGACCATATGTTGATTTTTTTTATCATGCCCTGATATGTAAAATGACAGCATTCAAAGTTTTTCTCAAGTTAGCTTTTCTCATGAATGTGCTAATCTGGCTGTAAACTAAGAAATAAAAAAAATACAGTTTGGGAAAACCACTGTCCAAAGGTTCCAGTTTGATTTATAAAAATGAAATAAATGCACTTTACCCAACTTCCCCAGGTCCAGAGATGAGTCTCTGCCTCTGCTTCCAATGTTGATTATTGTTAACAGTATTGATGATACATCGACGATGTAGCAGACAATAATTGAGCCCCGCAGCATTGATCGGCTTGTGTCATTAACTCGGGCAGAGCCATCGAGCTAACTGATTGGCTGCAGCACTGTCAAGGTGACATCAGTTCTGCAGACAATAATAGACAACTGAAGCAGTGGTGAAGACTCAGCTCTGGACCAAAGGAGAACCAGTAAGCCACAGTTTGCTTTTTTAACCAAATTCCAAAAACTGTAACAACCCCTTTAAATGTCATTGTGTCCAGTCAATCCATCAGCAGCAGTTGCACAAATGTTTGTTAGCTGTTCTACAATTCATCAGTATGAGTTGGATTTGTTTAGCTCACAGAGCATTGTCTGGCCCGGATACAATTGAATCCACTTTTCAGCTGAGAACAGGACTTGCTATGTACAGGATTTGCTGCTTCCAAATGGAAGCAAGAACAGTTCTCATACATTGACAGCAAATAAACCCCCTTTAAATGCAATGGAGTTAAAGGTACGATTTGCCTACCCTATAAATGTGCTTGCTCTTTAGGGAAATGAAAGATAAATGATGCTCTTCAGTTGAAGACGAGTTAATATACAAAGCTCTTAACGGTAAGAATAATTTCATCTTTCGAGTTTTCAAGGGTATGGTTCCTCTTCTTCCGAGGTCCGTAGAGAATCTACAATCCTATTTACAACATTCATGCTTTACACAATCTCTACAGAATAACCGGCGAATTGCAGGAATGAAAGGACGGAATATGTTTAACTCATTTTGTTTGCTTTTATTAGTATTGCAATGTCAGTTCTGAAACCTTCAAATTCCAGAGACGATATCACATTTCTCTCGTAATAAAACGTATTTAATGGTCGTAGTCGAAAACAAATTGCGGTGATTGTGTATGAGATTTTTTTTTTAGGGTTTTCAACACATTTGTGTCCCCCTTGGGGAGCGAGCATGTAATGAAAAAAAAAAACATCCAAGCTTGCAAGAGCATTTAATAGAGCATGACTGTCACATCACATTAACATAAATGCACCGAAATTCTTTTAATGAACAGATAATCAATAGATGAAAGAAACCAGGAGTACGGCGACACATTTCTATAAATTATTATTCCTGTAAATGATGGGACTAATTTTCCTTTTATCATAGCTATTGTTTATACATTTACTATGCTCTTTATATTTTTTTTATACAAGTACTGTGCTTTTAATGCCTCTTATGTTATCGATTTTTTTTTATCTTTCCCCCTCTTCACCAAAACAGCACTGATTTTTACTGCTAAATAGTACGGTGGCTCAGTGGTTTGTTTTACAGCTTTGCAGCGCTGGGGTCCTGGGTTCAAATCCCATCAAGGACAACATCTGCAAGGAGTTTGTATCTTCTCCCTGTGTTTGCGTGGGTTTCTCTGGGTTCTCTGGTTTCCTCCCACATTCCAAAGACATACTGATAGGGAATGGAGATTGTGAACCCCAATGGGGACAGTGCCGATAATGTCTGTAAAGCGCTGTGGAATTAATGGCACTGAAATAAAAATATTTATTTATAAAATAAATAAATAAATAGTAGCCTACATAGAAAATAAAGATTAGCAGAGTTAGAAATACCAACCCCTTCCCCCTCCAAAAAAAGTTTTCTTCACGCTCACTTGCTCACTTTTTGTAAGAATTTGCAGTCACTGCAGCACTGCCCTGTTTGCTTGCTGACGCATATTATCAGGCAGGCAGCACAGGAAGTAACAAAAGAAGAAGGAAAAATGAATGACATGGTGGACAGTATCACAGGTCCAAATAAAATAATAAGCCTGGGCTAGAAAGCCTCTTAGGTTGAGGTTGGCACCAAAGGAAAAAGTAATATGTGAAGAAATATGCTATAACCGATGCACTGGGAGACAAGAACAGCTTCTTGATGTGAGTATCTCTTAGATCATGAGTCCAAAAACATTTTTTCACCCTTGTGGCCTGCCTCCATTGGAACAACACCACTACTGCTGTTTAAATAAAAGGTTTGTAATAGGTTTATATGGTCCAACATCTGGGAACCAAATTGATCCTGAGGATAGAGCTTGGCTATCTCAGGCAATCAATGAAGAAGAACAAGGATCCACCTTAACGAACTGTGAAGAGTTGCAAGGCCACACGAAATGCGTTGATACCACTTGTCATGTGAGAAAGCCTTGTTTTATCATCCACTTTGTATCAACAGTGCTTGGCTACCTCTGGCAATCAATGAAGAAGAACATGAATCCAGCTCAATGAACTGCGAACAGTTGCGAAGTCACTCGAAACGTGTTGATGCCACCTCTTGTTTTATCTTCCACTTTCTATGAAGGTGAATAAAGACTGTTCACAGTTTGTTGAGCAGGATCCTTGTTCTTCATTGATTGCTTCTACAATTTGACACAGCGTTCTCCGGGCTCCAAACAAACAAAGGATATGACACATGGTGAGCTGGATTCAATTTACTTATCTCTGGCAATCTTTTATAGAATGAATAGAGCAGAAGTGCATGCTTGGCCTCCTCTACACTCAGAAGGGAATCTGGAAAACCTCATTCTATGGATCGCTAGAGGTCTCAGTGGTTGTAGCACCAATGATTAATAAGTTAAGGGGGTTACCGGGCCTTATGATCCAAGTCTGGAGTCACTCTATGACACTGCAGACTTGTGAATCTTCTCTTCTGCTGTGCGCTGTGAGGATTCTCCGATGCTGTGGCTGGAAGCAGCGAGCACATGACAGCAAGCATGTGATTTACATACATGGACTCATGTGCCGACTAGACTTGTGCTTGCATTGAGTGAGTCTTGGTACACCTAGTCGAAATGTGACTGGAAGTATGCAAATCGTATAATACCCCATAATACCCACCCACTCCTAACGGCTAGAGTGACTGCAAACTTATAGCCTAAGATAGGAGATAAATATAAACTTGGTATAAAACCTTTTGAAGGTAGGTTATGAGCAGTTATCTCCCTATAAGACAACAACAGCACCAGGAGGTACACTTAAAGGGGTTGTTTCCTTTTAGAAAATCCCAGTCCCAAGGCTTTACTCACCACTCCACCATTCAGGGGGATGTCTCAGACCTTTAGGGTCTGCCACTGCTCCTGTTGTCTGGTATTTCAAATTATGGATTTTGGATTTGCAGCTGAATGGTCTTCCATATCTTTACATAATCTATAATGTACTTTATTGCGGATATTGTAATAAAGACATCTATTTTTTGGATTACATTTTGGATTTATTATTATTTTAGATTCAACAAATTATGGATTATAACAACCATATTGCTTATTTTCTTCACCACCACATTGTAAGGCACTAACAGAAGGCACCACACATGGCACCATCCAATGCATGACTGGTCCTGATTTTCTCGGAGGTATCACAAGTGTTTAATGCATTACACTAAGTGAATGTTATACGCTAAAACTCTGGTTTTAAAGTCTACAGAATTGAGGTTCAATTATTTTCAGTACATTTAACAAAGTTACTTTTCCACCATTACTTATTTAACACACAATTTGATCTGAAGGGAGAAAAGCTGAGTTTGATGAATGTTAACACATCGTGTCACTAACCTGCCTTCACGCCTATATTGTGATCATCATTAACATAGCAGTCTGCTAGGATTGGCAATGAGAAAGTGGATGCGATATGAACTGCTCCCAGGAGAGGTCACATAGACTCACAGGTCATGTGCCGTATTTACCGAGCTTAAAAATAACTAATTCACCGCACAAATACCAGGCAGAATATACGGCGGACTGGTGGTGTGACTGGTTAATATGCTCATCGGAAAATTCTAGGACTGTCTCAGCTTTAGAGCATTCGCATCCTGATACATTTTCTTTTTGATCATGTAGAATTTGAAGTCACCACAAAGGCTGCGAGGAGCGTTCAGAGGAGTTACGGAATGATGGCGGTAGAACAGATGACCTGATCTATATTCATGAATTTGTCTTAGGGTTCATGAAGTTACACAACTGAGCTTCAAAGTTGAGTAGTTTATAATTGCTGTACAGAAAAGTTCCCTGGGAAAACTCTGGGGTTTTGCCGATTTTTAGATTTTTACGACAGCAAAGTTGTACAGTCGATAGCATGGTTGGCCGACCAATGACAACATCTCCATGGTGTTTCTTCATGACTGTGTAGGTGGCAACTACAGCGTGTACAGAGCTGTGGATGTCTGGCTCGGTACACTGGTTACTTTAGGCTGATGAAGATTCTGTGTATAGAAAATTTCCACAGATCTGATATTGATGCAGTTTCTTAAGAAATAATCAATAAGTAATGGACAGGAAAGATGTATATCTTTGTACCGTGTTAGCCAGTAGATAGAAAAATATTCAGGATTGAGAGTCCTCAGTAGTTGATACCTTTTAATGGCTAACTGAAAAGATGGTAACACATTGCAAGCTTTCGAGACTACTCAGGTCTCTTCATCAGGCTTGACTAATACAAAATCTGAAGTCACATATTTATGCACAATACAGCCTAGGCTGTATATTTTTCTAAGTAATGGACATAACTTTTCACCTAACATTTTGATCCAGATGAAGAAAAAAAACTCAACAAGGCAAATGCTAATTGCTGCAAATTAAGGGAAAAATTCCTTCCCAACTCTACATATGGCAATAAAAATAATAATAAATTTTATTTCTATAGCACCGACATATTCCGCAGCACTTTACATTTCAGAGGGGATTTGTACAGACAATAGACATTACAGCGTAACAATAATCGCATAGATTATAACAAATACCAAGAGGAATGAGGGCCCTGCTCGCAAGCTTACAGTCTATGAGGAAAGAGGTAGACACGAAAGGTGGGTGGTAACAGTTGCCCTGATTATATGGACCAGCCATAATGTTAAGTGTGTAACAGTACAGACACAGAGGGCTAATGGATGCATAAAGCATGTAGGAACATGATGCGGGGAACTTGGTTATGGTAAAACTTTTGGCTGTGCCACACAGGGATAGATTAGGTTAATGTGTTGAGGCGATAGGCCAGTCTGAATAAATGCATTTTCAGGGCACGCTTAAAATTGTGGGGATTGGGGACTAATCGTATTGACCTGGGAAGTGCATTCCAAAGAATAGGTGCAGCACGTGTAAAGTCTTGGAGACGGGGGTGGGAGGTTCTGATTATTGAGGATGCTAACCTCAGGTCATCAGCAGAATGGAGGGTGTGGGTAGGGTGGTATACTGAAACAAGTAAGAAGATGTAGGGTGGTGCTGAGCCATGGAGGGCTTTGTGGGTGAGGGTAATAAGTTTATACTGAATTCTGGAGTAGATGGGTAGCCAGTGTAATGACTGGCACAAGGTAGAGGTATCGGTGTAATGATTGGTGAGGCATATGATCCTGGCTGCAGCATTCAAGACAGATTGGAGAGGGGAGAGTTTGGTAAGAGGGAGACCGATTAGAAGAGAGCTACAATAGTCAAGACGAGAATGAATAAGAGAAACAGTAAAAGTTTTTGCAGAGTCAAAAGTAAGAAAAGGTCAAATTCTAGAAATGTTTTTGAGGTGAGGTGCAGATGACAAGAGCGAGCCAGTGATCGAATGTGGGGGGCAAAGGAAAGCTCGGAGTCAAGTATGACCCCAAGACAGCAGGCATGTTGCTGGGGAGTAATAGTGAAACCACACACAGAAATGGCAATGTCGGGTATAGGTACATTAGTAGAGGGAGGAAACACAAGGAGTTCAGTCTTTGAGAGGTTCAGTTTCAGATATAGTGAGGACATGATGTTAGACACGGCGTTTAGACAATCACCGGTGTTTTCTAGAAAGGCTGGCATGATGTCAGGAGAAGAAGCGTATAATTGGGTGTCATCAGCATAGAGATGGTACTGGAAACCAAATCTACTGATTGTTTGACCAATAGGGGCAGTGTTGTGAGTTCATTTTCCCCTTCGTCACTGGTGTCTGGTGAACTCCCTATTCTGGTAAAGGAAGGTAATGAGCCTGATTATCAGGCACCTGAGTCTAATGAGGATGACTGGCTGAGTGGAGTCACGGACTGGATATAAGGCTGCCGACGCCCTTCTGCCCTGCGGGTGATTTCTCTGTGGACTTCTAGGACACCAGTCTGATTCCTGCTCCTCTAAAGCTAAGTTTTCTGCTTTGCCTGTTAGCTTTTTGTTTTGTTTTTTGTTTTCCTTGCTTTTCAGTATTCTGCCATTCCCTGCTGAGGTGAGCTGAATCTCCTTTTGCCTGTAGCTCTGTCTTCAGTATATTCCCGAGTACTGACATAGCTTTTTTGAAGCCTAGCATCTTCAGGGCCTTTTTCACTGTCAGTCTGTTGGCTCTTATTTTCATAGGGTTTTTCACGGATTGCAGACAGCAGCCTTCCTGTCCTTTTCTATCTAGTTAGCTTGGGCCCCTCTTTGCTCAGTCTATCTTTCTGTCTGTGTTAGTATTTTCATCTAGCTTCACCGTCATTATATGTTGGGGGCTGCCTATTGCTTTGGGGTCTGCTCTGGGGCAGTTTAGATTTCCCCTTTCTTTCTTTAGGCCTATTTAATTCTCCGGCTGTGATCGAGGGGTCTAGGGCATCATAGGAACCCCCCACGGCTACTGCTAGTTGTGTTTATAGGTTCAGGGGTCTGCAATCCGATAGCTGCCAACTTCTCTGGTTTTCTGGACTTAGCTAGCATTTCTGTTTTTGCCTCCTACGGTGACTCAATCATAAAAGAATCACCCGCCATACCGCAGATCCTAGGGTACACAATAGCAGGAAAGAATTGTGTTTAAAAAAAAAAAATGTGTGTATATTCTTTCCTCTATATCTCTGAGGCCGTAGGGGGAATTTTTTTTTTTCTCTCTCAATGGAGATAAAGCAATTGTCTGATCGTGTGGAGCAGCTCGCTGCGGAAGTGCGGGGAATTTCCGCCTACCTTGCTCGTTCGCATGCTGTTGAACCAAAGATCCCTACACCTGATGTATTTTTTGGGGATCGATCTAAATTTTTGAGTTTCAAAAATAATTGTAAATTATTTTTTGCCTTGAAGCCTAACTCGTCAGGGAGCTCCGCGCAGCAGGTTAAAATTGTCATCTCTTTGCTGCGTGGCGATCCCCAGGATTGGGCGTTTTCTTTGAAACCAGATGATCCTATTCTGACTAATGTGAACGCATTCTTTCAAGCTTTGGGGTTGTTGTATGACAAACCTAATGCTATTGATCAGGCTGAAAAGACCCTGTTGGCATTGAACCAGGGTCGAGATTCTGCAGAGTTGTACTGTCAAAAGTTCCGAAAGTGGGCGGTCCTTACTACCTGGAATGATAATGCCTTGGCTGCTCTCTTTTGGAGGGGTTTGTCAGAAGCCGTAAAAGATACTATGGTGGGGTTTCCTGTTCCCTCTGGTCTGGACGATTCTATGTCATTAGCCATTCAGGTTGATCGGCGTTTACGTGAACGCAGGATTGCACGAGAGGTGTTGCCACCGGTTGAACAGATGTCTGAACCTATGCAATGTGATAGAGTTTTGTCTAAGGCGCAACGTCAGGAGTTCAGAAGGCGTAATAAGCTGTGTTTTTTCTGTGGAGATGCCTCGCATATTATTTCTGTTTGTCCTAAACGAGAGAAACGCTTTGCACACACGTTTTCTGTTGGGGGTGTATAACCTAAGTTTCTTCTGGCAATTACTCTGATCTGCTCCCTGTCCACATTTTCCGCCAAGGCTTTTGTGGATTCGGGAGCAGCGCTAAACCTAATGGACTTGGATTTTGCTAAACGTTGTGGATTTCCGATGACACCTCTGCAGACGCCTATCCCTTTGAGGGGGATTGATGCTACTCCTTTGGCTAAAAATAAACCTCAGTTTTGGACCCAGGTGGTCATGCGGGTCGCCCCAGACCACCAAGAAAATTGCAGATTTTTGGTATTGCATGGTCTGCATGATGCCGTTGTTCTGGGGTTTCCCTGGTTGCAAATTCATAATCCAGTTTTGGATTGGAAATCTGTGTCTGTGGTGAGTTGGGGTTGTCGGTGTGCCTTTAGTGAGGCTCCGGTTTTTTCCACCTCTCCTCAGTCGCATGATGTTCCTGACTATTTGGCGGACTTTTATGATGTATTTAGTGAGAATGAGTCTGCGTCCTTGCCTCCTCATAGGAGTTATGACTGTGCAATTGAACTAAGCCCGAGGTGTAAATTTCCCAAGGGTCGGCTCTTCAATTTATCTGTACCCGAGCACGAGGCTATGCGGTCCTATATTAAGGAGGCATTGGAGAAGGGTCATATTAGACCATCCTCTTCACCCTTAGGTGCCGGGTTTTTTTTTGTGGCCAAAAAGGATGGTTCTTTAAGGCCTTATATTGATTATCGTGCCCTCAATAAAATTACTATTAAATATCAGTATCCATTACCCCTGATTTCGGATCTATTCTCTAGAGTTAGAGGTGCTTGCTGGTTTACCAAGCTTGACCTCAGGGGGGCGTATAATCTTATCCGCATTAAGCAGGGGGATGAATGGAAGAAGGCGTTTAATACTCCGGAGGGACATTTTGAGTACCTGGTGATGCCTTTTGGGCTCACTAATGCCCCTTCTGTCTTGCAGTGCTTCATGAACGATATTTTCCGAGACTTTGTCGATAAATTTTTGATTATCTATCTGGATGATATTTAGATCTTCTCCAAGGATTGGGATTCTCATGTGGAACATATTCGGACTGTGTTCCGGATCTTGAGGGAGAATTCCCTGTATGTCAAAGGATCGAAATGCCTTTTTGGAGTACAGAGGATTTCATTTTTGGGATTTATTTTGTCTCCGTCAACTATTGAAGTGGACCCGGCCAAGGTACAGGCCATTTATGATTGGGTTCAGCCCACTTCTTTGAAGGCCCTCCAGAAGTTTTTGGGTTTTGCTAATTTTTATCGGAAATTTATAGCAAAATTTTCTAGTATTGCCAAGCCATTGACTGATCTGACTAAGAAGGGTGCTGATGTGTTGAATTGGTCTCCTGAGGCTGTTGCTTCCTTTCAGGAGCTGAAGCGAAGATTTACCTCCTCCCCGGTTTTGCGGCAACCGGATGTCTCACTCCCGTTCCAGGTAGAGGTGGACGCTTCTGAGATTGGTGCAGTAGCTGTTTTGTCCCAAAAGGATCCTGTAACATCTAAAATGAATCCCTGTGCTTTCTTTTCCCGAAAGTTCTCTCCATCTGAACGTAACTATGATGTGGGGAATCGGGAACTGTTGGCCATGAAATGGGCATTTGAGGAGTGGAGACATTGGTTGGAGGGAGCTAAACATCAAGTTGTGGTCCTCACTGACCACAAGAATTTGATTTACCTAGAGTCGGCTAAACGCTTGAACCCTAGACAGGCTAGCTGGGCCTTGTTTTTTTACACGTTTTGATTTTGTGGTCTCTTTTCTTCCTGGAACTAAGAATGTCAAGGCAGACGCCCTCTCTAGGAGTTTCTTTGCTGATTCTTCTGTGGTGACCAAGCCTGCTACCATCTTAGGCGAAGGGGTAGTTCTTTCTGCCATCTCGCCCGATTTGAGACTTGCTCTGGAAGAGTTCCAGGAGGACAAACCTGAGCGTTGTCCCAGTGGAAAGTTGTATGTTCCTGACCAGTGGAAGAAGAGAGTGATGTCTGAAGTTCATTGCTCTGCATTGGCTGGTCATCCAGGTATTTTTGGTACTAGAGATCTGGTGAGTCGCTCTTTTTGGTGGCCCACCTTGTCTCATGATGTCAGGAATTTTGTGCAGTCCTGTGGGACTTGCTCCCGGTCTAAATCTTGTTCTCGCTCTAGTGGGTTGTTGATGCCTTTGCCGGTCCCCAGGAGGCCATGGACCCATATTTCAATGGATTTCATCTCTGATATGCCGGTCTCTCAAAGAATGACTGTTATTTGGGTGATTTGTGATAGGTTCTCTAAGATGGTTCATCTTGTACCACTCCCTAAGTTGCCATCTTCCTCTTAGTTGGTGCCCCTGTTTTTGCAACAGGTGGTTCGCTTACACGGGATTCCTGAGAACATTGTATCTGACAGAGGAGTTCAGTTTGTGTCTAGCTTTTGGAGGACTTTCTGTTCCAAGCTGGGAATTCAGTTGTCCTTCTCCTCTGCTTTTCACCCTCAGACCAATGGGCAGACAGAGAGAACAAATCAGACCTTGTAGTCGTATTTGAGATGTTTTATTTCCGCTGATCAGGATGATTGGGTTTCATTTTTGCCCTTGGCCGAATTTGCTTTAAATAATAGAGCTAGTTCTGCCACTTTGATGTCACCTTTTTTTTGTAACTTTGGGTTTCATCCTCGATTTTCTTCAGGGCAGGTGGAGCCTTCTGCCTGCCCAGGTGTTGACACTGTGGTGGAGAGAATGCACCAGATCTGGGACCAAGTGGTGGATAAGTTATCTCTCTCCCAGGAAAAGGCCCAGCAGTTTTCCAATCGACATAGGACCATTGGTCCCCAGTTTAAGATTGGTGATATGGTGTGGTTATCATCAAAAAATATTGCTATGAAGGTGGCTTCTCCTAAGTTTAAGCCTAGATTTATTGGACCTTACAAGATTTTGGAGATTATTAATCCGGTCTCTTTTCGTTTGGCTCTTCCTGTCACATTTAAAATCCATAATGTGTTCCATAAGTCCTTGTTGAAGAGGTTTGTTGAACCAGTTGTTCCTGGGGTGGCACCTCCAGACCCTGTATTGGTTGAAGGTAACATGGAATATGAGGTAGAGAAAATACTGGATTCCCATCTGGCTAGACGGAGACTCCAGTATTTGGTTAAGTGGAAGGGTTATGGTCAGGAGGATAATTCCTGGGTCTCTGCCTCTGATATTCATGCCAAAAGATTGGTGCGTGCATTTCATCGGGCTCACCCTGATCGCCCTGGTGGCGTGGTTGAGGGTTCGGTGACCCCTCCTCAAGGGGGGAGGTACTGTTGTGAGTTCATTTTCCCCTTCATCACTGGGGTCTGGTGAACTCCCTATTCTGGTAAAGGAAGGTAATGAGCCTGATTATCAGGCACCTGAGTCTAATGAGGTTGACTGGCTGAGTGGAGTCACGGACTGGATATAAGGCTGCCGACGCCTTTCTGCCCTGCGGGTGATTTCTCTGTGGACTTCTAGGACACCAGTCTGATTCCTGCTCCTCTAAAGCTAAGTTTTCTGTTTTGCCTGTTAGCTTTTTGTTTTGTTTTTTGTTTTCCTTGCTTTTCAGTATTCTGCCATTCCCTGCTGGGGTGAGCTGAATCTCCTTTTGTCTGTAGCTCTGTCTTCAGTATATTTCTGAGTACTGACATAGCTTTTTTGAAGCCTAGCGTCTTCAGGGCCTTTTTCACTGTCAGTCTGTTGGCTCTTTTTTTCATAGGGTTTTTCACGGATTGCAGACAGCAGCCTTCCTGTCCTTTTCTATCTAGTTAGCTTGGGCCCCTCTTTGCTCGGTCTATCTTTCTGTTTGTGTTAGTATTTTCATCTTGCTTCACCGTCATTATATGTTGGAGGCTGCCTATTGCTTTGGGGTCTGCTCTGGGGCAGTTTAGATTTCCCCTTTCTTTCTTTAGGCCTATTTAATTCTCCGGCTGTGATCGAGGGGTCTAGGGCATCGTAGGAACCCCCCACGGCTACTGCTAGTTGTGTTTATAGGTTCAGGGGTCTGCAATCCGATAGCTGCCAACTTCTCTGGTTTTCTGGACTTAGCTAGCATTTCTGTTTTTGCCTCCTACGGTGACTCAATCATAACAGGGCAGTATACAAAGAGAAGAGGAGGGGGCCTATAACCAATCCTTGAGGAACGCCAACAGTAAGGGGAAGGTGAGAGGAGGAACCGGCAAAAGATACAGTAAAGGAGCAGTCAGATAGATAGGAGGAGAACCAGGAGAGAACAGTGTCCTTGAGGCCAATGGAACAGAGCATAGTATGGAGGAGCTGATGATCCACAGTGTCGAATGCTGCAGAGAGATCGAAGAGAATTAGCATGGAGTAATGACCATTTGATTTAGCTGTTAGTAGATCATTAGAGACTTTAGTGAGGGCAGTTTCAGCAGAGAGTAAAAAGCAGAAACCAGAGTGAAGAGGGTCGAGAAGAGAGTTATCAAATAGATAGCAGATAAGACGGGAGTGGACCAGGCGTTCCAGGAGTTTAGAGATGAAGGGAAGATTAGAGACAGGTCTATAGTTAGCGTCACAGTTTTGGTCGAGGGATGGTTTTTTAAGTAGTGGATGTATGATAGCATGCTTAAATGAGGAGGAAAAGTTACCAGAAAAGAGAGAGAGGTTAAATATTTTAGTTAGGTGAGGGGTGACAGCAGGGGAAAGGGACTGAGGGAGATGTGACGGAAATGGGTCACTGGTGCAAGTGGTTGAGCGAGAAGATGCAAGGAGCCTGCTTACTTCTTCTTCTGTGACTGGTTCAAAATCAGAGAGTGAGCTAGATGCAGTGGGGGAGGGAGGACAGTGCATGGTATGAGCTGATTGGGAGATAATTTCCTGTCGAATCTGGTCAATTTTTTCTTTGAAGTAATTGGCCAGATCGTCAGCTCGGAGCTCAATGGTTGTGGCGTGTACCCTTGGGTTGAGTAGAGAATGAAAAGTGTCAAAGAGATGTTTCGGGTTATTGGACAGTGAGGTGATGAGGGTGTTGAAAAAAGTTTGTTTGTAGAGGTGAAGGGCAGCGTTGTATGTTCTAAGCATAAACTTATAATGGATGAAATCTTCGTGTAGATTGGATTTTCTCCACAGACGTTCGGTGCACCTGGAGCACCGCTGCAGGAAACATGTTTGCAGGATGTGCCAGGGTTGTCGCCGTCTGTGTTGTGTTGTTCCATTTATAGGGGGTGCAAATTCATCCAGGGCACTTTGAAGTGTTTCATTGTAATGCTTCAATGCAGAATCAGGACATGAGAGGGAGGAGATAGGGGCCAATGATGACTGCAAGTTCTTCATAAGTTTCTGGGTGTTAATGGCCTATATGTTTCTATAAGTATGGACAGTGGGGGTGACCTGAGCAGCCTGGCAGTTCTTGATAGAGAAAGAAAGAAGATTGTGGCCAGAGAGCGGGAGAGGGGAGTTTGCAAAATCATCCACTGCACAAAGCGGAGAGAAGACCAAGTCGAGGGAGTTTCCGTCTTCATGCGTTGGAGAATTAGTAAGCTGCGAAAGGGCAAACGAGGAGGTTAGAGATAAAAGGTGAGTAGCAGATGGGGTGAGGGGAAGAGCAATGGGGATGTTAAAATCTCCCATGAGGGTAGGGATGTCACAGGAGTGAAAATGTGGAAGCCAAGTGGCAAAATGATCCAGGAACTGATGGGAGGGGTCGGGAGGACGATACATCACCGCCACTTGCATGGAGAAGGGGGTGTAGAGTCTGACAGCATGGACCTCAAAAGAAGGGAAGACTAGTGATAGGAGCAGACCAATGCCTCCACCTGCTCTATTGTCTGATCTTGGGGTATGAGAGAAGTGTAGTCCCCCGTATGAAAGAGCAGCAGCAGCGGTAGTGTCTGACTGCTGGATCCAGGTTTCAGTAAGAGCTAGGAGGTTAAGAGAATTACAAAGGAAAAAGTCATAAGTGAAGGAGAGATTGTTACACACTGAGCGAGAATTCCAAAGTGCACAATTAAGAGAGACAGATGGCATGCAGGGAATATTAATAAGATTAGAGGGGTTTCTGAGTGTAGCAGTTTGGGGGTTTGACTTTCTATAACATGGGGGACCAGGGTTGGGACAATGTCTCCTGCGACTAGGAGAAGGAGGATAGAAAGAGTGAGCAGATGGTTAAGTGATTTGTGAGAGCGTCTCTTATGTTGAATGGTGGGACTGACTGGATCTGTGCAATTTAACAATGTGAAAAGAGCGTGAGTGCTATACATAGGAGAGGAAAGGAGCGAGGGGCTGATATGGATGGAGTGTAGAGAGTTAATAACAGGGCGGTGGATGTGTGTGAATGCAGCGGCCAGGATATAAATTACACAAATGCATATGGTATATATTTGTTGCACTCCAAATGTACAGGGAGTAGATGTATATAAATGTCTTACCTGTCTCCTGCCCTGTCTAACTGCCATGTTATAACTGCCAGTACTTCGATACATGTACTTCGACTACATGTGCATAAATGCCCCCTGCATTAATGCTCCCCCAAGCTGTGTCTGAATATATAGGAGGCTAATGCTTAGATTTTTTTTTTGTGCTCTCTCCTCGTTAATCAATCAAACTAAATTGAGACAGCAGAACCCAATAAAATGTTGTGGTCAGATAAACAGATGTCCACCACTACATGGATCATAAAGCACTTTGAAAAGTTTCTTGACCTCACAACATAAGGGGAGAAGCAGAGTAAGTTGAAATAACTATATACCAGATATAAGCTTGCATAGTTGAAAACACATATATAGCATTCAAGATTAACTGCTTGCTGACATTGAATGGCAATCAGATGTCCCATCAAAAAATCTAGTATCCATGACTTTAAATATTATATTTATCAACAAACTCATCCAGGCCCTTCTTGAACTTGTTTAGTTAATTAACCATCACAATATGTTATGGCAGAGTGCCCCTTGGTATCACTGCTTACACAGTAAAGAATTCAGTCTCACTGCTTGTACAGTAAAGAATCCATAGTCTCCCATCTCATACAGCAAAGAACCCATAGTCTCATTGCTTATAGAGTAAAGAATCCATAGTCTCACTACTCGTACAGTGAAAAATCCATAGTCTCACTGCCTGTGCAGTAAAGAATCCATCATCTCATTGCTTCTACAGTAAAGAATCATACAGTAAATCATCTATAGGCCGGAGTCAGAAGCAACGTATAAAAAATCGGTCCGATTTTGTCTGCAGAGAATCACACAAATGTTCTCTATATGGTGATACGTATGTATTGCGCTTTCTACGCGATTATGCGATTTCCTCGCATCTAAGTATTCATGTGACATCCACACGCCATCCGTATGGTGTGATTTTGTTTCACACTTGCAAAATGAGCAAATTATGGATCCATGGCCTGAAAACCATTAGAAATTAGTCATGAACCCTATTTATTGGCTCAATAACAAGTCCCCTCCTCCTAGCTTTGCATTACAGTGCTTGCTTGTGTATTTCTATTGCTGCTTTGTGTGCAACATGTCATACAGGCTTACCTTCAACACCGCTGAGCGGGTGCTTTTACACTGGGTTTTGTCACAACCTGAGATGAGCGACTTTGCCTTTTTTCGGGTCGAGTCAGGTTTCATGAAACCCCACTTTCTCAAAAGTCGGGTCGAACGAAATCGGCCGATTATCGTGAAAAGTCGAAGGCCGACTGAAACACGAAACCCAATGCAAGTCAATGGGGAACCCAGGTCGGCAGGGAGTGAAGGACAGGAAACACACCTACAGTGCCCATTTTAATGCCAAAAACATCAATTCTTATTACTTAAGCTTGTCAATCTTAATTTACTTTATAATACTAGTTACGCACTGAAAACTGGGAGTTATTTGGCTAAAGTTGTGGGGGGGGGTAGGGCTGGCTCCAGATTTTCGTGGGCCCTGGGCCAAAGAGTGTCACTGGGCTCTTTTAACACATGACACAATTCATGATCCTCTGATACGGCAGAGAAATAGCGGTATAGTACAATGAAAAATACTTCACTTCTTACATCTCATGACTGATATCCATTTTAAATTCTCCAATAGCTCTAAAAACGGACAGTATATTACTCCATACAGTATTATGGCCACCGCATAGTGCGCTATACAGAGTAATGAGGCCCATATATTTCTCCATACAGAATCATTGGTCCCATTTAATGTTTGAAACAGTATATGATGAGCTCCACATAATGCTACAGTATATGTTGGTCCCCATGGATGAAGCTACACTGTCTTATGGGCCCAAATAATGCTCTATATATAATGGGCCCCATTTCTAATGCTCTAGTGTATAATGGGCCCTGTAAATGCTGCTCCATTGTCTCATGTCCACCTTTGGAATGCGCCAGTGTATGATGGGCCCCATATATCATTCTCCAGAGTATAGTGCTCCCCAAAAATTGCTGTCCCAACATTGAAAACAATTAAATAAGTCTCCTCAAATAAGTCTAATCGCTAGGGAATCCCTGTACTAGTCTGGGCGTACAGACGTGATGTCATTGCTCTCTCTGATCAGAATATCACTGTCAGGAAACGCGGAAGATGTCCTGGTGGTGGAGCAGGGAGAGGTAAGTATTTCAACTTTGCAAGTGCTGTGATCCTGAGCAAGCAGGGGGGGCCCACTCGTTGGCGACGGCACTGGCACAGGGCCCCTCGTAGTACGGCGGTGTGTCTGATGGCGGGTGGGCCGAACCTGCACTTTCATCTGCACCTTCCTCTTTGTCACCGTGTAAGGTGGTACAGTATATGGGAAGGGTAACCTGAGTTTCATCAGGGTCAGATTCTGGCCGTGTAGAGTGCGAGAGGAATGTAGTGGTCTGGGTCAATTTACCAGCAGAATCATCTTGCAGTGGCTGGGCATCAGTGCACTTGTGGTGCCCCCAGGAGTACGGTCGCCACAGTGGCATAACCTTCCTCCTAGGGAGTGTGATGTCATGCTTGGGAGCAACGAAGGATCTCTCTAGCAGTTAAACCAACACACAACACATTTCGCACTCCAGCACTACAGGCCAGCAGGGAGACCTCTGAACCTGACTGCTGAGGAGCTGCTCTCTGTGGTCGGGAGGAGGTAAGTTAGGGCAGTCTGTGAAGTGAAGGGGAAGTGTGTGGACGTGAGAAGGGGAGCTGGAGGATGAGCAGAGTTAAGGCTCACTCCTAGCTGGAGAGCATGGTACGGATTCCGGTCTCCGTGTTTGTAGGGACACAGACGTTCCAGCAGCAGAAACCAGAGGAAGTAGCAGCTGTAAATGCTCTGTACCCAACTAAGGCTCGGAGGCCTCAGCAGCGACATGTGGAAGCCAGAAGGAAAAGGCTACGGCTGCCTGCAATACGAGAAAGTTCCAAGAGAGAGTCAAAAGGGGAACTTCATTGAACTCAGCACTGCGAGAACCTCAGATAAGCGCTAGAATGGAGGCCACACTACCTATCTGCAGAGAGAGAATTCCAAATTGGCTTCCAGGCTGACCAACTCCTTCTCCATCTGTACTCTGGGTCCTGGACGGCATTTACCAAGTCCAGGTAAAGGAACTGCATGACTGTGTCTGTCCTCTTTCTCCTGCGCCTGGTGCACGGCTCTGCTACATCCTGCACTGCACACCATCTACCAACTCTTTCATGTGCCCTGCGACAATGGCCATGCCTGTGCAGGGCTTCTACATCTTAGCTGTACCACAACTTCTGTCCCAGAGAAGCGCCACTGCAGCGCTGGTCAATCTACTCAGAAACCACAGGTGGCGTCACGTATCATTCACCTATAAACGTAATTCACCCCTTTGCATGGATGCCCAAGGCCACGGAACGGGTCACCACCACTGTGACACATCCCAGGGAGACACCATCCCGGTACCGATTAACCCCTCTGCCCTGCCTGGCCACCCACACTCCATGTCAGATTCATCTTGGACTGGGGAATTCACAATTTGACTTGATAACCCATGCATGGTATGATAGAAAGAGCTACATGGACTAATGTGAAGTGTGGCCTGCTGCATCATTCAGTTTGGGTGGGGGTGCAGGAGACAAGGAAAGGGGTTCTTCCTGACCAGGAGCCAGCACTTGATGACTCAGTGCTTGCATTTATTGAAACTTCAGAAGAGGAGGGCATATTTGCTGGAGTCTGTTTCGGCAATGTAAGCCCAAACCAGTTCCTCATGCTCTGGCTTTAAAAGCGGTTAACCTACTTCCAGAAAAGGTAGCCTTCCAGGTGTTCCGGAGCCAGACCATGACGCAGGCTCAACACCTCCTGCCTTAGCTGCTATTGTGCTTTTGCCACTACCAGGAGATGCACCACCACCATCAGCCCCCCACGCCCACGTCTGCGGCCTGTTCCACCAAACTTCCAAATTTAGCACAAAATAACATCAGATATATGGCAATGGCACTGTATCAGAAGCGTACAGCTCTATTCAGTCAAAGGATAATTTTCAATCTCCATATATATTCCATCAGTCACACAGAGACGCTGTTAGGCGTCGGATTCCTGGCACTGCACAGCGGGAATCCAGAGCCAGACATCCTGCGGTCTCCCATTCTCCTCCAACCGCTCGGACTCCTGCTCAGCAATCTCGGCGAACCAGGCATTCCCCGCAGACTCGTTCCGTGAGCCTGGATGCTGCTGCCACCTCTGGTGCAGCAATGATAACGCAACCTGCTTTGCAGGGAACTGCTCTAGAGGCTAAGTCCTCGCGCCGTGCGACTGGGCATGCCCGCAACTTGTCCTCTCAGTGGAGAGCAGGGGTCACATGTGAAGGTCCTATGTCGGATCTGATTGGTCCTTCCTATAGTACTGGAAGGTCCCGGAAGCGCATGGCTATAAAAAGCCTGCATGGCGGCTCGGCCATGCGCTAGTGTAGCATATTATGCTGTGTGTGTATGGTGATGGATGCATGGACTGGTGTCTGACTTATTATGAAACCCCTTCCCTCAGATATTACGAATGGTGACAGTATGTTGGGTTAGTCAGCTCCAGATTGTGGCAGGCTACACGCCACTGGGCCTTCCTCACCTACACTAGCGTCCGTCGGTGCCCGGCTCCTCCGGCATCGTCGCTTAGCGGCTTCAGTTACGGCCGCGCTGCAGTAGTAGCAGCTTTTGGTGTTCGCGGCTGCGACGCCACACGCCGGCTGACCTGTGCAGCTAACAGGTTCAGCCTTCACGTCTAGTTCATACTTTGGCATCTCTGTGACTAAACAGAGTCCGCTCTCAGGCTCTCGGGTGACGTTAACCCGAGCGCTGTATCGCACTTCTAGCATATCTGCCATTGTCCAGCAGCGGTCTTGTCATCTACCGCACGGTGGACCCCGGGCGGCGAACGCGCCTTCCATTATTTATATCTGGTGCGTTCCGCCGACCCTAACATTACACTAGCGCCAGGGTCTGGCTGGCAATGGTAGACGTGCAGCAGCTGCAGCGCTACATTCGGCAGCTGGAGAGCAGGTTGGCGGCTATTGAGAGCACCAACTCAGCTGCGAATGCTGCGCTAGCTGCTGCTCAGACAGTCGCTGAGGCTGTCTCACGTGCGCCCACACTTTTGCCCCTGCCGACAATGTCTCGCCTCCCGCTCCCCGATAAGTTTTCGGGTGATAGTGCCTCCTGTAGGGGATTCGTTAGTCAGTGCTCCATCCAGCTGGAGTTGCTGGCTGCACGGTTCCCTACGGAGCGGGCTAAGGTGGGATTTATTGTCTCTCTGTTGTCTGGCCGGGCATTACAGTGGGCCACGCCATTGTGGGAACGTGGTGATCCCGTGGTACAGGGGGCTGCTCAGTTCCTCGCGGCTCTGAAGCAAGTCTTCTTGGGACCACGGGTCACCCACGATACGGCTCTCCAACTGTTATCTTTAACACAAGGGTCACTTTCGGTTAGCCATCATGCTGTCCAGTTTCGGACACTGGCTTCCGAGTTAGAGTGGCCGGACAAAGTGTTGGTCCCGGTGTTTTGGAGAGGCCTGGCTGAGCACGTAAAAGATGCTCTAGCTACTAGGGAGATTCCCACCAGTTTGGAGGAGTTGATCGCCGTTTCCACCCGCATTGATCTCCGCTACACGGAGCGCGGGTTGGAACGAGCGCAATCCAAACGTAGGGTTAATTTGGCTCCCACCTTTACTGAGCCGCTGAAATTTCCCGCACAGGAGCACCTCTCCTCTGAGCCTATGGAGGTGTCTCGCACCGGCACTAAGTTGCGTCCGATGCGAACCTCTGTGCGCTGTTATCAGTGCCGACAGTTGGGCCACTCGGCTGGCACATGCCCTCAGCGGCCGAAAAGACGACCACGTTCAGTGGCCGTAGGTGGTGGTCAATCCAAGGTGGGACCCTTTTCACCCAAACCGGTGTTCCAGGGTACATTAGATAGTGGGTCCTCCTCCTGGGAGGCAGAGGTCACCCTGGATTCCGGGGCCGAGGGGAACTTTATGTCCTCGACTTTTGCCCAGAGACACGCTATCCCTCTGGTGATACTCCCCCAACCTCTGACCATCAGGGTGGTAAATGGGGCACCGTTACCATCTCAGGTGACCCATCAGACAGCCCCACTCGGACTCTCTATTTCACCCTCACATCGGGAGACTCTGTCCCTGCTAATTATGCCCAATGGCATCGATCAGGTGCTCCTCGGAGTTCCCTGGCTTCGTTGCCACTCCCCGCATATTGACTGGGCTTCAGGGAGGATACTGGGCTGGGGCAAGGACTGTGAGGGAAGGTGCCTGAGGGGCAGCGTTCAGGTGGCTTCCACAGAAGTGCCTGCGGATCTCTCCTCACTCCCCAAACCCTACCACCATTACGCGGACGTCTTCTCTAAGAAGTCTGCGGAGACGCTCCCACCGCACCGTTCCTATGATTGCCCGATTGATCTCCTGCCAGGCACAGAGCCTCCCCGAGGCTGTGTTTACCCTTTATCACTCCCTGAGACGGAGGCTATGTCCCAGTATATCCGGGAGAACCTGGCTAGGGGTTTCATCAGAAAATCGGTGTCACCGGCTGGTGCCGGATTCTTCTTCGTACAGAAGAAGAACGGAGAGCTACGCCCCTGCATCGACTACCGAGGTCTCAATGCTATCACGGTTAAAAACAAATACCCCCTACCGTTGATCTCGGAGTTATTTGACAGGTTGCGGGGGGCCCGGATCTTTACTAAACTAGATCTGCGGGGTGCATACAACCTGATCCGCATTCGCGAAGGAGACGAATGGAAGACAGCTTTTAATACCAGGGATGGCCATTACGAATACCTGGTTATGCCCTTTGGCCTTTGTAATGCCCCAGCTGTCTTCCAAGATTTTGTCAACGACGTCTTCCGCGACATGCTCTCTACCTCGGTGGTGGTCTATCTGGATGACATACTCATCTTTTCGCCAGATTTGACCACCCACCGGAGAGACGTCTGCAGGGTCTTTGACCGTCTGCGGGCGAACTCGTTATTTGCCAAGCTGGAGAAGTGCCAGTTTGAGCAGGAGTCCTTGCCGTTCCTGGGCTATATCATCTCGGCCCAGGGGCTGGCCATGGATCCGGCCAAACTACAAGCGGTAATGGACTGGCAGGAACCCCATTCCCTCAAAGCGGTGCAGCGCTTTTTGGGGTTCGTGAATTACTACCGCCAGTTCATACCACACTTTTCCACACTGGTGGCTCCTTTGGTTGCTCTCACCAAGAAAGGAGCTAACCCCAATGCTTGGTCAGAACATGTCTCCAAGGCCTTCTCGGCTATAAAATCACATTTTGCTGGCGCTCCCATATTACATCGTCCCGATGTGGATAAGCCGTTTATCCTTGAGGTAGACGCTTCTTCCGTCGGTGCAGGAGCAGTCCTTTATCAAAAGGATGCTCAAGGTCGGAAGCACCCCTGCTTCTTCTATTCCAAGACCTTCTCACCGGCGGAGAAAAATTACTCCATCGGCGACAGGGAGCTGCTAGCCATGAAGTTGGCTTTTTCTGAATGGAGACATCTCCTGGAGGGAGCCCGGTTTCCCTTTCTGGTATATACGGACCATAAAAACCTGGTCTACCTACAGACGGCCCAACGCCTGAATTCCCGTCAGGCCAGGTGGTCGCTCTTCTCACGATTCCGCTTCACCCTCCACTACCTCTCTGGAGAGAAGAACGTCCGTGCGGATGCTCTCTCACGTTCAGTGGTCTCAGCGGAGGAGGGAGAAGCTGAGCCTCGGTTAATTCTCCCGCTGGAGAGTTTTACGACCGTGGCTCCAGTTGCGCTCGAGTCGGTACCACCGGGCAAGACCTTGGTGCCTCCTCAGCTACGGCCGGAGGTCCTCGCCTGGGCACATGCCTCCAGAGTGGGTGGCCATTTTGGTAAAAAACGGACCGCCGAACTCCTGGCAAGGTCATATTGGTGGCCACATATGGCTCGAGATGTCAAGGAGTACGTGCAGGCATGTGTTTCGTGTGCTCGGAACAGACCCTCTAGACAGAGGCCGGCGGGGCTGTTGTTTCCCCTGCCAGTGGCGGATAGACCATGGGAGATGGTTGGCATGGACTTCATAGTTGGCCTGCCCAAGTCTGGTGGCAGTACGGTCATCTGGGTGGTCACCGACCATTTTTCCAAAATGGTGCATCTGGTTCCACTCGCACGCCTGCCTTCCGCTCGAGGTCTGGCCACCTTGTTCATTAAACACGTATTCCGTCTACATGGCATGCCGGACAAAATCGTGAGTGACCGTGGTCCCCAGTTTGCGTCTCGGTTTTGGAGGGAGCTCTGCAGTTTACTCAGCATCGAGCTAAATCTATCCTCCGCTTACCATCCCGAGACGAATGGCTTGGTCGAGAGAGCCAATCAGACCTTGGTCACCTATTTATGACATTTTGTCTCTGCCAGGCAGGATGACTGGGCATCCTTGCTACCTTGGGCAGAATTTGCCCTAAACAATGCGGTGGCTGATTCCACTGGTCAGACGCCCTTTCTCCTAAACTATGGCCAACATCCATGTGTCCCTGTCCCGATGCCAGTGTCCTCCACTGACTCCAGGGTGGCAGACTGGGCAGTGGAGGCCCGGGACATTTGGCGGCCTGCGCCAAGCTTCTCCCCTGGCGACATGGTATGGCTCTCCACCCGAAACATTAAACTGCGGGTTGAGTCTCCCAAGTTCGCACCGCGATACATTGGACCATTCAAGGTCCTCGAGCGACTTAGCTCGGTGGTCTACCGCCTGGCTGTACCTCCACATTTGGCCATTTCGGACGTGTTCCATGTGTCCCTCCTCAAACCAGTTCACATGGTCCGGTTTTCTGAGTCATCTGCCGGGTCATCAGACTTATCGTCTGATGAGTTTGAGGTTAACGCCATCGTGGGTCGCAGGTTTGTCCGTGGCAAAAAATTTTATTTGGTGGACTGGAAGGGTCATGGGCCCGAGGCTCGGACCTGGTGGAAAATATTCACGCACCGCTCCTGATCGCGGCCTTTGAGCGCAGTGAGGCGGGGGCCCTAGGGGGGGGGGTAATGTTAGGCGTCGGATTCCTGGCACTGCACAGCGGGAATCCAGAGCCAGACATCCTGCGGTCTCCCATTCTCCTCCGACCGCTCGGACTCCTGCTCAGCAATCTCGGCGAACCAGGCATTCCCCGCAGACTCGTTCCGTGAGCCTGGATGTTGCTGCCACCTCTGGTGCAGCAATGATAACGCAACCTGCTTTGCAGGGAACTGCTCTAGAGGCTAAGTCCTCGCGCCGTGCGACTGGGCATGCCCGCAACTTGTCCTCTCAGTGGAGAGCAGGGGTCACATGTGAAGGTCCTATGTCGGATCTGATTGGTCCTTCCTATAGTACTGGAAGGTCCCGGAAGCGCATGGCTATAAAAAGCCTGCATGGCGGCTCGGCCATGCGCTAGTGTAGCATATTATGCTGTGTGTGTATGGTGATGGATGCATGGACTGGTGTCTGACTTATTATGAAACCCCTTCCCTCGGATATTACGAATGGTGACAGTATGTTGGGTTAGTCAGCTCCAGATTGTGGCAGGCTACACGCCACTGGGCCTTCCTCACCTACACTAGCGTCCGTCGGTGCCCGGCTCCTCCGGCATCGTCGCTTAGCGGCTTCAGTTACGGCCGCGCTGCAGTAGTAGCAGCTTTTGGTGTTCGCGGCTGCGACGCCACACGCCGGCTGACCTGTGCAGCTAACAGGTTCAGCCTTCACGTCTAGTTCATACTTTGGCGTCTCTGTGACTAAACAGAGTCCGCTCTCAGGCTCTCGGGTGACGTTAACCCGAGCGCTGTATCGCACTTCTAGCGTATCTGCCATTGTCCAGCAGCGGTCTTGTCATCTACCGCACGGTGGACCCCGGGCGGCGAACGCGCCTTCCATTATTTATATCTGGTGCGTTCCGCCGACCCTAACAGACGCTCACAGGCTCAGTATGGATTACACAAGAATATAAAAAGTAGACAAAGTGTACAGTATCAGCAGATAGCAGGTATATATAGCATAGTTTAAACATTAACAATGTACGTCTATATATCAGGAGTAGTGTTGAGCCACCCCGCTAGTGTTTTGGTTCATCGCACAGGAGGCAAGTTCGTCGAATGTTCGTCGAACCACATTGAAAACAATGGCAGGCAAACATAAACACATACAAACACATAGAAAACAATTACAAAACACCATAAACGGTGTCCCAAAGCCGACAAAATGCTCAGAAGACAAAAATAACATATGGAAAAGGGCAACTACATTTAGAAAAGAGGTGGAGGAGTAAAAGGAGGAGACACAGATATAGGCTTGTCATGCCCTTATGAAGTCAAGAAAGGCTGGACTAAAAATGTAAAAAACAAACCAAAAAAAAAAAAAATGAAATCGAACACGATCATATACCGTCGGACTTCCCACCAATAAATTATGCCAACTGGTGATCGGGCGGCGTTATTCCCACAAACATCCAAACAGCGTCCATGAAGGCAAAGTGTTTGCTTTCCGGGGGGTAGTATGATTGCAAAGCTGAACCTTAAAGGAATGTCCAAAAGGGCACCACCAGGAGTGGAGCCTGTGGCTTCATTGGACTCCACCCGGGAAACCACAACCATGCCACCTCAAGAAAAGATGCACACATTGAAAGCTTTGTCGATTCTGTGTGTGGTGTGGTATGTCCGTTTTTAGTTGTGCTAGCGATTTGTCAGCTTTATTCCGTTAACGAACGAAACTCCGGCATGCCCCCACGGTACACATCAAGCTTACTAGAGAGATACGCGAGGCTCTGGCACGCGAGATGGAGCAATATCAGGTCTATCATGGCCTTACATGTCCGGGGCTGCATGCGCGCTACACTGAAAGGACCAGCTTTTGTCGCTTACAGGTGCTGATAACCCGCTGAACACCGTTAGTGATGGGGATCTGTGATTCCAATTATTCCCCGCGAACGATGATTTCCCAGTAAGTGCAGGTCAACCGCAATTACGGAATTAGGCCTAACCGGCATTCCTGACAAAATGAAAAAATTACGTGTCCAAAACAAAGGCTCTGTAGCTTGCTTAACAGCTCGGCAGCCGTTCTCAGGCCCAGTATGGATTTGACAAGATTCTAGAAAGTTGATAAAGCGTACAGTTTCACCGGATAACACGTATATATGTAGCATTGTTTACACATTAAAAACCTATGTATATAGATCAGGAGGCAGGTTCAGACGTTCTCAGGCCCAGTATGTATTTGACGTGATTGGACAAAGGTGATAAAGGGTACAGTTTCACCGGATAACACGTATATATGTAGCATTGTTTACACATTAAAAACCTATGTCTATAGATCAGGAGGCAGGCTCAGACGGTCTCAGGCCCAGTATGGATTAGACGTGATTGGACAAAGGTGAGAAAGGGTACCTTATCACTGGATAACAGGTATGTATAGCATAGTTTACACATAAAAACCTATGTCTATAGATCAGGAGGCAGGCTCAGACGTTCTCAGGCCCAGTATGGATTTGACCACATTGTACAAAGTTGAGAAAGGGTACATTTTCACTGGATAGCAGGTATATATAGCATAGTTTAAACATTTAAAATCTCCATGTTTTTAGTATGGATTAGACAACAATCTAAAAAGTTGAAAAAAGGAAATGTATTTGAAGCGTAGACCAGTATACACTTTTGGTGGAATTTTTTAATCTTCATATATATTTCTGTCTCAGTAAGACAGTCCAGACTCTCCACAATAGGAAATGAGATGCATACAATTACTGACATAAAGTCTAGTGAGAAATCTAGGAATTACTATTCATGGGAAAAACTTCCGTCACAATTCTCAGAGGCGATGCTGACCCTCAATTAATTAGTGTGTGGAGACAGCAAAAACCTTTGTTTGTGAAGAAAGTCTTGCTGTATCGCAGTATCGTTGATCCCATCGCCGTTACTCATATCCATCCAATTTTGATCACAGTGAGAGATGTAAACATGGTGCTCACTGCCTGTCACATAACTTTGGAGTGCAAAACACAGAAGCCACAGGCCGTAGGCGATTCAATTGGATTGGAATGAGAAGGCACATTTAAAAATGTGCGCTGGAATGTCACACGTCTGTGGGTAGGAAAACTGTGAAAGCTGATGACAAACCACCACTGCATCTCATTGCGAGTCGACGTCCATAAGAAATGGAAGCCATTGATCATCTGAAGCTAGATCCCGGCCAGCGGGACAGGGCATAGCTACGTCTTAGGCCTCTTTGACACTTCAGTTTTTTACAATCAGTCACAATCCGCCAGGTTTTGAAAAAAACGGATCCTCAATTTTCTTTTGAGGATCCGTTTTTTTTCTCCATTGACTTTCATTAATGGCGGATTGTGACGGATTGCTGTCCGTTGCATCCGTTTTTTTGAGGATCCGCCAAAAGTTGCTGTCCGTCACCATCCTCAAAGATTTCAAAACGGAGCTTGCAACGTTTTTTTTTTCTGGCGGATCCTCCAGACACTCATTTAACCCGAAATTCTTTCTGGGTGCCGGACAAAAAAATCTCTCTCTCTCTCTCTCTCTCTCTCTCTCTCCCCTTTTCCAGGCTGCGATTTCTTTAAAATTCTTCATTTGTCGGATCCGTCAAAAAAAGGACAGGTGGCATCTGTTCTCATCAGTACTAAAACGGATCCGCCATCCGTCCTTTTGGCCGATTTTGACTGATGTAAAAAAATTGAAGTGTGAAAGAGGCCTTAACCATCATCTTCTATCAGTTCACCAAATTTGTAGTGGTAGTCCCAGTGAAGGATTTGACAGCCCAGACTACACAGCGGAGGAGCAGGGAGAGGTAAACATGGCAAATGCTGGGGCCCTGCCCAAGCAAAAGGGGCACACTCGTGGGCGTCGGTACTGGCACTGGGCCCCTCATAGAATGGCGGTGTGTCTGACGGCAGGTGTGCACCCCCACCATCAGAGACACTTGATTGCACTATGAGGGACCCTGTGTCAGTGCCCGCGCCCAAGAGTCGGCCCACCCACCTGTCCAGGGCAACGGCACTCGCACGGTTGCGTGCACTAGGTGGTGACCCTGGCCATGGGGGGGGAGGCAGCCCAGTTAGGGAGGTTTACAAAATGGCATATGTTGATGTGGGACATTCACCTGCTGCTAAAGGCGAAATTGGTCAAGTCCCAGGAAGAGGAGTACCAAAGAAAGCCATTTTTCTGGCAACCTATGTGCCATCAGGGTAAGGTGTGACAAAATCCTTGGAAACCCATGCATGGTTCATTTTAATGAAGGTTAGATCATCCACATTTTGGGTCGAGAGACAGGTCCTTTTTTCTGTGAGGATTGATCCAGCAGCACTGAAGACTCTTTCCGATAGCACACTTGCAGCTGGGCAAGCGAGCTCCTGTAGGGCATATTGGGCCAATTCAGGCCAGGCGTCCAGTTTAGCAGCCCAATAGTCAAATGGGAATGACCTGTGAGGGAGAACATCGATATGGGGCGAGAAGTAGTTTGTAACCATAATTGACAAGTGCTGTCTCCTGTCACTTTCAATCGATGCAGTATTACCAGTCATGTGAGTGGGACTTGAAAAACCAGTCCACAACATGGTCATGAAACCCCTGTCTCCAACGCCACTTCTGATGTGTGCACCACCAACACCTCTTCCAAGTTGCCCCCGGCCCCTACGGCTCATATGAGAACCATCACCGCTGCTGTGTGCTGGGAATGCCTCAACCAACCGGTTTACAAGAGTTGCTTGTTTGTTAGCCAATATTAGGTCAAGGTTCTCCTGTGGCATGATGTTTTGGAATTTGCCTTTATAGCGTGGATCCAGGATGCTGGTCAACCAGTAGTCGTCATCGTTCATCATTTTGGCAATGCGGGGGTCCCTTTTTAGGATCTGCAAGGCATAATCAGACATGTGGGTCAATGTTCCAGGTGTCAATGATGCACTGCGAGTGCTGGGTGGCGGAGCACTTTCTGGCAAATCCACATCCCTCCAGTCACGCACAAAGCCTGTACCAAACCTTGCCACGCCAGCAATTTCTCTTGCCCCACGAGAAGCATCCTCCTCCCCTAAATAATCATCCCCATCATCATCCTCCTCCTCTTCCTCTTCTTCCTCCACCTCATCCAGGAGAGGTCCCTGAGCAGACAATGGCTGACTGTCATCAAGGCTTCCCTCCTCCTCTTCCTCATCATCCTCGGCTGCATATGCCTGCTCCTTAATGTGCGTCAAGGTTTGCATGAGCAGACGCATAAGTGGGATGCTCATACTTATGATGGCGTCCTGTGTGCTTACCAGCCGTGTGCATTCCTCAAAACACTGAAGGACTTTACAGAGGTCTTTCAGCTTCGACCACTGCACACCTGACAACTCCATGTCTGCCCTCAAAGTGCCTGCCCGTGTATCCTCCCACAAATACATTACAGCCTGCCTCTGTTAGCACAGCCGCCCCACCATGTGCAGGGTGGAGTTCCACCTTGTTGCAACGTCAATAATTAGGCGGTGCTTGGGAAGGTGGAGCAATCACTGCAGCTTCTGCATACGATTGGAGTGTACGGGCGACCGGCGGGTGTGCGAGCACAGTCTTCGAACCTTATGGAGCAGGGTTGTTAACTCCGGATAATTATTGAGGAAGCACTGCACCACAAGGTTCAAGTTGTGAGCCAAGCAAGGTATGTGTCTGAGTTTTGAAAGAGCTATGGCTGCCACAAAATTCTGGCCGTTATCACTAACTACCTTGCCTGCCTCAAGATGTAGACTGCCCAGCCATGACTCAGTTTGTCGCTGAAAGTAGTCGGCCAGTACCTCCGCGGTGTGTCTGTCGCCCAAACTCATCATCTTCAACACAGCCTGCTGATGCTTTCCACTAGCTGATCGATAGGGGGACACCTCGTGTGCAACACTGGCAGCTGCGGATGGAGTGCTCGTGCCACTGCACTCTGTGGATGAGCTTTCGCTTCTGGAGGAGGAGGAGGGTCGAACGCCTACAGCCAACTGTTTCCTATACTGTGGGCTAGGCAGCACTGTCCCACCACCGCTGTCCCCTGTGGACCCTGCATCCACCACATTAACCCAGTGCGCAGTGAAGGACACGTAACGGCCCTGGCCATACCTACTGGACCATGCATCTGTTGTGAGGTGCACCTTTCCACTCACTGATTGCTTGAGTGCATGGACAATGCGGTCTTTCACATGAAAGTGGAGGGCTGGGATGGCTTTGCGCGAAAAGAAGTGGCGACTGGGTAGGTCATAGCGTGGTACTGCATAGGCCATGAGTTCGCGGAAAGCTGCGCTTTCAACCAAGCGATAGGGCATCATCTCTAACGAGATTAGTTTGGCAATGTGGGCGTTCAAACCCAGTGTATGCGGATGAGAGGATGAGTACTTTCTTGTCCTACTCTTAGTCTCTGGTAGGGTGAGCTGGACTTGACAGCTGCATATGGTGGAACTAGCGGTGGACATGGCGGACTGAGAGAGGGTTGGTGATGGTGTTGGTGGTGTTGCTGATGGCCTAGATTTAGTCTTTCGTTGCAATAACAGTGTAATTCCCTGACTGATTTTCCCTTGCGACAACAACTCAACATTTGCTGCTTGGGGTGTGCTAACCGGTGGGCTTACAGTGGGGGAAACAATGTCGTGTTGCTGACTACCTTCCTTGGGAGCAGTTGCACATGTGGTACGTGAGTTTTGGTAGTCCGTCCATGCTTGCAAGTGCATGGTGGTTAAATGTCTTAGCATGCAACTGGTATTCAAATTTCTCAGATTTTTCCCTCGGCTAAAGGTCTTTGCGCACTTCTTACAGATAACCTTTGCCTGATCATTTGGATTTTGTTCAAAAAAGTGCCACACTGCACTCTTCATACTAGGGAAGACATTTTCAGGCCTTGCACCCTGTGCTATTTTGACCGTCTGGCCAAGCTGTCCTGTAACTCTTTTGGTTATTGTAACCTGTTTTTGGACTGCTCCGGGCCTGCCAGATAACAGCTGTTGTGATGTCGATGCCCGCTGCGGATGCTCCTCCTCCTCTTCTGAGCTATTGGCAGCGGCACCCTCTTCCCCCAATGTATGCCAATCTGGGTCAACAACTGGGTCATCCATCAACTCCTCTTCAATGTCATGTGCACCTTCATCTGTGTCACCGTGTACGGTGGTATAGTATGCGGGAAAGGGCACCTGAGTTTCATCAGGGTCAGATTCTGGCTCAGTATACTGCGAGGACAATGTAGTGCTCTGAGTGAATGTACCAGCAGAATCATCTCTCAGTGGCTGTGCATCAGTGCACTCCATGTCAGATTCATCTTGGCCTGGGTAATTCACGATTTGACTTGATAACCCAGGCATGGTATGTGAAAACAGCTCCATGGAGTAATCTGAAGTGTGGCCTGCCGCATCCTTCGATTTTTGTTGGGGTGAAGGACACAAGGAAAGTTGTGGTTCATGACCATGAGTCTCCAATGAGTCTCCAGTGCTTTTATTTTTTAAAATTTCAGAAGAGGAGGCGATAGAGCTGGAGGCTGAGTCAGCAATGTAAGCAAAAACTTGTTCTCGAAGCTCCGGCTTTAAAAATGGTTTACCTACCCCCAGAAAAGGGAGCCTTCGAGGCCTTGTGGAGCCAGATGATGACGCAGGCTCAACACCTCCTGCATTAGGTGCTATTTTGCTTTTGCCACTACCAGCAGATCCACCACCAACACCAGCATTACCAGCTACCAACCCCTGCCCACTTCCACAGACACTTCCACCACACTTCCTCATTTTTGGGGAAAATGTCCCCAAAAAACCAATAACTCTATGGTCCTGTAAAACAAGGTACAAGTGTATACAGTAGTGGGGAGAATTGGACTCTCTGTAGACTTCAGGACACAGTTGGATACTGTCAGGCCCTGTTTATATTACACCGCAATGTGACAGTCAGATTCTGGATGGTCTTAGAAAGGTGTATAGAGGACTGTTGAGAATTGGAATCTCTCTAGATTTCAGGACACAGTTGGATACTGTCAGGCCCTGTTTATATTACACCGCAATGTGACAGTCAGATTCTTGATAGTCTTAGAAAGGTGTAAAGAGGACAGGTGAGAATTGGAATCTCTCTAGACTTCAGGACACAGTTGGATACTGACAGGCCCTGTTTATATTACACCGCAATGTGACAGTCAGATTCTAGATGGTCTTAGAAAGGTGTAAAGAGGACAGGTGAGAATTGGAATCTCTCTAGACTTTAGGACACAGTTGGATTCTGTCAGGCCCTGTGTATATTACACCGCAACGTGACAGGCAGAAATTGCCTAGTGTATGACAAACTACAAGGTGTATATAGAATTGGGCAGAATTGGAATCTCCCTAGAGTGTAGGTCTGTAAGAACGGACAAACTCCTCGGCTTTTCCTTACAGAGTCACACACGTATATAGCTTCAATTTGGCCGTGATAACAGTCGTTACACGGTACTGTGTGAGGAGCGTACACCGCTGTACGGTGTGTGAAAAAATGAACGCTCACTACCTCACCAGGACAAAACAATACAATTTGGTTTGCTTTTAAAAAAGCAGTTTGAACACCAGTGTGCACACAGCAATGCAGCTAGCCATAAAAGGCAGGCTATTCACCACCGGCGCTGCTGCACAAAAGCAAAAATCTTCACCTTTCACTGCACAGTAACTACAGTGAAAAGCGCTATCAGCAGAAGTAGTTTTTTTTTCTTTTTGCCTTCCTAACGCTCTCACTACAGAATCAGCAGCTGCAGCAGCTATCCCTATTCTGAGATCAGCATGAGTAACATGGCGGTCAGCGTGCACACCCTTTTATACCCCCTGTGATGCCCCACAAAGCAAGCCAATCACTTGCTTGCCCTTCTCCAAGATGGTGGTGACTGCTGCCTATGTCATCACGTTTCATGAAACCGTTTCATGAAACCCGACTTTGGCAAAAGTCGGTGACTTTTGAATTTGTTCGACCCGTTTCGCTCAATTCTAGTGGTATACTATGTGGGAAGGGGAACCTGAGTTTCATCAGGGTCAGATTCTGGCTGCGTAGAGTGCGAGGGGTCAATGTACCAGCAGAATATTCTAGCAGTGGCTGGGCATCAGTGCACTTGTGGTGCCCCCAGGAGTACCATCGCCACAGTGGCATTACCTTCCTCCTAGGGAGTGTGATGTCATGCTTGGGAGCAACGAAGGATCTCTCTAGCAGTTAAACCAGCACACAACACATTTCCCACTCCAGGCCAGCAGGGAGACCTCTGAACCTGACTGCAGAGGAGCTGCTCTCTGTGGTCGGGAGGAGGTAAGTTAGGGCAGTCTGTGAAGGGAAGGGGAAGTGTGTGGATGTGAGAAGGGGAGCTGAAGGATGAGCAGAGTTAAGGCTCACTCCTAGCTGGAGCGCATGGTCGGGATTCCGGTCTCCGAGTTTGTAGGGACACTGACGTCCTGCAGCAGAAACCAGAGGAAGTAGCAGCTGTACATGCTCTGTTCCCAACTAAGGCTTGGAGGCCCCAGCAGCGGCTATGGCTGCCTGCCATACGAGAAAGTTCCAAAAGAGAGTCAACAGGGGGAACTTCAGTGAACTCAGTGCTGCGAGTACCTCAGGTAAGCGCTAGAACGGAGGCCACACTACCTATCTGCAGAGAGAGAATTCCAAATTTGCTTCCAGGCTGACCAACTCCTTCTCCATCTGTACTCTGGGTCCTGGACGGCACTTACAAAGTACAGGTAAAGGAACTGCACGACTGTCTGTCATCTCTCTCCTGCGCCTGGCGCACGGCTCTGCTACATCCTGCTCTGCATACCATCTACCAATTCTTTCATCTGCCCTGCTACTACGGCCCTACCTGTGCAGGGCTTCTACATCTTAGCTTCACCACAACATCTGTCCCAGAGAAGCGACACTGCAGCACGGGTCAATGTGATCAGAAACCACAGGTGGCATCACGTATCATTCACCTATAAACATTATTCACCCCTTTGCATGGATGCCCCGGGCCATGGAACGAGTCATCACCACCAACGTGACACATCCCTCTGAGACACCGGCCCGGTACCAATTAACCCCACTGCCCTGGCTGACCACCCACACTCCATGTCGGATTCTTCTTGGACTGGGGAATTCACGATTTGACTTGATAACCCAGGCATGGTATGATAGAAAGAGCTACATGGACTAATGTGAAGTGTGGCCTGCTGCATCATTCACTTTCGGTGGGGGTGAAGGACACAAGGAAAGGGGTTCTTCCCGACCAGGAGCCAGCACTTGAGGACTCAGTGCTTGCATTTTTTGAAACTTCAGAAGAGGAGGGCATATTTGCTGGAGTCTGTTTCGGCAATGTAAGCCAAAACCAGTTCCTGATGCTCCGGCTTTAAAAGCGATTAACCTACTCCCAGAAAAGGTAGCCTTCCAGACGTTCTGGAGCCAGACCATGACGCAGGCTCAACACCTCCTGCCTTAGCTGCTATTGTGCTTTTGCCACTACCAGCAGATGCACCACCACCATCAGCACCAGCTGGCCCCCCAACACCCACGTCCACGGCCTCTTCCACCAAACTTCAAAATGTTGCAGAACATGAACCCAAAATAACATCAGATATATGGTACTGTATAAGAAGCGTACAGCTCTATACAGTCAAAGGATGATTTTCAATCTCCCTATATATACCATACACAGAGATGCTCACAGGCTCATTATGGATTAGACAAGAATATAAAAAGTAGAAAAAGTGTACAGTATCATCATATAGCAGGTATATATACTATAGTTTAAACATTCTAAATCTCCGTAGATATTTCAGGAGGCAGACACAGACGCTCTCAGGCTCAGTATGGATTACAACACAATATAAAAAGCCGTAAAACGGTAATGGATCTGAAGAGTACAGCTGTACACAGTGTAGGGGTCATTGTTGTCAATCTCAGTATTTATTTTCACAGTCACAAAATAACTATCACTTGGTCAGTTTGGATTAGACCAGAATATAAAAAGCAGGAAATGGGTAATGTATCACAAGCGTAGAGCTGTATACACTAGTGTTGGGGTAATTTTTAAATGTACATCTAAATTGCAGGAGTAACCCACAGACTGTCACACGCTCAGGATGGATCACACTAAAATATAACAAGAAGATCCGCAAGAAATAATCACACATGTGGGACAATGTTCCAGGTGTCAATGATACACTTGGTGGGTGGTGGGTGGAGGAGGACTTCCTGGCAGAAAGGGTACAGTATCACCAGATACCAGGTATATATAGCATAGTTTAAACATTAAAAATGTACGTCTATATATTCAGGAGTAGTGTTGAGCCACCCCGCTAGTGTTCAAGTTCGTCAAACACGAGGCAAGTTCGTCGAATATTTGTCGAATGTTCGACGAACAACGTCGAACACCATTGAAAACAATGGCAGGCAAACACAAACACATACAAACACATAGAAAACAATTACAAAACACCTTAAAAGGTGTCCCAAAGCAGACAAAATGCTCAGAATACAAAAATAACATGGAAAAGGGCAACTACATATAGAAAAGAGGTGGAGGAGGAGGAGACACAGATTTAGGCATGTCATGCCCTCATGAAGTCAAGAAAGGCTGGAATAAAAATGTAAAATACCAAAAAACAGTAAAAATCATCTGAAATCGAAGATTGTCATATACCGTCGGACTTCCCACCATAAATTAGGCCAAATGCTGATCGGGCGGCGTTATTTCCACGAACCTCCAAACAGCGTCCATGAAGGCAAAGTGTTTGCTTTCCGGGGGCAGTATGGTTGCAAAGCTGAACCTTAAAGGAATGTCCAGAAGGGCACCACCAGGAGTGGAGCCTGCTGCTTAATTCTACTCCACCCGGCAAACCTCAACCATGCCAGCTACAAAAAGATTGACAGATTGCAAGCTTTGTTGATTCTGTGGGTGGTGGTGGATGTCCGTTTTTAGTTGTGCTAGCGATTTTTCAGCTTAATTCCGTTAACGAACGAGACTCCGGCATGCCCCTGCGGTACGCGTCAAGCTTACTAGAGGGACACGCAAGGCTCTGGCACGCGAGATCGATCAATAACAGGTCTGTCAAGCCCTTACATGTCCGGGGCTGCATACGCGCTACACTGAAAGGCCCAGCGTGTGTCGCTTACAGGTGCAGATAACCCACTGAACCCCGTTAGTGATGGGGATCTGGGCTTACAATTCTTCCCCGTGAACGAGGATTTCCCAGTAAGTGCAGGTCAGACGGAATTCCGGAATTAGGCCTAACCGGCATTCCAGAAAAAATGAAAAAATTAAGTGTCAAAACCACAGGTGCTGTAGCTTGCTTAACAGCTGGGCTCCTATGCTGAGTAGCACGCAGTTCTTACATAAACAGGCGGCATAGCTTGGTTCACTGGTGGGCTCCTCTGCTGAGTAGCAGACAGTGCTACAAGGCCCAAAAGGATTTTCTGGACAAGATGTGGTAAAAAATAATTAAAAACACACACGGTGTAGCTCCTTGACATGTGTACTACACCGCTTGCTACCACACACCGCTACTATGCCATGAAACAGTCTATTAACATTGAAAACCATTACTGATGTGAAAATGAAGTTACGCTTTTGGTGACCGAACCGTTCTCAAATGGAACCTCGAACAGCCGAATTTTAAGCAAAGTGTTCGAGTTCGACGAACGGCTCGAACACCGCCCAAAACAGCTGGAATTTTAACTTGGTGAACAGGTCGACTCGAACACTGCTCATCTCTAATCAGGAGGCAGACTCAGACGTTCTCAGGCCCAGTATGGATTCGACAAGATTGTAGAAAGTTGAGAAAGGGTACAGTATCACCCGACAACAGGTATATATGTAGCATAGTTTACACATGAAAAAACTATGTCTATATATCAGGAGGCAGACTCAGAGGGTCTCAGGCCCAGTATGGATTTGATGTGATTGTACAAAGTTGAGAAAGGGTACAGTATCACCGGATAACAGGTATATATAGCATAGTTTAAACATTAAAAACCTATGTCTATATATCAGGAGGCAGACTCAGAGGGTCTCAGGCCCAGTATGGATTTGACGTGATTGTTCAAAGTTGAAAAAGGGTTCAGTATCACCGGATAGCAGGTATATATGTAGCATAGTGTACACCTGAAAAACCTATGTCTATATATCAGGAGGCAGACTCAGAGGGTCTCAGGCCCAGTATGGATTTGACGTGATTGTACAAAGTTGAGAAAGGGTACAGTATCATCGGATAACAGGTATATATAGCATAGTTTAAACATTAAAAACCTATGTCTATATATCAGGATGCAGACTCAGACGGTCTCAAGCCCAGTATGGATTCAACGTGATTGTAGAAAGTTGAGAAAGGGTACAGTATCACTGGATAGCAGGTATATATAGCATAGTTTAAACATTAAAAATATGCGTGTATATTTCCGTAGTCCAACAAAGACACTCACAGCCTCAGTATGGATTAGACAAGAATCTAAAAAGTAGAAAAAGGGTTATGTATTCGAAGCGTACACCAGTATACACTGTTGGGGTATTTTTCAATCTTCATATATATTTCAGTCTCAGTAAGACAGTCCAGACTCTCCGCAAGAGGAAACGAGATGGAAACAAGTACAGAAGGAAAGTCGAGTGATTGCAGAAATTTTAGAATTACTAATCACGGTAAAAACTCCCGGGAGAATTCTCAGAGGCGATGCTGACCCTCAATTACTTTGTCTGTGGAGACAGCGAAAACAGTTCTTGTGAAGAAAGGTTTGCTGTATCGCAGTACCGTGGAACCCATCACTGTTACTCATCTCCATCAAATTGTGATCACAGGGCAGATGTAGACATTGTCCTCACTGCTTATCATGATCTGACAGGTAACTTTGGAGTGCAAAAGACACAAGCCACAGGCCATAGGCGATTCTATTGGATTGGCATGAGAGGACACATTTAAAAATGTGGGCAGGAATTCCACACGTCTGTGAGTCGAAAAACCGTGAAAGCTGATGATAAACCTCCACTGCATTTCATTGTGAGGCTCTGTGCACACGCTGCGGATTTTGCTGCGGTTTTTTCATCACTGAAAACCGCACGTATCACTGGAAAACGCAAGTGCGGTTTTTGGTGCGGTTTTTGCATTTTTGGTGCGGTTTTCATGCGGTTTTCCTGCGGTTTTTGAGTGCGGTTTTTGGTGCAGTTTTGACTGCGCTTTGCAAAGCAGACAACATACATAAAGTTATGGCAACTTGAATGAGGCAAAAAAAAAGGAGGGGATGTCATTTCCTTGGCCAACCCCCACCATTCTCCATTTTGCTAGCCAAAATCAAGTATCAGCACAAACATACAGCATTCAAGTGCCCAGTATAGTGCCCTGATGGCCGAGAACCAGATCACACAGCGGTGCCTGCTCCGCAGGCCATATCGAATCCTTTTGATGTGGTTTATGCTGCAAAACATTAATCGCCACAGAGAGGAGGTAAGGCTGGTTTCACCTTACGTTTTATTGTGCAGCACCTCATGCGCTATAGGTCGCATCTGCAATGCTTCCCTATCGTTACCATGGCGGCCGCAGGGTATAGTGCTTGCATGCGTTAATCATCAGTTGCATTGCATTGGTGTATTACGGCCGTATTACGCTGACAATCGCAGCATGCTGCGATTGGCACGGAGCGTAGAATACGGATGAGAAATATACGCCCGCTGCGAGGGACCCCATAGAGAATCATTGGTGCGTGTTTTAAGCGCCTCTCACCCGTCCATATTCCTCGCCAGGGTGGCTTAAGGTGTTTTACAAAATTGCTTCCGAACCACTCCTATGGTAGTGGCTAAATATTCAGCATCTCAATTTTTTTCATAATGGTGGCAAGAATGCTGCCATAGGAGTGGAAACCATCCTTTTAATTTACTGCTTTATGTGCGGATGATACCCATGGTCTGGAGTAGTGGTTACTGTGTTCCAGATCAGGATAAATTAATCTGGTAACCAATATATATTAAAAAAAAAACACAGTGATATACTCATCCTCCGTCGGACTATGTGGTCCTTTGAGCTGCTCACCACGCTCACGGCATCTTCCGTTCAGTTGCCGTTTTGTCTAGTGGGGGACATTATGTTTATTTTTTTGGGAACATGCTGTCTTTAGGACAGATGCAGAATAGGCAGCGGTGCGAGTTTCTTTAAGTTGTGCTGAAGTTTGGCCAGCTAATATGCTAGGTGTGCACATTGCCTCTTTGTTTTTTCTTAACATTTATTTGTATTTTAGTTGCAGGAGCGACGAAGGAGGAAGAGGAACAGACGGATGTGGGTGCACCCGCTTGTAGCTGAGCGACAGGAGAAGGGGCATTTTTATGTCCTTTACCAAGATTTGAGGCGGTAAGTTCAAAATATCTTTAATCCGTCTCTTCAAATATTATCATTATGAATTTAAAATGTTTGTCATGATATCATTTCAGCTATCCGGACAAATTCATCTTGTTTTGTCGGCTGTCCATCCCGGCATTCGACCGATTGTTACATATATTGGCACCACATCTGACCTTTGCGGACACCATAATGAGGAAGGCCATCACTGCTGAGGAAAGGCTGCTCATCACCTTGCGGTAAGTATATATTTTTTGGTTTGTATGTGATTGAGGCTCTTTCACACGTCACTTACACATAGATGGACATTGATATCTTTTTAACATTTTTTCATGTAGTCTCTTAAATGGGAATATGTTAAACATGTTTAATTACATGTTTTGCTAACGTTTCTAATATTGTTTTTCTTTTTCTTTGCAGATTTTTGGCCACAGGAGAGAGCTATACATCCCTACACCTCCAATTTAGAGTTGGTAAATCCACCATCTCGCAAATTGTGAGGTGCACATGTAACGTGATCTGGCAGAAATTGCAGCCCATGGTGATGCCTTCCCCAACCGAGGAGACTTGGCTGCAGGTCGCAGCAGGCTTTCAGTCTGTGGCCAATTTCCCAAACTGCATAGGTGCAGTTGATGGTAAACATGTGAGGGTTCAGCAGCCACCACGATCAGGATCACGCTTCTTTAATTATAAGAAGTATTTTTCTGTGGTCCTGATGGCGGTGGCTGATGCACATTACAAATTTGTTGCCATTGACGTTGGTGCCTATGGTAGTACTGGGGATTCTCGGGTGTTGCGATCATCACAGATTGGTCAGCAAATTCTTCAAGATGGCGGAACGCTCCCAGCCCCAAGACCTTTGCCGGGTTCCACAGATCCAGTGCCCTTTGTGATGGTATCGGATGAGGCGTTTTCCTTAACGACAACCCTGCTGCGCCCATACCCACGAAGGGGACTGGATGACCGGCGGAGGATTTTTAATTATCGGCTGAGTCGTGCACGCAGATATGTGGAATGCACCTTCGGGATCATGACTAGTCAGTGGAGGATCTTTCATACTGCCATCCAGTTGGATACAGACACCGTTGATGCTGTGATTAAGGCCTGCTGTGTACTCCATAACTATGCTCGGGAGTACAGCTCAGAGGTAGATTTGGAGTACCAGCAGCCACAATGTAATCAGCTGCGCAACGTGTGTCTGGGAAGACCATCCAACTCTGGTGTGCGTGTGAGAGAAACCTTTACTGACTATTTTATGAGTCCCGAAGGTGCCGTGCATTGGCAATACTCCTGTGCTGGTGTTGGGCAGCCTGACCAGCACTGAAAGATGGAAGAACAGAGTGTCACTAAAGAAAGGACCACTCAAGTTGTAATGAAAAACTTTTTCAAAATATTTAAAAAAAAATTAGGTTGTATTAATCACTAAAAACAATTTTGATTCTGTATTGATGGTGTGTGTTTCATTTATTTCACCTCATTTTCCTTCTTCAAAGCCTACACACAGTACATTGGCTGGAAATCCTACAGTTTCTGCAGCATCAACCACCTTTTTGACCCTCCCGCCCATAGTCCTTTGATTCTCGACACATGACAGGCAGAGATCACTGCATTTACATTAATCTGTCCCAAAAAAAACAAACAAATTGTAAATACAATATTTTTTATTTAGAAAACAATATATAAATTCAAGGACATTGTTGGCATCGAAAAACAAGAAATACAGCCAAATATTATTAGATTTGAACAACTACAAAATGGACATTTTTAACCAACACAAATTTTTTGGGGGATTATTGTGTTGAAGCGGGCAAGGTGTTAGAAACAGACAACATGTCTAATTATTGAAACAAATATTTTGTGCACCATTGACAGTAACAATTAGGGGAGATAATGGTACTCAGGGGTATACGGATAGTTGGCCTGGGAGCTGCCTGAGTCAGAAAAGTAATTGGTGTTATTTGTTGGCCTATACTCTGTTGGCCGCTGCTGTTGGGTGGGTGGTGTTGGTCGGAACAGGTTAAAAATGCCCATTAAAATATTAGTGTACGATGCTATGGGAGCAGGGTCCTGTAAAGCAGTGATTGATATCTGCACCATTGTCATTAATATAGACTGCCTCTCCGGTGTCAAGCTTTGAATTTTATTGGCAATTGTCATGCCGAAGAAATCGAACTCATCCTCGCTTGTGGTCTTTTTAATCAAATCTAGTGTATCCGAGGATGCCTTTAAGGTGGTGTCAATGTGTTTTTTTTTGGTTCTTTTCTTGCTCGGCTCTCCAGACACCGGAAAGGCAGTGGCTACACATTCTTCTGAGGAACCCGATGGTTCATCAGCTGCAGAAACAGATGTTCCTGCAGCTGATGAAGATGGGGCTACATCAGAAGGGGTGTTACGACATGGTGCCGAGATGTCACCTGCCTCAAAAGACCCTGCTCCATCTTCTGATTCATTGACGTTTTCAATTATGTTCCCTTGAGTGCTGTTGAGAGAAAAAAGAAAAAAATGAGGATTAAAAATTACATATTTTATTCGGACCAACTGTTTGGCCAACTCCAAAAAAATTTCATGACAACTGCGGTGCCCCATTTTACATTGCATGATTATAACGCATGTTTGTATTTCACTCAATTGGAATCAGTGCGTGCTATATATACACAGTGCAAATTATCTTTGCTGTCAATCAGCGCCAACAAATGGCAGCGAAACATGCAGTATTGTTAGAAGCTGCGGCACATGTCAGAATTTATTGGAGCTTCACAAGCACTTTATAAAGCATAGTGAAGATGTCCAATAGAGACCAAAAGTTCTTAGACATCTTTTCATTCAAAGACTTTTATGTATTTTCATTATAATGAAAATTGTAGAATCAGTATGAAGGGCTAAAAAGTATACAATGACAAAGGTGAACGGATGGACTTGCAATGCTTGTTTAACACCGTGTAGCATGGAGGAGGAGGTGGGATGCTGTGGGGGTGCTTTGCTGGAGAAACTGTTGTGGATTTAGTCTAAATTTATGGCATTGTGAACCAGCATGGCTACCACGGAATCTTTAGGCGGCATGCTCTTAAGGCCCCGTCTCACTAAGCAATCTCGGTAGCAAGATCGCTGCTGAGTCACAATTTTTGTGACATAACAGAGATCTCACCAGCGAGATTGCTGTGTGTGACAGCGATCAGCGAGCGGCCCCCCTGCCGGTATCGCTGATCGCTGCAAGAAATCTCTGGACATTTCTTTGGTCGCTGGGCTCCCGCTGGCCAGCACGCATCGCTGTGTGTGACAGCGGGAGACCAGCGATCAGGTGTAAAAAATAATTAAAAAAATAAAAAATATAGTTATTCTCACCTTCCGACGTCCCGTCCAGCCATCCCGCCACTCTCAACGCTCCGGTCCCAGTGATCCTTTGCACGAATGACCGCGAGACTTTGTTATCCCGCGAGACTGTGACATCTCGCGGTCATTCTCGCAAAGGATCACTGGGACCGGAGCGTGGAGAGAGGCAGGATGGCTGAACGCGACGTCGGAAGGTGAGAATAACAATATTTTTTATTTTGATTCTATTTTTACAGGATCGCCAGCGATGCCGGGCTCTCGGCATCGCTGTGCTGATCGCTGGTGAAGCTGTCTGTGTGACAGCTCACCAGCGATCACATAGCGATTTACCAGCGATCCTGACACCTTCATATCGGTGTCGGGATCGCTGGTAAGTCGCTTAGTGTGACGGGGCCTTTACATCCGGTTTGCTGTTCGTTGGGCCATAATTTGAGTAGTCAACAGGACAATGACTAGAAACACACCTCCAGCCTGTGTAAGGGCTATTTGACCAAGAAGTACACTGATGGGGTGCTACGCCAGATGACCTGGCCTCCACAGTCACCAGACCTGAACCCAAACAAGATGGTGTGGGTTGAGGTGGGCCCGCAGAGTGAAGTCAAACAAGTGCTAAGCATCTGTGTAAACTCCTTCAAGACAGGTGGAAGACAATTTCCAAGGAGTAACTGGAACCATCAGTGTGCTAAGCATTTCAGAAAATTAAAAAGATGTCAAATTTCTATATCCGAGAAGTAATGCAAATAAAGAAAACTGTTTGAATGCAGTATTTTTTTTTGGCGTAAACTTACCTTCGCAATGTCCGGCTGGTGATGAGAAATTGAAGCTCTTGGAAGTACGGAAATGTTCTGCTGGTTGGGGATGCGCTACTTTTTTGACAGCTGGCAATGAATTTGTTAAATCTGTCCCGAACCGAACGCCAACGTTGTTTGACATCACTGTCTACAAAAGAAAGCCAACAAGATTTTTACCACCTTTTTTGCTGTAATAACACGTGATAACAAAAATAATCCTGAAAAAGTTAGTTACCAATTTGTGACTGTGTGGCTTTTGGAAAGGAGTTCCAGTCAGGGTACAGATCACTCAAAATTTTGCTCCAGCAACGATCCCTGTTGCCACGATCTTTGTACAGCCTGTCTGCCGGGTCCCAAAGGGCTGGGTAATCACACACCTACACACAAATAGAAAATGGAATTAGGAACTATATCAGTTACACTAATAAAAATCTAAAAAACAAAAATTTACATATAAGCCCTAACAACTAATTTAGGTAGTGAGCACTGATATTGTATAGCTACTAAAAGTAGCCATACGTTATCGGCTTCATATTTTTAGAATGTGAGTGAGGGGATAATACTCATTGCCTTTTCATAGGCTATTAATATCAACCCGCAGTTGTCTGCGTTTCCTTTCTGAGTGCAAACTTGTATGTAGATGCAACGTCCCCCCTATATTTTGGTGCCAGAAATGCAAAGCAGACAACTATGGGATGGTAAATGGAGGCTGGGTTGGGGTTCATAAACATGGCCTGTTTCGAGGCTCTGATTGGCCACAGTTGTATGCGTTTCTTTTCTGGCTGTAAAATTCCTGGGAGGCCTAAAATAATTTTGACGTGGGGTCCCCCAATATTTTTGGCTCAGAAAGGCAAAGCAGACAGCTGCGGCCTAGGCCCCGTCACACTAAGCGACTTACCAGCAATCCCGACACCGATATCAAGGTGTCAGGATCGCTAGTAAGTCGCTATGTGCTCGCTGTTGAGCTGTCACACAGGCAGCTTCACCAGCGATCAGCACAGCGATGCCGAGCGGACGGCATCGCTGGCCACCCGTTAAAAATTGTATTAAAATACAAAATCTTTTTATTCTCACCTTCTGATGTCCCGCGCAGTCTTCCGGCCTCTCTTGACGCTACGGTACCAGTGATCGTTTGCGAGAATGACCGCGAGAATGTCACGGTCTCGCGGCAACGACGTCTCGCGCTCATTCGTGCAAAGGATCACTGTGACCGGAGCGTGGAGAGAGGCCGGAAGACTGCGCGGGACATCGGAAGGTGAGAATAACAATATTTTTTCGGTATTTTTATTTTTTTTTAAACCTGATCGCTGGTCTCCCGCCTGTCACACGCAGCGATGCGTGCTGGCCAGTGGGAGACCATCGACCAAAGAAATGTCCAGAGATTTCCCAGAGCGATCAGCGATACCGGCAGAAAAAAACCGGCAGATACCGGTGTGTGAGAGCTGATCGCTCTCACACACAGCGATATCGCTGGTGAGATCGCTGTTACGTCACAAAAGTTGTGACTCTGCAGCGATCTCGCTACCGAGATCGTGGCCTCTCAAGGCAGGGAACAGGGTATTTGTGGGAAGCTTATCTTGCTATTTAAAAAAATTACCAAAAACTAAACTTAATACGTACTGTTCCCCCTATTTTTTTGGCCCACAAAGCCTATGCAGACAGCTGCAGGCTGATTACCAGGTGTTAAATATCTTGCCGCAGCTGTCTGCGTAGCCATTCAGGCTTTAAAAAAAAAAGGGGGACCCCCCAAAAAAAAAATGACGTAGGGGTCCCCCATATTTTAGGGCCAGAAAGACTAAGCAGACAACTGCAAACTGATATTTCCAACCTGGGAAGGGGTTAATATCCATGTCCCCTTTCCCAGGCTATGAAGATCAGCCCACAGCTGTCTGCGTTGCCTTTCTGGCTCTAAAAAAAAGGGGGACCCCCCCAAAAAAAATGACGTAGGGGTCCCCCATATTTTAGGGCCAGAAAGACTAAGCAGACAACTGCAAACTGATATTTCCAACCTGGGAAGGGGTTAATATCCATGTCCCCTTTCCCAGGCTATGAAGATCAGCCCACAGCTGTCTGCGTTGCCTTTCTGGCTCTAAAAAAAAGGGGGACCCCCCCCAAAAAAAATGACGTAGGGGTCCCCCATATTTTAGGACCAGAAAGGCTACGCAGACAGCTGCGGGCTGATATTCATAGCCGAGGAAGGGGTCATGGATATTGCCCCCCCCTGGCTACAAATATCAGGCCGCAGCCGCCCCAGAAATGGCGCATCAATAAGATGCGCCAATTCTGGCACTTAGCCCCTCTCTTCCCACTCCCGCACCACGTCGGCGGGATGTGGGGTAATAAAGGGGTTAATGTCACCTTTGATCGGTGACATTAAGCCCGGTTAATAATGGAGAGGCGTCAATTAGACGCCGATCCATTATTAATCCAATTATAAAGAATCGAAAAAAACACACAGACACATTAAATAATAATTTTTATTCAAATAAAAACCACTGTTTTTGACAAAATTTTATTGCACGCTCAATCCATTTGGGATGCCATCGATCACCTAGAGAAAAAAAAAAAAAAAAAAACAACTAAGATACCTACCGTTCCGTCGCAGTCCATTTAAACGAGTGTCCCACGTCGATCAATCATGGAGAACAGTCACATCAGCAGATGTGACCATTCTCCATGTCACCAGAAACACACTGACAGGAGCTCTGCTCCTGCAGTGTGTAACTGCGCATGTGCCTACAGTTTACCAGTGTTCAGTGACTCCGGTAACCTCATTTACGGCACTGCTGCGTGGGAAAGGTCACACGCAGCAGAAGAGCCGTAAAGCGAGGTCCCGGAGCGGCCGAACAACGGGAAACTCGCCCGAATACTTCCGAGATCGCCGTGGGACCTTTGTTTTTTGTTTATTTTTGGCGGACATGTTTTTTTTTGGGGGGAAAGGTTTTTTTTAACTTTATTCAAGAACGAGGGGAGCGAGGGCTTCTGGGAACAAGATGGCGGGGCCTGGATGGTGAGTATACAGTATATGTTTTGTGTTGTATGTCATGTCTGTTACATGTATGTTGTATGTAATGTCTGTTACATGTATGTTATGTGTTTTGTTACGTGTTTAGCACTGTACAATTGTGCTCGGTGGCCGCAGGGCCTACTTTCCCATCACATGGCCGGATGGGAGCAGCAGGCCCATGCGGCGATTGAGCACAATTGTCGCACTACCGTCGCATGGAGACGCACACAGACAGACACATACATATATACATACATACATACCAAGTCTATCAAACGCCCCACGTCCATCTCCATGCGACGGTAGCTGTCCATCTTCCCAGAAATCTTGTCACTGCACACTATACTCCGCCCACACACTACACTTCCTCCCGCCTTGACATCATTTCCCCCCATTTCGCTGCGGTTTTTTGCACCCAATCCGCAGGAAAAACCGCAGATCTTTTTAGATCTGCGGTTTTTATGCGGATTTTACAAAGTCCATGGAACCGCGGCAGAAACGCACAAAGAATTGACATGCTGCGGAAAATAAACCGCAGCTTTTCCGCACGGTTTTTTCCGCAGCATGTGCACAGCGGTTTTGAATTCTCATAGAAAACAATTGTACTGTACACCGCAGCAGAAACTGCTGCGGGTCCGCAGCGGCCAGAACCGCAGCAAAATCCGCAGCGTGTGCACACAGCCTGAGTCGACGTCCATAACAAATGGTAGCCATTGATCATCTGAAGATAGAGCCCAGCCGGACAGGGCATAGCTACGTCTTAACCATCATCTATCATTTCACCAAATTTGTATTGGCAGTCCCAGTGAAGTATTTAACAGGCCAGGCTACACAGTGGTGGAGCAGGGAGAGGTAAGTATTGCAAGTGCTGTTGCCCTGAGCAAGCAGGGGGGCCACTCGTGGGTGGCGGTACTGGCACAGGGCCCCTCATAGCACGCCGGTGTGTCTGACGGCGGGTGTGCACCCCCACCATCAGAGACACTTGATTCTACTATGAGGGACCTTGTGCCAGTGCCGTTGCTCAAGAGTGTGCCCACCCACCTGTCCAGGGCAACGTCACTTGCACGGGTGCGTGCGCCAGGTGGTGACCCCGGCCCTGTGGAGGGGAGGAAGCCCAGTTAGGGAGGTGGAAAAAATGGCATATGTTGATGTTGGACATTCAGCAGCTGCAAATGGAGTAATTGGAGATGTCCGCGGAAGAGGAGGACAAAAGCAAGCCATTTTTCTGGCAACCTACGTGTCAGCAGGGGAGGGTGGGACAAAATCCTTTGAAACCCATGCATGGTTCATTTTAATGAAGGTTAGATCATCAACATTTTGGGTCAACAGACGGGTCCTTTTTTCTGTCAGGATTGATCCAGCAGCACTGAAGACTTGCTCAGATAATACACTAGCAGGAGGCCAAGCGAGCTCCTGTTAGGCATATTGTGCCAATTCAGGCCAGGTGTCAAGTTTACTGGCCCAATAGTCAAAGGGGATTGACCGGTGAGCGAGAACATCGATATGGGAGAAGTAGTTTGTTACCATAGTTGACAACTGCAGTCTCCTGTCACTTTCGATCGATGCAGTATTACAAGTCGTGTGAGCAGTACATGAAAGATCAGTCCACAACATGGTCATGAAACCCCTGTGTCAAACGCCACTTCGGCTGTGTGCACCACGAACACCTCTTCCATGTTGCCCCCTACGGAAAAACATCACCGCCGCTGTGTGCTGGGAATGCCTCAAACAAACGGTTTACCAGAGTTGCTTGTTTGTTAGCCAACATTAGCTCTAGGTTCTCCTGTGGCATGATGTTTTGGAATTTGCCTTTACAGCGTGGATCCAGGATGCTGGCCAACCAGTAGTCATCATCGTTCATCATTTTGGCAAAGTGGGGGTCCCTTTTTAGGATCTGCAAGGCATAATCAGACATGTGGGCCAATGTTCCAGGTGTCAATGATGCACTGCGAGTGCTGGGTGGAGGAGCACTTTCTGGCAAATCAACATCCCTCCAGACACGCACAAACCCTGTACCTGACCTTGCCACGCCAACATTTTTTCTTGCCCACTGAGAAGCATCCTCCTCTCCAAAATAATCATCCCCATCATCATCCTCCTCTTCCTCTTCTTCCTCCACCTCGTCCACGAGACATCCCAGAGCAGACAATGGCTGACTTTCATCAAGGCTTCCATCCTCCTCTTCCTCCTCGGCTGCGGACGCCTGCTCCTTAATGTGCGTCAAAGTTTGCATGAGCAGACGCATAAGTGAGATGCTCATGCTTATGATGGCGTCTTCTGCGCTTACCACTCGTGTGCATTCCTCAAAACACTGAAGGACTTTACAGTGGTCTTTCAGCTTCGAACACTGCACACCAGACAACTCCATGTCTGCCTGCAAACTGCCTGCCCGTGTATGCTCCCACAAATGAATTACAGCCTGCCTCTGTTCGCACAGCCTCTCATCCATGTGCAAGGTGGAGTTCCACCTTGTTGCAAGGTCGATAATTAGGCGGTGCTTGGGAAGGTGGAGCAATCGCTGCAGCTTCTGCATACGACTGGAGTGTACGGGCGACCGGCGGTTGTTAACTCCGGATAATTATTGAGGAAGCACTGCACCACCAGGTTCAAGGTGTGAGCCAGGCAAGGTATGTGTCTGAGTTTTGAAAGGGCTATGGCTGCCACAAAATTCCGGCTGTTACCACTAACTACCTTGCCTGCCTCAAGATGTAGACTGCCCAGCCATGACTCAGTTTGTAGCTGCAAGTAGTCGGCCAGTACCTCAGCAATGTGTCTGTTGTCACCCAAACACATCATCTTCAACACAGCCCGCTGAAGCTTACCACTAGCTGTTCGATAGTGGGACAACTCGTGTGCAACACTAGCAGCTGCGGATGGAGTGCTCGTGTGACTGCACTCTGTGGACGAGCTTTCGCTTCTGAAGGAGGGTCGAACGCCTACAGCCAACTGTTTCCTTTACTGTGGGCTAGGCAGCACTGTCCCACCACAGCTGTCCACTGTGGACCCTGCATCCACCACATTAACCCAGTGCGCAGTGAAGGACACGTAACGGCCCTGGCCATGCCTACTGGACCATGCATCTGTTGTGAGGTGCACCTTTCCACTCACTGATTGCTTGAGTGCATGGACAATGTGGTCTTTCACATGAAGGTGGAGGGCTGGGATGACTTTGCGCGAATAGAAGTGGCGACTGGGTAGGTCATAGCGTGGTACTGCATAGGCCATGAGCTTGCGGAAAGCTTTGCTTTCAACCAACCGGTAGGGCATCATCTCTAACGAGATTAGTTTGGCAATGTGGGCGTTCAAAGCCAGTGTACACGGATGAGAGGATGAGTACTTTCTTGTCCTATTCAGAGTCTCTGGTAGGGTGAGCTGGACTTGAGAGCTGCATATGGTAGAACTAGCGGTGGACATGGCAGACTGAGAGAGGGTTGGTGATGGTGTTGGTGGTGTTGCTGATGGCCTAGATTCAGTCTTTCGTAGCAATAACATTGTGATTCCATGACTGCTTTGCCCTTGCGACGACACCTCAACATTTGCTGCTGGTGGTGTGCTAACCGGTGGGCTTACAGTGGGGGAAGCGATGTAGCATTGCTGACTACCTTCATTCGGAGCAGATGCACATGTGGTACGTGAGGTTTGGTAGTCCGTCCACGCTTGCAAGTGCATGGTGATTAAATGTCTAAGCATGCAACTGGTATTCAAATTTCTCAGATTTTTCCCTCAGCTAAAAGTCTTCGCGCACTTCTTACAGATAACTTTTGCCTGATCATTAGGATTTTGTTCAAAAAAGTGCCACACTGCACTCTTCCTACTATGGAAGACATTTTGAGACCTTGCACGCTGTGCTAATTTGACCATCTGGCCAAGCTGTCCTGCAACTCTTTTGGTTTTTGTAACACGTTTTTGGACTGCTACGGTCATGCCAGATAACAGCTGTTGCGATGTCGTTGCCTGCTGCGGATCCTTCTCCTCCTCTTCTGAGGTATTGGCAGCGGCACCCTCTTCCCCCAATGGATGCCAATCTGGGTCAACAACTGGGTCATCCATCTCCTCCTCTTCAATTTCATGTGCACCTTCCTCTGTGTCACCGTGTAAGGTGGTATAGTATGCGGGAAGGGGCACCTGAGTTTCATCAGGGTCTGATTCTGCCTCAGTACACTGCGAGGACAATATAGTGCTCTGAGTGAATGTACCAGCAGAAAAATCTAGCAGTGGCTGTGCATCAGTGCACTCCATGTCAGATTCATCTTGGACTGGGGAATTCACTATTTGACTTGCTAACCCAGGCATGGTATATGAAAAGAGCTCCATGGAGTAATCGGTAGTGTGGCCTGCCACATCGTTCACTTTTGGTAGGGGTGAAGGACACAAGGAAAGGTGTTGTTCCTGACCAGGAGCCTCCACTGACGACTCAGTGCCTTTATTTTTTGAAACTTCAGAAGAGGAGGCGAGAGAGCTGGAGGCTGTGTCAGCAATGTAAGCCAAAACTTATTCCTGAAGCTCCGGCTTTAAAAGTGGTTTACCTACTCCCAGAAAAGAGAGCCTTCAAGGCCTTGTGGAGCCAGACGATGACACAGGCTCAACCCCTCCTGCCTTAGGTGCTATTGTGCTTTTGCCACTACCAACAGATGCAACACCACCACCTCCACCACCATCGGGACCAGCTGGCAACCCACGCCCACTTCCATGGCGTCTTCCACCATACTTCCACATTTTTGTGAAAATGTACCCAAAATACCACAAGCTATATGGTACTGTAAAACAAGGTAGAAGGTGTATCTACTATTGGTGAGAATTTGAATCTCACTATAGATTTGAGGACGCAGAATTATTGTCTCAGGCCCAGGAGAGATTACACCTCAATGTAACAGGCTGAAATTGGATGGTGTATGACAAGGTGGAGGGTGTCTATAGGATTGGTGAGAATTTGAATCTCACTATAGATTTGAGGACGCAGAACTATTGTCTCAGGCCCAGGAGAGATTACACCTCAATGTAACAGGCTGAAATTGGATGGGGTATGACAAGGTGGAGGGTGTCTATAGGATTGGTGAGAATTTGAGTCTCACTATAGATTTGAGGACGCTGAACTATTGTCTCAGGCCCAGGAGAGATTACACCTCAATGTAACAGGCTGAAATTGGATGGGGTATGACAAGGTGGAGGGTGTCTATAGGATTGGTGAGAATTTGAATCTCACTATAGATTTGAGGACGCAGAACTATTGTCTTAGGCCCAGGAGAGATTACACCTCAATGTAACAGGCTGAAATTGGATGGTGTATGACAAGGTGGAGGGTGTCTATGGGATTGGTGAGAATTTGAGTCTCACTATAGATTTGAGGATGCTGAACTATTGTCTCAGGCCCAGGAGAGATTACACCTCAATGTAACAGGCTGAAATTGGATGGGGTATGACAAGGTGGAGGGTGTCTATAGGATTGGTGAGAATTTAAATCTCACTATAGATTTGAGGACGCTGAACCATTATCTCAGGCCCAGGAGAGATTACACCTCAGTGTAACAGGCTGAAATTGGATGGTGTATGACAAGGTGGAGGGTGTCTATAGGATTGGTGAGAATTTGAATCTCACTATAGATTTGTGGACGCTGAACTGTTGTCTCAGGCCCAGGAGAGATTACACCTCAATGTAAGAGGCTGAAATTGGATGGTGTATGACAAGGTGGAGGGTGTCTATAGGATTGGTGAGAATTTAAATCTCACTATAGATTTGAGGACGCTGAACCATTATCTCAGGCCCAGGAGAGATTACACCTCAATGTAACAGGCTGAAATTGGATGGGGTATGACAAGGTGGAGGGTGTCTATAGGATTGGTGAGAATTTGAATCTCACTATAGATTTGAGGACGCAGAACTATTGTCTCAGGCCCAGGAGAGATTACACCTCAATGTAACAGGCTGAAATTGGATGGTGTATGACAAGGTGGAGGGTGTCTATGGGATTGGTGAGAATTTGAGTCTCACTATAGATTTGAGGATGCTGAACTATTGTCTCAGGCCCAGGAGAGATTACACCTCAATGTAACAGGCTGAAATTGGATGGTGTATGACAAGGTGGAGGATGTCTATAGGATTGGTGAGAATTTGGATCTCACTAGAGATTTGAGGAGGCTGACAATGATGCTCTCTGTCCAAGTATGGACGCAGGCAGCCTAATAAGCAGGAATGCTGCACACACAAAAGGGTGGAGAAATGAATGCTTGGTAATTGTGCAGAAAAGAGGCAGCCTAATAACCCTACAGAGCTGATGCACAAAAATAGAGCCTACCCCGTGTCACTGCACACAAAGTGTTGTGTTGTAAGTGGAAATCGCTAACAGCAGAAGCAGTTTTTTGGTTCTTTTTCCCTGCCTAACGCTCTCCCTTATTCTGAATCAGCAGCCAGCAACCTCTCCCTAATGCTAAGATCGGCAGAAGATGGCAGTCGGCGTTCACTCCCTTTTATAGCCCGTGACGCCACACCAAGCCAGCCAATCACTTGCATGCCCTTCTCAAAGATGGTGCTGACCGATGCCTATGTCATCGCGTTGCCCACAGTGTGCGTCCTACATCATTGGCTGAAAAAGGGCGCTGGAAGCATATTTTGAAACGTGACTTTGGTGCTCTGGTTGCCGACCTCGTGGCCGACCTCACACTATGGTCGGGTTTCGTTTCATAAAACCCGACTTCAACGAAAGTCGCCGACTTTTGAATATGACCGACCCGTTTCGCTCAACTCTAGTCACAGCGTTTTGGTGAGCCTTACCCAGTGATTGTAGATCCGAGGAGGCGGAGAAGAATGTGGGTCCATCCACTTTTTGAGGCGACAGATAACTAAAGGGCATTTCCACCATCTGTATGCTTCACTACACTGCCATCCAGACAAATTCTACCAGTATTGTCGGATGAGCATGGCCACATTTGACATTCTTCTGGAGACCGTGCACCCTGGGATCACCTACAAGGACACCGTGATGTGCAAGTCTATTTCAGCAGTGGAACGGCTTCTACTTACTTTGCTGTATGTCCCAAACCTCTCTGTTGCGTATGTATTTGATGTGGTTATTAGCTAAACACACATTTCCCTTCCTTTTGTTTTGTCCCTTTTTTATTTTTTTGCATTAAACATTGTGCCTTTTACATTCCCTGCTCTTTGGATTTCTGCTATGTACCCTAGGCATTGTATACTAAAGTAATTTGTTGAGGCAGGGCTTAGTTTGCACTCTCTGTAAATGTTATGTTGTCTTATGTTGTCCTAAACTGGGTACGATCATGCATGGATATGTCCTAACCTAATTTTTTTTTTCCTCTAATTTTCTATCCACTGGCCTGTCCTATGTGGCACTACATCTTGAGTTCTTAATAGGTAAATCCACCATCTCAGGCATTGTCCGGTCTACGTGCTCAGAAATTTGGTCCTGACTGCATCAATCAGTAATGCCAGATGCCAAAAAGCCAGACTGGCTGCGGATAGCCCGTGGCTTTGAGGAGACTTGCCAGTTTCCTAACTGTATTGAAGCCCTGAATGGGATTCACATCTGTGTGCCGCCCAACTCAGGCTCCCAATATTATAATTACAAAGAATACTTTTCTGTAGTGCTGTTGACCCTGGTCGATAGCGCATACATGTTTAGAATTGTAGATTTTGGGGCCTATGGAAGAACTGGAGTTTCCAGAGTCTTCAATTCTTCCATAATGGGTCTGCGTATGCTCAAAAATCAGTTGGACCTCCCACCCCCACGTCAGCTACCAGGATCTAATCTGGAAGCGTTGCCTTATGTCATGGTTGGTGATGAGGCTTTTCAATTAACCAGGAACTTCATGAGGCCCTATCCACGTAGAACCCTGGACCACCGACGCAGAATATTTAATTTCCGCCTATCCCATGCACGGCGCCTGGTGGAGTGTGCCTTTGGCATTCTCTGTGCCAAATGGCATGTTCTGCAGTCTGCTATTCAACTATGTGAAGGAAATGGTAATGAGGTTATTAAAGCCTGTGTGGTACTTCACAACTTCACCAGAATTCATGACTGTAGTGCAAATGATGTTTATGATGTGGCAGATGGAAATAATGTATTGACTACTACCCATTGACATAATCCATGTCGTCTGACCCACTGGACTTAAAGTGCAGGATGTTTACTAATTATTTTGTTTCACTGGAGGTACATACTCCTTGGCAAGACAATGCAGCGTCTATGCTATAATTTTTTGGTTTGAAAGGAGAAATACAGGGCGCATCCACTGTGTAAATCCGTATCAAAAAACACAATAACAGAGAAAAAAGGAAGGTGCTCACCTATTGGGGTTGTGAGGAAGTCACAACACCCATAAACGCATGAGAAGCAGCAGCAAATCTGCACAGGGTCCTAGGACAAATTTGCAAAAACGGCGTGAAAGTGCAATAAGGACTGCGCTTGCTTCTGGTGGAGTACAAGGTTCTTTATTCAGCCAACACGTTTCCTGAGCCTACTGTCTGCCCTGATGAAGTGAGCCAGTAGGCTCAGGAAACGCATTGGCTGAATAAAGAACCTTGTACTCCACCAGAAGCAAGCGCAGTCCTTATTGCACTTTCACGCCGTTTTTGCATAATTTTTTGGTGTTATTCCAATGTATGATGTGTTTTTATAAATATGTGCCTAAAATGATCTGAAAAACATCATTTATATAGTGGGAACACAAACAAACACACACATTGAATTAACTCAATTTTCTTGCTTTACTTAATGTATTTAAAAAAACAACCATATTCATATCATATGGCATTTATGACCACTATTACCGGCCCTCAAACAAGTTTGACATAAAAAAAGACTAAAAAATACTAATTAAATTAAAAAAAATTCACAAATCCACGTATGTAGGTGAAGTAGATGGCGGAACAGCAGCCTGAGTGCTTTGGCTACTTTGCGCGGCTGATTGACAGTGAGCCTGAGTGATGGCTGAGGCGGCATGAGGGAGCAAGGAAGGGACTGGGTATGGAACATGCTGGTACTGAGCACTTGGGTATGGATTAACATAATGCAGGGTATTTGCAGGGCCCATTTGTGTATACCCACCAGAATGGCCATGTCGACCATACCCATGTAGTGGCCACTCTCTTACACTGGGTATGATCAAGTGGCCATACTGGGAGATCCAGCTGTAGAAATAAAATTGCCATGTTGTGGCCATTGTTGCATTGGGCCTTCATGTATCTGTGGTGAAGGACTCCGTGTGGGAGGGTGTTCTCTCACAGATCTTCAGGTCTCCTTGGGTAGTCCAGGCATTTGGAGAGGTTTTGGCGTGAAAGTTGCCATCTTTCAAGGTATGCCAAGATGGGAGTGGGGTTATTGGGTGTGGTACATGCATCTATAACTATTTGTATAGCACCTCTGGTCCGCAGCCTTACTTCTCGGGGGATTGTGCGGAGATAGCGAGCCAGACTCCGTGCATAGGCCTCTTCCCCGTCATCATTGGCAGTGTGAGACAGGTAGTCCAATACCCCAGTATCCACTTGGCGTTTTGTGCCAGGGGTGGCAAGCTCCCTCCTGTGCCGGCCATGAAGTGGGATTACTGCAGGCTGTGGTGAGGTATCAAGCGAGAGTGTTGGGCTGCTACTGTGCCCACCGTCCTCCTCTTCTTGAGTTGCCTCTTATCGTGCAGAAGGCCGTGCTTTTACAGTAACAAAAATCCATAATTTTTCTTCTCATACAGCAAAAAATTCCATAGTCTTACTTCTCATACAGTATCGAATTCATAGTCTCATTGCTCGGACAGTAAATAATCCATATACCATGACTAACTCCTTTATTGGTTGAAATGCGTTGGCTATACTGGGGATTTCATCCATCATGTGTACTACTCAGTAATGGATTTACATATTTTTTAATGATGTTTTGAATTAAACTGGAATTTTAACTTTTCTCAGTATACACGCTGGAGTTCTGTGTTTTTTTTCTTCTCTTTCTTCATTTTGGACTGCGCCCCTGATCAAGGTGACTTTTCCCTTTACCTCTACCCTGCTATTTTTTAAATAATCCACAGTCTCACTGCTTGTACAGTAAAGAATCTATAGTCTCACTGACCATAAATTAGGGACTTCATAGTCTCAATGGTTGTTAACAATTCATAGTCTCACTTCTCACTGCTCATGAAGCAATAAATTTCATAGTCTCACTGCTTACACAGTAAAGAATCCATAGTCTCACTTCTTAGGGTGGTTTCACATTAGCATTTAAGGCCGCAGCGTCGGCCTGCACACGGCTGCCGATAAGCCACGCCCCTGCCACGCCTCCGCCGGTAGCTCCGCCTACGGGCACATTACGCTGCATGCATCCTGCGTCCCCAATCTTTAGCACTGGGGATGCAGGCCATGCACAGGTATGCGTTTGGCGTTGCACGCGTCCTTTTGACGGGTGCGCCAACCAGCGCCAAACACAACCTGTTGCAATTTGGTGCGCTCGGCGCACCGTTAAAAGGACGCATGTGCCGCCAAACGCATACCTGCGCACGGCCCGCATTCCCAGTGCTAAATATAGGGGATGCAGGACGCATGCAGCGTCATGCGCCCATTGGCGGAGCTACCGGCGGAGGCGCTGCAGGGGGCGGGGCTTAGCGGCGGCCGTGCACAGGCCGACGCTGCGGCCTTAAACGCTAATGTGGAACCACCCTTATACAGTAAAAAAATCACCATCTGTCCTGAAGATTAACCCTTTCTTCTTTTGGATGTAGAGAAAGTCACCTTGTTATCGTTGCAAGTGTAAATGTATCATAAGAAAGCACTCCGTACTGTCCCCTCATATATTTGTACATTTTAATAAGATCCCCCCTAAGAATTCATTTTCCTAAACTGAATAACCCCAAGTCTGATAACCTGTCTTGGTTCTGTAGTTCACTATTCGCTTAATATTCTCGGTCACTCTTCTTTGCAACCGCTCTAGTTCAACTAGGCCTTTCGTACATATATTGGAGTCCAAAACTGTATATTTTATCTAAACATGAGACTTTTGTAGCGATAAAACTATGTTCTTGTCATGAACATCTCTGCCTCTAATAATGCTTCCAATGATTTTATTTGCCTTTGCAGCAGCTGCCTGGCACTGATCACTAAAGATGAGTTTGCTGACCACCCATACACCCAAGTCATTTTCCGTTCCAATTCTACCCCGGATTTTATTATTTTGTTGCTACAATAATTCATTGAGCAGAGTCTTTCTCGTATGAAGTGTAACATTTACTGACTCTGAATTGATTCCTTTTTTCATGTAATGTGATCAAATACCACTACGTACACCTGCAGCAATGATAAATGATGTCTAGGGAAGAAAGCTATGTGATTGCTCAGATTGAAAAAAAAAAGAAAAAGACAATCTGTAAGGTTATGCTGCATATCTAGGGAAGGAAACTATATAAAATGGAACAGATTGTTGCTTACTCCAGCCTGATGTAAGGTCATCTCTGGTAGTTTTAATTTTGCCGATTGCGGAGCGCTAGAAATTCTATGGACGCATTACAAACAATTTACATAGAAATGTAACTGCTTTTTCATGCATATATTTGCATTTTGGTTGAACGGTTTGAGCAAAGATATTCAATTAAGAATTTAATTTCTATTTATATGCAAATCATTCTGTTATACACATGGATGACTTTACAATTAATGAAACAACACATAAGAAGGCATATAGTTGTCTTGTTGTCTTTTTATTGATGTCAAACAGTTTCGGATTTGTCTTTGTCTGTGATTAACCAATTAAATCCTTTCCCTTAAATGTCTTCCCCACATTTACAGACTGATTATTGAACACTGTTAGAACAAAAAGTAGAGAATTAAAAGAAAAAATTGCTGAAAGGAAAATTCTGATAGAGCCTCAAAAAAATTTTGGTTGAATTAAAAATCTGTTTAACCCCTTAGTCACAGAGCCAGCTTGCAGCTTAATGACCAGGCCAATTTTTTACAATTCTGACCACTGTCACTTTATGAGGTTATAACTCTGGAACGCTTTAACGGATCCTGCTGATTATGAGAATGTTTTTTCGTGACATACTGTACTTCACGGTAGTGCTAAAATTTATTCGATAAGTCTTGTGTTTATTTATGAAAAAAAAGGAAATATGGCGAAAATTTTGAAAATTTTGCAATTTTAAAATTTTAAATTTTTATGCCCTTAAATCAGAGAGATGTGTCACACAAATTTCTTAATAAATAACATTTTCCACATGTCTACTTTACATCAGCACAATTTTAGAAGCAAAATTTTTTTTGTTAGGAAGTTATAAGGGTTAAAAGTTGACCAGCGATTTCTCATTTCTACAACAAAATTTACAAAACCATTATTTTTAGGGACCACATCATATTTAAAGTCATTTTGAGGGGTGTAAATGACAGAAAATGCCCAAAAATGACACCGTTCTAAAAACTAGACCCCTCAAGGTGCTCAAAGCCACATTCAAGAAGTTTATTAACCCTTTACTTGCTTCACAGGAACTAAAGCAATGTGGAAGGAAAAAATTAACATTTAACTTTTTTTCCAAAAAATTTACTTCAGAACCAATTTTTTTATTTTCACAAGTGTTAAAAGAGAAAATGAACCACAAAATTTGTTGTGAAATTTCTGCTGAATACACTGATACCCCATATGTGGAGGTAAACCACTTTTTCAGCGCACGGCAGAGCTCGCAAGGGAAGGAGCCCGTTTGACTTTTTCAACACAGAATTGGCTGGAATTGAGATCGGATGCCATGTCACATTTGGAGAGCCCCTGATGTTCCTAAACAGTGGAAACCCACAACAAGTGACCCCATTTTGGAAACTAAACCCCTTAAAGAACTTATCTAGATGTGTGGTGAGCACTTTGAACCTTCAAGTGCTTCACAGAAGTTTATAATGTAGAGCCATGAAAATTAAAAATAATTTTTTTTCCTCAAAAATGATTTTTTAGCCCGCTATTTTTTATTTTCACAAGGCTAACAGGAGAAATTGGACCACAAAAGTATTTGTGGAATTTGTCCTGATTACGCTGATACCCCATATGTGGGGGGGAACCACTGTTTGGGTGCATGGGAGAGCTTGGAAGGGAAGGAGTGCCATTTTGGAATGCAGACTTTGATGGAATGGTCTGTAGGCATCATGTACATTTACAGAGCCTCTGATGTACCTAAACAGTGGAAACCCCCCACAAGTGACCCCATTTTGAAAACTAGACCCCCCAAGGAGCTTATCTAGATGTGTGGTGAGCACTTTGAATCCCCAAGTGCTTCACAGAAGTTTATAACGCAGAACCGTGAAAATAAAAAGTCTATTTTATTTCCACAAAAGTGATTTTTTTAGCCCCCAATTTTTAGACCCCCAAAGTTGGTAAATAGTGGAAACCCCTCAATTATTGCTCCAACCCTAACCCCAACACACCCCTAACCCTAATCCCAACCCTAATCTCTAATCCTAACCCTAATTCTAACCCTAACCCTAGCCCTAACCCTAACCCTAGCCATAACCCTAGCTCTAACCCTAAGCCTAACCCTAGCCCTAATTCTAACCCTAGCCCTAACCCTAGCCCTAACCCTAATGGAAAAATGGGAAAAAAAAATATTTTCTTTATTCTATTACACTGGTCAACAGCATTTTTGGTGCCAAAGATATTTCATCGAATTTAGGGTATTTTTGGGGTGCTGATTCTGAATATGTCATCAGTTTTGCCAGATTGGCTCAAGTTTTTGAGATTTTTGGTATCTTATTTATAGCACTTGTTGGTAAATGCGACGCATCATCTCATTAATTTCTTTGGATTAGTACTTGAACTGAGCAGTTCTCAATATAGTTTTGTGTTAATTAGTGTTCTAAAAGTTTGTTCATAGCTTGATTTTTGCACTAACTTTATGTTGTTGTCTGTTTTCCAGTGAAAAGCATGAACTCATCAAGAAGAAGTTGTCTTAACGATCCAGACTCATTCTGTTACATTTGTGGTGAATACACACTGCCAAAACATAGAAGAAACATAACAGACTTCGTAAAAAAAGTGTATTTTGCCTATTTTGGGGTTATGCTTGGGGACCAAGACAAGTTTTGGGCACCACACATAGTGTGCAAAGCATGTATCGAATTATTACGAAAATGGAGCAAAGGACAAAGAAAAAGCTTCAAATTTGGTGTTCCAATGGTGTGGAGAGAGCCAAAAAATCATCATGATGACTGTTATTTATGGTAAACACAGGTACAGGCACATCTTCACAATGAGGGACAGGCCTTCTTGCAGATTCCATGTTACTCCCATTTTCGTTTCTTATGCTTATTGAATCCTTGCACTTGCACTGCACAGAAATAACAGTCATCATGATGATTTTTTGGCTCTCTCCACACCATTGGAACACCAAATTTGAAGCTTTTTCTTTGTCCTTTGCTCCATTTTCGTAATAATTCGATACATGCTTTGCACACTATGTGTGGTGCCCAAAACTTGTCTTGGTCCCCAAGCATAACCCCAAAATAGGCAAAATACACTTTTTTTACGAAGTCTGTTATGTTTCTTCTATGTTTTGGCAGTGTATATTCACCACAAATGTAACAGAATGAGTCTGGATCGTTAAGACAACTTCTTCATGATGAGTTCATGCTTTTCACTGGAAAACAGACAACAACATAAAGTTAGTGCAAAAATCAAGCTATGAACAAACTTTTAGAACACTAATTAACACAAAACTATATTGAGAACTGCTCAGTTCAAGTACTAATCCAAAGAAATTAATGAGATGATGCGTCGCATTTACCAACAAGTGCTATAAATAAGATACCAAAAATCTCAAAAACTTGAGCCAATCTGGCAAAACTGATGACATATTCAGAATCAGCACCCCAAAAATACCCCAAATTCATTAAAATATTTTGGACACCAGAAAAAAAATTTTTTTTCGTTGACCTGTGTTATGCTTGCCTAACTAAGGAGGTGATAAACGGGGGGGTTATTTACTTTTTTTATTTTGATCACTATGATAGTTTATCATAGTGATCAAAATGAATGAATGGAATCTGCCAGCAGGAGCCTGCAGATTCCCGGCAGGCACACTGCGCATGCGCCCACCATTTTCTACGGATCCAAGATGGCGGTGCCCATCGAAGGATGCCGGCGGGACGCAGGACCACCAGGAGGGGACCCTGGAGCACGGAGAGGTACCGGGGGGATCGGGGACCATATTTCTCTCTCCTCTGATGTGCAATCACATCAGAGGAAAGAGAATTTAAATGCAAAATCAAAGCTTTTTTTTGCGATCGCCGTTATAGGGTTAATAACGGCGATTGCAAAAGCGGGGTCAGTAAAAACCGACCCGATTCATGTTTTTTGGGGTCCCAGCTACCCTCTGCAGCCGAGACCCCGGAGAAAATCCGACACTGGGGGGCGCTATTTACTTTCTCCACAGCGCCGTGAATTCACAGCGCTGTGGTTTAAGTACCCTTAATTACCGCCGTTAAAAGGCGTATCAGCAGTCGTTAAGGGGGTAATTCTGTTTCTAAGGGTACCGTTACACTAAGCGACGCTCCAGCAATCCCGACAATGATATGACCTGGTAAGGATCGCTGGTACATTGCTACATGGTCACTAGTAAGCTGTCAAACAGGCAGATCTACTCAACAACGCAGCAATGATACGGCGATCCGTATAATGACCTCGGCAGTCGTTTGGACCTTGTCACACAGCAGCTATTCTGACGACTCATGCCTGCGTCCATGAGTTCTGCGTCGCCAATGAGGTCGCTCATCGGCATCAAACACAGCGATGCATGCTGGCCAACGGGACACCAACGATCAAAAAATGGCCTGGGACATTCAAGCACGATCAGCGATATCCAGCAGGGGGGGCCGGTCGCCGCTATGTGTCACACGTAGTGAGATCACTGGAGAGATCGCTGTTGCGTCACAAAATCAGTAACTTTTCAGCGGTCTCGCTAACGATCTCGATATGTGAGACATGGCTCTAATTCTTTGAATGGTTCTTGTTAGAGTTGAGCGACTATTGGTTTTTTAGGGTCGAGTTTCGTTTCGTGAAACCCGACTTTTCCAAAAGTCGGGTCGAGCAAGATCGGCCGATTATAGGGAAAAGTTGGGGTCGTCCCGAAACACGAAACCCAATGTAAGTCAATGGGGAATAAAAGTCGGCAGTGAGAGGAGGACAGGAAACACACCTACGGTGCCCATTTGAATGCCAAAAGCATCAATTCTTCTTACTTAGGCCGGTTTCACACTAGCGCTTTTTCAGCGCGCGCACGGCCGGGGGTAGCTCCGCCCCCGATCCGGCTCTCTGCCCGGCGTGCCCGCCCCTTGCCTGTAGCGCCGCCTCCTAGCGGACGGCGGCGCCTGCGATCGGCGCACCCTATCTTTAGCATAGGGTGCGCCGATCGTGCGCAGGTCGTGCGCTAGTTGCGCTTTGACCTGCGCTGCGCACTTTTGACGGTGCGCCGTGCGCGCCAAAATCGAAAAGTTCGATTTTGGCGCGCACGGCGCACCGTCAAAAGTGCGCAGCGCAGGTCAAAGCGCAACTAGCGCACGACCTGCACACGATCGGCGCACCCTATGCTAAAGATAGGGTGCGCCGATCGCAGGCGCCGCCGTCCGCTAGGAGGCGGCGCTACAGGCAAGGGGCGGGCACGCCGGGCAGAGAGCCGGATCGGGGGCGGAGCTACCCCCGGCCGTGCGCGCGCTGAAAAAGCGCTAGTGTGAAACCGGCCTTAAGCTTAAAAAAGGGGGAGACAGAAGCGCACAATAGGGTCTTATCCAATGATATAAACATTTCAACAGATATGGATCCACTCACCTGGTTCAGTTGTGTGGAACACAACAACCATAAGCACAAATGGGTAGGATCCGATGAACTGCAGCAATCAGCCGGTCACTAGAATTGCATATATAGGAAGGAGAGAAGTCCGGCTTTCAGGATCGCGCTGTTCCAGTCCAAAGTTCACAAGGAGTTAATCCAAGGACCAAGCAGTGATTATAACTTTCTTTTTATTCCAAAAACTCTACGCGTTTCGTGTACACACTGTACACTTCCTCAGGAACAAAGTTACACTGGCATCACATTCCATTCTCCTTATATACTAACTCCCCCAGGAAGTGAGGTAGGTGCTCATTGCACTTAAAAAAATTCACACATAACTATCAACATAATGTAAAATCACAAAAATCACTAAAATTCATCTATAAAACACACTTATATAAAAACACACATATGTAAAACTTCACACTAGAAAAAATGTAAAACATTATAATAAAATTATGATTATACTCAATAAAAGTCTAAAATTCTTGGTACATCATATCAATTAGCAGAACAACATTCACAAATCTCTTATATAACTGCACTTATATTTTCCTTTCAGTATTAACCCTTCATTCAACATATTATACTTTTACTTTCCTTATATTTCAGGCAGATGATCATATAATAATTAATGTATGTACTCCTATGCGGATTCGATCCTGCACAGCAGACCCATGCTCTGCACTCAAGAAACTTTTCTGTTCTCTCAGCCAAAGGCTCCACATCTCCAGAGCTGTTAGTTCCTTTTCAAGGCACCAGCCAACTATTCCAATCATAGTAAAATGCCGCCGATTGTATCTCTTTATATGTTAGCGATATGATCATTCCCTTGCTGTAATGTTATAGCATGGTTTTTTAGGGTCGAGTTTCGTTTCGTGAAACCCGACTTTTCCAAAAGGCGGGTCGAGCAAGATCGGCCGATTATAGGGAAAAGTTGGGGTCGTCCCGAAACACGAAACCCAATGTAAGTCAATGGGAAATAAAAGTCGGCAGTGAGAGGAGGACAGGAAACACATCTACAGTGCCCATTTGAATGCCAAAAGCATCAATTCTTCTTACTTAAGCTTGTCAACCTTAATTAACTTCATAATACAAGTTACGCACTGAAAAATGGGGGTTATTTGGCTAAAGTTGTGGGGGGGAGGGCTGGCTCCAGGTTTTCATGTGCCCTGGGCGAAAGAGCGCCCCTTTAACACATACCACAACTCATCATGCTCCGATACGGCAGAGAAATAGCGGTATAGTACAATGAAAAATACCTCACTTTTTACATCTCATGACGAGGCCCATCTATTTCTCCATACAGAATCATTGGTCCCATATAATGTTTGAAACAGTATATGATGAGCTCCACATAATGCTACAGTATATGTTGGTCCCCATGGATGAAGCTCCACTGTCTTATGGGCCCAAATAATGCTCCAAACATAATGGGCCCCATTTCTAATGCTCTAGTGTATAATGGGCCCTGTAAATGCTGCTCCAGTGTCTGATGTCCACCTTTGGAATGTTCCAGTGTATGGTGGGCCCCATCTATCATTCTCCAGAGTATAGTGCTCCCCAAAAATTGCTGTCCCAACATTGAAAACAATCAAATAAGTCTCCTCGCTAGGGAATCCCTGTACTAGTCTGGACTCCTCGTCGTCCCCATCTTCCATCTCACTGCACAGTATTTCAACCTTGCAAGTGCTGTGATCCTGAGCAAGCAGGGGGGCCCACTCATTGGCGACGGCACTGGCACAGGGCCCCTGATAGTACGGTGGTGTGTCTGATGGCGGGTGGGCCGAACCTGCACTTTCATCTGCAGCTTCCTCTTTGTCACCGTGTAAGATGGAACTGTATATGGGAAGGGTACATCAGGAGGCAGGCTCAGACGGTGTTAGGCCCAGTATGGCTTGCACGTGATTGCACAAAGGTGAGAAAGGGTACCGTATCCCCGGATAACATGTATGGATAGCGTACACATTCAAAATATATGTCTATACATCAGGAGGCAGGCTCAGACGGTGTTAGGCCCAGTATGGATTGCACAAAGGTGAGAAAGGGTACCGTATCCCCGGATAACATGTATGGATAGCGTACACATTCAAAATATATGTCTATACATCAGGAGGCAGGCTCAGACGGTGTCAGGCACAGTATGGATTTGACGGCCCAGACTACACAGTGGAGGAGCAGGGAGAGGTAAAGATTGCAAATGCTGGGGCCCTGCCCAAGCAAGGGGGGCCCACTCGTGGGCGTCGGTACTGGCACTGGGCCCCTCATAGTACGGCGGTGTGTCTGACGGCGGGTGTGCACCACCACCGTCAGAGACACTTGATTGCACTATGAGGGACCCTGTGCCAGTGCCCGCGCCCAAGAGTTGGCCTACCCACCTGTCCAGGGCAACGGCACTCGCACGGTGTCGAGCGCTAGGTGGTGACCTCGGCCATGGGGGGGGGGAGGCAGCACAGTTAGGGAGTGTTAGAAAGTGGCATATGTTGGTGTTGGACATTCAGCTGATGCAAAAGGCGAAATAGGTCAAGTCCCAGGAAGAGGTGGACCAAAGCAAGCCATTTTTCTGTCACCCTATGTGTCATCAGGGGAAGGTGGGACAAAATCCTTGGAAGCCCATGCATGGTTCATTTTAATGAAGGTTAGATCATCCACATTTTGGGTTGACAGACGGGTCCTTTTTTCTGTCAGGATTGATCCAGCTGCACTGAAGACTCTTTCCGATAGCACACTTGCAGCTGGGCAAGCGAGCTCCTGAAAGGCATATTGTGCCAATTCAGGCCAGGTGTCCAGTTTAGCGGCCCAATAGTCAAAGGGGAATGACCTGTGTGGGAGAACATCGATATGGGAGGAAAAGTAGTTTGTAACCATAGTTGACAACTGCTGTCTCCTGTCACTTTCCATCGATGCAGTATTACCAGTTGTGTGAGCGGTACTTGAAAAATCAGTCCATAACATTGTCATGAAACCCCTGTCTCCAATGCCACTTCTGCTGTGTGCACCATGAACACCTCTGCCAAGCTGCCCCCGGCCCATACGGCTCGTGTGAGAACCATCACCGCTGCTGTGTACTGGGAAGGCCTCAAGCAACCGATTTACCAGAGTTGCTTGTTTATTAGCCAATATTAGGTCAAGGTTCTCCTGTGGCATGATGTTTTGTAATTTGCCTTTATAGCGTGGATCCAGGATGCTGGCTAACCAGTAGTCGTCATCGTTCATCATTTTGGCAATGCAGGGGTCCCTTTTTAGGATCTTCAAGGCATAATCTGACATGTGGGCCAATGTTCCCGGTGTCAATGATGCACTGCGAGTGCTGGTTGGAGGAGCACTTTCTGGTAAATCCACATCCCTCCAGTCACGCACAAACCCTGTACCAGACCTTGCCACGCCAACATTTCACTTGCCCCACGAGACGCATCCTCCTCCCCTAAGTAATCATCCCCATCATCATCCTCCTCCTCCTCTTCTTCCTCCAACTCGTCCAGGAGAGGTCCCTGAGCAGACAATTGCTGAATGTCATCAAGGATTCCCTCCACCTCTTCCTCCTCGTCAACATTGGCTGCAGACGCCTGCTCCTTAAGGTGCGTCAAAGTTTGCATGAGCAGACGCATAAGTGGGATGCTCAAGCATAGGATGGCGTCGTCTGCGCTTACCAGCCGTGTGCATTCCTCAAAACACGGAAGGACTTTACAGAGGTCTTTCAGCTTCGACCACTGCACACCTGTCAACTCCATGTCTGCTCTCAAAGTGCCTGGCCGTGTATCCTCCCACAAATGCATTATGGCCTGCCTCTGCTCGTACAGCCTCTCCACCATGTGCAGGGTGGAGTTCCACCTAGTTGCAATGTCGATAATGAGGCGGTGGTTGGGAAGGTGGAGCAATCGCTGCAGCTTCTGCATACGAACGGAGTGTACAGGCGACCGGCGGATGTGCGCGCACAGTCTTCGCACCTTCTGGAGCAGGGCTGTTAACTCCGGATAATTTTTGAGGAAGCACTGCACCACCAGGTTCAAGGTGTGAGCCAAGCAAGGTATGTGGCTGAGTTTTGAAAGGGCTATGGCTGCCACAAAATTACGGCCGTTATCACTAACTACCTTGCCTGCCTCAAGATGTACACTGCCCAGCCATGACTCAGTTTGTCGCTTCAAGTACTCAGCCAGCACCTCGACGGTGTGTCTGTCGCCCAAACACATCATCTGCAACACAGCCTGCTGACGCTTTCCACTAGCTGCTCGATAGGGGGACACCTCGTGTGCAACAGTGGCAGCTGCAGATGGAGTGCTCGTACGACTGCGCTCTGTGGACGAGCTTTCGCTTCTGGAGGAGGAGGAGGAGGAGGAGGAGGGTCGAACGCCTACAGCCAACTGTTTCCTATACCGTGGGCTAGGCAGCACTGTCCCACCACCGCTGTCCCCTGTGGACCCTGCATCCACCACATTAACCCAGTGCGCAGTGATGGACACGTAACGGCCCTGGCCATGCCGACTGGACCATGCATCAGTTGTGAGGTGCACCTTTCCACTCACTGACTGCTTGAGTGCATGGACAATGCGGTCTTTTACATGATGGTGGAGGGCTGGGATGGCTTTGCGAGAGAAGAAGTGGCGACTGGGTAGGTCATAGCGTGGTACTGCATAGGCCATGAGTTCGTGGAAAGCTGCGCTTTCCACCAACCGATAGGGCATCATCTCAAACGAGATTAGTTTGGCAATGTGGGCGTTCAAACCCAGTGTACGTGGATGAGAGACTGAGTACTTTCTTGACCTACTCATAGTGTCTGGGAGGGTGAGCTGGACTTGAGAGCTGCATATGGTGGAAGTAGCGGTGGACAGGGCGGACTGAGAGAGGGTTGATGATGGTGATGGAGTTGGTGTTCTTTCTGATGGCCTAGATTCAGTATTTTGTTGATATAACAGTGGGATTCCCTGACTGCTGTGGCCTTGCAACGACACCTCAACATTTGCTGCTGTGCTAACCGGTGGGCTTACAGTGGGGGAAACAATGTAGCGTTGCTGACTACCTTCTTTGTGATCAGTTGCACATGTGGCACTTGAGGTTTGGTGTTGTGTCCACGCTTGCAAGTGCATGGTGGTTAAATGTCTAAGCATGCAACTGGTATTCAAATTTTTCAGATTTTTCCCTCGGCTAAAGGTCTTTGTGCACTTCTTACAGATAACCTTGGCCTGATCATGAGGATTTTGTTCAAAAAAGTGCCACACTGCACTCTTCCTACTTTGGCAGACATTTTGCGGCTTAGCACGCTGTGATCTTTTGACCCTCTGGACAAGCTGTCCAGCAACTCTTTTGATTTTTGGAACCTGTCTTTGGAGTGCTCCGGGCCTGCCAGATAACAGCTGTTGCGATGTCGATGTCTGCTGTGGATGCTCCTCATCTGAGCTATTGGAAGCAGCACCCTCTTCCCCCAATGGATGGCAATCTGGGTCAACACCTGGGTCATCCATCACCTCCTCTTCAATGTCATGTGCACCTTCCTCTGTGTCACCGTGTATGGTGGTATAGTGTGCGGGAAGGGGCACCTGAGTCTCATCAGGGTCAGAATCTGGCTCTGTACACTGCGAGGACAATGTAGTGCTCTGAGTGAATGTACCAGCAGAATCATCTATCAGCGGCTGTGCATCAGTGCACTCCATGTCAGATTCATCTTGGCCTGGGTAATTCACCATTTCACTTGATAATCCAGGCATGGTATGTGAAAACAGCTCCATGGAGTAATCAGTATTATGGCCTGCGTCATCCTTCAATCTTGGTTGGGGTGAAGGACACAAGGAAAGGTGTGGTTCATGAACATGAGCCTCCAGTGACGACTCAGTGCTGTAGTGAAACCTCCACCAGAGGGAGCTGGTGAGGGAAGAGAGGTTATACACTAAGAGCAGCAACCCTGAGCAACAGCACAGGTGCCACAAGTAACGAGAGAGAATAGTCAGACGAACCGAGTCAGAAACTAACAGGAGCAGACGTACCAGAAGGAGCAGCAATACACGTAGTCAAAATACCAAAGCCGAGAGTCAGAAAGCCAGAACATGAGCACAGGGTCCAAAACGTGAGACGAAATACGTGGTCGGGGTACAAGCCAGGGAGTCAGATGCCAGAGAGGGAACGTAACAGCAGAAACAAATACCAAGAGACGGGGTCAGAAATCAGTCCGGGTCATACACGTGAATATCAGTCCAAGGCAGGAGGATCACCAGGGTACAAGGGTCAGCGGCTCTAAACTGCAAGCTTGAGCTATCACTAACACTGGTTAGCAGGCTGTGAGGGATTGAAATAGCCCAGCTAGCTCCAGAACGAGGTTGAGGAGATTAACCCCCGCATGACCAGTCCGGAGTGAAGACAGCAGAAGATAAACTCCGGACTGGACCATGACAGTACCCCCCTCTCAATGGGGGGCCACTGGACCCCCAGGCTTCCCTGGATGACGAGCGTGAAAGGCCCGGACCAACCGATCCGCATGGACCGAATGCGCCGGCACCCATGACCGATCCTCAGGACCGTATCCATTCCAATGGACCAAGTACTGAAGTGAACGACGGAGCATACGAGAATCCACCACCTGTTCCACCTCGTACTCGGTCTGCCCATCTACCATAACAGGCGGCGGGTGCGAGGGAGACTCATCAGAGGAAGGCACCGATGGCTTCAGAAGTGCTTTATGGAACACATTAGGAATCCGTAATGACGGAGGCAACCGCAGGCGAAAGACCACAGGATTAATCACCTCTAAAATCTCATACGGACCAATAAACTTGGGACCCAACTTAGCAGAGGGAATTCTCAGCCTTATGTTTTTGGTGGATAACCATACCTTATCCCCCACCTGATAAGTCGGCCCCACCGAGCGTCGTTTATCTGCAAAAAACTTATATTTGCCCTGAGCCTCCCCAATGTTTCTCTGAACTTCCCTCCAAACCTCCTCCAACCGCAAAAAGTCTGAATCAGCCCCTGGACACTCCGAATCTAGTCTGGAGAATTCACCAAAATGAGGGTGAAACCCATAGTTGCAGAAGAAAGGAGAAGTACCAGTAGACTGATTGACACGATTATTGAAGGCGAATTCCGCCATAGGTATCATAGAGCACCAATCATCCTGTCTGGATGTGACAAGACACCGCAGGATCTGCTCTAAAGACTGATTGGTCCTTTCAGTCTGACCATTGGTCTCGGGATGGTAGGCCGATGAAAAGGTCAGACTGATGCCCAGCCTTTTACAAAAAGCTCTCCAGAATTTTGCCACGAATTGCACGCCTCTATCACTGACAGGCACACCATGCAACCGAATCACATGCTCAATGAATAGCTTAGATAGAGTCTCAGCATTAGGGAGGCCCGTTAAGGGAACAAAATGTGCTTGTTTACTGAACCTATCTACAACTACCCAGATCACGGTTTTGCCATTAGAGGGTGGGAGATCGGTGATAAAATCCATGGACAGGTGAGACCACGGTCTATCCGGAATTGGCAGTGGCACCAATTCCCCGGCCGGCCGGTTGTGGAAGGCTTTAGCGCGGGCACAAGTTTCACAGGAGGACACAAAACCAGTGACATCAGAAGTCAACAAGGGCCACCAGAACAGCCTAGTGATGGCTTTATGAGTGGTCGAGATTCCGGGCTTTGGGCAATTTGGCACCGGGAACAAGATCCACGGCACAATCGAATGGGCGGTGTGGTGGTAGAACCTCAGCCTCCTTTTCGGAGAACACATCCTTAAAACCCTTTAGGTACTCCAGAATACCCTCCAGGTTGACGGATGACATAGACACAGTAGCAAGACAATTTTCAGAACACCCAGGTCCCCATTTAACAATATTCCGGGGACCCCCAGTCAATAACTGGGTTATGCCGTTGCAACCAGGGAAACCCTAACACCAGGCCAGCAGGGAGGTTATCCAAAACAAAGCATGACATGCGCTCCTGGTGTAGGGCCCCCACCCTGAGGGTAAATTCTTTAGAACTGAAATGGAGACCATCCTTAGTGAGAGGTGTAGAATCAATAGCCACAATTTTTAAGGGAGTCTCCAACCTAACTGTCCCTAATCTACAGCGAGCAACCAGCTTAGAGTCAATCAGGTTCAGAGATGACCCACAGTCTACAAAAGCCAAAGTATGGAAAAAACCGTTCTCAACACCAAGTTCCACCTTTAGCAGTACTCTTGAAAAGGAAGAAAAAGATACCTGAGAGTCTGGGTGACCTCCACGATTATCACCCAGACTCAACCGCTTGTTAGTCGGAGGACAGGAGGGGCAGTCTTTTTTCCAATGTCCGGGATCTCCGCAGTAAAAACACAATTTTCCATCACGTCGCCGTCTCCTCTCTTTCTCCTGGGGGTTGGTGGCTCCCACCTCCATAGGTTCAGATGGAAGCAAAACATCAGGGTTAGCAGGGAAAAACGGAACCCCTCGCTGAGTAACACCTCTCTCCCGCAGTCTCCGATCCATACGGATAGCCTGAGTCATAGCCTCCTCCAATGAACTGGGAGGTGGATGGAGAGCCAGAGCGTCCTCCAAGCAATTCGACAGTCCCTTCCTGAACAGACATCTCAGTGCAGAGTCGTCCCAGGACACCTCAGTGGACCATCGACGGAATTCGGAGCTGTACCATTCGGCTGAGTGCTTCCCTTGCCCCAGACCCAAAATAGTGTCCTCTGCCACCCTAACACGGTCCGGTTCGTCATAGATAAGTCCTAGGGCCTCAATGAACCTATCTACCGACATCCGTTCAGGGGCAGTAGGGGGCAATGAAAAAGCCCAGGATTGGGGACCCTCCCTAAGTAAGGAGATAACAATCCCCACCCGCTGAGTCTCATCCCCAGACGATCGGGGTCTAAGAGAAAACCATAATTTACAACTCTCCTTGAATATATGAAATTTATCTTTTTCACCAGAAAATGTGTCAGGAAGTTTAACTGAGGGTTCAGGAGAGTGCAAAATAACATCTACAGAGTCACCTGGTGGACAATCAATATGAGAGGTGTTTCCCTGCATGGCCTTAATAGTCTCAGTCAGTTCTTTCTGTAAGTGGGTCTGAGACATGACAAGGGACTGATGATTCACAGAAAAGTCCTGCGCCATCTGTGTCAAACTGGACACTTGATCTGCCAAGTTATGCAGCAGATCCATGGCCAGAGAAAAAAAAAAAGCAAAATCCCGTTTAAATGTGCGGTTAGTGATAATGTAGTGAAACCTCCACCAGGGGGAGATGGTGAGGGAAGAGAGGTTATACACTAAGAACAGCAACCCTGAGCAACAGCACAGGTGCCACAGGTAACGAGAGAGAATAGTCAGACGAACCGAGTCAGAAACTAACAGGAGCAGACGTACCAGAAGGAGCAGCAATACACATAGTCAAAATACCAAAGCCGAGAGTCAGAAAGCCAGAACATGAGCACAGGATCCAAAACGTGTGACGAAATACGTGGTCGGGGTACAAGCCAGGGAGTCAGATGCCAGAGAGGGAACGTAACAGCAGAAACAAATACCATTAGACGGGGTCAGAAATCAGTCCGGGTCATACACGTAAATATCAGTCCAAGGCAGGAGGATCACCAGGGTACAAGGGTCAGCGGCTCTAAACTGCAAGCTTGAGCTATCACTAACACTGGTTAGCAGGCTGTGAGGGATTGAAATAGCCCAGCTAGCTCCAGAACGAGGCTGAGGAGATTAACCCCCGCATGACCAGTCCGGAGTGAAGACAGCAGAAGATAAACTCCAGACTGGACCATGACAAGTGCTTTTACTTTTTACAACTTCAGAAGAGGAGGCGATAGAGCTGGAGGCTGAGTCAGCAATGTAAGACAAAACTTTTTCCTGATGCTCTGGCTTTAAAAGCGGTTTGCCAACTCCTAGAAATCTAAGCCTTCGAAGCCTTATGGAGCCAGACGATGACGCAGGCTCAACACCTCCTGCATTCGGTCCTATTTTGCTCTTGCCACTACCATCAGATCCACCACCAACACCATCATTACCAGCTGCCAACCCCCACCCAATTCCACGGCCTCTTCCACCAGCCTTCCTCATTTTTTGTAGAAATGTCGACAAAATCCAACAAACTATATAGTAATGTAAAACAAGGTACAAGGTGTCTATAGGACAGGGGAGATTTTGAATTTCTGCACACACTTGTGGACACTGGACACTTATGGATTGTGTGAGGCCCACTGAATATCAGAGCGCTATGTCACAGGCTCGATGGCATAGGTGTGAAAAAAGTGACTACAGGATAAGGGAGATTTTGAATTTCTGCACACACTAGTGGACACTGGACACTTTTGGATTGTGTGAGGCCCACTGAATATCAGAGCGCTATGTCACAGGCTCGATGGCACAGGTGTGAAAAAAGTGACTACAGGATCGCAGAGATTTTGAATTTCTGCACACACTTGTGGACACTGGACACTTATGGATTGTGTGATGCCCACTGAATATCAGAGCGCTATGTCACAGGCTCGATGGCACAGGTGTGAAAAAAGTGACTACAGGATAAGGGAGATTTTGAATTTCTGCACACACTAGTGGACACTGGACACTTTTGGATTGTGTGAGGCCCACTGAATATCAGAGCGCTATGTCACAGGCTCGATGGCACAGGTGTGAAAAAAGTGACTACAGGATCACAGAGATTTTGAATTTCTGCACACACTTGTGGACACTGGACACTTATGGATTGTGTGAGGCCCACTGAATATCAGAGCGCTATGTCACAGGCTCGATGGCACAGGTGTGAAAAAAGTGACTACAGGATAAGGGAGATTTTGAATTTCTGCACACACTAGTGGACACTGGACACTTTTAGATTGTGTGAGGCCCACTGAATATCAGAGCGCTATGTCACAGGCAGAAATTGGCTAGTGTATCACAAACTACAAGGTGTATGTAGAATTGGGCAGAATAGGAATCTCCCTAGAGTGTAGGTCTGTAAGAACGGAACAAGTCCTCCACTTATTCTTCCACAGTGACACACAGATAGCTTCACTGTGGCCGTGATAACAGCTGTTACACGGTACTGAGAGGAGCGTGCACGTACACCGCTGTCCGGTGTACGTAAAATTGTCAAGCTCCGTGTTTAAGTATACGGACTGACACACGCTGTCTCTCTATAGTTTTGAATGTGATCAAACAGCAAATATATTTAACTGTTTGAAAGCTAGACAAAACTAGTAGGTGCAGGTCTGTAAGAACGGAACATGTCCTCGACATATTCTCACAGAGTGACACACAGATAGCTTCACTGTGGCTGTGATAACAGCCGTTACACGGTACTGTGTGAGGAGCGTACACCGCTGTATGGTGTGAAAAAATGCACGCTCAGTACCTCAGCAAGACAAAGAAAAAAATTGGGATTGCTTTTAAAAAAGCAGTTTGCAGAGCAGTGGGTAAACAGCAATGCAGCTGTCAGGAAGCCTTAGAAGGCAGCCTAACAACCAACACCGCTGATCCACCACAATATAGCCTCCCCTTGCACTGCACACACAGTGACTGGTGTGTTGTACAGGCAAAATCGCTAGCAGCAGAAGCAGTTTTTTTTTCTTCTTCCCTGCCTAACGCTCTCCCTACAGAATCAGCAGCAGCAACCTCTCCCTATGCTAAGATCGGCAGAAGTAAGATGGCGGTCGGTGTGCACGCCCTTTTATAACCCCTGTGACGCCCACCAAAGCAAGCCAATCACTTGCATGCCCTTCTGAAAGATGGTGGTGACCCCTGCCTATGTCATCACGTTGCCCACAGTGTCCGTGGATCCTGATTGGCTGAAAAAGAGCGCAAAACAAACTTTTGAAACGCGACTTTGGTGCGTAAGTCGCCGACCTCGTGGCCGACCTCATCCTAGGGTCGGGTTTCGTTTCATGAAACCCGACTTTGCCAAAAGTCAGCGACTTTTGAAATTTTTTGACCCGTTTCGCTCAACTCTAGTCCTTGTACATTCTTACAGATAGCAGATAAAGTTATAAAGTGATAAAAAGATAAAGTGATAAAGACAATCTCCAAATCATTTCATTTAAAAATAATAATTTACTCACTGAAAAAATCATCATCAATAAAAATGTCATCAATAGAGATGAGAAAACCCATTGACGTTCCCCATACTTTATTCCACAGTTTGATTCCGATACTAGAACTGTGGCCAAATTTGAACCAGAACCCGAGCCCTATTGAAAGCAATGGGGACCCAAACTTTTGAGCTGTAAAAAAAAAATCTTTCTCACTTCCCCCGGAACTCTGGGAGAAGTCTGTGTTCGGTGTTTAGCACTGGACACTAACTGTCCGGTATTAACCCCAAACTTTAAAGTTCCGGTTAGCTCATCTCTAGTCATCAAGTGTAATCCACCTCTCGCAGCAGATATTAAAATTAATTACAAAAAGGTGAGGCTCTTTTCCTCTCTGCTGAAAGTTGGTTTGGGTCTTTATTTTCTTCTGTTCTCCACTTTCTGGCTTTTCCTTACAGGAAACAAGCCATTGAAAAATGTCAGCAGTAATGCATTTTAGGAAATTACAGAAAGGAATTTCCAGCACCCATAGTGCTGGCAGCATGGGACAATCTGGATGCCAATACTCTATGAGCAGTAGGAAGAGACTAGGGAGTATAATCTCCGCTGACTCCATACTGAAGTAACAACAAAAATGGTACAATGCTGCAGGAATGTAGGACTACAACTTGGTACATGTAGTTCGCCACGATTCAACCTCCTATACAAGGTAGCATAAAAATATTAAACATTAAGCCAACCTATCCCTCGGTCGACAGCCATCTCTGCTGTCTCTCTCATACATGGGAGCGTTTGTTCGGCCGAGCTCTCCTGTGTTCTCAATAAGAGAGTCGACGACACAATTGCCAGTCCAAAATCCATTAGGGATGATTTCAGAAATCCAAACTTTTAGAGTAACAGTAATGTTTTTGAAGTCTTTTTGAATGTTTAAGGGTACAATGATGAGGATGAGAAAGGCCATTATTTAGAAATCTATTTTTAATGTTTGATATACGCTTGCTGAATCTTTTGTGCCGCGGTTGTATCGTCCTCTCCACATATTGATTTTTGCACTGGCACTAAATTACATAGATCATAAATCTTGACTGCCAATCCAATTGTTGTACCATCTTAAATATATTGTCATTATTATTTGATTTATAGGCTGAGATGTTGTAGCAGATTGTTTTTCAGAAAAAACATTTCTTTTGGTTCTTTCTGGCTGTCTTAGAGAAGGCCACTGTTTTACTTCTCGATTCACTAGGTGTCTTAAGAGTAACATTTCTCCTTGTGGAGAGTGACAAGCCAAGCCTGACTTATAAGCCATGCATGCTCCTCTGGGAAATTAAATATGCAAATAGTCTTTTCAGAGAGGAAGAGGACTACAACTCTAGTGACAACTTTTCAAAGTAGCAAGAGCTAATGATAACCTATATCTATTAGCAGCCATCAAATGGGGATGTATTACCCATTACCCCATTTTTGGATGATGTTAAGCTAAGAAGAATCAACCAGAATCTCAATTTGTGTTTCAGGGTGTTGCCTCTCATCAGTGCAAAGTATGATATCTGATTTGGCTAAGTGAGAGGCTCTGTACTGGAGTCTAAGGGGTAATGCTTCTGTTTATGGAGAGTGGCAAGCCAAGCCTGGCATGTCAGAGTATAAGCCATGCATGCTCCTCTGGGAACTTAAATATGCAAATTGCCTCTTCAAAGAGGAAGAAGACTAGAACTCCAGCGTCACCAAGATCGCTGCTTCCAATAGATGGCGCAAGAGTTCTAGTCCTCTTCCTCTCTCTTAAGAGACAATTTGCAAATAAAGTAGGTGCAATGACATTGTGCAAGTTGGGGGTGAGGGTTTTTAAAATTAAGAATCGGATTCAAAATAGAATCTCTATTCAAGACGTGCCAATATTTGTTAAGACTTTTTCTTATCTTGTTTTGGGCTTATTAAAGGTTATAAAGTTGATTTTCTCGAGTTTGACCAACTTTAGGTGATTTTGATAATTGATTTCCCTTGCTATCACAATTCTCTCAATCTATTCTGTATTATTTTTGATATGATTCTAAAGTCCTGCTTTATTGGTGCAATTCCTTGTTAGTCTTTTGTGTTAACAGAAGGAAAGCTTAACCATTGTTATAATATCCACCATCAAATTCCAAATAATTATTGGTGCCCACTGATTTACAGTGAAGTTATTTGAAGAAAATGAATGTTCCTTATTATACTTTGGGTTCTCAAGAGACACCAAAGCATAATAAATGTAAGATGTAAAAAAAATAATAATAATACTCAGTGCCCACCTGTTCCACTACCTTGGCAGCCTGTCATCCAGTCCTTCGCCCATCTTCAGTTCATTTCCCCCTGTCGTGAGAATTCATTTTTTTAACCCCTTACCTACAATTGACGTAATATTCCGTCCATGTGACCATGGACCTAATTACCATGGACGGAATATTACGTCATCGCGATCAGCGGCGCCCACGTGGTGAGCGCCGCCGATCGCGGCCGAGTGTCAGCTAATTATCATAGCTGACACCCGGCACAATGTGTCAGGGGCGGTCACGGACCGCCCCGACACGTTAACCCCTTGCACACCGCGATCAAACGCGATCGCGGTGTACCGGGGGTTAAAGGGAAGCATCCGTGCTTCCCTGAGCCCCCCACGGCAGCGCAATGTGCAGCGCTGCTGCGGGGGGCTCTTTCCCTGCAGGCCCCCGGATCCAAGATGGCGACGGGGGCCTGCAGGGAGCTGACTTCCTCACTGCCTGCAAAGCGCAGGCATGAGGAAGTCTGCAGCAGTGCCTGTGACAGATCGCTGATCTGTCACAGTGATCTGTGATGTGACAGATCAGCGATCTGTCACAGGACAGTGATGTCCCACCTGGGACAAGGTAATAAAGTAAAAAAAAAAAAAAAAAGTGTTAAAAATAATTAAAAAAAAAAAAAAAAAAAAAAAATCGCTAAATAAATCAGTAAAAAAAAAAAAAAAAATTTTCCCCAATAAATCCATTTTTTCAAAATAAAAAAAAACAAAAACAATAAAAGTACACATATTTGGTATCGCCGCGTCCGTAATGACCTGCCCTATAAAACTGTCCCATTAGTTAACCCCTTTAGCGAACCCCTTAAAAAATAAAAATAAAAAACGAAGCAAAAAATAATGATTTATTATCATACCACCGAACAAAAAGTGCAATAACGCGCGATCAAAAAGACGCATATAAATATGCATGGTACCGCTGAAAACATCATCTTGTCCCGCAAAAAACGATCCACCATACAGCATCATCCGCAAAAAAATAAAAAAGTTATAGCTCGCAGAATAAAGCGATACAAAAATAATTATTTTTTATATAAAATAGTTTTCATTGCAAAAAACCGACAAAACATAAAAAAATGACCTAAATGAGGTATCGCTGTAACCGTACTGACCCGAAGAATAAAAACGCGTTATCAATTTTACCGCACGCGGAACGGTGTAAACGCACCCCCCAAAAGAAATTCATGAAACGCTGGTTTTTGTTCATTCTGCGTCCCAAAAATCGGAATAAAAAGCGATCAAAAAATGTCACGTGCCCGAAAATGGTACCAATAAAAACGTCAACTCGTCCCGCAAAAAATAAGACCTCACATGACTCGGTGGGTCAAAATACGAAAAAATTATAGCTCACAATATGTGGTGATGCAAAAACTATTTTTACAATAAAAAGCGTCTTTTAGCGTGCGACAGCCGCCAAACATAAAAACCGCCATAATTCGTAAATCAAACCCCCCGTTATCACCCCCTTAGTTAGGGAAAAATAATAAAACTAAAAGAAAATGTATTTATTTCCATTTTCCCGCTAGGGTTAGGGTTAGGGTAGGGTTAGGGCTAGGGTTAGGGTTAGGGCTAGGGTTAGGGCTAGGGCTCAGATTAGGGTTAGGGGTGTGTTGAGGTTCGGGTTGGAGTTATAATTGGGGGTTTCCCCTGTTTGGGCACATCAGGTGCTCTCCAAAGGCAACATGGCGTCTGATCTCAATTCCAGCCAATTCTGCGTTGAAAAAGTCAAATGGTGCTCCTTCCCTTCCAAGCTCTGCCATGTGCCCAAACAGTGTTTTACCCCCACATGTAGGGTATCAGCCTACTCAGGACAAATTACAAAACAACTTTTGGGGTCCAATTTCTCCTGTTACCCTTAGGAAAATAAAAAATTGGGGGCAAAAATATAATTTTGCGGAAAAAAATGTTTTTTTTATTTTCACGCCCAGGCGTTATAAACTTCTGTGAAGCACTTGGGGGTTCAAAGTGCTCTCCACACATCTAGATAAGCTCCGTGGGGGGTCTAGTTTCCAAAATGGGGTCACTTGTGGGGAGTTTCAATAGTTTAGGTACATCAGGGGCTCTCCAAACGCATATGACACCCGCATACCAATCCATCAAAGTCTGCATTCCAAAACGTCACTACTTCCCTTCCGAGCCCCGACGTGTGCCCATACAGTAGTTTTCTCCCACATATGAGGTATCAGCGTACTCAGGACAAATTGGATAACAACTTTTGGGGTCCAATTTCTCCTGTTACCCTTGGGAAAATAAAAAAATGGGGACTAAAAGATGATGTTTGTTGAAAAAATACGATATTTTTATTTTCACGCCCGGTCGTTATAAACTTCTGTGAAGCACTGGGGGGTTCAAAGTGCTCACCACACATCTAGATAAGTTCATTAGGGGGTCTAGTTTCCAAAATGGGGTCACTTGTGGGGGGTTTCCACTGTTTAGGTACATCAGGGGCTCTCCAAACGCAACATGACACCCGCAGACCATTCCATCAAAGTCTGCATTCCAAAACGTCACTACTTCCCTTCCGAGCCCCGACGTGTGCCCATACAGTAGTTTTCTCCCACATATGAGGTATCAGCGTACTCAGGACAAATTGGACAACAACTTTTGGGGTCCAATTTCTCCTGTTACCCTTGGGAAAATAAAAAAATGGGGACTAAAAGATCATGTTTGTGGAAAAAATACGATTTTTTTATTTTCACGCCCGGACGTTATAAACTTCTGTGAAGCACTGGGGGGTTCAAAGTGCTCACCACACATCTAGATAAGTTCATTAGGGGGTCTAGTTTCCAAAATGGGGTCACTTGTGGGGGGTTTCCACTGTTTAGGTACATCAGGGGCTCTCCAAACGCAACATGACACCCGCAGACCATTCCATCAAAGTCTGCATTCCAAAACGTCACTACTTCCCTTCCGAGCCCCGACGTGTGCCCATACAGTAGTTTTCACCCACATATGGGGTATCAGCATACTCAGGACAAATTGGACAACAACTTTTGGGGTCCAATTTCTCCTGTTACCCTTGGGAAAATAAAAAAATGGGGACTAAAAGATCATGTTTGTGGAAAAAATACGATTTTTTTATTTTCACGCCCGGACGTTATAAACTTCAGTGAAGCACTGGGGGGTTCAAAGTGCTCACCACACATCTAGATAAGTTCCTTGGGGGGTCTAGATTCCAAAATGGTGTCATTTGTGGGGGGTTTCCACTGTTTTGGTACATCAGGGGTTTTCCAATCGCGACATGGTGTCCGATCTCAATTCTAGCCAAAAACGTCAAATGGCGCTGCTTCCCTTCCGAGCTCTGCTATGCGCCCAAATAGTCATTTACACCCACATATGGGGTATCAGCGTACTCAGGACAAATTGCACAATAACTTTTAGGGTCCTGTTACCCTTGGAAAAATAAAAATTGGGGGTGAAAAGATCATTTTTGTGGAAAAAATATGATTTTTTAATTGTACCGCTTTACGTTATAAACTTCTGTGAAGCCCTTGTGGGTTCAAAGTTCTCACCACATATCTAGATAAGTTCCTTGGGGGGTCTAGTTTCCAAAATGGGGTCACTTGGGGGGGTTTCCACTGTTTAGGTACATCAGGGGCTCGCCAAACGTGACATGGCGTCCGATCTGAATTCCAGCCAATTTTGCATTGAAAAAGTCAAACGGCGCTCCTTCCATTCTGAGCTCTGCCATGCGCCGAAACAGTGGTTCCCCCCCACATATCAGGTATCAGCGTACTCAGGACAAATTGCACAATAAGTCTTGCAGTCCAATTTCTCCTGTTACCCTTGGTAAAATAAAGAAAATTGAACCTGAAGTATTTTTTTTGTGAAAAAAAGTTAAATGTTCATTTTTTTTTTAATATTCAAAAAATTCCTGTGACGCACCTAAAGGGTTAATAAACTTCTTGAATGTGGTTTTAAGCACCTTAAGGGGTGCAGTTTTTAGAATGATGTCACTTTTGGGCATTTTCTATCATATAGACCCCTCAAAGTGGCTTCAAATGTGAAGTGGTCCCTAAAAATAAAATGGTGTTGCAAAAATGAGAAATCGCTGGTCAATTTTTAACCCTTATAACTTCCTGACAAAAAAAAATTTTGGTTCCAAAACTGTGCTGAAGTAAAGTAAACATGTGGGAAATGTTATGTATTAAGTTTTTTGTGTGCCGTATCGCTGTGATTTAAGGGCATAAAAATTCAAAGTTGGAAAATTGCGAAATTTTCAAAATTTTCGCCAAATTTCCGTTTTTTTCACAAATAAATGCAAGTTATTTGAATGCAATTTTACCACTAACATGAAGTACAATATGTCACGAGAAAACAATGTCAGAATCACCGGGATCCATGAAAGCGTTCCAGAGTTATGACCTCATCAAGGTACAGTGGTCAGAATTGTAAAAATTGGCCCGGTAGTTAACGTGCAAACCACCCTTGGTAGTGAAGGGGTTAAAATCAGATAATTTTTTATTGAACATTTTCCAACATAGTACAAACATTTTAATATATTCCCAATCTCTTTAAGTCCACCCTAACACAAGACTCAGACTCTAGTAATGTTCCAGTTCAATCCAGAAAGGTATGTATCCTCTTCTTAGTAGATGAGTTCAAGATGTCCAAAGTTTCATCACTTTTCTCGTCACTCGCCCACCCCACAACCTGTGAGAGTGCCAGCATGTGTAGTGACCCAGTCCAGAGTGTGTCTGTCCCTTTAAGTAATCCTGGATTGTGAGTGGCTTCTGTACATTACTGCTCACTCTCTAACTGCCCCTCTACATTATTCCCTGCATTTGTGAGCTGTAATTCTCCATTTCTAGTCACCTCCATTTTAGATGCAATGCATTTCTCATTTGCTGTGTTCTGGCACCATCTAATGGTGAAAGTGTACAATGAGTCATACTTATTGTTTTGTTAGGATCTGAGATGTGAATTCGGTGTCCTATTGGCCAGCTCCTAGTCACATGGTCAATAGGAGGAGCTGTTTTCCAAGCAAGTCTAGAATGTTCTTTAGTCTGAGAGATGCCTTCAGGGAGAGCAGAACACACGTAGAGGCTGTTTTTACCTCAAGATTTCCTGCAGGCCTAAGAGCCTGAGTTCCATCTCTAACCTGTACAGACATCATTCTAAAGTTTTTCTGACTGGATTCACCGGAGTTTCTACATTCACCTGGGCCGTGACACTCTGCGGAGATAACCCCGAGTACAGGTCTATAAACTCTAATTGCTGCATCTACCTCCTTCTGTAAACTACCAAAAGACACTGTCCAGTGCTCTTAAAGCTCCAGACCCCAATCACATCTCAGCATCTAAGTGTGAACTGTAACTGCCGTGGATTACCCATGAGAGACTGTTCTTTATTTGTTCCAAGTTATAATTCCCGTTCCTGCTGAAGTAAAAGCAACTGTTATCCCCGAGATCGGTGTGTGTCATAATTCCTTTGGCTGCAGACACCATGTGGGGGTGGACAGCAGGAAATGTTCAGCCTGGTCATTACACATGCTCTTTGGCTGCTTCACTCCACACCATGGCTCCTGACCTCTGATGTCACTGCACGCTATGCCATCACTGGGTGACATGTCGTAATGTCATGACACCACAACATGTGCTGTGATATCACAGTACGCAGTAATGTCTGAGGCATAGATGCACTACAAGTCACAAACTGGAGTAAAGCAGCTGAAGAGAATGCAGGGGAAGAGGACATGAGGATTGCATCGGGGAGCAGCATTACTTGCTTGATAACTTCTTTGTTTGCCTGGTGCTCTTTGATTCATCTAACTACCATGCCCATGGGAGTGGAGAGAAGTGAATAGTCATTCCCTTAAATAGCGGGCACGCATGATCGCCTGGCAGCTACAGGAAGCCAGCGGCTGCAACTAGTGTGCCTGCTATTAAAGAGATATGAATATTCACTGCTCTCCATGCCCATGGGAGTGGAGAGAAGTGAATATTCATTTCTCTGTAGCAGCAGGCACAGGTGTTAGCCACAGCAGCTGTCTCCTGTGACTCGCTGTTCCGTCGCTGCCGCTCCCCTTCTGTCTTTTGTGACCCTCCCTCGAGTATAAGCCGAGGAGAGGCTTTTTCAGCATAAAAAATGTGCTGAAAAACTCAGCTTATATTCAAGTATACATGGTAAATATAATTTTTCAGTGGTTATGCAACAGTGCTAAAAAGAGACACATATCAACAATGTACTGAGTCAAAATACACTGAAAGGACAAAGTCCAGCGTATCATATGTGTGCTTGTATAAAGTGGCTGCACACAATGTCCCACATAGATGAAATGTATGAAATTACAGAATATGCAATTGCGTCAGAAGAGACCTGTGCAGTGGGGGGTACCATCCTAGTTGCAACAATAATGCAAAAAGAGGGTTCACACTCTCTGTGACCGTGGTTGCTACACCCCTTGGCAGAAAGATTATGCTTTTCTATATGTTTAGTGTAGTAGGACACATAAAACCTGCATAATTTCAAATAAATATACACACTGCCAAAACTCATAAAATTCTTATTGAAATGTGCACAATGTAGATTCAGGCTTAAGGCAGAGAAAACACAGGTGAGTACATATGGAAACAAAGTGTAAAGAAACACATGTCAAACAAACCATAAAATGAGTTAAACCTTAAACCAGGCATTTTGCCAGATTTGAGTGAACTGCGTCCAAAAAGTGTTTGATTTACCAGAATTCAAAATTTTGGGAAAATCCAGAAGAAATCTGCTTTGTTACCAATCAATTTACTCATCTGTAATTTTTAGAGTTGGGCAGCTCAGGCCAAATTCGAATTCACCTGTTTGCGTGTTTGTTTTTTTCAGGAAATTTGATTCTGGGAGCAGTAATTCTTCTTGAATTTGATGTCCCTTATTATGTTCTGCAGTCTTTATATCCCTCAGAGCATAAGAAACAATATGTGTAAAAAATAAAAAAATATTTATACTCACATCTCAGGACCTTCCACTGCTCACCATCACCCATCTGGTCCTTGTCATATCTTCAAATCACTTCTGCTTGGGCTGAAATCCCCAAGCTCTCATGTTGAGCCAGGACTTCCGTCTTTGATGGAGCCATGAAGCTTTTGCGCATGTGCACGCAAAGGACACCGAGCATGCTGTGATGTCATGATGCCATGACCTTTTTCACACTTGCGCAGAACCTTCCTGGGTCCTCATCAAAGCTCGAAGTATCTGGCTATTAGGAGAGGCCTGGGGATTTCAGCTTCAGCGGAGGCGAACTGTAGATGCCGCTGCCGCCATTTTGCTAGATTTGCCGTAGTTGATTTACAACAAAATTTTCATCTTATCAAATAAGGATTTTTTGAAAAATTTGAACAAATTTAATTTCCACACAAAATTTTTTTTCTCATCTCTACTCATTATGAAATAAATCAATACTTTTGCCATTTTTGAACTTGTCCGTGGTCTTGCCCTTTTTTTGATGAGAGTAATGGAAAAGTGGCAAAAGGGTGCAGATTCGTGTACAGTAGATGTGGCACTTATGCAAAAAAAATACAACTTTGTGATTCCTGAATGTCCCCCTATGTACTCTTCTGTGATAAAAGTAAAATAAATCTTATGTTTTTCTGTAGTTTTTCAGTCACACACAATAATATCAGCATAGCATCTAAACGCAAAGCAAACTTCAAACGTACCAAATGTCGAGCATGACATAGGCAAATTCAGGCGTATCTTCTTCAGCTAATGAGAAAGCCTTTACTTGCATAAAGTTCCAAAATTATCGATTGCTTGACCTTTCCTGATGATGGCTGGGCATTAAAATACACTTAGACTGCACTTATGCATTTTGTGGCTTCATCAATTATATTTGTCTGTTTTTTTTTCTTGCTTGAACAGTTTTCTTTTCATCTGAATGCCAATTAAATGGATCCACTTCAATTGCCATTAAAGGGATTATATGATAAGTGAGGCCAAAGAGGTCTGTATAATGAGGTAAATCCCAATGAAACATGAAAGGAGACACGAAAGTGCCATTCATTATCCTTGTGATATTTTCATAAGAATAATCGAAAAATGTGGAGGTTGGTTTACAAATCACTTTCCTATACACTTCAGGTATCTGAGCTTCCATAATAAAATCCCTCCTGAATCTAAACTCTTGTACATAGAGGGACATGGGGAGAGGTGGATCAGGGACTCGGGGAGTCTCTAATGTCTTCATTAGTGATGAGAGAGCATACTCGGTAATTAACAGGACTTGCCCGAGCATCACTGTACTCGCGGTGCTTGGAGAGTGCAGAGCATTTACGGGGTTATTTGGCGGGAGCTCGGATCCCCGCCCTGCATGTTTGGCGCTCTTTAGAGCACCAGTCAACATGCAGGGATTGTCTGCCACGCACTGTAATGCTGCAGCCATGTTGGTTGTGGCATTAGAGTGATTGACTGGCCCTACAGCGTCAACAGGTCTATATCAGACCTGGCACTGCCCTGCTCGCCCGAGTCAGGTCCGGAATCACCAGTGTAGGGAGAGTTGCTGCAGCGATAGGGACTGAATAGGTGGGGTATACAGTTACTGTGGGTATACTATAATTGAATACACAAATCCAGCTAAATCAACAGTCCTTCTAAAAGACTAATTATGGGGTACATAGATTGCAGTGCTCGGTAGGCAGGGTGTGTGTGTGGGTATATACAAATTGTAGCATTTGAGGTCTCCATTCAACTGTTTTTGCTGTGTGTTACACCGATTATTAACACTATTTTGCTGTAAAAAAAAAACACAGACCACATATTTTGCAGTGTGGTATCCGCAACATGCCTCATCTATCTGTTGGCTACAAATTGTGGCATTTGAGGCCTCCATTCAACTGTTTTTGCTGTATGTTACCCTAGTTCTTGACGCTATTTTCCTGTAAAAAATAAAAATACAGGCCACATATTTTACAGTGTGATTTCTCTGTCACACGCTTCATCTATCTGTGGGCTAAAAATTGTGGCATTTCAAGCCTACATTGAACTGTTTTTGCTGTATGTTACCCTAGTTCTTGACACTATTTTACTGTAAAAAAAATAAAGATAGAGGCCACATATTTTACAGTGTAGTATCTCCATCACATGCCTCATCTATCTGTGGGCTACAAATTGTGGCATTTGAGGCCTCCATTCAACTGTTTTTGCTGTGTGTTACCCTAGTTTTTGACACTGTTTTCCTGTAAAAAAAAAAAAAAAAAAAAAAAATACAGGCCAGATATTTTACAGTGTGGTATCTCTGTCACATGCCTCATCTACCTGTGGGCTAAATATTGGGGCATTTCAGGCCTCCATTCAACTGTTTTTCTGGTGTCTTAGCCTAGTTATTGACACCTGTTTGCTAAAAAAGAAATTGTAAATTGTTAGCTACAGGCCAGATATTTTAAACTGTGGTTTTCCTGCACATAGATCACATATAAGGTTGCTACAAATTCAGCCATTTGTAGTGAGCATGGAAAATATTATAGTCCATTTAAAATGGGCAAGGCGTGTGGCAAGGGACGAGGAAGTGGATGTGATGGTGATGGTACATGCAGAGGCCGAGGTCAAGCTGAAATTGTGCCACAACAAACACCCATATCTTCTCGCCCTACCTTCCTGTCTGAATTACTCGGGGACCGCAGAACACCACTTTTGAACCCAGAGTAGTGTCAAAAGGTTGTTGGTTGGATAACGGATAATGCTTCCAGTCACTTTGCCACCACTGCCACCCTGTCTTCTACACGGTCAAGTTTGAGTAGCCATGAGTTTGGACCGCATATTCCTTACCCTGATCCTCCTTCCTCCCACCATGCCAAGTGCCCAGAGACAACTGATCCTACATTTGGACACTCCGAAGAACTGTTCACTTTTCCATTTATAGATTCGGTCCTCTCGATCGGTCCACTTGAAGCGGGGCAAGATGAGATCGAATGCAGCGATGCCCCAATATTCGAGCAGCCACGGTCACATGAAGGCGATGGTGGGAACGTGTCACAAGAGGTGGAAAATGATGAGACACAATTGCCAGAAAGTCAGGAGGAGGACCAAGGTGTGGAAGTGGAAGACGAGGCAGTGGATGATATAGTAACTGACCCAACCTGGCAGGACGACATGCAGAGCGAGGACAGCAGCACACAGGGGAGAGAGGCGTAGCACCCCAACAGGCAGGAAGAAGCAGTGTGATGGCCGCAGACAGAAGGCGGGCAACCTTTCTTTGTAACACCGACACGACGGAAGTTGACAGTACAACTGTTAGGTCTTCCTGAGTCTGGTTGTTTTTTAAAGACTCTGCCAATAACCCCAAACAGGCCATTTGCACCACCTGCCGTGCCCACATCAGCAGGGGTAGCAAAACTAACAGCCTGACCGCCACAAGCATGATCAGGCACATGTCAGCAAAGCACCTGATTTTGTGGGCTGAACCCCAGGCTCCAGGAACAGTGTCTGCGGGTGACACCACTGCTTCTTCCACTGTTGTGCGTGCAAGCCAATCCCCTGTCCAAAGGTGCATGCCAAGATGCCTCCTGCCCTGCACCTGACATTGCCCACACTCTACTAGCACCATCATTATGCACTTTCACTTCCTTGTCCCAGTGCAGCCTTCAGTTGTCCATACCCCAATCATTGGAAAACAAGGGTAAATATGCAGCCAACGCCCCACAGGCCATAGTACTAAATTCATGTTATAAATACTTGGCACACTCAAATAGATGAGGTGAAAGAGATTTAATACATACAGTAGTCACAAAACAAACGTTTCGGTCATTTAAGACCTTCATCAGTGTGCTATAGAAAGTAGTAGGGGAATGTGTAACTTGTCACAATCACTAGAAAGGTGATCAGTATTTAGAATATGCCACAGGAACTGGTGGTCAGGGGCCAGTAATTAGCATATCAAAGAATTTCATGGGGGTTGTGAGGTAGCGCTGTCATGTAAGTAGGGGGTTCTCGCTTGCAGCGATCAAAAAACACATCCGGCACAGGATTTTCAACAAATCATAGTCCATGAGGTTTATTCATCCTTCATAAACCTCCAGCAGTAATATGCAACAGTCTTATAGCAGACAGCAGGGTATCTTCACACTGGAGCTCTGCTCCCCTATAGCCCTCCTAGTCACACAGGCTGTGCTTCATCTAGCCAGCAGGCTATACAGTCTCTCAGTAGCAGTCCCATCTCCGGGTTACCTTGCATGCTGCTTTACACTGCAAACATTCCTTCCCTCTCCCTGGGAACGGTCAGGCACACATCGCCATTAGTCACAGCGTCCACACGTGCTGTTAGTGAGGAGATCCTTCTCCTCACGGGACCTTCCAAACTGGACCAATCAGGTCCCAGCATTCACCCCATGTGACCAGACCTCAGGTACCTTATATGGTCCATAACCACACCCACAGGTGATCACATGACTATGACCTCACCCAAGGTCCTATTGCACACAGCCACACACAGGCTTCCCTGACACATTGTAATGGAAGGTACTACTCAGCAGTACCTCTGCTGATCATTATGATCTTTCAGTATCCTACACCTATCAGGGTAATGGAAATGCTTATACGTCTGTCCTGAGACACCCACACAGTGCCCCCTAGCGGACACAGCGGTCACTGCACCACATAGCATATATTTTACTATACTACAATACTAAATTCACACATTTCTCATCTGCTTGCGCTCAAAATGTTGCCTTTTAGGCTTGATGAGACGGATGCTTTCCGCACCATGACAGCGGCAGTCGTCCCAAGGTACTCAGTCCCCAATCGCTACTATTTCTCCCGGTGTGCCATCCCGGCATTACACAAGCACGTGCCCCACAACATTACCCGTTCTCTCAACAATGCTGATACTGGGAAAGTCCACCTAACCACGGACACGTGGACAAGTGCTTGTGGGCAGGGACAGTACATCTCACTGATGGCACACTGGGTAAACATAGTGGAAGCCGGGGCTCAGTCAGATGTTGGGATGGAACATATCCTCCCGACGCCGAGAATTACTGGCCCTATGTCAATCAGAGTTGCATCCACAGCCTACAGCTTCTGTACATCCTCTTCAGCATTCATCTCTGAAATGACCACATCAGTCACAAGCTCAAAGCACTGCAGCACTGCCTCAGCCAAGTGGCAACAAGCTGTGTTGAAGCTAATATGCTTAGGTGACAAACTCCACAATGCTTAAGAGTTGTGGACAGCTCTGAAAGAGCAGGCAGATCTGTGGCTGACACCGCTGAACCTACAGCCAGAGTCACCACCAGGTTCCGGCCATTGTCACACATGACCATGCCGGTCAAGTGTGACAATGGCCGTAACCTGGTGGCGACTGAGGCGAGGCGAGCTCATACACCTACCATGGCTAGACAATGTGTTTAACCTCATTGTTCAACGGTTTCTCAAAAGCTACCCGGAGCTGCCGGATCTGCTTGTGAAAGTATGCCGCCAGTGTGCCCATTTTGGAAAGTCAGCTACAGCTTCCGCCGCCCTTGTCATGCTTCAGCAGTGTTTGCAGCTTCCAGCTCCCTGACTGGTGTGTGATGTCCCCACGTATTGGAACTCTACACTGCATATGTTAGAAAGGATTTGTGAGCAGAAGAGGGCAGCTGTTGACTACCAGCATCAACAAGGTCGTCGGTATTCAGTTCAGACTCCACACATAAGACCTCAGGAGTGGACATGGATATCAGACATATGTACCATCCTACAAAACTTTGAGGAGTCCACCAAGATGGTGAGCAGCGATGACACCATAATTAGCATCACCTTCCCTCTTCTCTGTATTCTGAAAAGCTTTCTGCTCACAATGAAAGAGGCGGAGCCTGATGAGATGGCACAAGGAACCATACAGGGTGATAACACACAGCCCAACCTCATGTCAGCCCATTGTGGATTGGTTGACAATGAGGAAGAGGAGGAGGATGAACAGGAGCTACTTTCATGCCCTATTGACAGTACTACAAGCAAAACTGTCATACAGTCTGTTCAGCGTGGATGGCCTGTGGACAAGGAGAAGGAGCAGAGCATAGTCAGTCGTCCGCTTGGTGAGGACATGTAAGTCTTGCCTGTTAGCAGTCTGGCACACATGGCTGACTTTATGCTGCGCTGCCTTTCGTATGACCCTTGTATCCTCAAAATTTTGGGTGACAGTCATTACTGGTTGGTGACACTTCTAGACCCATGCTACAAGGAGAAAGGAGAACTTTCAATCTCTTATTCCAGAGGCAGACAGTTGTACTAAAATGGTGCAGTACCAGAAGGAAATTGTTGCAGAATTATTAAAATAATTCCCATCTGAAAACGTTGGCGGCAGAGGTCACAGTTCATTGGACAAACAAGGAATACAGGTGAGAGAGACACAATTTCAATCCAGCAGAGGCAGGAGAACACTGGCAAGTTCTGGGAGAGTTTTCTCAGACCCTCCCATCGCACTGCCCTGAGGCATAGGGTACTCTCACAAGGAGTGCAAAGTTTTGGAAGATGCTGACTAAGTACCTTGCTGACCGTACCAATGTCCTCCGTGATTCCTCTGTGTCTTTTAATTATTGGGTACCCAAGCTGGACACATGGCATGAACTGGCTCTCTGCACCTTGTAGGTTCTGGCCTGCCCTGTCCCTAGCGTTTTGTCAAAGCGGGTTTTTAGTGCCGCTGGTGAAATTATAACTGATAAGCGCATCCACCTGTCAACTTAAAATGCTGAGAGGCTGACTCTTATAAAAATGAACAAGGGCTGGATTGGGACAGACTTGTCTACACCACCGAAAGATAACAGCGAAGCATAACCACAAATACAGTGTCATTTTTTTGGGTATATTCCCAAGCATCTCTTCATACCCACACATGGGTATCCGCTTCCTTATTTTCTTTATTTGCTGTTATCCTCCTCCTTCTCCTCATCCTCATCATCCAGCACCACTATATCACCATGGTGACTGTAGTAGTCCATGATGCAACAGCCAGGTTTTTTTTTCAAGGATGTATATGATGCCCCTTAAAAAAAAAGTTTACACAGTATGTTGATGTGTTCCCCCCAGGGGGAGATGTATTACAACCATAGGAGACCTGCTCCTTTAAATTGGGAAAAGATTTTTAGTAGGTCATCCTCCACATCTCTTCTGACATCACCACTAGATCACCAGGGTGAACGTGTTCCGTGATGCAACAGCCAGGCTTTTTTTGCAAGGGTGTTTATGATGCCCATAAAAAACAAGTTTACACAGTATGTTGATGTATGCCCCCCAGGGGGAAATGTTTGTCATCCCATACAGTTAGTGTTTGCGCATTGCAATCATAGGAGACATGCTCCATTAAATTGGTAAAAGATATTTAGTAGGCCCACCTCCTCGTCTTTTCCAAGTGGTATTGGGGTGCATCCAAATTTGGAGCATGCCTTGCATTCACTTCATGGGCAAACATTATGGGAGGAGCAAATTAAGAAAATGGGAACTTTGGTTTCATGTGGTCATCCAGTTCCATGGTTCAAAGGGTTATTGGTGTGCGTGTAACTTTCAGGCAGGGCATACCTTGCATTCAATGCATAGGCTAATATTATGGGAGTAGCTAATTAAGAAAAATGGGAACTTTGGTTTCATGTGGCCATCCATGACGTCTGTTCCAAGTGCATTCACTTCATGTTCAAACTGTATGGAAGCAAAAAAAATAAGCATAATGGGAACTTTGGTTTTATGTGGCCAGTCACTACATCGGTTCAAAGGGTTATTGGGGTGCGTGTAACTTTGTGGCAAGGCGGGCCTTGCATTCAATGCATAGGCAAATACTATGGGAGACCCTCTTTCTCCTAATGGGAATATTTTTTCATGAAACCCTCCTGTACGTCTCTTCAAAGGGGTATTGGGGTGCGTCCTAATTTTTGGCAGCCCAGCCACTCTCTGCATAGGAAATAACCGTATAGGAGAACCACTGTTTAATAATGGGAACAACAAGCACAGCCGGCTGGTGGCCCTTTAAGAATATTAATGCCGCCTGATGCCCCTATAAAAATAGGCTTAGTGATTTTCAGGGTCCCTACTTCATAAATGAAACAGGATGTGTCTGATGATGTGTCACACACCACATAGCCAGCTAAGGTTGTTAAATATTAATCCCTTCCCGACCTGTGACACAGCGCATGCGTCATGAACGCCTGTGCCAATCCGACCCATGATGCATATGCTATGTCATGACTTCAAAGCCCCCCTGTGGGTCGGGTGATCGGGGTCACTGAAAGGTCACCCGACCCGCAGGTACAGGGGGCTTTGTACTTCACCCCAGGGGGGGTGGTTTAGCCCCCCATGGCTACGATCGCTCTGATTGGCTGTTAAAAGTGAAACAGCCAATCAGAGAGATTGTAATATTGCACCAATGAAATTTGGTGAAATATTACAATCCAGCCATGGCCGATGCTGCAATAGCATCTGCCTTGGCTGGAGACCCAGATCCGCCCCCCCCCATGACTCACGGGGCCGATCAGCCCCCGACACCGACTGACGGTGGCAATGTGCCACCGCCGTCCATTCCGAGCCCCGACGTGTGCCCATACAGTGGTTTCCCCCCACATATGGGGTACCAGCGTACTCAGGACAAACTGGACAACAACTTTTGGGGTCCAATTTATCCTGCTACCATTGTGAAAAAAAATTGTGGGCTAAAATTCATCTTTTGAGAGAAAAAAATGATTTTTTATTTTCATGGCTCTGCGTTATAAACTTCTGTGAAGCACTTGGGGGTTCAAAGTGCTCACCACATATCTGTCATGGTATGCCTAGGTTACTTTAGGCAAAAACCCCGGGACCCCTGCGATGTCCCTCAGACTAGGGGAACCCTGTCTGTCCCTCTACCCAGGGTTTACACTGAAGGTGTGCCTGCCTGAGCCTCCACCCTGTCCCTGTCTCCTGTCCAGCCCTAAGCTGAACCCACCTCCCTCCACCCAGTGAGGGGACCAGACACCAGACCCCTCAAATACGTATGGACAGGGGTAAAAGAAACACCACACAGTTAATACACAAGGGAATACAATAATGTGCAAGGGCAACCAAATATATATATAACAGATTGGAGAAAGAACCACTGAGGGATATACTGCACCAGATATCAGACACTCCAACACCACCACTGCTGACCGGTATTGCTAGCACTAGGCTAAAGCTATAGTCGGCGACGCCCATAGTCAGGACGAACTATTTAAAGACCAAGGGCATGGCCCAGCCCTCAGCCAGCATGACAACCTGGTTAACCCTATCCCGACTGGAACAGAATACCCAACAGGGTATTACCGCTGTCTGCCGGACACCCTGGTGTGAACAGTGTCCGACATGACAGTACCCCGCCTTCTATGAGGGACCTCCGGAACCTCACCATGTCGAGGACCTGGCTTGTCCGGATGGCGACGATGGAACATAGTAACCAGTCGATCAGCATGAATGTCAGAGGCCGGCACCCATGTCCTCTCCTCAGGACCATAGCCACGCCAGTGGACCAGGTACTGTAGAGTGCGACGCACAACCCTAGAGCCCACCACTTTGGACACCTCAAATTCCAACGCGCCATCCACCAAGACGGGAGGTGGTGGCCCGGGGGAACCATCCACCAAACCCACGACCTTCTTTAGCAATGCTTTGTGAAATACATTATGAATCTTATACACAGCCGGCAACTCCAAACGAAATGCCACGGGGTTGATCACTGCGGAGATTCTAAATGGGCCAATGAACCTGGGACCCAACTTAAGTGACGGTATCTTGAGCTTAATGTTCCTAGTAGATAACCACACCCAATCACCCACACACAGGTCCGGACCTGGCACACGTCTGCAGTCAGCCACCCGTTTGTACCTGGAACTCACCTTCAACAAGCGCTGCTTGACTCTCCTCCAAACAGACGACAATTGAGCTCCCAACTGGTCCTCCTCAGGGACGCCAACTGAGCACCCCTGACGCAAGGTGCAGAATTGAGGATGTTGACCATACACACAAAAAAAAGGAGATTCCCCAGACGATTCCTGGCAATGGTTGTTTATTGCGAATTCTGCCAGAGGAAGAAACGCTGACCACTCTTCCTGATTGTCGGAAATAAAGCAGCGCAAGTATTGCTCCAGGTTTTGGTTCATCCGCTCAGTCTGTCCATTCGACTGAGGGTGGAAAGCCGATGAATGAGATAATTTGATTCCAAGGCGAGAACAAAAAGCTCTCCAAAACTTTGCCACAAACTGCGTACCTCGATCAGACACAATGTCAGACGGGACACCATGAAGTCTGACCACCTCGCGAATAAATATCTGAGCAAGAGTCTTAGCATTTGGCAAAGACGGTAAAGCAACGAAATGTGACATTTTGGAGAACCTATCAACAATTACCAAAATGACCGAGTTCCCTGCCGAGGCGGGCAAGTCAGTAATAAAATCCATGGAAATCTCAGTCCATGGCTTACTGGGCACCCCGAGAGGCTGCAAGCTACCAGCGGGACGGGAACGAGGAGTCTTGGCCCGTGCGCACGTGGTACAGGCAGCCACATATGAGGCCACATCCTGCCGGATTTTAGGCCAGTAAAAACGACGCGATACCAGTTCCAGAGTGCTCTTAACCCCTGGATGACCTGCCAGTACCGTGTCGTGATGTTCGCCCAACACTCTAGAGCGTAGATGTAGCGGCACAAAAGATTTATTAGCAGGCAACCCCGGCGGTACCACCTCCTGAGCCTCCACAATCTCTGCCTCAATCTCTGTCGTGATGGCAGATACCACCACACCCTTTTGGAGAATAGGCACCGGCTCTTCACATAACTCTCCACCAGGAAAACACCTGGATAAAGCATCTGCCTTAACATTCTTCGACCCAGGTCGATAGGTAACAATGAAGTTGAACCGGGTGAAGAATAATGCCCAGCGAGCCTGTCTGGAGGACAGGCGCTTAGCAGATTCTAAATAAAGCAAATTCTTATGGTCGGTTATCACAGTAATCTGATGAACAGCCCCCTCCAAGAAGTGTCGCCACTCCTCAAATGCCAATTTGATGGCCAATAATTCCCTGTTGCCAATATCATAATTACGCTCCGCAGGCGACAGCTTCTTGGAGAAGAAGGCACACGGATGCAACTTGGCCCAAGAAGGGCCCTGAGACAGTACAGCCCCCACTCCAACCTCCGACGCATCCACCTCCACGACAAACGGTAAGGAGACATCGGGCTGCACCAGAATGGGCGCTGAGGCAAAACTATTCTTGAGGAATTCAAACGCCTGTACCGCAGGCTCAGACCAGTCAGAAAAGTCGGTACCCTTCTTAGTCATGTCAGTCAGTGGTTTGGCAATCATAGAGAAGTTCTTAATAAATTTCCTATAGTAATTGGAGAAGCCAAGAAATCACTGAATTGCCTTAAGATTATCAGGCCGATCCCAATGTAGTACTGCCTGCACCTTTGCGGTGTCCATCTTAAAACCTGAGGCGGAGATTATATAACCCAAGAACGGTAGCTCCTGTACGAAAAACACACATTTTTCAAGCTTGACATAGAGCCTGTTCTCTCTGAGCAACTGCAGAACCTGTCTAACATGCTCTATATGTGTATCATGGTCGCGAGAGAAAATGAGAATGTCGTCAAGATAAATTATAACGAACCTCCCCAACAGCTGAGAGAAGACATCATTGATGAAGTGTTGAAAGACCGCCGGTGCCATAGTCAACCCAAACGGCATTACCAAACTCTCAAAGTGACCCTCAGGGGTATTGAACGCCGTCTTCCACTCATCCCCCTGACGGACTCTTATAAGATTGTACGCCCCCCTGAGGTCCAGTTTGGAGAACCACCTGGCACCAACCACTTGGTTGAATAAATCGAGTATAAGTGGCATAGGGTAAGGATCACGGACCGTAATCTGGTTGAGTTCTCTGAAATCCAGACACGGGCGTAAACCGCCATCCTTCTTTTTAACAAAGAAGAAGCCAGCAGCCAGAGGAGAAGAGGAAGGTCTAATATGACCCTTGCTCAGGCTATCCGAAATGTATTCCTTGAGAGCTAGCCTCTTGGGACCTGAGATATTAAACATTCTAGCCAGCGGCGTAACAACTGTTTGTGGCGCCCGGGGCGGTCAAAAAATTTGCCGCCCCTTTGGTCGATGATAATCCGGAAGCATCAGGAGAGCCCACACTACACTCAAAGATCTAATTTTTAGTCTGCTACTAACTCTGCTGTTATTATTTCTACATTTCTAGACTTTCATCTTCTTGCAGTTCTCTCTCTAAATATATATGTATGTATTAGCTTGATGATGCTGGATGAAGACCTAATGGCTTTTTTTAATAATAATTTTTAATAATGTGACAGAAAAAAACAGAAAATATATGGGGAGGAGATGTACGAGGACACGTATATGGGGGGGATGTACGAGGACACGTATAGGGGGAGATGTACGAGGACACGTATATATGGATATGGGGGATGTACGAGGACACGTATATATGGGGGGGATGTACGAGGACACGTATAGGGGGATGTACGAGGACACGTATATATGGGGGGATGTACGAGAACACTTATATGGGGGATGATTATTGTATTAGGACACCTGTGGTGTGATGTCTATGTGGCATGTGACAGCTGTCTGTGGCTTCTCCCGTACAGATGTTGGTGGTGCATTCTCCGGTAATGGCCGCGGTGCACCCAGCAGCCTCTCCCACAAATCGCCCCCATACCATGCTCCCCAGTATCCCACCTCACCCCGTGCAGTACTGTCCTACCCTTTTCCTCTCGCTCCCAGCCGGGGCAGCAGCACCGCCATATTCTTTCCTCCTCCCGGGAGCATCAATAGGGCGGAGCCTCTGCAGCTGCTACGGTGCCAGGACGGGACAGAAAACCTAGGAAAGCAGAGCTGCTGCTGTGCTGACACATGCGCAGAGTGTACACACACAGGTGTATACACACACACAGACACACACACACACATAGGTGTATATACACACACACACACACACACAGGTGTATACACACACACACACACACACTCATAGGTGTATATACACACACAGGTGTATACACACACACAGGCATACACACACACAGGCATACACACACACAGGCATACACACACACAGGCGTACACACACACAGGCGTACACACACACAGGTGTATACATACACACACACATAGGTGTATATACACAGACACACACACAGGCGTACACACACACAGGTGTATACACACACACACAGACACAGGTGTATATACACACACACAGACACACACACACACACACAGGTGTATACACACACAGACACACACACACAGGCATACACAAACACAGGTGTACACACACATAGGTGGATACACACACAGGTGTATACATACACACACAGGTGTACACACACACACATAGGTGGATACACACAAACAGGTGTACACACACACACATAGGTGTACATACACACACATAGGTGGATACACACAAACAGGTGTACATACACACACATAGGTGGATACACACACACATAGGTGCATACACACACACACAGGCATACACAAACACAGGCATACACACACACATAGGTGTATATACACAGACACACACACAGGCGTACACACACACACAGACACACACACACAGACACAGGCATACACAAATACAGGTGTACACACACATAGGTGGATACACACACAGGTGTACACACACACACACAGGTGTACACACACACACACACACAGGTGTATACATACACACACAGACATACACACAGGTGTACATACACACACACACACACACACACACACAGGTGTACATACACACACACACAGTGTGGCTGCATGCACAGATCCTTTCGCTGCTGCACATGGTGAGACACAGGCAGCGGTGTTGGTGGCACATAACTGCACACAATGGAGGCAGACACACACCCAGCGCAGCCTGTGATGAGGATGACAGCTGCCTGCACACAGGGCCGCCGGGGGCAGCCGCAGACCACCTTACCCCAGCCCCGCACTCACCAGCTCACTGCTTGGCTCTTCCTAACATGGCTCCTTGTGTGCATCACATTCCTGGCAGTCGCGACCATCCCACCATGACAGTCCTCCAGTGCAGCGGGGCTGACGTCAGCACTGCCTCTGCCCAGCGCAGCGCTGCTCACTTAGGGTCCAGGCGGAGAGGAGGGAGAAGCTGCTAGGTAGCAGGGGTACAGAGACTCTCGATAGGCGGAGGAGAAGGATGGAGGAAGGGTGGGAAGAGGCTGCATTACATTACCCCCTCACTGCACAGCCCCGCAGGCCGAAATGTACAGTCAGTGAGTCCAGGCTCCGCGCTTCTCCCACAGAGGAGAGGAATTGCTTCTGCTGCCGCGCCGCCCCCACACACGTGCCGCCTGGGGCGGACCGCCCCCCCCACGCTACGCCACTGATTCTAGCTTTAGGTAACTTGGCCCCTGGTTTCAACCTAATAGCACAGTCATAGGGGCGATGCGGTGGTAGTTCTGAACAACCCTTCTCAGAAAATACATCCGCATAGTCCAGCAACGGCTCCGGGATACTGGGGGTCAAAGCGGAAATACATGTAGCCAGGCACCTCTCCTGACACTCCCTGCTCCACTGAATTATGTCCTGGGTCTTCCAATCAATAACAGGATTATGCATTGACAACCATGGAAAGCCCAGAACCATCTGAGCCGGTAAGTTACCAAGCACCTTACAAGTTACCCGCTCTGAGTGTAATACTCCGATGTGGAGTTGTATATCCAACACACACTCTGTGTGATCTCCCCTTGAGACAACGGGGAAGCATTGATGGTAACCACCCGGATGGGGTTCGGCAATTTCTCCACCGGAAATCCCGCTGTATGCGCGAACCTCTCATCAATGAGATTGGCAGCTGAGCCACTATCAATAAATACTGTAATAGAGAGCATTTGCCCCCCAAGTACCACCCTAGCAGGGAGCATACACTGGGAAACCATGACGGAGGATACACAAAGGCTCAGACTAGACTCCTCCAAACCCTCTGAGCCTATCAGTTTTCCGCCGGCGCGCCCTTCTTAGGTACCAGGGGGAAAGCATTAATAAGATGTCCTCCTTTGCCACAAAAAAAACAGAGCCCCTGCCTTCTGTGCCAAGGACGTTTAGGCTTGTTACTCGGTGACTGTGCTATACCAGCGATCTGCATGGGTTCCACGGATTCACCCGCGGCAACCTCACCGACCACTCCCCCACCTCCCGGAGGCAACGAAACCAGCGCCCCCTGACGGAGACGTCGGTCTATGCGTACTACAAGTGCCATCGCAGCCTCCAGAGAGGCGGGAGTCTCGTACATTAGGAGAGTCTGTTTAACCCTTCCAGAAACCCCATGCAAAAATTGACTTCTAAGCGCAGGGTCATTGCACTGCGTGTCCACCGCCCAGCGCCGGAATTCCGTGCAGTAATCCTCAGCTGGTCGATCACCCTGTAGTAGTGAGCGTATCTTAGACTCTGCTAAGTTTAATCTATCCGGATCGTCATAGATCAAACCCAGAGCAGAGAAAAAAAAATCTACAGATTCAAATGCCGGTGAGTCTGAAGGGAGTGAAAAGGCCCAGGCCTGTGGGTCACCACTCAGCAAAGAAATCACCAAGCCCACGTGTTGAGCCTCATTACCTGAGGAATGTGGACGCATACGGAAATACAATTTGCATGATTCACGAAACACCGTGAACTTACCACGATCACCAGCAAATCGTTCAGGAAGGGGAAACTTGGGCTCAGCTGCCCTGGCTGCAGCCTCAGCAGGTACTGCAGGAGCTGACAGACCTTGTTGCTGGACCGCCCCCCTGAGTTCAGTGACCTGTATGGATAGAGCCTCCAGCTGCTTGGTTAGAGAAAGTGTAGGATCCATAGTAAGTAACCCCTATATTCCCTACCTTTTTTTTTTTTTTTTTTTCTCTCTCACTTTATTATTTGGGCCGACTATAATGTCATGGTATGCCTAGGTTACTTTAGGCAAAAACCCCGGGACCCCTGCGATGTCCCTCAGACTAGGGGAACCCTGTCTGTCCCTCTACCCAGGGTTTACACTGAAGGTGTGCCTGCCTGAGCCTCCACCCTGTCCCTGTCTCCTGTCCAGCCCTAAGCTGAACCCACCTCCCTCCACCCAGTGAGGGGACCAGACACCAGACCCCTCAAATACGTATGGACAGGGGTAAAAGAAACACCACACAGTTAATACACAAGGGAATACAATAATGTGCAAGGGCAACCAAATATATATATAACAGATTGGAGAAAGAACCACTGAGGGATATACTGCACCAGATATCAGACGCTCCAACACCACCACTGCTGACCGGTATTGCTAGCACTAGGCTAAAGCTATAGTCGGCGACGCCCATAGTCAGGACGAACTATTTAAAGACCAAGGGCATGGCCCAGCCCTCAGCCAGCATGACAACCTGGTTAACCCTATCCCGACTGGAACAGAATACCCAACAGGGTATTACCGCTGTCTGCCGGACACCCTGGTGTGAACAGTGTCCGACATGACAATATCTAGATAAGTTCCTTTGAGGGTCTAGTTTCCAAAATGGGGTCACTTGTGGGGAGTTTCTACTGTATAGGCACAGGCTCTGCAAGCGTACATGATACCCACAGACCATTCCATCAAAGTCGGCATTTCAAAACGTCACTACTTCCCTTCCGAGCCCCGACGTGTGCCCGAATAGTGGTTCTCCCCCACATATGGGGTGTCAGTGTACTCAGAACATACAGGAAAACAATTTTTGGGGTCCAATTTCTCATGTTACCATTGTGAAATAGCAGGCTAAAAAAATCATTTTTTGAGGAAAAAAAATATTTTTATTTTCATGGTTCTGCGTTATAAACTTCTGTGAAGTACCTGGGGGTTCAAAGTGCTCACTATGCATCTAGATAAGTTCCTTGGGGGGTCTAGTTTCCAAAATGGGGTCATTTGTGGGGGAGCTCTAAAGTTTAGGTACACAGGGGCTCTCCAAACACGACATGATGTCCGCTAACGATTGGAGCTAATTTTTCATTCAAAAAGTCAAATGGCGCTCCTTCCCTTCTGAGCCCTGCCGTGCACCCAAACAGTGGTTTATGACCACATATGGGGTACCAGCCTACTCAGGACAAACTGAACAACAACTTTTGGGGTCCAATTTATCCTGTTACCCTTGGGGAAATAAAAAATAGCGGGCTAAAAAATCATTTTTGAGAAAAAAAATGATTTTTTATTTTCACTGCTCTGCGTTTATAAACTTCTGTGAAGCACTTGGGGGTTCAAAGTGCTCACCACACATCTAGATAAGTTCCTTGGGTGGTCTAGTTTCCAAAATGGGGTCACTTGTTGGGGAGCTCCAATGTTTAGGCACACAGGGTCTCTCTAAACGTGACATGGTGTCCGCTAACGATTGGAGCTAATTTTCCATTCAAAAAGTTGATTTTACTACCGATGCTAGTGTAATGGTTGCATAACAATAATAAAAATCAGGAACGAAACGATCATGGTCACACTCTCAACAACCGGGACCATGTCCGTGCTGTAGGGGGTCTGCCGACACCAGCACCTATTTTACCTGGATGTTCGTCCTCTGATGCACGTTCAGCTGAAATGTTTTGGGGATGCGGAGAACAGTCAGTTCCCTGAACAGCAATATGTTCCACTGGCCAATCAGAGGCCATCAGCTAATGTCAGCTTGCACATCATGGGAGACGCGTGGCAGTGATCCTAAGTGCTGCAATTGCCGGCAGTCCCAAGTCAGCTGCCTTCTTCTGCACCGACTATAGAAAAGGATGTAGTGCATTATAGGAGCTGGAAAGGTAGAAATAATTGTTTGTTTATATTTAGAGCGTGCTGGAGAAGTAGGATGGGCCGTTAGTAGAGTTGAGCGACTTTTGGTTTTTTAGGGTCGCGTTTCGTTTCGTGAAACCCGACTTTTCCAAAAGTTGGGTCGAGCAAGATCGTCCGATTATAGGGAAAAGTCGGGGTCGTCCCGAAACACGAAACCCAATGTAAGTCAATGGGGAATAAAAGTCGGCAGTGAGAGGAGGACAGGAAACACACCTACAGTGCCCATTTGAATGCCAAAAGCATCAATTCTTCTTTCTTAAGCTTGTCAACCTTAATTAACTTCATAATACAAGTTACGCACTGAAAAATGGGGGTTATTTGGCTACAAACTGTGGGGGGGGAGGGCTGGCTCCAGGTTTTCATGTGCCCTGGGCGAAAGAGCACCCCTTTAACACATACCACAACTCATCATGCTCCGATACGGCAGAGAAATAGCGGTATAGTCCAATGAAAAATACCTCACTTTTTACATCTCATCACAAGGCCCATCTATTTCTCCATACAGAATCATTGGTCCCATATAATGTTTGAAACAGTATATGATGAGCTCCACATAATGCTACAGTATATGTTGGTCCCCATGGATGAAGCTCCACTGTCTTATGGGCCCAAATAATGCTCCAAACATAATGGGCCCCATTTCTAATGCTCTAGTGTATAATGGGCCCTGTAAATGCTGCTCCAGTGTCTGATGTCCACCTTTGGAATGTTCCAGTGTATGGTGGGCCCCATCTATCATTCTCCAGAGTATAGTGCTCCCCAAAAATTGCTGTCCCAACATTGAAAACAATCAAATAAGTCTCCTCGCTAGGGAATCCCTGTACTTGTCTGGACAGGTGCTGTAGCTTGCTTAACAGCTCGCCAGCCGTTCTCACGCCCAGTATGGATTACACGTGATTGCACAAAGGTGAGAAAGGGTACCGTATCCCCAGATAACATGTATGGATAGCGTACACATTCAAAATATATGTCTCAGGAGGCAGGCTCAGACGGTGTTAGGCCCAGTATGGATTGCACGTGATTGCACAAAGGTTAGAAAGGGTACCGTATCCCCGGATAACATGTATGGATAGCGTACACATTCAAAATATATGTCTATACAGCATGAGGCAGGCTCAGACGGTGTTAGGCCCAGTATGGATTGCACGTGATTGCACAAAGGTTAGAAAGGGTACCGTATCCCTGGATAACATGTATGGATAGCGTACACATTCAAAATATATGTCTCAGGAGGCAGGCTCAGACGGTGTTAGGCCCAGTATGGATTGCACGTGATTGCACAAAGGTTAGAAAGGGTACCGTATCACCGGATAACATGTATGGATAGCGTACACATTCAAAATATATGTCTACACAGCATGAGGCAGGCTCAGACGGTGTTAGGCCCAGTATGGATTGCACGTGATTGCACAAAGGTTAGAAAGGGTACCGTATCCCCAGATAACATGTATGGATAGCGTACACATTCAAAATATATGTCTCAGGAGGCAGGCTCAGACGGTGTTAGGCCCAGTATGGATTGCACGTGATTGCACAAAGGTTAGAAAGGGTACCGTATCCCCGGATAACATGTATGGATAGCGTACACATTCAAAATATATGTCTATACAGCATGAGGCAGGCTCAGACGGTGTTAGGCCCAGTATGGATTGCACGTGATTGCACAAAGGTTAGAAAGGGTACCGTATCACCGGATAACATGTATGGATAGCGTACACATTCAAAATATATGTCTATACAGCATGAGGCAGGCTCAGACGGTGTTAGGCCCAGTATGGATTGCACGTGATTGCACAAAGGTTAGAAAGGGTACCGTATCACCGGATAACATGTATGGATAGCGTACACATTCAAAATATATGTCTATACAGCATGAGGCAGGCTCAGACGGTGTTAGGCCCAGTATGGATTGCACGTGATTGCACAAAGGTTAGAAAGGGTACCGTATCCCCGGATAACATGTATGGATAGCGTACACATTCAAAATATATGTCTATACAGCATGAGGCAGGCTCAGACGGTGTTAGGCCCAGTATGGATTGCACGTGATTGCACAAAGGTTAGAAAGGGTACCGTATCACCGGATAACATGTATGGATAGCGTACACATTCAAAATATATGTCTATACAGCATGAGGCAGGCTCAGACGGTGTTAGGCCCAGTATGGATTGCACGTGATTGCACAAAGGTTAGAAAGGGTACCGTATCCCCGGATAACATGTATGGATAGCGTACACATTCAAAATATATGTCTATACATCAGGAGGCAGGCTCAGACGGTGTCAGGCACATTATGGATTTGACGGCCCAGATTACACAGCGGAGGAGCAGGGAGAGGTAAAGATTGCAAATGCTGGGGCCCTGCCCAAGCAAGGGGGGCCCACTCGTGGGCGTCGGTACTGGCACTGGGCCCCTCATAGAACAGCGGTGTGTCTGACGGCGGGTGTGCACCACCACCGTCAGAGACACTTGATTGCACTATGAGGGACCCTGTGCCAGTGCCCGCGCCCAAGAGTCGGCCTACCCACCTGTCCAGGGCAACGGCACTCGCACGGTGTCATGCGCTAGGTGGTGACCCCGGCCATGGGGGGGAGGCAGCACAGTTAGGGAGTTTTAGAAAGTGGCATATGTTGATGTTGGACATTCAGCTGATGCAAAAGGCGAAATAGGTGAAGTACCAGGAAGAGGTGGACCAAAGCAAGCCATTTTTCTGTCACCCTATGTGTCATCAGGGGAAGGTGGGACAAAATCCTTGGAAACCCATGCGTGGTTCATTTTAATGAAGGTTAGATCATCCACATTTTGGGTTGACAGACGGGTCCTTTTTTCTGTCAGGATTGATCCAGCTGCACTGAAGACTCTTTCCGATAGCACACTTGCAGCTGGGCAAGCGAGCTCCTGTAAGGCATATTGGGCCAATTCAGGCCAGGTGTCCAGTTTAGCGGCCCAATAGTCAAAGGGGAATGACCTGTGTGGGAGAACATCGATATGGGAGGAAAAGTAGTTTGTAACGATAGTTGACAACTGCTGTCTCCTGTCACTTTCCATCGATGCAGTATTACCAGTTGTGTGAGCGGTATTTGAAAAATCAGTCCACAACATTGTCATGAAACCCCTGTCTCCAACGCCACTTCTGCTGTGTGCACCACGAACACCTCTTCCAAGCTGCCCCCGGCCCGTACGGCTCGTGTGAGAACCATCACCGCTGCTGTGTGCTGGGAATGCCTCAAGCAACCGATTTACCAGAGTTGCTTGTTTATTAGCCAATATTAGGTCAAGGTTCTCCTGTGGCATGATGTTTTGTAATTTGCCTTTATAGCGTGGATCCAGGATGCTGGCCAACCAGTAGTCGTCATCGTTCATCATTTTGGTAATGCGGGGGTCCCTTTTTAGGATCCGCAAGGCATAATCTGACATGTGGGCCAATGTTCCCGGTGTCAATGATGCACTGCGAGTGCTGGGTGGAGGAGCACTTTCTGGCAAATCCACATCCCTCCAGTCACGCACAAACCCTGTACCAGACCTTGCCACGCCAACATTTTCACTTGCCCCACGAGATGCATCCTCCTCCCCTAAGTAATCATCCCCATCCTCCTCCTCCTCCTCCTCTTCTTCCTCCACCTCGTCCAGGAGAGGTCCCTGAGCAGACAATGGCTGAATGTCATCAAGGATTCCCTCCTCCTCTTCCTCCTCATCAACATTGGCTGCAGACGCCTGCTCCTTAAGGTGCATCAAAGTTTGCATGAGCAGACGCATAAGTGGGATGCTCATGCTTAGGATGGCGTCGTCTGCAATTACCAGCCGTGTGCATTCCTCAAAACACTGAAGGACTTTACAAAGGTCTTTCAGCTTCGACCACTGCACACCTGTCAACTCCATGTCTGCTCTCAAAGTGCCTGGCCGTGTATCCTCCCACAAATGCATTATGGCCTGCCTCTGCTCGCACAGCCGCTCCACCATGTGCAGGGTGGAGTTCCACCTTGTTGCAATGTCGATAATGAGGCGGTGGTTGGGAAGGTGGAGCAATCGCTGCAGCTTCTGCATACGAACGGAGTGTACAGGCGACCGGCGGATGTGCGTGCACAGTCTTCGCACCTTATGGAGCAGGGCTGTTAACTCCGGATAATTTTTGAGGAAGCACTGCACCACCAGGTTCAAGGTGTCAGCCAAGCAAGGTATGTGGCTGAGTTTTGAAAGGGCTATGGCTGCCACAAAATTACGGCCGTTATCACTAACTACCTTGCCTGCCTCAAGATGTACACTGCCCAGCCATGACTCAGTTTGTCGCTTCAAGTACTCGGCCAGCACCTCGGCGGTGTGTCTGTCGCCCAAACACATCATCTGCAACACAGCCTGCTGACGCTTTCCACTAGCTGCTCGATAGGGGGACACATCGTGTGCAACAGTGGCAGCTGCAGATGGAGTGCTCGTATGACTGCGCTCTGTGGACGAGCTTTCGCTTCTGGAGGAGGAGGAGGAGGAGGGTCGAACGCCTACAGCCAACTGTTTCCTATACCATGGGCTAGGCAGCACTGTCCCACCACCGCTGTCCCCTGTGGACCCTGCATCCACCACATTAACCCAGTGCACAGTGATGGACACGTAACGGCCCTGGCCATGCCGACTGGACCATGCATCAGTTGTGAGGTGCACCTTTCCGCTCACTGACTGCTTGAGTGCATGGACAATGCGGTCTTTCACATGATGGTGGAGGGCTGGGATGGCTTTGCGAGAGAAGAAGTGGCGACTGGGTAGGTCATAGCGTGGTACTGCATAGGCCATGAGTTCGCGGAAAGCTGTGCTTTCCACCAACCGAAAGGGCATCATCTCAAACGAGATTAGTTTGGCAATGTGGGCGTTCAAACCCAGTGTACGCGGATGAGAGACTGAGTACTTTCTTGACCTACTCATAGTGTCTGGGAGGGTGAGCTGGACTTGAGAGCTGCATATGGTGGAAGTAGCGGTGGACAGGGCGGACTGAGAGAGGGTTGATGATGGTGATGGAGTTGGTGTTCTTTCTGATGGCCTAGAATCAGTCTTTCGTTGATATAACAGTGGGATTCCCTGACTGCTGTGGTCTTGCAACGACACCTCAACATTTGCTGCTGTGCTAACCGGTGGGCTTACAGTGGGGGAAACAATGTAGCGTTGCTGACTACCTTCGTTGTGATCAGATGCACATGTGGCACTTGAGGTTTGGTGTTGTGTCCACGCTTGCAAGTGCATGCTGGTTAAATGTCTAAGCATGCAACTGGTATTCAAATTTTTCAGATTTTTCCCTCGGCTAAAGGTCTTTGCGCACTTCTTACAGATAACCTTGGCCTGATCATGAGGATTTTGTTCAAAAAAGTGCCACACTGCACTCTTCCTACTTTGGCAGACATTTTGCGGCCTAGCACGCTGTGATCTTTTGACCCTCTGGACAAGCTGTCCAGCAACTCTTTTGATGTTTGGAACCTGTCTTTGGAGTGCTCCGGGCCTGCCAGATAACAGCTGTTGCGATGTCGATGTCTGCTGTGGATGCTCCTCATCTGAGCTATTGGAAGCAGCACCCTCTTCCCCCAATGGATGCCAATCTGGGTCAACAACTGGGTCATCCATCACCTCCTCTTCTATGTCATGTGCACCTTCCTCTGTGTCACCGTGTATGGTGGTATAGTGTGCGGGAAGGGGCACCTGAGTCTCATCAGGGTCAGAATCTGGCTCTGTACACTGCGAGGACAATGTAGTGCTCTGAGTGAATGTACCAGCAGAATCATCCATCAGCGGCTGTGCATCAGTGCACTCCATGTCAGATTCATCTTAGCCTGGGTAATTCACCATTTCACTTGATAATCCAGGCATGGTATGTGAAAACAGCTCCATGGAGTAATCAGTAGTATGGCCTGCGTCATCCTTCAATCTTGGTTGGGGTGAAGGACACAAGGAAAGGTGTGGTTCATGAACATGAGCCTCCAATGACGACTCAGTGCTTTTACTTTTTACAACTGAAGAAGAGGAGGCGATAGAGCTGGAGGCTGAGTCAGCAATGTAAGACAAATCTTTTTCCTGATGCTCTGGCTTTAAAAGCGGTTTGCCAACTCCTAGAAAACTAAGCGTTCGAGGCCTTATGTAGCCAGACGATGACGCAGGGTCAGCACCTCCTGCATTCGGTCCTATTTTGCTCTTGCCACTACCATCAGATCCACCACCAACACCATCATTACCAGCTGCCAACCCCCGCCCAATTCTACGGCCTCTTCCACCAGCCTTCCTCATTTCCAAATCCAACAAACTATATAGTAATGTAAAACAAGGTACAAGGTGTCTATAGGACAGGGGAGATTTTGAATATCTGCACATACTTTTGGACACTGGACACTTTTGGATTGTGTGAGGCCCACTGATATCTCAGCGCTATGTGACAGGCTCGATGGCACTGCTGTGACAAAAGTGACTAGAGGATAAGGGAGATTTTGAATATCTGCACACACTTTTGGACACTGGACACTTTTGGATTGTGTGAGGCCCACTGATATCTCAGCGCTATGTGACAGGCTCGATGGCACTGCAGTGACAAAAGTGACTAGAGGATAAGGGAGATTTTGAATATCTGCACACACTTTTGGACAGTGGACACTTTTGGATTGTGTGAGGCCCACTGTTATCTCAGCGCTATGTGACAGGCTCGATGGCACTGCTGTGACCTAAGTGACTAGAGGATAAGGGAGATTTTGAATATCTGCACACACTTTTGGACACTGGACACTTTTGGATTGTGTGAGGCCCACTGATATCTCAGCGCTATGTGACAGGCTCGATGGCACTGCTGTGACAAAAGTGACTAGAGGATAAGGGAGATTTTGAATATCTGCACACATTTTTGGACACTGGACACTTTTGGATTGTGTGAGGCCCACTGATATCTCAGCGCTATGTGACAGGCTCGATGGCACTGCTGTGACCTAAGTGACTAGAGGATAAGGGAGATTTTGAATATCTGCACACACTTTTGGACACTGGACACTTTTGGATTGTGTGAGGCCCACTGATATCTCAGCGCTATGTGACAGGCTCGATGGTACTGCTGTGACAAAAGTGACTAGAGGATAAGGGAGATTTTGAATATCTGCACACACTTTTGGACAGTGGACACTTTTGGATTGTGTGAGGCCCACTGTTATCTCAGCGCTATGTGACAGGCTCGATGGCACTGCTGTGACCTAAGTGACTAGAGGATAAGGGAGATTTTGAATATCTGCACACACTTTTGGACAGTGGACACTTTTGGATTGTGTGAGGCCCACTGATATCTCAGCGCTATGTGACAGGCTCGATGGCACTGCTGTGACAAAAGTGACTAGAGGATAAGGGAGATTTTGAATATCTGCACACACTTTTGGACACTGGACACTTTTGGATTGTGTGAGGCCCACTGATATCTCAGCGCTATGTGACAGGCTCGATGGCACTGCTGTGACAAAAGTGACTAGAGGATAAGGGAGATTTTGAATATCTGCACACATTTTTGGACACTGGACACTTTTGGATTGTGTGAGGCCCACTGATATCTCAGCGCTATGTGACAGGCTCGATGGCACTGCTGTGACAAAAGTGACTAGAGGATAAGGGAGATTTTGAATATCTGCACACACTTTTGGACAGTGGACACTTTTGGATTGTGTGAGGCCCACTGTTATCTCAGCGCTATGTGACAGGCTCGATGGCACTGCTGTGACCTAAGTGACTAGAGGATAAGGGAGATTTTGAATATCTGCACACACTTTTGGACACTGGACACTTTTGGATTGTGTGAGGCCCACTGATATCTCAGCGCTATGTGACAGGCTCGATGGCACTGCTGTGACAAAAGTGACTAGAGGATAAGGGAGATTTTGAATATCTGCACACACTTTTGGACACTGGACACTTTTGGATTGTGTGAGGCCCAATGAATATCTGAGCGCTATGTGACAGGCTCGATGGCACAGCTGTGACCAAAGTGACTAGAGGATAAGGGAGATTGGATTGCTTTTAAAAAAGCAGTTTGCGGAGCAGTGGGTAAACAGCAATGCCAGCCTGTCAGGAAGCCTTAAAAGGCAGCCCAACAACCAACACCACTGATACACCACTATATAGCCTCCCCTTGCACTGCACACACAGTGACTGGTGTGTTGTGCAGGCCAAATTGCTATCAGCAGCAGAAGCAGTTTTTTTTTCTTCTCAGCAGGACAAAAAAAAAAAATTGGGATTGCTTAAGCAGTTTGAGGCCCAATGAATATCTGAGCGCTATGTGACAGGCTCGATGGCGCAGCTGTGACCAAAGTGACTAGAGGATAAGGGAGATTGGATTGCTTTTAAAAAAGCAGTTTGTGGAGCAGTGGGTAAACAGCAATGCCAGCCTGTCAGGAAGCCTTAGAAGGCAGCCCAACAACCAACACCACTGATAAACCACTATATAGCCTCCCCTTGCACTGCACACACAGTGACTGGTGTGTTGTGCAGGCCAAATCGCTAGCAGCAGAAGCAGTTTTTTGTCTTCTTCCCTGCCTAACGCTCTCCCTACAGAATCAGCAGCAACCTCTCCCTATGCTAAGATCGGCAGAAGTAAGATGGCGGTCGGCGTGCACGCCCTTTTATACCCCCTGTGATGCCCACCAAAGCAAGCCAATCACTTGCATGCCCTTCTGAAAGATGGTGGTGACCCGTGCCTATGTCATCACGTTGCCCACAGTGTCCGTGGATCCTGATTGGCTGAAAAAGAGCGCAAAACAAACTTTTGAAACGCGACTTTGGCGCGTAAGTCGCCGACCTCGTGGCCGACCTCATCCTAGGGTCGGGTTTCGTTTCATGAAACCCGACTTTGCCAAAAGTCGGCGACTTTTGAATTTTTTCGACCCGTTTCGCTCAACTCTAGCCGTTAGTATGTGAATGGGCCCAGGATGGGGAGCATTATACTAGGGAGAAGCTCAGGATTGTTATAGAATGGGGCATTATTACAGTAAGAAACCAGTAAATAGACATTATTACTGGAATTAGCCTAAGATTGGGACATTATATCAGGTTGGAGATATTATACCATGAAGCGGCCCAGGATAGGGATCATTATACTAGGAAGGGGCCTAGTCTGGGGGACATTGTACCAGTAAAGTGCCCAGAATGGGGGACATTATAATTGGAAGCGGCCCAGGATGAGAGACATTATACCAAGAAGCGGCCCAGGATGGGAGACATTATACAAAGAATGGGCTGAGGGTAGGGAATATTGTTATAAGGGGCATAGCATTATTGAAGAATATGTCAGGATGGGGGACATTACATAGGGGGGTAAATATTATTATTATTTATTTGTATAGCACCATTGATCCCACGGTGCTATACATGAGAAAGGGTTACATACAAATTACAGATAACACTTAAAGTAAACAAACTAACAGTCACATACTGATATAGAGGGGAGATGACTGGATGGTGCCAAAGGAAACAGTAGGTTGCAGCAGCTCCGGTGTTGGTTGAGGTGGTAGCTCTGGTAGTGGTGAGAAGGCAGCGGGGTCATTGCAGGCTATAAGTTTTCCTGAAGAGGTGGGTTTTCAGGTTCCGTCTGGAGGATCCAAATGTGGTTGATAGTCAGACGTGTTGGGGCAAGCAATTCCAGAGGATGGGGGATATTTGGGAGAAGTCTTGGAGGCAGTTGGTAGAGGAGCAAAAAAGTGTGGAGGAGAGAAGGAGGTCTTGGGAGGACTGGAGATTACGTGAGGGAAGATATCAGGAGATTAGTTCAGAGACATATGGAGGAGACAGGTTGTAGATGGGCTTGTAGGTCAGTATTAGTAATTTGAACTGGATATACTGAGGGAATGGGAGCCAGTGAAGAGATTTGCAGAGGGGAGAAGTGGGGGAGTAGCGAGGAGAGAGATGAATTAGTTGGGCAGCAGAGTTAAGGATGGACTGGAGAGGAGTGAGGGTGTTATCAGGAAGGCCACAGAAAAGGATGTTGCAGTAGTCGAGGCGGGAGATGATGAGGGCATGCACATAAATATGCGTTGTTTTAAAGGTTCTTGAACACTACAAGGCCCATACATCTCTCAAACAAAGACGTGGGGGTGCAGGTCCAAATTTTTCACCGGGGCCCCTTGGACTCTGGTTACACCACTGGTAAGATGATACCTAACTTGTAGTAATCCAATGTGAGAAATGAAGCTGTGAAGCCACATGCACATTTGCCTACAAGTGCATTGGGGCATGCCGAAAATTTCTGTGTGCTTCAACATGCCCAATGCACTTAGATGTGGCTTAATTTCTCAATGCTGACACATTGGATTACTGCAAGAAAGGACACATTTTAATTATTGTACTAGGGCCCATGCAGCCATACCACTAGTTTCAGCAGTAAAATCCTCCTGACAGATTCCCTTTAAAGTTTATAATTGCTATTGATGTTATGTTTACTGCTCATCCATAAGGCTCCATTGGAGTGGATCATTGTTTATTGATGAGAATCCCACTAACTGGGGAAGCATTAAAATATATATACTGTATCAATTCTTTCATTAACGAATGAGTAATTAAATCTTTATAAGCTTTTTTCATATTTGAATGCCATTATCAAACAGAATAATGGGGTCCAGACTCTGAAACCTCCACTGATAGCTCACAAAGCCTCCCAAAGGGTTTTTAGCTCTGGCAACAAGAGCATGTAGCTTATATCTGAGCACACATACAACTTGGAGTATGGATTCAATGGAAAGCATAGACCTCATAGACTGTAATTATAATTTCACTCAAAAATTAAAAAAAGTATATAAAAGTTTACTTATTCTTTAAAAACTTTGTTTAAATGTGATATCCATTAATCGGCCAACTCCTTCTTAATGCACCACTCCAGCATTTTTTCTTTTATTTCAGCGCTGTAGTGGCGGTTTTCCCTTGTTCCCAGCCCTGCGCCGGTCCTGTGCCACCATCTTATATTAACTGCATCTTCTGACTGATGGGAAATCAGTCTCAAGTTCTCAATCTATGTCTATGAATGTGTAATTCTGGCCTCGTTCTGGCTCTAATAGACTTACATTGAGCTGTGATTTCACCCATTAACTACTGGTGCAATCTCGCAAGTCACAACTGCAGAAGTGTGACCGGAGTGGCGCCAATAAAAGATGAAGCCTATGCTTTACTTTGAATCCATACTTTGCTACATGTGCACGCTTTTATCTCCCTAGAGGCACAACTCTTGGCGGGCAAGGAGTGCTTAGTGATCGGTGGGGGGTTTGGACCCTGACCCCAAACAATCTGCCTGGAATTATAATTGCATTCAAATATAAAAAATAAATTATAATGGTTTTGTCATGCGCAGGGTGGGAAGACTAAGTGCAACATGAGGGGAAGAGGGGAACGAAGCCCAAGTCCTGTATATCCCTAGAGCTAGGCCCTGAATAGAGAATGGGTGGATGAGCACTGGTTAGTGTTAGGAATCTGGTTTCTACAATACCTATGCAGGAACACAGATCCTCACATTTGTCTCCAGAGGCTAAGTCCTTCGTCCCTTCTTCTGAGCATGCTCATGGGATGAGCTCCCACTGGACTTCAGGAGTCAGGTGCTCAGGTCCTGCTCCTGATTCCATTGGTTATGCTCAGGGCTCTGGAGATTTCCGGCAGGTCCCGTACGCTATAAAAAGTGTGCATGGCCGTTCCGCCATGCGCTAGTATTTGATACTGCTGCTGTGTGTATGGTGACGGATGCTTGGACTGGTGACTGACTCATTAAATATCCCCTTCCTTTGTTATTACGTATGTGTGAGTGTTTAGGTCAGCCAGGAGCAGCGCTAGCGCCAGCACGCTCAAGCTTTAGCCACTTCAGCAGCTACGCGTCCTGCATTGCGCCAGCATTTTGGCAGCGCCTTGCCACCGGCTCTATTCTGGCTGTGCGGCATTTGCAGCACAGTGTGCGTTTGCTGTTGCAGCGTCACTGCACCAGACGTCTAAACGGTAGGTCTAGACGGAGCCAGTCCCGTCTGTCTGGGCGACTCCTGTGACCGGATACCGCGTCTGTGTCTCTGAGTTCTGTGAGGTTAAAACAGACTCAGGGTTTTTGTTTAAGCTTTTATGCTTGCAGCTCTGTGGGTGAAACAGTCTGCTTCTGCATATGGTCGTGCTTGCAGCTCTGTGAGTGCAACAGAGTTTGCTTTTTGTGCACTAGGTGTAGCTAAAACCCGTGCACATTACCGCCTTAAGTGATCTACCTCTTTCAGCAGTGGTTTTGTCATCTACCGCACAGTGGACCCCGAGCGGTGAACATACTTTATTTTAATTTTATTTAGTGCGTTCCACCACTCATAACATAATACTAGCACCAGGGTCTGGCTGGAGAAGGCAGATCTTCAGCAACTGTTGCAATGCGTTAAGCAGCTCGGTGACCGGGTGGCCGCTCTTGAGAAGTCTCTCTCAGATGCACAAGCTATAGATGCTACCGTACAGGCGTTAACGGATGCAGTAGCGCGTTTGTCCATGTCTACCCTTGTGCCGACAGTTACCCGCCTCCCATTGCCAGATAAGTTTTCCCGGGATGGCGCCTCTGTTAAATATTAATAATCCGTTAATTTCGTATAAGACTCAGTTCTGTACATTGCTTTAGCTAACACAACAAAGGCTATTTTTGTAAGCTTGGCTCATGGTACAGGACAACTCCATATATACCAGGATCACGTGCTTCAAGAGTCGTATATAATTCATGGCTAACTGTAGAGGTCGCTCGCTCCTTCCCTCACCATCATGAGACACAGACGCAAGATGTCATCTCTGCACAGACATAGCTGAACAGCTGGTATATAACTTTACTACGAAGAACAAGCCAACAACCTATATAGCATATACGGATATTCATGAAAGACAATAAAAACCTACTCAAGGAGAAAGCCACGGTAGGCGAAACGTACGTTGGAGGGAGCTGGAGACGCATGTAGCCTTTGATCACGGGTATCTATGATCTTATTACATTTCCTATGCACTTTATTTGAGTTTTTATACTCTTTACCTGCTCATTATATGCACTTTGTTCCGGATGGAATTTTTATGATCACTATATTTACTTATGGCTTATGTGTTTACTATGTAATTACCTTCATACATTACGACATTTTATGGTATTGTATTATGTCTTTTTTGTCTGGTTTTGCTTTTATTGTGTAATTAATAAAACATTTTTTAAGTCTTCATAATCTGGACTTTAATTTAATTTGGTTTATTTACTACGAAGAAGCCTAAGAGAGACAGAGGCCATTTGCCATGTGGAATCCCAGAGAAAGAAGGTGACAAGCTTTTGCTATGAACTAATGGACAATCTCTCTTTCACCTATTTTTATGTTTTTCTGTAATAATCTTTTCTTTGATGGAAGAATCCAAATAAACCACTACATTTTTATCTGGTAACTAGTCCTGAGTATTTTACAAGAATACGCATTATTTTACATTGGAGAGCCAGCCAGATCTGAATTTTTGTACTTTTTTGCGGATTTCCCTCAACTTGCCCAAAAGGGGGATTGAACTTTGCTAACGTCAGTCATATGTGCGAGTTATCAGGAACTCCACTACTCACAAGAATCAGACAGAACCTAGAAGTGAGGACTAAGAATTGCCAGATAGATTGAGAAGTACTACAAGTGCCAAAGTGCCAGATGTGCTGAAGCCAGACGTGTGAAGACAAGTGCCCAGCGTTGTCCATCAAAGGAACAAGCTGAGACATTTCAAGGTAAGAGAAATAAAATGGATGTCATTAATTCTCTTGCTAAGCAGAGTAAATTGAAATTTACGTCTGTAGACAAGTCTAATTCAGAAGTATTATGGCTCAGCTTATATGCAGAGTGTGAAATGGAGAATCAGAAGTTAGATTCTAAGTTTTTCAATAGAGAAAGAGAGAGATTAAAAAATATTCTACAGATGGTAGATATATATCATAGATCTGTGTCAGAGAAATCCAAAAATGATTGTGTAGAGGAAAATAGTGATGTTCCCGAGATTGGCTGTAAAGTTAGGGAGATTGACTGTAATCAAGTGTCTGTAGCGGCCATTGAAGGTGACCTTGCAGACGTGGAACAGGATGGAGGAGTAGGAGGAGACTTCAGAACTAGAGTTGAGCGATACCATCCGATACTTCAAAGTATCGTATCGGATGGTATCGGCCGATCTTTAAAAAAAGTATCGGTATCGCCGATTCCGATACCGGAAGTCCCATTCAAGTCTATGGGACTTCCGGTATCGGAATAAGAAAAACCCTTTCCTGCCCTTGTACAGCCTCTCTGGGGTCTGTACGGGCCTTTCGGGGGGCTGTGCCGGCCTGCCAGGGGGTCTGTGCAGGCTCCGGTGGTCTGTGCCGGCCTGCCGGGGGGCTGTGCAGGCTCCGGGGGGCTGTGCCGGCCTGCCGGGGGGCTGTGCCGGCCTGCCGGTGGGCTGTGCCGGCCTGCCGGGGGGCTGTGCCGGCCTGCCGGGGGGCTGTGCAGGCTCCGGGGGGCTGTGCCGGCCTGCCGGGGGGCTGTGCCGGCCTGCCGGGGGGCTGTGCCGGCCTGCCGGTGGTCTGTGCAGGCTCCGGGGGTCTGTGCAGGCATCGTCCAATGGGACTACAAGTCCCATCGGGCGATGCCTGCTACCATGACAGTGATTGACACATTAGCCAATGATGGGACAGTAGTAGTCCCATCATCCGGCTAATGTGTTAAATGTAAAAAAAAAAAAAAATTACATGCTACATACATACAACATGCATACTACATACATGCTACATTCATACTACATACTACATACATGCTACATTCATACTACATAAATACTACATGCAACATACATACTACATATATACTACATGCATGCTACATACATACTGCATGCTACATACATACCACATATATACTACATACATACTACATGCATGCTACGTGCATGCTACATGCTACATACATAACACATATATACTACATGCATGCTACATACATACTACATGCTACATGCTACATATATACTACATGCATGCTACATACATACTACATGCTACATACTACATATATACTACATGCATGCTACATACATACTACATGCTACATACATACTACATATATACTACATGCATGCTACATACATACTACATGCTACATACATACTACATATATACTACATACATACTACATACATACTACATGCATGCTACATGCATGCTACATACATACCACATACATAACACATATATACTACATGCATGCTACATACATACTACATGCTACATACATACCATATACATACTACATGCATGCTACATACATACTACATGCATGCTACATACATACTACATGCTACATACATACTACATATATACTACATGCATGCTACATACATACTACATGCTACATACATACTACATATATACTACAGGCATGCTACATACTACATGCTACATACATACTACATATATACTACATGCATGCTACATACATACTACATGCATGCTACATACATACTACATGCTACATACATACCACATACATACTACATATATACTACATGCATGCTACATACATACTGCATGCTACATGCATGCTACATACATACTACATGCTACATACATACCACATACATACTACATATATACTACATGCATGCTACATACATACTGCATGCTACATACATACTACATACATACTACACATATACTACATGCATGCTACATACATACATGCTACATGCATGCTACATACATACTACATACATACTACATGCTACATACATACCACATATATACTACATACATACAATACATTCATACAATACATACATAGACATACAGTACATATAACATAGAGTAACATACTTACCAATACTTGTCACATTGTTCCCCGAAGCCATTGTCTTTTCCGGAATAAATATTAACATAACAAACCACAAAAATACTCACCCACGATCCGAAGCAGTCCACGAGTGTGTCCCACGACGATCTTGGGTAGAGAACTGCAGCATCAGCTGTTGCTGCCGTTCTCTACGGGCTGCAGGAATCCAATGACGGAAGGTAGGTATCCTTCCGCACTGTATTCCTCCGCCACTTAAAAAAAAAAAAAGTCCCTAGTCTCACTTTATGCCATTGCTGTGTGGGAATTTCCCACGCAGCAATGGCATAAAGTGAGACTAGGGACTTTTTTTTTTTTAAGTGGCGGAGGAATACAGTGCGGAAGGATACCTACCTTCCGTCATTGGATTCCTGCAGCCCGTAGAGAACGGCAGCATCATCTGATGCTGCCGTTCTCTACCCAAGATCGTCATGGGACACACTCGTGGACTGCTTCGGATCGTGGGTGAGTATTTTTGTGGTTTGTTATGTTAATATTTATTCCGGAAAAGACAATGGCTTCGGGGAACAATGTGACAAGTATTGGTAAGTATGTTACTCTATGTTATATGTACTGTATGTCTATGTATGTATTGTATGAATGTATTGTATGTATGTAGTATATATGTGGTATGTATGTAGCATGTAATATGTATGTAGTATGTATGTAGCATGCATGTAGCATGTAGTATGTATGTAGCATGCATGTAGTATGTATGTAGCATGCATGTAGTATATATGTAGCATGTATGTAGTATGTATGTGGTATGTATGTAGCATGTAGTATGTATGTAGCATGCATGTAGTATATATGTAGTATGTATGTAGCATGTAGTATGTATGTAGTATGTATGTAGTATGTATGTGGTATGTATGTGGCATGTAGTATGTATGTAGCATGCATGTAGTATGTATGTAGCATGCATGTAGTATGTATGTAGTATGTATGTAGTATGTAGCATGTATGTAGTATGTATGTAGTATGTAGCATGCATGTAGTATGTATGTAGCATGCATGTAGTATATATGTAGTATGTAGTATGTATGTAGCATGTATGTAGCATGTATGTAGCATGTATGTAGCATGTATGTAGTATATATGTAGTATGTATGTAGCATGTATGTAGTATGTATGTAGTATATATGTAGTATGTATGTAGTATATATGTAGTATGTATGTAGCATGTAGTATGTATGTAGCATGCATGTAGTATGTATGTAGCATGTAGTATGTATGTAGCATGCATGTAGTATGTATGTAGCATGTATGTAGTATGTATGTAGTATATATGTAGTATGTATGTAGCATGTAGTATGTATGTAGCATGCATGTAGTATGTATGTAGTATTTTTTTTTTTTTTTTTAACATTTAACACATTAGCCGGATGATGGGACTACTACTGTCCCATCATTGGCTAATGTGTCAATCACTGTCATGGTAGCAGGCATCGCCCGATGGGACTTGTAGTCCCATCGGACGATGCTTGCACAGACCCCCGGACATCAGCACAGCCCCCCGGCAGGCCGGCACAGCCCCCCGGCAGGCCGGTACAGACCCCCACAGGGTGCACAGACCACCGGCAGGCCGGTACAGCCCCCCGGCAGGCCGGTACAGACCCCCACAGGGTGCACAGACCACCGGCAGGCCGGCACAGCCCCCCGGCAGGCCGGTACAGACCCCGGGCAGTCCACACAGCCCCCCGGCAGGCCGGCACAGCCCCCCGGCAGGCCGGCAGAGACCCCCGGAAGGCCCGAAATGACGGCGCATCATGATGCGCACACACCGCGCATCATGATGACGTCAGTCTGTCAATCAACTTTGAACTTCCGATTCCGATGCCGAATTCCGATATTGAAAAAATATCGGAAGTCGGTATCGGAATTCCGATACAGCAAGTATCGGCCGATACCCGATACTTGCGGTATCGGAATGCTCAACACTATTCAGAACTGACGTAGAGGACGTACAAGGGGAAGACGTACCACTAAAAATAGACGACTCACAGGCCCAACTCCGAAGTAAAGTAAGGAAAAGTTTGCTAAAAATATGCAAAATCATTCCTGCATATGATAACAAAATCCATGTTTGTAGAAACTCTGAGGTTTTTGAAAGCTGTGTTGACAAATTTGATTTATCTAACGAGGAGAAGAATCAGTTGTTCAAAATGTGGATCCCTGTAAACTTTGCTAGGAGATTGACTTTAAAGTTACAGTGGGGCAAAAAAGTATTTAGTCAGTCAGCAATAGTGCAAGTTCCACCACTTAAAAAGATGAGAGGCGTCTGTAATTTACATCATAGGTAGACCTCAACTATGGGAGACAAACTGAGAAAAAAAAATCCAGAAAATCACATTGTCTGTTTTTTTTTCCTTTTATTTGCATATTATGGTGGAAAATAAGTATTTGGTCAGAAACAAGCAATCAAGATTTCTGGCTCTCACAGACCTGTAACTTCTTCTTTAAGAGTCTCCTCTTTCCTCCACTCATTACCTGTAGTAATGGCACCTGTTTAAACTTGTTATCAGTATAAAAAGACACCTGTGCACACCCTCAAACAGTCTGACTCCAAACTCCACTATGGTGAAGACCAAAGAGCTGTCAAAGGACACCAGAAACAAAATTGTAGCCCTGCACCAGGCTGGGAAGACTGAATCTGCAATAGCCAACCAGCTTGGAGTGAAGAAATCAACTGTGGGAGCAATAATTAGAAAATGGAAGACATACAAGACCACTGATAATCTCCCTCGATCTGGTGCTCCACGCAAAATCCCACCCCGTGGGGTCAGAATGATCACAAGAACGGTGAGCAAAAATCCCAGAACCACGCGGGGGGACCTAGTGAATGAACTGCAGAGAGCTGGGACCAATGTAACAAGGCCTACCATAAGTAACACACTACGCCACCATGGACTCAGATCCTGCAGTGCCAGACGTGGCCCACTGCTTAAGCCTGTACATGTCCGGGCCCATCTGAAGTTTGCTAGAGAGCATTTGGATGATCCAGAGGAGTTTTGGGAGAATGTCCTATGGTCTGATGAAACCAAACTGGAACTGTTTGGTAGAAACACAACTTGTCGTGTTTGGAGGAAAAAGAATACTGAGTTGCATCCGTCAAACACAATACCTACTGTAAAGCATGGTGGTGGAAACATCATGCTTTGGGGCTGTTTCTCTGCAAAGGGGCCAGGACGAATGATCCGGGTACATGAAAGAATGAATGGGGCCATGTATCGTGAGATTTTGAGTGCAAACCTCCTTCCATCAGCAAGGGCATTGATGATGAAACGTGGCTGGGTCTTTCAACATGACAATGATCCAAAGCACACCGCCAGGGCAACGAAGGAGTGGCTTCGTAAGAAGCATTTCAAGGTCCTGGAGTGGCCTAGCCAGTCTCCAGATCTCAACCCTATAGAAAACCTTTGGAGGGAGTTGAAAGTCCGTGTTGCCAAGCGAAAAGCCAAAAACATCACTGCTCTAGAGGAGATCTGCATGGAGGAATGGGCCAACATACCAACAACAGTGTGTGGCAACCTTGTGAAAACTTACAGAAAACGTTTGACCTCTGTCATTGCCAACAAAGGATATATCACAAAGTATTGAGATGAAATTTTCTTTCTGACCAAATACTTATTTTCCACCATAATATGCAAATAAAAGGGAAAAAAAACAGACAATGTGATTTTCTGGATTTTTTTTTCTCAGTTTGTCTCCCATAGTTGAGGTCTACCTATGATGTAAATTACAGACGCCTCTCATCTTTTTAAGTGGTGGAACTTGCACTATTGCTGACTGACTAAATACTTTTTTGCCCCACTGTATCTGGTGAAACACATGAGAATTTAACTGATAAGGACAGATTAAAAATTCTTATTTTTTGTTCATCAAATGAAAATCATCCAGATATTGATATTCTTCAAAAATTAAGGATTGGTCGGAAGGAATGTACTTTCACGTTTATGTCCATACAGTATATGAACGTCTGTACAAAATGCTGAGTGAGAATGTCAAAACACAGTCCCTCATAAGGAGTTTTGTAAGCAAATTTTGGTTTTTAAATCCTGCATCTCGTGTTATTGCGTCACAAAAAGATTCTTTATTGGAATGTGAGCAATCCCTTGATTTTGCCAGAAAACACGAGAATCGTGAAAGGAAAGTAAATCGTGCTAATTTTGTGAAGACAAGCAGAGTAAAATCTTATCAGAAGCCTGTATTAGCAAAGCCTTCTAAATTGAGTTTTCCCCAAAATCAAATCTATGAAGAACGAAGAAAATCACATATTTGTTATAAGCCTTATGGAATGATGCAAAGGATCACCGAAAAGACACAGATTGAATTAAGAAAAATGATGAGTTTTGATCTTCTTTCTGTAAAAAAGATGGCCGAATTTGACAGACAGAAGCAGGTGGTGAGTGACATCATTGACTTTGAGCTGAAGGGTCCATCTGAGCAGCTCAGAAAATCCGTTAACTTCAAAGTAGCAAGAATATTTAAAGACATCTTTTACAGGGAAAGAGTGGGTGTAGGAATTGGCTAGAAAAAGTAATTATATATATATTGTGTAAAAGAATTATACAATTAGTCAGTTATATGTAATTATTTTATAGATTATAATTCTGTAGTTCTATAGTTTTATAGATATACATGTTCATACAGTATATATAGAGTGTTTGTAGAAGTAGAGATTGTAGAACTGTATATTCTAGTGAAAATTAAAATCTACTCCAGTAATAAAATTTAGAATTATGAATATGATATTAACCTTCTCTTTTATTTTTCCTTAGAATTTTCATTTCAAAGCAGGACTTAATCGGGAAAAATTCTCTTACAAGGATTTATGCCTTTATTTACACAGGAAGTTGCAATAATTGCATGATTTTATATTTAACACTTAAAAGGAAATAACTAACAGCATTTTAAAATGTGTTCTGTGTGTGCCTTTACTGCATGGCATGAATGACAACCACAGCATGTGAAATTTGAACCTTGTTCTAATAATAAGTATACCAGTATACTATGTCCCTGTTCTTTAGGAAAATAATTTTTAGGGGGTCTCAACTTTTGCAAACCAATGGAATTTTTTTCCAGGCCTAAATGTCAAGTATAGCTATACAACATATATTTATGTCATGTGTGTTTGGGGAATATTCAAAGAAATATTAAGACTAAATTTAAATAGTTTACAATGCATTGATAATTAGGATAATTTGGGTTAAAATACGTGTATTCATTACACCTTCGTATGTGAGGTAATTTGGTTTAAACTGTGAGAGTGACTGAGTGTATGAGCAGCTGCTTAGGAGTAATGTGATACGTTTGTTGTGTGAGGCCTCAGGATTCTGAATGCAAGAAAAAAAAAAAAAAAAAATTGTCTTTAGGAGAAATATGCAGATCAGTTAAATTATTAGAATATTAGGATATATAATTAAATATTATCTACACAACATATATTTCTATATTTCTATAGTAATTATTATTTCTTGATTTAGTTAATGGTGGATAAGTGCAATCGCACATCAAAACGGTTTATGAAGAAAATCTACATTTAAATTAATTTTTCCAAAGGATAATTTTATGATATTCAAATTAATTTTAATGGTTACACATCTTCAGACAAATAAATGGTAAAGCAAGTATAAATTCACACAATTTATAAATTAATTATTTTAATTTTGGTTTTGATAAATGAATTATTTCATAAAACAATATTTTTTGGTATTAAGGGGGAAAATATGTTTTGGATCCTGACCACATCATCACATTTGATTAATACCTCTTCTTCACAAATTTTAATAAACAACAAATATAAATAAGGTACAATGGTATAAGTATTGGGTATAATAACAAGTATATAAAGAGTCATTCCTTTACACTAAGAGGAGTATTACATGCAAAGTTGCATAATTTGAATATTTTGGTAACACAAGTTTATGACAATTATGAAATAATCCGGATCATGGAAATATTAAGGGTATATGTACTGAAGACATAACTACTCTGCATCAACATAAAGGCTTTATTCTTATTTTTATTCTTATTCTTATTTTTTAATTTTCAATTTTTTTATTCTATTTTTATTTTAATTCTTACATTTTTATTTTTTTTCTTTATTTAGTAAAGTAATATCTACTATAACTATAGAATATTGCTTAATTAAATATAGTGATGATATGGTTCTATTACAAAGGAAAATGTTTCAGTTCTGAGTTAAATGCAACAATTCTTTTATTCATTCATTCGCTCGCTCATATATTCTTATTTTGGTTCATGGCTATACATTCCTACATATTATTAGTATAATAAATATATTCCTTATTAATAAAGATGAAAACACTGGTTACATAAAACACACTGACACCTATGGGTTGAAAAAGGTAATTACACCAATGACATAAAAAAATGTTCTATCACATGAAGAATATGGATAATAATGTATTATCACTTACTATTGGTTTATTATTTCAATCATTGAAATCCATATACGGTACAAATTCTGATAATAATTATATGGATATTACTGATTGCTTTGGTACGCTGTGATATTATAGGATAGGAAAATTACCAGATTTGGTATAGACTAGGGAATGAAGACTTCAAGCAAGATACTGAAATTACGTTAATAAAGACTTTTCATATTTCTAAACTTTATTGATTCTTATCAGTTGCAAGAAGAAGAATGCCGCTATCCAGAAGTCCCAGAAGGTAACAAAGCTATGATTACTGAGTTACTGAGACTGTGTTAATTACAAGTGCAATATTCACCACTGACAGTCACAAGTGCAGTATCCACCACTGACAGTCACAAGTGCAGTATCCACCACTGACAGCCACAATTAAAGTGTCTAACCTGACAACCAGAGGACGATGATCCTATGATGCTGAGATGAACTGTGTTATCACGTTCTTACCAAGTTCCAGAGGTTTCCAATCACCTGAAAAGCTTCGATGAAGGCTGGTGAACAATAAGGTAATTGTCAGGAAGCTACAACCCTGACATATGTCCTGTGCATTAGGACAAGGACTGGTTATGGTGGTATGTTTAGCAAGGAAGAGTAATTTTAACCCTTGCTTTGCTGACCAAGATGTCATCTCTGCACAGACATAGCTGAACAGCTGGTATATAACCTTACTGCGAAGAAGCCTAAGAGAGACAGAGGCCATTTGCCATGTGGAATCCCAGAGAAAGAAGGTGACAAGCTTTTGCTATGAACTAATGGACAATCTCTCTTTCACCTATTTTTATGTTTTTCTGTAATAATCTTTTCTTTGATGGAAGAATCCAAATAAACCACTACATTTTTATCTGGTAACTAGTCCTGAGTATTTTACAAGAATACGCATTATTTTACAGCCTCCTGCAGGGGTTTTATCAGCCAGTGCTCGATCCATCTGGAGCTGCTGACTGCCCAATTCCCTACGGAACGGGCCAAAGTGGAGTTCATTATATCCCTACTGTCAGGCAAGGCTCTAGAATGGGCTACGCCGTTATGGGAACGTGGTGATCCCGATATACGAACCGCAGCGCACCTGCTGATGGCCATCAAGCAGGTTTTCCTCGGTCCACGGGTCACGCATGACACCTCCCTACAGCTACTCGCACTCTCTAAGGGATCCCTCTCGGAGAGCCAGTATGCCGTACGTGTTCGGACACTGGCGTCCGAGTTGGAGTGGGCTGATAGGGCCCTTATCCCTGTCTTTTGGAGAGGGTTGGCGGATCATGTCAAAGACGCTCTTTCTACCAGAGAGATTCCTACTACCTTGGAAGAGTTGATTTCCATCTCCTCGCGCAATGACCTCTGTTTTTCGGAGCACGGCTTGGAGCGTCCTCATTCAAAACAGAAGGGTACTCCGCTTCCCAAATTTTTCGAGCCTCTGGAGCCACCTGAGCCAGAGGTCTTTCCCCCTGAGCCCATGGAGGTGTCTCGTACCGATTTTAATACAGACTCGGACCAGGAATCCGTTTGCGGTTGTCACCACGTATGTGCGGTTTCTCCAGAAGCCAGCTCCCCGCAATGGTCTGAGTCTGAGCCGGTTGTCGAGACCTTTGTCCCTCCTCATCTTAGGGCTCAGGTACTCACCTGGGCGCATGACTCTAATGCGTTTCACCACCGAGGCTACATACAAGTCTCAAAGCTCTTGGCCGGAGCGTATTGGTGGCCCCATAGAGCTCGAGACATCAAAAAATTCATTCGGGCATGCACGTTATGTGCTCGAGACAGTCTCCCCAAACGGAAGGTGGTGATGGCAGTCGATACATGGCGGCGGTCTCCTAAACCTTCCACTCCTATTGTCAACAGGGTATCCCTCCTGAGACCTGGTGACCTGACCTCCATTGATACCATCCGTATGTCCTGGTTTTCAGTTTCACCTACTAGGACATCAGGTTCGCTTTTTGGCGAGTCTGAGGTCTGTGCCATTGCCGGGCACAGGCTGGTGGGTCGGAGGCTTCAGGGAGGGGGGGCCCTAGGAGGGGGGGTAATGTTAGAAATCTGGTTTCTACAAGCATGCTCATGGGATGAGCTCCCATTGGACTTCAGGAGTCAGGTGCTCAGGTCCTGCTCCTGATTCCATTGGTTATCCTCAGGGCTCTGGAGATTTCCGGCAGGTCCCGTACGCTATAAAAAGTGCGTATGGCCGTTCCGCCATGCGCTAGTATTTCATACTGCTGCTGTGTGTATGGTGACGGATGCTTGGACTGGTGACTGACTCATTAAATATCCCCTTCCTTTGTTATTACGCATGTGTGAGTGTTAGTGCGTTCCACCGCTCATAACAGTTAGTCCCCACTGAACACCAAAGATAAGAAGGGAAACAAACAAGGGTAAGCAACTTAACTTGAGCAGACTCCAAAGAGATAGCACCAAACATCCTCAAGCAGCACCAGAGAGAATGTAAGCTGACTGCTTTCACTTCAAGCCTTCACAAGGGGAAAATGTGAATATCACCGGCGACTCCCTGAAGCACACCGAGAGTCTATAAACAGCCAGGTCCAGGTGTGTCAATTAGAGTTGGAGGGAGGCTGCCACTGGGTCCAAAAGTCAGAAGGATTAAGAAGGTGAAACCCAGAGATCTTCTTCAGCCAGTGCAGAGCGACTGTCTGTAGCATCTGACACACCCGTGACAGGTTTACTTACTCTTTAAAAACTTTATTTAAGCCACTGCAGGGAAAATGTAGTATCTAATGGTGGTCTGTCATATGAATACTCATCCATGCAATAAATGTAAGGGCCATGACAGTCAGAACAATAGTTTGTCTTTATTTAAGATCTCTGTGATGTCTGTAAATGGGACAATGCAATGAGACAATTCCTTTAAAAGTATTCAGCAATGGTACAAAATGAGAATTAATTTTGTGAATGAAAGGAGTAGTAAAGAATCTGAAAAATATGGCTGATTTTTTTTTATACAGATAGCACCACATCTGTGCATTGGTTATGCCTAGTATTGCAGCTCATTTCGATTAAATGGAATCTGTCACTAGGATCGACCCTCCTAAGCCATCGGTTTGGGCATGTGGGTCAAAGGAAGCTGAATAAAATGATACCTGCAATTTCATATTTCAGAGAAATCCACATTTTTCTTAATATGTAAATGAGCTGTTCAGATCTGTGGGCCGGCCATAGATCTCCGAGAGTATCTGCTTCCAGAGCTTATTATAAATGAAAGGGAACATTACCAGTGTGAGACATGTAATGACTGACAGTCTGCTCTCCTGATCTACAGGTCTCACACTTGTAACGACCCTTTCATGTAAAATAAGCTATGATGGCAGATTATCAGGGAGATCTATGTCCCGCACATAGATCTAAACAGCTTATTTACATATTAAGAAAAATGTGGATTTCTCAGGAACAAGACATCGGATGTCCGTATAAATGGTTTAGGAGGGTTGATCCTACTGAGAGATTCCCTTTAAAAGGAATTGTCCAGGCTTGGGGCTCAAGTCTTCAGTTACTCTATGTGACTGCAGACTTGTGAACCCTCACAGTGCGTGCGGTGTGCTCTGTCAAGATTCTCCGGTATCGGCACCATGAGTGGGCAGCCATGTGACCACTAGCATGCATTTTGCATACTTCCGGACACTTTCCGATTAGACATGACTGGCATCGCTTATTTCACTTGTACTGAGTGAGGCCGCACACATCTAGTCATCACATGACCATATGTATGCAACTTGCATACTTGTGGTCACACGCTCACCTGCTCCCATAGCCGACAGCAGAAAATCCTGGCAGTGTGCACTGTGCACGCTGGGAGAATTCGCATGTCTGCAGTCATATGGAGTGACTGCAGACTTAAGCCCTAATTTTGGGAACCCCTTTAAATGGATTGTCCAGTCCAAATTAATAAGTCTTCTGTCACTCCATGGGACTGCAGACTTATGAATCCACCCCACTGCTAATATTCACCAGTTTCTGAGCCAGGACCGATGGGTATGCATGCATTATACATACTCCCAGCCAAAGTCCATCCAGTGGGCGGAACCTCACTCCATACACTTGTATACTCGAGGGCCCGACTAGTGACGCAACCGTCCAGTGAGCGTGGCTGACTGATGGGTGCAGCCTCGCTCCATATAAGTGTATGGAGCGAGGCTGCACCCACTAGATGGGATCTTGCCGGGAATATGTATAACACATACATAACATACCCTCCGGTCCCGGCTCAAAAAATGGTGAATCCTCACAGTGTGCAGTATGTGTGCTCAGGGGATTCATGAGTCTGTAGTAACAAGACTGACTGCAGACCCTTTAAGGTAAATGGCTCTGCACTGCGGCTCTATAAACCAGGGTTCCCCAACTCCAGTCCTCAAGGCCCACCAACAGATCATGTTTTCAGGATTTTCTTTGTATTGTACAGGCGAAGCAATTATCACCTGGGCAATACTAAGGAAATCCTGAAAGCATGATCTGTTGGTGGGCCTTGAGGACTGGAGTTGCGGATCTCTGCTATAAACCATCTGTGGACAGGCCGGGCACTGTTTTCATGACGGAAACAAAAAGAAAGTAATAGTGTTTTTCTAGTGCTGGACAACCCCTTTAATACATATACCATGATTAGCAGGATATGTACTTTCAGGTGACTTTGAATCTCAGCATATTGTGAAAAGAAACAGTGCATGCCATTTTTTTATCTGAAAATACCCATTTTTGTTTAATAAATGACAACAATGACGCTGTAATCCTCGCCATTACAGATGTTTGTAAAGTGGATATTAAAGCTGTAGATCATTGGGATATTACATTGTAACATCCGTGTTCTGCTTCATTGAACATTGTAAAGTCTGCCTGACATCATCATAAATATCTGAGACCTGCGCCGAGAACCTGGTCGATTCAGTGAAATTGCACTTATTAAATAATAAATTACGTCTTGATTTTATTACATGAGGAACATCATATACCCTCAACAGTTCATTATGAAGAATCTGTAAGCAATTATCTTGGTAATGACACATATTTCAGGATGAACATCATTTGAAGTGATATCCTGTGTACATGTCAAATCATAGCAAGCAATTAAGTACTAAGCGCATGGTTCTGAGTGTTTCCACTACTGTAAAGAGACAAAAATGCAAAATAGCTATATTGTACGAGTACATATAAGGGTAGGTATACCAGTGCTGAGAACAGATATAGCGGGTACACCAAAATTGCAAGTAACTTAATGATTGATAGAGGCAGTGGCGTAACTGCATAGTTATGGTCCCCGGTGCAAACTTTCAAATGGGGCCCCCATGCCAAAATACACGCACATGTCCGCTCCGTACACATCGTACACACTTGGCTCCGCTCCGTACACCTCGTACACACATAGCTCCGTACATCTCGTACACACACGCTCCGTACACACATGGCTCTGCTCCGTACACCTCATACACACTGCTCCACTCACCTCGTACACACACGGCTCCACTCCATACACACACGGCTCCACTCCATACACACACGTCTCCGCTCCGTACACCACATCCACACACGGCTCCACTCCATACACACACGTCTCCACTCCGTACACCTCGTACACACACAGCTCCGCTCTGCACACCCCATATACACACAGCTCCACTCTGTACAGACACAGCTCCGCTCTGCACACCCCACACACACACATCTTCGCTCCATACACCTCGTACACAAACAGCTCCGCTCTACACATCCCATACACACATGGCTCTTCGCTCCGTACACCTCATACACCTCGTACACACACGGCTCTGCTACATCCACACTGTAAAGCCCTCCTGACCCCACACAGAAACTTTACCTCATCCAACATCATGACAACCAGCACAGCAGAGTCCTGCAGACAACGAGGCTCCTGATCATGTGACCCCTGACTCCTCCCCTCCTGTGAACTCATCACAGGTCATGTGCACACAGAAAAGTACTTCATTGCAGGCTGTGGGGGGTTGCGGTGAGTCTATCTGGGAGGGCAAGGATGGGGTGCCTGGGGGGGCGTGGCGGCTCAGTGCGGGATGCGGGGGGGGGTCAAAAAACGGGACTGTCCCAGGAGAATCAGCACAGTTGGGAGATAACATGGCCTGACCTGCGGGCCTCTGACTCTCCCCGGGCCCGGTCACAGTGGCTACCACTATGACCGTGGTAGTTACGCCCCTGGATAGAGGTCACACGCCAGTTATGAGAATTGGTGTTAAAAGTCCCCCATGTCATCCGAGGGGTGGTCAAGTATGTGGAGTGCTGCTCCATTCAAAGTCTCTATGACTGACATAGACAGCCAAGCACTCTATAAGAAGAGATGGATATGACAGCAGCTCCTCATGTTGGCTTATGAATTAGGGTTTTTGCTGTGCTCCCTTCTCTTACATACACTGATGAGCAAAAGAGTAACAATGTATTGAACTTTTGACTCTCAGGCTCCATATCTCACCATTCACTTCTGCTTCGAATGTGAGACTACCATCATTTTATAGACGATCATCTTGGCTATCTCATACAAAAATTTAACTTGTAACTATTTAGCATATGATTAGTTATGCAGATTCTTGTCACGTCACTGCATTGTTACGGTTTTGCTCCGAAAAATCTAAATTTAAATTGTTATTATTTTATTAGTATTTTTTTCAATCAACCTTTGGCTTTCACCACCGCCTGAATCCTTCTGGGCATGCTCCTCATCAGATTCAAGCATGTTTCGGCCAAAAAATGATCCCAGGTCTCTTCTACACGTTCCCAAAATTGGTGCATACTGGTCGACTCAACTCTACTCACAAGTGTTCAATTGGATTGAAGTCTGGGGACTGTGGGGGCCAATCCAGCACCTCTACTGCATTGTTATTGAACCATTTCTTTGCCAATCTTGTATGCTTCAGGTCATTGTCCTGCTTTAAATCTATGTCATTTTTTTCATACCCATAGTACTCAAAGTAACTTGTCTTGTAGGATACACACATATAGCTCAGTATTGTATCCACCATCAATTCTGGTCAAGTATCCAATGCCGTTTGCTGCAAAACAACCCCACATCATAAGGCTTCCTCCACCGAACTTGACAGTTCCTTCACTGTCTCGATCCATAATCCCTTTTTTCCTTTGTTTCATATAGACTCATTTGCACCCATCACAGCCTAGTCTATTGACTTCTGCCTCATTGCTCCAAATCACCCATTTCAATTTTTCAGTCCACTTTTTGTACTTTTTTGCATACTCGAGCTGACATTTCTTATGATGATATTGAAGTTGACTTCTACACCTTTTTTCTGTCTACCATTCCAGACTTGTGTAACATGCGTTGCACGCTGTTTGCATTGACATCTGTGTTCTCACTATTATGAAGCATGCGAGCCGCCTCCCCTGCCATGTTTGTCACACCAGAACTAATAGACCTTGTGATGAGCCGACTTTTTGACTCCAATATTTTGCCTAGACGTCCACCTCTTGGCTTTTGAATGGAAGGACAGACTTAATTTCGTATTCTACCAAATTGTCATGACCTCAAATGATACAATTTTCTTGGCCAAGAGCTTGCTATCGATGAGCTGGATGATGCTGTTTATTTTTTCTTGGGAAATCTTCTTCATGGCTGCTCCTCGATTCGAATCAATGACCTTTTGCTTGGGAATCAACCTAATAACACCCTGAGCAATTAGGGAATGTGAGAACAGGTTGTAATTTATAGTATACAGGAAGAAAAAGATTTTTCCACCACCAGGAGCAAAACAGTAACAATGCAGTGACATGACAAGAATCTGCATAACTAATCATATGCTAAATTGTTGCAAGTCAAATTTATGTATGAGATAGCCAAGATGATAGTCTATAAAATTATGGTAGTCTCACTTTCGAAGCAGTAGTCGATGGTTAGATATGGAGCCTTAAAGTCAAAAGTTCAAACATTTGTTACATTTTTGCTCATCAGGCTTTTTGCTATAGGCAAACATCATTTTGTAGCAATGGGGTTGGGTAGAACTGCACAAGGCTACACTGAGAATTAGTATAGAAGATATCCTATAGGTACAGTCCCTGCACATATATCACAGGGGCATTTTTTAACAGCTGATTGCTTAGGTCCCACTATCTCAAATCAATGGGATGAATGATCCTGCTTCCCCTAAATGAGGCTAATAGTTTACCACACTCTTATTCAATAAAGGCTCATTTAATTCAAGAAAAATGTTAAAAGGGGTTGTCAGGTCTAAAGCTAAAAGTCTGTAGTTACTTTCTGTGACTGCAGACTTGTGAATACTCATATTGCCTACATTGCATGCTGTCAGTATACTCCGGTGCTGGAGCGGCGGGCTTATGATTGCAAATATGTTATTTGCATACTAAGGGTCGCATGCCGATTAAACATGCATGCTTTGTTGAATACAAGTGTATTGAGCAAGGCTAAAAACAGTCAAGTCAGAATGTGGCTGGAAGTATGCAAATCGTATACATGGCTGCAAGCACAGAAGAATACAAAGCCAAGTGTGTGCAAGTCTGCAGTCATGTAGAGTGACTGCAGACTTGTAGCCTAAGGCTTTGCAATTCCTTTAACTGCAGCCCACCTACTCCATGGTTCTACAGAGTTTCACTAATAGACCAGAATAAGAAAAATCATAGTTCATTGCATGTGATCTAAAATCAGAATGAAGAACTATTACATTATTTTTACGGAACCATTGGGTCCCCAATCCCTGCAGCGATCCAATGCAGGTGTGCTAGTGGCATTTCGAGTTTATCCACTTCTGGCTTATTTTCCCCTTGGATTACTTGGATAAGTTATCAACAAAGGATACAGCACTCAAGACAAAGCATGCAATGTGACGCGTAGTCAAGCTATGAATTGCTGCAGGAAAGATTCTCCAATGTAATGGCATGTCTTAAAGGACCAAGACCAAGAATCTGCCAATATCGGCATTGTATAGTAGCTTTTTATTGTTGTTGCTACAGGGGAAATCATTAATTTGTAAATGTTTAATTGTTTGTTTTTTATTTAAAAACAGGAAATGAAATGATACACCTAGATCAACAAAAATCTACCTGCCCATCTCATCTATGTAAGAGAATAAAAAGAACTATAGAAAATTTGGCAGTGATAAGTGATGGCAACAATATATATTGAGCATCAGACATTTATGGTTTATCCTGATGATTTTCCCCGTAAATAGTAATATATCGTGGATTCTCTGTCCAAGGTCCTGAAAATCTCCATACACTTTTCCAATTCACATCTCTCTTCATAGTGCTGAAATTAACTTCTCCTATAAGAATGGCAGTTCTAGGAATATTAATAAAAAGCAGCCATGTATTTTCAGCTAAGTATCCAACGGAGTAATAAAATGACAGATTCATTATATCTACACATGTTAATGGAAAAACTGTATGCACAGAAAGAGCCACAAAGCTACTTTTAAAGTCAACCTGTCATCAGGATTTTGCTCAGTAAACTACAGACACTGTCAGATTGGTGCTGTTATACTGATCAACATGATACCTGGGTTGATGAAATCCATCTTGTGGTTGTTGTTTAATTTTCATTTGCCGTTTTCAGTTAATGAAATTCTCGTTCTCGGGGGTAGGCCTGTAGACAGGGTTGGGGCAAGGTTTTATGTGGTGCTCTGCCTACATATGCATCAATATGGGCTTATGACAGGTCACTGGTCCTTCAGTAACCTGCTTCCTATTTCAAATACTGCAATTGACCAGTTCATATTGTGGTCTTTAAAAAAAATTAACTTAAGCAAAATGGCACCAGCACTTGTGCAGTAGTATCTATCACTTGCAGATAGATGCTATTGTGCAAGCACTGCCATAGGTGCCATTTTGTTGGAAGAAAATAAAATTGTCACTGCAAAATGGCGCAGCACTTGCGCAGTAGCTTCTATCAGCAAGCTATAGATGCTTAATTAAAGCAAAATGGCGCCGCACTGGTGCTTGCACAGTAGCATCTATAGCTTGCCGATAAATGCTACTAAAGGCGCCATTTTGCCACAGTAATTTTTTTTTCTCCAACAAAATGGCACCGATGGCAGTGCTTGCGCAATAGCATCTGTCGGCAAGCAATAGATGCTACTGCAGAAGTCCTGGTGCCATTTTGCTTAAGTTACTTTTTTAAAGACTACAATATGAACTATGCAAGCACAGTATTTAAAAAAGGAGGCAGGTCATTGAAGGTTCAGTGACTTTTCATAAGCCCATAAGGATGAATATGAGATCAGAGCACCATAAAAAGATCCACCCACAGGTCCGCCCATAGCCACGCCCACAGGTCACCCCAAAAGCACAAGATTCTCAATAACTGGAATAGGCAAATACAGAATAAACAACAACCACAAGACAGATTTCATCAACACAGCTACCATTTTAACCCCTTTACCCCCAAGGGTGGTTTGCATGTTTATGACCAGGCCAGTTTTTACAATTCTGACCACTGTCCCTTTATGAGGTAATAACTCTGGAACGCTTCCATTGATCCCGGTGATTCTGGCATTGTTTTCTCGTGACATACTGTACTTCGTGATAGTGGTAAAATTTCTTTGATATGACTTGTTTTTTTATGAAAAAAATGGAAATTTGATGAAAATGTTGAAAATTTAGCAATTTTCCAAATTTGAATTTTCATGCCCTTAAATCACAGAAATATTACACCCAAAATACTTAATAAGTAACATTTCCAACATGTTTACTTTACATCAGCACAATTTTAGAACCAATTTTTTTTTGTTAGGAAGTTATAAGGGTTAAACACCATTTTTTTTAGGGACCACATCACATTTGAAGTCACTTTGAGGGGTCTACATGATATAAAATATTCAAAATGACACAATTCTAAAAGCTGCACCCCTGAAGGTGCTCAAAACCACATTCAAAAATTTTTATTAACCCTTCAGTTGTTTCACAGTAATTTTTGGAATGTTTAAAAAAAATGAACATTTAACTTTTTTCACACAAAAAAATGACTTCAGATCCAATTTTTTTTTATTTTACCAATAGTATCAGGAGAAATTGTACCTCAAAAGTTGTTGTGCAATTTCTTCTAAGTATGCTGATACCCCATATAGGCAGGTAAACCACTGTTTGGGTGCATGGCAGAGCTCGGAAGGGAAGGAGCTCCATTTGACTTTTTAATGCAAAATTGGCTGGAATTGAGATTGGACGCCATGTTGCGTTTGGAGAGCCCCTGATGTGCCTAAACAGTGGAAACCCCCCACAAGTGACACCATTTTGGAAACTAGACCCCTAGGGAACTTATCTAGATGTGTGGTGAGCACTTTCAACCCCCAAGTGCTTCACAGAAGTTTATAACAGAGCCGTAAAAATAAAAAATCATATATTTTCACAAGAATGATCTTTTGCCCCCAATTTTTTATTTTCCCAAGGGTAACAGGAGAAATTGGACTCCAAACTTTGTTGTGCAATTAGTCCTGAGTATGCTGATACCCCATATGTGGGGGTAAACCACTGTTTGGGCGTATCGCAGAGCTTGGAAGGGAAGGAGCGCCATTTTACCTTTTCAACGCAAAATTGGCTGGATTTAAGATCAGACGGCGTGGGTTCCCACTTATTTTAATAACCAGATTTGCTAAAGCAGACAACTGGGGGCTGGTAACATCAAGGCCACCGCTTAGTAAATGACACAGACTCCTTTATTAATCTCAATTAAACCATACTTACAACCACGCATAATCCTTGCGAAGCCCTTAATCTCCTGTAATAAAAATAAAATAAAAAAGCAACAATGTACCATACCTGTCCGTCATTGTGTCCCATGCCGTAATCCCTGTCTGAAGGATATGTAGTTTTCCACCTGGATGGTGCCAAGATGCGACCATCCCGGCTGTAAAGCACTGGTGACTGAGATGCTGGGAATGCAGTGTCAGTGGCCGGGGGTGACATCTTAGAGATAACATTCGGTCCCTGAGCTCCGTTCATAGCTGGGCTGAGCTGCGACCAGATCCCCGGTGGGGAACGCAGCATCAGTAACCGAGGGTGATGTCAAAGAGGTAACCTCAGGTCACTGGTCTCCTGAGAGTACCAGAGCCCAGTTGTCTGCATTAGCAAGGCTGGTTGTCAAAAATAGGGGGGACCCCACACCGTTTTTTTAATTATTTATTTAAATAACTTAAAAAAATTGTAAGGACCCCTCTATTCTTGATAACCAGCCTTGTGAAGCTGACAGCTGAGGGTTGCAGCCCTCAGCTGTGAGTTTTATCTGGCTTGTTGTCAAAAATAGGGGGGAACCCATGTGTTTTTTTTATTACCGTGTTTATTTACAGGCTGATCGCTTCTATAGCATGCAGATGAAGCACCATCTGAATGCCATAGAAGCTGTCAGTGCTGCACTGATAGAGAGACTTGCTGATTATGCACTGCGCATGATCAACAAGTTTCCTAACTCTGGTGACTCGGATGTTATCATGACGACATCCGCTCACCATGACAATTGGGACCCCGCGTCATGCCGTGGGGTCTTCGATCCAAAGACAGAGGGGCTGTCAGCCCTGCGCCTGCTTCCAAATGCTGCAATCTTGTTTGATCGCCGTATTTAGGGGGTTAAAGTGCCGAGTGTCAGCTGTGAGAATCAGCTGCCACCTGTAAGCGATCGGCCGCACACAAGCCCGTGAGCGCAGCCGATCGCGATGACGTAATTTTACGTCCATAGTCAAATTGACCCAGGTCACATGGACAGAATATTACATCAGATGTCAGAAAGGGGTTAATCATTATAACGGCACTAACCTGACAGTGCCTGCAGTTTACTTAGCAAAATCCTGATGATCGATTTGCTTTAATTTCATGGAGTAAAAGGAGTAAAATATTTAAAAGGATCATACAGTCATTGACACAAGTAAGGACACCAGCCTTATCAGGCCTAAGAGATATGCAGTAAGTAATGTGGTCTTATCAAATAAGGAGAAACCACATCAATTAAAAGACCTGATTAATCATGGATAGATGTTTTCACGCGTTGTTTTTTTTGTAGAGGACATGTTTTATTTGCATGGGAGGTTTCAGAAAGTGAAGCATAATTATATGTATCCTCTAGGCCAATGCCAATTGGATATCTGTCCATAAGTAAGAGTTCCATTTTGTGGTTCCAACACTTTAATAGCAGTTCAGTTAGATACCTGTGCATTTTTTTGTTCTAGTTTGTAGGAATTCCTGAAAGTTCTCGTGCACATACACAAGATAATAAGCGAGGCGGCGTGGTCAATGTTCTCAGAGACTCGTCGATATTCTATTGTGTTACATAGGAAAACATAAAATCACCAGGGAAGATCTGTGAAGGGAGAGAAATCCCAACGTACACATCAGAGACAATGGGTTTGAACTCTACTCTCTCCACTGGATGATTCTACATCACTGTGTTTATACATTAAGTCTTAGACAGGGATCGGACTGATAATTAAAACATTTAACTACATTATACGAGGAGGTACCCCCCAAAAATGAGAATTATTTATTTTTAAAAAATATTTAAGATAACATCTTGAAAACATTAATCCCCTTCAAAATCCTGTCCATGAGATGATCTGCACTTGTCCCAATGGTTTTTCCACTGCTCAAAACATTTCTTATATTCTTCTGAACTAATGCTGCTAAGTGCCTCCAGCTTTTTTTCTTAACCTTTTCTACGTCCTGGAAATGCTTTTACTTTAGGATTTTCTTCATTCTTAGAAATAAGAAGAAGTCACAGGGGGCTTGGTCGGGCGAGTAAGAAGGCTGATCCTGATTTTTTTTGTAAAAAGTCATCACAGGGGATGAGTCTTTGAGCTACGCTTATGATACCAAAACAACAACAGCAGACAGTGGAAGACACCTTTATCACCCAGACCAAAAAAAGGACGGCTAGTGAAATAAAATTTGAAGTCCATGATGGCTTGTTTTTTGACATTAAAAGAGTCATTCACGTTGAATTTGTTCCTCAGGACACCACAGTGAGCCTGCATTACTATATGAAAATCAACCAGTTTTTGGTGAAAAACGGCATAATAATGGTCTGTCACCTCCCTTACTCACTCAGCCTAGACCCTTGCAACTTCTTATTTTGAATGTTGAAGAAAAACCTAAAGTGAAAGCATTTCCAGGACATAGAAGAGGTTAACAATTGGGGTACCCTTTCAAATGCAAATCTATGTGGATTTCTGTGGTTAGATAGATAGATATATAATAGGTAGATAGATAATTATGTAAGAAGAAGGACTGGACCGCGGGTACCTGACCTGTTTTGTGCCGGATCCTGAACTGTCAGGGCCGTCTCCTCTGTTGTCCGGGGGAAAGCTAATGAGAGAGGACAAATCTACACATCCAGAAGTAGGGGGTGTGGCTAAGTGGCTGCAGCCACAGAGTGTGCAGAAGTACATAGTTTCGGCAGGAAGAGACAGCGCACGGCAGGCAGAAGTGAGTGCTCTGGCCCTCGAGTCCTGTCAGAGAGCAGATCTGCACCCACAGATCCCAACGGCAACTATCATCATCCGCCCGGATAGATGTGCAGGATGCCCGTTGGTCACCCTGAAGCAAGGTGCCAAACGATCCGTACCATGCACGCATCACCTCATAGAGACTCAGCTGTGCCCTGATTCCCCCATTTACGTCCACCGGTCTACGTTGAACTCAGAGAGCGTTGAGACCTACACCCTCTTGGCTGCATTAGTAAATGGACTAAAGGCGCAGCAGGAGATACTGGAAGCCCACCGCTGCCGCCAGAAGACGGAGCCTCATTACCCAAAGGACTTCATCGGATCAGCATTGCGCCCGCTCTTGAAGCAATGACTCCAGCAGCAGTTCACTCCTGTGAATCTCCACCAAATTTTTGAATGGTCTTTTCTTAACAATCCTTTCAAGGCTATGGTTATCCCGGTTGCTTGTGCACCTTTTTCTACCACACTTTCTCTTTCCACTCAACTTTCCCTTAATATGCTTGGATACAGCACTCTGAACAGCCAGCTTCTTCAGCAATGACCTTTTGTGGCTTACCCTACTTGTGGAGTGTATCAGTGACTGCCTTCTGGATATTTGTCAAGTCAGCAGTCTTCCCCATGATTGTGGAACTACTGAAACAGACTAAGGGACCTTTATAAATGCTTAGGAAGCCTTTGCAAGGTGTTTTGTTCATTATTCTAATTTACTGAGATAATGACTTTTGGGTTTTCATTGGCTGTAAGCCATAATCCTCAACATTAACAGAAATAAACACGTGAAATAGATCACTCTGTAATGACTATATAATATATGAGTTTCACTTTTTGTATTGAAGAACTGAAATAAATTCACTTTTTGATGATATTCTAATTCTGTAAGAAGCACCTGTAGATAGATAGATAGATAGATAATAGATAGATAGATACAGTAGATAGATAATAGATCGATAGATAAATGATAGGTAGACAGATAATTGATAGATAGATAGATAGATAGACAGATGATAGAGAACAGATAGATAGATAGATAGATAGATAGATAGATAGATAGATAGATAGATAGATAGATAAAATAGAGTTCTTTTTCAATACTGAACAATATTGTTAGGAAAGATGTATTAATTTTGTCAGAATAGATTAGATCCCATATTTTAATTGAAAATGTTGCCAGTTTGCGGCACTATATTTTTTAAAATTCTTTTTTTATTTGTAGCGAGGATCCCGTAGGGACCAGACAGTAATTTCTACAGCCAATTAATAGCTATGTAAACCATTCCTTGGCATTGCAATTTAGCTGTAGTGTGAAAGCTCCCTAAAGAATAGAACACAATATATTATATGCAAACATGTCATGTTGACTGGCCTCTGATGGCTGAAAAGTGAGTCCTGTTATCACAATGTAAGCAATAATAATCATCTGTGTTGTTATTTCCTCTTGTTTCTCTATTTCTACATTTATACATGAGGATTGATTTAATTAGACTGACTGGGCAAATATAGAATATTTAACTATCTATCTATCATCTATCTGTCTATTATCTATCTATCTCTATCCCATATCTATCTATAGTTAGGTCCATATATATTTGGACAGAGACAACATTTTTCTAATTTTGGTTCTAGACATTACCACAATGAATTTTAAACAAAGCAATTCAGATGCAGTTGAAGTTCAGACTTTCAGCTTTAATTTGAGGGTATCCACATTAAAATTGGATGAAGGGTTTAGGAGTTTCAGCTCCTTAACATGTGCCACCCTGTTTTTAAAGGGACCAAAAGTAATTGTACAATTGACTCCAAGGCTATTTCATGGACAGGTGTGGGCAATCCCTTCGTTATGTCATTCTCAATTAAGCAGATAAAAGGCCTGGAGTTGATTTGAGTTGTGGTGCTTGCATTTGAAAGGTTTTGCTGTGAAGGAAACATGCGGTCAAAGGAGCTCTCCATGCAGGTGAAACAAGCCATCCTTAAGCTGCAAAAACAGAAAAAACCCATCCTAGAAATTGCTACAACATTAGGAGTGGCAAAATCTACAGTTTGGTACATCCTGAGAAAGAAAGCACTGGTGAACTCATCAATGCAAAAAGACCTGAGCACCCACGAAAGACAACAGTGGTGGATGATCGCAGAATAATCTCCAAGGTGAAGAGAAACCCCTTCACAACAGTCAACTAAGTGAAAAACACTCTCCAGGAGGTAGGTGTATCAATATCCAAATCTACCATAAAGAGAAGACTGCAGGAAAGTAAATACAGAGGGTTCACTGCACGGTGCAAGCCACTCATATGCATCAAGAATCAAAAGGCTAGACTGGACTTTGCTAAAATACATCTAAAAAAGCCAGCACAGTTCTGGAAGAGCATTCTTTGAACAGATGAAACCAAGATCAACCTCTACCAGAATGATGGAAAGAGAAAAGTATGGTGAAGGCGTGGTACTGCTCATGATCCAAAGCATACCACATCATCTGTAAAACACGGCGGAGGCAGTGTGATGGCTTGGGCATGCATGGCTGCCAGTGGCACTGGGTCACTAATGTTTATTGATGATGTGACACAGGACAGAAGCCACCGAATGAATTCGAGGTATTCAGAGCCATACTGTGTGCTCAGATCCAGCCAAATGCAGCCAAACTGATTGGTCGTCGTTTCATACTACAGATGGACAATGACCCAAAACATAAAGCCAAAGCAACCCAGGAGTTTATTAAAGCAAAGAAGTGAAATATTCTTGAATGGCCAAGTCAGTCACCTGATCTCAACCCAATTGAGCATGCATTTCACTTGTTAAAGATTAAACTTCAGACAGAAAGACCCACAAACAAACAGCAACTGGAAACCACCGCAGTGAAGGCCTGGCAGAGCATCAAAAAGGAGGAAACACAGCATCTGGTGATGTCCATGAGTTCAAGTCTTCATGCAGCCATTGCCAGCAAAGAGTTTTCAACCAAGTACTAGAAATGAACATTTTATTTACAATTATTTAATCTGTCCAATTACTTTTGGTCCCTTTAAAACAGGATGGCAAATGTTAAGGAGCTGAAACTCCTAAACTCTTCACCCAATTTTAATGTGGATACCCTCAAATGAAAGCTGAAAAGTCTGAACTTCAACTGCATCTGAATTGTTTTGTTTAAAATTCATTGTGGTAATGTCTAGAACCAAAATTAGAAAAATGTTGCCTGTGTCCAAATATATATGGACCTAACTCTATCTATCTATCTATCTATCATCTATCTGTCTATTATCTATCTCTCCTATCTATTATATATCTATGTATTTATCTATCTATCTATCTATCTATCTAGTATCTATTATCTATCTATTTGAATGTGATTTAACTTTGGTTATGGTAGGACCTCCAGATAGACTTTTGGTTTGCATCCACAAATCTGTAAGGCCTCTTTCACACATAAGTTTTTTGGCGTCAGTCACAATCCGACGGGTCGACGGATCCGTCGCAGATTATGAAAAACTGATGCGACTGATCCGTTTTTTCGACGGATTCGACTGATGGATCCATCAAAAAAACGGATCTATTGCGTAGGTTTTTTAATCCGTTTCGTCCATTTTTGACGGATCCATTTTTTAAAACAGACAGATAGATAGACAGATCTATAGATAAATAGATATGGGATAGATAGATAGATAGATAGAATACAAAGATATATCCATAGATATATCCATAGATATATAGCAATATATATTTAAAAAAAATGGCGTGGGCTCCCGTGCAATTTTCTGCGCAACAGGGGGAAAGCCGACGGCCGGGGGCCAAAATTTGTAGCCGGGGGTCCAATATCCATGGCCCCTTCCCAGGCTATGAATATCAGCCCGCAGCTGTCTGCATAGCCTTTATTGGCTATTAAAATAGGGGGACCCCAAAAAAATGACTTGGGGTCCCCCTATATTTTATAGTCAGAAGACTACGCAGACAGCTGCGGGCTAATATTCATAGCCTAGGAAGGGGCCATGGATATTGCCCCCCCCCCCGGCTACAAATACCAGCCTGCAGCCGCCCCAGAAATGGCACATCTATAATATGTGATAATTCTGGCACTTAGCCCCTCTCTTCCCACTGCCGTGTAGTGATGGCATATGGGGTAATAAAGGGGTTAAGGTCACCTTGCTATTGAAAGGTGACATTAAGCCCGGTTAATAATGGAGAGGTGTCAATAAGACACCTATCCATTATTAACACTAGAATAGTAAAGCGTTAAAAAAGACACACACACACAAACACATTAATTAAAAATTCTTTTAATGAAATAATCACACCAAGTTTTTGACATTTATTAATCTGTTAATCCAAAAAAAGACCATGTTCTGTAAAAAAATAAAATAAAAAAACAACAATATGCATACCTCTACGCTGTTCAGTCAGGTCCCCCACTGCAATCCATTACAAGGGGTTAACTAGTTTACAATGGGGATTGGTGCTAATGCTACCCGCCCCACTGTAAACCACTGCAGAATGAATGAATTCATATCTGCGCAGGTGCCCCGGCTGACCGGGGATGAACTAATACACGTGGGAAAGTTTACCACGCTGTCAGGTCACCACTGGTCAGCCAGGGACTTCTCGCAGCCTCACTCACGTCAGCGGTAGTCACTGAGGCTGCGCAAACTTCCCACCTGACCGGCGGTGAACTGACAGATGTGCCTTTTCTGGGCAGCTGCGGGCTGCTATTTTTAGGCTGTGGGGGGCCAAGATCAATGGCCCCTTACCAGCCTGAGAATATCAGCCCCCAGCTGTTTGCTTTAGCAAGGCTGGTTGTCAAAAATGGGAGGGATCCCACGCTGTTTTTTAAAATTATTTATTTAAATAATTTTTTTAAAAAGCATGGGAACCCCTCTATTCTTGCTAACTAGCCTTGCTGAAGCTGACAGCTGAGGGTTGCAGCCCCCAGCTGTGAGTTTCGTCAGGCTGGCTATCAAAAATAAAGGGAGACCCACGCCGTTTTTTTATTACTTATTTTTATTCAGCGCAGGAGCGACAGACGAATACTACCATCCGCCTCTCCTGCTTTCACTGCAATTCGTAGTACAGTAGTAGGTGTCAGATGATGGAATCAGTTGTCCCATCAGCTGATACCAGTGACCAGAGGTAAACTGAGCATGCTCAGTTTAAAAAAAATGGAATCGGTCGCCGGATTCCGTCATGTGACGGACTACGACGGATCCGTCGCCCATAGGCGTCCATTCTAGCAGACGACGGACTGCGACGGAAAAAAAAGTTCCTTTGTGCGTCATCTCCGGCCGACGGACAAAGAATTTCCGTAGGACAACGGATGAAACGTATGGCCATCTGTCGCAATCCACCGCTAATACAAGTCAATGAGAAAAAAGATCAGTCGCTAAATCCGTTTTTTCCAAAATTCGACGGATTGTGACTGACGCCAAAAACTGCCACTCATTAACATTTTTCTGGACAATGACTTGGCTCGGAGCTATTGTTGCTGTGATTTTGAGAGGGAAATCAAAGCCTCACTTCACCAATGGCTGAGGGAGATTTGTATAAGCCTAGATTAGGGTTGGTTTTCTTCTTGAGATTATTAGAACTGACATGTTTTCATATTGTAGCTCTATTATTAATATCCCTTATCCCTTTCACAGTGATGATTCAGCCATTTCTAAATTTCCTTGCCACCGATTAAGGATTTTCTAAATCAACCATAGTGGAACGAAATCAAGACTGATGTTGCACAAACAGTGACTTGAATAACAGAATTACAGAACCCTATAGCCGATTGTCTCGCACCTGAAACTCCGTCCATCAAAAAAAGTCTAATTTTATTTTCAAAAACAGTTCCATATCTTCCTCCAGGTTATGTACTGTATGGTATTAGAGTTTATTTATTTCTATGTAGTGGTGCTTTAACACTAAAAAAAACATTGATGCCGTGTAGTCCAGCCACACCCCTATCACTGATTGGCAGCTTTCTGCCTATACAAAGTAGACACAGAAAGCTACCAATCAGTGGTGTGGGCGGGGTTATACAGAGCTCAGAATTCAGAGGTCTGCTAGATCTGCAGGTGATAAAACATAGATTTTATCAAAAGTACTGCAAGCAGACCAGAAAATGATACATTGCTAAAGTTAGGCTCCATGCCCTTACATCATGCTGCTCTCAAATTGGGTAGCAAAAACCTGGTGACAGATTCCCTTTAAAAGGGATCTCAGACTGGTTTCCAATGGTTTCTACTGGTCGTTCCTGTCTCAAAATCCCTGAAATGATGACTCAGTCAAATACTGCCTGAGACATGTCATTGATGTGACCAATGATTGGCTGAGGAGATATTTCCTGTCATTCCTGGTGGTTTGAGGTCAGACCAGAAACTAGAAACCAACTGGGACTAGGTTAATATCTTAATGGGAACTGGGTGGGATCAATTGAATTCTAGAAAGCAACATGACACTTTATGACAGTTTGGCCATCTACTATACTTTACCCCCTGACAAAGCTTGATGCGAAACCCACATTGTCGCGGTCCGGTCCGGTGCCTCCCATCTTCATGCGATGACGTCCTCTTTTTTCCTTCCTGTCGTGACTCCGGCACAGGCGCACAGATCTGCCCTGTTGAGGGCAGAGCAGAATACTGCAGTGCGCAGGCACTGGACCTCTCCCGGCGCCTGTGCACTGCAGGACTCTGTGCTACCCTCAACAGGGCAGAGCAGTGCGCCTGCGCAGCAGCCACAACAGGCAGCAAAGAAGAGGACATCACCATTAGAAGATGGGACACCCATTGGACCGGACCGCCCCCCCCTCCCCCTGGTGAGTATAATCTAACTCTTTCAGGTTACATCGGGGGCTTATCTACAGCATTACCGAATGCTGTAGATAAGCCTCTGATGTCGGTGCCGGCAGCTCATATTCGAAAAAAAGGGTGACAGATTCCATTTATGTGTTCATCTTCAATACTGTGATTGCGCTGAATATAACTATGTATTGACTTTGAAGCATTCACACAAGCAAGTTTTGTCATTATCACTTTCCTACCTTTAGTATTTTAAATGTCTAACTTTCGCATGTCTTTTTATGTTTTCACTTATTATGTTATCCAATAAAGAATATAATTTTCATTGAATTTGAGCCTTGGACATTCTCATGTCTGTATTCTTAAATTTATTGGTGCATATTGACCCCTTATATAAAGTTCCTTACACTCGTGTAAATGATCCATGTTATTTTATTATAGTAAAATTTCAAAAATAATTTTTATGGACATCTAAAATCTGCTGTTGGTATATAAGGGATGGACACAATATCATTCTGCGAAGAAGAGAAAAATGGCAGAGATTTTTTTAGGTTAGATATTTAGACCATAGATGTCTCCATTGCAACATTTCACTTTTCCATCTTGGTCACTGTGAATATTGTTGCTTTTTTTATACCCGTCTAAGACCTTTAAAATCATTTTTTATATCCTTATAACCCCTTTAAGCTGTCAAGTTAATGCGTAAGCTTTCATTTCCGCAGCCATCTAACACCATGGCTTCTTTTTCAGTAAATTTGGACCAGCTCTCATGTGCTACCAAATACAAAACGTTCTTTTATCATTTTATACTAATTTAATTTGAAAACAGAATATTTCCCCTGATAAGTTATTTTCAAAGTTTCCACCAACAAGTTCCCTGACAGGACTCCTTCCTGAAAGTTTAGAAATCAATCTTCCTATATGATACTGATCAAATCAAAGGAATCTGGAAACCAAGAGAGTAATTTCTTAGCCTTAAGGCACGATATCATCTCACGCGGAACCTTATTAAATCTGGAAGCTTTTTCTTTGAAGGAAAATTTTTGTGTTCGTCTTGTCAACAAATATAGGTTACACCTTGATTAATCTTTCATCAACGGCTCCATAGAAAAGATTTAAAATCAGCGAGTTAGTAGATTAAAGTGGATTACTTCCCTTGCCTGCGCGAAGAAATTACATTTGTGTATATGCTACATGACAAATTGCTCGACGGTTTATTGAAAATGTCTCTCTCTCTCATTGTACATATTGAAATACCGAATTTAGATGAATTTCCAAAGGCTGTGAGAAAGTCTTCGCCTTTTGGGGATATATTTAATAATGTATGAATGTAAAAAAAAAAAATGTGTTATTAAAGGTTTGTCTGCTTTAACCAGTTCAAGGCCAGGCAATTTACCCCCATTCCTGACCTTGATTTTTTCATTTTTTTTTTTTCATACATCTGGTTTAAAGAGCGCTAATTTTTTTTCTCACTCACATATTCAAGTAATTTTTGCATCTTTTTTCATGGTACACAGTGCTTCATTTTTATATCACTGTCATATTCTCTCTCCTTTTTTGTGCTGATATCAGACAGTATCGATGGGAAAATAAGGGAAATTTTTATGACCACCAAAATACATTTAAAGTAATGTTCCCTGTTCTGTAACAACAGTGGCAAATTTTTTTTTAATTGTTATTTTTTAGTTATTTTTCATTAATTATACATACCATACCTCCCATAGGGTCATAAAAAAAACTTTGGGGGAGGCATTAAAATCTTGAAATATTTTTATTTTCATCTTATTTTCCGTGTAACTGGGGTTAATATATTAGCCCCAGATACAAGGGAAATGCAGCCTCCTGGATGTATAGGAGAAGTTTCCTGTGACCCAGCAGTTCCTGCTCCCTTTCTATATACAACGATCTCAAAGCTGCTGTGTACGGAGGATGGCGCACCATCGGTGCTTTTTATTACTGTGCACACAGCACATCTTTAGCGCTATATATACCATGATGGAGAAGGCACAGATGGTAATAAACCATCTCTGCCTTCTCCATGGGAATATTGGCTGTTTCTGACAGCCTAATCCCCTTCTCAGCAGCTACACGATCGCGTGTAGATGACATTTTACCATAATATGTAATGAAAAGCAGAAAATAAATTCCAATTTTAGTCAATAGCTTGCGAAATGCACACCTCTGAATCCGGGAAGCGTACACCTGGCTTCAGAGATGCTGTGACGCTGCTGGAATGAGCAGCATGCATGCGCAAGATTTGCATGAGCGGTGATTACACTCATGCAAATTATATTAGCACATCCACAGGGGCGTGATAACATGGAAAGAGGGCTGACAAGTCTCGGGGCAACACCCAATCGACTAGTCAAGTCCCTCATTAGCATAAGAAAAGGGGACATTATAAATTATTTTCTTATACCTTGTTTTTACTCAATAACGTTATACAGGGCTGTTTAGGCAAGGAATTTGCTCATACATAGATAAATAATGCAGGGTTGGAGGGCATGGGGGACCTGACAGGTTCCCTTTAAGTATTTTGTTTTTGCATTTAATCTTTTATTCTCTTTTTTATACATAAACTAGCTGAAGAGCCCGGCGCTGCCCGGGCATAGTAACTAACTGTGGTTAGTTATAGCAAATTATAATTATCCTCCATCCCATAGTCCCGTGCCCATATACCCATCATACATATCCACGATCCCATAGGCCCGTGCCCATATACCCATCATACATATCCTCCATCCCATAGTCGAGTGCCCATATACCCATCACACATCCTTCATCTCATAGTCCCGTGCCCATATACCCATCATACATATCCACGATCCCATAGGCCTGTGCCCATATACCCATCATACATATCCTCCATCCCATAGTCCCATGCCCATATACCCATCATACATCCTCCATCCCATAGTCCCGTGCCCATATACCCATCATACATATCCTCCATCCATAGTCCCATGCCCATATACCCATGATACATATTCTCCATCCCATAGTCCCATGCCCATATACCCATCATACATCCTCCATCCCATAGTCCCGTGCCCATATACCCACCATACATATTCGCCATCCCATAGTCCCATGCCCATATACCCATCACACATCCTTCATCTCATAGTCCCATGCCCATATACCCATCATACATATCCTCCATCCCATAGTCCCGTGCCCATATACCCATCACACATGCTCCATCCCATAGTCCCGTGCCCATATACCCATCATACATATCCTCCATCCCATAGTCCCGTGCCCATATGCCCATCACACATCCTCCATCCCATAGTCCCGTGTCCATATACCCGTCATACATATCCTCCTTCCCATAGTCCAGTGCCCATATACCCATCACACATGCTCCATCCCATAGTCCCGTGCCCATATACCCATCATACATATCCTCCATCCTGTAGTCCAGTGCCCATATACCATCACACATCCTCCATCCCATAGTCAACCATTATGACATCATAATGAGCGGCGGGGCTTGATGACATCAGCGTCGCCATAGCAACCATTGTGACATCATAATGAGGGGCGCGGCTTGATACGCACACACTGTTTCCCCAGTATGTAGATAGGGGCATTATGACATCATAATGAGGGGCGGGGCTTGACGCGCACACACTGTTTCCCCAGTATGTAGATAGGGGCAAAATTGTTTGGTGAATTGGAACGCGCGGGGTTAAAATTTCGCCTCACAACATAGCTTAGGACGCTCTCGGGGTCCAGACGTGTGACTGTGCCAAATTTTATGGCTGTAGCTGCGACGGTGCGGATGCCTATCCCGGACATACACACATACATACATACATACATGCACACTTTGAGCTTTATATATTAGATTTGCTGCATGGAGTTAAAAACATTATAAAAAACAAAGCAGATAAAAAAAACACAAGCAAGAGAATCCCTTTGTAATGCTCCCTCCTCCAAGTTTTCCTAAATGTCCTTTTAAAAATACAAACATGCAAAAATTGTTACACAAACACAAATTTTTAAAACATCTGACAGTTCAAATTGGAGAATTACTTAATATTTAATTACATATTTACTAAGATTAAAAAAATAATAAATTAGAAATTCTAAAATGTACATGCTTCCTTATGCAAAAACAAATAAGTTAAAAATATATTTTTTTAATTTTTAAAACAAACTAAAATGGTTCATGGATTGTGCCATCTAAGATTGCATTGTTAAGATCTCAATAGATTGAAGACTGGTCAGAGGTTATACTGTACGCAAACACACAGACACAAAGCTGCATCAATTACTTCTAAATTTACAGTTGAGGTTTTGACTCTCCAAACCATCAACAACTTAATAAGGAGGTGACTGAATGACAGAGGCATCAATGTCCTCACACGTAATCTTGCATGGTTGAAGATTTATCGGGAACTTTTGGCTTCCCAAAGGAGACAATAAATACATTCAAAGAGGAGCTTCATGTTTCTAGAAAGATGAAAGAGACAATAAGAAATGAATCCAGTCCGAAACAGATAAAACTAACAGTATTATTTCAAATTCAATTCAAAACTTTTTTGAGAAAAGTTCTTGAAAACGTCCTATTCTTAATTCAGCTATAGAAATCACTTTTGAAAAATATAAGGTGTTTGTCCTATTTTTGATGGTGGGTCTCCAAGATGGTTCCAATTTTAACTCATCTTAAATATTGGTCCAGGGTTTTTTGGGTCCATCAGTGATGATTCTGAGGTCCATTCTTCACTGAACATGAGAATGTAAGGCAGCCAAGGTGGTAGTCGTGACAACGGGCTGTTAGGTTCCCACACCCTGGCTCCCCACAGATAAAACACAATGTTCTTTCTGCTGCACATGCAGTGTGTGCAGCAGAACACTTATGGTTACTGTCAGAGTACCTTCCAGTGCTGGCACTCCAGCTCCATTTTTCCAAGTTTCACATAACACTTCGAAGTCACAGTCTTTTTCAAACAGTTCAACTTTACTTATCAAAAGGGTACTCATCATATTGACAGCACAATTCACACACAGCCACGTATTCTGCACTTTCCCGGCAGATTCTATTATTTCTGTAATCTCTCTCTATTTCCTCTCGGCGTTCATGGCCATACCTCTAGTCAGACTCTGTTCTGTCTGGGCCTTCCTTTCCCCTGCCCTCCGGGCAGTCTCTTTGGACAGTCTGTATCCCATCTGTGCCTTCCACATCACCAGCTCCCTGTGAGCCCCCCTCGTTCGGTTCCATTTGGGAAGGGTGTCGGGAATGCCATCTCAGCTGCTCTTGCCATGGTCTTAGCCTCCGGATCCTTCTTGGGGATGGTCCTGTTGAGCTGGTACCCGACTGCACTATCCTCCACCTGGGGCCCCTTAATGCCATAGCAGACTTATCAGCACAGCCAGTTTCTGTCTGCTCCACTGCTTCTCACATAACCTGCCCTGGGTGTGATGTCCATCCGCGGATCTGAACTTCAGTAGGGACAGCACCCCGAGAAACCCCGAGACCCTTAACCCCTATACAGGGATCTGGAATTGTAGCAAGACCCAGGGGGTGGCTGTCTGGTGGAGCAGTGCGCCAGAGCAGGACGGTAGCCAATAGGGAAGAAGGCAGGAAACCAAAGTGTAGTCAGAAACCGGAAGAACAGCGGAGGTACAGAAACGGCAGGCAGTGGCAGAGTCGACAGTCCAGGCCAAGGTCACAAAACGGGAGAGCGGCAAGGTACAAAAACGGCAGGCAGTAGCAGAGTCGAATATCTAGGCCAAGGTCACAAACCGGGAGAACGGCAGAGGTACAAAATCGTCAGGCAGTAGAGGGGTCAGAAATCCAGGCTGAGGTCAGAGTCAAACAATAGCAAATCACACAGTAGCACACAGGGGAACCAAGAATATATCCGGCGGCTTGCAAGACCGGTCCCAAGGTATTTGAGGGATCAGGTCATCCCTCACAGGCTCCCGGACTGATGATGTCATCAGGACCGCCCCCAGGACCAGGCCAGATGGTGATGCACCAACCCCTTCATGAATGACAGAGGAGCGGAGTCTGCATCCATCAGATGCCTGCTCAGGAGCCCCTTCTCTGTCACCGCTATCAATCGGGGGTGAACCACGGCGCCTCCCAGTGGCAGAGACAGGAACAGCAGGCCCCGAGTCTGACGGCAACGTGACAGTCCGGCGCCTCCTAGTGGCTGAGCCCGGGACAGCAGGTCCCGAGTCTGACAGAGACGTGACCATCCGGCGCCTCCTAGTGGCCAAGGCCGGGACAGCAGGCCCCGAGTCTGATGGCAACGTGACAGTACCCCCCCTCTAAGAGGGGCCTCCGGACCCTCAAAACCCGGCTTGTCAGGGTGAAGGAGATGATATCTCCTAATTAATGCTTTGGCATGGATGTTCCCCGCGGGGACCCAGGATCTTTCTTCCAGGCCGTAGCCCTTCCAGTGTACATGATACTGTATGGAGCCTCTCACAAGGCGGGAGTCAAGGATACCCTGGAAACAGGAGGAGGAGGGGGACTGGACATGGTGAATTGGGGAGCAGTACAGCTTGAGGAGAGACTTGTGAAACACGTTGGGCAGCTTAAAATGACTGAGGAAGTTTTAAACGGAAGGCTACCGGGTTAATCACCTCTATAATTTCGTATGGGCCAATAAATCTGGGACCCAGTTTGGCAGACGGCACTTTAAGCTTGATGTTTTTGGTAGAGAGCCAAACCTTGTCTCCAACTCCCAGGTGCGGCCCCTTAGATCGCCGTCTGTTCGCAGCCGAAGCCTGTCTAACCTGGGCCCCTTTCAAGTTCGAGTTTACCTCAGACCAAATCTTTTTTAAATTATGTATATTTTTCTCTACCCGAGGGAGCTCCGACATCCTGGCCGAGAATGAACCAAAGAGCGGATGCAGTCCATGGTTGCAGAAAAAAGGGGTAGTCTTAATGGAGTCCTGGTATCGATTATTTAGGGCAAACTCAGCTAATGGCAGATGTTCCACCCAATCGGACTGATGTTCTGACACATAACAGTGGAGGTATTGCTCCAGAGCCTGGTTGTACGCTCGGTTTGACCATTGGTTTCGGGGTGGTAGGCAGAGGAGAAGGACAACTCAATACCAATGCGTTTGCAGAACGCCCTCCAGAATTTTGAGACGAACTGGGTACCTCTGTCGGACACAATATTCACCGGAGCACCATGAAGATGTACAACATGCACAATGAACAGTTTACTCAAGGTTTCGGAGTTAGGTAACCCAGACAAGGGGACAAAATGACATTGTTTGCTGAACCTGTCCAGCACCACCCAGATACATGTTTTTCCGTCTGAGGGCTGCAGGTCCATAATGAAGTCCATGGAGATGTGGGTCCATGGACTCTCAGGGGTGGGCAAGGACTGGAGCCAGCCGGCAGGGCAATTATGGGGGGACTTGGCGCGGGCACAGACTTCACACGCTAAAACATAGTCTTTACAGTCCTTAACCACCGTCGGCCACCAAAAGTTCCTGGTTACCAATCTGGTGGTATTATTGAGACCAGGATGGCCTGCCAGAACAGAGTCATGCGATTCTTTAAGAACTTGTAGGTGAAACGTAGCTGGGACGAACAATTTTTTGGGGGGCGTAGTGTCAGGAGCTTGTTCTGGGGACCTACGGATCTCCACCAGAAGGTCCAAAGACACTGCCGACACAACGATCCCATTGGCCAATATCGGGACTGGCTCACAGTCCTCGGCTTGTGAGGGGCAAAAACTGCGAGAGAGGGCATCGGCCCTCACATTTTTAGTACCATGGCGAAAGGTGATTAAAAAATCAAACCTAGAGAAGAACAAGGCCCACCTTGCCTGTCTAGGATTTAGTCTTCTAGCTGACTCCTGGTAGGTCAGGTTCTTGTGATAAGTAATTACAGTGATCTTATGTTTAGCGCCTTCGAGGAAGTGGCGTCATTCCGCGAAGGCCCATTTGATTGCCAATAATTCTCGATTACCTATATCATAGTTTTTGTCAGTGGCAGAGAATTTCCGTTAAAAAAAAGCACATGGGCGAAGCTGAGTGAGGGATGCAGTGCCTTGCGATAGCACTGCTCCCACTCCGACAGTGCATAAAAGTTACATTTCACAATAGCAAACAATGAGGCGCTGCATGTAATCATGTGAACAGCTTCCAGAGAAGAGGAGGCATGTGAGGTTACCTGTCACCTCCTTACAAGAACATCCACTCTTATTTCCAAAGGTTGTGTTCATATCTTCACATCCTCTGTCAAAGATTCCACAAAGAATATCTTGCAAACTATTTTGTCCAGTAGAATAACAAATGATGATAATGAGAGGGCCCATATTACAGTCAGAGGGGTTCTGACATGGATTTGAAACTGCCATTTTTGTTGTTCTGTTGCTATGAAGGAGTAGAACAATAAAAAATTATAGTGCAGATGTTAACCGAGACTAAGATTTAACAAGCTATTTGTTAATCAACTGGATAAAAAATGGACTCTAGCAGCAAGTTATTGGCTTGTAATTCATCTCTAAAGGGAATTGTTTTCTTCTGAAACTTTAGAACTCTGTGAAGTCATTAATTTAATGTATGTAAAAATGGGTAACTCGACTTTCCTTTAATGACAGATGTTAGACTGAAGTCAATGAATCAATTTGAATTCACTTCAAACTTTTTTTGTGAATCCTGAAAAATGTCAGATGGCCAGACATTTTGCTGGATTTTAAAGCGCTTTGAACGGGTTATTTTTTTTAAATTATGCATGTTGTCCCAACCTTCATCTGTCCGGCCGTACAGCTCTGTTCTAGTTTTCAGTCCAACTCTATCTTCCAGCATCAAAGACACCTCCAATGTTGAGTAGACCTCATGGGAAGATGGCATGGTGGCTCAGTGGTTAGCGCTGGGGTCCTGGGTTCAAATCCCAGCAAGGACGACATCTGCAAGGAGTTTGTATGTTCTCCTCGTGTTTGCGTGGGTTTCCTCCGGGCACTGCGGTTTTCCTCCCACATTCCAAAGACATACTGATAGGGCATTTAGATTGTGAGCACCATTGGGGACAGTGATGCTAATGTGTGCAAACTGTAAATATGATACACATATCGTTATGATACACTCATCAGGGGAGCTATAGCAAAACATGTGCTGCCTTACCAGAGTCCTCCCGCTATATTGCAGCGTTCATAATGGTTTGAGCATGGGGTTTTTTCTTTAGCTTCAGATATTGCTATGGCAACAGGAGTGCTCCATTGCTTGCCCTGGTGTGATGTCAGTTAGAGCGCCATCCCATTAAACTACTCGTCACACGCCGGGGGCATGGCTTACAAAGGACGCGACCTCCAGCTAAATCTATATGAATCACAAGAGCGGGAGGACTCTGGTAAGGCAGCACATGTTTTGCTATAGCTCCCCTGATGAGTGTATCATAACGAAACGCATCGGGAGACGCAATCCTTAAGGCGGGCAGCACCTGGTACCGGGTAATATGGTTCCTTGGTCACGATAATGGCTATTTGAAGTAACAAGACTCCTCAACATTGGGTGAGATCTTACAATTTAAAAGCCGCACAAGTACATGATAATGTGGCGCTACTATCTATGAATTGCTTTTGGTCATTTGGAATGCTCACTGTTTTAGTGAGGTAGCATGGTTCTCCTAATATGACTCTTATAATACTCTGCCTTTATCCCTGCCTTGTCTTAAGCTGCATTGTGTGCATTTATAAATTGGCCTCATGCTATTTCTTATATACCCTTGTCACATATAAGTGGTGTCTATGAAGGCATTTTTCAGCATGTGAATATTTGCTTATCAGGTACACCATTATCATTCCAAATGTCAGAAAGGGTACATTCACTTCTTGATTAAACAAGAATATATATATGTTTGTTGGTAGCTGAAATAAGGTATTGTTTAACCACAGCTAAAGCATACATTTTTTTCTGTGATTTCAGCTAACCAAACGTTAAACGATACCTTAATTTCAAGAGGCCTTATACTCATCTTGAAGGCAGGAAAAACCTGCGAGTATTTTTATGTTTTGTGTCTTCATGGTCTTGTGGTTTTTGCTGTTTTTGAGTTTATTCATTAGGGTGATGTTTGTCTAATTATTTTAATGAGAATTTTATTAAAAGTTAAATTTTATCCATTGCTAATCGCAACTGATAATTTTGGATACATAATCCCACTATTATCATAGTTGATCTGCTCTGGTGACAACCATGACTGCAAATGGCATGCTGATTGACAGCCAACTCCTTATTGCCTATCTATGGGGAGCCGGCTGTCAATCAGCATGACGACAGCAGATACGTCCCTTTTGACATAGCAGCCTGGGACAAGATGAGGTTCTCTATAGACATGGATCAGCTGAATCTATGGCAGGGGTGGTTAGTGACCTCTATGAGCAGTCACTAGAAAGAACAGGCAGGTAGATGCCTCTGTTAGCAATAACCTGCCTCTTAGTTTTTAGGTCCATAGAAAAAAGAAATAGTCCTCGAGAACCCCTTTAAAGGAGAAAGCTCGTGCTTGAAAGTTATGCCCTATCCAGAATATAGGAGATAACTTGTTGATTGCTGGGAGTGTGACCTCAACTAAAGATTAGCCGAGCACAGAGTGGTCCAACCAAGAATGAAAGGAGTTGTAGTGCACATGATCAACCTCAGATCCATTTGGCTGAGGAAAGAGCATTCATTCTGTGGATTTCTGGGGGCCATGTCAGTCAAACCCCAAATGATCACAAATGTATCCTCTATCCCATGAAAAGTAGATAATTTTCAAACTTGAGAATACCTCTTTAACCCTTTCGCGCCTGAGCCTGTTTTTGCCTTCGTGACCAGGCCAATTTTTTCAATTCTGACCAGTGTCACTTTATGAGGCCATAACTCTAGAACGCTTCAACGGATCCTGCTGATTCTGACATTGTTTTCTCATGACATATTGTACTTCAGGATAGTGGTAAAATTTCTTAGATATGAACTGCGCTTATATGTTAAAAAAAATCGAAATTTGGCAAAAATTTTGAAAATTTTGCAATTTTCAAACTTTTAATTTTTATGCCCTTAATTCAGAGAGTGATATCGCACAAAATAGTTAATAAATAACATTTCCCACATGTCTACTTTACATCTGCACAATTTTGGAAACATAATTTTCTTTTTTAAGAAGTTATAAGGGTTAAAAGTTGACCAGCGATTTCTCATTTTTACAACAAAATTTACAACACCATTTTTTTAGGGACCACCTCACATTTGAAGTGAGTTTGGGGGGTCAATATGACAGAAAATACCCAAAAGTGACACCATTCTAAAAACTGCACCTCTCAATGTACTCAAAACCACATTCAAGAAGTTTATTAACCCTTCAGGTGCTTCACATGAATGAATGGAATGTGGAAGGAAAAAATAAACATTTAACTTTTTTTCACAAACATTTTACTTCAGAACCATTTTTTTTATTTTCACAAGTGTAAAAACAGAAAATGAACCACAAAATTTTTTGTGCAATTTCTCCCAAATATGCCGATACCCCGTATGTGGGGCTAAACCACTGTTTGAGCACACGGCAGAGCTCAGAAAGGAAGGAGTGCCGTTTGACTTTTTCAATGCAGAATTGGCTGGAATTGAGATAGGACGCCATGTCGCATTTGGAGAGCCCCTAATGTGCCTAAACAGTGGAAACCCCCACAAGTGACCCCATTTTGGAAACTAGACCCCTTAAAGAACTTATCTAGATGTGTCGTGAGCACTTTGAACCCCCAAGTGCTTCACAGAAGTTTATAACGTAGAGCCATGAAAATAAAAAATCATTTTTGTTCCACAAACATGATCTTTTAGCCCCCAATTTTTTATTTTCACAAGGGTAACAGGAGAAATTGGACCCCAAAAGTTGTTTTCCAATTTGTCCTGAGTACACTGGTACCCCATATGTGGAAGAAAACTACTGTTTGGGCACACGGGGGGGCTCGGAAGGGAAGTAGTGACGTTTTGGAATGCAGACTTTGATGGAATGGTCTGCGGGTGTCATGTCGTGTTTGCAGAGCCCCTGATGTGCCTAAACAGTGGAAATCCTCCACAAGTGACCCCTTTTTGGAAACTAGACCCCCCAAGGAACTTATCTAGATGTGTGGTGAGCACTTTGAACCCCCAAGTGTTTCACTAAAGTTTATAATGTAGAGCCGTGAAAATAAAAAAATCATTTTTTTTCCACAAAAATGATCTTTTAGCTCCCAATTTTTATTTTCACAAGGGTAACAGGAGAAATTGGACCCTAAGAGTTGTTGTCCAATTTGTCCTGAGTACGCTGGTACCCCACATGTGGGGGGGACCACTGTTTGGGCACACGGTGGGGCTCGGAAGGGAAGTAGTGACGTTCTGGAATGCAGACTTTGATGGAATGGTCTGCGGGCGTCATATTGCATTTACAGAGCCCCTGATGTACCTAAACAGTGGAAACCCCCAATTCGAATTCCAACCCTAACCCCAACACACCCCTAACTCTAGCCCTAACCCTAGCCCTAACCCTAGCCCTAACCCTAGCCCTAACCCTAACCCTAGCCCTAACCCTAGCCCTAACCCTAGCCCTAACCCTAGCCCTAACCCTAGACCTAGCCCTAGCCTGCCTACCTGCTTTTTTTTTCTTTACTTTTTTTTTATTTTTGTGTTTTTTATTTTTTGTATTTTTGACTCATAGTAACGCCACTTCTCCTCTGATCTCAAACGATCAGCTGTGCCAGGCAGCGATCTAGTCACACTGTAACGCTGCTTCACCTCTGCTCATCTGTCAGCATGAGCTCAGAGGAGAAGTCGCGTTATAATGAGGGAGATCGCCGGGAAACAAGCAGCTTTCCCAGCGAGCTCTCTCATTGGCTGCTGTGACGCGACGTCATCAGGACCTGAACCAATCAGGTCTCGATGACGTCGGGGGGTCCCAGCATGCATTGTGCACCGGGATCCCCGCGTTATAAGGTATGAGGGGGTCCCGGGGGGCACAAAACCGCCGACAGTAGATAAACGTCGGCGCTGCACAAAGCCCAGCAAGCGCCAACGTTTATCTACTGTGGGCGGTCGCGAAGAGGTTAAGGCCGGGGTCACACTAGCATATATAGCATCTGATGACAGAGAATTGCTAATGACACTCGGCTCCAGCTCTCCTGCTAGCATGAGTGTCAGTGCTCTGTGCTCCGATCCACTGGCATGAGAGAATCCCAGCATAGGGATCAATCTCCATCTCCTCCATTATCGGTGATGACATCCGAGTACGGTGTTTGTTTCATACGCATCCATAGACTTGTATGGGTGTGTGAGATCTGATTCTCGCAGCCATTTGCAGCATGCTGCAATTGGTTTTGCATGCCGAATCAGCATGAGAAAATAATCCCAGATATGACCTGCCCCATAGAATAAAACTGAGACGACTGGTATTCGATTTTTTTATTGGATTGCACTGGTCCTATTTATTTTGCTCGTGTGAGCGAGCCCTCAGTCTAAGCTAATAAAATAAAAGTGGATTAATTTTGAATTGGTGAACCTGATTATCTTAACTGGTCAAAGTTATTATCCAGCTGAGATATTATTTTTCTATGGTTGGGTTGATAGATTTTCTGTATCTTGTTAAATATTAGAGTTCTCTGTAGGCATTCTGCATTATAATGTGAATACACCCATTGAGTGAAAATATCTGTCTTTCCTACGTGACAGCTAACGCAATGGAAAAGTTCTCAAGTGAAATAGTATTCTAGTGATGGGACTAATTAACACATTTCTTTTCAACATAACTTAGACTAATAGTAACAGGTAATGAACCAGTTAATTAACAATTGACAAAAAAAGTGATCTCCTTTGTTAAAGTACACTTGAAACGTATACGAAATGGATGGTTATATGAAGGAAATAGCTCTCAAATTTGTGCCAGAAAACATAATTTGAGCCTGACATGATGTGTTAGTCCTTGTTTTAACCTTAAACTTAAAATGGACTAATTATTTGCAGAAATAGTGCACTCATGATCATAGGTTGTACATGGTATTACAGTCACTTGAATAGAGCTGAGCTGTAATGCCGTATTCATGTCATGGATAATGATGGCGGCGGCGGTTTGAAAGAAATAAGCAGAGCATGTTTTATAATATCATACTAATTCTTGAGGTTGAAATTATTTGTGCATTTTTGCATCAGTTTTTAGACAAACAGAAGCGTATACAAAAGAGAGGAGATCGATCATTATCCAGTCTTTCATTTAAACTTTCTTCATTTTGGATAATTTTCTTATATTGGCACAAAAATGTCCTATTTTATTCCAGCCTAAGACGAACATATTACAGGCACATGGTACTGATGTAAGTTCCAGCCTAAGACTAGGGTCGCACGTTCAGCATTTGGTCAGTTTGGGTCCTTAGAACCATGGTCAGGACATCATTCAAAATCTGGGTCCATTTATGTGCTCATCTGAAACTGCCTTAAGAGTAGTTTTACACACAATGTCCCACATTTATTAATCTGTTTATGCCAGTTTTTGGATTATCCTCTTTCCGACATCGGGCATAATAGTACGCCGATGTTGGACTCCCTCCCCATGATGTGGGCTCTGGTGGTGAGCCCACATCTTTCCTGGCACATATCAGCTGTTTTGAACAGCTGACATGTGCCCAGAACAGCCGCAGGTGGAATCGTGATCCATCCGCGGCTATTATCCCATTAAATGCCACTGTCAAACTCTGATAGCGGCTTTTAACATGCACTTCTGGCAATCGTGCCGGAAATCTGCCCACCAGTGACCCATGTCACCTGATCTAGGGGGTCATCGGTGGGTTGGCATGACAACCAGAGGTCTCCTGGAGACCTCCATGGTTGTCAGTGCTGGATTGCTATTAGCACCGCTTGGTGGCAGCACTCATAGCATAGAGGCGATCTGATCATCCCCTGTACGTAGCAGAGCCGATCGAGTTATGGCAACTTCTAATCTCCCATGGAGACTATTGAAGTATGCCAAAAGTGAAAAAAAATTATTATTAAAAATATTAAAAAAATACAAAAATATAAAAGTTCAAATCACCCCCCTTTTGCCCCATTCAAAATAAAATAATAAAAAAAACAAACCGACACATATTTGGCATCATCGCTTTCAGAATCGCCTGATCTAACAATAAAAAAAAAGGATTAACCCGATTGCTAAACGGCGTAGCAAGAAAAAAAGTCAAAACGCCAGAAATATTTGTTTTTTTTTGGTCCCATGACATTGCATTAAAATGCAATAACGGGCAATCAAAAGATCATATCTGCACCAAAATGGTATAATTAAAAACGTCAGCTTGGCGCGCAAAAAATAAGTACTCAACCAAGCCAAGATTACGAAAAATGGAGACGCTACGGGTATCAGAAAATGGCTCAATTTTTTTTTTTTTTACCAAAGTTTGGAATTTTTTTCACCGCTTAGATAAAAAAGAACCTAGACATGTTCAGTGTTTATGAACTCATAATGACCTAGAAAATAATAATGGCTGCTCAGTTTTTGCATTTAGTGAACCTAGTAAAAAAAGCAAAACAAAAAACAAGTGTGGGATTGCACTTTTTTTTGCAATTTCACCGCACTTAGAATTTTTTCCCATTTTTCAGTACACGACATGGTAAAACCAACAGTGTCGTTCAAAAGTACAACTTGTCCCAACTCTGGGAAGAAGGGGAGCAAAAAATGAAAATGCAAAACCAAAAATACCCCTGGTTATTAAGGGGTTAAACTGAGCAGCTCCCAAAAAAAGATGAAATTTGAAAACTCAATTTTAGCTTATTGCCCCATACTTGCCAAGTATTTAAAAAAAGTGGGCATAGACTTGCAGTAGGTTAATTGGTCAACAACTTTTATAAAGAAATTTAAGCAAATTTTGGCACAAATCTGTACTTGCTCAAGGGAGATGTATATTTATTTTTTTAATTTCTGCTCTGAAAACTCAGGAAAAAAATCTTTAAACACACACTTCTATAGGTTGTATTTCAAGAAAAAAGCCACGTTAAAGGGAATCTGTCAGTGGCATCAATCCACATAAGCCATCTTTATGGGCATGCAGGTCATAGGAAGCTGAATAAAATGATACCTTGATATCTGCAATCCAAAGTCTTGTTCCACAGAATTCCATGTTTTTCTTATATGTAAATGGGCTGTTCAGCACTATGGGCCAGACATAGATCTCCCTGAAAATCTGCCTTACTTTACACGAAGAGAGAGTTAGCAGTGTTAAACATGTAACTTACACAGAACAGTAGAAATGTACTCTGCTATATTTCAAGCACATTGCAAAACTGACTCTCTGTGAAATGGAGACTGAAGCTGAGAGGAACCTGCAGATGGGTCAGTTATAACCACACACAGCTCTGCAGTGAGATCAGGAGAGCAAAGTGTGGCCATCACATAACACACTGGTAACCATTAGATGTATCACACTGGTAACACCCCCTTTCATTTAAAGTAATCTCAGGGAGATCTATGTCCTGTTCATAGATCATAACAGATCATTTACATATTAAGAAAAATGTGTATTTCTCTGGAATAAAATATTGATTAGCAGATATTAAGGTATCATTTTATTCAGTTTCCTATGGCCTACATATCCATGTAGGCTTAAGAGGGTTGATTGGCATTAAGACTGTGTTCACTTTGTGGCTTAGCTTACTGTCAGTGTTTCCATCAAGGTTTATACAGTATATGAAGCCCTGGAAAACGGGATTTGGACATTTATGCTGAATACACCATTGTTTTTAGTGATACAGATGGAGTCACTGTGTGCTCTGTGTAACAAAATTTTTGGCAAAACTGTGTTTTGGTGCCCTACTGAAATAGGTAGATACGGATGAAAATTATGTCTAACAGAGCACAAACTACGTAACTTCATCTGCATCATTAAAGTCAATGGTGACATCAACATAAACGTCCAAATCCCATTTTCCAGGACCTCAGGTGTAAGACCAGATGGCTAACATACAATGTGAACATAGCCTAAGACTGGCCTTAACCAATAGATGGTTGTTAGCCCAATCATACTTCAGCTAATCGTTCGGCCGACAGCCATTTCAGCCGTCTCTCCCATACACAGGACCAATCATTCGGCCAAGCGCTAATGTGTTCTCTATGAGAAAGCCCCCAACTGGCACAATGGCTGGAGGCTTGTCATTGGGAGAACAATGTAATCTGCAGTCCAAAATCAGACATGAGCGATAGACATCTCGCCCAATCATCAGTCAACCAGTGCCCTCATACACATTAGACCTTCTGCCAAACGCAAAGATATCGGTAGGTTTGGCCGACATTATTCTAATTTGTATAGAGGCCTTCATTTACATAAAAAGCTATATCACTCTTCATTTTTCTGTTATAATCATGCTGACTTTGGATGTGGAAGCAGAAAAAAAATATTTTTGAAATTTTCACTGTCAAGGATGAAATTGGCACGTTATTTTACATTTTCAGTTTTCTTACCTTTTTTTGTTTTACTTCTTCTCTTAACCTACCAATCCCGGGAAAAAAAGAAGTAATATACAAAAAAACATAAATCGTATAAAACAGCGCTGTAGTCAGTTGCCATAGTAGTTTGTTTTGTCCGCTGTCAGCGTATGGCCGGCCTTATAATCTTTCCCCCATAGATATATTCTCCCTGAGCCTAAGAGACTTGGAGATGACTTGTTAACTCATACATATGCCTGACCTTCAGCTTTATTGATGTTATTTATGGCACGGACCACTGTACGGTATTTTCTATCAATACAACAATAATAACTTTATCAGTATCAGAGCAGTAGTTGGGCATGAGCAATAATTGCCTCAAACAGCATCTTTGTAACATCAATATTATTGCCGGTCACAAAAATAAATTTGCCAGGATCTAGTGTAAAATCGATACCTAATTTCATTCTTAGTATAAGTTTTTAAATTATTTCTCTAGAGTAAATGGAGGCCAGGATGTATAGCTGTATGTAGCGCCCTATCAAGGATTCCCTCTTCCAAAAATTTATAGCCTAACCGCAACGCTAATTAAGTGACTGGTGTTAGATGGAAAAACAATTGTTGTTCGATATTTCATGCGTGATGGAACGAGCTCTGTCATCATTATTCCAGACGCGATTTTCACTGCATTGCGATAGCGTTTCAGCCTGTAGTAAATGTAATTCTATGACTGAGGTTTTCGGGCAATGGAAGTGGATTTTTCTTTTTAATAAATGGAAAAAAATATTAAAGGAATTTTTTGGGATCAAAAAATATATCCTGGTATATTAATTTTGCATATCTTTATATTGTAATATACTGACATCAACTGTTAAAGTTTTAAGGGGTTCTGTTCTTGATGGCCTATCTTTAAATTATTTGATTGGTGGGAATCTGACCTATGGATCCCTGTTGATAAGCATAATAATCAGGATAAGGTTTCCTTGGGAGCTGCAGTGTTATACAACTGTCTCAAGTATCCCACTCTCCGCTCTACTCGTGGGTCCGCTGCCCTCTGTTGTGCTCGACGTTGAGTTTTGCAGGTTGCCCGGTGAGCATCTATAACATAATTTCTCTAGACGTATTTAAGGCCCATTGACACACATCTGTATCTTGGGATTTAGGTAGGGATGAGCGAGCATACTCTTGAGGATTCGATCTTCGGTGAATAATGCGGTACTCGCGGTACTCGAATCCTCGCGAGTATTTCACAACTCGCCTCGCAATATTCGCAACAGCCTGCACAGTCCTCGCACAGCCATGCACAGTCCCGCACAGAACAGCACAGTCCCTGCACAGCCCCTCAAGGCCCACCACAGTCCCACACAGCCCAGCACAGTCCCGCACAGTACCTGAAAATCCCTCCACAGTCCCGCACAGCACAGCACAGTCCCCGCACAGTCCCCACACAGCCCAGCACAGTCCCGCACAGTACCTGCAAATCCCTCCACAGTCCTGCACAGCACAGCACAGTCCCCGCACAGTCCCCACACAGCCCAGCACGGCCCACCACAGTCCCACACAGCTCAGCACAGTCCCGCACAGTACCTTCAAAGCCCTGCACAGTCCCGCACAGTCTTTGCACAGGCCAGGACAGTCCCACACAGCACCGGCACAGTCCCGCACAGCCTGGCACAGTCTTCGCACAGGCCAGCACAGTCCTGCATAGCCTGGCACAGTCCCCGCACAGTCCCGCATAGCCTTGCACAGTCTTCACACAGTCCCCGCCCAGTCCATCACAGTCCCTGCCCATTAATCACATTTCCCATAGACTTACATTGGACTCGGTACTTGTTACGAGTACCCGAGTATTAGGAGGTGCTCGTAATGAGTATGGCGAGTCCGAATACTACAGTACTCGCTCATCCCTAGATTTAAGGGCATGTCACACTAAGCGATATCGCTAGCAATATCGCTATAACTTGTGACGTTATAGCGATATTGCTAGCGATATCGCTGTGTGTGATACTTACCTACAACCCGCTCCCCCGCTGCTTATCGCTGATCGCACTAGAACAGGCTGGACTGTTTCTCGTCGTCAGCTTTCTGCGGCGCTTCCTGCTGTGACGACGAGCGACGCGTGGAGCCGGGCGGGAGGACGCAGGATCGCCACGTCTGACAGGTAAGCAGCGACCCCCGTCCCCAGCGATGTCACTGGTGAGATCTGCCTGTGTGGCAGCTCACTAGCGACCACTTAGCGATGTACCAGCGATCCTGACCGCATCATATCGCTGGTCGGGATCGCTGGTACATCGCTAAGTGTGACAGTACCTTTAGACTCTTAATCCTATGTTAGGTGTTCTCTGTCATCTGTGCTGTTTGTGTTTTATGGTTTGTGCTTACATTCATCTCTGCTGGGTTCCATTTCATCCATCCTGTTGATGCTGAGATTCTTGTTGAGTCTTTACAGTCCCTACAACGGGCACCTCACCTGGTGAGCCTTAACATGCAATATTAAGCCTAAGTATTTATAAAAAGAAGCATCTGTGAACAATGAATAAGATGTAGTCATTCAGGTAATAATTAATTCTGCTGATCAGCAAGGGTCAGGGTGAACAAACACTAATCGAATATCGATGGCCAAATCTAAGGAAAACAATCAATATCAGACTTTCACACATCCCATTTAAAAGCTATAATATAGATTTTTTAGATTCAAGATATAATGATGTAATCATTTTTCCATGTTTTTTAATAAAGCATTGAACACAGTTCTGCCTGTCAGTGCCAATATTCATCTAATATAATCGAACCAAGATACCCATGTGAACAAAGCCTAAAACAAAATTGTAGAAGCATGTCAAACTTGTGCATATATCTGTATAACATGTTCAGAAACAATGCCAAATTTCTCTGAAGTTTGATATTCATTCTTTGTGAGTTGGCACTTACTCTTTATTAACATTCTGCCAGTGTTTAAGGTGCTGTAGCTTCCTTTTCATTACGCTCCAGTATTCCTTATTTCTGCCATTGTCCAATAGCTTGCCTGTACTAAACTTAAAGTTTGTTTTTGTATTGTTTTTGTGTTATCCTTTTATGCAGTTTAACATAAAGGAAAGCAGGAACAGAGAGACAATGCCCTGTCCTCACTTCCTGTAGATAGACAAAGATCTACCCTCACTTACTGTGGAGAGAAAAAGACTCACTTCCCACTTCCTGTAGAGATACAAAGACCCGCCACCACTACCAGTAGAAGGCATACTCGCCTCCCACTTACAGAAGAGCTAGAAAGACCTGGTCCTGTAAAAGACAAACTCGCCTCCCACTTCCTTTAGAGATACAAAGACCCGCCACCACTTCCTGTAGAAGGCAGACTCACCTCCCACTTCCTGAAGAGCTAGAAAGACCCATTCCTGTAGAAGACAGACTCACCTCCCACTTCCTGTAGAGACAGAAAGACCTGCCACCACTTCATGTAGAAAAAAGAATCACCTTCCACTTCCTGTAGAGATCCAAAACCCGCACCACTTCCTGTAGAAGACAGACTCGCCTCCCACTTACTGAAAAGCTAGAAAGACCCACCTGAGCAACACTAAAGAAATCCTGAAAACATGATCTGTTGGTGGGCCTTGAGGACTGGAGTTGGGGAACCCTGCTGTAGAAAACAGACTCGCCTCCCACTTCCTGTAGAGATAGAAAGACCTGCCACCACTTCCTGTAGAAGACAGACTCGCCTTGCACTTGTTGTAATGACAAAGGTCTGCCCCTACTTCCTGTAGCGCAATAAAGACATAGCCACATTTCCTATAATCCATCTTGGTGTCTCTGCTGCTAAAGATGGATTACACTTAAACAGGCAGAAGAGTGCAAGTTAAGCAGAAGGGAGTCACCAAATTTGGCACTGGGCACTGGGATTTGGCAGGACTTCTTGGCAGTAAGACAACATAATTTTTAATGAAGCATAATCAAACAGAATTTCTTGAAGAATACGTATTATATCAGATGGAGATCCCCGAACAGCATCATACAGATCATGTGAGCCTTTTGTGAGTGATGTAACCTACTGCAAGGTGTATAATGGAAATAGTAATTTTGGGGGTAATTTATGTAAATTTTTTGATTTGCACATTTCATACAATGAAACACAAATTGATTTGCTCATCTCTGGTGTGGAGACATTTTGGAAAGAAAGCAACTGTAGCTTTTTAAACCTGAACAACTGTTTTAAGGGAGGACATTCACTTTAAGTACTTTTAGGTATTGGAGAATACCATGGTGTCATTCCAAAATATATTCGATTTTTCAATTATCCAATTTTATAAGTAGACCCTAGATTTGCTTAAATAATTAGTGAACAATTTGTCTGATCTAACAACTACACTGAAAATAATGACCTCTCCCGGATTTATACTCTCCTAAATATGTATGTAACTGCACTCATTATGCAGGAAACCGCTCTATGCAGCCAATAACAATTATCCAAGATTTGCCATCATGCTATTTAATCAATTATCTAGAGACGTGCTTACATTTCCATGTCTTAAGATGTTAATATTAGTTTCTCGTTTTCTAAATGAAAATGCCTTTATATTAGACGGTTTCTTCCAATTGTTCCTAGGAAGTGATCGCATCATAAATTAGCATTAGGAACATGTTAACGCCACCAATATATTCATAAAGTCTTCAAAGCAAATAACAAGAGAAAGGAGCTGCACAATGTGGATTAATGGACCTTACTCTCAACAGTTTGCAATGAGCCATGGATATAATGTAAACAGCACATTGGATGCTGATTATTAAAATGCACGAGAGTGTGGAGCTTTATGTCCCATCACAATTAATAAACTACTCAAAAATACAATTCTTGGGCTTTGACAATTTTTCTGCTCACTAAAGAAATATAAATCCCACTTGCTACATTAAATTGGAACGGGGTAATCTTATCAAATACATTTGTTCTACACAGCAAAATAATGCTTGCACCTAAGCTTTCTGTGAATTGGTAGATTGCTTTATTCGCATTTCAATTTGCATGAAAACAGTATATGGCTCCACTTCTTCTTTCTTAAAGTGGAATACTTATTGGATTATCCTTTGATTTCAGGTAATTTCTGTATCAGCACATGATCAGAATCTCCCTACCACTAATGAAAACAATATCTCGCCACTCCCTTATCTAATCCCATTTCTTTCTTTAATCCAAGTATTTTGCTTCACATTAAGATTAAAAATGAGAAATATCTATGTGTCCCAAGAGATCTGACACGTCCTATCTCCTCCTCATCACTGCCTTTTGTCTGATTGTGTGACAACTGGCTGCAGCAGGAGCCTCCCCCCCAATGGTCAAGAACTGCAGCCGGTTCTGGAGCCTGATAAAAGGTCCTGTGACGCGAGTCACTATAGTAAATATTAGCCCCAGAAGTGGAGAGAAAGACTGCAATAACAGAAAGTAAAAATAATATTACTGAATAAGTAAAGGGAAGTCAAACAATCTGAGGGCAGGTCCAGGAAATGGCACGGTACAACAAGTCAGAGACGAAATCCAATTCACGAGCAGGGGTCAGGAAAGCCAGAGAGTCAAGACAGTTACAGGGAGCAGGCACAAGAGAAGTCAGGTCACAAGCAAAGGGTCTAAGTCCGGGAAGAGAATAAAGTCCGGCTGGGTCAGGCACAGAGCACAGAGGGATCAGTCTTACCTAGGCAGCAGCAAGTCTACGATTGACATTGGATGGAGGAGCTAGCATGCTTGAGTAGAGGATTAATTAAGGAAAGTGAACACAGATGATTGCAGCACAGACCCAACACAAGCAAAACAGACTGACAGCCTGTACACAAAGTAACATAGCAGACAGGAACAGAGTGGAGATGGTGACAGTTCCAAAATTTTATTCCAAGAAATTCAAACACTCAGAACAGACAGGAAACAGCGAGACCTGCTGTCAATAGCAAATGGCTTTCTTTAAGTGAAACACTTTTTGGATTATTCGATGATTGCAGGTGATTTATACATCAATATTTGCTTATAATCTCCTACATAACTGAAGAAAAAAAGAAAAAAAAATCCCAACATTCTCTCATCTAATCTCATTCTGTGACATCTGTATTGGTGCCTGGCCTTCCTGCCTCTGCTTCTGCCACCAGGTGACACCACAACAGTTTTAGTTTTGGGTCCTTTGGGACCTATAGTCCCATACATACTGGGAGATATTGGGTTAACTGCTGTGTGGTTTGGGCTGCAAGCTATTTAAGCTCCTGAAATCCTGCTGTCCACTGCCAGTCAGAATCCTGCCTACTTCTGTGTAACTTGTGAATTGATTTTCTCCCATTGAACAGTCCTGATCTTCTACTTTAGCTCACTTTTTTACTAGTCTCCTTCTATAGGATTATCTCCATGCACCGACCCCCTGATTCTGACCTGGCTACCCAACTTTTTCTTGCATCTGGTTTGTAACTCCATATAGCAGCTCTTCCATGAAAGCAATCCAATGGACCCTATTTTAACGGGTTTGTCCACTACTAGGACAACCCATTCTTACTCTGAATGTTTGCCCCTGTTAAAATAAAAACACCTGTACTCACCTCCCTTGCCGGCGCCATTCCATCAATGTTGGCACACATGTTCCCCGAGCTCACGTGAGATTATTATGTCACAGGAGCCCTGCACCCAATCAGTGCTGGCATCACTGTCCCTGTCCTCAGACATATAAGTAAGCAACATGAAGTGAGAGCTGAAGCTTGCCACTCGCTCCTTCTTTATCACTTTATCGGCAGGGAAAGTGATGCCAGTGCTGATTGGGCACAGAGCTCATGAGAGAGGCCGTACTGGGCCGCAGGCCTTAAAAGGGAGGCCGACATGACAGGGTTGAGTGGGAATATAGTGAGATGGAGTTAGGGATTAGGATGGTACTACGGAGTTAATGTATTTGGATAAGGTGGGGGCTAGTGCTGGGATGAGGGGGAGGCGGGGTCAGAGCTGGAGTAGGAGCTATCATTCTAAAGACAGTGACCATCTTAGTGTGGCAACCATTTTAGGTTCCCCCACATAGTGACAAGAAGCTGCGGGGTCTTTCCTGAAGAATCTGAATTATGGAGGTGGAAACAATGCTCCAACAACTGATGTATGCTGAGGAGTTGCAGGGTGCTGGCTGGATGCAAACTACATCTACTACTACATAAACTTGCTACAGGGAGCTGTGACTTGGTCACCTCATGCACTGCAGGATGGATGTCGGCCGCAGGAAGCTAATTCTCCAGCATACCTTAGTCCACAGGTCCCCTTCTGGTTTGGCACCGCATCAGGAGCCCCTACTGGGACCCTCTGGCTCGGGGTGTGAGCTGTAAGCCGGCAGCTCACGTTACGAGAACTGGGAGGAATCCGATTAGGCGGTGGGGCCTGCAACGGAGGACGAGTCGGCCTCCCTCTCTACATCATCTCAGTAGGCTTACGGTCCGGGTGCGGCGGACGCCCTGTCGAGTGGCAGATCTGCTCAGCGTGGTCAGGAGGATACGGTGAGAGGGACGGGGGCCTGGTACGCAGGCCCCTCAGAGAGGATACCATCGCGTGCGGCAGCCGGCCGGCACCACCCACTCAGCAGCAGAAGGGGCGCTTCAGCAAGATGGCGGGCAGTGTCAGGCTGGCCCGGGGGCAAAGAGCAAGGGGGAGCCTGATGGAACATGCAGGCAGCAGATCGATCACCAGGATGGCGTGAAGCATTAGGACACCGCAACATTTCGGGGACCAGCACGAATCGATTCAACCGGATTCAGGATCTGCGGCTGCTGGGATCACAGCACCAAGGCGGCCAGGAGAGACTGATCATTTTGTCTTTACTCTTAACCCCTTTGCTAGCCTTTTATGAGTGTATGTGTGAGAAATTTTGTTTTAGTAAGGGGGGCTAGCGGAGGCATGATGTTTATTTTGCATGGGCTATGGAATTTTGTCCGGTTATAGGGATCCGGGACTCCTCAAGGCTGGGTAGCACCTTCTGCAGCAAGGCTGGGTAGTGCTTAGGATAGGTGTTTTTTAAGGCGATATGAGTGGATGAGATACATACAGTGGGGAAAAAAAGTATTTAGTCAGTCAGCAATAGTGCAAGTTCCACCACTTAAAAAGATGAGAGGCGTCTGTAATTTACATCATAGGTAGACCTCAACTATGGGAGACAAACTGAGAAAAAAAAATCCAGAAAATCACATTGTCTGTTTTTTTTTCATTTTATTTGCATATTATGGTGGAAAATAAGTATTTGGTCAGAAACAAGCAATCAAGATTTCTGGCTCTCACAGACCTGTAACTTCTTCTTTAAGAGTCTCCTCTTTCCTCCACTCATTACCTGTAGTAATGGCACCTGTTTAAACTTGTTATCAGTATAAAAAGACACCTGTGCACACTCTCAAACAGTCTGACTCCAAACTCCACTATGGTGAAGACCAAAGAGCTGTCAAAGGACACCAGAAACAAAATTGTAGCCCTGCACCAGGCTGGGAAGACTGAATCTGCAATAGCCAACCAGCTTGGAGTGAAGAAATCAACTGTGGGAGCAATAATTAGAAAATGGAAGACATACAAGACCACTGATAATCTCCCTCGATCTGGTGCTCCACGCAAAATCCCACCCCGTGGGGTCAGAATGATCACAAGAACGGTGAGCAAAAATCCCAGAACCACGCGGGGGGACCTAGTGAATGAACTGCAGAGAGCTGGGACCAATGTAACAAGGCCTACCATAAGTAACACACTACGCCACCATGGACTCAGATCCTGCAGTGCCAGACGTGTCCCACTGCTTAAGCCTGTACATGTCCGGGCCCGTCTGAAGTTTGCTAGAGAGCATTTGGATGATCCAGAGGAGTTTTGGGAGAATGTCCTATGGTCTGATGAAACCAAACTGGAACTGTTTGGTAGAAACACAACTTGTCGTGTTTGGAGGAAAAAGAATACTGAGTTGCATCCATCAAACACCATACCTACTGTAAAGCATGGTGGTGGAAACATCATGCTTTGGGGCTGTTTCTCTGCAAAGGGGCCAGGACGACTGATCCGGGTACATGAAAGAATGAATGGGGCCATGTATCGTGAGATTTTGAGTGCAAACCTCCTTCCATCAGCAAGGGCATTGAAGATGAAACGTGGCTGGGTCTTTCAACATGACAATGATCCAAAGCACACCGCCAGGGCAACAAAGGAGTGGCTTCGTAAGAAGCATTTCAAGGTCCTGGAGTGGCCTAGCCAGTCTCCAGATCTCAACCCTATAGAAAACCTTTGGAGGGAGTTGAAAGTCCGTGTTGCCAAGCGAAAAGCCAAAAACATCACTGCTCTAGAGGAGATCTGCATGGAGGAATGGGCCAACATACCAACAACAGTGTGTGGCAACCTTGTGAAGACTTACAGAAAACGTTTGACCTCTGTCATTGCCAACAAAGGATATATCACAAAGTATTGAGATGAAATTTTGTTTCTGACCAAATACTTATTTTCCACCATAATATGCAAATAAAATGAAAAAAAAACAGACAATGTGATTTTCTGGATTTTTTTTTCTCAGTTTGTCTCCCATAGTTGAGGTCTACCTATGATGTAAATTACAGACGCCTCTCATCTTTTTAAGTGGTGGAACTTGCACTATTGCTGACTGACTAAATACTTTTTTTCCCCACTGTACATCCAGTTCAGCATGAAGTGCAGCCTGTTAGTGAAGGCAGGAGGCGAGGAGGAAAGTGTGGATTCATTGCCATTAGATGAGTATGCTAAGGGTGAGGTTTGGGTTTGAGGGGACTTTGGGGGTGCACTTGAAACATGGGGTAGGGGGACACGATTTGTATAGGACAATATGTTGAGATATTTTCATTGCTTCAAGTCGAACGTTTTAATTTAGACAAGGTGAGGTGAGGGAAAAAAAGGGTTCATTTAATGTGGAGAATATTCTCTAATGGGTACAGTTATCCACTATACTAGCTATCGTTATTTACGAAAGGTCCCTGGAAAACTGCTTGGAATTTGTGGTTACATGGATATGATTGGTGAGGGTTTTGTATCTTTTTTTTTTTAGGCTAAATATGTTGAGCAGTTCCGACAGTGAAAAGCAGGATAAGGGCCCCGGGTAGGCTGGGGCATAGGAAATCGTTTCCTGTATGCATCGGGACTTTGTAGCGGTCAGGAGACTTGGTGGCAGTGGAGTGTTTATTATTTAAGTAGGTCATGGGGTGGTAAAGTGTTTCATGGGAAGAAAGCAAAGGAGATAATGAGGGAATTGAAAAAAGGGTCGAGGTTAATGTGTCAGGAAGAGAGGCTTCCTAAATAGGTGTCTTCATTAGACGGCAGCCCACGGGTACGAGAGGGTTACAGGGACGGTTTTCAGGATTCCTCTTGTTGATGTTAAAATTTGGTTGTCTACCGAAACTTGAAGTGGGCTTTGCTTTCTACACAATTATATAAAGATGTGGCTTTGGGTAAAAGGGCTGGACTGTTTGAATAGGCTCTACTTCAACAATTTGAGGGTTTCAACGATTTATGTGGTGGTAAATGGAGGGGCCTAGTACATTTAAAGAAATTCATCACAACTCTTTTACGTAAAGGTCATCGGTAACTGAGGGTATTGACCCTCAGTTGGGTTTGGTGTTGTACACTTCTTTTGTTGGTGCTATGGATTGGGTATGATTGTGTTGAAAGGGAACTAGGCCAAAACGGATAGTATGCATTGGTTGGGTTGTTTTTTAGGGATCGTGTTTCTTTGTTGATCATTGTCTACTTATGGGGTGTCCCCTTTCATGTTCATATTCTTGTGACACTTGGTTGGTTTTTTGGAATGGTCGCTTACAGAGATGTTTGTTTTCAATTCCTCTATTCATTAATTGGATGAATTTTTGGTCACTGGTTTGGCACAGGATCCTGATTGTTCATTCTATAATGGACAATGGAGAGCATGGCCAGGAAGTTTCGGCCACTTAAGTGGCCCAAAAAAAAAAAATACGGTGGGCCCTGTGACAGTATTGAGTTTGTTTTTTTTTCTTGGGTATCAAATTGATACAATTTGCGTTGGACGGCAGGTCAAAATGATGGTTGACATGAAGGCAGAAGCGAGTCAGTTAATTTGTAGATGGTGACATTGCATGAGGCTCAATCTCCACTGGACAAGCTAATTTTGCCTGTAAGATTATGCCATTGGGCAAAGTGTTCTGCCGTCGGCTATCTATGGCGACAGTGTCTACGCATTTGTTTGCCTCAAAAGAGAGTTGTATAATAGCAGGTCCATCTGGATTACACTGGTGGATTTAGGTCCTTTTGTTGGCTTGATGAGTCAGCATGGTTTCGATTTGTACATTTCAGTTTGGGTAGTTGGTAGAGTCGGGACAAAGGGTTTGGTTTAGTAATGGTGGTTGGTAGAGTCAGGGCCAAATGTTGGGAGTAATAAAGGTCTGGCGTATAATCGGGTTTGGGTCAGGTATTCCCAATCATGGTGGAACTATCATTGTAGGTTAATGGAGTTCTTTTCAGGGTGGAAGATTCGGTTTGGTTTCGATTTCAAAGGTTTGAGAGGATAGGCCCCTAAAATTCCTTACCTCCTCCCGAGCGGCCATTGGGGCAGGGTGTTACAGCATTCGGTTTGGTTGGGCCTAATTTGACTCGTGGTTATCAGCTGAAGCTGGGCGTGGCGTGAGTTACTCTATTCTATTCTTGAAGCTTTTTCTGGTCCACAGTAGGAGCGAGTTTAACAAGGTGGATGTGTTCGGTGGAGTTCTGGAACTTTCCATCAGGCAGTAATGGCAGTAAGAGATTTATTGTCTAGGTCTTTAATGTATGTGGACATAATATGTTTAGGCATGTGGTAATTGGGAGAATTGGAGGTCGGCATTGGGCAAAGGGTTGGAGGAGGAGAGCAATTCGGTGTTATTGGTCTATTCCTAAATTGAATAAATTCATGTCGGATATGGCTTTTGAATTTTTAAGTTCAGGGGTATTTAGGATTTAGCAAAAATCCTTCTGGTCTAAGGGTATGGGACGGAAGTTGGCTGGTTTTTTATCATATATTTACTGATTTTGTCAACCAGCTAGTGGATGTCTGTTCCTCTTCACGGGAGTTACCTCCTTTTCAGGGTGCTTTCCTAGCAACCTTATTTTGGGTTTTTTCTTTTCAATTGAGGGAGTTCGTCGGTCCTTCTAGATTTTGGGAAGGAGTGCTGCGGAAATGGGATGCGAATGGGTTTGAGAACAGAGGGACGACATTTATCCGTACCTCCAAAACGGATGTCAAAGGCAAAGGTTGCAAGGTTGTTTGATGTGGTTAGTTCTTATATGTTAAGTGGATTTATATGAAGAGTTCTTTCTGTGGATAATGGGCACGTTGGGTGCCCTGTTATTGATACATAAGGATGGTTATTTTTTGTCACATTTTCAATTTGAGGCAATAAAAAAGGTGTTTGGGTAAGGAAGTTATCCTTTTTTGAGGATTACAAAGGGCATTAACTTCTGATGGGAGCAGCCATGGAGACAGTCAGGATAGGCTTAGGCTAGAAAGTGACGAAGAGGATCGGCCGTTGGGAGTCTGTGAGGTTCTAATAGTACGTTGGTCCAGCGTTGATTTTGTTTAAGTATGGATAACTGCGCTGGTGGATTATAGGACGTTCATTTGTCTTCTGGGCAGCATTGAGGGCAGCGGTCTGCCTAGATAGTTGGCAGCTTGGGTGCCAAGGAATCTAGCGGTCTCACGGTGGATCAGAAGGTGGGGGGATGGTTTGAAAACAGTTACACTCCGAATTTAAAAGATTTGTTTGCTTGGGCCCAAGCTTCAGATGTACTGGCAATTCATCTGGGACAGATTGGTTTTTGGAAAAGGCCCTGCAGGGATGTGATTAAGGATATGAAGTTGATATGTTGCAGCTATGGCTATGTCTCCTAGGTTTTGGTGGTTGGGTATGATATCATTTTTGGAAAGGTGTGGCATGGAGCGAGGTCTGTTCAGTGAGTGAACAAATCTGGGATCAAGGTGAATAAAGCAGTGTCCTGTCTTTCATGGCAAGGAATGGGGAGATTGTGGTGCGCCACACGGAGTTGGAATTTGGTAAACGGGGAATTTTGTAAGAGGAACAAGATACGCCTAACCAGGGTCGGTTTGGATATGTGGCATTTGGTGGAACCAGAGGACATTGAAAAGAGGCTCTGATGTGTGGAGGGACATAAATGTTTGAGGTATCAAAACATTTATGTTGGTGGCGTGGGGGGGTCCTCGAAGTTGGTGGTGCTGGTAAATAGCGGTTCGGGGGGGATCTCAAGAGGTCCTGGACTCCCCCCTGGGTGGATTCAAGTGGATGGGTAATTGAATTATCCCACGGAAGGGATTAAAGTGGACCCGTGCTTAATGGTAATGGAAACTGGCCAGGTGGGTTGATATGTGTCTCAGAGCTGGTGCTTAATGGCTAGAGGCAAGACTCGACCTGGGGACCAAGTTGGGAATATCAAATCTGAGTTTTATGGTTTGGGGCTTCGAGAACCACCCCTTCTGGGACGTTGTGTTTAAAATGTTATGTTATATGTTTAATGAAAGACTGCTGTGGCCAATTTATCCAAATACCTCTGGAGTGTTTATTTTGTTGGGGTATGAATCGATGGGGTTGGGTGGCCATTAAGAGTTTTAAATAACTAGGTATGGAAGCTCACATGAATCACGAATACCCATTTGTCAAGAGAGGTCGTACTGGGCCGCAGGCCTTAAAAGGGAGGCAGACATGACAGGGTTGAGTGGGAATATAGTGAGATGGAGTTAGGGATTAGGATGGTACTACGGAGTTAATGTATTTGGATAAGGTGGGGGCTAGTGTTGGGATGAGGGGGAGGCGGGGTCAGAGCTGGAGTAGGAGCTATCATTCTAAAGACAGTGACCATCTTAGTGTGGCAACTAGAGTTGAGCGACTTTTGTTTTTTTAGGGTCGCGTTTCGTTTCGTGAAACCCGACTTTTCCAAAAGTCGGGTCGAGCAAGATCGTCCGATTATAGGGAAAAGTCGGGGTCGTCCCGAAACACGAAACCCAATGGAAGTCAATGGGGAATAAAAGTCGGCAGTGAGAGGAGGACAGGAAACACACCAACAGTGCCCATTTGAATGCCAAAAGCATCAATTCTTCTTACTTAAGCTTGTCAACCTTAATTAACTTCATAATACAAGTTACGCACTGAAAAATGGGGGTTATTTGGCTACAGACTGTGGGGGGGGAGGGCTGGCTCCAGGTTTTCACGTGCCCTGGGCGAAATAGCGCCCCTTTAACACATACCACAACTCATCATGCTCCGATACGGCAGAGAAATAGCGGTATAGTACAATGAAAAATACCTCACTTTTTACATCTCATGACGAGGCCCATCTATTTCTCCATACAGAATCATTGGTCCCATATAATGTTTGAAACAGTATATGATGAGCTCCACATAATGCTACAGTATATGTTGGTCCCCATGGATGAAGCTCTACTGTCTTATGGGCCCAAATAATGCTCCAAACATAATGGGCCCCATTTCTAATGCTCTAGTGTATAATGGGCCCTGTAAATGCTGCTCCAGTGTCTGATGTCCACCTTTGGAATGTTCCAGTGTATGGTGGGCCCCATCTATCATTCTCAGACGGTGTTAGGCCCAGTATGGATTGCACGTGATTGCACAAAGGTTAGAAAGGGTACCGTATCCCCAGATAACATGTATGGATAGCGTACACATTCAAAATATATGTCTCAGGAGGCAGGCTCAGACGGTGTTAGGCCCAGTATGGATTGCACGTGATTGCACAAAGGTTAGAAAGGGTACCGCATCCCCGGATAACATGTATGGATAGCGTACACATTCAAAATATATGTCTCAGGAGGCAGGCTCAGACGGTGTTAGGCCCAGTATGGATTGCACGTGATTGCACAAAGGTTAGAAAGGGTACCGTATCCCCAGATAACATGTATGGATAGCGTACACATTCAAAATATATGTCTCAGGAGGCAGGCTCAGACGGTGTTAGGCCCAGTATGGATTGCACGTGATTGCACAAAGGTTAGAAAGGGTACCGTATCCCCAGATAACATGTATGGATAGCGTACACATTCAAAATATATGTCTCAGGAGGCAGGCTCAGACGGTGTTAGGCCCAGTATGGATTGCACGTGATTGCACAAAGGTTAGAAAGGGTACCGTATCCCCAGATAACATGTATGGATAGCGTACACATTCAAAATATATGTCTCAGGAGGCAGGCTCAGACGGTGTTAGGCCCAGTATGGATTGCACGTGATTGCACAAAGGTTAGAAAGGGTACCGTATCCCCAGATAACATGTATGGATAGCGTACACATTCAAAATATATGTCTCAGGAGGCAGGCTCAGACGGTGTTAGGCCCAGTATGGATTGCACGTGATTGCACAAAGGTTAGAAAGGGTACCGTATCCCCAGATAACATGTATGGATAGCGTACACATTCAAAATATATGTCTCAGGAGGCAGGTTCAGACAGTGTTAGGCCCAGTATGGATTGCACGTGATTGCACAAAGGTTAGAAAGGGTACCGTATCCCCGGATAACATGTATGGATAGCGTACACATTCAAAATATATGTCTCAGGAGGCAGGCTCAGACGGTGTTAGGCACAGTATGGATTTGACGGCCCAGATTACACAGCGGAGGAGCAGGGAGAGGTAAAGATTGCAAATGCTGGGGCCCTGCCCAAGCAAGGGGGGCCCACTCAAGGGAGTCGGTACTGGCACTGGGCCCCTCATAGTACAGCGGTGTGTCTGACGGCGGGTGTGCACCACCACCGTCAGAGACACTTGATTGCACTATGAGGGACCCTGTGCCAGTGCCCACGCCCAAGAGTCGGCCTACCCACCTGTCCAGGGCAACGGCACTCGCACGGTGTCGTGCGGTAGGTGGTGACCCCGGCCATGGGGGGGGAGGCAGCACAGTTAGGGAGTTTTAGAAAGTGGCATATGTTGATGTTGGACATTCAGCTGATGCAAAAGGCGAAATAGGTGAAGTACCAGGAAGAGGTGGACCAAAGCAAGCCATTTTTCTGTCACCCTATGTGTCATCAGGTGAAGGTGGGACAAAATCCTTGGAAACCCATGCGTGGTTCATTTTAATGAAGGTTAGATCATCCACATTTTGGGTTGACAGACGGGTCCTTTTTTCTGTCAGGATTGATCCAGCTGCACTGAAGACTCTTTCCGATAGCACACTTGCAGCTGGGCAAGCGAGCTCCTGTAAGGCATATTGGGCCAATTCAGGTCAGGTGTCCAGTTTAGCGGCCCAATAGTCAAAGGGGAATGACCTGTGTGGGAGAACATCGATATGGGAGGAAAAGTAGTTTGTAACCATAGTTGACAACTGCTGTCTCCTGTCACTTTCCATCGATGCAGTATTACCAGTTGTGTGAGCGGTATTTGAAAAATCAGTCCACAACATTGTCATGAAACCCCTGTCTCCAACGCCACTTCTGCTGTGTGCACCACGAACACCTCTGCCAAGCTGCCCCCGGCCCGTACGGCTCGTGTGAGAACCATCACCGCTGCTGTGTGCTGGGAATGCCTCAAGCAACCGATTTACCAGAGTTGCTTGTTTATTAGCCAATATTAGGTCAAGGTTCTCCTGTGGCATGATGTTTTGTAATTTGCCTTTATAGCGTGGATCCAGGATGCTGGCCAACCAGTAGTCGTCATCGTTCATCATTTTGGCAATGCGGGGGTCCCTTTTTAGGATCCGCAAGGCATAATCTGACATGTGGGCCAATGTTCCCGGTGTCAATGATGCACTGCGAGTGCTGGGTGGAGGAGCATTTTCTGGCAAATCCACATCCCTCCAGTCACGCACAAACCCTGTACCAGACATTGCCACGCCAACATTTTCACTTGCCCCACGAGATGCATCCTCCTCCCCTAAGTAATCATCCCCATCATCATCCTCCTCCTCCTCTTCTTCCTCCACCTCGTCCAGGAGAGGTCCCTGAGCAGACAATGGCTGAATGTCATCAAGGATTCCCTCCTCCTCTTCCTCCTCATCAACATTGGCTGCAGACGCCTGCTCCTTAAGGTGCGTCAAAGTTTGCATGAGCAGACGCATAAGTGGGATGCTCATGCTTAGGATGGCGTCGTCTGCGCTTACCAGCCGTGTGCATTCCTCAAAACACTGAAGGACTTTACAAAGGTCTTTCAGCTTCGACCACTGCACACCTGTCAACTCCATGTCTGCTCTCAAAGTGCCTGGCCGTGTATCCTCCCACAAATGCATTATGGCCTGCCTCTGCTCGCACAGCCGCTCCACCATGTGCAGGGTGGAGTTCCACCTTGTTGCAATGTCGATAATGAGGCGGTGGTTGGGAAGGTGGAGCAATCGCTGCAGCTTCTGCATACGAACGGAGTGTACAGGCGACCGGCGGATGTGCGCGCACAGTCTTCGCACCTTCTGGAGCAGGGCTGTTAACTCCGGATAATTTTTGAGGAAGCACTGCACCACCAGGTTCAAGGTGTGAGCCAAGCAAGGTATGTGGCTGAGTTTTGAAAGGGCTATGGCTGCCACAAAATTACGGCCATTATCACTATCTACCTTGCCTGCCTCAAGATGTACACTGCCCAGCCATGACTCAGTTTGTCGCTTCAAGTACTCGGCCAGCACCTCGGCGGTGTGTCTGTCGCCCAAACACATCATCTGCAACACAGCCTGCTGACGCTTTCCACTAGCTGCTCGATAGGGGGACACATCGTGTGCAACAGTGGCAGCTGCAGATGGAGTGCTCGTACGACTGCGCTCTGTGGACGAGCTTTCGCTTCTGGAGGAGGAGGAGGGTCGAACGCCTACAGCCAACTGTTTCCTATACCGTGGGCTAGGCAGCACTGTCCCACCACCGCTGCCCCCTGTGGACCCTGCATCCACCACATTAACCCAGTGCACAGTGATGGACACGTAACGGCCCTGGCCATGCCGACTGGACCATGCATCAGTTGTGAGGTGCACCTTTCCGCTCACTGACTGCTTGAGTGCATGGACAATGCGGTCTTTCACATGATGGTGGAGGGCTGGGATGGCTTTGCGAGAGAAGTGGCGACTGGGTAGGTCATAGCGTGGTACTGCATAGGCCATGAGTTTGCGGAAAGCTGTGCTTTCCACCAACCGAAAGGGCATCATCTCAAACGAGATTAGTTTGGCAATGTGGGCGTTCAAACCCAGTGTACGCGGATGAGAGACTGAGTACTTTCTTGACCTACTCATAGTGTCTGGGAGGGTGAGCTGGACTTGAGAGCTGCATATGGTGGAAGTAGCGGTGGACAGGGCGGACTGAGAGAGGGTTGATGATGGTGATGGAGTTGGTGTTCTTTCTGATGGCCTAGAATCAGTCTTTCGTTGATATAACAGTGGGATTCCCTGACTGCTGTGGTCTTGCAACGACACCTCAACATTTGCTGCTGTGCTAACCGGTGGGCTTTCAGTGGGGGAAACAATGTAGCGTTGCTGACTACCTTCGTTGTGATCAGTTGCACATGTGGCACTTGAGGTTTGGTGTTGTGTCCACGCTTGCAAGTGCATGCTGGTTAAATGTCTAAGCATGCAACTGGTATTCAAATTTTTCAGATTTTTCCCTCGGCTAAAGGTCTTTGCGCACTTCTTACAGATAACCTTGGCCTGATCATGAGGATTTTGTTCAAAAAAGTGCCACACTGCACTCTTCCTACTTTGGCAGACATTTTGCGGCCTAGCACGCTGTGATCTTTTGACCCTCTGGACAAGCTGTCCAGCAACTCTTTTGATGTTTGGAACCTGTCTTTGGAGTGCTCCAGGCCTGCCAGATAACAGCTGTTGCGATGTCGATGTCTGCTGTGGATGCTCCTCATCTGAGCTATTGGAAGCAGCACCCTCTTCCCCCAATGGATGCCAATCTGGGTCAACAACTGGGTCATCCATCACCTCCTCTTCTATGTCATGTGCATCTTCCTCTGTGTCACCGTGTATGGTGGTATAGTGTGCGGGAAGGGGCACCTGAGTCTCATCAGGGTCAGAATCTGGCTCTGTACACTGCGAGGACAATGTAGTGCTCTGAGTGAATGTACCAGCAGAATCATCCATCAGCGGCTGTGCATCAGTGCACTCCATGTCAGATTCATCTTGGCCTGGGTAATTCACCATTTCACTTGATAATCCAGGCATGGTATGTGAAAACAGCTCCATGGAGTAATCAGTAGTATGGCCTGCGTCATCCTTCAATCTTGGTTGGGGTGAAGGACACAAGGAAAGGTGTGGTTCATGAACATGAGCCTCCAATGACGACTCAGTGCTTTTACTTTTTACAACTGAAGAAGAGGAGGCGATAGAGCTGGAGGCTGAGTCAGCAATGTAAGACAAAACTTTTTCCTGATGCTCTGGCTTTAAAAGCGGTTTGCCAACTCCTAGAAAACTAAGCGTTCGAGGCCTTATGTAGCCAGACAATGACGCAGGGTCAGCACCTCCTGCATTCGGTCCTATTTTGCTCTTGCCACTACCATCAGATCCACCACCAACACCATCATTACCAGCTGCCAACCCCCGCCCAATTCCACGCCCCCTCTTCCACCAGCCTTCCTCATTTTTGGTAGAAATGTAGACAAAATCCAACAAACTATATAGTAATGTAAAACAAGGTACAAGGTGTCTATAGGACAGGGGAGATTTTTAATTTCTGCAGACACTTGTGGACACTGGACACTTTTGGATTGTGTGAGGCCCACTGATATCTGAGCGCTATGTGACAGGCTCGATGGCACAGCTGTGACCAAAGTGACTAGAGGATAAGGGAGATTTTGAATCTCTGCACACACTTTTGGACACTGGACACTTTTGGATTGTGTGAGGCCCAATGAATATCTGAGCGCTATGTGACAGGCTCGATGGCACAGCTGTGACAAAAGTGACTAGAGGATAAGGGAGATTTTGAATCTCTGCACACACTTTTGGACACTGGACACTTTTGGATTGTGTGAGGCCCAATGAATATCTGAGCGCTATGAGACAGGCTCGATGGCACAGCTGTGACAAAAGTGACTAGAGGATAAGGGAGATTTTGAATCTCTGCACACACTTTTGGACACTGGACACTTTTGGATTGTGTGAGGCCCAATGAATATCTGAGCGCTATGTGACAGGCTCGATGGCACAGCTGTGACAGAAGTGACTAGAGGATAAGGGAGATTTTGAATCTCTGCACACACTTTTGGACACTGGATGGACACTTTTGGATTGTGTGAGGCCCACTGATATCTGAGCGCTATGTGACAGGCTCGATGGCACAGCTGTGACAAAAGTGACTAGAGGATAAGGGAGATTTTGAATCTCTGCACACACTTTTGGACACTGGATGGACACTTTTGGATTGTGTGAGGCCCACTGATATCTGAGCGCTATGTGACAGGCTCGATGGCACAGCTGTGACCAAAGTGACTAGAGGATAAGGGAGATTTTGAATCTCTGCACACACTTTTGGACACTGGACACTTTTGGATTGTGTGAGGCCCAATGAATATCTGAGCGCTATGTGACAGGCTCGATGGCACAGCTGTGACAAAAGTGACTAGAGGATAAGGGAGATTTTGAATCTCTGCACACACTTTTGGACACTGGACACTTTTGGATTGTGTGAGGCCCAATGAATATCTGAGCGCTATGTGACAGGCTCGATGGCACAGCTGTGACAAAAGTGACTAGAGGATAAGGGAGATTTTGAATCTCTGCACACACTTTTGGACACTGGACACTTTTGGATTGTGTGAGGCCCAATGAATATCTGAGCGCTATGTGACAGGCTCGATGGCACAGCTGTGACAAAAGTGACTAGAGGATAAGGGAGATTTTGAATCTCTGCACACACTTT